>NC_134356.1:104970804-106394930 GCF_048569485.1 Anomaloglossus baeobatrachus | reverse complement strand
TGCTTAAAGTTTTATTTTCCCATTTTCCTCCTCTAAAACCAGGGTGCGTCTTATAGTCCGGTGCGTCTTATAGTCCGAAAAATACGCAGGGATTAGCAATATACACCCAGATCTGCTCCTGGCATATTGGACCTGACAGGTTCACTTTAAATGTTCCAGAATGTGTCTATAGAAAAAGGTTAGAATCCATTTTCAATGTTGGATAAAGAAAAATGGACAAGAGTCAAGATCTTAGTGACTTTAGCAAGGGAAAATTAGGCCAGCTAGATATCTGAACAGGTCTTGTGAGGTGTCCACAATAAGCAGTCATTGGTACCTTCCAAAGTGGTCCAATGAAGGATAACCAGTAAACTTTCAACAGGGTCAAGTCTTCTGGGGTATGTCTGTACCAGCTGTGCACATCTAGAGGCTGACATTTATGCCCATTTTTTTTTGCAAAACAGCTGTAGCCCAGTGAGATTGGATAGAGAGTGACTGAACAGCAATTTTCACAATGGGATTTAGGTCTGGACTGTGACTGGGCTATTCACACATGAATGTGCTTTGATGTAAACCATCCATTATAGAGCACTGGCAGGATGTTTAGGGTGCTTATCCTGCTGGAAAATGAACCTATGCCCCAATCGCACGTTTTCTGCAGCCTCTAACAGATTGACCTGATTTTTGCTCCATCCTTTTCCCTATCAATTCTGACCAGCTTCTCTGCCTCTGCTGAAGAGAATAATTATCTGAGCAGAGCACCTTCTTCCACATAGCTGTGTTCCCTACATGGCTTTTTCCAAACTTCTTATAGCTTGCTTTCAAAAATTTTTTTTCTTGCCACTCTTCCATAAAGACCAGACTTGTGAAGACTAATATTAGTCCTGTGGACAGAATCTCCCACCTGAACTGTGGATCCCATTGTAGCTCCTCCAGAGTGACTATGTCCCTCTTGGCTGTTTCTTTAATTAGTGCTTTTCCTGCTTGGGATGTCAGTTGAGGTAGATGGCCATTTCGTGGTAGGTTTGCAGTTGTGCCCCATGAAATGTTCACAGCATCGGCTATTTTTTTTTTTTTTTTTTTTTTATAACATAACCCCGCTTTACTCTTTTTGACAACTTTATCCCTGACCTGTCTGGTAGGTGCGTTGTTTTTCATGATACTATTTGACCTCAAGCAAACCTCTGAGGCTTCCATAGAACATCTGTAGTTATACTGAGAATAAATTACACACAGGTGGGCTCAATTTACTGATTAGGTGACTTACTTTTTACTTAAGATGATCCGACTACAGGGGCTGAATACATATGCACGTCACAATTTTCAGATTTATATTTTTAAAATATTTAGAAACCATGAATCTTTTCCTTTATGCTTCACAAATACTTGCTACTTTGTGTTGATATATCACTTAAAATCTGAATAAAATACATTTAAAGGGAACTTGTCGCCAGATTGGCCTATAAACTGCGGCCACCACCAGTGGGCTCGTATACACAGCATTCTAACATACTCTATAGAAGAGCCCAGGCCGCTGTGCAGAATGTAAAAAACACTTTATAATACTCACCTAAACCGGTCGCTGCGGTGGATGTGGGTCAAATGGGCGTCTTTGTCCTCCGGTGGCGGCGCCTCCTCTTTCAGCCATCTTTGTCCTCCATCTTCTGAAGCCGCTGTGCATGATGCGTTCGATGTCATCCACACTCGCTGGTGCTCAGGTCCTGAGCAGGCGCACCTTGATCTGCCCTGAGCAGGGCAGATCCAAGTATTGTAGTGCGCATGCGTGGGATCGGCAAGTGTGTATGACGTAGACACATCATGCACACAGGCTTCAAAAGATGGAGGACAAAGATGGCCGAAAGAGGAGGCACTGCCACCGGAGGACAAAGTCGCCCATTTGAGCCACATCCACCACAGCAACCGGTTTATGTGAGTATTATAAAGTGTTGTTTATGTTCTACACAGCGTTCTGGGCTCTTATATACAGCATGTTAGAATGTGTATATAAGAGCCCACTGGGGGTGGCCGCAGCTTATAAGCCAAAAAACTGGTGGCAGGTTCCCTTTTAAGGCGGGCTTTGCACGTTGCGACATCGCAAGCCGATGCTGCGATGTCGCACGCGATAGTCTCCGCCCCGTCGCAGCAGCGATATCTTGTGAAAGCTGGCGTAGCGAAAATTATCGCTATGCCAGCTTCACATGCACTCACCTGCCCTGCGAACGTCGCTCTGGCCGGCAACCCGCCTCCTTATTAAGGGGGCGGGTCGTGCGGCGTCACTGCAACGTCACACGGCAGGCGGCCAATAGGAGCGGATGGGCAGAGATGAGCAGGATGTAAACATCCCGCCCACCTCCTTCCTTCCGCATAGCCGACGGAAGCCGCAGTGACGCAGGTAGGAGAGATGTTCCTCGCTCCTGCGACTTCACACACAGCAATGTGTGCTGCTGCAGGAGCGAGGAACAACATCGGACCGTCGCGTCAGCGTAATCATGGATTACGCTGACGCTGCACCGATGATACGATTACGACGATTTTGCGCTCGTTAATCGTATCATCTAGGCTTTACACACTACGATGTCGCATGCGATGCCGGATATGCGTCACTTTCAATTTGACCCCACCGACATCGCACCTGCGATGTCGTAGTGTGCAAAGCCTGCCTAACTCTAGAACGCGCAACCATAGAAATCAACCATAGAAAACTAGTAACCTAGCAGGCCTGCAAGGCCCCAGGTATGCGGTCTAGGGTTAAGTTTCAAGGCACTGTAGATAGAAATATACAAGTTCTTGTAAGTAAATCAGTCATACTCCTTTTAGAAAGAATTGCTATGGTTTTGCTTGTACATCTTTCCATTTTACAGTCCTTTTACTTGTGTTTTTTCTCTTTTCCTTCCAGGGCTATTTTGGTGCAGTTGGTGCTCTTCTAGGATTGCTGAATTTCTCCTGAGACGTCTTGCTTTTTTTTAGGTCCTAAGACTAATTCTTTGGAATGATTTATCTTGTTTGATGAGTGGGTATAAATGTACTAAAATTATACAAAATGTCGATCTTTTTTCCTTAATTAGGAAATGTACAATTAAGTGCTGAACATTGAGACCAATTTGGAAGCCATGTTCATGTTGGGGACCTCCACATCTGAATATAGAGCCAGTATTATGTATATAAACGGGAATATTTGAGCACATACTGTACGGCATTGACTAGCTTTACGGGCAGCAAATTGGTCTTTTCAACTTGATTGGTCTGCATTCATCATTCAGCCTGTATTACAAATGACATTTACCTTGCACCAGAGGCATTTACTGTACTTACCGTAGCATTGTGCACATATTCATACAGTCATTCCTCCTGAATGGAATTGTTTTTGTGGCTTCTCATATTTAAGGGGCAGCGTTTGAATATAGTCTAATTATAATTCTAAATATTTTTGGGGGGGGGGTTTCTTGTAAATATAATGTACTTACTTTTTTGTTATGCCTTAATAGAGTGGAGCAATAAAATTTGCAGGGTGTTGGTCCAGTGGCCATCAAACCAGGGCACTGCGAACTTCCTGGGCTCTCGCTGGCTCTTCTTTTGATTAGTACGCCACAATGATGTCATTATGGAGTGGTATGACACACGCAGATATCCCAGGGGCCTAATAATCAGAAGAGTCAGGAGGATGTTGCTGATAGCAGGAGGTTCACTGTTTTCTGGCTTCTACAAACTATTGATATGGCCACTGGACTAGGATCCTGCAGATCTTTTTGCTCAACTTTGCTTCACAATGTTGACCAATAGCCAGTTTTCCCAGTAGCTAACACTGCTTTAAAACTAGTTCTGTCCTTGATGTATTCCAAGCCATTGCTGTGGATACTGGTGCAATTACCTGTAATTAGTGTGCTCCTTAAAGGGACTCTTGTCAGCAGGTTTCTGCAACATAATCTGAAGACCGCATTCTGCAAGAGTTAAGGGTGCTTTACACGCTGCGACATCGCTAGCGATCTCGTTAGCGATGTGACACGCCAGATCGCAGATGCGATCTGATCGCACATGTGACCGACGCAAAAAAAACCCACGACTTATGTGCGATCTCGGCAGGTCGCATCTACGATCTGGCGTGTCACATCGCTAACGAGATCGCTAGCGATGTCCAGCATGTAAAGCACTCTTTAAAACAGAGATTTCCGTCTTTTGTCTGTTATCTCAGTTTTTTTGTTTGTTTCTTTCCCTTCTATGTTAGCTTAAGCCTGTTATCTTTATCATTAGTGGGTCTCAGCAGCATGTGAGCTCTAATCCGACTCCACCCCCTTCTGTGATTAGCAGCTTTTGTCTATGGAAAGCCTGGTGAGGGTGGGGACAGGTCTCTCAGCTCTGCTACATACAAAATCTAAAATCTTTCACTGTCAGAACAGCTGCACACAGAAATATGTGCTACATCGCTGATCTCAGGGCCTCTATGCCTACATCATGCTGCTCTCAGATGAGGTAGCAAAAACCTGCTGACAGATTCCCTTTAAATCTTCTGTTTGAGACCAGAATTACCTATCCGGTTTATATGCTGTCCAGTATTTGTCTTGGGGAAAAACTGTTAACCCTGTTGATTCCTATTAGATTGTAATTACATAACATATCATATTTCAGTGTTTTGATTGTACACTGGACTTTTGAACCTTTAAAATGTTCTTTTGTGTAACCTGTTGCCTTATGCATTGCTGAGGATTAGGGCCTGCACATGTCACTAATACCTTCCTTCAGATGCAGTTTACTACTTTTCAAATGACTAAATGATTGGAGGGAGAAATATAATGTGCAGATGACAATTCATGACTGGTGATAAATATTTGATATCTGCGGGTCATTGTATAAAACATTCCCAGGATCATACTGAACTATTCCAGGCATTAGAAAGTTGCAAAGACAAATGTGAGACAAAAAAAAATCTAGGAACGAAAGACTTTCAGCATCGGCCTTTCTCTTCTACTGCACTGAACGTTGCCTTCTTCTAGTGCCGGTATTCCAACAATATCTGAGAAAAGAACCAATTTCCATATCTGAGAATTGTGTGCATCGCCTAATGCCGTGGGTCATGTAAATTCTGGTACTTGACTGGAGATGTGCCATTCATTATGAACCTTTTCACTAATAATACATTATGAATAGATGAACAGAACTGGCACAAACCATTGCTGCTAACAGATTTACTGTGAATCCAAAGATATTTTTGTGCATGTAAAATGGAACACGTATAAATAAGAAATGTCCCTCTCTATGTATGTTGATATCTCTGACCGGTCATCCCTTTACATTCTGTACAAAGTATAGAGATTTTTGTGCCAATAATTGGGGATGTGTATGCGTTTGTCAGTAATTGGGCATCTTATAAGAGGTCACAAGCTGGGCCGAAATTAAAATATATTTATCGGGAATTGGTCAAAACGATCCAAACCTCAAACTCTTTTCCATAAGAGATCAACATGACCATATAATGTCATCTGCAAAATTTGAACACAAATGAGACTAAAGTGCTCTGGGTATAATGAGAGCACTTCACCAAGCCTCTTCCTTCCCAGGCATTATTCCCTGCTCAGTCTTCCCTCTGCATGACTTACGGCTTGCTGGTTACACATTGTCAAGCAGAAGAATGTGGGGCTGGGCAGGGGAACAGAGGCTTGGGAAGTGTTGTGCTCATGCCCAGAACACTTAAAGGGAACCTGTCAGGTCTAGTGTTGAGCAAGTAGTTAACTATTCGTACTCGCTATGCTATTAGCGAGTACTGTCTGCTACTCGCATATTCGTTACGAGTAGCGGGCGCAATGTAAGTCGATAGGAAATACTCGCTAAGTAGCGAGTAACCCGAAAGCTGTACTTTTCGTGGGAGTAGCCAATAGTACGGCTTTCAGGTTACTCGCTACTTAGCGAGTATTTCCCATTATTAACTTACATTGGGCCCGCTACTCGTAACGAATATACGAGTAGCGGACAGCACTCACTAACAGCATAGCTAGTACGAATAGTCAACTACACGCTCAACAATAGTCAGGTCCCATATGCTTTGCAACCCAGCAGCATTCATATCTGACTAAATTCCCTGCCTAACCAGCAGTCTAATATTATTCACTAAAACCAATATTTATTTTGTTTGTTTATAACCTCCGTGGTCCCTATGATAATAAGGGTCTTGACTAGTCTATGGGGTGTTGGTTTCCCCAAACTAGTTGGCCCTCCTTCCATGTTGAGAGGCCCCTGTGGGCGTGATAACATGATTTCCACAATTTGGCGTCATGGCGCACGGCTTTGTTCCATCACAATGAAGCTCTAGCCCGGTGCTCACGTCCCGGCTTCAGAGAGGCGCACGGTGTATGATCAGAAGTGCAGAAGCTGTTCTCCTGATCATATGCAGTGTGCCTCTCTTAAGCCGGGACGCGTACACTCGGCTATAGAGGATCAATTTGAGTGAGCAAAGCTGTGCACATGTGTGAGATTTCCAGGAGCTGGCAGTGACGCTGGCTCATGGAGACCCATGTTATCACGCCGACAGGCATGATAATGTGAAAGAGGGACGACTAGTCTGGGGAAACTAATGCCCCATCAACTAGCCAGAGGCCCAATTAGCATAGGAACGGCGGAGGTTCTAAATCTTTTTTTCTTTATCGCTCCATTGGGAGACCCAGACAATTGGGGTGTATAGCTTCTGCCTCCGGAGGCCACACAAAGTATTACACTTTAAAAAGTGTAACCCCTCCCCTCTGCCTATACACCCTCCCGTGCATCACGGGCTCCTCAGTTTTTATGCTTTGTGTGGAAGGAGGCACACATCCACTCATGCTCCCATTTTAGTCAGCAGCAGCTGCTGATTTTATCGGTTGGAAGAAAAGAGGGCCCCCACAGGGCCCCCGGCATGCTCCCTTCTCACCCCACTAAGTCGGCGGTGCTGTTAAGGTTGAGGTACCCATTGCGGGTACAGAGGCTGGAGCCACATGCCGTTTTCCTTCACCATCCCTTAGAGGCTCTGGGAGAAGTGGGATCCTAACCGGTCATCCATTCACTGGGACCGGGCTCCCTCCGCAGCCCCTGTGGGAATCTGCCAGACAGGAGACTTTGTATCATCAGGGACAGGGCCCTGCATCTAAAGGTACTCTGTGTCCCCATGGGGACGGTGCATGTAGCGCTTGTTTCACAGACGCTGCAGCTGCTGCTGGTTTTGTGACGACCGGGACTTCCGCGCCGACCGCGCCTGTTTGTCGGCCGCGGTATTAAATTTAGTCCCCGGCTTCATGCGGCCTAGTACCATAACTCCCGCCCCCGGGCCTGCCAGTCAGGGGTAAGGGCGGAACGGTCGACCTGACGTCGGCAGTGAGGGCTGGAGCATACTTTAGGTTTCCTCCCCCCCTCACTGATCACTGTGGGGCACCAGATTCCCGCACTTTACTAGTCGCCGCCCACGACTCCCTCCTCCCCTGAGAGCTCCGGCAGCCATTTTTACAGCACATTCTGCCGGTGGAGGATTTCAGGAACGAGCTCTGCAGCTCTGGGAGGCCCAAGGCAGGGAATCTGGTGGACACACACCGCTTTGGGCGGTCGGTAAGCCACGTCTGTCACCCGGTGCTGGTCCCCCTAGGGTGCCGAAGTATATATATATATTTGTATATATTTTCTCTGTTCGGCCGAGTTGTTTTGCTTTTGACTATATACCCTCAGTGATCACTCTCCTAGGAGACAACAGCATGTCGTCCGCAAGGAGCAAGGGCGCTAAGGCAAAGGGTTATTTTGCAACCTGTACCTCTTGTGCGGCTATGTTACCTGCAGGTTCCACCTACCCTCACTGTGAGCAATGCTCGGCCCCTGTTGCACTCGCTCAGCCGGAGCCTCGGGCACTAGTGGGACCCTCGGCTCAGGCAGAACCGCCTGCTCCCCCTGTCCAGGTGGCAGGGACAGAGTTTGCAGTTTTTGCTGAGAAACTCTGAGTTGCTTTCACAATCCATGGCTCAGTCTATGGACAAATGGTCTGCTAAGCTACTAGAAGCCTTGCAGTCCAGATCGGTCCTTACACAGGTCCCGGGCACTGTTGGATCATCGCCTCCAGGCCCCTCTCGGTCTGCGCCGCAGCGTTCTCCCGGGGTGGCCCCTAGGTCTCACGTGGAGGACTCCGGCACGGACCACAGTCCCAGACCGGCTAAGCGGGCTCGCTGGGAATCTTCCCCGACTTCCTCACGCTGCTCGGGGTCTCAGCTTGAGGACTCTCTGGAGGATGAGGCGGATGTCGCAGCTCAGGGCTCTGACCCTGACGTTGCTCTCAATCTTGATACACCTGAAGGGGACGCCATAGTAAATGACCTTATAGCGTCCATCAACCAGGTGCTAGATCTTTCTCCCCCAACTCCACCTATAGAGGAGTCGGCTTCGCAGCAGGAGAAACACCAGTTTAGGTTTCCCAAACGTACAAGGAGTGCGTTTTTCGATCACTCTAACTTCAGAGATGCTGTCCAGAAGCACAGAGCATTTCCGGACAAGCGCTTTACTAAGTGCCTTAATGACACACGTTACCCCTTCCCCTCTGACGTAGTTAAGGGTTGGGCTCAATGTCCCAAGGTGGATCCTCCAGTCTCTAGACTGGCGGCTAGATCTGTAGTATCAGTTGCAGATGGCTCATCGCTCAAGGATGCCACTGACAGGCAGATAGAGCTCCTGGTGAAATCCATCTATGAAGCCACAGGCGCGTCTTTTGCCCCGGCCTTTGCAGCCGTGTGGGCACTCCAAGCTATCTCAGCTTGTCTGTCTGAGATTAATGCGGTCACACGTACCTCTGCTCCGCAAGTTGCGTCTTTGACTTCTCAGGCGTCGGCTTTTTTGTCCTACGCCATGAACGCCATCCTGGACTCTGCTAGCCGTACAGCGGTAGCATCCGCTAATTCGGTGGCAGTCCGCAGGGCCATGTGGCTACGCGAATGGAAGGCAGACTCTGCTTCCAAGAAGTTCTTAACCGGTTTGCCGTTTTCTGGCGACCGATTGTTTGGCGAGCGATTGGATGAAATTATTAGGGAATCCAAGGGAAAGGACTTGTCCTTACCCCAGTCCAAACCGAAGAGACCTCAGCAACGGAAAATACAATCGAGGTTTCGGTCCTTTCGGCCCTCAGCCAAGTCCCAATCCTCCTCGTCCAACAGGCCAGAGAAGGGCGAGAGGAACTCTTATGCGTGGCGGTCTAAGTCACATCCCCAAAAAAACGCCGGAGGCACTGCCCCCAAGGCGGCCTCCTCATGACTTTCGGCCTCCCCAAACCGCATCCTCGGTCGGTGGCAGGCTCTCCCGCTTTTGCGACGCCTGGGGGCCACATGTCCAAGACCGATGGGTGAGAGACATTCTGTCTCACGGTTACAGGATAGAGTTCAGCTCTCGTCCTCCGACTCGTTTCTTCAGAACATCTCCACCCCCCGAGCGAGCCGATGCACTTTTTCAGGCGGTGAACGCTCTGAAAACAGAAGAAGTTGTGATCCCCGTTCCCCTTCAGGAACGTGGTCGCGGTTTTTACTCCAACTTGTTCGTGGTGCCAAAAAAGGACGGATCATTCCGTCCCGTTCTGGACCTCAAACTGCTCAACAGACACGTGAGAACCAGACGGTTTCGGATGGAATCTCTCCGCTCGGTCATCGCTTCGATGTCACAAGGAGACTTCCTAGCATCAATCGACATCAAGGATGCTTATCTCCATGTGCCGATCGCACCCGAACATCAACGCTTTTTGCGTTTCGCCATCGGGGACGAACACATTCAGTTCGTGGCACTGCCTTTCGGCCTGGCGACAGCCCCACGGGTCTTCACCAAGGTCATGGCATCCGTTGTGGCGGTCCTACACTCTCAGGGCCACTCGGTGATCCCTTACTTAGACGATCTCCTAGTCGGGGCACCCTCCCGGGTGGCGTGTCAACACAGCCTGACCGTCGCTCTGGAGACTCTCCAGCGGTTCGGGTGGATCATCAATTTCCCAAAGTCCAAGTTGACACCGACCCAATCACTGACTTACCTCG
The DNA here is from genome assembly GCF_048569485.1 of Anomaloglossus baeobatrachus. Taxonomy (NCBI): domain Eukaryota; kingdom Metazoa; phylum Chordata; class Amphibia; order Anura; family Aromobatidae; genus Anomaloglossus; species Anomaloglossus baeobatrachus. Next base: position 106,384,944 of record NC_134356.1, on the reverse strand, counting down.
GGATGGAGTTTCATACTCTCTCAGCGATAGTCAAGCTACCGCTGGACAAACAGCTTTCGCTGCAGACAGGGGTGCAATCTCTTCTTCGGGGCCAGTCACACCCCTTGAGGCGCCTCATGCACTTCCTGGGGAAGATGGTGGCAGCAATGGAGGCAGTCCCCTTCGCGCAGTTTCATCTGCGCCCACTCCAATGGGACATTCTCCGCAAATGGGACAGGAGGTCGATGTCCCTAGACAGGAACGTCTCTCTTTCCCTTGCAGCCAAAACCTCTCTTCAGTGGTGGCTTCTTCCCACTTCTCTGTCGCAGGGAAAATCCTTCCTGCCCCCATCCTGGGCTGTGGTCACGACGGACGCGAGTCTGTCAGGGTGGGGAGAGGTTTTTCTCCACCACAGGGCTCAGGGAACCTGGACTCCGACAGAGTCCTCCCTTCAGATCAATGTTCTGGAGATAAGGGCAGTGTATCTAGCCCTAAAGGCGTTCCATCGGTGGATGGAGGGCAGGCAGATCCGCATACAGTCGGACAACGCCACGGCGGTCGCGTACATCAACCACCAGGGCGGCACGCGCAGCCGTCAAGCCTTCCAGGAAGTCCGGCGGATTCTGCTGTGGGCGGAGGCCACAGCCTCCACCATCTCCGCAGTTCACATCCCGGGCGTAGAAAACTGGGAAGCAGACTTTCTCAATCGCCAGGGCATGGACGCGGGGGAATGGTCTCTTCACCCAGACGTGTTTCGAGAGATCTGTCGCCGCTGGGGAACGTCGGACGTCGATCTCATGGCGTCACGGCACAACAACAAAGTCCCGGCATTCATGGCACGGTCTCAAGATCACAGAGCTCTGGCGGCGGACGCATTAGTTCAGGATTGGTCGCAGTTTCGACTGCCTTATGTATTTCCCCCTCTGGCGATGCTGCCCAGAGTGCTGCGCAAAATCAGGTCCGACTGTCGTCGCGCCATTCTCGTCGCTCCAGATTGGCCGAGGCTGTCGTGGTACCCGGATCTGTGGCACCTCAAGGTGGGTCAACCGTGGGCGCTCCCAGACCGCCCAGACTTGCTGTCTCAAGGGCCGTTTTTCCATCTGAATTCTGCGGCCCTCAACCTGACTGTGTGGCCATTGAGTCCTGGCTCCTAGCGTCCTCAGGGTTATCTCAAGATGTCATTGCCACTATGAGACAGGCCAGGAAACCAACGTCCGCCAAGATCTATCACAGGTCTTGGAGGATCTTCTTATCCTGGTGCTCTGATAAGGGTTTTACCCCCTGGCCCTTTGCCTTACCCACCTTTCTTTCATTCCTTCAATCCGGAATGGACAAGGGTTTGTCTCTCGGCTCTCTCAAGGGACAAGTATCGGCGCTATCCGTATTTTTTCAAAAGCGTCTAGCCAGGCTTCCGCAGGTCCGTACGTTCCTGCAAGGAGTTTGCCACATAGTCCCACCTTACAAGCGTCCGCTGGAACCCTGGGATCTTAACAGGGTGCTAACGGCTCTTCAGAAACCACCTTTCGAGCCGCTGCGGGATGTCTCTTTATCACGTCTTTCGCAGAAGGTGGCATTTCTAGTGGCAGTTACATCGCTCCGTAGAGTGTCGGAGCTGGCAGCGCTGTCATGCAAAGCCCCCTTCCTGGTTTTTCACCAGGATAAGGTGGTTCTGCGTCCGGTCCCGGAATTTCTCCCTAAGGTGGTATCCCCTTTTCATCTCAATCAGGATATCTCCTTACCTTCATTTTGCCCTCATCCAGTTCACCAATGTGAAAAGGATTTGCACTCGTTAGATCTGGTGAGAGCACTCCGGCTCTACGTGTCTCGCACGGCGCCCCTGCGCCGTTCAGATGCGCTCTTTGTCCTTGTCGCTGGCCAGCGTAAGGGTTCGCAGGCTTCCAAGTCAACCTTGGCTCGGTGGATCAAGGAACCAATTCTTGAAGCCTACCATTCTTCTGGGCTTCCGCTTCCTTTGGGGCTGAAAGCCCATTCTACCAGAGCCGTGGGTGCGTCCTGGGCATTGCGGCACCGGGCTACGGCTCAGCAGGTGTGTCAGGCAGCTACCTGGTCTAGTCTGCACACTTTCACGAAACACTATCAGGTGCATACCTATGCTTCGGCAGACGCCAGTCTAGGTAGGCGAGTCCTTCAGGCGGCGGTTGCCCACCTGTAAGAGGGGGTCGTTTTCGGCTCTTTTTATCGAGGTATTCTTTTACCCACCCAGGGACTGCTTTTGGACGTCCCAATTGTCTGGGTCTCCCAATGGAGCGACAAAGAAGAAGGGAATTTTGTTTACTTACCGTAAATTCCTTTTCTTCTAGCTCCTATTGGGAGACCCAGCACCCGCCCCTGTGCCCTTCGGGCTGTTTGTTCTTTTGTGTACACATGTTGTTCATGTTGAATTGTTCTTTTGGTTCATGGTTCAGTTCTCCGAACATCCTTCGGATTGAATTTACCTTAGACCAATTTATAAGTTTCCTCCTTCCTGGTTTTGCACCAAAACTGAGGAGCCCGTGATGCACGGGAGGGTGTATAGGCAGAGGGGAGGGGTTACACTTTTTAAAGTGTAATACTTTGTGTGGCCTCCGGAGGCAGAAGCTATACACCCCAATTGTCTGGGTCTCCCAATAGGAGCTAGAAAAAAAGGAATTTACGGTAAGTAAACAAAATTCCCTTCTTTTTTTTTTTTTTTTTTTTTTAAACATTGATTTTAGTGAATAGCATTACCTAGGGCTGGTTAGGCAGAAGATTTAGTCCTACAGATATGAACGCTGCTGGGTTGGACGGCATAAGGGGACCGGACAGGTTTCCATCTGTAAAAACATTATACTCTTAAGAGCAACATGATCATATAAACAGATTTCAGGCTGGGGATCGTTTTGACAGATTTGCAGAACAGTATAAAGCTGTGTGCACAAAACGTCTTTTTCAGGCGGTTTCCGCCTAACACAACTGTTTTTAAGGAAAAAAAAAATTTCAAGAGAATTCTGTGCAGCAATTCTGTGTAAAAACAACTTTCTGTGCACATATTCAGGCTTTTAATCACCAAGTGATTAAAAGGGACATGTCCATGCTTCTGGTATATCTTTTGGTAGGAAGATGTTCTGTATTTTACAATACAATGGGGAAAACTCAAGACACCCAGAAGACGCCTGGATTTTTCTTGGAGTTTGTTGCCATTGTTTTTACTTGAAAAATAAAAATAACTAGCGCTTTCTTTTTATTCAAATGGAGTAAAAAAACAAATGAGAGTATAAAATACTCCAAAAAACACTGATGGCTTATCCCATCAAGAAAACGTGCAGGAAACAATTGAAAAAAATGTCACAAAAGACGCTTCAAGAAAAAAAACAAACCCTCTGTAGTTTCCTGACGTGTCTTTTGTTTGAAAAATTTGTCAGATGCAAACGAAGTTTAAAAGACGTGGTGTGCACAGAGCCTTCGAGAAAAATCTTCTCATCCGGATTCGTAACCTTAGGCCGGTGTCACCCTTGCGAGTGCCTCGTGTGAGTCTCACGGTGCATCAGCCGTCACGGACTCACACTCTCCGGACGAGCATCTCAGCTGCATAGTGATGCATGCAACCAACCCGCTCCTGTGGGGGGAGAGTAAGTCCGTGACGGGTGATGCAACGCGAGACTCACGCGAGGCACTTGCAAGGGTGACACCTGACTTACTGATGAGAAGATCCGTACATGCCATACTACATGATGGAAATCCATGAGCAGTTTTACTGAAGTACTGAGTGGTGCGGTCTCGATATTGCCGCATTGAAACTTTGTAACAATTTAGTGCCTGAACTTCGTGCCTGTGTGATGGGGCAGTGATGGGTGGGAAATCTTGGCGTGGCACTTGTAAACACTATATCTGGCACTGCTCAGGCATTCCTGTATTGTTCTTATTTCAGACTTGCAACTTTAAAATATTCCATGACTTGTGTATCAAAACTGTCTTAAAACAGTGGCCTTGTCCATTGACCCTGAAATAAAATGTGTTGTGATTGTTTACTTTGGACAATACTATTTTTTTATTATTCAAGATGGTTTAATGCATAAAATGCAGTGTCACATGGCAGGTATATGTATACGTGCCTAGATTCATTGTCTTCTGCCTGCTGAAAAGGGTGTACATCATATTCCAAGTTACAATGTCATGTGTGAAAGTGCCGCGGTACCTTTTTATTAAACATTACACAATGTATCTGATGTGAAGGGTGCAAAACATAAAACCTAATGTGCATTTCCCTTGCATTTTGTAAGGTGTATTACTGTTATATTGATGGTCGCCTGATGTGATGGGGTTTTTGCCAGGTCACATTAATAGTTGTAACCTTCTTGATATTGTTTGGATGCGCCTATTGGTTTTCACCTCTCCAATATAACTATGATCTGATTGAATATCAGGCGATGACGCTTTGCCCAGCCTCAGAGTACTATGAATGTGCTATGAGTAGTCACAATAAGACTTTTGGTCTACAGCATATCGTTCAGCAATTTCCTTTCTCTTTCTGTACATTCTTCACTGTAAAAGTGAAAGCACAAATACACCTTATAAAACACATCTGAGCTAACTGCGTAAAAAGTAACACTATTTGGCCAGTAATTGTTTACATGAGGCTACTTTTTTCATATCCTAAATTCCCAATTAGATTATTCTTATAAAAGGCACACTTGGGCAATACCTGAAAACATACAAGCTAAATCCGAATATATGTATGCCCCCTCGTTATCGTGATTAGTAATATCTGTGGCTGCTCCTCCCATCAGAGTGGACGTTACGTGACGTTATAATAGATAACACTGATGTATATAGTCACTAAATATGTATTTGAAATATTTTTGTCATAGTTTTTTCTCTTCAGAGGTTGCGTTTTCTTATTTTTTTTTTTTAGTTTCAATAGAGGCTGACTAAACTAAAACCAATGGTTTATGGTTTGAAACCTTCATCTCTTGTACAGCTTCATCTAAGGCAGTGTTCCAGACCTTTGGGGCTACAGAATGGCTGATGATGGAAGTATAGCAATACCCATCCATCATTCCCCTTCAACTGAAAAACTAAAGATAGTAAAGGTGGTTTTCCATGGGAGGAAAATGATAGTTACCCCTCCAGCAGCCATATTGTGGACGCAGAACTTGTGAGGGGAGCTGTACTAGATCAGCCTTTCTAAAGGGATTAGAAACAAGCACCACAGACATTTTTTAATGAGCTTCAACTCTTATATGTCAACTGTCTTTTGTATGTGATTAAAAGTTAGCAGATAAAATACTCCATGTTGGTGAGACACCAATAAAGATTTTTATGGGGAAACTATGTAGTTCTAGCCAATAAATCCTATTTCAGATGCAACGCTTCTTTATTAAGATGGGTGCATTTTAGCCTATGTATTACAGTCGTAAGATCTAGATTCTCAAGTGTTTCAAGTCAATTGAACTTGGATCTTCTGAGAACCTCATGTTGATCGATTCCCTTGAGCTGCAGTCGGACGTATTCCAAAAGCTGTACTCTGAGATCCTAGAATACGCAAACCTTGAGTATAAGAAATTTATATTTCATTACAGCTATGGAAACCTTGTTAAAAAATGAGGTATTTAGCTCACAAATTGTCCCAATAAAGGGGTATACCTTATCATTGGCTGCTCGGTCCTCATGATTTGGCCAATTTGTGCACTAAGTAGCTAATTCTTAATATAATTTCTATAGCATTAATGCAATTCCAATTTCATACATTCAATGTGTGCATGTTCTAGCATTTCTCAGCTGTATTTATCTGGTTATATTGCTTGGCTTGCACTTGTTCACACATGTCTTATTCTGTTTAGAGGTCCTGGTTAGTTTTTTTTTATTTTTGTAGTATATTCCAAAAGCTAACATAAAGCCCCAGTTGTCATCTGAATGCTGCCTCTTAATAAGGTGGAATGAGTGATCTGTTCTAGAACATATTTCTCTGGTATAGTATAGTTCTGATTTCACAAGGAGGCATACTCAAGCCAAACAGGGGAAACACAAAATATAGAACAATAAGGAATACAATTTCCAAACTATAAACATTTTTTTTTAAATGGCTAATGTCTTACAAAACGCTTAATTTTACATTTAGCTTCATTTGAGTTGCAGTCTATAGCTTTTGGATCACTTAATCTTGTTAGTCGTTTTGCAGATTAGTGCAGTTCCTAATGCATCTTTTCAAGTCAAAACCAAAAATCCAAAAAGAAAAGCACAAGTCGTTTAAAAGGGTTGTCCAGGTGTAAGCAACTAATGACCAATTCGGTAGTGTCTGACACCCATTGTCCTTTTAAATTAAATTAATTAAAAAAAAAAAAAAAAGTTCCAAAACATCCATACCAGAGGCTTTAGTGTTGCTGATTAGGGGAAAACAAAGTATACAATTACCCCCCTGCTTTCTTTCCTTCGAATAATGATATCTTTGTCCATGAATGTGTCTAGTATTGCAACTCTCAGATTTTTTTTTTCTTTTTATTATTATTCCATCAACATGATTTCAATTTTTACATTTTTAATCTACTGGAAGACCTAATCTGGTGTTTGTTAGAAGTGTCAGTCTTTGCCACCAATTTATGAAGCCCAGTGATTTTTCTCGCGTGGTAGAGCCACACTCTTGATTCATGAAGGGGTGCAGTCCTCTTCATGAATCTGGAGCGTCTGACGATTGGTGTGCTGCTACATGTGCTACACCAGAAATGTTAATTCAGTCAAGGAATAGAGAGATTAAAACGCCAAAAGTTGCAACTCTTAATGCATTAAAATTTTGTGACTTCAAATCTTTTACAACACATTTGGTGTTCAAACTTTCATGGATTTGGGCTTTTTTTCTTTTTGATCGCAATTTTCATCACCACTACATTGAAAATGCTTTTGTGTGGACTTTAGGCACACAAGTTTAGATTAGAAGTGCATTGTATATCCCTTTACAAGTAACTACCGTATTTTTTGCTTTATAAGACGCACCTGATTATAAGACGCACCCCCAAATTTGGTGAAGGAATAGAGAATTTTTTAATAAATGGGGTCCGTCTTATAATGCCAGTGTCCGTCTAACAAATAATATAGGGTATATGTCCCTCATAGCCCCCTCATCCTAAAATTAGCCCCCTTTAATCTGGATATGGCCACCTTATATTGAACACGTCCCCCAGTGATGCCACATTTCCCCTATGGCTGGCACACATCCTCTATGGCAGGCAGACAGGGCCACTGTGGCAGGCAGACAGGGCCACTGTGGCAGGCAGACAGGGCCACTGTGGCAGGCAGACAGGGCCACTGTGGCAGGCAGACAGGGCCACTGTGGCAGGCAGACAGGGCCACATCACCCTCTGTGGCAGGCAGACAGGGCCACATCACCCTCTGTGGCAGGCAGACAGGGCCACATCACCCTCTGTGGCAGGCAGACAGGGCCACATCACCCTCTGTGGCAGGCAGACAGGGCCACATCACCCTCTGTGGCAGGCAGACAGGGCCACATCACCCTCTGTGGCAGGCAGACAGGGCCACATCACCCTCTGTGGCAGGCAGACAGGGCCACATCAGCCTCTGTGGCAGGCAGACAGGGCCACATCAGCCTCTGTGGCAGGCAGACAGGGCCACATCAGCCTCTGTGGCAGGCAGACAGGGCCACATCAGCCTCTGTGGCAGGCAGACAGGGCCACATCAGCCTCTGTGGCAGGCAGACAGGGCCACATCAGCCTCTGTGGCAGGCAGACAGGGCCACATCAGCCTCTGTGGCAGGCAGGCAGGGCCACATCAGCCTCTGTGGCAGGCAGGCAGGGCCACATCAGCCTCTGTGGCAGGCAGGCAGGGCCACATCAGCCTCTGTGGCAGGCAGGCAGGGCCACATCAGCCTCTGTGGCAGGCAGGCAGGGCCACATCAGCCTCTGTGGCAGGCAGGCAGGGCCACATCAGCCTCTGTGGCAGGCAGACAGGGCCACATCAGCCTCTGTGGCAGGCAGACAGGGCCACATCAGCCTCTGTGGCAGGCAGACAGGGCCACATCAGCCTCTGTGGCATATCGCCCCCATGTTGCTGCTTTTAGTAAAATAAACTCTTTCCTTACCTTCTGCAGCACAGTCCTGTCTCTGTCTCCCTCCTCGGAGTTGAACTCCTCCTGTCTCCTGCACTTACTACTTCCTGGTTCTAGTGCCGATCATGTGATCGGGACAGCAGAGAGAGATATCTCTATGTCTAATCACAGCCAGCAGGAGGGAGACCGGGCAGACGCTGGAGGAGGTGAGTAAACAGTTTATTATTTTACTACAGCAGCAGCACAGGAGGCCATATCTAACACAGGGGGAGGGGAGATCCTGTGCAATCAAAGGTAAGCACAGGCAGATAATATGTACAGCTCCCTCAGCCCATCAGCGCGATGCAGTTTCAGCACCACGCTTCTGATGGACAGCGGCTGTGCATATTATATGAGCGGGAGAGCAGGAGATCAAAGGCTGCCGCTCCAAGCAGTCCCCAGCACGCTCCAGAGCTGCCTGCACCTCCACTGGACTCTGTGTGTGTGTGTATATATATATATATATATATATATATATATATATATATATATATATATATATATATATATATATATATATATATATACACCCCCCCCCCCGTATATTCGGATTATAAGACGCACCCCCTACTTTCCCCCAAAATTTGGGGGAAGAAAAGTGCGTCTTATAAAGCGAAAAATACGGTAATAATTGCTCTGCAAAAAATGCTTTTTGTTTGTAATTTCTTCAATGATAGCAGGAACCCTCATTCCATTTGCATGCAATACTGTCTTTTAATTTAACCTATTTTCTAGTATATTTTTTTTTTATGCTTTATGTTAATACTAGAGGAAAAGAAATCTGTACCACCTTAACTGCTGCTTTGTTTGCTAATGTGAGTCTTGGTACGTAATATGTTAAGTTTGTAATATATGTTATCCAGTTTTTGTAATGTGATTCATTTGTTTTGCATTGAGAACATGAAACGGTAAACTATGGCATAACAAATGTTTTGTTTTTGGGTTTTTTTTTATTTATTTCAATTAGTATCATTCAAGTGTACTGAATATATTTAGATAATTTCAGGGCTAACCAATGGGTTTACGTTTATCAAGCCTGTATTCAATAACTTAAAATGTTCGCATGGGGAATTATTTATTCCACTACTGCTATCTCATGTTGCCTTTACACTGCCTTCAATAAACAAAACTTTTGTTAAATTTTATTTTTTTTTAACTTTTCCTTATATTACGTCCCTAATGTTCAGTACATTGTAATTGCTATTGGTCAATTTTTCTGTTATATAATAATGATGAACGAATGCTTGGTAGTCAAATGAGCATCGGGATGTTCGTGTGTGTGTATATGCTTGGTGCTTGGCCGAGTATTGCTTGTGCTCAGATGTGTTGTTCATTAACATCGAACACAAGAGCAAGCGTGTAGCATGCAGATCAACAGGGGAAATCCTGTAAGTGATGGAGTAGGTATAAATTTAGGGGCTCTATCAAAAAAAAATCCCTATGAATGGATATATTTCCATCTTCGGTCTTCACATGTTTTTAAGTGCACCAATAAAGAAAATGAATTTTTTTTTTATCTGAAAAAGGAATTCATGCTGGATCCTGTTTTCCTTTTGTTGATGTCCGCTCTATCACAAAACACAGTAGTAGAGGGATAAAAATACAGGTAGAGACATAATATTCTCATAAGAACAACACAGTATGCTGCTGATCAGCAAAGAAACATCCTACAAATGATGGAATATGTACAGTAAGACCAAAGTGATGGCATCCTTTTAAATTGTTCCAGAAAATGAAGTATTTCTCCAAGAAAATTATTGCAATTTCACACGTTTTGTCATACATATGTTTATTTCCTTTTGTGTGTATTGGGATAACACAAAAAAACAGGAAAAAAGTCAAACTGGACATTATTTCACACACAACCCTAAAAAAAAAAAAAAAAAAAAAAAAAAGGCTGGTCAAAATTTTTGGCACTTTTCCAAATTTGTGGGGAAACTTGTTTCAAGCTTGTGATGCTTGTTCAAACTCACCTGTGGCAAATGTGTGGACAATATGAAAATCACACTTGAAACCAGATAAAAAGGGGAGAGGTTGACTCAATCTTTGCATTGTGTGTGCCACACTAAGCATGGAGAACAGAAAGAGAACTGTCTGAGGACTTTAGAACCAAAATTGTTGAAAACGACAAGTCCATATCCAGACACTGATGTTCCTTTGTCCACGGTGCATATCATAATCAAGAAATTTACAACCCAATGCACTGTAACTAATCTCCTTGGACGTGGACAGCAGAGGAATATTGATGAAAGGTTGCAACGCAGGATCATACAGGTGGTGGATAAGTAGTCCCAATCAAATTTCAATTAAATTCAAGCTGTCCTGCATACTCAGTGTACATCAGTGTCATCACAAACTATCCGTCGCCATTGTAATAAAATCAAAAGCTATCGCAGGAGACCCAGGAGAGTCCCTACTGCTGATACAGACCTTTAAAAGCTTTTCTGCAGCATGCCAAAATGTACAGAAGTAAACCAAAATCCTTCTGGGAAAGCATCTTATCAAAAGATGAGACAAAGATAGAGCTTTTTGTTAATGCACATCATTCTACTATTAACCAAAAACTGAATGAGGCCTACAAAGAATAGAACACATACAGTCAAATATGGTGAAGGTTCATAGATGGTTCGGTGTTGTTTTGCTGTCTCTGGCACTGGGTGCCTTGACTGTGCAAGGCATCATGAAATCTGAAGATTACCAAAGGATTTTGGGTCACAATGTAGTTACCACAAAGCTCTTGTACTCTTAGGTCATGGGTCTTCCTGCAGGACAATGACCACCAAACAGTTCAAGAACCCCAGAAATGGATTGAAACAGCGCTGGAGAGTTCTAAAATGGCAGCAATTAGTCCGGATCTAAATCCCATTGAACACCTGGGGAGAGATCTTAAAATTGCTGTTGAAAGAAAGTTGCAATTGCTGCCGGGGACGCCGCTTACTTGACAGCTGAGCCCCTGCCCTCACAGCCAGTGATGTTACCTGTGCCATCCCTGGCTGTTTAACCCCCGAAATGCCGCGATCAATATCGAGCACTGCACATAGCGGATTGCGAGAGGGATCGCACTCCCTCTCCCTTCCAATCGGGACCCCTGGCATGCAATCGTGAGGGCCCGATCATTAAACGTGGTTACCTAAGGTTGTCCTGGTGACCTCCGCCTCACCTATGGAGAGCCTTAGTGGTCTGGCCTGCAGCATGGTCAGTATTTCTGTGTGACTGCTGTGATGTTCTGCAGTGATCTGGCTCGGCAGGACATTGCAGCTGCGATTAGAGTACTTTGGAGTAATGTCTCAAAAATGCACTAAGTGAAAAAAAAAATTTAAAAACCTAAATATATATATTTTTAAAAAATCAGAAAATAAACGACAAAAAAATTGCAATAGTTTATTTGTGTAAAATAAAAAAAAATACGCATTTGGTATCACTGCGTCTGAAACAACTCGATCTATAAAACTGTTAAACTAGTTTACCCCTTCTGTGAACAACTTAAACAAAACAAAAACATGGCAAAACCTTTTCATAATCCAGCTGTCAAAGTGGAATAAAATTGCAATAAAAAGTCATGTAAATAAAAATAGTACCGTTGAACAGGTCTTCTTGTTCTGCAGAAAATAAGCCGGAAAATAACTCCATCAGGGATAAAAAAGAAAAAAAGCTATAGCTCTCAGAAAACCGCAATGCAAAAACTGATTTTTTTTTTTTTTACAATAAAATGTTTTTTATGGTGTAAAACGGCAGAACATAAAAACAAATTGTATAAATGTGGTATCAATGAAATCATACTGAGCTGAAGAATGAAACTATCTTATCACTTTTACGGCACAGTGAACGGTGTAAAAAAAAAACTACTTCCAGAGTTGCTGTTTTTTCTTTAAGCTGCCTCACAAAAAGTGGAATAAAATTTGATAAATATTATGTGGCTATGTACCCATACCGCAAGGTGAATGGCATAAAAAATAGATAAAGCCAATTCTTCAACAACTATTGAATTGTTCATTCTGCCTCTAAAATATCGCAGTACAGTGCGGCTCATATTTATCCTCACTCTATGCTGAGCATTTAAGGGTGCTTTACACGCTGCAACATCGCTAACGATCTCGTTAGCGATGTAACGCGCCAGATCGCACATACGATTGGCCGAGATCGCACATGTGACCGGCGCTACAAAAAATGGCCTATGTGCGATCTCGGCAAATTTTATCTGCGATCTGGCGTGTCACATCGCTAACGAGATCGTTAGCGATGTCGCAGCGTGTAAACCACCCTTTACACTGTGATTACGTGTAAGGGTACATGCCCACAATCTGGAATAGGAGCGTTGTTTTACAGTGTGTTTTCGCTGCATTGTACAGTACAAGCACAGTGGTTGGGATTTATAGAAATTCCATGCGTACTGTGCTTTTCTCTGCTGCGTAAACTGACATGCGGTGCAGCTTCCCTAGCAGCAGCATGTATGTCAATTTATGTTTGCGTAGATGCAAGTGATCTCCTTGGGGAAAACAAGATTAAACTCCCACAGCGCCCCAAACCCTGACTGAGTGCACATGCAGCTGTAGTCTCCTGTGGAGAACACTTGCGTCTCTGCTTCCAGTAAACAGTGTGTACAGATTGTGGGCATGTACCCTAGAGCTCTGAAGACTGGGATTCAGACAAAATTCCCAATGCAAAAATTCACTGTAATGAGGCCGAGCGAGTCCCTTTGACCTAACATCTGGTCTGTGGTCCGGTGGTGTCCATCTTTTTACACCTCTTTTTAAAGCGTGCACAAAAGTGCGGCCATCAACAGTTTTGTTCATCTTTGCAAAGACGGGAACTGCTGAACAGAGTCTGGAGTAATACTGCTGCCTTATTAGTAAATAAATCACTCGTGGGTTTCACCTGAATCACATGCGACGATGTAGATGGAAACCCCGATTGTAAGCGCTCAGCATAGAGCACAAGATAAATGTGAACTGATCCAATGTTCTGTACCAAAATCACCACTTAATAGCACTCAACTCGCAAAAAACACAACTGGCAGTACTCAGGTCAGTCATCAGTTAACGGAAATATATAGGGCGTCCACAATTACTGGCAGCACAAAAGCTCTGGGGGAAAAAAAACTGGCTCAATATGCTCACCGCACTGCTGGATTAATTCATTGATGGGTGCAGTTTGTAAAATTGGGTGACTTGTAGGTAGTTTATGCTCTTTTGGCACCTAGGGGCTCTGCCAATGTGACATTGTACTCTCAAACCAGTCCAACTAAATTTGAACTCAAATATGGTGCTCTTTCCCTTTTTCACTTTGTACTGTACCTCAAAAGTAGTCTTCAACCACATATGGGGTAAATTGTATAGTTCATGATTTCCTGTTACCCTAGTGAATTTGAAAAATTTGGGGTTAAATCAACATGTTTGAAGTTTAAAATGTATTTTCTTTGTCGCTCCATTGGGAGACCCAGACAATTGGGTGTATAGCTTCTGCCTCCGGAGGCCACACAAAGTATTACACTTTAAAAAGTGTAACCCCTCCCCTCTGCCTATACACCCTCCCGTGCATCACGGGCTCCTCAGTTTTTATGCTTTGTGTGGAAGGAGGCACACATCCACTCAGCTTCTCATTTTATTTATATCGGTTGGAAGAAAAGTGGGCTCCCACGGGGCCCCCGGCATGTTCCCTTCTCACCCCACTATGTCGGCGGTGCTGTTAAGGTTGAGGTACCCATTGTGGGTACAAAGGCAGGAGCCTCATGCCGTCTCCTTCACCATCCCTTAGCGGCTCTGGGAGAAGTGGGATCCTGAGCGGTCATCCAGTCACTGGGACCGTGCTCCCTCCGCAGCCCCTGGGGGAATCTGTCGGACAGGAGTGTGTTGATCCTCAGGGACCGGGCCCTGCATCACTAAGGTACTTTGTACCCCCATGGGGGATGTGCATGGAGCGCCTACATCCCGGACGCTGCAGCAGCTGCTTATTTGTGACGGCCGGCGGACTTCCGCGCCGACCGCGCCTGTTTGTCGGCCGCGGTGTTAAATTTAGTCCCCGGCTTCAATTGCGGCCTAGTAGCAAAACTCCCGCCCCCGGGCCTGTCTATCAGGGATAAGGGCGGGACTGCCGACCTGACGTCGGCTGTGAGGGCCAGGGCATCCTGTATGTTCCTCCCCCCCTCACTGATCACTGTGGGGACTCCAGATTCCCGCACTTTTCTAACGCCGCCCACGGTTTCTCTCCTCCCCTGAGAGCTCCGGCAGCCATTTCTTTGGCACTCTGCCTGTGGAAGATTTCCTGGAAAGAGCTCTGCAACGCTGGGAGACCTAAGGCAGGGAATCTGGAGGACACACACTCCGCTTTTTAGCGGTCGGTAAGCCACACCGGTCACCCGGTGCTGGTCCCCTTAGGGTGCCGGAATAGATACTATATATATTTATATATTTCTGTTCGGTCGGGCTGTATACCCTTCCCATATACCCTCAGTGATCACTCTCCTAGGAGACAACAGCATGTCGTCCACAAGGAGCAAGGGGGCCAAGACACAGGGTTATTTTGCGACCTGTACCTCTTGTGCGGCTAAGTTACCTGCGGGTTCCACCTACCTTCACTGTGAGCAATGCTCAACCCCTGTTTTGCTTCCACAACCGGAGCCTCGGTCACTAGTGGGCCCCTCGGCTCAGGTAGAATCCGTTGCTCCCCCTGTCCAGGCGGCAGGGACAGAGTTTGCAGTTTTTTGCTGAAAAACTCTCTGAGTCACTCTCACAATCCATGGCTCAGTCCATGGACAAATGGTCTGCCAAGCTGCTGGAAGCTTTGCAGTCCAGACCGGTCCCTACACCGGCCCCGGGCCCTGTTGGATCTTCACCCCCAGGCCCCTCTCTGCCCGCGCCGCAGCACGTTCCCAGGGGGGGCCCTAGGTCTCATGGGGAGGACTCCGGCCCGGACCACAGTCCCAGACCGGCTAAGCGGGCACGCTGGGAATCTTCCCCGACTTCTTCACGCTGCTCGGGTTCCCAGCGTGAGGACTCTCTGGAGGACGAGGCGGACGTCGCAGCTCAGGGCTCTGACACTGACGTTGCCCTCAATCTTGATACACCTGACGGGGACGCCATAGTAAATGATCTTATCTCGTCCATCAACCAGGTGTTAGATATCTCTCCTCCACCGCCACCTGTAGAGGAGTCGACTTCTCAGCAGGAGAAACACCAGTTTCGGTTCCCTAAACGTACACGGAGTGCGTTTTTCGATCACTCTAACTTCAGAGATGCTGTCCAGAAGCCCAGAGCGGTTCCGGACAAGCGCTTTACTAAGCACCTTACTGACACACCTTACCCCTTCCCTTCTGACGTTGTCAAGGGTTGGGCTCAATGTCCCAAGGTGGATCCCCCAGTCTCTAGATTGGCGGCTAGATCTGTAGTATCGGTTGCAGATGGATCATCGCTAAAGGATGCCACTGACAGGCAGATAGAGCTCCTGATGAAATCCATCTATGAAGCCACGGGCGCGTCTTTTGCCCCGGCCTTTGCAGCCGTGTGGGCACTACAAGCTATCTCAGCTTAAAAACAAAAAAACAAAAACAAAAAAGTGAGCCGGAGTATGAGATGGTATACATGGAACTTGTGAGACCATGTTCACACTGGCCATGAGACAAAGAGAAACCAAGGAAAAAAAATTGTGAAAACATACCCTGCTGTAACTAAATAAAAGCATAGTGCATATAAACATAGGGTACTTAGTAAACACTGTTTTTGATCAAAAAAAGCATAAAGCTATCCCACCAAACGTCAAGGTGTACCCAGTTGGGATAGTACCTACACTCTCTAATATTAAAACCTTACCATGGGTCTAAAATAGGCCTCAGTGTGGCTAAGGGCTGAGAGCGACCGGGTCCCAACAGGACACACACAGTCTGGGGGATTCACAGAATGAAATGTCCAGCTCGCTGAGAAGGGGGCCACTCCCTGTTTGTACTGAATACAAAAAAACTACATAAAAACAAAAAAGTGAGCCGGAGTATGAGATGGTATACATGGAACTTGTGAGACCATGTTCACACTGGCCATGAGACAAAGAGAAACCAAGGAAAAAAAATTGTGAAAACATACCCTGCTGTAACTAAATAAAAGCATAGTGCATATAAACATAGGGTACTTAGTAAACACTGTTTTTGATCAAAAAAAGCATAAAGCTATCCCACCAAACGTCAAGGTGTACCCAGTTGGGATAGTACCTACACTCTCTAATATTAAAACCTTACCATGGGTCTAAAATAGGCCTCAGTGTGGCTAAGGGCTGAGAGCGACCGGGTCCCAACAGGACACACACAGTCTGGGGGATTCACAGAATGAAATGTCCAGCTCGCTGAGAAGGGGGCCACTCCCTGTTTGTACTGAATACAAAAAAACTACATAAAAACAAAAAAGTGAGCCGGAGTATGAGATGGTATACATGGAACTTGTGAGACCATGTTCACACTGGCCATGAGACAAAGAGAAACCAAGGAAAAAAAATTGTGAAAACATACCCTGCTGTAACTAAATAAAAGCATAGTGCATATAAACATAGGGTACTTAGTAAACACTGTTTTTGATCAAAAAAAGCATAAAGCTATCCCACCAAACGTCAAGGTGTACCCAGTTGGGATAGTACCTACACTCTCTAATATTAAAACCTTACCATGGGTCTAAAATAGGCCTCAGTGTGGCTAAGGGCTGAGAGCGACCGGGTCCCAACAGGACACACACAGTCTGGGGGATTCACAGAATGAAATGTCCAGCTCGCTGAGAAGGGGGCCACTCCCTGTTTGTACTGAATACAAAAAAACTACATAAAAACAAAAAAGTGAGCCGGAGTATGAGATGGTATACATGGAACTTGTGAGACCATGTTCACACTGGCCATGAGACAAAGAGAAACCAAGGAAAAAAAATTGTGAAAACATACCCTGCTGTAACTAAATAAAAGCATCATAGTGCATATAAACATAGGGTACTTAGTAAACACTGTTTTTGATCAAAAAAAGCATAAAGCTATCCCACCAAACGTCAAGGTGTACCCAGTTGGGATAGTACCTACACTCTCTAATATTAAAACCTTACCATGGGTCTAAAATAGGCCTCAGTGTGGCTAAGGGCTGAGAGCGACCGGGTCCCAACAGGACACACACAGTCTGGGGGATTCACAGAATGAAATGTCCAGCTCGCTGAGAAGGGGGCCACTCCCTGTTTGTACTGAATACAAAAAAACTACATAAAAACAAAAAAGTGAGCCGGAGTATGAGATGGTATACATGGAACTTCTGAGACCATGTTCACACTGGCCATGAGACAAAGAGAAACCAAGGAAAAAAAATTGTGAAAACATACCCTGCTGTAACTAAAGCTATCTCAGCTTGTCTGGCTGAGATTAATGCCGTTACACGTAATTCTGCTCCGCAGGTTACGTCTTTGACTTCCCAGGCGTCAGTTTTTTCTTCCTACGCGATGAACGCAGTTTTAGACTCTGCTAGCCGTACAGCGGTGGCATCCGCTAACTCTGTGGCAGTCCGCAGGGCCATGTGGCTGCGCGAATGGAAGGCAGACTCGGCTTCCAAGAGGTTCTTAACCGGTTTGACGTTTGCTGGCGATCGATTGTTTGGCGAACGATTGGATGAGATTATTAAGGAATCTAAGGGAAAGGACTCCTCCTTGCCCCAGTCCAAGCCAAAGAGACCTCAGCAACGACAGATACAATCGAGGTTTCGGTCCTTTCGTCCCTCCGCCAAGCCCCAATCCTCTTCGTCCAGCAGGCCGGAGAAAGGCCAGAGGAACTCCTATGCGTGGCGGGCTAAGTCACGCCCCCAAAAGGCCGCAGGAGGCACTGCTTCCAAGGCGGCCTCCTCATGACTCTCGGCATCCCCGAACCGCATCCTCGGTCGGTGGCAGGCTCTCCCGCTTTTGCGACGCCTGGTGGCCACATGTTCAAGACCGATGGGTGAGAGACATTCTGTCTCACGGTTACATGATAGAGTTCAGCTCTCGTCCTCCGACTCGTTTCTTCAGAACATCCCCGCCCCCCGAGCGAGCCGATGCACTTTTTCAGGCGGTGAACGCTCTGAAAACAGAAGAAGTTGTGATCCCTGTTCCCCCCCAGGAACATGGTCGCGGCTTTTACTCCAACTTGTTTGTGGTGCCAAAGAAGGACGTCTCGTTCCGTCCCGTTCTGGACCTCAAACTACTCTACAGACATGTGAGCACCAGACGGTTTCGGATGGAATCTCTCTGCTCTGTCATCGCTTCAATGTCACAAGGAGACTTCCTAGCATCGATCGACATCAAGGATGCTTATCTCCATGTGCCGATCGCACCCGAACATCAACGCTTTTTGCGCTTCGCCATCAGGGACGAACACCTTCAGTTCGTGGCATTGCCTTTCGGCCTGGCGACAGCCCCACGGGTGTTCACCAAGGTCATGGCATCTGTTGTGGCGGTCCTACACTCTCAGGGCCACTCGGTGATTCCCTACTTAGACGATCTTCTGGTCAGGGCACCCTCTCAGTTGGCGTGTCAAAACAGCCTTTCCGTCGCTCTGGCGACTCTCCAGCAGTTCGGGTGGATAATCAACTTCCCAAAATCCAAGTTGACACCGACCCAATCACTGACGTACCTTGGGATGGAGTTTCATACTCAGTCAGCGGTAGTCATGCTACCGCGGGACAAACAGCTTTCTCTGCAGGCAGGGGTGCAATCTCTTCTTCGGGGTCAGTCACACCCCTTGAGGCGCCTCATGCACTTCCTGGGGAAGATGGTGGCAGCGATGGAGGCAGTGCCCTTCGCGCAATTCCATCTGCGGCCACTCCAGTGGGACATTCTCCGAAAATGGGACAGGAGGTCGACTTCACTCGACAGGAACGTTTCTCTGTCCCCTGCAACCAAGACGTCACTTCAGTGGTGGCTCCTTCCCAACTCTCTGTCGCAGGGGAAATCCTTCCTACCCCCCACCTGGGCTGTGGTCACGACGGACGCGAGCCTGTCAGGGTGGGGGGCGGTTTTTCTCCACCACAGGGCTCAGGGAACCTGGACTCCGATAGAGTCATCCCTTCAGATCAATATTCTGGAGATAAGGGCAGTGTATCTAGCCCTATTGGCCTTTCATCGGTGGCTGGAGGGCAGGCAGATCCGAATCCAGTCGGACAACGCCACGGCCGTCGCTTACATGAACCACCAAGGCGGCACTCGCGGTCGTCAAGCCTTCCAGGAAGTCCGGCAAATTCTGCAGTGGGTGGAAGCCACAGCCTCCACCATCTCCGCAGTTCACATCCCGGGCGTAGAAAACTGGGAAGCAGATTTTCTCAGCCGACAGGGCATGGACGCGGGGGAATGGTCTCTTCACCCAGACGTGTTTCGAGAGATCTGTCGCCGCTGGGGAACGCCGGACGTCGATCTCATGGCGTCACGGCACAACAACAAAGTCCCAGCATTCATGGCCCGGTCTCAAGATCACAGAGCTCTGGCGGCGGAGGCATTAGTTCAGGATTGGTCGCAGTTTCGACTTCCCTATGTGTTTCCCCCTCTGGCGATGCTCCCCAGAGTGCTGCGCAAAATCAGGTCCGACTGTCATCGCGCCATTCTCGTCGCTCCAGATTGGCCAAGGCGGTCGTGGTACCCGGATCTGTGGCATCTCACGGTGGGTCAACCGTGGGCGCTCCCAGACCGCCCAGACTTGCTGTCTCAAGGGCCGTTTTTCCATCTGAATTCTGCGGCCCTCAACCTGACTGTGTGGCCATTGAGTCCTGGCTCCTAGTGTCCTCAGGGTTATCTCAAGATGTCATTGCCACTATGAGACAGGCCAGGAAACCAACGTCCGCCAAGATCTATCACAGGTCTTGGAGGATCTTCTTATCCTGGTGCTCTGACAAGGGTTTTACTCCCTGGCCCTTTGCCTTACCCACTTTTCTTTCATTCCTTCAATCCGGAATGGACAAGGGTTTGTCTCTCGGCTCTCTCAAGGGACAAGTATCGGCGCTTTCCGTATTTTTTCAAAAGCGTCTAGCCAGGCTTCCGCAGGTCCGTACGTTCCTGTAGGGAGTTTGCCACATAGTCCCACCTTACAAGCGTCCGCTGGAACCCTGGGACCTCAATAGGGTGCTAACGGCTCTTCAGAAACCACCTTTCGAGCCGCTGCGGGAGGTCTCTTTATCACGTCTTTCGCAAAAGGTGGTATTTCTAGTGGCAGTTACGTCGCTCCGTAGAGTGTCGGAACTGGCAGCGCTGTCATGCAAAGCCCCCTTCCTGGTTTTTCACCAGGATAAGGTGGTTCTACGTCCGGTCCCGGAATTTCTCCCTAAGGTGGTATCCCCTTTTCATCTCAATCAGGATATCTCCTTACCTTCATTTTACCCTCATCCAGTTCACCAATGTGAAAAGGATTTGCACTCATTAGATTTAGTGAGAGCACTCCGACTCTACGTGTCTCGCACGGCGCCCCTGCGCCATTCAGATGCCCTCTTTGTCCTTGTCGCTGGCCAGCGTAAGGGTTCGCAGGCTTCCAAGTCAACTTTGGCTCGATGGATCAAGGAACCAATTCTTGAATCCTACCGTTCTTCTGGGCTTCCACTTCCTTCAGGGTTGAAAGCCCATTCTACCAGAGCCGTGGGTGCGTCCTGGGCACTGCGGCACCGGGCTACGGCTCAGCAGGTGTGTCAGGCAGCTACCTGGTCTAGTCTGCACACTTTCACGAAACACTATCAGGTGCATACCTATGCTTCGGCAGACGCCAGTCTAGGTAGGCGAGTCCTTCAGGCGGCGGTTGCCCACCTGTAAGAGGGGGTCGTTTTCGGCTCTTTTTTTATCGAGGTATTCTTTTACCCACCCAGGGACTGCTTTTGGACGTCCCAATTGTCTGGGTCTCCCAATGGAGCGACAAAGAAGAAGGGAATTTTGTTTACTTACCGTAAATTCCTTTTCTTCTAGCTCCTATTGGGAGACCCAGCACCTGCTCCTGTTCCCTTCGGGCTGTTGTTCTTTTGTGTACACATGTTGTTGCATGTTGAATTGTTCTTTTGGTTCATGGTTTTCAGTTCTCCGAACATCCTTCGGATTGAATTTACCTTAGACCAATTTATAAGTTTCCTCCTTCCTGCTTTTGCACCAAAACTGAGGAGCCCGTGATGCACGGGAGGGTGTATAGGCAGAGGGGAGGGATTACACTTTTTAAAGTGTAATACTTTGTGTGGCCTCCGGAGGCAGAAGCTATACACCCAATTGTCTGGGTCTCCCAATAGGAGCTAGAAGAAAAGGAATTTACGGTAAGTAAACAAAATTCCCTTCTTTTCATTTTCACGGCTCAATGTTATAAAATTCAGTGAAGCATCTGGGGGTTCTAAGTGCTCACCAAACCTCTAGATAAATTACTTGAGGGGTCTAGTTACCAAAATGGGGTCACTTGTGGGGGAGCTCCACTGTTTAGGCACATCAGGGTGTCTCCAACTGCAACATGGCACCCGCTTTCTATTCAAGATAATTTTGTGCTCTAAAATTCAAATGGCACGCTTTCCCCTCCAAAACATGCTGTACACCCAAACAGTAGATATCCACCACATATGTGGTATCTTCATACTCAGGAGAAATTGCACAACAAATTGTATGGTGCATTTTAACTTGGTACCGGTTTTCTGCGAGTCCACTCATCTCTAGTAACAACAGGTCCTTGGTATCTTTTTTTTAAAAAATCCGATTCCGGTCTGGAATCCGGTCACCAGATAAGTCCATGGGGATCAGAAACAGAGACATATCCTTTATTTAGAATAAAATACTAAAACCACCATCTTTCACCACTTTATTAACCCCCCTAAACACCCCTGCAGGTCCGACATAATCCACACGAAGTCCCACGTCATTTTAGCTTGGCTACATCTCAATCACAGCGAGCAGCCTAAGAGCATGACTGCCCGCTGTGAGTGCACACAGACAATGACTGTGATAACATCAATCAGGTTATTTGTGGTCACAGGTGGCAATCTCCAGTGTCACCGCTCATTGCGGCTCGGTCTCTGTCTGCAGTCACAGCGGGCAGTTATGTTCCATGATCGCACTCTGTGACTGAGCTGTAGCAGAGCTGAATCGCTGTGGGCCTCGTGTGGACTACATCGGACCCTCAGGGGTGTTTTGGGGGTTAATAAAGTGGTGAAAGAGGGTGTTTATTGTATTTTATTGCAAATAAAATAATTTTTTTTCTACTTATTTCCTTTTACTTATAGATTACTGATAGGGTGTTTCATAGACGGCTCCCATCACTAATCTAGCAGCTGTGGGCTGCTATTAACCCCCAGCTATTACCGATTGCCACCGCACCAGGACAACGGGAAGGGCGGGTAAAGTGCCGAACTTGTCGCATCTAATAGATGTGACAATCTTGGACGGCTGCAGGTTACTATTCTTAGGCTGTGGGGCGGTCCAATAAGCATGGACCTCCCCAGTCTGAGAATAGAAACCCCAGCTGTCTTGCTTTGTCTTGGCTGGGTATCAAAATTGGGGGGATCACAGGTCAGTTTTTTTAATTTAATTATTTAAATAAAAAAAAAAAAAGCCGCATGTGGTTCCTCTTATTTTGATAATTTTGATACACAGCGCCCGACTGGAGGCTGTAGCCTTATTTGTGATGGGTATCATAATATGGGAGACCCTAAGCCAAATTTTTTTTTTTTTTTATCACGATACTGACTCGCAGACAGCGCCTGAGAGTGGTTGCAGTCAGATGCTGTCACACAGACTGGGGGCACGTCTGAATGCAACCAATCACAGATGCCAGGACGGCTGATGGGCGGGTAGAGCGGTGCATATGCAATGAGAGGCACAGGAAGTGAATGTGCGACCTGAAAGCAGTGTGCTGCCATGACGAAGCCTCGCTAAGTATGAAGCACTCGCTTCATTCTTATTTTCCCTTCATTTTTTTTTCTTAATTTCTCAATTGCCAGATCCAGATCAAACACCCAGAATCCTGGGCCCGGCACCCAAGTACCTTTCAAACTGCGTGAATCCGAACTTGTTACCCTTGTGAAAATGCTAAATTTTATGGCTAAAGTAACATTTCTGTTGAAAAAAAAAAAATCTTCATTCTTTCCTCCCAGGTTGCTTTATTGCCTGTGCAACACCTAAAGGGTTAATAAACTTCTTGGATGTGGTTGTGAGCAATGTGAGGGGTGCAGTTTTTAGAATGGTGTCACTTTTCTGTATTTTCTGTCACCTAGGTATCTCAAAGTCACTTCAAATGTGATGGTTTTGTAAATTTTGTTGGAAAAATGAGAAATTGCTGATAAACTTTGACACCTTCTAACATTCTAACAAAAAAAAAATAGGTTTCTAAAATGATTCTGTAAAATAGGCATGTGGGAAATGTAATTTATTAATTATTTTGAGTGACAAAATTCTCTGGTTTAAGAGCATAAATATTCAAAGTTTGAAAATTGTAATATTTTCAAAATTTTCGCCAAATTTTTGATATTGTCACAAATAAACACAAAAAATATCGGCCTAAATTTACAACTATCATGAAGTACAATATGTCACAATAAAATATTCTGAGAATCACCGGGATCCGTAGAAGCGTTTCAGAGTTATAACCTGTCATAGTGACACTGGTCAGAATTGCAAAAAATAGCTAGGTCATTAGGGTGAAAACTGGCTCGGGGGTGGGGGTGGGGGGTTAAAGTGGTTTTCCCAAGAACAATGTTCACTTTAAAGTTGATTTTAATCAACAGATTTTAGAATAATAATAATTTATACAGTTGGATGTATTTTTTTTTTTACAAAAAAAAATAATATTCCTGTGCTGAGATAATCTTATATCTGTGTCCCTGCTATGTGCTGTGTAATGCCTTTGTCCAACTGTGCACGGACCACTGTCTGATCATATCACATCTCTTGGGCCGGGGATGCAGGAATAAAGTATACAGACATTACAGCATGGGATCGCAAATTATGTATTTGTGTTTTTTTCTTTTTTCCCTCATTTTATAGTGCACCAGGTGATAAAATGGATACTGTGATTAAAAAGTACAACTTGTCCTGCAAAAAGCCTTCATCATCTGACTTTAATTTTGCAATATAGCAAACAATTTACACAAATAAAACAGATTTTTATTATAAGAATCTCTCCATACTGGAAGAAGACTAAGAGATAGATAAAAGTATTAAAAGTAACTGTAGAATTGTCTCAAGACGGTGCTAATTCAATAAGAAATATGCTTTCACCTAGTTTTATTCGGCCATCTAAGGCTGCTTTCACACTACGTTTTTTTAACATGCATCATGAACGTTTTTTTGCTGTAAAAGCGGATCCTGCTTTTACAGCAAAAAACGCATGCTAACGCATGTGTTATTTTGCAGGATCCGGTCACTGGATGTTTAGGGGCGGGCATTGGAGTCATGTGATCGGGAGTGAGGGGAACTAAACGTGCCAGACTGGGAGCCAGCATCTCACAGCTGGAGAGGTTCGTAACCAAGGTAAACATCGGGTAACTTGCTTGGATACCCGATATTTATCTTGGTTACGAGCGTCTGTACACGTAACCAACGTAAACATCGGGTAACTAAGAGAAGTGGTTACCCGATATTTACCTTGGTTACGAGTGTCCGCAGCTCTCAGGTGGGAGAGAGAGGGAGGGGAGGAAGGGGGAAAGACAGAGAGAGAGAGGGAGGAGAGAGAGGGTGAGAGAGGGAGGAGAGAGAGGGACTGATCACCCGAGACTGGTTTCTGGGCATGCTCAGTAGAGCAAGCAGGATCCTGTCTATCAGCATGCCAGCGTTCACATGCGTTTGCATGCTGTTTAGTCAGGATCCAGCAATTCGCAGTATTTGGACGCAGCTCAAAAACGCTACAATAAGGGTATGTGCGCACGTTGCTTTTTACCTGCTTTTTACCTGCTTTTTTGCTGCTTTTTCTTCTGCGCTGTTTAATGCCAAAATGGATGTGTTCTTCTATTCAAGCAAAGTCTATGGGAATTTGGGTTTCTTGTTCACACTATGTTGTTCAAAATGCTGCCTTTTTGTGGCAGAACTTTGGTCAAAAACTCAGCTTTGCAGTGCAAAACCCAAATGGCAAAAACAATTGACATGTTGCTTCTTTGAAAAGCTGAGTTTTTGACCAAAGTTCTGCCTCAAAAAGGCAGCATTTTGAACAACATAGTGTGAACAAGAAACCCAAATTCCCATAGACTTTGCTTGAATAGAAGAACACATCCATTTTGGCATTAAACAGCGCAGAAGAAAAAGCAGCAAAAAAGCAGGTAAAAAGCAGGTAAAAAGCAACGTGCGCACATACAGCGTCTTTGAAAAATGTTAAAAAACTGCAAGTCGCTGGATCCTCACTATAACGCACGCAAACGCAGGTGAACTCATGTTAACACGAGTCCATTGCAAATGCATTGAAATGAAAACGCATTTGCACTGGATCCGCTTTTGCGTTAAAAAAAGTTCATGACGGATGTTAAAAAAACGTAGTGTGAAAGCAGCCTAAATCAAACAGTAGTTATCCATGAAAAGATTTTACAAATGTGGATCCAAATGTTGTAAAATCCGTGCAGAGCTGAGGGGCGCTCGCTGCTGTTAACCCTTTAAATGCTGTGTCTGTGTTGGACAGCAGCATTCAAAGTGCGTGTCTCTGGGGCAGCCAGTCAGCACTAGGGCTTCATAGGGTGTTCTGGTAGATGACACACAAGCCATCTGTTTCCTCTCTATGTGTTGTGCCGCCGGGTGCAAACTGCTGCTTCAGGTTATCAGCCCTTTGAAGCCAGGCAAAGGCTTGGAATGCCTGACAGAGTAAGGCCGGTTTCAGACATCCGTGTATAATCAGGTACAAGCCACACGCATGGTTATGGTCGTACATGTGTCACACGTGTGACATCAGTGTGAGACGTACCGGAGAAAACATGGGTCTTAAATATAAAAAGAAAACATTGCTGGATACAGGTGAATATAGAAAATCTTTTTAGTTAATCAAAGACCTGTGTTTTCTCCGGTATGTGTCACACTGATGTTAAACGGATCACATCAGTGTGCGATCCGTGTGACACCTGTGGTGCTGGAGGAAAAATGAACATGTCTCTATGTGTGCGTGCAGGGCCACTAGGGTTCACACGGTACGTGTGAGTAACAGAATAGAATAAGATAGGTACGTGTGGCATCCGTGTTAAAAACGGATATCACATGTACCTTAAACACAGACGTCTGAAACCGGCCTAAGGGAGAATGAATAAATGCTTTTGCTCACTCATATCAGAATAGAATCTAGGGCCTTTCTTCTACAGAGACCAGCCGGACTTTTAGCTGCTGCACTCCTTAATACTCACTGATAGAATGTTACACATATTTATTTAGCCCCTTCTTTGCTACCGTTTGGAGGCCATTTTCTTTTCAACATGAAAATTTGTTGGAGTTTCATCCCAGAGGGTGAAAGGAAGCAGTCTTCCCTCCCTTGTGCTGTCTTATTGCAGTAGCGAGTACACTTGCTGACCTTGACACTAGGCAGGGTGAATTCAGGGCCAGCGACAGCCTAGGCACGTGACCGCCCACAATGGGAAGGACCCATATAGGGACATTAAGGAGTGCGAGCATCAGCTTCAGGTGAGTGTTAGAAGGTGACCCCGCTGCTCTCTAGTGCCAAGGCCTTCTGTTATATTGCTTTCTTGATTTTCCCTCTGTTGTGCCACTCTCCGGGAGTCCTCTCACACCCTGCATGACACCTGCAATCAGATCGTGACATTATAGCAAACCCCATTTTTTCAGGTTTTTAATATGATTTCAGATGGGGCTCTTACACAAGAGATGCAGAGTTTATCTCTGGAAGTGATGGAATTGCAGTCACAAGTTGTGCAGCAGCTGCAGAAAATTGCAGGTATGCTGGTCTTGGGTCACAGCCAGACTCAACCAGAACATAGGTTTTCTGGGGAGAGGGATACATTTCTGGTTTTCAGATAACCTTGTAAACTTTATTTGAAGCTTTGTCATTGCTCCTCAGGGAGTGAGAAACAGTGGGTAGGGATTGCTTTCTCACCCCTGCAAGGGAATCCTCAGTCTTGGGCCTTCTCCCTGCCGACCGATTCTCAGTCCTTTTGGTCAATAAACAAGTTTTTTGTGGCGCTGGACCTCATTTATGATAACTTGGACCGAGTCTCCAAGCTACATAGTCTTCAGATGGGGGGGGGGTCGGTCAGCAGAGGATATTTTTTCAGAATTCAACAGAAGGACCATTGACACCAGGTGGTATGACCCCGCCAATAGAAGTAATTTTTGTCAGGGTCTGTTGGAAAAGCTAAAATATGTCTTCGCTTTGTACGAAGTACCTGAGTCTTTAGAGCCTGCTATGGCTTTAGCCATCCGGATTGATAAATGCCTGATGGATTGATCTGTGTTGACCCCTTTTTATATAGATCCCTGGGGGTGAAAGCCCTCCCGTGGTTCCGGATGAACCCATGCAGTTAGGGATGGCATCTGCTCAGTCTGGGCATCTTGCGGTTCACCGGAAGGTAGGGGTTTATTTCTTTTGCGGTCAAAAGGGTCATTTTGTTGGTGCCTGTTCCTCTGTACTTTAAGAAAAAAAATCCACAGACTTCTGACCCTTCCTGTGTGGAGGATTACAGCTTAGGAGTATAAACATGCATCTAAATAAATTAGAATATCCTCAAAAAGTTAATTTATTTCAGTAATTCAATTCAAAAAGGGAAACACATATATTATATAAAGTCATTACAGAGTGATCTATTTCAAGTGTTTATTTCTGTTAATGCTGATGATTATGGCTTACAGCCAATGAAAACACAAAAGTCATCTCAGAAAATTTGAATAATTACCACAAAACACCTGCAAAGACTTCCTAAATGTTTAAAATGGTCCCTTAGTCTGGTTTATTGGGCCACACAATTATGGGGAAGACTACTGACTTGACAGATGTCCAGAAGGCAGTCATTGACACACTCCACAAGGAGGGTAAGACACAGAGGGTCATTGCTAAAGAAGCTGGCTGTTCACAGAATGCTGTATCCAAGCATATTAATGGAAAGTTGAGTGGAAGGAAAAAGTGTGGTAGAAAAAGTGCACAAGCAACTGGAA
Organism: Anomaloglossus baeobatrachus; assembly: GCF_048569485.1. NCBI lineage: Eukaryota > Metazoa > Chordata > Amphibia > Anura > Aromobatidae > Anomaloglossus > Anomaloglossus baeobatrachus. Next base: position 106,356,840 of record NC_134356.1, on the reverse strand, counting down.
TAACTGCAGCACAATTCACAAAGAGTGGACGCTGCTGGAGTAGAAAAAAAGTAGAAGTGACTGCTGTATGACTTTAGGCTTTGACTGCTTGGCTGATTTGCTAGACTTAATAAGAAGGAAAAAGAGAGGGGAGCCGGCACATCTGAGAGTGGCATGCATCAAGTAAAAGTGTAAATTCACAGATCTATTCCAACTGTACTATAATACAAAATGAGATTTTTAGGAAACAATTGATCCATTTTTTGAGCCACCCCTGCCACATCATGGCAAATCTCAAAATGGGGGTCCTACTCTATATTTTATATTTCATTGTGCCATGCAGCCTCCTAGATAAATTAAAAGCAGAACCATATTCAAGCAATACATACCTCTGACCTTTATATAACCGCTTCCATGTCGCAAAAAAGCAAAGCAACTTCGGATAAAATGCAGCCCAAGTCCCAGCATGTGCAGCAGACGACACACACACCAGGACTATGTCAGAACTGACCTTCACAGTGCCAGACCAGCAACCATAAATAAAGGTGGACCAGACCCAAGTATGGTGCTTAATTAGCAATGCCTGTGAAAAAGGGGTGAGGTGGCTGAATGTGAACAGCCACCAACAGGAGGAATATTTGCAAACCGACATCAGACATACATTGCATGGTGGTGGTCAGCCACCGGACCAATTGATTTGATAGATGGTGAGGTATAAGACAGATGCCCATGGGCCGCAGGTGCAAACTATGCACTTTCAGCTGGGGACTGGGTGGAAGACTAAGTAAAGAAACTGAAGGCATTATCATCCATCCAAAACTGCATCTGCTTGTTCTGGCATCACCATTAGTGCAGCAATACTTGGGACTAACAAATTATGCAGACCGTCCTGCCACACTGGAGGAAGGGGTTCCACTGAACGCATAGCAGGCAATGTTCAACCACATCCTCTACCTGCATCAGCTCCACTAACACCAGCAGCAGCAACATCATGGTCATGTCCCCTATTTCATGCTATGCTCAGTCTTTGCACCCCAAAAAAAGGCAGAGTATTACACGGTCTGTATACAGAAAGAGAGTGCCCAGCAGATTATTACAGGGCTTATTTTCAAGGAAACACAGTACTTGGCGTTGTTGCATTGGCTGTAGAAGTGCCCACAGCTGAAAAGCTTGTTGATTGGCTGCGCTGCAGCCTTTCAACAAACTTTATTCAGCATCCGAACAACATTCAAACTCTGAACTCGACTTCAGAGAGAAGTTCATGTTTGGATTTAAACACTGTACACTAAGTGTCTGGTACTAACCCCAAACTTCTTTATAGATCAGTGTTGCTCATCCCTACTCAAGAATGGTCTGCTTACTTCTTTTAACCAATGGCGTCTTTGTAAAAAGAGAAAATTTTATATGTTCAGGCTTTGAGCATCTTTTAACACTAGAAGTCCCAGAAATTTCGAGCTCCGCCTGAAGTCCCGAAAGAGGGTCAAATACAATAAACTGAATAGAACTAACTAGAAACTAAATGGCTAAACTCAATGGAAACCAACAACCTCCTGTGGTGCGACAGTAATGGCCTTAATTACAGAACAAAAGACGGTGATTATAGGATGTTAGCTAAAATTCTTCAGGTCATTTGACCCGTCTCTGGGTTCCAAAGGTAGAAATGTTAAATGACCCCTCTCTGGGACTTCTAGTGTTAACCTCTTCAGGTGTTCAAAGAAAGACATAAATACGTTCATTCTTTTGAGCATTTTGTATGTTTTTCAGACTGATTTTGGAACATATCTGCTCCAGACCCGCCTCAAAAATCGTTGTGTGAAATACCCTTAAATGCCTTCAGCAGACACCTGGCTTCCATGATAACCCATTGGCTCCCCACAAATCACATCATTTAATTGGTTAGTGGTGATTTAAATCAGTTACTGCCAGCTACATTTGAATATTTAAAATGCACAATCAGAGCCAGCTCTGGTTGTTGCAGGACCATGTCGGCTATATAACACAGCCAGAATCTGCTATGTATGCAGCAGGCTCAACTCCTGAGCTAGCTTCATACTTTCTGTAGTGACCCGTGAAGAAAATATATGTTAAAGAGGACATGTCAACCCACTTGACATGTCTATTTTCATAAATGGCAACAAAAAGGAAAGGAGGATCCAGCACAAATTCCTTCAGTTTAAAATGATTCTTTCCTTTATTGATGAATTAAAAACATATCGAAACTGGAGATAAAGACATACAATTTCAACGCATAGGGGCTCTTTACGCGTTTCGGACTTAAGAATTAATAACAACAAAGTCCTTAGTCATAAATACTTGAATTCCTCTCTTTCCTCCCAAAAGCATCTATATACTTGTGACATCTTTTCTGCATACTGTTATTCATAATATAATATTTTATATAATTTACCACCCAAATATATTTATTAAATAGCAATTGGGAGTTACCTTTCATTTTGTAAACATCAACTGCGCAGTAGGACTGTGTGAGGATACCACCAAAGTGGAAATACCCAGTTGTCAGTTAATCTATTTATTTTTAGAAAAAAATAAAGTAGTAAGGGAATATGAATTCTAAAAAAATTGTTTCAGAATTGTTATTTCATGAAGAATACCCAAACAGTCATGTAAGGAGAAATTACAGATACTCTAAATGTAAAATTATTTTTTCTTTTCCATGTCTTCTCTTTGTGTTTTCCCAAAGATAACACAGTGTCTTACATTTTTATTTTGTTCCAAAAGATGCGCTAAGGCTTATTTTCAGGGGATGTCTTAGAATTTTCCATAAACAACAATCCACATTTATTTTTGGACAAAAAAAATAAATCAATATTTATTCAAATATAATCATGTCATCACATTCTGGAACATCAACATTTTCTTGAAATTCTATTACTTGTGCAGATGCACATTTTCTTATTTGATCTGCTATTTTCATGGTGCAGAACTAGTCTTAAGGCCCCGTCACACATAGCGAGATCGCTGAAACATCACAGCTTTTGTGACGTATCAGCAACCTCGCCAGCGATGTCACTGTGTGTGACAAGCAGCAGCGAGCGGGCCCCTGCTGCGAGGTTGCTGATCGATATAAAACAATCAGGACCTTTTTTTGCTCGTTGGTCTCCCTCTGTGCAGCACACATCGGCGTGTTTGACGGTGGGAGACCAACGAGCACCGACTATCTGTAAGCAGCGTACGCTGGTAACCAGGGTAAATATTGGGTAACTAAGCAAAGTGCTTTGCTTGATTACCCGATATTTACCCTGGTTACCAGCATACACCACTGGTGCAGTGCTGGCTCCCTGCACACGTAGCCAGGGTATATATTGGGTAACTAAGCAAAGCGCTTTGCTTAGTAAGCCGATGTGTATCCTAGCTACATATACAGAGAGCCAGTGCTATCAGCCTGTAAGCGGTGTACGCTGGTAACCAGGTTAAATATCGGGTAACCAAGCACAGCGCTTTGCTTAGTTACCCGATATTTACCCTGGTTACCATGCGCAGCATCGTTACACGAGTCGTTGGTGGCTGGTCGCTGGTGAGATCTGCCTGATTGACAGCTCACCAGCGACCATGTAGCGATGCACCAACGATACCTGCCAGGTCGGATCGCTGGTGGGATCGTTGGTGCATCGCTATGTGTGACGGAATTCTTATATTGGTGGGTACATGCCATATTTTCAAAAGGTTTTAATTAGCTGCTCAAATATATTATTATCTATGCACTGCTAAGTTTACTCACAAAAGAAAGCAGTCATCCCCTAAAAAAAAAAGAATCGCACTTAGCAAACCCAAAACAATTAAGGCCCCTTTACACACTGCAACATCGCTAGCGATATCGCTATAACGTCACTGGTTTTGTGACGTAATAGCGACCTCCCCGGCGACATTGCAGTGTGTGAAACCCATCAGTGACCTGGCCCCCGCTGTGAGGTCGCTGATCGCTACACATCTCTCAGGAACATTTTTTGGTCCTTTGTTTCCCACTGCGCAGCAAGCATCGTTGTGTTTGACACTGTTCCAACAACTTCGTTAGCGACTTCCCTTTCAAATAGCTGCTTTGACACATCTCCAACGACCAGCTAGGTCGTTCTGCAGGTCCGTATCGCTGCTGCGTCGTTGGCCAGGTTTGCTTGTTTGACAGCTCACCAGAGACTTTTCAGCGATCCCGGCCAGGTCGGGATCGCTGGTGGGATCGCTAGAAAGTCTCAGTGTGTAAAGGGGCCTTTAGAGTTGGCAAGTGAATGGCCTCTCACACACAAATCTGTGTCACTGTCAGGTCCCCCTGCATCCTACAGCGTTTGGCATCCCCTGGTGACTAGAAGCAGTATCACTCACTCACGCGTGATACTGATACCGAATCTGTATGTGACAGCTGCAGTGAAATACATCTGGAGCAGCGAGGGACCTCTGTGTGAGAACACATGCACCATCAGCACTTGCCAACTGTACTTGTTTGGGGTCTGGTGATTAAGATTTTTTTTTTGTGGGGGTCTGCTTTCTTTTAAGGGTATCTGCTTTCTTTTGCGGAGGTCTGCTTTCTTTGATGAAGGGACCTGCAGTATTCTTTAACTTTTCTACCTACTTGGACACTTCCTTATGGAACCACAACTAGGGCTTATTTTTGGAGTAGGACTTATATTTTACTTTAATCATACTCAAAAAAAGCCCCAAATCCTATTATTGCTTATTTTTGGGGTAAGTCTTATTTTTTGGGAAACGGTATTTCTTTAGTTGGTCTTTTTCGTGAATTGTACTTTAAACTGAATTTTATTGCTGTCCTTTCATGTGATAATCAAGCTTTATTATACAATAAAAATTAGAATCAATTCAACATTTAATAGCCAATGTAACATAAAAGAAATTTGTATGCTATTTTGCAAGGACTGTATTACTCTCGCATGTATACACTATTTCCATAAAATGTTTCCTGCCATGGATACTTCCCTACATATAGAGGTAGTAAGACCAATAGAATACATTCACAATTAAAAATATTACAGGAAAAGTCACTCTGGAGTAATAATCAATGTTTTGAGGATTTTTCACTGTGAAAAAATCTAAGAAGGTGTCTAATCGTTCTCTTATTTTCATGCAAAAGTTGGAACGGTCTGTAGATGTATTATTTTCTGACTTTAATCCATTGTTTTCTATTTTATCCTCGCTTGTGTTTCTTTCTTTCAAATCGTTGTTGAGTAGGAGAACCGTGTTATTTTCCCATTCTTCAGGTGGAATCTAGAAGAGTGAAAGGTAGAGTTATTGAAAAATGTGCAGTATACAGTAGCGATACGTGATATGAAATTTAATCAGGTATAAATCGCCCATATCTCTGGAAATTTAAAGACTAAAGGGAGCAGCAAGTATAAAATAAGAGCAAACACTGACCATTTTTGACCTGGTGACACATCCTTTAACCTTTCATGACCTTGGATCTACTGGTACGTCATAGGTCGTGTTCCTTGCTTTGATGTGGGCTAACAGTGAGGGGTGGATCGGAGATCCGCCAGCAGCTGTTAACTAGTTAAATCCTGCTGTCAATCTCTCACAGCAGGATTTAAGACGCGCTGGTGGGATGTCATGACAGCCAGTGGTCAGCTGATGACCTTTTTCTGTCATGACGCTCTTCCTGTGAATGCTGGTTGTGAGCTGGCATTCATAGGAGATCGGGATTTCTGTGGAAGAGCAAGGCTGATGCACTGCTGTGTATAGATTCAAATTCCCCAAGGGGGATAGTGAATGCATCCTGTCAAAAGAAGCAGGGCCTACCCCCAGGGACCCAGAAGATCAGTGTCGGTAACACCAAAACACATTATAATCCCTGTTTTTCCCTTCACCAAGGACTGGTGACAGGCTAGGGTTGGACCCAATGGATGGTCATCTAAGAGTGGAACTGATCCAGTCCATTAGACGACAGCAGGGAGGAGGGGGTCAGACAGTCAGTAAGTGGAAGTGAGAGGAGACGGACGTAACCGCACTGACGGGAGAGTGTAGCGGTGACCTGTGGGCCCAGGCGTATGGTTGCCGATGTAGTACGGTGAAGTACTCCCGGAACCATAGCACTGATGGGGTACAGAAACCTAGGTCAGACAAACGCTCCAGGCAGACTTGATAAAATCTGCACAGTGAGGGGACCATCCAGGACCTCACTGACCGAAAAGTCCGGGGGCACCAGCAGTGACAGGAGAACCAGGGACTAGAATGCAACACCGACCCTACAGGGTTCAAATTGCCCACCATACGGACCAGAGACTGAAAGACTACCTGGAGGGGACCCCCAGACGCTCCAAGCCATGGGGACCTACCAACCAGAGACAGGTGCAGGGGAAAGAAGCCACCAGGTCACCACACTGGCACTGGAACTAAGGGGACCAGTGGTCAGGACCAGCCTTCTTTGGGTTGCCAGCTATAACAACGCTGTGAGTAAAGAAACCAGTTACACTGCAACCCCTTGTGTGGCCTACATTCTTTCCGCGTCTAACTCCATCACCTACCCCACTGGGGCCTGGCACTAATTGCGGAGGGCCCGAAATCCAGGCTGCCATTAACGCCAGTCCCAGAGAGACTGTGCAGCGGTGGCTCCATCCATATAGCTGCAACCTGCAAGTGGCGTCACAACAAAAACTTTATTATCATTCCCATGTACATAACCCCTTTCAAGTGATCCCCAGGGTCACGGAACCGGGCAACAGCCACCCAGTGAACTGTTCCCCATACATATACGGCCCAGGACCGAGTACCCCATATCTCGAGTCAAATATATATACAGTATATATATACATATATATATATATATATATATATATATATATATATATATATATATAAACAGAAAAGTTCATATCACCCCCTTTTGCCCTTTTGCCCCACTGAAAATGAAACAATAATTAAAAAAGAAAGAAAAACAAAACATATTTGGTATCACTGCTTACAGAAATGCCCTATCTGTCAAAATATAAAATAAAATAATCCTATTGGTAAAAAACAGCATAACGGAAAAAAAATTAAAACCACATGAATTACTTTTCTTAGGCCTCTGGAACATTGCAATAAAATACAATAAGAGGAGATCAAAATTTTATATCAACCCAAAAATAGTATCATTAAAAATGTTGGCTGAGGGTGCAAAAAATAAGCCATCACTTATCTTCAAGTCCCGAAAAAAATGCTACTATTATCGGAAAATGGCGCAAAAAGCAAATTTTTTTTTTTTTTACAAACGTCTACATTTTTTTTCACCACGTAAATAAAGAAAAAAACTTGACATGTTTGGTATCTCGTACTGATCTGGAGAATCATACTACCAAGTCAGTTTTACCATAAAGTGAATATAGCAAATAAAAAAAATAAAAAAAAAAATTGCGGAAATGCATTTCTTCTGTAATTTCACCACACTTGAATTTTTTCCCCGCGTTCCAATGCACTATATAATAAAATTTAATTTAAAAAATACAACTTGTTTGTCAAAAAAACTGAAAAATTGGAAGAATGGAGGAAAAAACAAAGCACAAAAACGGAAGATCACAAGGTGGTGAAGGGGTTAACTTTTAAATTCAGCTTGAAAAGTTCTTGATTAATTTAATAACATTAATTTGATCTGTCAGAGCCCAAGAGCTTTCCTCTTCCCCCTAACCACAGCATGTGCTGAATATTGTACACTCTTCTCAACAAAATGAGCCTAAGGTGTACGTTGCACGCTGTGACATCGCTAGCCAATGATAGCGATGCCGAGCGCGATAATACCCGCCCCCGTCGCACATGCGATATCATGTGATAGCTGCCGTAGCGAACATTATCGTTACAGCAGCTTCACACGCACTTACCTGGTCGGCGACATTGGTGTGACTGCCGAACAATCCCTCCTTCAAGGAGGCGGTGCTTTCGGCGTCACCGCGACGTCACCGCAATGTCACTAATCGGCCGTCCAATAGAAGCGGATGGGCAGAGATGAGCGGGGTGTAAACATCCCGCCCACCTTCTCCCTTCCGCATTGCCGGTGGACGGCGGGCGCAGGTAAGGAGATGTTTGTTGCTCCTGCGGCTTCATACACAGCGATGTGTGGAGCTACAGGAACGACAAACAACATCGTACCTGCGGACGCACCAACATTATGAAAATGACCGACGTGACACAGATCACCGATTTTTGACTGTTTCACGCTCGGTCATCTTCTATCCTAGGCTTTACATGTTGTGACGCCGTTACCGGCGCCGGATGTACGTCACTTTCGATTTGACCCCGACGATATCGAAGTAGCGATGTCGCAACGTGCAAAGTACCCCTTAAACTCTTAATTACTTTGACCATAGGCCGAGCTCAGACAGTGTAAACATGAAAATCAAACACTCTCAATAGCGCTTCATGTGTTCTGAAAGAAGTAGTTATAATGGGACAGCTGCTTGATTTATATGCTCAATTATTTCATAAGAATATTTCACACTGAACTTGCAGGTGGCAATTTAAGTTCATTTTCAGTTTGGGGAGATATGAATGGCACTAACAGAACCAAAATGGCAGTGAAATTAACACACACATATATCACAAAAGTGAGTACACCCCTCATATTTTGTAAATATTTTATTATAACGTTTCATGCAACAACACTGAAGATATTACAGCTTGATACAATGTAGAGTAGTCAATGTACAGATTGTATTACTGTAAATTTGATGTAGTAGTCCAGAGACCCACGATGTTGGGAAGACCCTGGAGATTTTCTGAGCGGTATATAAGGTTCCTGGCTGCACCTCCTCGGCTGCTTCATCCGTTTTGTCCCTGAAACCGAAATCGGACGCCATGGCCCAGTATGCCTTACGCTTCTGTACCTTGGCGACAAAGGTTTCATGAAACAGTGAAGCTCTAATAGTGACCTTCTGGAGGGGTTTATCTGGTTGTATCAAGGATGGATGATGATATTATAAACAAATCGTATATGCTAAATATCAAAGAAGTATATAGTGCACCATGGAATACAATAAGATGATAAATTGTAAATCACCAACTAAGATACCTACAACTCACCACAGGGTGGCACTGCAGCACTGATATCCAATGTGTGCATGTGTAACTAATAATTCATCGTAAAGAAATGTATACCAAAAAGTGCCCCAAGTCATAATGAATATATAAAGACTCAGTAATCAATTACTTGTGCATAAGTGCAAAGAAATATTGAATTGTACAAAATAGCTAATACAGTCAACAGTGATATAAAGGGGAGGAAGGTTTTGAATATGAGGTAGACGGTCACCATTTCTTTATACATATTTCTATATATTGTTTATTTCAATAAAATTACTCTTTTTAATTCTTAAAGACATCATGTCAGTGTACTTTTCAGTGTCTCAATGTCCCTAAATGCCGAGTCTTGTGTTTATTAATTGTCTTCTGTCTGTATATGGCATTCTACTGTACCATTGTGGTGTTATTTATTACTTTATACTGTGGATGTGGAGCCCACCTGCAGCGGTCGGCCCAGGGACACCACTTCACCTTCAGGGACGCCACAGGCTCTCCACTTTTTGGTATATCTGGCTACAGGTATGTCGGTTTTATATATATAGGAGTCGTGGTGCCACTCACGTTTTGTGGTCAGGGATATGGGTGACCGCCACTGCAGATTTAACAAGCGTCTGGGGCTGATGGAGACTGCAGTCTGATGGTGTGGCCTCCCGTGAGTGAGGCTGGCCCCAGGGGCTCGGGTGCGTGGAACAACAGGTCCCAGAATAACTCAGTCTCAGTCCAAGATGTCTTTCAACTGTTCTTTACTCACTTTCAGATGTTCTGTGAGGTAACCCGGGCGATGCTGAGATTAACCAGGTGAAACCAGGTATCCTTTAGGCTGGTCTAAGGGTAACCGTTAACTCGCCTTCCTAGCACTTCTTTGTTCGGATAACCCCTTGAAAAATACTGACTATGTGTCGAAACGCGTAGTTCTATGAGGCATACCCCCCTGCAATTTATAGCCACACCACTGTATTTTAACTATTTTTGCAAATAAATTTGGACTTTTTAATATACCCCAAGGATTGCGCTGGATTTTCTTCTTTCCAATATGTTTCCAGGACACTCAGCAGCAGAGCTTTACGTGCGCTGGATCTGAATGGGGAGCGGTGTTTGGCTTGTAACGGTGAGCTGAAATCTTCATTCTCTTTTTGCACTACTGCCTTTTCTCCACTTTTTGGACCGTTTGCCGGCAGCGTGGACCAAGGGAGATGGCTACAGGCTCGATCCCCCTTTTGGGCCCCCTCGTTGCTGCTGAGGCCCGGACTCTAGATGGTTGGTGAGGGACTTGTAGTTACCCTCACCGGCAGGTTTAGCAGATCAATAAATGGACATCTACTCTAGGGACTTGTTCCCCGTTCGTGCCTAGTCACCAGCAGTCCCCGTACTCGACCACCTAACTCCCTCAGCGTCTTTCTGACTGACTGGCCGGTAACCGTTCTCCCCCGCTAACGGTTACTTCATGTGCAGGGTCTAACTAGCGTGTCCGCGCGCGTCTCTCCTCAGGCCACTTCTTCCGCGCTCTCCACCACCAGACTGGCTAGCTCCCCCTACTTTCCTGACAGCCGCTGCAACCTAGCTTCCAGCCCCTCTCCTACACCTCTAGATGAGATGTGGAGGAAAGCCCCCTCTTGGGTCTGCCCAAGGGTCCCCTCTAAGGTGTGGGAGACCTGGTTGCTATGTGTCTGTGCGCGCACATGCACACCCTATCCCGGCATTTGAAACTACCTGGAAGCACTGTCCCAGCATGGGTGCAGTACTCAGTGGTGCCTGACCAGGTCAGGGACGCCACATTTATATATATATATATATATATATATATATATATATATATATATATATATATAAAAAAGCAGGTCTGTTTCCCTATAATCATGCAGTGGTTATTGACTGGTCTTCTGGTCAAGTGCTGCACTGGGGTATGCACTGTGCTGCCAACTGCCTCATCAAGGTCTCACCAGAAACTCAGTCCTCTGTGCCTAAGAACCTTGTATCTCTGCCTGTCTATATTATCGTGCCTTTGCAGATGTCTTCTGTGAAAATAAGGCTGAGGTCTTGCCACCACACAGACCTTATGATTGCCCCGCCGATCTATCCAAATACTTTCAAGAAAACTTGGCCAAGTATTCATCTGTATATCCTCTTCCCTGGCTAAAGTCAGCTTTTTCTTCGTGACTAAGGGGATGTGCGCACGTGTGCGTATTGCATGCAGTTACACTGCGTTCTGCCCCGCTGCGTAACTGCATGCATCCTGCGTCCCCTGCACAATCTATGGAGATTGTGCAGGAGCCGTGCGCACGTGGCCTATTAGAACGCAGTGATTCGGCTGCTGCCCGAATCGCTGCGTTCTAAGAAGTGACATGTCCCTTCTTTCGTGTGGTTTGCATGCTGTCTATAGGGAGAGGCAGCATGCAGAGCGCACGTTCTCTGCCGGCACCATGCGCTTCAGAATGGAGCTTTTCAGCTGCGCTCTGAAGCGCACCTTTTAGGTGCAGTGCAGAGCGCACACGTGCGCATATAGCCTTAGAAGGATGGATCTCTACATTGATTATAAGGGTCTCAACAAAATGACCATCAAGAAGAAGTATCTTCAGCTGTTGTTCCCTGAGTTATTGGACAGAATCCTAGGGGAAAAGATCTTCACTAAATTGGATCTGAGAGGGGCTTATAACGTGATCCGAATCTGCAAGGGTGACAAATAGAAGACGGCCTTCAATACTTGTGACAGTCACTACAAGTATTTTGCCATGCCCTTTGTCCTGTACAACGTACCTGCTGTTTTTCAGGAATTAATTAACAACATTTTAAGGGACCTTCTCTATGTTTCCTTGGTGATATATTTGGACGACAACCTGATATTCTCATCTGATCTTTCTACCCACAGAGAGCAGAAGTCTGTCACGTTCTGCAATGCTCCATGAGAATAATGTGTTCACCAAGTTGTCCAAATGTGTCTTTGAAAAAAATACTTTGCCCTTCCTTGGCTACATAGTCTAAAACCAGGTCTTGAGATAGATCCAGAGAAGGTTTCTGCTGAACTTTCCTGGTCTCGTCCTCAAGTTCTGCATGCCATTCAGCGCTTCATGGGTTTCACCAACTTCTAGAGGCAATTTATTCCACACTTCTTTTCCCTCATGGCACCCATTTCCATTTTAGCCATAAAGATAGCTAATACCAAATTTTGGTTTGAGTCAGTCGTTATTTTTTCAACACTTGAAAGAGGCCTTCGTGAGAAGTCAGGTATTGCACCACTCTGATCCTAACACACAGTTCCTTCTGGAGGTTGATGCCTCCTCTATCGATGCTGGAGCAATCCTTCTGCAAAGGACTTCTTTGAGGAGGCTTGTCTCCTGTGGTTTCTTCTTTAAACTGTTCTCTTTGGCTGAGCGAAGCTATACTATTGTAGATTGCGAACTACTGGCAATTAAGATGTCGCTTGAAAAATGGAGACATCTATTGGAAGGTCGGAGCTCTCCAGTTATAATTTGCATGGAACATAAAAACTTAACATTTCTGCAGGCCACTCAATGGTTAAATCTCCACCAAGCCAGGGGGGTGCTCTTCTTAGAGTTGCACTTCTGTTTTGTTGAGAAGAACATAACAGTGGATGCTCAGTCTTGATTCTTTCATGTGGCTGATTCAGAGAATGAACCGCAGGATATATTTAACCCAGGAAATGTTGTCGAAGTGGCTCCAGTTCTTTTAAAAGACATTCCTGCTGAAAAAACTTTTGTCCCTTCTGTTAGTAGATTTCTGTCAATATGTCCAAGTTGGTTGGTCATATGGACATACACCAGTCCACTGAGCCAATTGCTCATTGCTTTTGGTGACCCTCGATGGTCAAGGATGTCCTGGACTTTGTAAACACCTGTTCACAATCTTCCAGGAATAATTCTTCCAGGGACAAACCTGCTGGTCTCCTCCAGCCCCTGTCAGTTCCTTCCACTCAATGGCAACATATTGCTATGGACTTTATATGGACCTGCCTCTTGCTGAGGATTGCAACATCACCTAGGTTTTGGTGGATTGGTTCTCAAAGATGGCTCACTTTATTACTCTGGTTGGTCTTTCCTCTGCTCCTAAGCTCATTGTGCAGTTCTTCCAGCATGTGTTTAGTCTCGGAGATCTTCCCTCCACATACTGTATCCTCTGATTATGGAGTCCAGTTACCTTTCAAGATTTGGAGAGTTCTGTGCAAGATGCTGAATGTTCAGCAGAATTTTTTCTCTGCATACCATCTGCAGACCACGGGGCAAGTAGAATGGGTTAATCAGATTCTTGAAAACTATGTTCGTCATTTCATTTGTGCCCATCAGGATGACTGGGTACAACTACTCCCCTGGGCAAAGTTGTCCTACAATAACCACGTTGGGGATTCTCCTGGAACATCTCCATTCTTTGTGGTATACTCCCAGCATTCTCTCCTATGTCTGCTTCCACCGGGGTACCTGAAGCTGATGCCTTGTGTGGCGAATTTCTACAAATTTGGCAATAGACTCAGCCTTCACTTCTTAAGGCCGTGTCTTGGATAAAGAAAAGAAGAGAGGTTTGCCACCTCAGTATCTTCTTGAAGATAAAGTCTGACTGTCACTCTGGAATATAAACCTGAAGATGCCTTTGTACACCTTTGCTTGCTGGTACCTTGGTCTGTACAAAATCTTTAGGGGTACTTCACACACAGCGAGATTGCTACTGAGATCACTGCTGAGTCACGGTGTTTATGACGCAGCAGTGACCTCATTAGCGATCTCGCTGTGTGTGACACTGAGCAGCGATCTGGCCCCTGCTGTGAGATCGCTGCTCGTTACACACAGCCCTGGTTCGTTTTTTTATTGTTGCTCTCCCGCTGATAAGCACACATCGCTGTGTGTGACAGCGAGAGAGCAACAATCCTGAATGTGCAGGGAGCCGGCGTCTGACAGCCTGCGGTAAGCTGTAAACAAGGGGTAACCAAGGTGGTTACCCGATATTTACCTTCGTTACCAGCCTCCGCAGCTCTCACGCTGCCAGTGCCGGCTCCTGCTCCCTGCACACGCTAAGCTAAGCGGTGTGCGCTGGTAACCAAGGTAAACATCGGGTAACTGTTACATCTCGTGGCTCTCCTCTTGCAAGGAATGAGGTGGTCCCCCATTCCTTGTCTGCTGCGAGCCCTCCTACTCAGCAGCGCCAAAGGCCTGGGAGACTGCAGGAGTTTCCTCCTCCTAGATGCAGCAGAAGGGTGACACCTAGTGGTTTACTCCTTGTAAGGAATGGAGTGGTCTCCCATCCCTTGCCTGCCACGTGTCCTCCTGCTCAGCATCGCAGAGGGTCGGAGTGGTTGCACAGTGTGCAAAGGATAGATGCTCAGGGAAGCAGCAAGACTTCCCTTAGCTCTGCACATTGTGAAACCGAAGATCCCGCCTTTATGACCCAGAGGCAGGAGGTTGAGCATGTGCCCCACGTGACGTCTTCTGATTCGCTCACTGGTATCACACGGCCAGATAACGAGGCTGGTGATGTGCTGAATCCTGACTGGCCGGGCCAGGACGTCACAGACCATGATTGGGTCACATCCGTCTCGCGCCCGCCCTTGGCTGGAGCTACATCTCCTTAAAAACCCCTCCTGCCATCATGGCGGCGCGCGACCGTCCTTCTATGTTTGGATGTCTGGCAGCGTGCTGCCACGCCACTGTACAGACATTGTATTTTGCAGGTCTCGCCCCTGCCTTGCTGCTCCGGCAGTATTCCGTTTAACAGGCTGTGTTCCTGTCCCACGTGAGCTCCTTGAATCTCTGTCGGACTCACCTGGTTTCTGAAGCACACGTGCGTGGGCACCTCTGTGCTACCCTCGTGCCATATTCCTGTGACTCCAGCTGGCACACGTGCGTAGGCACCTCTGTGCGTCCCCGTGCAACAGGTACACCGAGTTGTGAGCCCCGTGCCATACAACCCTCACGGGTTAGGGCGGACAGGTGTACGCAGATCGTCTGTGACATTCCAGACGATCGCTAGCAGCAACCCGCTCACTCTTCTCCCACCATAGCAGCGGTCCCTTACACCGCACAGTGGACCTTGACCGGCGGAAGCTGTCCATATACCATCTTGGCACGCTTCCCCGGGTCCCCCTCGTAACATTACGGTCACGCCAAAGGTCTGGCTATGGCAGAAGAGCAGCAGCAGTTGCTGCGTTATGTGCAGCAGTTGGAGTCACGATTGGCAGCTGTGGAGCGGTCTTCCCCCGATAAGGCTGCTCTAGCGACAATTGCCACCCAAGCGGCTACTCAGGCTGTGGAATTGAGCGGAAAGTCGCCTCGCCTTGCGCTCCCAGAGCGCTTCAACGGGGACAGCTCCGAGTGCCGTGGTTTCATAAACCAGGTTACCACCTACTTGGAGATGTCCGCCACTCTTTATGCTACTGAGAAGGCGAAAGTAGCATTCGTCCAGTCCCTGCTCACAGGGAGAGCGCTAAAATGGTCCACGCCGTTGTGGGAGCGCGGAGATCGGGTGGTGAATCACCTTCCAGTTTATCTTGAGGCCATGAGAAAGGTGTTCCTCGGGCCTCAAGTCACCCACGACTCCGCGCTGCGACTCCTACGCCTTCGGCAAAAGTCCACTTCAGTCGGGGACTTTGCAGTGCAGTTCAGGACACTCGCCGCAGAGCTGGACTGGCCAGATAAAATCCTTGTCCCTGTGTTCTGGGAGGGTCTGGCAGGGTTCGTCAAAGACGCGCTGGCCACGCGTGATGTGCCGACCACCTTAGAGGCCTTGATACGGCTTGCTTCTCGCATAGACATCCGCCATGCGGAGCGGAGGCTCGAGGTCTCTTCGGCACCCACGTCTACCTGGCCTACAGAGCCTCTGACTCTCCTTCCCCACCAGACCAGTCTCCCAGCCAGTTCTGTTGATGACTCTGTGGAGCCCATGGAAGTCTCCAAGGTGGTCTCCTCTACCACAGGCTCTCGGCCGCTGGTCGTTTGCTTTGCCTGTGGGCAGAGGGGACATGTAGCTACTCGATGTTCAAAACCATCGGAAAAGAGACAAAGTCTGGTTTCCATCAGAGGAGGAACCCTAGACGCTGCCTCTCCTTCTAAATTAACCCTCAGCGCCCAGTTGCAGTTCGGCACCACTGTCTTCCCTGCCCTGGCTTGCTTAGACACTGGCGCTGACGGCAATTTCATTTCAGCCTCCCTGGCAACTAGGTACTCTGTTCCCCTGGTCCTGTTGCCTAAACCAATCAGTGTCCAGGTAGTCAACGGGTCCCTACTTGTCAAACCCATTACCCAGATCACCGTCCCTCTCAGGATGGATGTACCACCAGGCCACCATGAGCAGGTGTCCTTTCTGGTGCTTCCAGAAGGGACGGATGAGATCCTACTAGGACTCCCCTGGTTGAAACGGCATGCTCCGATACTCAACTGGACAACAGGGGAGATCTCGTCCTGGGCAGGGTCATGTAAAGAACACCTCGGGACCACCGGGTCACCCACTCCCCTAGACCTGGTGCCATCTGGCCAGACCCTCGTTCCCCCTAGGTTACGGAACGATGTACTTTCCTGGGACCATACCTCCAAGGTCATGGGCCTCTTCAGGTCCAAAAGGACCAGAGTTCTAGAGGCCAGGCATGATTGGTGGCCGACGGCCGACTCCTCGTCCGACAATCCTGAAGTAGCGAGGTTGGTTAAAACAAAAATCGTTCAGGGCAAGAGGTACTTCCTCGTGGAGTGGGTCGGTCGTGGACCGAAGCATAGGACCTGGGAATTGGAGGATCATGTCCACGCTCCGGGTTTGGTAGCAGCCTTTGAGCACAGGCGGCGGGGGGGCCCTAGACCGGGGGGTAATGTTACATCTCGTGGCTCTCCTCTTGCAAGGAATGAGGTGGTCCCCCATTCCTTGTCTGCTGCGAGCCCTCCTACTCAGCAGCGCCAAAGGCCTGGGAGACTGCAGGAGTTTCCTCCTCCTAGATGCAGCAGAAGGGTGACACCTAGTGGTTTACTCCTTGTAAGGAATGGAGTGGTCTCCCATCCCTTGCCTGCCACGTGTCCTCCTGCTCAGCATCGCAGAGGGTCGGAGTGGTTGCACAGTGTGCAAAGGATAGATGCTCAGGGAAGCAGCAAGACTTCCCTTAGCTCTGCACATTGTGAAACCGAAGATCCCGCCTTTATGACCCAGAGGCAGGAGGTTGAGCATGTGCCCCACGTGACGTCTTCTGATTCGCTCACTGGTATCACACGGCCAGATAACGAGGCTGGTGATGTGCTGAATCCTGACTGGCCGGGCCAGGACGTCACAGATCATGATTGGGTCACATCCGTCTCGCGCCCGCCCTTGGCTGGAGCTACATCTCCTTAAAAACCCCTCCTGCCATCATGGCGGCGCGCGACCGTCCTTCTATGTTTGGATGTCTGGCAGCGTGCTGCCACGCCACTGTACAGACATTATATTTTGCAGGTCTCGCCCCTGCCTTGCTGCTCCGGCAGTATTCCGTTTAACAGGCTGTGTTCCTGTCCCAGGTGAGCTCCTTGAATCTCTGTCGGACTCACCTGGTTTCTGAAGCACACGTGCGTGGGCACCTCTGTGCTACCCTCATGCCATATTCCTGTGACTCCAGCTGGCACACGTGCGTAGGCACCTCTGTGCGTCCCCGTGCAACAGGTACACCGAGTTGTGAGCCCCGTGCCATACAACCCTTACGGGTTAGGGCGGACAGGTGTACGCAGATCGTCTGTGACATTCCAGATGATCGCTAGCAGCAACCCGCTCACTCTTCTCCCACCATAGCAGCGGTCCCTTACACCGCACAGTGGACCTTGACCGGCGGAAGCTGTCCATATACCATCTTGGCACGCTTCCCCGGGTCCCCCTCGTAACAGGTAACCATACCCGATGTTTACCTTAGTTACCAGTGTCCGCAGCTTCCAGACGCTGGCTCCGTGCAAGCGCAGCGTCGCTTGCACGTCGCTGCTGGCCGGGGGCTGGTCACTGGTCGCTGGTGAGATCTGCCTGTTTGACAGCTCACCAGCGACCATGTAGCAACGCAGCAGCGATCCTGACCAGGTCAGGTCGCTGGTGGGATCGCTGCTGCGTCGCTAAAGTGTGACGGTACCCTTAGGCAAGTTTATCTAGTGAACTACTGTCTTCTAATCCCTGTGAGTTTACTGATCCCAAATGCCTTTCATGTCTCACTCTTGAAGCCAGGGGTCTTGAATCACTTCTTAAAGCCCAATGCTACCTCTGCTATCGCTATTTCTGAGGATTCCTTGGATGTCTTCAAGGTGCAGGATATAATGCATACTAAAAAGGTTTGGTGGAGGACCTTCTATCTGATTGACTGGAAGGGATTTGGACTTGAGGAGAGATCCTGGAGAATATCTTTGTCCCTGTCATCTTGTTTTTTTCCGCTGTACTAGTCAAAAAAGAAGGGATACTAGAGGGGTACTGTAAGGCTATGTGCGCACTTACCGGATTTTGCCGCGGATTTTCCGCGGATTTGCTGCATGTTTCGCTGCAGAAAATGTTCATAACATCTCTGCAGTGAATCACCAGCAAGTCCTATGGAGAAAAAAAATCCTGTGCGCACTAGGCGGAATTTGACAGCTGCATGTTTTGCTGCGGGAATCCCGAAGCAAAAACAAGTGCATGTCAATTCTTTTCCGCACATCGCTGCGGGATTTCACTCCATTGACTCCAATGTTAATCATGAAATCCCGCAGGGAATAACGCAGGCAGCAAATTCTGTGCGGTTCACTGCGTTTTCCTGCGTTATTCCCTGCGGTATTTCGCGGTTTACCTCCGGTAATGTACATCGCTTGTCTGCGGTTTGCAGGGAAGTGATGTCATTACATGAAGAGGAAGCCGTGCAGAGAGTAAACACACACAGATCACACACACACACACATCACAGACACATAGAACACATAGACACAGACACATAGAACACACATAGAAAGAAAACGGAAATATAGAAAACAAAGAACGTGGGCTCCGCTGCATATTTACCTTCCAGCCGAGGTAAGCACACAGCGGCGGCCCGGTATTCTCAGGCTGGGGAGGGAGAGGGGCAGGGATAATGTCCCCTGCCTCACTCCCCCTCCCGCAGCCGAGAATATCAGCCGCAGCTGCCCCGGCACTGTCGCATGCATTATGCGGCAGCACCAGCGTGTCCTCGGCTCTTCTTGCTGCCGTGTAGCAGTGGCAGCAAGGTAATACAAGGGGTTAATGATGGTGGGGGACCACCGCCATTAACTCCAGGCTTGATCATGGCAGCGTCTATGAGACAGCTGACATGATCAACCCGTAAGTAAAGTGAATAAAACACACACACAGAAAAATCCTTTATTTTAAATAAAACAAACAAGCCTCGTTCACCATTTTATTAACCCCTCCCGCACCAAAGCTCCGGCGTAATCCACCGCTCCGGCGTAATCCACAGGTCCTGTGCTGCTTACATCCAGGCTCGACTGTCACAGACACAGCGCTGAATGAATGCAGCAGACAGCAGAGGTAATTACCGGTCATTTCCCACGGCCGGTAATGTGAACTCACTACCGACCGTGGGAAATGCAGCGATCTGTCCTCTATCTATCCCTCTATCTATCCCTCTATCTATCCCTCTATCTGTCTGTCTATCTATCTATCCCTCTATCTATTCTTCTGTCTATCTACTATCTCAGAATTAAATGACTTTTTTTTTTTTTTTTCTTCAATGTGCTTTATTGCATTGAATGCAATAAAGCACATCCCAACCCGCACGCGGCAAAACCGCGGCAATACCGCGAACAATACCGCGGTAAAACCGCAGCAAACCGCATGCGGTTTTCGGGTGCGGTTTCCCGCGTTTTTTTTACCGCGGGTGCGGTAATCTTTGACAGCATGCGGAATTTTCTCAAGAAAATTCCATTTCCCAGTGCGCACATAGCCTTACATCGAACATTTGCACGTCTTCTAGGTGCTGCCCTACTCGCCATCTCTGATTCTGATCTCGGTTATGTGTATTGAGCCTGAGATGCCTGCGATGATCTCAGATTGTGATTATGTCTTTGTCTTTTCCCTTCTGTACTTCATAGCCACACACCTGTCCCTCTGGTTAGCTGCTGCAGTCCCATGGACTGCACTGGAGTGGTACCTGATGTCTACCAGCAGCCCAGCCTATTCTCACCATCAGACACTCTAGAGAATACCCGGTAGACACTTAATCATGCCCCTCCAGGAGACGCCCTGTCAGTGATGTAGTGGATTCACACCCACCAGCATTAGAACACCAAAATAATGTTATGTAGTTTGTTTATTTATTGGAAGGGAGTAACTCTCAAGTAATCCATGGTGTGCATAATGTTTTATGGCGCAATGTATTATGGCATGATACAGTCATATGAAAAAGTTTGGGCACCCCTATTAATGTTAACCTTTTTTCTTTATAACAAATTGTGTTTTTGCAACAGCTATTTCAGTTTCATATATCTAATAACTGATGGACTGAGTAATATTTCTGGATTGAAATGAGGTTTATTGTACTAACAGAAAATGTGCAATCCGCATTTAAACAAAATTTTACCGGTGCAAAAGTATGGGCGCCCTTATCAATTTCTTGATTTGAACACTCCTAACTACTTTTTACTGACTTACTAGAGCACTAAATTGGTTTTGTAACCTCTTTGAGCTTTTAACTTCATAGGCAGGTGTATCCAATCAAGAGAAAAGGTATTTAAGGTGGCCACTTGCAAGTTGTTCTCCTATTTGAATCTCCTATGAAGAGTGGCATCATGGGCTTCTCAAAACAACTCTCAAATGATCTGAAAACAAAGATTATTCAACATAGTTGTTCTGGGGAAGGATACAAAAAGTTGTCTCAGAGATTTAAACTGTCAGTTTCCACTGTGAGGAGCATAGTAAGGAAATGGAATAACACAGGTACAGTTCTTGTTAAGCCCAGAAGTGGCAGGCCAAGAAAAATATCAGAAAGGCAGATAAGAAGAATGGTGAGAACAGTCAAGGACAATCCACAGACCACCTCCAAAGACCTGCAGCTTCATCTTGCTGCAGATGGGGTCAATGTGCATCAGTTAAGAATACAGCGCACATTGCACAAGGAGAAGCTGTATGGGAGAGTGATGTGAAAGAAGCCGTTTCTGCAAGCACGCCACAAACAGTCACCTGAGGTATGCAAAAGCACATTTGGACAAGCCAGTTACATTTTTGAAGAAGGTCTTGTGGACTGATGAAACAAAGATTGAGTTGTTTGGTCATGCAAAAAGGCATTATGCATGGAGGCAAAAAAACACGGCATTCCAAGAAAAGCACTTGCTACCGACAGTAAGATTTGGTGGAGGTTCCATCATGCTTTGGGGCTGTGTGGCCAATGCCGGCACCGGGCATCTTGTTAAAGTTGAGGGTCGCATGGATTCAACTCAGTATCAGCAGATTCTTGACAATAATGTGCAAGAATCAGTGACGAAGTTGAAGTTACGCAGGGGATGGATATTTCAGCAAGACAATGATCCAAAATACCGCTCCAAATCTACTCAGGCATTCATGCAGAGGAACAATTACAATGTTCTGGAATGGCCATCCCAGTCCCCAGACCTGAATATCATTGAAAATCTGTGGGATGATTTGAAGCGTGCTGTTCATGCTCGGCGACCATCAAACGTAACTGAACTGGAATTGTTTTGTAAACAGGAATGGTCAAATATACCTTCATCCAGGATCCAGGAACTCATTAAAAGCTACAAGAAGTGACTAGAGGCTGTTATTTTTGCAAAAGGAGGATCTACAAAATATTAATGTCACTTTTATGTTGAGGTGCCCATACTTTTGCACCGGTCAAATTTGGCTTAAATGCGGATTGAACATTTTCTGTTAGTACAATAAACCTCATTTCAATCCAGAAATATTACTGAGTCCATCAGTTATTAGATATATGAAACTGAAATAGCTGTTGCAAAAACCCAAATTGTTATAAAGAAAAAAGGTTAACATTACTAGGGGTGCCCAAACTTTTTCATATGAATGTATATATATATCTCTCTCTCTCAAATATTGCTAAAATGATCATTCTGTCTGAGCCCTGGATGACAAGAGGACTTGAGAAGTAGCCCCTTCCCTGCCTGCCACCACAGCCACCAGAGTAACCCAGTGCCCAGTCAGCGAGATGTAATGCCCCTGGCCATGCTTGCTCATCCAGGTGTCACTGGTGAAATGCACCCTGGGAGATACAGAGTTCTTCAAGGAAGAGGTAATGTTGTCTGCCAAATGATGGTGTAAAGCAGGCAGAGCTTTATTAGAGAAGTAATGGCGACTGGGCAACTAGTACTAAGAGACTGTGATGCCCATCGGGTTTCGGAAACCGTCTGTATTCACCAGGTGGAAAGGCAGAATTTCTGTGGCCAACTGTTTAGATATGTTGAAGTTCAAGCTCTTCGCTTTGGCATGTGTGGGAAGATATTATCTTTTACGTGACCAAAACTGTAGGACCGAGGGCTGACTGCAGTGCTGAGAGAAGGTGTAGTAAGGTGTACACAACCGACCGGTGGACTGTGAGGACTGTGAGGGAGTTGTTGGGGAAGATGTAATGCTGGATTGAAAAACATGTGGTTGTCGTTGTCTCACATGGGTTAATAACACCACTCATGGTCACTTTCGTAACACCTGATGGGCCCTCACTCATCCCGACTGTCGCGGGCAAACAAGTGGAGTTTCTGCGGTCGGAGAACTGTGTGACAATAGTTTTGATGGGGATGCAGGTGGAGGAAAAAGCAGCAGACGTGGATGATTTGGTGTCCAGTGTTTGGTTAGGCCCGGTAGTCCACATTTTAGCACTGTATGATTCCCACAGTATTACATGTTTTTGCTGTGCATGTGTCGGTTCGTGCATGTAGTAGTCAAATTATTTGAATGTTGTTTACAGCATTGGCAGATAATAAAAGTTTGGTCATCCTTTGCAATCTCAAGAAAGGCCCAGGCTAGGCAACCTTTCCTGTGCACTGCAGACCCGCGACCACTGCTAGCCACAGCCAGAATTGTGGCTGAAGATGCAGTGCTTCTCAGGGTTGCAACACTACGTGTTTGTGTGGGAATCGCCAACGTAACATCCTCGTCTTCCTTCTCCTCCTCTTCATCTGCTGAGCTACTCAGCTGCATGCCTTTGGGGTGACACCAAGTTAGATCTAGAACTTCATCGTCATTCTCTATGTTGGTCCACTCCTCCTCTTCCTGATCTGACATCGCAGGACAGTACATGTTTGCCTCAGGTATCTGAGTCTCATCATCATCACCTCCACCCCCCGGGGTTAATGTCAGTTGATGAGGGTCAGGATCCAGCTCGGCCCCTACTTCATCTAGGCCAGTATCCAACTGACAATTATTTTAGGCATCAGTGCAGATGTTTTCCTCCTTTTGAGTCTGTGAATCTTTGGAGCAGACCTTTGATTCCCATGAGATACAATATGTGAACAGCTCTGCAGACTCGCCCATGTGTGGTACATCACAGTCAGTTTGCCGATTAGAGATTTGTGACATGGGCAGAAACAAGTGTAATTGGGGTGGCACCTCTGAGGAATGAATTGTATGTGATATTAAGGTGCAGGAAGAGGAGAAGAGGCCTCTTAATGCAGCACTTGCCATCCACTCTAGCACATGCTTTATATCAGTCTTATGTCAAAGTTGAAGCAATGGGTGGCTGCCAAAGAAATGTAGTGGAATAGACTGTTCTGTAGCGGAAGTTGTTCTCATTTCTTTTGGGCTAAGATGAGCCAGTGTTTGCTAATTGGAGCTTTGACAAACAGAACTTCTCACACTTAAACCTCAAACACTCCGCCTATTCACTATTCCACCACAACCACATTGTGATTTACCACTCATGGTTGATGTACCCTTCCCCTTTCAAACATGTTTCACAACCTTACGGCCATACTTGACGCAGAAGATAAATTATTTATTTCCTGCCTGAGCTGGCAATATTGTGAGGGCATTAAAAAGTACCAATAACTCCAAATGCAGTTCACTACATAATTTTGAGCAGACACTAAAAATTGCCCAGACCTTTTTACCTAGTTCACTAGCAAATTTACATCTGGCACTACTAACTAACAATACCTAGAAATGTGATTAACTGTATAATTTTGAGAAGTCATTGAAAACTGCCAAGATCTTTTTACCTAGTTCACTAGCAAATTGACAGAAGGCAGTACTAACTAACAATACCTAGAAATATGATTGACTGCGTAATTTTAAGCAGGCAGTAATACATAGCAATACCTAGAAATGTGTTTCACTGGCTAATTGGGAGCATGCCGTAATATGTAGCAATGCCCAAAAAATGTGTTTCACTGCATAATTTGGAGCATGCAATAATACGTAGCAATACCTAGAAATGTGTTTCCCTGGCTAATTAGGAGCAGCCACTAATACGTAACAATAGCTACTTAGATCCTTCACTGGCATCTCTTAAGCAGGCACTGACAAGTACCTATCCTTATTTCTATCATTAAATGCCGATTTGTGGCACACACCTTTCCCTACACTGCACATTCCTATTCTACACTGTCACTCTCCTATCTATCTCAACTACGTATGATTAAACACCTAGCTAAGCTCACTGTCTAGCAGCCTCGGTGGCAGCACCTTCCCTAACGTTTAACATTCACAAAATGGTGCATAACCGCCTTTTATATGCTGCTAGACGGACGTGGACATGTGCTGCACTGTGATTGGCTGCTGGAACATCCGCAAATAAAGTTAAGAAAAAATATCTCAGTGCGCATCTGGCATCTCCCGAGTCCCCACCCTCTCCGCTCATTAAACACATCCCCTTTTTCATTATACAGCACCACAATCCTATCCAAAAGCATAACATGTTATTAGAAAAGTAATTTTTTTTTAAAACATGATCAGTGATTGAGCAAAACCAAACATTGCCAACTTTTGGGGAAAAGGCTCGGGGTTACCGAGCCTGAATGAACAAGCTAAGACTTCCACCAAATTTGAAATTGGCGAACCTTTATCTAACTGGTTCACTCCTCTTTTGTCTTGACCCCTGGGAAAGGGGAACACATTAATTTGTAGCTGTGACTGCTGCAATCAGCTGCGTTCACACATTGTGGCCATGATGCATTTTTTTTTAACAAGATCGTGGTAAAACCACAATGATTTTGCTGTAATTTTCAGAAATCAAGGCAGGAACATTGTGATTTTATCTACAATCCAGCCAAAGGAATGTTCTGAGAACTGTTTTCTACAAATTAATTCCAAATATGTGATACTCCCTTTTTTTTCTTTTTTTAGAACGACAACAGGAGCATAAAGCATCTGTCACAATATCGACAATACATAACAACTGCTAGTCAAACAAAAGCAATTTCTTTCTCTGTGCATTGAATAACAAACACACACATGACTCTCTTATCTTACCTTTTTTTCTTTTTCTTTCATGGCAGCATGTTTTTCAGCGCAATAATGAATGACTGCATATTCCAATAATGCACCAAAAATGAAGGTGAAGCAAATACCAAGGTACACATCAATTGCTTTTACAAAACATTTGGCAGCTGGAAGAGTTGACCGGGACCCCACTAACATGGTTGTCATTGCTAAGACAGTGGTAACTCCTAGAATGAAACAACAAGAAAATGTTAAAAAAAGAACATCAATTGGCTGTCACTGTTTTCTCAACTAAAACTGTGAAGTCCTCCTTCACACATCCATGTCTCCTGTACTTGTGATGTCCGTTTTCTCATGTACCGGAGACAGACACATCTAGACCCATTAAAATTAACGAGCTTGGTCACACATCTGTGCATTCACACGGATGTGTGTCCGTGTGGAGCATACACGTGTCCATGTGCTCTACATAGCAACATCCGTTTTCTGCCAGCAGCACGGGTGTCACACAGACTGCACTGATGTGATCCGTGTGACATGTATGGAAAAAAACACAGGTCATATAAAAATAAAGCATTTTTATACTTACCTGTCTACTGCGCTGCTGTCTCTGCTGTTGCTTCTAGCTGCTCATTGCTTATTCACTGCGCTCACGGCAGACCCTGATGTAACAGGAGAACCGTAGACAGCAGCATCGGCGACAGGTAGTATACAAGTTCATGCTGTCCGTGTGCTGTCTGTATGTCACACGGATAGCACAGGGACAGCACACATTAAACATACACATGCACAGAGATTCACACCTTCACCACTGACCATGCAAAACGTTAGTGTTTGGCATGGACGCATGAAAGAGGCCTAAATTAGCATAACAACGTTGACTAACAAAGCCATGACAGCTGCATTTGATTATTTTTAAGACATTTCCCAATCATAATGCTTTGTTTTGTGGTTTTGATATCACTATCAATACAAGGGTATGTTAAGATTTGTTGGTATATGCAACAGTTGTGGACTTGTTTGTGTGATGGAGGACTTAAGCTGATCTGACAATAGATGCGATGTTGTGTTGCTTTTCTTACTCACTCTACTGTAAGGGGTACTTTGCATGCTGCAACATTGCAAGCCGATGCTGCGATGTCGAGCACGATAGTCCCCGCCCCATCACAGGTGCGATATCTTGTGATTGCTGGCGTAGCGAACATTATCGCTACGGCAGCTTCACATGCACTCACCTGCCCTACAATGTCGCTCTCCTTCTTAAGGGGGCGGGTCGTGCGGCGTCACAGCGACGTCACACGGCAGGCGGCCAATAGCAGCGGAGGGGCGGAGATGAGCAGGATGTAAACATCCCGCCCACCTCCTTCCTTCCACATTGCAGCCGAGACGCAGGTAGGAGATGTTCTTCGCTCCTACGGCTTCACACACAGCGATGTGTGCTGCCGCAGGAACGAGGAACAACATCGTGCCTGTCGCTGCACCGGCATTACGGAAATGTTGGACCCTACACCGATGATACGATAACGACGCTTTTGCGCTTGTTAATCATATCAAAAAGGATTTGCACACTACGATATCGACTGCGACGCCGGATGTGCGTCACTTTCGATTTGACCCCACCGACATCGCAGCTGCGATGTCGTAGTGTGCAAAGCCCGCCTAAAGGTCCTTGTACTTCCTGTTAATTTATCTTTGTTTCACTGCTGAATGATGATGCATTTTTACCTCATATTCTGAGAAGTAAAAGCTTGTTTATCCCTTATAATCTGCTCAGTGAAGTTTCTTCTGCGACTGGAAGCTAGAAGCTGTGCAACAGGTTATGGGCCCAGACACCCAAGACACACGAACGGCCAGCAAGACCCAGTGAATGCAGAAGAATTCTTCAGAACTATTCTCTCCAAACAAGTAAGACAAGTTAAAGATGAGCAGCAGCACAGACCTAAAACTCACAGTAGCTAAGCTGAACAATGAGAGCTATCAGCTATGGAAGTTCAAAGTGGAGATGTTATTGTCTTAAGATGATGTATGATAAGTAATCACTACAGATAGACCCAAATATAATAATCAGACATGGGATAAGAAAATTAGACAAGCAAGATCTACTATCAGTCTATTAGTGGAAGATGCCCAATTAATCTACATAAAAAATGAGGATACAGCACATGGAATGTGGGAAGCATTAAGAAAGCTTCATGAAAGACCCAGCAAGTTATTTCTGCTAAGAAAACTTTACAGTATGAGACTGAGTGCAAACAATGACATTCAGGTGCGTATATTCTCTATGATGGAGGTGATATCACAGCTGAGATCAATTGGTGAAGATATTAAGGAAAGCCATGTAGCAGCAATATTATTGTGCAGCTTACCGGATTCATACACTGCTTTAATAAATGCACTAGAAACAAGATCTGAAACAGATAGATCATCATAGATAAATATCAAAGAAGGAGAGAGCAAACAAATGATTCTACTGAAAAAGATGGGGGAAATGCTCTTAAAGCTACAGAATCAAAGAGGCCCTATAATAAAGAGACAAGAGAATGTTTCAGATTTAAGAAAAAGGGACATTTAAAGAAAGACTGTACTATATGGAAAGTAGAACAACAGAAATTACACCATAAAGACAATAAACAAAAGGTGAAAAACACAATTAATGTACACATAATTGGAGTGGCACATTTAAGGTAACTGATAAGAAATCATCATCAGGTTGGTTTATTAATTCAGGAGCAACAAGTCACATGACAAGTAATAAAAGTTTCTTTACTGACCTTGATTTAAATAAGAAGGAAGCCATTTATCCTGCAGATGGGAGCAAAATAACTGCGGAGGGTATTGGACAAAGAATGCTAAACTGTTCTAATAAGTTTGGGCATGATTCGAAAATACTTGTAAAGGATGTGTTATATGTTCCAGGATTAGAAGGAGGATTGTAATCTGTAAAACGTTTAACAGCTAAATTACTTTATTATATCATCTAGACACATTAAAGGAATAGATGAAGTTGTGTACACATGATCACAAGAATTGTATTCACATGTGGCATAGACGTCTAGGACACAGACATCCTGAAAGTATAATGGAGCTACAAAAGAAAGAATTGACAGAGGATCTATTGATATCTGATTGCTCAATTACCGTAAGATGTGATTGTTGTATAAAGTCTAAAGCTACAAGAATATCTATACCTAAAGAAAGTGAGACGAAAAGCACAAGACCACTTGATTTGGTGCATACTGACGTATGTGGACCCATGAAAGTGACTACATCAGGAGGCAATAGATATATAGTGACTTTTATAGATGACTACTCAAGATACACAGTCACATACTTGATCAAGAACAAAAGCAAAGTTTTCAATAAATTAGTAGCCTATGTGATAATATCGAATAATAAGATTCAGAGGAAGGCAATTGTGATTAGAAGTAATAATTGAGGTGAATTCACAGGACACAAACTACTTAAGACAAAATGGTATAGAGCATAAAAAGACTGTTCCATACACACCTGAACAAAATGAAGTAGCAGAAAGGAAAAACAGAACTCTGACTGAAATGATAAAAGGTATGCTAACAGATTCCAAACTACCAGAGAAATACTGGGGTGAAGCAGCAATGACAGCAGAAATGACAGCTACTTAGCTACAAAACTGACTTTTTTCTAGAAAATTGAAAAAACCCTCATGTGAACTGTGGCAGGGTAAGAAACCAAGTGTGAATCATTTAAGAGTTTTTGGTTGCAGTTTTTGTATTTATTCTAGCAGAGAAACACTCCAAACTTCAAAACAGATCCATAGAAGGAATATTTGTTGGATATAGTGAAAATTGCAAAGGATATAGAATCCTAGATCCCAAGACAGACAGAATTACAGTGAGCAACAGTGTAACATTCATTGAGGATCTAAATGAAGACACAATTATATCACTGGAAACAAAAAATGAGAAAAACAGCAATAATATAGCTGAATCAACATCTGATGAAAAAGAAGTTGAAATTGATAAAGAACAGAATACTGAAAGTCAAGAGATACAACTACAGACAGACATGGAACCAAGCCATTCAATAAGAGAAAACAAGGAAAATCCACTAATACGTCTTTCATACAAGGCAAGTACAAGCAAAATTTATGAGCCTACCTCTTGGGATGACATATCTCGACTTCCTGAAAAAGAAGCTAATAAATGGATAAAGGCAACAGAAACAGAAATAAAATCCATGAATGGTTTTTAAAGTAAAATACCAAACAGATGGCACAGCTGAACAATACCAGCAAGACTCGTAGCTAAAGGTTATTCTCAGAAATATGGAGAAGACTATGATGAAACATTTGCTCCAGTTGTCAAACATACTACAATAAGAACATTATTTGCAGTTGCAGCAATGAAACAAATGGAGTTGAAGCATTTGAATGGACATTTTTTAATGGAAATTTAACAGAAGATATCTACAAGGAACAATCTCCAGGATTCAAAGATGAAAGTAACCCAAACATGGTTTGTAAACTACAGAAAAGTATATACGGTTTAAAACAAGTTGCTAAAGCGTGGAATGATAAAATCACAGAAGTGCTCACAGATGAAAAAAATTTAAAGAAGCAAAGCTGATCCTTGCCTATACACAAAAAGATTGATGGACAGATGGATCTATGTTCTCATATATGTTGATGATGTTTTGAAAAAGAAAGGGATAAAGTGGACATACTAAAAATTCTGAATCAACACTTTGAGTTCAAAGACCTGAGAAATGTGAGACAGTTCCCTGGAACACAGCCAGAAAGAGAAGAAGATGGAAGTTTCCTCCTTAAAACCACATAATTCAAGACATAATCCAAACATTTGAATTGAAGGATGCAAAAACAGTATAATCTCCAATGGAAACCAACTATCTTAAAGAGATGAATAGTGAGCAAAATATATTACGAAATAATGAAGAGTACAGACCGGCAATGGGGAAATTACTGGATTTAGCGACTGTTACAAGACCAGACATCGCAGCAGTAGGAATTCTAAGTAGAAAAGTGTCGAAGCCAAATAAAAAGATACGTTGATGCAGACTGGGCTGGAGATCCAACTGACAGAATATCTACCAGTGGCTATCTTTTCCTTCTCTCAGACGAACCAATTAGTTGGACTAGTAAAAAGCAATCTATAGTAACGCTGTCATCAACAGCAGCAGAATATGTTGCAGCAGCACATGTGAGTCAAGAAGTTCTATGTTTAAGACAATTGCTAACAGACGTAGGACAACCACAATTGGAACCAACAAAAATAAATGAGGACAATCAAGGATGTCTTGTTCTTGCTCATATGGAAAGAGTTAACCCCAGAAACAAGCACATTGATGTGAAGTATCATTTCTTGATCGATCACCAGGAACAAGGAATCTTGAAATTAGAATATTGTCCAACTGAAGATATGACAGCAGATATTTTCACAAAGGCATTGAATGTTGAAGGACATTAGAGACTAATGAAGACATTAGGATTAACTGAATAAGTCTGTTGAGAAAGAGCGTTGGTATATGCAACAGTTATGGACTTGTTTGTGTGAAGGAGGAATTTAAGCTGATCTGACTGTAGATGGCGATGTTGTGTTGCTTTTCTCACTCACTGTATTGTAAAGGTCCTTGTACTTCTTGTTTATTTCTTCTTTGTTGTACTGCTGAATGACGACGCACTTTTACCTCATGTTCTGAGAAGTAAAAGCTTGTTTATCCCATATAATCTGCTCAGTGAAGTTTCTTCTGCAACTGGAAGCTAGAAGCTGTGCAACAACAATATGTCCTACATTTGGCAAATAGGTCAGAATGAACATACTATTATGAACACTATTATAGAGTGCCTATTTATCCTCTGGCAGACCAGTAAACATTTGTGTATAAATAAAGTAGTAGAATACAATATTCTATACAAGAGTATATCGTACAAAAAGAAGACCGCTTTGTATACTCTTTTTACATAAATATGAAGCCTATTAGTGATTTATCCACTGTTTGCCTATAGAGTTGGTCAAATTACAGCCATCTACTGGAGGTATATGTTAGGAAATCATAGACAAAGTGTGGAAGTGTTGCCCACTGCACCTAGCACCACCAGTTTTCTTGTGTAACAGTTTGTCGAGTGCCCTGCCACCCCTGAAGAGTGTTCCAGTACAAGTGAAGATGTTATGATAAATTGGTGTACATTAATGAAATGTGACAGTAATGTACTGTATGTTTATGTGTTTCCCCTGTGCAATTTATCAACCACCAGGTGTCACAAGCACCCTGGTCCCTCAGCGTAAGGGGAGTGACAGGATGGCATGGGTTAAAAGGAGGGGCATAGTCCCCAGCACAGAGGAGATATAGGGAACAAAGCTTCCTTGTAGAAGGCAGAAAGAGAGTAGGGACAAGCCAAGAAAGGACCTGCAGGGTCAGATGTAGCAGAATGTAGTCGGATGGTGTGGAGCTGTCTGGCATGGAGAGAGAGAAGATAGAAGAGAAAAAAGTCAAGGAGACTGAAGTGAAGTATGAGCCCCCCTCCGCTACAGAGCGTAATTCCAGTAAGTTAGTGGAAAGTGGGAAAGCGTCCCTATTCTTAGGCCAGCAGGCTAAAGAGTCGAGCCATTGGACCAGCCATCATGCTTAATGATTGGTGCAGGAAGGAAAGGATAAATCGCTCCTTGGAGGCCGTAGCTAAAGAGACGAGTTCTGTAAACAAAGAAATGCCTGTAAAAGAACATGGTGCAAAAACTGCCTTAAAGAAGTGGAATCTGCATGTTGAAAGATGTTGCAGTAAAGTTGTTACGGTTTTAACTGGTGGTGAACTCGTTACTGAAAGGGCAGTGTGCGATGTCGATTGTAGTGAATGGGATCCAGAGAAGCTGGATAAAAACCCAGATGAGCAGCTTCAGGCATATACAACCTCCATACCCACTCAATACACCATTCTGCCCCCTGTGTCTATACTGTGCCAGGGTGGGTTGAGGACTGCAACCCTCACCATTACTGCCCCTCCCTGACACTTTACATTTGGCATAGTTGGCAGGATGCCAACATCTGGCATCAAAATGGGGAGAAATGTGTGACCCTGGGCGCGGAAGATATAGCGCCTGAAGCGAGGCGGTAGCTGAGTGATGTGACTGAAGTTTGCGTTGATGGGAAGATGGTGCACAAAATCGCGGATGACAACATGACTCAAGATGGCGGCGACATGTGGCCTGAGAGGAATGACCCTGTCCTTCGTGGAAGGAGATGGTGCGCGAGCATGCGAAAAGGTACCTGGCCTGAAGGTGTGTCAGCCATGGAGGAGGAAGGTGCTGCAGAAAAGGTACGGCGTGGAATGGAAGGATTCCAGTCTGGTGGAAGATCAAGGTCCTGCCCAGAAGAAAAGGTCTTCCTAAGAATCAGGCATGACAGCTGAAGAAACGTCTGCTGGTGAGTGTGGCCCAGGGTGTGAGAAAGGCATGCCTGTGGGCATGGCCAGTGAGATGGACGGGTGACGCGACAGGGCTCTGGTGCCGGAGGAAGTGGGCCCTAGGATGCAGGAAGCGTGCGTTAAGAGCATGGTGTAAAAACTGTCTTAAAGAAGTGGAAGCTGTGTGTTGAAAGATGTTATAGTAAAGTGATTATGGTTTTAAGTGGTGGTGGACTTGCTAGTGAAAGTGCGGCGTGCAATGCTGATTGTAATGAATGGTCTCCAAGGATGCCAGATGAAGACCCAGATGAGCAGCTTCAGGCAGATATCACCTCAACACCCACTCCAAACACCACTCTGCCCCCCGTGTCTGTACTGTGTCGGGGTGGGTTGAAGACTGCAACCCTTGCCCAAGACCGCCACTTCCTGGCACTTTACATTTGCTGTCCTTTTTTTTTTTTATTTTAAGTCCGTGCTGGATGACTTAACAATTGCAGCACTGTGACTGGTTTTTTTTATTTAGCTAATCAAGAATTAACTTAAGTAGTGTTTAATTTGCTGTTAAAAGCCCTTTGTTGACCTCACCATGACTACATCCCCTCTCCCTAACTGTCTTCTGTTACAGAATCCCCAAAAATATAAATATATTATTTTGCACAACTCCTCCACTTTTTGCAGTTTATTTGAGATGAGCAAATCAGCATTGAATTTTATGAAATTCGTAGTACCTAGTGTGCTGTTCCTATTTGTTTTAGTTAAAACTGTTATTTAATGTTTTTTCATGCTTGTTTCTGCTGCCATCTACTGGTCATACCTTTCGGCTCCTCTGTTTCTTTTGTCCAGCCCATGGGACTGTCTGCTGCTCCTCTTACATCACTTCCTGGCATATTCAGTTCACAGCCAGAGATTGTGAGAATCACATCCCTGATTTGAGCTGCTAGAAGCAAAGTCTTCTGACCTTAGTGGCTCCAGAGACAAACATCACAAGAGAACCACAATGCCAGGTACTTGGACTGCTGTACTTCTGCATGTCCTTAACCTTCGGAGAAAATAAATCACCATTGTTTCATCTCAGCATGTGCATGTTTAACTCTGGAGCGCTCTGGTCATGTCTGCCTCACCTATAGGAAAAACGAAGGTAAGCTTCTCACGCCATTCCATAACTACCCGCCTTCAATCGCCTTTAAGTGGGGACAGAACAGTCAGAAGACTGCTTAACAGCCAAAGTCAAAAACTTCCTTGAGAGCCCAAATCAGTCAGATGACTGCTTAATAGCTCAATACCCCGGCTACAGATCCCTAAGAACCCTGTAACTTCCCTTGTAATCTGCCTAGCAACAAGCCTTGTGCACTAGTCTGCCTGCAACAGTGCATGCCTGAACAAGCCTAAGGGGAAGCTCTCCCATCTGCCACGTCCTGTATCACCTCTGCTTGCATTGTAAAGGGACAGTTTATGCACCTGCTGTTTCCCTCTTGCCATACCCCTTCTATAGACTTGCAGTATATTATACCTCATTACTGCACATTGCTGGACTGCAAACCCCAAGTTTTCCTAAAGACACTTTGGGAATTTCATCAGGGAGTCCTTGCGGAGCTGCACGACAATTTTCGGACCCCTATTCAAAAGTCAAGTTTCTTAAAGAGACAGTACGCCTTAAATCAAAATGGCCAAAAAAGACCTCGGACAGTTCCCCACTGCTGAAACAGAGGAAATACAACCTGATACTGTCCATAATGAAGCCCAGGAGGCAGATCCCACGCTTCTAGCAGACCAAGTTGTCTGACCGAAGCGCTCTTCCAAACCCACGATAAAGGCCACTGAAAACTATCACACTATGAAAGATGAGCTATGAGAACACCTGGAAGAACTGTGGGAACGAGTCACCTATTACATGTCAAGACTTGAATCCTCATCAGGCGATGCCGCATGCTTACAAGCCGCTATGGAACGGCTGAACACAGCTCATGAAAGATACAAGAGACTGTCGACAAGGTACATTACCTTTCTAAAAGACTCTAAAATTGATGAAGCTCTTTCAGACCTGAGCAAGGCAGAAGAGGTGGACAAGGAAAGAGATGCCAAGGTGCAAGATGCCATAGACAAGGCCGAACACCGTATCTCTCACCAGCAAGAAACTAGATCACACCGATCAACCTCATCTAGACGTTCCTCTCGGTCATCCGGGTCATCATCCTCAAGAAGCTCAGCCCTGAGCGACAGGATACTAGAGGCCCACATAAGAGCGGAAGAATCCAAGGTGAGACGTTCCTTCACAGAAAGAGCAGTAGAGGAGGAAGCCAAAAGGGCAGAAGCAGAAGCCAAAAGGGAAGAAGTAGAAGCCCTTGCAAAAGCAGAAGCCGCTAAAGCAGAAGCCAAAAGGGCAGAAGCGGAGGCTCGGATAAAGATTCTTCGGTCACAGATGGAAGAGGAAGTTGCTCTAGCTAAAGTGAGACTACTTGAGCAATCCAGTTGATCGCACAAGAGACTATGTATTGAATTAGTTACCTGTAGCAACCCCGGTTTGCAGTACCGTCCAAGCCGACAACACCGAAACCTCCAACTTACCTCTACCAGTGCCAGTACCACCTAAAGCACCCGAGCAAATTAATAACAGTCACCAAGAGGTGCCCTCTCAAACACAGTCACCACAGCAAGATAGCAACCAAGTGCTTCCTGACCCACTTCCACAGCTCAAGCAGCGGTCATCAGAATCTACAGAGGCTAAACCACAGCTCAACCCTGCAGCAACGTCATTCTACCCGGGAACATCTCATCCATTCACGCCAGGCAGCCCATACGCCCCAGGGGCATCACAAGTCGTCTTGGCAACAAGTGGTGAGAAATCAGATATGTCTGAGTTTGCCAGGTTCATGGTGAGCAGAGAGCTAATCAACACTAGGTTCACAAAATTTGATGATCGTGCAGAAAGCTACAGGGCCTGGAAAGCAACTTTCAAGGCAGCCATCGCCAATCTCAACTTAACTGCAGAACAAGAGCTTGACCTCATGATCAAGTGGTTGGGCCCAGGCTTTACAAACCGTAACAAGAGTCTCAGAACCGTCTATGTTGGACAATCAGAAGCAGGTCTCGCTGCTGCATGGCAAAGACTGGAACGCACCTTTGGCAGCGCAGAAGCAATAGAGAAAGCCCTATTCAAGAGACTGCAGGATATCCCAAAGATCAACCTTAAAGAAGTCCACAAGCTTCAAGACCTAAGTGATCTGCTCATGGAGCTGGAGCTCACCAAAAGAGACCCTCGTCTGTCTGGCCTGTGCTACCTGGATACAGCCCATGGAGTGAACCCAATCGTGGTGAAGCTGCCATACAGTCTGCAGGAGAAATGGGCAACGTCAGTCTCAATGTACAAAAGAGTGCATGGCGTCACCTTTCCCCCATTTATTCACTTCTGCAAGTTCATCGACGAGCAGGCCCAGATGAGGAACGACCGCAGCCTCGACTTCCTAGAGTTCAACACTTCGGCAGCTGCAACAACATCATCATCAAGTCATGAAGGTGCCATACACAAACGCACAGACATTAAGAACACTGTGAGTGTTAGGAAGACTGAGCTACCATCACCTGCAGCACCTACAGATAAACAGTACACCATCTCATCACGAGATAAGTCTTTCAATCAAGAATGTCCCATCCATAAAAAACCACACTCACTGAACAAGTGCAGAGGGTTTAGATCCAAAACCCTACAGGAGCACAAGAAAGTCCTTGGGATCTGTTTCAAATGCTGTGCATCATTTGAGCACATGGCAAAGAACTGTAAATCCATCGTCAAGTGTGAGGAGTGTCATAGTGGAAAACACGTTTCAGCCATGCACCCAACCCAGCTAGCTAGAGACACACCGGCTGCAGTCACCACCGCTCCCACTCCAAGTCATGGCGGGGAGTCCAAGAATCAGACTGACACCACCACAGCCATCTCCTGCTCATGCTCAGAGGTATGTGGAGAGGGCCAAATGCAGAAATGTTGTGCCCGAATATGCCTCATCAAGGTTTATCCCGAGGGACATCCAGAAAAGGCAATGAAGGTGTATGCCATCATAGACGACCAAAGCAACCGGTCCCTGGCAGGAACCAAATTCTTTGAAGCCTTCGGAATTAATGGATCATCAGAACCCTACACCTTGAACACCTGCTCGGGTCGCATAGAGACTAGCGGCAGAAGAGCCCAGAGATTCATTGCTTCTCCTATCAATGGGAAGACTGAAATACCTCTACCAACGCTCGTTGAATGTGACCAAATACCCAGCCACAGGAATGAAATTCCTACCCCAGAAGCTGCATTTCATCAACCACACCTAAGACACCTCGCTAGTGTTATCCCACCTTTGGACAATAACGCAGAGATTCTACTCCTGCTCAGCAGAGACAATCTAAGGGTACATAAGGTGCGACAACAGTGTAATGGGCCTGACTATGCACCATACGCCCAGAGACTGGACTTGAGATGGATAGTCATGGGAAATGTGTGCGCTGATCGATCAGAAATTGATTCCTTCAAGACTTACGTGCATGGAGATGGGTGCACAACCTGCCTAACGCCATGTCCTCATCACTATGGAGTGAAAGAGAAGTCTCCAGACACAATACAGCTACCTGACATTGCTTCTTCTCTGCATATCGACAACTTCGGAAGATCAGTCTTTCACACAACCAAGGACGACGATAAAGTAGCCTTGTCAGTAGAGGACAGAGAATTCATCAAAATACTGGACTGTGAGTTTTCTAAAGACAAAACCAACCACCGGGTCTCTCCATTACCCTTCCGATCTACCAGAGTAAGACTCCCAAACAACCGAGATCAAGCTCAGACTAGGTGTAACTCTCTTCAGCATTCCATGAACAGCAAGCCTAAAATGAGAGAACACAGCGTCGCCTTTATGGACAAGAAAGTCTGCAACAACCTAGCAGAACCTGTACCAACCGAACTGAATCCAGCAGATCACACCACTAGACCTATGTCTATAAGTTCTTTTGCTAACTCTACTTGGCTTACAGGTCCAGAGTTCCTGCTGAGATAGTCAGAAGAAGGTATCCAGGAAGCCTTCAGCATCCTAGATCCAGACAATGATCCAGATGCCCAAGCTGAAGTCAATACCCTGGCCACCAGTGCAGAAAAAACTTCCAACCTTGATTGCCAACGTTTTGAACATTTCTCCAGCTGGATGAGGCTCGTCAGGACTGTTGCTAGGTTAGTGCATATCGCCAGATGCTATCGTACGGACCTTAAAAACAAAGACTGTCATCGCTGGCATGTGTGCCACAAACCCCTTTCTGCTAAGGATATCTCCCATAGCGAGTCCCTCATAATACGCCACCTCCAACAGAGTGAATTTGCCATGGAATGGAAGTGTTTATACAACAAACAGCAGATTCCATTAAGAAGCCCTCTCGCCAATTTAAACCCAGTTATCGACAGTTTCGGCTTACTGAGAGTTGGTGGTCGTTTGAACCAGGCTCATCTTGGAGTTGCAGAACAAAATCCTCTCATCATTCCCAACAAACACCATGTTACAGGCTTGCTGATCCGACACCACCATGAAAAGACTGAACACCAAGTCAGGCAAATTACCGAGGGCACTTTACGGTCTGCAGGCCTCTGGATTATTGGAATGAAGAGACGTGTAGCACAAATACTGCATGATTGTGTGCACTGTCGTAAAGCAAGAGGAAAACAACTGCACCAACAAATGGCTCACTTGCCAACAGACAGACTTTCTACAGAGCCATCTTTCACACGAGGGCCTAGACGTTTTCGGACCATGGATGCTGTTTACATGCAGAACTCGCGGCGGCCAAGCAAACAGTAAGGGGTGGGCTGTGTTATTCA
Source organism: Anomaloglossus baeobatrachus (assembly GCF_048569485.1). Classification (NCBI taxonomy): domain Eukaryota; kingdom Metazoa; phylum Chordata; class Amphibia; order Anura; family Aromobatidae; genus Anomaloglossus; species Anomaloglossus baeobatrachus. Next base: position 106,318,273 of record NC_134356.1, on the reverse strand, counting down.
CCTGCATGAGTGTTCGAGCCGTTCACATTAAGGTGTTAGAGTCCATGGATACCTCCAGCCTAATCAACACCTTGAGAAGGTTCCTTGCCATCAGAGGACCAGTGAAACAGCTGAGGTCTTACCGTGGAAGCAATTTCGTCGGTGCTTGTAGAGAACTGAACATCGACACCAAGCCTATCCAAGATCAGCTGGCAGAGAAAGGTTGCACCTTGATCTTCAATCCCCCTCACAGTTCTCACATGGGAGGCTCCTGGGAGAGGATGATCGGGTTTTTGACGCAACATCTTGAACTCCATGCTAATGGACATCAATTCCTCAAGACTCACACATGAGATTCTAGTCACTCTTTTAGCTGAAGTCTTAGTCATTATCAATTCAAGACCCCTTGTGCCGGTGACCATGGATCCAGAAACACCAACCATATTGACTCCTACTATTCTTATTACCCAAAAAACTGACAATGCGGTAATGCCCAGCGGAGAGTTCACCCACGCGAACACTTATCAAAAACACTTTTCCCTGAAGAAGGAGACGGTATATGTCTCTGAAACGCGTTGGAACTGTAATAAAAAAGAGATTTAAAGTAAATTCCTTGAATACAGTGATTCTTGAGCGCGGCATAAACCCGTTTCTCATATACGTATATACATATATAAAAATCTTTGTCAAAAACACTGGAAACAGGTTCAATACTTGGCTGACTACTTCTGGAACCGATGGAGGAAGGAATACCTCTCCATTCTTCAAGGAACAAAGAAGTGGCGACATCCCAAGCCGAACCTCAAAGAAGGAGACCTAGTCCTCATGAAAGACCAGACCACAGAAAGGACTGACTGGCCTATGGGACTGATTACTAGGATACTGCCTAGCCAGGACGGCAATGTTCGGAAGGTGGAGCTAAAGGTCATCAGGAAAGGTGAGATGAACACCTTTGCAAGGCCAATCCACGAACTTAATCTGCTATTGCCCATAGAGAGCGTCCCTACGGGATGAACGCTACCGGACCTGAACTTTGAGCCATCCTTCTTGTTTTGGACTCAATTGAGTTTGTTTTGCATTTAACGAGCCTTTCCTTTCAGGTTATATTATGGACTGAATAGTGAAATCCCCAAAGTGAATTTCAGACGGGGAGTGTGCTGTTCCTATTTGTTTTACTTAAAACTGTTATTTAATGTTTTTTCATGCTCGTCTCTGCTGCCATCTACTGGTCAGACCTTTCGGCTCCTCTGTTTCTTTTGTCCAGCCCATGGGAGTGTCTGCTGCTCCTCTTACATCACTTCCTGGCATATTCAGTTCACATCCAGAGATTGTGAGAATCACATCCCTTATTTGAGCTGCTAGAAGCAAAGTCTTCTAACCTTAGTGGCTCCAGAGACAACATCACAAGAGAACCACAATGCCAGGTACTTGGACCGCTGTACTCCTGCATGTCCTTAACCTTTGTAGAAAATAAATCACCATTGTTTCATCTCAGCATGTGCATGTTTAACTCTGGAGCGCTCTGGTCATGTCTGCCTCACCTATAGGAAAAACGAAGGTAAGATTCTCACGCCATTCCATAACTACGCGCCTTCAATTGCCTTTAAGTGGGGACAGAACACCTAGTCAACTAAAAAAAATTGCTATTTGATTTGCTCGTATTGCCAAAAAATGGCTATGCCCATTTTACACAAAGTAAAAGATTGCATCAGCCAAATAGGCTGGCATGGCCTCAGACATGGCCATCGTGGCTTTCCCATAGTGCCTTGCAGTTATTGCATCCCATGATATACTGCAAGCAACCATAGAGACTATCATAGCCAGAACAGAAGCTGAGGCTGAGAATATGTACCGCCCCGGGGCTCAGCCGTAGCTGAGCCGCTCGGATCCGGGCTCGTCGGTGGGTGGCTCGAGCGCCTTCGGACATGGGGGTCACGTCGCTCTGAAGGGAGGCTGGCGCTACGTGAGGGGCTTTTTGGTGGGGAAGGTTCACGGCCGGAGTCGTGGTTTAGGGGTTTAAGTTCGTGACGCCACCCACGGGTCGTGGGGAGTGTGGACACCACCACTGCCATTGACTAGGTTCCCGGGGACGGTGTTGCGCAGACAGGTGTTGACCCCTCCGTGGGTAGAGGGTTGATGGTCCCGAGGTCCAGTTGTTGGGGTTAGGATGTGGGGGTGCGGGCGTGTTGGCGTGATGCGGGGCGGTGCGCGGTCCTAGGGCACTGTTGTGCTCACTAGGACAGATACACCGGAGTCTCTGGTAATCCAAAAAGATGGTGGTCGGTGCCCGCAGCCGGCTGCGTCTGGTCCCCCACACGGCTTGGTGGTCCCTGCCTTTCTCCTGCACCTAGTTTTGTAGATTTTGACTGCCTGCGTTTCAGCAACGGGAGTCTGCTCCCTGGCTTTGTGTGTGTCGGGAGAGCCCGTTTGCCCGCAGACGCTGGCCCGTGGGATCTCTCTGCCTGAGCGATGGCTTTCTATCCCCCTCATTGGGCTGTTGTCTTCAGTCGGGACTTGGGTGGGAAAGAACCTAAGGTCCAGACCCCAATCAGTGAATTTGACTCAGTCCAGAGGGTTCTGGGCCTCATTCTGGGTCTGAGTACCCCTCCTGGTGCTCCGGTTTCCAGGTGGTTTCCCGGTTCGGTACCGGCGGGCCACTACCCTGTCCCGGTCCCTTACGGTTCCACCAGCCGTCTTCTCGGCTCCTGCAGGCGGCAACCACCATCTGCCTCCTGGCCACAGGGTATCCGGGCTATGACCCAGATCCCCGACAGACGTTTTCTCCTCTCCTTTCACCTCCTAGACTGCTCTCCTCTCCTCCCAAACTTCATCTGCTTGCTTTTCCCGCCTCAGGCTATCCGAACTCCTCGATGGGCGTGGCCAACTGCCTGGCTCCGCCCCCGGGTGTGAACGTCAAAGCCTGAGAGGGGTGACTCGGGGTTTTTAGGTTGGCTGCTGTTACCTTTTTAGGGGACTGGTGTTTGTGCAAGGGCCTGTATGTGACTACCTGGCTAGTCCAGGGCGTCACAAATACAGCAGCCATCGAAGATAATTTGGGATAAGGAGAGAACTCACAGCTCAGGAATAGAGACAGGAATAGAAGCCATAAAACATTACACAAATACCGTAGACAGTAATATGTTGTAAAACTGCAGCATTCGTTGTAGTAGTCTAGTTGTCCGCCTTTGAACTGACTCTAACTTCTGAATGTCCTTTTTAAAATGTGGAGCCCAAAACTGGATCTCATATTCCAGATGTGGCCTTACAAGTGATTTAATCTCTCTTTTTATACACCCTAAAATCTTGTTTGCTTTAGCAGCTGCTGCTTGACATTGAATGCTGCTGCTCAGCTTATTTGTAATACGAATACCCAAGTCCTTCTCCTGTTCTGTAGTCCCGAGTTTACTTCCATTTAATGTATACGCAGTTATAGGATTACTCCGTCCTAGGTGCATTACTTTACATTTATCAACATTAAATCTCATTTGCCAAGTATCTGCCCATTCTTACATCTTATCCAGATCTTTTTGTAATATTGTACTATCAAGGTCAGTTTTTAATATCCTACATAGTTTGGTGTCATCAGCAAAGACTGACACTTTACTATCAATCCCATCCACAAGGTCATTAATAAAGAGATTAAAAATAATCGGTCCTAGCACAGATCCCTGTGGCACTCCACTGTTGACTATAGCCCACTTAGAGACTGTACCATTTATGATTACTCTTTGTTTCCTATCTTTTAGCCAATTCCTTACCCAGTTGCATATAGTATCCCCTAGTCCTTGCTTCTGGAGCTTTAGTATAAGGATATTATGTGATACAGTATCAAATGCCTTTGTAAAGTCCAAATAAATCACATCAGCTGCATTACCAATATCCAGATTTGCACTTACCCCCTCATAGAACCCCAACATGTTGGTTAGACACGACTTATCTTTCATGAATCCATGCTGTCTGTCAGTTATTATATTATTTTCTGCAATATATTTTTGCATGTCATCCCTTAAAATGCCCTCAAAAACTTTGCATACTACTGATGTCAGGCTTACTGGACGGTAGTTGCCTGGATCTACCCTCTTACCTTTCTTGAATATCGGTACCACACCAGCAATCCTCCAATCCTGAGGCACCAACCCTGTTACAAGCAAGTCTAAAAAGATGAGATACAGTGGTCTGTCGATTATGGAGCTCAATTCCCTCAATATTCGTGGATGAATGCCATCTGGCCCTGGGGATTTGTCAATGTTTAATTTACTCAGACGCAGGCATACTTCATCTTGTGTTAGATTAATTATATCGGGTTGTGAACTTTGATTTTTCACTTGTTGAATGATCCCTGGTACAGTCAGTTCCTTGGTGAACACAGATGAAAAATGCCTATTTAATATCTCAGTCTTATGTTTGTCCTCTATAACTAACTTGTTATTATATTTTAAGGGGCCGACACTATCCTTTGTTTTCCTTTTGGCATTAATGTCATTGGTGATTTGTGGTTCAGTAGCTAGTTTTGCTTGTTTGATTTCTTTTTTACATTTCTTTATACTTCTGAAATGCTATTTCTGTATTCTCAGCCTTTAAGATTTTAAACGCCCTTTGTTTTTGTTTTATTATACTTTGGAGTGTCTTATTTATCTATAGTGGTTTCTTTTTATTCCTGGACATTTTATTACCAGATGGTATAAGTTTTTTTACATGACTTTAAGAGTATATCCTTAAACTTACTCCATTTATGTTCAGTTCCCCAGTTACCATGACTTTGTCCCAATCTACAAATTTAAGCTCTTCCCTTAATTTGTTGAAATCAGCTTTCCTAAATTCCAGGTTTTAGCATTTCTCCTTTGAAATGTTCTATTGAATATTATGTTGAAGTCTACCATATTATGATCGCTGGTGCCCAAGTGCTCCCGGACCTGTACATCTGAAATTGTATCCGGTCTATTTGACAGGACCAGATCAAGCAGATTATCTCCCCTTGTCAATTATTGTTTTTGGCAGAAAAGATGATACAACATGAGAATTGTATCCGGTCTATTTGACAGGACCAGATCTAGCAGATTATCTCCACTTGTCAATTATTGTTTTTGGCAGAGAAGATGATACAACATGAGAAATTTCGTGCCTAGGGGTAGGTGAGTAATGGGCAACCTACAGAATCAACAGTCATGTCATGCACACGGCTAATTGGGTGTAATTGACTCATTTAATGAAAGGGGGGGTGTTGTAATGAATAGCACCGTGGAGGTCAATTAGGGAGCTTATTCATTCTGTGAAGAAACAGGTGTCAATTATGGCCCTTATTTAAAAGAGTACAGTATTAGAATAATGCTTATTATTTTATGTATTACAAAAACCATTATTTACTAGCCTTTCATAGTGCATGAGGTTTTTTTTGTTTCCAAAGATATTTGGCATATCTATAGCTGTTAAAAAAAACTAGCAGTAAGTTCTAGTTCTCAGTCTGCAGCCTAATCGACTAGATGCTCAGATCCTGAGTAAGAAGAAATTCTGGTTGTAAGTGGCCCTATCTTTGTTGCTGAATAAATATAGCTTCACTGTTGAAGAGTACAAACTTTAATCCGCTGCCAGCAGGCATTAAATTATGTACTACTGTTTTTAGCTCAATAAGTAAAATGTGTCATATCAGACATTGTACTAAAGGAGAAAGAAAGCACTTTGATCAAAAAGTTGATTGGAGAGGTGAAAACATATAAAAAACAAAGAAAAGTAAGGTCTGGAAGACCAAGCAAAATTTCTGTGAGAGCTGCTGGTAGGATTGCTAGAGCGGCAAATCAGAACCCGCACTTGACTGCAAAAGACCTTCAGGATGATTTAGCAGAATCTGAAGTTGTGGTACATTGTACTACTGTTCAGAGACAACTGCACCAATATGGCCTTCATGGAAGAATCATCGGAAGAAAACCTTTCCTGCCTATTCACCATAAAATTCAGCGACAGATGTATGTAAAAGAACATCTAAGCAAACCAAAAAAGGTCAGAAATCATCTAAGATGTTTTTAACCATAGAGATTACAAAGCCTATATGACAGAAAAACGTCACAAAAGAATATAATAAAAGCTATATCTTTATATGAATAATCAATGATAAAAAAAACACAATTACATAAAAACAATATAGAAGAGAGGTACAGAAACAGAAAAAATATCCCTTGGTAATAAATATATACACACAGTAATTATCTCCTGTCAATAAATAATTATTTTAACCTCTTTAAGACCTAGGACATATATATACGTCCTAGGTCACATTCCTCCCTTTAATGCGGGCTCGCTTTGAAGCATCGCTCTGATCAGGAGAAGTGACTTAATAGTACCTAAAAGTTCAAATCACTCTCACCCTCTTTTGCCTGTTTGAAAATAATAGACTAAAATAATAATAATAATTAATAATAATACACATATTTGATATCGCTGCGCTTAAAAATGCCCGGTCTATCAAAATATAAAAAGTCAAGTAATCTGATCGGTAAAAGGCGTAGCGAGAAAAAAAAAAAATCAAAACTCCAGAATTGTGTTTTTTTGGGTCACTGTAACATTGCATTAAAATGCAATAACAGACAATCAATACACTGTATATACCCAAAAAACATAAAATTAAAAACGTCAGCTCAAGACACAGAAAATAAGCCATCATTGAGCACCAGATCCCGAAAAATGAGAACACTACTGGTCCTGGAAAATGACGACAAAAGCGCAATTATTTATTTATTTTTTTTCTTACAAATTTCTGAATTTTTTTTCACTACTTAGGTAAAAGTAAAACTATACATGTTTGGTATCTACAAATTTGTACTGCCCTGGGAAATCATGTGAGGAGCTTCTGCTAAGTCTTTGTGATATTTTTGTTTCTATGGTAACAAATGTTACATCACATAAAAGCCTTATGTGTCTAATATATGTTTTCAAAATTTTGGGTTTGTTACTTATGGTAACAGTGTTCTACGCACGCTGGAAAATAAACTGGCGGAGTCTAATATTGTGATATTCACAGCAACTGAGAGCAGAGGAGTGATAAAATTCTTGTTTCTGCAAGGAAAGTCCACGAAGGATATTCATGGTGATATGTTGCAGACATTGGGGAATCAATGCCCTTCATATTCCACAGTTAAGAACTGGGTTGCCAAATTTAAAACGGGTAACATCAGCAACAATGATGAGGAACGTCCTGGACGACCGAGAGTATTTGTTGTTCTGGAAATCATCGATGCTGTGCACAACCTCATACTGGAGAATTCACGAAATTCAGCTAAAGCAATAGACGACATCATGAGGATTTCCCGTCAACGTGCTTGTGTCATTATGCATGAACATTTGGACATGAGGAAGCTATCTGCAAAGTGGGACCCCAAATCTTTGATAACAGATCAGAGAAGCATGCGAGTGAAAACGTCCCGGTTAAGTTGTCAGTGTTTCTGGACTGACAAGAACTTCCTGGTTCGACTGGTTACTATGGATGAGACCTGGATTTATCTGTATGACCCTGAAAATGAGGAGCAGTCAAAACAGTGGAGGCACAGTGGCACTCCTCATCCAAAGAAGTTCAGGGTGCAAAAATCAGCCACTAAAGTGTTGGCGTCTGTGTTCAGGGATAAGGAGGGCGTGCTGCTAGTGGACTACCTTCAATAGGATTCCACCATCAATGCAAGGTATTACATTAAACTTTTGGACCAACTGAAGGCAGCTCTGAAGGCCAAAAGTCGTGGCAAGCTGTCCAAAGGAATCTTGTTCCTGTAAGACAATGCCTCCGCTCACACTGTACAAGCGACCACGGCAAAACTGGCAGAACCGGGCTTTCAACTGATTGACCACCCACCTTATTCACCAGATCTATCTCCCTCTGACTATCATCTGTTTCCAAACCTGAAGAAACACCTCAAGGGTACCAAATTTCACATAATTTCTGATGATATGGCTGCTACGGATGCCTGGTTTGAGGCTCAACCGAAATCCTTCTTTTTGCTAGACTTGCAGAATTTGGAATATCGATGTAATAAGTGTGTTGACATTGGTGGAGAGTATGTGGAATAAATATAAAGTTTCATCATACTATCTCGTTTCTTTCTGGGTAAAGCTTAAAACATATCAGCAGCCCCTCATAACACCAGGTCAGCTTTACCAAATAGTTAACATGGTAAATAAAAAAAATTAAAAAACAATGGTGCAACTGCACTTTCATTTATTTACTTTTTTACATTTCATCGCATTTGGAGGAAGTTTTTCCCGTTCTCCAGTACAATCTGTGGCAGAATGAATGGTGTCATTCAAAAGTACAACTCGTCCAGCAAAAAACAAGCTCTCATGGCAATATTGACAGAAAAATAAAAAAGTTATGGCTTTTAGAAGAAAGGGAGGAAAAAACGAAAATGAAAAATGGAAAATTGCTGGGTGATAGAGGAGTTAAATAAGGTAAAAAAATAAATAAATAAATAATCATGCCTAAAGCTAAGGAATAGCTATGTGATTAATTCATATATCATATTCATCAGAGAGAAAAAACATATCAAATAGTGTGTAATGAATAACTGGATAGAATCTATTCGCATAATAACCAAATCCCCCCAAAAAATGAAGTGAAAAAACTTTAATTGAACAAATAGTAAATTAAATGGTTACTTTTTTATATAAATAAAATCAAAGGAGACACTGACAGAATAAACTGGCTCACTCTGGACTATATTTAAACAAAGTAACACCAAAATAATCATGCTAAAAATAAAGCCAAATTTCACAAGGTAATTGCTATGTTCCTTCACTAGATGATAGCAGTGTATAGCTTTGCATATAAATAGTAAAAAAACTGATGTGCAAAATAATTGAATTCATAAGTATACAGCACAAGTAGTTGTTACGGGGGGCTGTCTGATAATAACCGAAAGGAGTATCAGACAGTCAGGGTCCACCGTGCAAAGACTTTGCTGCAGACTATGGCAGATTGCAATACCTCTGTTAACTCACAGAAGGATATAATAAGTAAGTAAAGCAATTCCTCCCTTACTTGGAGGGTGTGTGGAATGATCTCTGTTAATAATCACAGAGACAAAGGCAATGTGTGCGAAATGGCACCTACCTAGGTCCGCTCTTCTAGTGGTGCAAAAGAGACGAACAGCAGCATAAGCCGCACAAAGCTCCTACCTGCGTTCGCTCCACTAGTGTGCGAGGACACGAACCACTAGATATGGCACCTGCCTAGGTCCGCTCTTCTAGTGGTGCAAAAGAGACGAACAGCAGCGTAAGCCGCACAAAGCTCCTACCTCTGTTCGCTCCCCTAGTGTGCGAGGATACGAACAACTGCCAGACGCAGTATAAGGAACGTTACCCTAGCGGCAACGTCCACCTACGAGTAGAATCACAAGGCCCAGCCAGACCATGTGCCTCAGGCACCTGCCTATGTCCACTCCCCTAAGAGGTAAGGATACGGACAGCAGCCGAAGCTGTAAGGTATAAGAACGCTACCCTGCCGGTAGCGCTCACCTAGCATAGACAGAGGAATGCCTAGAGGAACGCGCACAGAGCGTCTACTCATATGCATGAACCAAGAGGACTGAGCACCATGCGGCGTGTGTCAGGGTCTTATATAGACTCTGTGCCTCATCCAAGATGGAGGACACCAGAGCCAATCCGCTGCCAGAACGACAGGAGTGACGTCATGCTGGCCTATCACCGAGCAAGACGTCACAAGCACATGACCAGCGACCAATCGGCATAGAAGGTGTCAGAGACATGTGACCTCGTGTCAGCGATGATGTCACCCGCACATGTGCAATGGCTCCAAGATTGGACTTAGTCTCCGGCGCTCGCACATGTGCAGTAGCAAGAAATCTGGACTTAGTCTCCAGCGCTCGCACATGTGCAGTAGCAAGAAATCTGGACTTAGTCTCCAGCGCTCGCACATGTGCAGTAGCAAGAAATCTGGACTTAGTCTCCAGCGCTCGCACATGTGCAGTAGCAAGAAATCTGGACATAGTCTCCAGTGCTCGCAGCAACCGTAACAGTACCTCCCCCTCAAGGGCCCCCCTCCCGGCGACGCAGGTAATCGGCAACTAAGTCGGGAGCATGGACAGCCTCCTCAGGCTCCCAAGAGCGATGTTCCGGGCCATAGCCCTCCCAATCTATCAAGAAGAACCTGCGCCCTCTAACCATCTTAGAACCAACTATGGCTCGGACCTCATAGCTAGAGCGAGAGGAATCAGAGGCAGGAGAGTGCACTTCACGAGCGTGAGGTAAAATAGCCGGCTTTAGCAGTGAGACATGGAATTTGTCATGAATCCTAAGATGGACAGGTAACTTCAATTGATAGACTACAGGATTTACCTGTCGAAGAACCTCATAAGGACCCAGGAAGCGAGGAGCAAATTTGACAGAGCTCACTCTAAGTCTCACGTGTTTTGCTGAGAGCCACACAAAGTCCCCTGGAGAAAAGACAGGAGCCGGGCGACGAAACCGATCGGACACCGTCTTCATACGGTCCTTAGCTGCTTGGATCGACTCTTGAGTCCGATCCCAAACCTCTCTGGCATTAGTTGCCCAGTCGGCCACAAGAGGAGGAGGTGCAGCAGCGGGAAACGGTACCGGTACCCTAGGGTGTTGCCCATTATTGAGTACGAACGGTGTCTGCCCAGTGGCCTCAGCCAGCGAATTGTTAAGGGCAAATTCTGCCCAGGGTAGGAGGGAGGACCAGTTATCGTGGTTCTCAGCAACAAAGTGTCGAAGGTATATAATCATAGATTGATTGGTACGTTCAACCAAACCATTAGTCTCCGGATGGTATGCCGAAGAGAGATTCAACTCAATTTGCAGAAGGCTACAAAGATCTCGCCAGAAACGGGAAGTAAATTGCGGGCCTCTATCACAAATGATACGATCTGGCATCCCGTGAAGCCTAAAGACATGCTTGAGGAATAGTTTGGCTAGTACCCTGGAAGATGGGATTCTCGATAACGGTACGAGATGAACCATCCGGGAGAAATGGTCCGTAATGACCCACACAAATCTATGTCCCTGTGAACATGGAAGATCACCCACAAAGTCCATGCCTACCACCTCCCATGGTCTATCTGGCACTGGTAAAGGATGCAGGAGCCCAGCCGGTCTCTGCCGTAATGGACGGTTGCGAGCACACGAGTAGCAGGAACCGACATATCTCTTGACGTGGCTGGCTAAGTGTGGCCACCAATACCACCTCTCCAGTAACTCTCGTGTCCGCCTAATACCAAAATGCCCACCCACCTTTGAGGTGTGGGCCCATGACAGTATATCATTCTGTCGATCAGGCGGAACAAAGGTCTTGCCCGGTGGGATTTGGTCTAACGTCACAGGGGAGAGCGTATGAAAAACCCTGGAGGGAAGGATAAGACGAGGTTCGTCAATCTCTTCCTGGGTAGAAAGCATAGAGCGAGACAGGGCGTCTGCCTTGTTATTCTTACTCCCAGACAGATAGTTGATGGAGAAGTGAAAGCGGGAGAAAAACAAGGACCAGCGGGCTTGGCGAGGATTCAGACGCTGAGCGGTTTGTAAGTACGTCAGATTCTTATGGTCTGTATAGACCTGGAAAGGATGTTTCGCTCCTTCCAGCAAGTGACGCCACTCCTCCAAGGCTAATCTCAAGGCGAGCAGTTCCCTATCCCCAATGGTATAGTTTCTCTCTGCCGGTGAAAAGGTTTTAGCAAAGAAGAAACACGGCCTTTTTCTACCTGCACCGTTCTTTTGATACAAGACCGCACCAGCACCCACTGAAGAGGCATCAACCTCTAAGAGGAAGGGCTTATTCTCATCGGGTCTTTGAAGAACGGGAGCAGTTGAAAAGTGTCTTTTTACTGCCTCAAAAGCCTGAGATGTCTCAGTAGACCAGGCTTTGGGATTAGCACCTTTCTTAGTCAAGGCCACCAAAGGGGCCACCAAAGTAGAAAAATGGGGTATGAACTGCCTGTAATAATTTATGAATCCTAAGAAGCGTTGCACCGCCTTCAAGGAATGAGGTTCGGACCATTGCAGGACAGCAGAGAGCTTCGCAGGATCCATAGCCAGACCCTCTTGTGAGATAATGTAACCCAAAAAAGGCAATGAGGACTGCTCGAATACACATTTCTCGAGTTTAGCAAACAATGAGTGCTCCCTTAAACGGGAAAGGACACGAACGACATCCTGACGATGAGTCTCCAGATCAGGAGAAAAAATCAGGATGTCGTCTAGATACACCACTACTGAGGATAACAGTAAATCCCTGAACACATCGTTTACGAAGTCCTGAAATACTGCGGGTGCATTACATAACCCAAAAGGCATGACGAGGTATTCATAGTGACCGTCTCGGGTGTTAAAAGCGGTCTTCCATTCGTCACCCTTTCGAATTCGTACCAAGTTATACGCACCCCGCAGATCCAACTTCGTAAAAACTTGAGCTCCTCTCAGTCTGTCAAAGAGCTCCGAAATTAAAGGTAATGGGTATTTGTTCTTTATTGTGATTGCGTTGAGACCCCTGTAATCTATGCAGGGACGCAAATCACCCTCTTTCTTCCGAACAAAGAAAAACCCAGCTCCCGCGGGAGAGACAGACTTACGAATGAACCCCTTCTCTAAACTCTCTCTTATATAGGTCGACATGGCCTCCGACTCAGGTATCGACAGGGGGTAAACCCTGCCTTTAGGTGGAACCGAACCTGGGATAAGGTCTATGGCACAGTCATACGGCCTATGGGGTGGAAGAACCTCAGCACCCTGTTTGGAGAACACGTCAGCGAAATCCAAATAGGGTGTAGGTATGGGAGAGAGATCAGTTGATGCAACCGCAACGACCTTAGGTGGTAAGGGAAGACATCGGGACTGACATTTCGAACCCCAACTAATAATGCTGTCAGACTCCCAGTCAATGTGAGGAGCATGAGTCCGAAGCCATGGAAGACCCAGAAGGACGTCGTCTATACCCTCAGGCAAAACAAGAAAAGAAATCTCCTCTATGTGACCCTGAGACAGGGAAAGGCGCAAGGGAACTGTCCTCAATGTAATGGAGTCAGACAACATAGTTCCATTAACAACACGGACAGGAATAGGCGCCTCTAACATGATAGAGGGAATATTGTGTCCCTTTACAAATCCTGAGGACACAAAAATCCCGTCAGCTCCGGAATCCACAAAAGCCATAATAGGCCATGTATTCTCAGATAACGAGAGCTGACCTGGGATACAACACTTAGAGGGTGCAGAAGACGTCTCTAGTAACCCCCCTCTAATGGTTACTAGGCCAGGGAGTTTCCCTGACGACTAGGACACTTGTTGGCATAGTGCCCAGCCTGACGACATACGTAACATATAGGAGGACCAGACTTGCGTAGTCTGGAGAACGTATGACCTAACTCCATAGGAGTGGGAGATGTTTCAGATGCTGAGGAAGATGGTAGTGGACCCTCAACAACTGGAATAGCCCGATGCTTAGGGCGTGAGGAAGAGACCTCGAGTCTACGTTCCTTATGGCGTACATCGATCCTCGTTGCTACTGTGATCAAGTCCTCCAGAGAAGCAGGGACCTCACGAGTAGCAAGGGCATCCTTGACATAGCCTGCCAACCCTCTCCAGAAGATAGGAATCAACACCTTCTCTGGCCAATCTAGTTCTGCCACCAGAGTTCTAAAAGCAATGGCATAAGAACTAGTGGATAACGAACCCTGAGATAGATCTAACAGTCTCAGGGCCGCATCATGGGTAACCTGCGGACCCATGAATACCGCCTTAAGAGCATCAAGAAAGTCTTGATGTCTCAGAGTAACCACATCAGAGCGCTCCCATAGGGGAGTCGCCCATTCTAAGGCTTTGTCCTGAAGTAAGGAGATGATAAAGCCTACTCTGGACCTCTCCGTAGAGAAGCGAGAAGAGTTGACCTCTAGGTGTATCTGACACTGACTAATGAAACCACGACATGATCTGGCATCGCCAGAATATCTGTTTGGCAGAGCAAGTCGAGGATCATGTGCAGATGTCACCATGGTCTGAGGTTTATCCTCTATACTCTTGAGCCGTGACTCAAGTACTTGTATGTAACGGTGTAACTGCTGATATTCTGCCATAACTGCCAGACCCTTGGCTCAGTCCTAATGTTACGGGGGGCTGTCTGATAATAACCGAAAGGAGTATCAGACAGTCAGGGTCCACCGTGCAAAGACTTTGCTGCAGACTATGGCAGATTGCAATACCTCTGTTAACTCACAGAAGGATATAATAAGTAAGTAAAGCAATTCCTCCCTTACTTGGAGGGTGTGTGGAATGATCTCTGTTAATAATCACAGAGACAAAGGCAATGTGTGCGAAATGGCACCTACCTAGGTCCGCTCTTCTAGTGGTGCAAAAGAGACGAACAGCAGCATAAGCCGCACAAAGCTCCTACCTGCGTTCGCTCCACTAGTGTGCGAGGACACGAACCACTAGATATGGCACCTGCCTAGGTCCGCTCTTCTAGTGGTGCAAAAGAGACGAACAGCAGCGTAAGCCGCACAAAGCTCCTACCTCTGTTCGCTCCCCTAGTGTGCGAGGATACGAACAACTGCCAGACGCAGTATAAGGAACGTTACCCTAGCGGCAACGTCCACCTACGAGTAGAATCACAAGGCCCAGCCAGACCATGTGCCTCAGGCACCTGCCTATGTCCGCTCCCCTAAGAGGTAAGGATACGGACAGCAGCCGAAGCTGTAAGGTATAAGAACGCTACCCTGCCGGTAGCGCTCACCTAGCATAGACAGAGGAATGCCTAGAGGAACGCGCACAGAGCGTCTACTCATATGCATGAACCAAGAGGACTGAGCACCATGCGGCGTGTGTCAGGGTCTTATATAGACTCTGTGCCTCATCCAAGATGGAGGACACCAGAGCCAATCCGCTGCCAGAACGACAGGAGTGACGTCATGCTGGCCTATCACCGAGCAAGACGTCACAAGCACATGACCAGCGACCAATCGGCATAGAAGGTGTCAGAGACATGTGACCTCGTGTCAGCGATGATGTCACCCGCACATGTGCAATGGCTCCAAGATTGGACTTAGTCTCCGGCGCTCGCACATGTGCAGTAGCAAGAAATCTGGACTTAGTCTCCAGCGCTCGCACATGTGCAGTAGCAAGAAATCTGGACTTAGTCTCCAGCGCTCGCACATGTGCAGTAGCAAGAAATCTGGACTTAGTCTCCAGCGCTCGCACATGTGCAGTAGCAAGAAATCTGGACATAGTCTCCAGTGCTCGCAGCAACCGTAACAGTAGTGCTCAAAGAAATAACATACTTATATAATATAAGGAAAAATGACTAAAGTTGCAATATGGCAGTATAAGACCATGGAAGTAAATGAGATATTAAATAAATAAATAGATAAATATACAAAATCAAAAGGGATCCCACAAACAAAAGACATATAGTACCTGCCACAATATCATTAACAGCCGAGGGCAGCTAAGACCAGTCCCCGATGCATGTTTTGCGTTATTTTCTTCCAAGAGGAGTGTGACCTATTATAGTGTGGAGGAATTTATAGGTGCTATATTACACTGTAGGGGAATACTAGAGGCCATATTAAAGCATGGGGGAATATTTTGGGGGCATATAATAAAGTTGGGGGAATTCTGGGGCCATATTACAGTGTGGGGAGAATATTTGGGGCCATACTACAGTGTGGGGTAAATACTGGGACTGATACAGTGTGGGGGAAATACTTGGGACCATGATATAGTGTGGGGGAAATACTGGGGACTATGATACAGTATGGGGAATATACTAGGGGTCATATTACAGCATGGGGGAATACTTGGGGGCATATTACAGTGTAGGGGGAATACTGTGTGTCATATTACATTGTGGAGAGAATACTGGTAGGCCATATTACAGTGTGGACGGAATATTAAGGGCCATATTAAAGTGTGGGGGAAATACATGATACAGTGTGGGGAAAATACTGGGAGCCATGATACAGTGTGGGTGGAATATTAAGGGCCATATTACAGTGTGGGGGAAAATACTTAGGGACATTTTACATTGTGGGGGAAATATTGGGGGACATATTACAGTTTGGGGGAAATACTGGAATTTGGATTTGTTGGATTACATCTAATGGACATGACACTTCTTGGTTGGCTGTAAGCTGCTATTTTTAGGCTGCAAAGGGCCAAATAACCATGAGTCTTCCCCTCCTAATAAAGGAACCCCTGGCTGTCTGCTTTACCTTGGCTGGTTATCATAAAATGGGGAAGGGGAGGGCGATCCCACAGTGTTTTGTTTTTTAATTATTTAAAAATAAATAATTAACAAAAATGGCATGGGATCCCCTATATTTTTTTTATTACAAGCTAAGGTACAGCAGACAGCTTAGGGTTGCAGCCCATAGCTGTCTGCTTTAACTGCCCTGGTTATCAAAAATAGGGGAAACCCCACATCATTTTTTTCATTTAATTATTTGTCTTTTGCTAAATAGCTATATGAGCTATGAAGCCAAGCATCTATTATCTATCTATTTATGTATCTATTATTTATCTATCCATCTATAATCTATCTATTTACAGATGAAACCAGAAATTTACATACACAATCTAAAAAGACACATCTGCAGGTTACTGTCACTGACATAAAGAATAAATCTTTCCTGTTTTAGGTCAATTAGGATTAATAAAATTATTTATATTTGCCAAATGCCAGAATAATTACAGAGAAAAAATGTTTTTAGGCATTTTTATTACTTTCTGCAAAGTCAAAACTTTACATACACTTTAAGGCTGCTTTACACGGTACGACCGATTATGCAATTTCACAATCGATCGTACCCGCCCCCGTCCTTTTTGCGTCACGGGCAAATCGCTGCCTGTGTCGCACAAAGTCGGTAACCCCCGTCACACGTACTTACCTCTCGTGCGACCACGCTGTGGGCGGCGAACGTCCACTTCCTGGAGTGGGAGGGATGTTCGGCGTCACAGCGACGTCACACGGCCGCTGGCCAATGGAAGTGGAGGGGCGGAGATGAGCGGGACATAAACATCCCGCCCACCTCCTTCTTTCACATAGCCGGCGGCGGCCGCGTGATGCAGGTGAGCTGCTGTTCATCGTTCCTGGGTTGTCACACGGTGCGGCATGTGCTACCACGGAAACGATGAACAACTAAATTAAACGATATTATGGAACCTAGCGACCAGTACACGACTCATGATTTGTGAGTGTTACTGCGTCGCTAGGAGGTGTCACACAGGCCGGCATCGCCAGCGATGCCGGATGTGCGTCACAAAAACCGTGACCCCGACGATCTTTCGCACGATAGATTGTCTGGTGTAAAGCAGCCTTAAGACTACTTTGCCTTTAAACAATATGGGACAGCCAATATGATGATGTCATGTCTTTGGAAGCTTCTGATAGGTCTATTGGCAACATTTGAGATAATTAGGGGCACACCTGTGAATGTATTTTATGAAGGGGGGCTCTGGTAACATAAGGAGAAATATTGGAGCAATTACTTTGTAATGTACATAACTCGATCAGAATAAAAAGGGGGGAAGAGGAGTCCATTAGCTTAGTTTCCTGACCATACTATTTTAGTTTCTTGACGTAGTATTTTAGTTTGTTGACCATACTATTTTAGTTTCTTGACCATAGTATTTTAGTTTCTTGATCTTAGTATTTTAGTTTCTTGACTATACTATTTTAGTTTCTTAGCCGTAGTATTTTAGTTTCTTGACCATAGTATTTCAGTTTCTTGACCATACTAACCATAGTATTTTTGCAAATGACAGATTTTAACTGCACAGTAAAGCGGACTGCAACTAATCCACTTTTAGCTGTTTTTATATGGGGGGACAGATCATAAATACATTTTAGACAAACACTTAAACTTGAAAACAGTGACACAAATTCCTTATCATACTGCTCTATAGTTGCGTAGCCTTACATTGAAGATTCATTAGGCTGCAGGATCTTACCAATGCATGTTCTTGCAGGAACAGAAGCTTTAGAAATCCAAAAAGAAATCCATGATAAAATAACAAGCAAAGAAGATGGAACATAGGTTTCCAAAATGAAGTAGATAATGTTCCTTTTGAACACAAAGTATAACGTAAGTCTAGGGTAAGTCCCTGTGGAGAAAAAAGCATAACATTGGTAAGAATAACAGAAAATGTGCAGAAATACGTCACACAACTGACGCCATTTACTGTAGGAAGATGACAAATCAAGAGATGAGCAACATTTTTGAAGTTCAAATTAATTCATGCAGCATGATATGAAAACTGCCATTGGTTATAACGATGGATAGACCATACATGACAAGCACTTTTTACTTATTGTGTCATCCCTATTTCCTTATAGATTGTAAGCTTGCAAGAAGGGTCCCCATGCATCCTGTAACTGTTGAATTATGTATTTTTTCAGTAATGTTTTTGTTGTCTGTACATGTCCCATTGCAGCACCCACGGTGCAGGTGGTTAACCTACTCGTTGCCGGGCCAATGCGGGTCAGGTCAGGCGATGTCACGGGTGGCCTTGCCCGGTTACGTTGTCCCCAGGCATGCAGTAAATGAAGGGGAAGCGGGGTGACTAGGAAAGTTTGCCATTACACCACCTGTAGTATGCGGCCAGGGAGTAGCTGTCGCTGCAGAATTCCTCACCCGGGCAGGTGTTATGGCCACCGGGAGGGTGTCGCTCCAAACAGGCAGAGAGGACCCTGGGTGGGATGATGGGGGATGGCGGTCCCTTGGAAGCGCCGGAGCACAGGTCGACAGCGTCACTAATCAAAGTCTGAGTCTGCAACTGCGGTTCTTTTACTAACTGGTTAAAAGCTGCACCCAGGTGTTGGTCTCTCCCGTCATGGGCTCCAGTCAATCCCAAGCAAGTAAAGAGCCACCACCGGTGTTTGAAGAGAGAAAGAGTGAGAGAGTGTCCTTTTTCTAGGATGTCCCCCTCAGCAATTAGGTACCCAGGCTGAACTCCCGCTCCGAGACCTGGGCCTAGTGAAGTCCAAGAGTTCCAGAGGTGTCTTATCAAAACTATGGTCCCAATGGATCTCAGTGTATGAGTGAGTTGCACCTACCTCTACCCCCAAGTGGACCCTGACCCCCCGGTGGCTGGCTTCAGTGACCGGGAAAGTCCCATACATTGTGATGGCCACCCCCGTGCCTACCCTGAGCCATCCCATCCTGTGAGAAGGCTCCTAAGCTGTACGTAGTGTGTAAATATGGAACACCAATGATTAACCCCCCCTTACCTGAGATGGATACCACACCTTAACTGAGGTGCAGTAACCTGTGACGACCAGAGCCTCAGGGGCGCCACACCATCCTATTGTAAAGTGCTGAGGTAAATGTTGACACTATATAAATAATTGTATTATTATTTTTTATTAATATTTGAAAAAAAAACAATATAGTGGCATATATTATTATTATTATTATTAATAATAATAATAATAATAATAATAATAATAATTATTATTATTATTATTATCCACATATAGCGCCATTAATTCCATAGCACTTTACATACATCAGAAACACTGTCCCCATTGGGGCTCACTATATAAATTCCCTATCGGTATATCTTTGGAGTGTGGGAAGAAACTGGAGAACCCAGAGGAAACTCAGGGAGAACATATACTATAAACTCCTTGCCGATGTTGTCCTTGGTGGGATATGAACCCAGAAGCCCAGCGCTGCAAGACTTAAGATGAGCAAACAGACCACTTCTGACTTCTGCCTGACAAGTTCAGATTTTTTTTCTGTAAAAAAATATTGTTGAAAAAAATATGTAATTATAATTCAAATGCAGCAGAGCAGATGCCAGCGACACCATAACACTGGTCAATCAGACCGAGTCTGGCTGTTATTACCACTCAAATCTCTCTCCCCCATCAATTAAATCTCTGTATTATTTGTATAGTACTTCTCTCATATTTTTCAGTGCTGATACTGTACAAAATATTACTGTCTGTAACATTTGTCCGATGTTTGGGTCTTTCTCTTAATGTCTCTTGCTAAACTGTGAACTCTGATGTCCTCTCACTAACCTAATCTGATCAGCAGAAATGCAGCTTTCCTGTGTGAGCCGGCGCTCTGTCAGTTTGCACAGGAAATACATCATGATAGCAATAGGAGACATCACATGTCCAGTCGATACCATGGCAACTATCAGGTCCCCATTGGCCATTTAAATCGCGCTGTCACATTTGACAGTGCGATCTAAGGGTTAACCGGCACGGGTAGATTGCGGATCCACCCGTGCCTGCTAGCCACACATGTCTGCTTTTCAAATCAGCAGACATGTGCAGGGATCATGCACTGGCTCACTGCAGCAACCGACGGTGATTAACCTGACATGACCTAGGACGTCCTTGCTTGTAAAGGGGTTATAAATGCTTTTTTCATTTCTTTATTATTTGATATTATTGACATAATCCTGTAACTTCCATAATTCCACAACTTTTCCTATATAACTAAATCCTGTATATATTATCTAGTTATGCATGAAAAGTTATGGAATTATGGAAGTTGCAGGATTGATAGACATATTAAAGATATGAAATGATTGAGAAACAGAAATGTTTTTAAAGAATTTTGATCTATTCATTATCAAGTATGAGCAGGGGCTTACATAGAAATTATAGGGCCTCACAGCAGAAGTTCTAATTGGGCCTCCCACAAAAAAGAATAAATGATATATAGCGAGGTTACAGAAGAGCAAACCTAACAATTTACAGCCTTTACAAAGTAATTTTCCTCCTTTTGAAATTCCTAGATTCCCCTTTCATTGCACCCATAAAGTATGATGCTAACAAAAGCCCCCTACAAACTTTTTATAATACTCCCACAGTGAATTCCTCCATAGAACCCTCAACTCACACAGTATGACAACCCTACTGTACCCCCGCTCAACTCCCCTCGCAAAGTATGGTGACTCCAACACAGTAAGATCCACCAAGTGTAACCCCCCACATAGCCCTCCATGCAATATAATGGGCCTACATACAGTATAATGGTCCCCACAGCTCTCCACATCATATAATGGTCCACACTAGCCCTCCAAACAGTATAATGGCCCCCACACAATATATATAGTTTGACATTTTTCCCCCAGGTAAAATAATAAAGACTATACTCCCCTCCCATACTGGCGCCGTTCCAGTGGTGCTGCAGCTTGCAGTGCGGGGACTCATGTGGGGTTGTGATGTCACGCAAACATTGCGTGTAATCAGTGGTGACTTCCTTCTTTCTGGCTTCGGACCAAACGAATAATCAACAGGAAGTGAGCGCTGTGAATGTGCTGACTTCCTGTTGATTAACTTGTATGGTCCGAAGTTGGGAAGAAGGAAGTCGGCGCTAATTGGACATGGTGCTTGCATGATGTCACCATGATGTGGTGCCGGTATGGGAGTGAGTATAGTCTTTATTATTTTACTTGGGGTAAACATGTTGAATCAGAAGGGGTTAAACTAGTAGTGGACAACATCTGTAATCAGTCTCCAAGGGCACTGAAGTTCCCTTAGCTGGGTACCTGTAGGCCTCCATCTTCCCATTGACCAGAATCTGCAGCTGTGGCCTGATCAAGCACATGTCAAGTTTGTGAAGTCATATGCATAACTGGAAAAAGACCATTTAGGCTGTCACTTTGTTGCTATTCTAACACTTGCCATAAAACCACTTGTGAAACTTGTATTTCTACTCCTTAGATCGGTGCCAAAGTCTGTCATCTAACTCTGAAATCCATAGCTTTATGTGACTTGAGAAACAATAAAATCTAAGAAAATCTGAAAGGACCATAATCTGGAGTTTATGATTGGCATAAAGAGGTCTAAAATGGCTTTCTGCATAGTTTGCAAACAGCTTCTCATTCTATGTGACCTTGAGGTTTTGCTCTTCGGGTTTAGTTTTGACAATAGATATAGTGGATTTAGAACTGGTGAAAAGAACAAATCTCTCCATCTCTCAAGTAGCATTAAATGCAGCAGAGATGAGCCAATGGAATGCTGAGAAAAAAACATGCCCTCTATAATCAAGGTAGAAAGTTATAGCTGTGCCTTTAAGAAAAGGCTAATGTTGGAATCTCAGTAACAAAGTAGTTTATTTTTTTAAACAGCCTTTGGCTGGATATCAAGCTATGGCGACAATGAATTAATGATCTGTAGGTAGATCAATCTTGTGCAAGTCTATATAGCTCTGTCTCGGTCTTCTAAGTTGTTATTTTGATTATATCAAGCCATCGAGTTACTGGTTTCCTCTTCACTTTGTTTCTTCTATTCTTCTGACCATTAATGTCTTTCTCCAGTGATTGATCTCTTCGTATGTGTCCAAAGTAGGCAAGTTGTAGCCTAGTGTTCTTTGCTTCGAGGGACATGTCTGGCTTTATTTGTTCTAAAAAAAGATTGGTTTGTTCTTCTTGCCATCCATAGTATTGGTAACAGCCTTCTTCATCATCACATTTTGAAGGCGCTGATTCTTCTTCTGTCTTACTTCTTATCATTCAGGTTTTGCATCAGTATGTTACCACAAAAAAGGCAAAACTATATATGAGCTATGTCTTCATTGCTAGTGAAATAATCTTCAATTTGAAGACCTGCCCAATGACTTCATTGTTGATTTGTCCATAGCTATTCTCCTACTGACTTCCGGTGTCGTCACTACATCTTGAGTGGTTATCAATCTGAATGGGTTGAACTTCTCTTACAATTTGTTGCCATCCATCTGAAATGTGTCTAGGTTGTACAGTAATCAATATCTTTGTCTTTTTTGTGTTCAGTAACAGTCCCATGTTTGAGCTTTCCAGCTTGACATGCTACAATAAGTCCTTCATTCTATCTATTCTTTTTGCTAACAATGTTGTATCATTTGCATATTTAAGAGGATTAATGATTCATCCAGCAATTTTGATTATTTTTTCGCAATGTCCAGCTTTCTTGAATATAGCTTCTGCATATAAATTGAGGAGAAATATTGACAGGATGCAGCCTTGTTTGGTGATGCTTCATGGGATTCCAAAGTTTTTGATGATTAACACAGTCAAAGGCTTGTACTCTTTGGCTTTTTCCATTATTCATTTGTTAGTAATCACAGTTCTTATTCCTCTGCCTTTTCTGAATCCTACTTGTTCCATTCCTCTTGCAGGTCTTTGTCAAAGTAAGGTTGTAACTAGAGATAAGCGATGTTCGATTCAAACCTTTTCGCCAATTTCAAATTCGAGTGATTTTGGGCGGTGTTTGAGTCGTTCGACAAACTCGAACGATTTGCTTCAAGTTCAGCTGTTCGAGTTACAGTTCGATAACGGTTCGATCACCAAAAGCGTAGCTAGTTACTAGCTGGCTTTTCACTGTTATACTGTCAGTCACTGTTAATAATATTATCAAAATTCAGCGTATAGTGTGCGGGGGGGACGGGGTTTAGACCAGTGCTGCTGAGTGCTGAAAGCTGAATGGCGATCGTCATTTTTTTTTCCTAACCGCGCGTACAGTGGGGCTGGCCAGGCTGTCAGCTAATCACAGACACAATTAGCTGGATCAGACGTTAAACAATAAAGACTAACTTAAAATATAACTTTTAATATATATGCGGATAAAAGTGAGCAGAAGCTCACAGGTTAGAAACATAGGTGGCTCATATCCACCCAAAATACATAAAAATAGGGCTATTAACAAGGGCCCAAAGCAGTATGCCTCAGTCAGGTAACCCAGTGAAACAGATTCCACAAAGTGGTATAATAGTCCTATCTGAAGCAAAGACACACAGGAATTCTGCAATCAAAGCCCCATCCAGGGGAGGATATATATCTGTGTGTCTCAGAGAAAACCTCCTACACCATTATTTGGGAGTGGGCACTGCAACTACATGCCTGATTTGGTTTAGGTCTCTGAGGGATCTGGATACGCTGTTTAAACAGCCCCCTGCATGAACCAATAACCTTTATTTAATGCCCGTGTAATCTCCGGACCTGGTAAGACCGTTCCCACGTGGCGTGGGATTCATGAAATGTACGGTTTATAATGGTGTAGGAGGTTTTCTCTGAGACACACAGATATATATCCTCCCCTGGATGGGGCTTTGATTGCAGAATTCCTGTGTGTCTTTGCTTCAGATAGGACTATTATACCACTTTGTGGAATCTGTTTCACTGGGTTACCTGACTGAGGCATACTGCTTTGGGCCCTTGTTAATAGCCCTATTTTTATGTATTTTGGGTGGATATGAGCCACCTATGTTTCTAACCTGTGAGCTTCTGCTCACTTTTATCCGCATATATATTAAAAGTTATATTTTAAGTTAGTCTTTATTGTTTAACGTCTGATCCAGCTAATTAGGTCAATTACTGTGGATCCACTTATTCTGGTATACTGCTACTTACCCTAATCACAGACACACACGCAGCAAAGTGGATTTTTGCCAGACAAGCAAGGGCATGTGTCATAGGCTGTGCATGTCACATGTCCTTGCCCTATAAGACCTGGCCATTTTCCCCTTCGCTGACATTATCTCATTGCTGTGGGTGTGTGACAGTCACCGCTCCAGCTGCTGCTGCTGATGTGTGCGCTATAGACTTATACAGTGCAATCTACACATCATTTTAGGGATTAGGGATTACTTGTAATTTCAGCCCTTTTCAGGGCTACATTACAGCATATCATAGCCATTTTTTGCTAGGCAGGTCTGTGCCAGCGATGTGCAAGGTTTTATCACAGTGTCTGTCTAACTCAGCTCAGGCAATTCCTTGGGGCATAGTTTCATTGTCTGGGATAGTACGTGAGGGTTCCTCTGCTGACAAGCAAGCTACACCACCTCTGCATTGTACCCCACCTCTCCATTTTTTCTACGCAATTTTAATTGCAAAAAGTGCTGCCAGTTTTACGGGCATAGTTTCATTGTCTGGGATAGTATGTGAGGGTTCCTCTGCTGACAAGCAAGCAACACCTCCTCTGCAATGTACCCCACCTCTCTTTTTTTGCTACGCAATTTTAATTGCAAAAAGTGGTGCCAGTTTTAGGGGCATAGTTTCATTGTCTTGGATAGTACGTGAGGGTTCCTCAGCTGACAAGCAAGATACACCACCTCTGCATTGTACCCCACCTCTCCATTTTTGCTACGCAACTTTAATTGCAAAAAGTGCTGCCCGTTTTAGGGGCATAGTTTCATTGTCTGGGATAGTCAGTGTTGGTTCTTTAGCTGTCAATAAAGCTAGACCACCTCTGCAATCTACAGCACCTCTCCATTTTTGCTATGCCATTTTAAGTGTCTAATTTGGTCAGAAACAAAAAGAGTGGCAAAAGGACAGATGCTGGTGGAAAGGGGAACAGGCATGTTGTAAAGGGCAAAAAAGCTTGTGTTCATGGGGTAGGTGGTAAAGCAACAGTAACATCTGCTGAAGAAAGGTCATCTTCCAGCAAAAGTATGATGTCTACTACTTTCCGTGGACAATCTGATGAGATCCCTTTTTTACGGAAGCGACCAACTCTACCAAAGGTAGATGATGCACAAAAAAAGCACATGCTTGAATGGACCTCAAGTGCTCCATCAAGTGGCCTCTCCTCCACCTCAACTTCAACATCCCAAAGACTCCAGCCCTCAGAGTTGTCACCCAAATCACACTTGCTTTCTCCCAGCTCTCAAGTCTCCACCCGCCCTGCAGAGTATGGAGTAACAGAGATGGTTGAGTCTGCAGATCTGTTCAGTCACACTATAGCCTGGGAATCAGAGGTCTGCTCCAAAGCTACAGTGAGTCCAGATCAGGAAATGATCTGCAGTGATGCCCAGAAGCTTTGTGAGTCAGATTCAGATTCTGATGAAGTTTCTGAGCATAATGTAGACCCTCATTCCCAAACTGTAACTCCTCTTGGTGGAGACAATGAGGAACATGCTGATGACGATGAGACTCAGATACCTGATTGGAATGACAACTTAAACTATTCGGTCAGGGCAGGAAGAGGTTGGCTCTGAGGACGAGGGGAGTGCAAACACACAGGGTGATGATGAGGTTGTAGATCCCACTTACTGTCAACCCAGAGTCAGGCACTCGATGAGGTCAGCAGAGGCGGTGGAGGAGGATGCGACTGACGACGAGGTTAGCTTGTGCCTTCCTGGACACAGACGAAGTACTGGAAGCACATCAACAACTGCATCTCTGGGCATCACAGACTTGGCCCTATCTTGGATCTCCTCATACCTAACCGATCGAACTTTCAGCGTCTCCCATTCTCACACCACTTCCTCATCTCGCCCCCTATCTGTCGGTGTCCCTCAAGGCTCAGTTCTTGGACCCCTGCTGTTCTCCATCTACACCTTCGGCCTGGGACAGCTCATAGAGTCCCACGGCTTCCAGTATCATCTCTATGCCGATGACACACAGATCTACCTTTCTGGACCTGATATTACCTCTCTACTAACCAAAATACCACAATGTTTGTCTGCTATTTCATCCTTCTTCTCTGCACGATTCCTAAAACTTAACATGGACAAAACAGAGTTTATTGTCTTTCCTCCTCCTCACTCATCTCCTCCAACAAGCCTTTCCATCAAACTTGATGGTTGCTCACTCACCCCAGTCTCACAAGCTCGTTGCCTTGGAGTGACCCTCGACTCTGCTCTATCCTTCAAGCCACACATCCAAGCCCTCTTCAACTCATGCCGATTACAACTCAAAAATATCTCCCGGATCCGTGCTTTCCTTAACCAAGAATCTGCAAAAACATTAGTGCATGCCCTCATCATCTCCCGCCTCGACTACTGCAACCTCCTGCTCTCTGGCCTCCCTTCCAACACTCTTGCACCCCTCCAATCTATCCTAAACTCTGCAGCCCGCTTAATCCACCTCTCCCCTCGCTACTCCCCAGCCTTGCCACTCTGCCAATCCCTTCACTGGCTTCCCATCGCCCAACGACTCCAGTTCAAAACATTAACCATGACATACAAAGCCATGCACAACCTGTCTCCTCCCTACATCTGTGACCTAGTCTCCCGGTACCTACCTGCACGCAACCTTAGATCCTCACAAGATCTCCTTCTCTGCTCCTCTCTTATCTCCTCTTCCCACAATCGTGTACAAGATTTCTCCCGTGCATCCCCCATACTCTGGAACGCTCTACCTCAGCACATCAGACTCTCCACTACCGTGGAAAGCTTCAAGAGGAACCTCAAGACCCACCTCTTCCAACAAGCCTACAACCTACAATAGCCCTCAGTCCAGTAGACCACTGCACAACCAGCTCTGTCCTCACCTATTGTACCATCACCCATTCCCTGTAGACTGTGAGCCCTCGCGGGCAGGGTCCTCTCTCCTCCTATACCAGTCTGTCTTGTACTGTTAATGATTGTTGTATGTATACCCTCTTTCACTTGTAAAGCGCCATGGAATAAATGGCGCTATAATGATAAATAATAATAATAACTGCATCCTCAGCCACAACTCTGCCTCTGAGTACAAGTCGGGGTGGCTTTGTAGGTCGCATGGGCTCTAAGCCTTCCCTATCCTGGTCCTTTTTGACATTGCAAAGGATCTCCCAACTCATGTCATCTGTAGAGATGAGCGAACCGGTCGCGGTTCGGCTCGAGGTCGGTTCGCCGAACGGGGGTCCCGTTCGAGTTCGGTTCGTCGAACGTTCGACGAACCAAACTCGAACCAGTAGGCTATAATGGAGGCAATCACAAACACATAAAAATGCATTATAAATGTACACAAACAGTTAATAAACATTGCCATAACACTTACCGGTCCTCGCGATCCCTTCTGCACTCTGTCTCCTGCCGCTATTCCATCCGATGATCGCTGAATCCTCCCGGTGACGGCATTGCCAGCAGAGATGCAGGACCTATCGTGACGTCAAAATAGCCATGTGACCAGTCACGTGGCTATTATCTCATTGGCTACAGACTGGTCACATGACTATGACGCATCATGTAGGACCGGCGAGTGCATCTCTCCGGTACACGGTGCACATATGTGTATCGCCATGTACCGGCGACATGCTCTAGCACACGGTCGACTCCCCGTTCCGTTAGGGACCGGCTGACACAGCCGGTCATTAACGGAGATCACCGTTGCCATAGCAACGCAGTTAGCGGTGACGTCACCGCTAACCGCGGCTCCGAGAGCACCGTTGCTATGGTAACGCGTCAGTCAGAGTTACCGCTGTTACCGCTGACAGCCAGCACTGATGACTCACGGAGTGAAGGCTGCACGCTGCTTCCCGATTGTAGTGAGGATTGTAGTGAGGATGAGGTTCCCCAGCCCCAAGTGATGAGCTGGTGAACCTCATCCTTCCACACTACAATCGTCACTACTACTACACTAGAAAGAAAGAAGACAGAAGAGCAGGATCGTGGAGGGCTGACAGGGGGTAATAAAGATGGAGTCTCTAATGTGTCTGTGTATTTATTTCTATTAAAGTATTTTTTCTCTGTGTGGTGTTTTTTTTAACCCTTTATTGGAGATTCTTAATGGCCGGGTCAAACGTGCCTGACATTAAGAATCTCTGGCTTAATACTGGCTAGTAAAACAAAGCCAGTATTAACTCATGATTACCCAACAAGCCACCCGGCTCCAGGGCTGTTGGAAGAGTTGGATACAGCGCCAGATGATGGCGCTTCTATGAGAGCGCCATTTTCTGGGACGGCTGCGGACTGAAATCCGCAGCAGAGGCGCCCAGAAACCTCGGGCTAACCTGTGCTGCGGATTCCAATCCCCAGCTGCCTAGTTGTACCCGGCTGGACACAAAAATGGGGCGAAGCCCACGTCATTTGTTTTTTAATTATTTCATGAAATAAGTGAAATAATTTAAAAAAAACGGGCTTCCCTATATTTTTGGTTCCCAGCCAGGTACAAATAGGCAACTGGGGTTTGGAGGCAGCCCGTGGCTGCCTGCTGTACCTGGCTAGCATACAAAAATATGGCGAAGCCCACGTCATTTTTTTGGTGGGCAAAAAAATTCTGCATACAGTCCTGGATGGAGTATGCTGAGCCTTGTAGTTCTGCAGCTGCTGTCTGCTCTTCTCCATACAGACAGACAGACAGACAGCAGCTGCAGAACTACAAGGCTCAGCATACTCCATCCAGGACTGTATGCAGAAGTTTTTTGCCCCCTGAAAAAATTATGTGGGCTTCGCCATATTTTTGTATGCTAGCCAGGTACAGCAGGCAGGTACGGCTGCCCCCAACCCCCAGTTGCCTATTTGTACCCGGCTGGGAACCAAAAATAAAGGGAAGCCCTTTTTTTATTATTTCATGAATTTCATGAAATAATTAGAAAACAAATGACGTAGGCTTCGCCCAATTTTTGTGTCCAGCCAGGTACAACTAGGCAGCTGGGGATTGGAATCCGCAGCACAGGTTGGCCTGAGCTTTCTGGGCCCCACTGCTGCGAATTGCAGTCTGCAGCCGCCTCAGAAAATGGCATTTTCATAGAAGCGCCATCTTCTGGCGCTGTATCCAACTCTTCCAGCACCTGCCTGCTATACCTGGCTAGCATACAAGAATATGGCGAAGCTCACGTCCTTTTTTTGTAGTTTTTTGGCAAAAAAAATAAAAAATGCTTCCCTGGATTTTCCATCGCCAGTGAAGGTAACACCAAGCAGTGGGGGTTAACAGCCAGTAGCTGCTTGGATTACCCTTAGCTAGCAATACAAAAAATGCAGCGGGAGCCCATAAATATTTTTTTTAATTATTTATTTAAATAACTAAAAATAAAATGGGCTTCCCTGTATTTTGATTGCTGGACATCACAGTGCTGTAAAAATAAATCTTTAAAAAAATGACGTAGCGCTCCGCGGTATTTTTGATTCTCAGCGCAGATAAAGCAGACAGCTATGGGTTGCCACCCCCATTTGCCTGCCGTTACCTTGGTTGGCAATCAAAATACAGGGAAGCCCATTAATTTTTTCTATTTAAAAAATAGTTAAAAAAAAAATGACGTTGGGTCCCCCCATTTTTGATAGCCAGCTAGGGTAAAGCAGACGGCTGTAGCCTGAAAACCACAGCTGGCAGCTTTACCGTGGTTGGGGATCCAATGTGGAGGTCCCCTCAGGCTTTTTTTTATAATTATTTTATAAATATTAATAATTACACAATAAAAGTAGGGTCCCCCCCAAATTGGATCACCAGCCAAGGTAAAGCGGACAGCTGTGGTCTGGTATTCTCAGGGTGGGAAGGTCCATAGTTATTGGGCCTTCACAGCCTAAAAATAGCAGGCCGCAGGCACCCCAGACGTGGCGCATCCACTAGATGCGCCAATCCTGGCGCTTCACCCCAGCTCATCCCGTGCCCTGGTGCAGTCGCAAACGGGGTAATAAATCGGGTTGATACTAGCTGTAAAGTAACCTGAGATCAAGCCCAGCAGTTTGTGATGTCATGGCGTCTATTAGATACTCAACATCATAAACTGTCAGTACTAACAAAAAAAAAAAATCGACAAAAGAAATTTATTTGAAAAAACAGTCCCCAAAACATTTCCTCTTTCACCAATTTATTGTAAGAAAAAAAATAAAGGGGTCCCACAACGACTCTGGACCGTCTAGAATATGGGGGTGAGACAATCAGGGAACGTATCCCCCATTTTCTAGGAGTGCGGACCCTTTATATGAGGAGTGTGGGTGCAATGAATCTGCACTCACTCTCCCCGGGTCCACAGCAGCAGAGTCCATGTCGTAATGGTTGCTACCAAAGCTGCAATGCCCTGCTCATGAGGTAAGGGCATGCCTAATCAGGAGAACTACTGTAGAGGAAGCTCTGCTCACTGGTATATAGGTGCTCAGAGGTAATAATAGATAAAATTAGTGAGTAACCTCGGCACTCTAAATCTCCCAGACTAAGTCAGTAAGTCACAACGGATAGTAATGCAAAATCACTCTTTATTGGTCCGTATTAAGAAAAAAAATGTTTTCATAAGCATATATGTTTTTGTCCAAAACAAGTTACAAATGACGTTTCGGCCTGAGCCTTCGTCAGATTGGACTTATCTGCATGTAATCATGAAAAATGACAATAATCAGTATCACATAAGAGTGAGAGAACAATAACATAAACTCGAACAATGTAGAGGTACAATTGGGATGCAGCAAAAAAATTGCAACACAGCAAGAAATGAAACACATGATACAAATGTCATAATACAGTACAAAGACAATATAGTAATGACAAATATGGGGTCAGAGTAGACTTAGACAGCTCTGGTACGAAAGAGATGTCAATCATAAAGTAACATGTGCAGTAGGTGTAGAGCTACAGTATGCATGGCAGAGCTAATGGGTAGACCGACCATAGAAAAAGAACGGAGAAAAAGTGGAGAAAAAGTGGAGAAAAAATGCAGAAAAAAATGGAGAAAAAGTGGAGAAAAAGTGGAGAATAAGTGGAGAAAAAATGGAGAAAAAATGGAGAAAAAGTGGAGAAAAAGTGGAGAAAAAATGGAGAAAAAGTGGAAAAAAGTGGAGAAAAAAATGGAGAAAAAGTGGAGAAAAGGTGGAGAAAAAAATGGAGAAAAAGTGGAGAAAAAAGTGGAGAAAAAGTGGAGAAAAAGTGGAGAAAAAGAGAAAAAGTGGAGAAAAAAGTGGAGAAAAAATGGAGAAAAAGTGGAGAAAAAATTGAGAAAAAGTGGAGAAAAAGTGGAGAAAAAGTGGAGAAAAAAATGGAGAAAAAGTGGAGAAAAAGTGGAGAAAAAAGTGGAGAAAAAGTGGAGAAAAAGTGGAGAAAAAGTGGAGAAAAAATGGAGAAAAAGTGGAGAAAAAGTGGAGAAAAAATGGAGAAAAAGTGGAGAAAAAGTGGAGAAAAAGTGGAGAAAAAAAATGGAGAAAAAGTGGAGAAAAAGTGGAGAAACAGTGGAGAAAAAGTGGAGAAAAAAGTGGAGAAAAAATGGAGAAAAAGTGGAGAAAAAATGGAGAAAAAGTGGAAAAAAAAGTGGAGAAAAAGTAGAGAAAAAATGGAGAAAAAGTGGAGAAAAAAATGGAGAAAAAGTGGAGCAAAAAGTGAAGAAAAAATGGAGAAAAAGTGGAGAAAAAAGTGGAGAAAAAATGGAGAAAAACTGGAGAAAAAATGGAGAAAAAGTGGAGAAAAAGTGGAAAAAAAGTGGAAAAAAAGTAGAGAAAAAATGGAGAAAAAGTGGAGAAAAAAATGGAGAAAAAGTGGAGCAAAAAGTGGAGAAAAAAATGGAGAGAAAGTGGAGAAAAAGTGGAGAAAAAATGGAGAAAAAGTGGAGAAAAAGTGGAGAAAAAAATGGAGAAAAAGTGGAGAAAAAGTGGAGAAAAAGTGGAGAAAAAGTGGAGAAAAAAATGGAGAAAAAGTGGAGAAAAAATGGAGAAAAAGTGGAGAAAAAGTGGAGAATAAGTGGAGAAAAAGTGGAGAAAAAGTGGAGAAAAAGTGGAGAAAAAGTGGAGAAAAAATGGAGAAAAAAATGGAGAAAAAGTGGAGAAAAAAATGGAGAAAAAAATGGAGAAAAAGTGGAGCACCCTTTGGTGCCTTTCATGTGGCACTAAGGGGTGCTTAGCTTTGTATTTAGCCAAAAAAATGAATAAAAAAATGACGTAGGGTTCCCCCTAGTTTTGTAGCCAGCTAGGGTAAAGCAGACGGCTGCAGCCTGCAGATCACAGCTGGCAACCTCACCTTGGCTGGTAATCCAAAACTGAGGGCACCCCACGCTGTTATTTTAAATTAGATAAATAATTAAAAAAAAAACACGTAGGGGTCCCCCAAAATTGGATCACCAGCCAAGGTAAAGCAGACAGCTGGGGCCTGATATTCTCAGACTAGGGAGGTCCATGGTTATTGGACTCTCCCAAGCCTAAAAATAGCAGGCCGCAGCCGCCCCAAAAGTGGCGCATCCATTAGATGCGCCAATCCTGGTGCTTCGCCCCAGCTCATCCCGCGCCCTGGTGCGGTGGCAAACGGGGTAATATATGGGGTTAATACCAGATGTGTAATGTCACCTGGCATCAAGCCCTGGGGTTGGTGAGGTCAGGCGTCTATCAGATACCCGACATCACCAACCCAGTCAGTAATAAAAAAAAAATAGACGACAACCACATTTTTATTTGAAAAAACACTCCCCAATACATTCCCTCTTTAACCAATTTATTAGAATGAAAAACAAATCCAGGTCTGGTGTAATCCAAGGGGTTGCCATGACGATCCACACTGTCCCAGTCAATGAAGAGCAGGATGTTCCCCATTGGCTGGGAGAGCAGTGCAGTGACCTGAGCTAACATCAATGGGTCAGCCCAGGTCACTGCAGGGCATGACAAGTGCTGCTGTCAGCGAAGGGACATTACCTGCGCTGATCTCCAGCACACTGACAGCCCCTGTCACTGAGTTCAATGACCGGCGCCTTCACACCAAGTATCGCGAGAGGCCCGTGACGTCACCGCTAGTCAGTCTCCGGTCGGAAGCGAGAGGTGATGTGACAAGCGGCGGCCATGGAGGACAGTGACAGCGCTGAGGTCGGGATGGCGGGACTTCATCACCGCAGGTAAGCCGAGCGGGACCATGTGTGTGTGTGTGTGTGTGTGAGAGTATGTGTGTGTGTGTGTGTACGTGTGTACAATACATGCCGCGGGCAGGAGGGGGTGGAGCGAGCTGAGCGGGGAAGTGTGGGCTTCCTGCACGTAACTAGGATAAACATCGGGTTACTAACCAAAGCGCTTTGGTTGGATACGCGATGTTTATCTTGGTTACCAGCTTCTGGCAAGCTGCCAGCGATGGCTCCTGCACACTGTAGCTGTAAAAAGCCCTGCTTTTTGCTGCTAGAACCGTTCTCGAACGTATCTAGAACTATCGAGCTTTTGCAAAAAGCTCGAGTTCTAGTTCGATCTCGAACAGCCCCCAAAATCACTCGAGCCTAGAACTGGAGAACCTCGAACCTAGAACCGCGCTCAACTCTAGTCATCTGTAAGATTTGTCGCTAATCTCTAAGTAGAGGCCAAAACCTCACTAGTTTGACTACTTCGTCCATGAACCGTCACATGGATATGAAGCATAAGTCCCAGTGGGAAGCTCACTGTGCTACATTGTGGCCTAGCGGTGCGGGCCAACCACCATCTGCCCCTTCAAGTGCATCAGTGCGCTCTTCATCCTCTATGACTGTGGGGACAGCAGTCACACATGGTTTGCGAAGCAGACCTTCCACCTCTTTAACCGCAACATGCAGTGTGATTGGCAGGTCGTCAGTTGTTTTGAAAGTGGAAACAGCTGCTGGTGTTGAGCTCTCTCAGACATCGAGAGCACCAACTTTGGATGAAAGC
Source organism: Anomaloglossus baeobatrachus (assembly GCF_048569485.1). Taxonomy (NCBI): domain Eukaryota; kingdom Metazoa; phylum Chordata; class Amphibia; order Anura; family Aromobatidae; genus Anomaloglossus; species Anomaloglossus baeobatrachus. The sequence continues at coordinate 106,284,080 of NC_134356.1, read as the reverse complement.
AACATTATGTCTACGCCTGCACTTTCCTCACAGACCAGCAATTTTCCAGGGACGCCCTACTCAACGCCGTCTCAGCACAGCAGCCAGCCCTCGGTCCCTCAGTTGTGGACAAGTAAAAGACCATTTCCTCCTAGCCATGACAAAGCTAAGAGGTTGACTTTCACCCTCTGCAAGCTGTTGGCTACAGAAATGCTGCCTTTCCACCTGGTGGACACACAGGATTTTTCAGACCTTATGTCCGTCGCAGTGCCCCAGTACCAGATGCCCAGTCGCCACTACTTCTCCAAGAAAGGTGTGCCTACGCTACACCAGCAGGTTGCACACAACATCATTGCTTCCTTGAGAAACTCTGTGTGTGACAGGGTGCATTTCACCACCGATACTTAGACCAGTAAGCATGGACAGGGGTGTTACATGTCGCTGACTGGGCACTGGGTAACTATGGTAAGAGATGGAGAAGGGTCTGCTGTATAAGTCTTGCTGTCCCCACGAGTTGTGCGTCAATCCACTGTATGTAGAAGTTCCTCCACTGCTTCTACCTCCTCAACCTCGTCTGGGTCCTCCACTTCTGCCCAAAGCCTGTCTGGTCAGACCACCTGTGTTGTAACTGCGCACAAGGAATCCCACACACCTCCTTACTATGCTGACAGCAGAGCTCAACGGCATCGGTCGGTCTTTACGTTTAAATGTCTGGGAAATAAGAGTCACACAGCTGACTAGTTGTGGTCAGCTCTGGAAACCGAGTTTCGTAAATGATTGTCTCCACTCAACCTGCAGCCAGGGAAGGCCATGTGCGACAATGCTGCAAACCTGGGTGCGGCCCTTCGCCGGGGCAAGGTGACACACGTGCCATGTATGGCTCATGTGTTGAACCTTGTTGTCCAGCAATTTTTAACCCACTATCCCGGCCTAGATGGGCTTCTGCACAGGGCACGGTCACTATGTGCTCACTTCCGCCGTTCACACGGCGCAGCTGACCGACTTGCATCGCTCAAGAAGTCTTTTGGCCTGCCGGTTCACCGCCTGAAATGCCCTGGTTCAATACGTTATGATGTACAGCCTGGGCCAACGAGATGCAGAGGTGGGGCAGATCACGCTGATGGAGTGGTCTCAGATCAAGGACCTATCACCCTTCTGCAGAGTTTCGACATGGCGACAAAGATATTTAGCGCTGACAATGCCATTATCAGCATGACAATTCCAGTCATTTACATGCTGGAGCACACTCTAAACAGTATTTGGAGTCAGGTGGTGGGACAAGAGGAAGGGGAGGAAGTACAGGAGGATTCATATGTGGAAGGGATACCAAGATCTACAAGGTCCAGACGTTCAGCATCACCAAGGCGGCAGGCATGGGACGGTGGGGGAGAGGGATTAAAAAGGGCGCATGGTAGCAGCCAAACTGTTGAGGAAGGTGCAGGAGCCCAGGAAGAAATGGAGGACGAACTGGCGATGGGCATGGAAGACTCAGCAGATGAGGGAGACCTTGATCACATTTCGGTTGTTTGAGGTTGGGGGGAGAGGTCAGAGGAAGGAAGCATGGTTATCACCTCGCCGACACAAACACAGCAAGGACTTGGTCCTCCTGGATGTCCAAGACACATGAGCGCCTTATTGCTGCAACATGACCCTCGGATTGTCAGAATTAGAAGTAATGCTGACTACTGGGTTCTCACACTATTAGATCCCCGGTACAAGTCAAAATTTGGCAAAATAATTCCAGCTATAGAAAGGGACGCATGTATGCAGCAGTATCAGCAGAAGCTGTTATCCAATCTTAGCTCGGCTTTTCCACTAAACACCAGTGGTGCACAGAGTGAATCTCACAGTTTTAACTTGCCAACCATGGGAATGTCGAGTCATCATCAGTCAAACCGTACCAGCAACACCGTATCTGGTGGTAACAGCAATTTTATGTAATCGTTTCATGAATTTTTTAGACCATACGTTGCAAGGTCACAAGAGACAAGAAGTCTGACACATAGTCAACGCCTGGAGAGGATGATACAGGAGTATCTCCAAGTGAATATAGATGCCATGACTCTGCAAATGGAGCCTTGCTCATTTTGGGTTTCCAATCTGGAAAAATGGCCTGAGCTCACCACTTACGCCTTGGAGATCTTGCCGTGTCCCGCAGCTAGCGTTCTCTCGGAAAGTGTCTTCAGTGCTGCTGGGTGTGTGCTGACAGATAAGCGCACACGTCTGTCCAGTGACAATGTGGACAGACTAATGTTCATAAAGATGAACAAGTCATGTATCCGCGAGGACTTTTCTACCCCTGTGTCATCCTGGGGAGAGTAAATGCTTGTGGATTTGGATTGTGCTTCATGCAAATCAACATGTCAAGTTTGCAACTGGGGGACAACTGATGCCACTTAAGTGGTGTCTGTGGCCCAATTTTTGGAAAAAGGGAGACTCTGGTTGGAGTTCCCTTTTGGTTTTTTTTTTTAAAATGTTCCAAGATGAACAAGTAATTGATCAGCAAGGACTTTTCTACCCCTGTGTCATCCTGGGGAGAGTAAATGCTTGTGGATTTAGATTGTGCTTCATGCAAATCAACATGTCAAGTTTGCAACTGGGGGACAACTGATGCCACTTAAGTGGTGTCTGTGGCCCAACTTTTGGACTAAAGGGAGACTCTGGTTGGAGTCCCCTTTTGTTTTTTTTAAAAATGTTCCAAGATGAACAAGTCATTGATCAGCAAAGACTTTTCTACCCCTGTGTCATCCTGGGGAGAGTAAAGGCTTGTGGATTTGGATTGTGCTTCATGCAAATCAACCTGTCAAGTTTGCAACTGGGGGGGGACAACTGATGCCACTTAAGTGGTGTCTGTGGCCCAATTTTTAGAAAAAAGGGAGACTCTGGTTGGACTCCCCTTGCTGTGTTTTACATGATTTTAGAAGGGCATGACATGCCTACATCTATGTCTCCTCCTCCTTTTACTCGTCCAGCTCTTTTGTTTTCGCGTGACTATATGTCCTTGTCACTTTTCCATGTGTTTGTGGTGTCTTGTAAGTTGTTTGTCACCTTTTGGACACCTTAGAAGGTGTTTTCTATGTGTTTGTATGTGTTCGTGTTTGCCTGTCATTGTTTTCAATGGGGTTCAAAGGTGTTCGTCGAATATTCGCCGAACTGACCCGCTGTTCGACGAACCGAACTCGAACACTAGGGGTGGCTCAACACTAGTTTTAACCATTATTGTATTATATTCAGTAGCATGTTGCTAGCATGAGATATGAGCACAATAGTTTGCATTGTCAGTAGCATCTCCCTTCTCTGGTATACTGTAGGTATAAACACTAATTTGGTCCAGATCCACAGAGGGAGAAAAGAAATGGTGACACTCACCTTTAATAGAAATGTTCTTTTTATTTCATCAAAAAATTAAAAACACATAAAGGAGGGGGATGCCAAAACGACGGCAAACGTTTCATGCGCCTAGGTCCTTTCTCGGGTCCCGCATCCTCCTCCTGTATGTGTTTTTAATTTTTTGATGAAATAAAAAGATTTCTACTAAGGATGAGTGCCAGCATTTCTTTCTCCCTCTGTGGATTTGGACTGTTGTGCTGATTTCCAGGTGGAGCACCTTCCTGTATCTGAATGCTGGTATCACCTCAGCTCTGTCTGTGCTTGTTTGGAGACTATTAAGTGAAGGTAGTTTTGGGTTTGGAATTGGTGCCAGACCTTCATCACCCTTGTGGATTAATTTGGTCCAGTCTCCATCCTGTTTGTCTCCCAAAATCTGAGTGCGGTCCAATCCGAGTGCTGTCAAACACTTTTCACGGACCCATGGACTTGTATGGCCAAGTGCAATTCAATTTACGGATGCAAATCGTGCAAGCTGTGATTTTTCTTTTAATGGTAAAAAGTTGGTTAGAGTAAAAAATTAGGACATGTGCACGGTCCATCAGAATAATAGTCATCCAAGTGAGATGTGATGTTTTGTTGGATGACAATTGAACCAAATTTTTGGATGTGTGACCCTAGCCTAATGGTATTTCTTTTACCCGTTGAGGTAGAAATCGAGATAATGGGGCCAATTTATTAAAGCTTTCCATGCCACAAAACTACTATAAGATATTTTGAAAAGTCACAAATCATTGCGCAATGCTGAGCTGCGTAAACATTTTGCAACTTGCATTTTGCCAGTTTGAAGCAGCTCTGCCTAATTTGCTGTCAAATTCAACAATGCCAGAACTAGTACTACAGTCTCTAACTGGAGTAGCATTTCTGGTGAGGCACACACCACATAGACGATATGCCAAATTCATGTGAAGTGAATTTATGAATTCATGACTTTGGCGCTTTGTACTCAAGTGAGCCCTTCATTAAGACAGTCTTAATGAATTGGCCCCAATCACTGCAGTCAACTAAGAATAAGTGATAGGATAATATTCTGTGTACAATTATTCAATTTGCAAAGTAAAAGGTTTTACCAGTTTCATCCTTTCCAGTGGAGACTTCAGTATAATATTTTTCAAGAGTATATTGTGCAAGTTGCAAAGTGTTCATTCCATAAACTGAGTTATTTCCTCTCAACCATTTATATCTAAGGTCTTTAACGTTATATCCCCCTAGGGAAAAAATAAACAGATTTAGAAAAAATATTTAACCAGTTCAAGACTGGGCCATTTACTCACTTTCATCACTATGCACATTTTTAAGTTTTTTTTTTGGACAAATGCTTTTTTTTTTTTAACCAATTTTTTATTGAATTTTCAAAAAGTTTTCACAATGTTACAAATGACAACACAGAACTCTAGGAAGTAGCTTTCAATAGTATAGTATATAGTTTAACTTGGCAATCTATCAACTAAAATGGATTAACTCAACACCGAAAAGTCTACATCTTAAAATTATATGCAGACAAGAATAATGACAGGACAGTACATGGACACAGAAGAGAGGAAGGACTTAAGGCCCCGTCACACGCTCCGATATATCATGCGATCGCATTAGCGATCGCACCTACACCTGTCGGTTGTGCGTCACGGGCAATTCATTGCCCGTGGCGCACAATGTCATTAACCCCCGTCACACGTACTTACCTCAATAACGACGTCACTGTGCGCGGCGAACATCCTCTTCCTGAAGAGGGAGGTTACGTTCGGTGTCACAGCGACGTCACACAGTGGCCGCCCAATAGAAGCGGAGGGGCGGAGATGAGCGGCCGCAACATCCCGCCCACCTCCTTCCTTCCTCATTGCCAGCGGGACGCAGGTAAGATGTTGTTCGTCATTCCCGGGGTGTCACACATAGCGATATGTGCTGCCTCGGGAACGACGAACAACCGGTGCGCAGAAAGAGGAAAGACATTATGAAAATGAACTACGTGTCAACAAGCAACGATAAGGTGAGTATTTTTGCTTGTTAACAGTCGTTCGGAGCTGTCACAAGCTACGACATCTCTAACAATGCCGGATGTGCGTCACAAATTCCGTGACCCCGACGGCATATCGTTAGATATATCGTAGCGTGTGATGGGGCCTTAAAATTATGTTTTTAAGCCAGTGTAAACTACATACCTTATTTTTCGGATTATAAGACGCATTTTTTCTCCCAAACATTTTGGAGGGAAATAAGGGTGCATTTTATAATCCGAATGTAGCTTACCTGGGGGGTGGTGGAGCGGGGTCACACGAGGCAAGGGAGATGCTGCAGGCTTACTGTGGGCAGTGGGCTGTGCTGTGGGCTTACTGAGGGCGGTGCATGTGCTGTGGACTTACTGCGGGTAGAGCGCTGTGCTGCAGACTGTGCTCACTGCGGGCGATGAGGCAGGGGCCGCCATTCTGAAAATGTCGGCGGTGTGAGCGTCTAATACTGGTGCCTGGACTCAGCACGTGTGCAGATGGAGTTCTTGGCTCAGTATCTCATCTGCGCACATGCCGCCTCATTGATCTCCCAGCAGCGGACGTAAGGAAAATGGCACCCGGAGGTGGCGTGTATGCAAATGAGATCTCAGCTTGTCATTGGCTCAATCTGCGCACCTGCTGATTCCAGGTGCCATTTCTTTGAAGCCCGCAGCGAGCATCTGGGACACCCACTGTCCTACCCTAGTATTGCCTTACTCCACCACCGACTCTGCCTCCCGTATCCCACTTCACCACCGCTTCCACCCCCTCTCCGGTAAGACACCACAAAGCTGTTGGGATTTATGACTAATCTGAAATGGCGCAATATTGAGTAGATAAAATTTGGAATCTAGGGCTACTTGAAGACGAATGACCTTTAAATATGAGTCTTAATCATTTTCCAAAAACCTTGAATATCCGAGAGGACTATGGCCGGAATGAATACCCTAACCAGCTGGGGAAATGGATCTGGCCCCATCCCCTAGGTCCTGGAGGCCTGGAAAAAGAAAGCTGCCTAACCATACTGATGACCCCTGTCTGTTCCACTGTTGGTCAATAGCCAAGTTAAAAATGGGGCTAGGTAACCAGGGACAGTTGGACAGCGATCAGGATCTTTGGTTGGGCAGGATGCAATGTTGGCTGGAAGAGGCCCTGAGGTCAAAATTTTAAAAGGCAGGAGATCTTGACCTTGTGGCCGGAAAGGCCTGTTTTTGGGGTTTTTTTTTGGTGTGCTCCACTCTGCTGGATTTGGAAGACTTTGAGCTCTCTGGGCTGTAGGAGGATAGCCCCTCAGACAAGGACTTACCTCTTGCAGTTCTCAGGAACTGTGCTCTAAACTGCTGTTTGAAGTTTGCCTCCATGGACTTTGCCCATTTACACTCTGCCCCTATGGATTTTGCCCTAACCAACACTTGAGATACTGTGCACAGTCCCATGATTTGTGACTGGAGAGAGGGTTGGATGGATGACCCAATGTACTGACCGGGTTGGGAAGTGTTTAATTGTTCATGGATGAATAGTTTTAAGGACTGTACCACCACCATTACGGCAAGACATGGACAAAACCACATGGTGGTTTTCGTTACGGTGTCTGGTGCAAGACTGTCAATAAGGAATAACGTTTGGAAACCATTCTAAGTCTGAACTGGGTGCAAAAACCTAAAAAAACATCACTATGGGGAGATAAGGTATGCACACCAGTGACTATGTAAGGGGAATACATGGAATAGCAGAAACTGCTGTGTGAATACTGACTTGAAAAATCCAATAGCTATATGTAAGAGTGAAAATGTGAAAAATGGAATCTGCATTACTGCCATGAACATATGAATCAAGAGAAATTTAGCTACTGAATTGATCAATGCAATAGAGCCCCAACACTACGCCAAAGTATTTCTCTACATTGGGGTCCCTAGCTTGTGTGTGTCCTCTCATGCAGTTAAAAAACTTACCGTGTATGGGAAGCGGAGACCCAGGCTATTTATGCGTATGAAATGGATTGGCAATAGGTGTGGTTGGGGAGGGTTCACAAATGAAAAACTACTAACAAATAAATCAATTCAGTAGCTAAATTTCTCTTGATTCATATGTTCATGGCAGTAATGCAGATTCCATTTTTCACATTTTCACTCTTACATATAGCTATTGGATTTTTCAAGTCAGTATTCACACAGCAGTTTCTGCTATTTCATGTATTCCCCTTACATAGTCACTGGTGTGCATACCTTATCTCCCCATAGTGATGTTTTTTTAGGTTTTTGCACCCAGTTCAGACTTAGAATGGTGTTCCAAACGTTATTCCTTATTGTTAGTAGTTTTTTCGTTTGTGAACCCTCCCCAACCACACCTATTCCCAATCCATATCATACGCATAATAGCCTGGGTCTCAGCTTCCCATACACGGTAAGTTTTTTAACTGCATGAGAGGACACACACAAGCTAGGGACCCCAACGTAGAGAAATACTTTGGCGTAGTGTTGGGGCTCTATTGCATTGATCAATTCAGTAGCTAAATTTCTCTTTATTCATATGTTCATGGCAGTAATGCAGATTCCATTTTTCACATTTTCACTCTTACATATAGCTATTGGATTTTTCAAGTTAGTATTCACACAGCAGTTTCTGCTATTCCATGTATTCCCCTTACATAGTCACTGGTGCAAGACTGTGACCTTGGACTGGAAGGGTAACTTTTGGCCCATGGGCCTGTTTTATAGAACACAGACTTTGTTTGTTCCAAAGATTTAGGTCATTCCAGTCTGAAGAAAGAAAATATCGAGACCCAACAGAAGAAAAGAGTTGATAGACAGTTGATAGAGATTTGTGTCAGTTTTATTGCATGATTTTATTGTATTGCAGATTTCCACATAGCCGAAGACAGCCATGGTTAAAGAGGGGAGGAATGTATGAAGGTGAACTGTGACCTACAACCACCTGAAGACCTCCATGTTTGTATATTTATATGCCTAGTAATGATAAGGTTGCTATTAGCCAAATGCAACAATGTTTAAAACAAGTGTTCAGTAAAGTATTTAAAGTTTGTAACCGTTATTGACTCATCTGTAGTAACTCTGAATATAACATTGCACAGTGTGAACAAGATCCAGAACAGTCAACTAAAGACCTGGACGTCCCACTGCTACCAGGTAACATCTCAACACCCACTCCACTATCCGCTTTTTCCCACCTGTCTGTAGCGTGCCAGGGCTGGTGCAGGACTGCATCACTCGCCCGCGTATAGCGGCCCTGGCTATGTTACACTCCGGCAGTCACTTTCAAAGTACAATAAAAGAGATTAAACCTGGCAATATTGTGAAAATAATTGGTGCTGTGAGGCAAATAGTAGAATGAGCAAAATCAATAACTTCGGCACTCATACAGGAAACAGATACTGGAGATAACAAATAGTCTGTTGATTTTTCTTTATTGTGGTGAAAAAAATGAAAAAAGTCCAGTTTTTACCAACGTTTCAGCCCAAACATGGGCCTTTATCACAGTAGTAGGGATCTATCGACAACAAGGACAAAATATGATTTCACTTATACTGTAAATTATGGCTTACAAAGGTCTGTCTTATTAGTAGACAGGAGAGAAAACATTTTTTATGAAGAAACATTTTTATTAAGGAAAAAATTCCCTTGCTCATCAATATGCAGAAATAATTTTTTAAATGAGAAGTAAAGAAGAAAAAAACTCCTAATGAACATAGATTAGGTAATATGTACAGGAAAGGACATGCTGTGTCCAGGACGCAGCGTGTCCTGAACATGTGCACATACACTGAAAGTGAAAGTCACTACCGGAGTGCGTAGCACAGCTGCAATCCGCACTCTGGTACCACTATCCCTTTGAAGATGCTGCTGGTCTGTCAGAATGTGGCTCATCTCCTGGCAGAAAAATGCGTTCTTTTGGCCAAGAGATACAGATTTGGTGATGAAATTTATACACCAAATTCCTGCACCAAATCTGCATCTTCTAGGAAAAAACCACATCAATACATCATCATTATCGCATTGCATTTTTTGACAGAAGATGCAGATTTGGTGCAGGAATTTGCAGTACAAATTTCAGCAAGAAATCTGCAGATCCCTGCAAGAAAACTTTGCCAAGATATGCAGACTTGCTGTAAAAATGTCTCCCTCCAGATGGCCCAGTAGCTGGAAGCTCAAGGAATATTAAAGGCTCTCTTAAAGGCTCTTTTAAAAGCACATTTAATGTTTTCGGGACTCACAGCTGCCAGGAGACCTGGTGGCTGTGAGTTACTGCCATCGGATCTCGCGGCAACGTTCAATCCAATAACTTTCACAACTGGAGGCTATGAACTGGTAAAGCCTCCAGGTTTTCCAACAACTGGTAACTCCAAGAAACTTAAAGGCTCCCTTAAAGGTTCCCTTAAGGTTTCCCGGCTGTAACCTTAGTATAATGCTCACTGCTGGGAAAAGCGGCAAGTGGGAGTAGAGGGAACCGAGGCTTACCTTTTAGTGAGATGGGCTTGACTAAGCCCCCATCGTGAAGCAGAATGTCAGGTGCCACTCCCAGGGCAGTAATCGGGACTTTGGCAGCTTAGTGGGGCAGGGAAACAGCAGGACTGGGATCAGGTGATGGACAGGACAGGAAAGACAAATAGGGGTGGTAGGACAAACAGGGCAGAACAAAAACACAGTCTGGAATGGAACATGCAGAATGAGTACAGGCAGGTGCAGGACTTCTGGCATGGACCATCAGGCTCAGGTATCAGAAGTTTGACACGGTAACTTGGGATGGGGGTGCCTAGACTGGCCCTCAGGCTAGGAACCCTAAGCTTTCCCTTATTCCAGAGGTACTTCAGATGGTGAAAAGGTCTGGACCACCAGCATAGCCCTGACTTCTGATCAACCTCGGTCTAATACTCCCAGGGAGGGCTGGGACAGGAGTGATGAATCCTACAAAAACAGACAGAAAGGGGTTCTGCCTGGCCTTGGTAGCAGACAGGGATGGGAATAGATAGCAAAACCCAACACGCCTATTAGATATTATGTCATACTTACAGCTCTCTAGCTGCAGTTTGCATGTCTGCTTGTCCATGGGATACTTCGTAAGGTCCATATTGCAAGCCACTGTTGTTGTAATTCTAAAAGGAAACAACACATATTAATGTATATACAGCACAATATTATCAGTAACAAACAGGTTAGGTGGAAAAATTTCTCATGTCCCGTAAAATGTACATGTCTGTTCAAGGAGACAATCATAAAGCAAATAAATTCAAACCGTATAATTGCAACTTGAACCCAAATGCACATATGGTACAGTCAAACTTAAAGGGGGAGAAGCTTACACCAGAGATTTGGCATTAACACATTAAAAGGTCACAACATTCTTGCTGATAAAGAAACTTTTGTTGATTACAGGCCAGCCCCATCCAGCTACAGCAATATGGATGAGACATGGGTGAGCAGGGCATGGTCAAGTTCGCCCATCAAATTCTGTATCGCATGTAGCAAAGCAGTGTGGTAAGGGTTAAATGCTAACTCTGCTGTTATGTAGTGAAGCCAGTATGGTAAGAGTTAAAACCTCTCTGCTGTTTTATAGCATAACGGAGGTGAGGATTAAATCTGTGTCCTACATGTGTTGATTGCAAATGCACCTGAAATGTTTTGTATAGAGCCAGACATATATTCACTCTGGGATGTGCTCAGGAAGAGGGATCACTCTTTCTCTGAGGGAGCTGCATGTGGCAGCCGGGACAAAAAGTGTGAGAGTGAAGGCTTAAGCTGGGTTCACACTAAGCGACAGCGACAATGACGTCGCTGTTACGTCACCATTTTCTGTGACGTAACAGCGACCTTCTAAGTCGCTGTTATGATCGCTGCTTAGCTGTCAAACACAGCAGCCAAAGCAGCGATCATAACGACACGCGTCGCTGTGCTGCAACATGTGCAGAGAGCATGGAGCCGCGCACACTGAGCGCTGGCTCCCTTCTCTCCTAGCTACAGTACACATCGGGTTAATTACCCGATGTGTACTGCAGCTACATGTGCAGAGAGCAGGGAGCCACGCACACTGCTTAGCGCTGGCTCCCTGCACTCCTAGCTACAGTACACATCGGGTTAATTACCCGATGTGTACTGCAGCTACATGTGCAGAGAGCAGGGAGCCGCGCACACTGCTTAGCGCTGGCTCCCTGCACTCCTAGCTACAGTACACATCGGGTTAATTACCCGATGTGTACTGCAGCCACATGTGCAGAGAGCTGGGAGCCGGCGCTGGCAGCGTGAGAGTGGCGGAGGCTGGTAACGAAGGTAAATATCGGGTAACCACCTTGGTTACTCGATGTTTACCTTGGTTACAGCTTACCGCAGGCTGTCAGACACCGGCTCCTGCTCCCTGCACATTCAGGATTGTTGCTCTCTCGCTGTCACACACAGCGATGTGTGCGCTTATCAGCGGGAGAGCAACAATAAAAAAACGAACCAGGGCTGTGTGTAATGAGCAGCGATCTCACAGCAGGGGCCAGATCGCTGCTCAGTGTCACACACAGCGAGATCGCTAATGAGGTCACTGCTGCGTCACAAAAACCGTGACTCAACAGCGATCTCAGCAGCGATCTCGCTGTGTGTGAAGCACCCCTTAGGGACAGGGAGTTTTTGAAGAAGCTGCAGGTGGTTGCTGTGGCCAGAGAGTGTCTGAATGAGGTCTCAGGGACAGAAAATCTCTCAGGTAGTTGCACATGGAATCTGTCCATTTGAATGGAGTCTGCTGTTGACCAAAAGGAGAGAAAGTGTCAGGCTACCAATAGGTGGCGCTGACACTCAGGCAGGAAAACTAACCTGAGTGTAATACTACAGAAGCCCACCAAAGGTCACCAAACTAAACATCAGAGTAGTCCAACAGAAATGGGTCAATGTCGGGATGTCACATCTTGAAACAGGAAGCAAAACTAGTCACAGTCAAGAAGAGAGCTGAGGTCGGATACGGGAAAACTGCACAGGAGAGACACCGGGGAGGACAGAAGAACTCGGGAAGCACAGAGGAAAGATTGGGCAGGACAGACGAAGGATGGAGCAAGCAGGAAAAGCGGAGATCAGGAAGATGAAATCTCGGCTTGTCATTGGGCCGAGTTGAATCTGCGTACGCACTGACTCCGGCCGCCCTTTCTTTGAAGATTACACCACCGACAGTTTCACAGCGTCCGCAGCGAAAATCTGGGACACCTGCCACATCGCCCTACTCTACCACCAGCCCTGCCTCCTGTGACCCCCGCTCCACCACTGCTGCCGCATCCCCCTGGTAAGACACCACTGGATTAGAAGGCGAATCCCATTTTTTATCTTGTCTTTTCTCTAAATTTGCGGGGCGTTTTATAAACCAAAAATACAGTAATTAAAAGTTATATTTTAATTTTTACTCCAACTGGAACAGACGGTCAATATATAAAGATAAAAACTTGGAGACTATATATTAAATATTACACTATGAAAAAAAAAGATCTGGCCCTAGCCTGAGATTTCTGTCACACAGGTATGAACACATTCTTTTCTCTAAAAGACATGATAATATTGCCTCACAGTTGTAATAGTATTGCTGTTGTGCAATGCATAAAAAATATTCTATCATGACAAGGTTACCTGATGGCATAAAGCACAGTTCCATTGTAATAGAGACGAACAAGACGGTTGTCCACAGTAACATCATGCAGGAATGATTTCTTGGAATCTACAATGTATGTGTCTGGAACCCAAAGCAATTGCACAAGCCTGGAATCCAAAGTAATGCTTTTATTGCCTTCAAATACTAAACGTTCATCCGTCCATCTCTGGCGCAGAAATATTGTGGCTGTATAATCCTGTAGCATCAAACATATGGCAAATCAAAGAAAACAATGTAAAATATTAAGGATATTTTAAGTGCATTTTTTTTAAAAGTGGTGTCTACAACTTTGAAATTGATGATGATCTATTGGACATTAATAATACAATCAGTAACAAAAAAATAAGAAAAATTCAAAAATATTTTTTTAGAGAACAATTCAGTTCTTGTATTTGAGAGACCCATATGTTAGAAAACCACAGCAAATCATCACAATTTAAAACGTGCACCCTTCACCCTTGAAGGATTTTTATGCCCCTTCCTTCTTCCAAAAGCCATAACTTTTTTATTTTTCCATCAATTTAGCCATATAAGGGCAGGTTTTTTTGCAGGATACGTTGTACTTTTGAAGTACAAAAGTACACACAATTAAAAATAATGTAAGATAAAAATTCTCAAGTAATCATTATCTACTAGGATCAATAATGAAACATAACATCTCATCTTAAGTTGAGACCATTAGGCATTCTCGTTCCTAAATGAAAGATCCAAAAAGCCTCACGTGTCAAGACCTGATGCTGGATGTCACCACCGCGAGGAGAAATTTTAGCCCTTTCTAAACTGAATATACGCAAGGAATCAGTATTGCAGTTATGCCGAAGAACAAAGTGCTTAGATACCACAGAAAAATGACTATTTGTAATAGCGGTACTTTGTGAGTTGTGACTATCTCTAATGTGTTCATTGATTCGTACTTTACGTTTCCTTGTTGTGCAACCTATATAGAGCAAATTGCAGCTAATACATTTAATGCAATAAATGACATTAATTGTGTTGCAATTAATTTCTCCTCGAAGGGGTGACATCCAGCATCAGGTCTTGACACGTGAGCCTTTTTGGATCTTTCATTTAGGAACGAGAGTATCTAATGGTCTCAACTTAAGACGAGATGTTATGTTTCATTATTGATGCTAGTAGATAATGATTACTTGAGCATTTTTATATTACATTGTTTTTAATTGTGTGTACTTTTGTATATATTTTTGTATATATTTTTTGTAAATTCATCTATGTTTCTCTGTGGGTTATGTACCCAGGGTCAGCACATGTGTTTCTCTAATTAAACAGATTCCTCCCTATTGGTTGGAATGGGTTTAAATAGCTAATGGTAACATTTACTCAAACAGGCTTGATAAAGAACGCAGGTAGCGTTCAAAACGCGTTACCGTACCTGGGTTCCCTGACCCTATCCATTATTTATGATAATATTTTATATTGAACTTTGAAATAAAGCTTGAAGATTTTATAATATTCCGGAAGCTGGATCCTCCTTCTTTGTACTCATTGGAATGACCCTGCTCTCAAAAGCCAGTTTTCCCAGTGTGTTGTCTGAGAAGGGAAATGAGTTGTTGGTAATGTATGAAGCTACTCCTTGTCTTGAGTGTGCCATGTGTCTAGTAATGCATATTGATCAATGCTTCTGGCATTGGTCACATAAAACAAGACTCTCTGGGAGGAGGGTTAGTGTACCAACATCAACATTGCCTCCGGAGGCCTCAACCTAGCCCATTGTAGGGATGTCTCATGGGGTAGAAACTCCACTACTCCTAAAAGGGGTGGAGTTTACTTTTTCTGTGACATAAAAAAGAGGACACTTTGTCAGTATCTGCCCCTTCGTGCATGGGGAGGGGGGAAGTAAGACTAATTCTGGTCAGGCGCAGGGCCAGAAATGGGACTCGGGTGTCTCCACCATTAGGAGTATCTCTGAGGTTAGGTATAGCATATGGTCTCCTAGCATGAGGACGGCATAGGTACACTTGTATCTCGTTAACTCCAACAAGTCCATCGTGACAAATCCTCATTTCTCATAGACTTGTTTGCTTACCATGTTGTCTTCTGAAATAGAGGAAATGCTTGCAATTTCCAGAGTTACTGCAACTTCAACAGGCTTTTCTGCAAGAAACAAAAAAATGTTCATAACTGTTAGTGACTCATTGTAATGTAAATATCACTTTTAAAGTATAGTTGTCATTTTAAGTGACTCTATCTCTGTCTCACAGACTAAAATGTATGGAGTTAGTATCTGAACTCACAAAGTAATATCAGGTCATACAGCGTCAAAACACATTAAGGTATTAAAGTCATCGCAGCATCAGCACGAGGTAACATGAGGTCACTGCAGCGTAAATGAGTTACATCAGACTACCCCAACTTAAGGGCATTATACAGGCCCAAAAGGATGCACGTCAAGTCATATGAATAATCAAGTAACACAAAAGACATAGGGTGTGGTTCAGGTGGAGTAAAGATTCAGGTGTTGGACAACATATAGGATGACACATATGTGGAAGTAATAAATGTATATGTAGTGAGAAATGGATCACATAATCAGGAAAAAAATTAGAACAGTAATACAATTAAATTACTAACCAAACAGTCCATGACAAACGTGAAGTACCAAGAACAAAAAAAAGGTGCAAAGTACATGTGAACTCACAAAGAAATGAAATTTAATGAGGAAACATAAAATAAACTTTGTGAAATAAATTAAATGATAAAAAAGGCAAAAAAAAATTCTAGGTAAACAATACTCAGAATAAATGAGTACACCCGCATTGAAAGGTTAGATTTTAACAAATTTCTCATTGAACAGAAGAACAACTTCCCTAATTTTGACATTGAGTTTCATAGGACCTTATTTTAACCCAATAACATGAATTAAGATTAATAATCATATAACTTGAATTACAAAATTTTTAGTTTCACTCAAATTATTTTATGCAAAAATGAATACACCCCCCATCAAAAAGTACTGCATCTAGAATTTATATGATCTCCATGATCCAAGCGTTTGTAGAATGAAATCAGATGTGCTCACCTGATACAGTTGTGAAAATAGGTTACGGCTGCTGCAGGCACCACGAGGAGTTAGTATCAAAAATCCAAGTAGAAGTGGACTCCTGCGCTGTCGTATCATGTACATGTGTGATTTATCTGAGAAGCGCGTAATAACATCACGTTTAACCATTACTGCTGACCATCTTCTTACGACAGCGCGGGAGTCCACTTCTATTTGAATCTTTCACTCTTTTTGAGGCTGGGAGCCTGGATCGTGGATAGAAAATGGTGTTCAACTTGTCTCTTCAGAATTCCCTTTAGGCGTTCAACTTAGTTCAAATCAGGAGACATACTTGGTCACTGAATCACTTTCACCCTGTTCTTCATCAGAAATACAACAAATGTGTATCTTGTATCATTGCCATGTTGTAGTGTCTAAAACATACTGCCCATTCAGACAAATGTATCAGCTGTCAGGTTTCCATTAAATAGATTTTCCAGGCTTATGAATTTATCATGAATTTCAATAGTGTCTGAGCTAGTGTTCTTGACAATGGCCTCTACCAAGTGAACACAGCTGTGCTTTTCTGGCTTGGTTCACTGTTAACATTCTGTGCCATCTAAGGTGAAAACATGTATTCTGTGGAATTTTAGATGTGAAGTGCAACCCAATGAATCTGATATTGATAACATATTTAAAGAGAATCTGTCACCCTTTCGCGTTTTTAGTTAATAATATGGGCATACAGATGGCATAGAGGTGAAATTAACCTCCTGAATGAGGGGTCGTTTTGGAAAAATCGTCTTTTTTAATCTTCTATCTTCCAGGCTATGGGGCGTGTGCTGCCTGGAAGATAAGATTGCCTCCAGTCTTTATTATACAGGATTCTTCCTCCCCTTCTCTGCAGAATTCCTGTGACATCAGGTGCATGGCTGGAAATCCTGAACTTGCACATTCTGTCTACCGTCTCTCCCCAGCACTATGAAGCAGCAGTGACTCCAGAGCGCCTGCGCACAGCAAAATTTAAACCTGTGCCCACAGAAGGGTGGAACAGTGCACAGAGGGACAGCAGACATAATGCACAGCTGTGAGATTTCTGCACACGCACCTGAATTCACAGAGACACCAGAGAATAGAAGGGAAGGAGTAATCCTGTATAATGAGGAAGGGAGGCAGGCTTATTTTCCAGCAGCATATGCCCCATACCCTGGAAGAAAAAGATATAAAAGAGGATTTTTGCCAGATGACCCCTCATCAAGGAGGCATACAGGTATGGCTAATATCACCTTTATTCCACCTGTGTGCCTATATTAATGACTAAAAAAACGTAAAAGGTAAACAGATTCCCTTTAAAGAATATATGTGCCTCAACAATTATTGACCAAGCTTCAGAATTGAGCACGTGAATTGCATTTCATTCAATGGCAAGTGGTTGACATGTGACTTGCGACCAGTAACAATAAGTACAATGCATTTGGAAACATTTGCTAATCTGTGTTGCAGGCAGTCATAGATGACAGTAGGTGACTTGTAAACAAAAGGCCTTAGCAAAAAAAACAGGATGTCCTACTGCTGTGTGTAAATATGTGGACTGGTTGACAGCTTCTTTTAAGGCTACATTGACATGACCGTTATGTTTTTGCGGTCCACAAAACACGGTCTGCTTTTTTCACGGATGCATCCATGTGGCATCCGTGTGACATCCGTTCCATTCCGTATACGGGCCATGTGTCATCCGTGTGGCATATGTAGTGGCCCGGTCCAGATTGTGTCTGTTTCTTTAAGTACATTTACTTATATGTAATATTATGTTATATGTTATAAGTAAAGCATTTTTCATTTGCTGTGTTCTAGCACCATCTACTGGTGAAAACTTTAAGAATCTGAAGTGTGCATTGGGTGTTTTCCTATTGGCCAGTTCTTGGTCACATGGCTCAATAGGTGGAGCTATTCTCCAGCCTCTGTCTGGAAAGAACTGGAATGTTCTGGTTCTGGCTGAGTCTTCTCTGAGGGAAGAGATTGTGTGGAGTTTCTCTTCACCACAAGACTCCTGCTAGGCCTGAGGCCTAGAATTTCACCATTTACTGATTTTTATAGCCAATATACTGAGGTCTTCCTATCCTGAATCCTCACTGGCCAGAAATACATCTCTTCAGACAGTAGGGCATACTGAGTATATACCAGACCCTACTGCATGCAGATTGGGGAAGTTTGA
Source organism: Anomaloglossus baeobatrachus (assembly GCF_048569485.1). Lineage (NCBI taxonomy): Eukaryota > Metazoa > Chordata > Amphibia > Anura > Aromobatidae > Anomaloglossus > Anomaloglossus baeobatrachus. The sequence continues at coordinate 106,265,887 of NC_134356.1, read as the reverse complement.
GGGTCTCCCACCCCACTGCAATATTGTTGGCTTGCATGCCATTGTCCACGCACCAGCCGTTCGGTCCCCGTAATGCGCTGGGCAACTTTCTACATTTGCTTAGAAGTACTGCATGTGTCTTAACTAGCAGTGAAATCAACCCCAGGACTCCAGGTCTGTACAATCTTATTACTGTGTCATATCTACCCTCTAAGCTCAAGAGACTCTGAACCTACTAAAAGCATACCAGAATTACATCTGAAACAAATCGTGCTCTTAAAAGCTCCAGAACCCTAATTGCACTTCAGCATTCAACTCCAAGCTGTATTTGCCGTGGCCTACCCACAAAAGACTGAAACATACAGTATATTCCGTGTTGTTTTCCTTTGCAGTGCTATATTCAAGACGGGGAGCCTTCCATCTCAGAGACTAGGTTGGTGCATAATAGTGCATCCCTTAAAGCTACAGTGTCGTCATTATTCTTAAAGAAACAGTACTTGCATCATCACCAAAATGTCTGAACCTCTTCATAATGACCAGGCTGAGTCTGTTAACTCTGTATCATCATCAGCAGCAGCTAGTGGAACAGGCTAATGCCACCAACCCAGTTCCAGCCCCTGTCATGGCTACCAGCATGCCATTCTTCATTGGAACCTCTAGTCTCCCAAAACTACAGAGGAGATCCTCATACACTTGCGGAGTTCAAAGAAAAGATGATGTATACTTTTTTGAGCTTTTCTCACTTTCTCCCCATCAGCAGGTACAACTTCTCCTGGGACAGCTTGATTGACCAGCTGCTGAGGAAGTCCGTTCCTGGCCATCTACCGAGAAAACCAGTGTAGAAGCGATCCTCACCCGCCTGAGAAAAGAATTTGAACGCCAATCACCCACCGAGGTTCGTCTCAAATTTTACAACAGACGTCAGGGACCAGGTGAGACTCTTAGGGACTACGCACTAGCCCTTCAGTCTGCCTACAGGGCTTTACAGCAAATAGACACTATAGATCCTGCTGCTGCAGAGAACATAATCACTGACAGATTCATAGAAGGTTTGGACTCCAGGATAGTACAAAGTCGACTCCGCATGCTAGCAGCACAAAATCCAAACATGACTTTCTTAGACTTTATAACTCTAGCCCTGCGAGTAGTGGGTACTGACTCACCTTGTACCAGCTATGCTCTTGCGCCTCGTTCCTCCGACCTTGCTGCTGGAATTTCTACTGTATCTCCTCTTTCACCTGTTTCCCCTATGCAGGCCACACAGTCTGTGCAAGCCCCTACTCTCATTCATGCACCTCCTACCACGGATGCACTTGTCCAAGTCCTTGAATCTGTATTCCAAGCATTAAAGGAGCTAAAAGGCCAACGCCCTGCATCATGTGAATCATCTGTAAACCGGACATTGTCCCCAGAGCCACGTTCTAGTAGGCCAAGTCCTGATAGGCCCCCTCCTGGAAGGCCTCCAACTGGTGATTGTGTGTACTGTACTTATTGTGAGCGTCTTGGACACTACAAGTATCAATGTTATAAGTTAAACGAGCCGCGCCTCGGGAGGTGAATCCAAGGGCCCAAAGGGACAATCACAATGGATTTCCCGGTTCATCTCCAAGTGCCCGTACATAACCATATGGATCGATGGTGTACCTCTAGAAGCTTTAGTGGACACTGGTTCACAAGTCACCACAATTGAGCGACAAGCCTTTGAAAAGAATTGGGACTTTGATCTCCTGAATCCAGTGGGTAAAGCAAAGTTAGACTTAATTGCAAGTAATGGTCAACCTATTTCCCAGCTAGGCTACTGGGAACCCACAATCCAAATTGGTGATCGCAAGTTACCAGGTCAAGGTGTAAGGCTATGTCCGCACGTTGCTTTTTACCTGCTTTTTACCTGCTTTTTTGCTGCTTTTTCAACTGCAGCGTTTAATGCCAAAATGGTTGTGTTCTGCTTTTCAAGCAAAGTCTATGGGAATTTGGGTTTCTTGTCCGCACTATGCAGTTCAAACTGCTGCCTTTTTGTTGCAGAACTTTGGTCAAAAACTCAGCTTTGCAGTGCAAAACCCAAATGGCAAAAACAACTGACATGTCAATTGTTTTTGCCATTTGGGTTTTGCACTGCAAAGATGAAAAGCTTGAAAAGCAGAACACAACCATTTTGGCATTAAACGCTGCAGTTGAAAAAGCAGCAAAAAAGCAGGTAAGAAGCAGGTAAAAAGCAACGTGCGGACATAGCCTTATTGTTACTGAGGCTGAGGGAGATACAACAGCAGTAGTGTTAGGCATGAATGTCATTCGCCATGTGTTTACTGAATTGCTCGCTGCCTTGCATGCTTCTCTCCCTTCTGCTTCTCCTCCTTACAGGCAAGCTGTTGAGCGGACTATCAAAGTGCTCTGCGCCCAACAGAAATTTGCCAACAGTAAAGGTGAGATCTGCCGTGTGCGTATCACTGACGCACGACCAGTTACCCTGTCAGCCAACAGCGAGACTCTAGTCTGGTGTCGAGTTCGACCAGGAGTTTACAACGAGGACTATGTAGCTCTTCTTGACTCCATCCAGATTGAAGGACAGCCCCTGGTGAAAGCTGCCAGAAGTATTGTCACTGTCTCAAACGGTAGAGTACCAGTACGGCTAATCAACCTAAGTGATGGGCCCATCGAGCTATACAAGTTTAATTCAGTTGCTCAACTGTATAACCTTGATCCAGAAGACATCTTAGATGAAGAGACACTTGCTCATCAAAAGTCGTTAAAAGCCACTCCCAAAAGCTCTAATACACCCACTACCTTCTGGTGGAATGAACTTAATGTTGGAGATGCTAACACTCCTATTGAATACATCAATGGTGTAACTAAACTTGCTAAGCGACACAGCCAAGCTTTCAGCAAACACCCCCTTGACTTCGGCAAGACTACTCTGATCCAGCACAAGATCAACACAGGTGATCATCCTCCTATCAAAGAAAGACATCGTCCAGTACCTCCTGCTAACTATCAACAAGTAAAGAAGCTGTTAAAAGAGATGAAAGATTCTGAAGTCATCTGAGAAAGTCAAAGCCCATGGAGCTGACCTTGTCTTCCAAACATCAGATAATATGGCGAGTAGCCTGTAGAACAGTGGACAGTATTGTTGTAGATTTCCACTAACTCGTCAAGCAATTGAGGCCATTCAGCTTGTTTGGTAACAGATGCTGTTCGTAGCATATTGATGAAGGTCTGGTTGACTTTCTCACAGAGGCCATTCCCTTGGGGATGATAGGCGGTTGTTCTCAGCTTTTTGCACTCATGGAATTGGCAGAGTTCTTGAAATAATTGTGACTCAAAGGCAGATCCACGATCTGTGAGGACTGCTTCAGGGCAACCGTAATGTCTCACATATTCACGGTAGAAGGTGATAGCTGTAGTCCGAGCTGTAAGGTCTTTTGCTGGCACAACAGCAACCCACTTAGTAGTAGTTTGTGCTAGCTTCACATGATCAAGAGCGACTAGCTCGTTTGGTTTCTGAGAATGGATTGGATGAAGAGGAGCTCTGGCATCTTTCTTACCGACTTTGGTGAGTTTGCAAGCTGGACATTCACTACACAAATTTTCTATGTCTGACCGCATCCCAATCCAATAGAAGCGTTGGCGTATGGTGGCTTCAGTTTTGTGCACGCCAAAGTGCGCAGACTGGTCGTGGTAGGCATCAAGAACAATTCTGGCATCTCGCCGTGGGATTAGAATCTGATGTAGCCTTTCACCTGAAACCGGGTCTAAGGTATTGCGCAGGATCAATCCCTTTTGAATGAAGAGTCTTTTGCGCTGTCTCCAGAGACGATTAAGCTCAACATCAGGACATCTTCTGCGTCGTCTGAAAGGTATTCTCCCAGTAGTCAGGTAATCATAGATCTCACCTAGGACACGAGACTCATTTTGAAGAGTTTTCCATCTTGATGGATCTTGGAATAGGTCAGGTTTCTGTGGAGAAACATCATCAGTTTGTGTAGCAGCAACAGCATTTTGTGTAACAAACCTTTGATAGAAGGGAGGCATCTCAACATCTTTCCACAGATCTTCCTCAGGAGGCTCTTCTCCTTTGGGCAAACGGGATAACATATCAGCATTGATGTTGATCTTGCCACTGCGATACTTAATATCAAAGCAGAAATTCGCTAATCTTGAAGCCCATCTCTGTTCAAGAGCACCTAGCCGTGCAGTATTGAGATGAGCAAGAGGATTATTGTCCGTGTAAACGGTGAAGGGTGTAGCAGCGAGGTAATCTTTGAACTTCTCTGTAACTGCCCACACAAGAGCTAGCAGCTCTAACTTGAACGAACTGTAATTGCTATCGTTTTTCTCTGCACCTCTCAAGCTTCGGCTAGCATATGCAATGACTCTCTCTTTGTCACCCTGGACTTGTGATAGTACCGCGCCGAGGACTTGGTGGCTGGCATCCGTGTAGACACGGAAAGGATGATGGTAGTCAGGGTACGCCAGAATTGGAGGTGAAGTCAATAGACTTTTCAACATCTGAAAGGCAGTTTCTTGTCGCTCAGACCAATTAATTGGAAGTCTTCTGTCGTAGTTTTCTCTAGGGCAACCTCGTAGGAGTTCTGTAAGGGGTTCTGCTATTTGCGCAAAATGAGGTATGAAGCGGTGGTAGTAGCCCGCAAAACCTAGGAAACTTCTGATTTCTTTGACGGTTCTTGGGGTGTTTCAGTTGTTCACAGCTGAGATCTTTTCAGGGTCAGGCTGGATACCTTCGGCACTTACAACATGACCCAGGTAGTTGACTTTTGGCTTGAGCAGATGACACTTTGACGGTTTTAGTTTCAGGCCATGTTCAATAAGTACCTGGAATACTTCTGCAAGGTGGCATAGGTGGTCTTCATAAGTGCGAGAGTATACGACAACATCATCAAGATATAACAGAACGCTCTGGAAGTTGAGGTGACCAAGACATCTTTCCATGAGTCGCTGAAATGTAGCAGGGGCGTTGCATAACCCAAACGGCATACCGTTAAACTCAAAGAGTCCCATTGGGGTGGTGAAAGCTGTCTTCTCTCTATCCTCAGGAGCCATGGGTACTTGCCAGAAACCGCTGGTTAAATCAAGAGTGGAGAAGTATGCAGCTGAGCCAAGAGCGGTGATGGATTCTTCAATCCGTGGAAGAGGATAGGCATCTTTGTGTGTAACATTATTCAACTTTCGGTAGTCGACAAAAAATCTGATGTTACCATCCTTTTTCTTCACCAGGACGATGGGTGCAGCCCCAAAAGATCGTTCTCTTGGAATCCAAGTCCCTGACGTGATCAATCCCCTGCAAAAAACTGATTGGGTCTCAGAGCATCAGCGAAGAATACCCAAAGTCCAACAGATTGTTGATTACCGCATGGGTGAAGCTCACCGTCAACAAGAAGAGAGCTACAATCAAAGAGCTAATGCTTCCCCACTTCAAGTTGGAGACAAGGTATGGCTAAAGAAGTACCACCGTACAGGAAAACTCGACTCACTCTGGGAAACAGAGCCATGCACAGTTACAGCTATCCCATATCCTGAGTCAGATGTCTATGAAGTGAATAAACCCGGAATGGCCCCACAGACAGTGCACAGGAACCGTATGAAGCTATGCACCAAAGAGGATCTACTGTTGATGTCATCACCTTCTCCACAAGTCTTGCCGGTCTACACACTAATTCCTGCAATGGAAATACCAGCCAGACAACCTACTGTGGAAGAGTCCCTCTACAACACTCAATTTATCCTTCCATGCTATCAATATGTCCCTGTATCGATTCCTGCTCCAGTTGCTGCTCCTCTGCCAACTTCACCTGAGCCAGCAAACAATATCATTCCTGCTCAAGAGGAAGATCAAGTGTTGAGGCGTTCAGAGCGAAGCACAAAAGGAAAACTTCCAGCTCGCTACAGAGACTAAAAGGTCATATCCTTTACCATGAGTATATAATCTTGTTTATTTATTTAGCTGGATAGTTAGTTTAGTAATGTTTAAGCCTCTGCACCTGGGTAATACCAAGCACCTTGTTTATTATTTGCACAATTTTCTATATACAGCTATGGACTTATGGACTGTTTGTTGCCACTAAAGTGCCTTTCCAGGGCCTTTCATATGGACGATAGTATATTGCGGAAAGAGACTCTATCTCATATTGGCACTACCACATTCATGTTTTGCATTTGTTAATTTCCTATTGTTCTTCCGTCTAGCTGCATATTCTTGCCTTATTGTGACACATATATTTCCTTCCTTTCGTAGCAGTCCTCCACTTGCACAATCGTCGAGGACGGCTCACCTTCAGAGGGGGAGTATGTAGTGGCTCGGTCCAGATTGTGTCTGTTTCTTTAAGTACATTTACTTATATGTAATATTATGTTATATGTTATAAGTAAAGCATTTTTCATTTGCTGTGTTCTAGCACCATCTACTGGTGAAAACTGTAAGAATCTGAAGTGTGCATTGGGTGTTTTCCTATTGGCCAGTTCTTGGTCACATGGCTCAATAGGTGGAGCTATTCTCCAGCCTCTGTCTGGAAAGAACTGGAATATTCTGGTTCTGGCTGAGTCTCCTCTGAGGGAAGAGATTATGTGGAGTTTCTCTTCACCACAAGACTCCTGCTAGGCCTGAGGCCTAGAATTTCACCATTTACTGATTTTTACAGCCAATATACTGAAGTCTTCCTATCCTGAATCCTCACTGGCCAGAAATACATCTCTTCAGACAGTAAGGCATACTGAGTATATACCAGACCCTACTGCATGCAGATTGGGGAAGTTTGAGGGTCTCCCACCCCACTGCAATATTGTTGGCTTGCATGCCATTGTCCACGCACCAGCCGTTCGGTCCCCGTAGTGCGCTGGGCAACTTTCTACATTTGCTTACAAGTACTGCATGTGTCTTAACTAGCAGTGAAATCAACCCCAGGACTCCAGGTCTGTACAATCTTATTACTGTATCATATCTACCCTCTAAGCTCAAGAGACTCTGAACCTACTAAAAGCATACCAGAATTACATCTGAAACAAATTGTGCTCTTAAAAGCTCCAGAACCCTAATTGCACTTCAGCATTCAACTCCAAGCTGTATTTGCCGTGACCTACCCACAAAAGACTGAAACATACAGTATATTCCGTGTTGTTTTCCTTTATTCCCGCTGTATTAAAGAAACTGCTATCCCCAAGACCGTGTCTGTGGACTGTCCATCAGTTGTGGATACTGTGTGGGGGTGGATAGCAGGGAACATCAGGGCCTGGTAGACCACCCAGGGAACACGGCCCCTGCAACCTCGTGCCAGAACAGCAACTGTGACATATAGAACATTTGAGGTCCTCTGTCCCTGGGTCCTTAAACATCCGTGTGCCTTCCGTACAAAAACACAGAAGCAAAACACAGAAGCAACTAGATAAATAAATAGATGGATAGCTAGATATAGATAGATTGAGGGATAGATAGATAGATACATAGAGGGATAGATAGACAGACAGAGAGATAGATAGAGGGATAAATAGAGGGATAAATAGAGGAATGAAAGAATGAATGAATGAATGAATGAATGAATGAATGAATGGATAGAGGGATAGCTATAGGGATAGATAGATATTAGATGAGAAAGACATATAATGTCCCACTCCCCAGCATTTTGTAATCTTGCACCCTTTAGTGCCTTTTATGTGGCACTAAAAGGTGCTTAGCCTTGTACCACGGGGGTACCATGACGATCCATACTCACTGTCCCAGTCAATGAAGAACAGAATGTTCGCCATTGACTGGGAGAGCAGTGCACTGACCTGAGCTAACATCATGAGGTCAGCCCAGTTCACTGCAGGGCATGCCCAGCGCTGACTTCAGGAAGTTAGCGAAGTACATTACCTGCGGTGATGAAAACCGCTGCACTCCTGACATCAGCACTGGTCACTGAGTTCTATGCCCGCTGTGTTCTCAGATCACCTCTCGCGAGCGGCCTGTGACGTCACCACTAGTTACAGGCTCGGGCCGGCCACGACAGGTGATGTGAGAATGCGGCTGTCAGTGATGAGCGCTGACGTCAGGAGTGCAGGAGTTCATCACCGCAGGTAATGAACTTTACTAACCTCCTGACGGCAACGCTCATCATCCCCATGGCTGCTCGCACTGCAGTGCCGGCATATGCTGACATTGCAGTGCGGGCAGCTGGGGACACACTGCAGTGCGGGCAGCTGCGAACACACTGCAGTGCGGGCAGCTGCTGACACACTGCAGTGCAGGCATATGCTGACACACTGCAGTACGGGCATATGCTGACATTGCAGTGCCGGCATATGCAGACACACTGCAGTGCGGGCATATGCTGACATTGTAGTGCGGGCATATGCTGACACTGCAGTGCAAGCAGCCACGCGGCTGGAGCGGGAGCGGGCACAGACTACACGGGCACCCGATGGAGGTCACACAGAGGTGCTTCCGTGTGGCTTCCGGGGATTTTGCGGACCCATTGACTTGTATTGAGTCACGGTCCGTTATTACGGAACAGAAAGAACAATGTTCCAGAACAACAGAACGGACAGACAGCATCCGATGTGTTTTTTGTAGGATCGGATGCACACGGAAGTGCTTCCGTGTGCTATCTGATCCTACACAAAAGACATTGAAAAGATGGTCCTGTCCGTGGGTCCGCAAAAATACAGGAACTGACCAAGACAGATAGAACAGTCATGTGAATGAGCCCTAATAGTGTTTTGCTTTGTGCAATGTTGTGTAGTATGTCTTGTAACCACTGACACTATATTGGGCTTGCTGTGATTGACCTGACCCAGCTCCGTGGCCCCGTCAGATACATGAAAAGACAAACAAACAGGTGTCAAGTGTAAATGGGGATGGAAGGAGGGCGACGAGTCCCTGAGAAGCGTGTCTCACCGGTTGCAATGGCGACTGGGTCTTGGCCTCCTCCCCCGCAGACCCTTCTTGTGACTTTTCCTCTCCCAGGGCAGTGTTGGATGGGAATGGGGATGCTTCGCAGTGCCACCTATGGTTTGCGGCCAGGAATCAGCCGTCGCTGTAGAGTCTCTCTCCGGGGCAGGTGTTGGGTACAGCCAGGATGGTGTCGCTCCCCATGGATAGAGCGGGATTACCCCGAGAGGTTGGTGAGAATGGTGCGGCAGTCCACGGGCGCGCCAGAGTGCAGGGTGGCGGCATTTACTCACAGAGTCATTGGGTGCGGGTTCCAGATGCTTTTATTCACTGGTAAAATGTTATCGCACCCCAGGTGCTGGTCCTTGCCATCAGAGATTCCGGTCGATTCCGGGCAGGTCAGAGATCCATTCCGGTTTGGTAATCAGTGGGCTCTCTCCTATGTGCACTACTCTGTACTTGGTAGGTCCCTGTAGCCTGAAGCATTTTAGGGTCCCCTCCTGGTCTATCAGTCTTAGCCCGTATGCAGGCAGCTTAAACCTTGTCTGGGTTGGACCTCTCTCTCAGCTTCCGGGGTTCTCCCTTTGCTGCTGTGCTCTGGGCTCTTAGGTTGGTGAGGGACCGTGGAGATCCCCTCACTGGGCAGAGTTATCAGATGAGCTTGGAGCGTCTGTCTCATCTAGGGTTCTGCACCCAGCCGTGCCCAGTCCTGTAAGTACTCCCCGTACTCTTTGAGCCCATGATTACTGGTACCGGGGTCCATCCCTCCAGGTGTTACTAGCCCCGGTCTGGCTGGCTCCCCTCTCCAGGAGACTCCTGCAGAGGTTGGTGAGGTGTTACATCCCAGATTGTTCTGTTCTGCCTCCCTGAGGGGTGCCTGGGGCAGCAACCCCTCAGGGAGCTGCTGCACAGCGTGTCTGCTCTGTCTCTGTCTGACTGGAACTGACCTCGACTTCCTGTCTGCTTTGTAACTTACTCCTACTCCTGCCCCACACCTTTGAAGGATCCAGATCATTGTTATGGTGACCTGGAGATCCCCCCAGTGCCTGGGTCTGCTAGGAACTGGCTGAGTCATTTCCTGACTGTGTTTAGATTAGCTATGTGATGTGTGTGTAAACTTACCGGGTTAACCTCTTCCTGCCCAGGAAGGATATAATGATATACCCTGTAGCGACCAGTCTCAGGGGCGCTACACATTAGGCCTGAACTGGCTATCAATCAGTGTCAGAGCGTGGTTACTGCCACTGCTCACTATGTACTGAAGCTGCGCTGGCCAAGCCTCTATGACGGACTGAAAGCCGATAGTTGGCAGGAGGAAAAAAAGTTAATTTCCTCCCTTTAGTGGGGTGTTCAGTGCTGAACTGCTTTGGAAAGCTATTAACCTGCAGATTAACCATATATTTGCAGGTTAATGGCGACTTGGGACAGGTTTCCTTTAAAACCATTTTTTCCTTTAGTGCAAGAATAGACTGCTGTAGAGTCTCTCATCTGAGGAGAATCAGAATTATGCAAATTAAACTCTTATCAAACTTTGATCAGAGTTTAATCTGTGCTTCAGTTTAAAGTGATTGTCTCAGATTAAAGCGATTGTCTCCCCACTGTGAGGAGAAAATGGAGAACAAAATATCTCCATCTTTTCCATTGTGTCTTTGAGGGGAAATGGAACTGCACTTAGGTGTCATCCAAGTGCAATCTGATGATTTTCACACGCTCATTGACTTCCATGGCTGAATGTGATGTAATTATTGGATCAAACTCTGGCATATTGTGATTTTGACATGTGAGCTGACCTATAAGCTAACATTGGTCCGAGTGCAATATGATGTTTTGTCGGTCACATTTGGACTGAAAATACTTTATTTACACCTGCCTCTGCCTCTAGGCTGTGTGTGCTGTGTTTGTATACCTAATTAAGAGGGGGAGGAATTGTTTGCCCTTAGCTTTCTCATGTAGTTATAGACTGAGCTGTTTCATATACTAAATAGTTGTAAGTCAAACGTATGTATGAGATAGCCAAGATGATTGCCTATAAAATCAAGGTAGTCTCAAGTTTGAAGCATTAGTGAAAGGTGAGATATGGAGAACAAACAAAAAATTCAAAACATTGTTACCATTTTGCTCAACACTGTATTGAGCCCAAAGAGTCTGTCTGAACTTGCTCTAAGGCTATGTGCGCACTTTGCATTCAATTTTGCAGCGTGTAAGTCATTGCCTGTGCGTCTCAGAACGCAGCCGAAAAAGCTGCGTTCTGAGACGCATTCGGCAGAATGCAACGTGCGCATATTTCTGCAGAATTCATGCGTTCTGGATGCTTTCTCTGCCATAGACAGAGTGGGAAAAGCATCCAGAACGCACATTTTTGACAGTGCGGTCCCACTTGGTTCTGCAGCATCCCCATAGACTTGCAGCAGAGCTGAGTGGGACCGCACTGTCAAAAAGAGCATGGCTGGCTGCGAGACAGTGCCGCGCGAGATCAGATCAGAATGAACTCGGATGAACTTCACCCAACTTCATTGTGATTGCCCGGTTCTGTGCGTGTGCCGCGGCTTGATTTGTGGTCACACTTGAAGGACTCACCTGTGATCGCAAATCCCCTGAGTGACTGCAGTGAGCCACGCGATCAGCTGTGCTTCACTCAGGTTACTCACGGCCACAGCTGCAGTCCTCCACCTGAGAGCAGTGGCCGTGAGTAATCTCAGTGACAGCACAGCTGATCGTACCACTCACTTCAGTTGCTGCATGGAGCTCACAGGAGCAGCGGTATTCTACCATACTATAAAGAAAAAGACATGGATCGCACATCCCAAAAATACAATGATCTAAAAGCCGCTAGGCAAAAAATTTAATAGAACACGAGGTTCTTTTGTTACCATTCTGATCAGATTGTATTAAGCCCACTGCCACGTCACGGCAAACCTCTTGAGTGGGTCCCTAACCTGACCTTTTTGTGTGGCACCGTGCACCGACCACCGCCGCAGCGACAAAGCGCCAGCAGGGCGGGCGACCTGGTGCCTCACAGCACCCATGCTGCAAGGCAAAGCCCCCAAGGCTCCAGGCCGCGCCGCCCCACCGACACCACACCACCACAACAGCAGCCACCACACAGCACCAACACACAGTGAGAGGAGCTGTGCACTCACCTCCCACTGGCTCCCATATGTGAACTGGGAGCAAAAAGAAGGCTGACCCCTCTTGCAGTCTCCTGCTGATTAAAATCACCTGTGCCAAATGGGGGAGAGTGCAGATCCAAGCAAAAAAAGAGGGGGATAGACTGATATAAATACCATACTATAAAGAAAAAGACATGGATCGCACATCCCAAAAATACAATGATCTAAAAGCCGCTAGGCAAAAAACTGTGTGCTGGTGCTGTGTGGTGGCTGCTGTTGTGGTGGTGTGGTGTCGGTGGGGCGGCGCGGCCTGGAGCCTTGGGGGCTTTGCCTTGCAGCATGGGTGCTGTGAGGCACCAGGTCGCCCGCCCTGCTGGCGCTTTGTCGCTGCGGCGGTGGTCGGTGCACGGTGCCACACAAAAAGGTCAGGTTAGGGACCCACTCAAGAGGTTTGCCGTGACGTGGCAGTGGGCTTAATACAATCTGATCAGAATGGTAACAAAAGAACCTCATGTTCTATTTAATTTTTTGCCTAGCGGCTTTTAGATCATTGTATTTTTGGGATGTGCGATCCATGTCTTTTTCTTCATAGTAGAGCAGCGGTATTCTACTGCCGCTCCTGTCAGCTTCCGATGTAGCAGAGCTGAAAGCGTTTTGGACCTTGCGTGGATTACCTGGACCTGGAGTTGTTTTTGAGGGGTTAATAAAGTGGTGAAAGAAGGTGTTTTTTTGTCTTTCATTACAAATAAAGGATTTTTTGGATGTGTGTGTTTATTTACTTTAACTTACAGGTTAATCATGGAAGGTATCTCGGGGAGACGCCTGCCATGATTAACCTAGGACTTAGTAGCAGCTATGGGCTGCTGCCATTAACTCCTTATTACCCCGTTTGCCACCGTACCAGGGCAATTTGGGATGAGCCGGGTAAAGTCCCGGGACTGTCGCATCTAATGGATGCGTCAATTCTGGGCGGCAGCTGGCTGATATTGTTAGGCTGGGGGGCTCCCCATAACGTGGAGCTCCCCATCCTGAGAATACTAGCCTTCAGCCATGTGGCTTTACCCGGGCTGGTATCCAAATTGGGGGACCGCACGTCGTTTTTTTCAATTATTTTTTTTTTTAACTGCTCATTGAGACACGCCCACCGGCGGCTGTGATTGGTTGCAGTGAGACAGTTGTCACTCAGCGTGGGGGCGTGTATGACTGCAACCAATCATAGGCGCCGGAGGGTGGGGGAAGCAGGGAATACGTGATGGATTAATGAGCGGCCGGCATTTTCACAAGAGGATCACATCACCTGGATTGGGCACCCTCCATACTAAGCATGCAGCTGCATAGAATGACATGAAGCTGACACACTTGTCGGGAGCAGGTGTGACTCCAGCCTAACTGGAAGCAAGTGGAGTTAAAAAACAAGCATGAGATTAAAACAGAAGTTTAAGTCCCTGTAGGTATGTAAGTGTCCACAAATGTTTATTATTAGGGATGATCGAATACCTCAAATATTAGGCTTTGCGAATATTTTTCAAATAGGTTGCCGCTATTCAACTATTCGCAAATATTCGATGCGCAATGTAAGTCTACGAGAAACCCGAATAACAACTATTCAGAACTATTTGGGCTTCACATAGACTTATATTGCGCATCGAATATTCGCAAATCGGCGATCTATTCGGAAAATATTCACGAAGCCGAATATTTGAGGTATTCGATCATCCCTATTTATTATTTCTTACTGTGTCCTTGTTTGGATAATGGATGTAATAGATAAAGAAGAACTGTTACTTACGATTGAAATTTGGGCGTAAATATTTGTTATAATGTTGGGTGAGATTTTGAAATCCGGAAAGTTCATCTGGCTCCTCAGCTTGTATGTAATACATAAAACTGGAATATAAATAAAAAATGATTACACAATATATAAATATTATTCAGATTAATGTTTTGCGTCTAAAAATTGTATGAATTATAACATTAGATTATTATTAGATAACTAGAAGGTGGCCCGATTCTACGAATCGGGTATTCTAGAATTTACGTATTGTGTAGTTCATGTATGATTTTTGTTATATATATATATATATATAGATGTTGTTGTGTGTAGTTACCAAGTGTTTGTGTAGGGCGCTGTACATGTTCTGGGTGTTGTCTGGGTGTGGCGGGGGGTGAGAGCGGTGTTGTATGTGTGTTGCGTGTGTTGCGTTGTTTGTGGAGAGCTGTGTGTCTGTAGCATTGTGTGTGTGTGGCGCGGTTTGTGTGTGTGTGGTGTGTTTTGGGAGGAGGTATGTTTTGTGCAATGTGTGTGTTGTGCGGTATGTGCGTATATTTGTGTGTGCCGCGGTGTTTGTGTGTTGGGTGTTGTGTGTGTGCAGCGTTGTCTGTGTGTGTGGGTGTCTGTGTAGGGCAGTTGTTTGTGGTTCCCAGTGTGTGTGTGTGGTGTGTTGTGCAGTGCGCGCGCGTGTGTGTGTGTTGGGGGGAGGTGTGCACTTCCCATCGTGCTCCATCCCCCATGCAGTGCACTCCCCATCGTGCTCCATCCCCCATGCAGCGCACTCCCCATCATGCTCCATCCCCTATGCTGCGCACCCCCCATCGTGCTCCATCTCCCATGCTGCGCACTCCCAAACGTGCTCCATCCGCCATGCTGCGCACTCCCAAACGTGCTCCATCCGCCATGCTGCGCACTCCCAAACGTGCTCCATCCGCCATTCTCCGCACTCCCCATCGTGCTCCATCCCCCATGCAGCGCACTCCCCATCGTGCTCCATCCCCTATGCTGCGCACCCCCCATCGTGCTCCATCTCCCATGCTGCGCACTCCCAAACGTGCTCCATCCGCCATGCTGCGCACTCCCAAACGTGCTCCATCCGCCATGCTGCGCACTCCCAAACGTGCTCCATCCGCCATACTCCGCACTCCCCATCGTGCTCCATCCCCCATGCAGCGCACTCCCCATCGTGCTCCATCCCCTATGCTGCGCACCCCCCATCGTGCTCCATCTCCCATGCTGCGCACTCCCAAACGTGCTCCATCCGCCATGCTGCGCACTCCCAAACGTGCTCCATCCGCCATGCTGCGCACTCCCAAACATGGTCCATCCGCCATGCTGCGCACTCCCAAACGTGCTCCATCCGCCATACTCCGCACTCCCCATCGTGCTGCATCCCCCATACTGCGCACTCCCAAACGTGCTCCATCCGCCATGCTGCGCACTCCTAAACGTGCTCCATCCGCCATGCTGCGCACTCCTCAACGTGCTCCATCCGCCATGCTGCGCACTCCCAAACGTGGTCCATCCGCCATGCTGCGCACTCCCAAACATGCTCCATCCGCCATGCTGCGCACTCCCAAACGTGCTCCATCCGCCATGCTGCGCACTCCCAAACGTGCTCCATCCGCCATGCTGCGCACTCCCAAACGTGCTCCATCCACCATGCTGCGCACTCCCCATCGTGCTCCATCCCCCATGCTGCTCACCCCCATCGTGCTCCATCCCCCATGCTGCACCAGCATCAGCCTCTCTACCCGCAGCATCAGCCTCTCTGCCCGCAGCATCAGCCTCTCTCCTCCCAGCATCAGCCTCTCTACCCGCAGCATCAGCCTCTCTCATCCCAGCATCAGCCTCTCTGTCCCCAGCATCAGCCTCTCTCATCCCAGCATCAGCCTCTCTCCTCCCAGCATCAGCCTTTTCTGTGCCCAGCATCAGCCTCTCTCCTCCCAGCATCAGCCTTTTCTGTCCCTAGCATCAGCCTCTCTCCTCCCAGCATCAGCCTCTCTCATCCCAGCATCAACCTCTCTCCTCCCAGCCTACCCCAGCCTCAGCCTCCCCCAGCATCAGCCTCTCTCCTCCCAGCATCAGCCTCTCCTCCCAGCATCAGCCTCTCTCCTCCCAGCATCAGCCTTTTCTGTCCCCAGCATCAGCCTCTCTCCTCCCAGCCTACGCCAGCCTCAGCCTCCCCCAGCCTCAGCCTCCCCCAGCCTCAGCCTCTCTCCTCCCAGCATCAGCCTCTCTCTTCCCAGCATCAGCCTCTCTCCTCCCAGCCTACACCAGCCTCAGCCTCCCCCAGCATCAGCCCCTCTCCTCCCAGCATCAGCCTCTCTCCTCCCAGCCTACCCCAGCCTCAGCCTCCCCCAGCATCAGCCTCTCTCCTCCCAGCCTACGCCAGCCTCAGCCTCCCCCAGCCTCAGCCTCCCCCAGCCTCAGCCTCTCTCCTCCCAGCATCAGCCTCTCTCTTCCCAGCATCAGCCTCTCTCCTCCCAGCCTACACCAGCCTCAGCCTCCCCCAGCATCAGCCCCTCTCCTCCCAGCATCAGCCTCTCTCCTCCCAGCCTACCCCAGCCTCAGCCTCCCCCAGCATCAGCCTCTCTCCTCCCAGCATCAGCCTTTTCGGTCCCCAGCATCAGCCTCTCTCCTCCCAGCCTACCCCAGCCTCAGCCTCCCCCAGCATCAGCCTCTCTTCTCTCAGCCTCCCCATCCCAGCCTTCCCCAGGATCAGCCTCTCTCCTCCCAGCCTCCTCCAGCACGCCATGCTCCTCTGCCGACACTCACAGATCCGATCGCATACAGTCACACACACACACCCACACACACCCCCGATCGCATACACTCACACACACCCGATCGCATACACTCACACACACCCGATCGCATACACTCACGCACACACACATTGACGATATTGCACATACGCGCTCATACTCACAACATCCGGAGATACCACATGCTTCTGGCCATGTGATCCTCCGGCAGGTCCTGGAAGCTCACAGCACAGTATCGTCGCCGAGAAGCAAGCGATATCCCAGGATGTTGTGAGTATGTGGATGCGATGTGATGTGTGTGTGAGAGTGAGTGTGATCTGATGTGTGTGTGTATGTGTGTGTGTGTGCTGT
Organism: Anomaloglossus baeobatrachus; assembly: GCF_048569485.1. Lineage (NCBI taxonomy): Eukaryota > Metazoa > Chordata > Amphibia > Anura > Aromobatidae > Anomaloglossus > Anomaloglossus baeobatrachus. Next base: position 106,249,033 of record NC_134356.1, on the reverse strand, counting down.
TATGTATGTGCGTGTGTGTATGTTCCGCCGCTGCAGGACCTTGATGTGTGGATGCGATGTGATGTGTGTGTGAGGTGTGTGTGAGAGTGAGTGTGATCTGATGTGTGTGTGTGTGTGCTGTTATGTGTATGCGTGTGTGTATGTTACGCCGCTGCAGGACCTTGATACGCTGGTAACTATGCTACCATGGTTACCAGCGTATCTCGTCCTCCGCTCGCACGTGAGCCCACACCAGCATACGCCGGCCAGCCCCAGCAATGCGAGGGTATGTGTCGGCTGGTTTGGCGGCGTACGCTGATGTGGGCTCCCAGGGGTACAGTACTCACCTGGTAGTCGTGGCTCCGTGACTGTGTCGGTTCGGGGAATGCGTGGGGGGGCAGGGCCAGAGCTAGCGTGCATTGCGTGAGGGGGGTGGGGCGTGGCCGAGTTGCCAATGCCTGCAGGGTGCCGGGGTGAGAGGCCAATCTGTGGGGGGGTGGAGCCTGGGCGAGCGGCCGGCCAATCCGTGTGGGGGCGCAGCCTGGGCGAGCGGCCAATCCGTGCGGGGGGGCGGGGCCATGGCGAGCCCAGCGGCCAATCAGCTTTGTGTCACCGTAAGGACACAATTTTGGAGCAAGACAGACAGACAGACAGACAGACAGACAGAATAAGGCAATTATATATATAGATTATTGCTTAATAATATCACAGGTCTGTAAAAAAATTTTTTTTGAGAACTGTTTTGGTTATTCCACGTAATCTTTATGTTTTTGAGTGCGCTGAATCAGAAAATGACCTCCATTTTGTCATAGGACATCACGTTTTCTGACAATTTAAGTAACTATGTTAAATAAGACAATACCTCAAAATAAATGAAAATAGACTCATAAAATTAATTTTTTTATTACAAATGTTTCATGAAAATCATTTTTTTAACTGCAATGAGCTCACTAACGCACACTAAAATCGATTCTTCTTCCCTGTGAGGCTTCTCTTGGTACATTAACGCTTGTGAGTAGTAGCTGTAATGTCTCTCTGAAGCGTCCAGCAGTAGTCTGCCATCATTGTAATGCTCCATGGTATCATCTTTCCATCTCTTTAATGTCCTGGTGGAATCGTTCACCTTGTTCTTCACTCACAGCTCCCAAATTTTCAGGAAAGTTTTCAAGGTGGGAATGGAGGAAATGCACTTTCAAACTCATCAGGCAACCTGAAGCTTGAAATGCTTTCAGCATTTGTCCGACGATTTGTTTGTAATCGGGGTCTTTGTTATTGCCTAAAAATTTCTCTACGACCTCTTTAAATGCAATCCACCCTTCTTTTTGAGGATGCGTCATGGTATTGATAAACTCTTGATCAGCTATAAGACTAATGTCTGGTCCGATGAACACACCTTCCTTCAATTTTGCCTCCGAGAGGCCTGGAAACTTGGCGACCAAGTATTTGAAGCATTCTCCAGCTTTTGGAAGTGATCTTATGAATTGCTTCATCAATCCCAATTAGATGTGGAGAGGTGGTAGAAGAACTTTATGGGGAGGAACCAAAGTTTCTCGGAGAACATTTTTTTCACCAACTGTGAGCACCCTCGGCTGCCAATTTTTCTTGGTCCAGTGATTTTGTCGGTCTCGACTATTTCATAGACACAGAAAACAAGGGTATTTGGTATACCCAGCTTGTTGCCTGAGCAGCATGCACAAGACTTTCAAATCCCCGCACTTGCCAACCGTGGTCTTCATATTTAAGTTTCCGAAGAACCAATTCCAAGTTCTCATAGGTTTCCTTGAAGTGTACGGAATGACCTACAGGAATGGAAGCATAAAAAACTGCTTTGAGACTTATTTTTGAAGAATCTATAAAAAGATGCCATTGCGCTGAATCATATTGGATTTTTGAATTGACCCATCAAACCTTCGACATCGATGCAATAAGCCAACTTATCTTCCTGGGCAAAGTGAGGAACGAACTCGTCTTCACGATGTCTGAACCATGAAAAAGACACTCCTGGCAACAATAAATTCTTGCTTTTGAGCCTTGAGCCGAGTAACTCAGCGGCATCTTTGGGAAGATTTAAGTCTCTTACCAAATCATTCATCTGCTCCTGGTAAAACAATTTTGGTCTTGTATCATCTTCAAAGTCAGAACTTGATTCATCTGGTTCAGGTATGACTCCACCTTCATCGGACATAGTTATCTCTTCCAAGGTAGCAGGGGCCTTGGGTACTGGTATATCTGTGCCATGGGTGATGGGACGAATTGCTGAGTGAATATTGGGGTATGAAATGGAATGCTTCCATTTTGAATTATACCCTTTCACATCGCATGAACAAAAGTAACAATCATCACTATGGTTCTTTTTCTCTTGCCATACCATAGGAATCCCATAATGGAAAGCTTTTTTCTTACCCTTGAAGCAGTTTCGGAGGTCCTGAAGACACCGTTTGCACACTTTATGAGGCGCCCAAGCTTTATCTTGATCTCCAAGCTTTAGTCCGAAATATGCGAAGTATACTTTTTTCACAAATTCTGTAATATTCAGCTGTTGCTTCAACACTGTATATTCACCACAAATGTAACAGAAACTGTCAGGCAAATTAATACACTTCCGCTGAGCCATAATGCTAATTTTGGGAAACACGGTTGAATATGAAGAGCTAACACGAACTGAGATTAAAAAGTGTGAACAGGCGCGAACAAAGATAAAACAATTGAAACAAGCCCGGGCATGTCAGAGCCCGCTCATTCAGCTTGCAAAATGTTGATGCTGGTTTCATTAGCTCACTCTGAAAGTTCTTTGCTTTGAAAGTTATATTTTTTTGGCATTATATATCTTCAATGCATTGATATGAATTAATTAATAGTAATTTTGACTTTCAAAACCCAAAAAAAAAAAAAAAAAGAGATGAAAAATTTACTAAATTTGAAGAGAATTTTGCATTTTGTGGCAAATCCTGACGTCCAAGATTTTTTTCAACATTTTTTTCATTTTCAGCACACCAAAATACATGGAAATTAGATGAACATAATCAAACAGCTTTTTAGTCGCAGACCTGTGTATTTTATTTTAATTTTAACCCCTAATTGATCATTAATATGCTTTTTATACTGCTATTCTGTAGAATTAGATCATGTTACAACCAGCATTAATATCTCCATATCCCAATTGTTAATCTCCATATCCTTAACTCATTTCAATTTTTTACATCCATATTCTTATTATATTAATACAAACCTTTATCCTGCAGATAGCATCACTTGGTGACTTCCAGCTGTAACTCTGATGTTTACATCCACCACTTCCTCTCCCCAGACTTAGGCGGGCTTTGCACACTATGACATCGCAGGTGCGATGTCGGTGGGGTCAAATTGAAAATGACGTACTTCCGGCATCGCATGCGACATCGTAGTGTGTAAAGGTTCGATGATACGATTAACGAGCGCAAAAGCATCGTAATCGTATCATCGGTGCAGCGTCGGCGTAATCCATAATTACGCTGACGCGACGGTCCGATGTTGTTCCTCGCTACTGCGGCAGCACACATCGCTGTGTGGGAAGTCGCAGGAGCGAGGAACATCTTCTACCGGCGTCACCGCGGCTTCCGTAGGATATGCGGAAGGAAGGAGGTGGGCGGGATGTTCACATCCCGCTCATCTTCGCCCCTCCCCTCCTATTGGCCGCCTGCCGTGTGACGTCGCTGTGGCGCTGCACGACCCGCCCCCTTAATAAGGAGGCGGGTCGCCGGCTAGAGCGACGAGAGACCATGCGAAGCTGCCGTAGCGATATTGTTCACTACGGCAGCTATCACAAGGATATCGCAGCTGCGACGGGGGCGGGGACTATCGCGCTCGGCATCGCAGCATCAGCTTGCGATGTCGTAGCGTGCAAAGTACCCCTTACTGTGTTCTATTACTACAAGTCCATTGTGCATTATCGTAGCCTGTGAGCCAGCACTTAGCATGCCCCTTCCATTCTCCACCCAAACTCAGTGATTTCTAATTTTTCCACCAAAATTTTGAGCATAAAGCATTGATACTGCAATATTTCCTCAGAGTTAAGGTTTTATTACTTGTTCTATGGCCATAAAATTAAAGCCAGTCTTTTGCCTTTGTGAACTCTGGCAAAGTACTTAGGGCGGCTTTGCACGTTGCAACATCGTACGTGCGATGTCGGTGGGATCAAATCGAAAGTGACGCACATCCGGCGTCACTTTCGACATCGTTGTGTGTAAATTCTAGATGATACGATAAACGAGCGCAAAAGCGTCGTTATCGTATCATCGTTGCAAGCTCCGACTTTTCCATAATTTTGCTGCAGCGATGGTACGATGCTGTTCCTCGTTCCTGCGGCAGCACACATTGCTGTGTGTTACGCCGCAGGAGCGAGGAACTTCACCTTACCTGCCGCCGGCGGCTCTACGGAAGGAAGGAGGTGGGCGGGATGTTTACATCCTGCTCATCTCCGCCCCTCTGCCGCTATTGGCCGCCTGCCGTGTGACGTCGCTATGACGCCGCACGACTTGCCCACTTAGGAAGGAGGCGGGTCGCCGGCCAGAGCGACGGTCGCAGGGCAGGTGAGTGCATGTGAAGCTGACATAGCGATAATTTTCGCTACGCCAGCTATCATAAAATATCGTACCTGCGACGGGGGCGGGGACTATCGCGTGCGACATCGCAGCATCGGCTTGCGATGTCACAACGTGCAAAGCCCGCCTTAGACACTAGAAAACCTAAAAGACTGAATAGTAGGCAACTGTTAATATTGCAGTGCTAATGCTTTATGCTCAGCTGCTATGTTTATTCATTCTTTAGCCATAGTGGATATAGTGGATATAATTATTATGAGATATTTCCACGATTGTAATCATGTTTTTAAATACCTACAGCTAGTTTTTATTTTCTTTGGTGCAAGTATGGTTTCTCAGTGCTTCTTAATGTTAGGTGTGTGTCACTAGGAGTTTTCCACAAAGCTCATTGTCTTGGCACATCAGATACTGTTCACATTACAGATTTTAACACTTATTCCTATTGTTTCTCTGGTGCTTTTGAGCTACACAGTCAGGTTTGGACATTTACCAGCTGTGGGCTCATTCATGATCAGGCTAGCAAGACTTAATCTCTGCTAGTCTGCTTGTTACTTCTGCGGTCATATGTTGTGGAAAGCTATTGGCTCCCATCCTATTTAGCATGGTGAAATCTGTCCTCTCACACCGACTATAGATTATTGCTGTGTTGGTCTGTCTGCTGTTGTGTCCCAATCCTGCTGGTGATTGTATTGCTTTGTGCTTGGAAATATTGTGGAGTTCTCTCATTGTGTTATTGTTTTACTCACTGTGCTTGTTTCCTTCCTAAGCTCTTATTGTCTTATACCTCTGTCTGTGTGTGTGCGCCATGAGGTAGAGTTCTGGTTTCCCCTGTTTGGCTCTTTCTATTGACTTTATCACTGCTGCCCCTGTATTCCCCAGGGGTTGGGAGGAGGAGGAGGGTATAAGATCAGGGCTTGTCAGGACCAGCACAAGGAAGGGGACTCAGACATCCTCAGCTTCAGAGGTAACTCTGATATCAGGGATAGCTAGGGTCCCCTAGCCTGAGGGCCAGATTAGGAGACCCTGTCCCCTGCTTTCTCCCCATTCACCATGACAGTGTGTCAATTTCTGCACTTGTGCTAGCAATGGTCAATTTACTTTTATAATGGAGTATTCTTCAGTCTGATTTTAGACCATGAATAAGTGTCTGTAACTACAGCTATATATTGTGCGGTGCCTTTGATATGACTTTCACAGTTTTCTTATATTCTATGTATTTTTAATACAAAATACAAGCTAAGTATTAATTCATTGATCTTCAGAGAAAATCCACTGGTTAAAACTTTCTCCTCCATAAAAGTTGTTGTGCAACTTCTCCAGGGAGTACAGGGATACCCAATATGTGGTGGAAAACTACTGTTTGGGCACATGGCAGGGCTCGGAAGAAAAGGAATGGTATTTTGGCTGACCAAATTGCAGATATCATGTAACAGTTAATGATCCTCTGAAATGCCAAAACAGCAGAGACCACCCACAAGTGACCCTATATTGGAAACTACACCTCTTGTAGAATTCATCTAAGGGTGTAGTGAGCGATTTTAATCCTCAGTTGATTCACAGAATTGTATAAAATCGGGCTATGAATATAAAAAAATTATAATTTTTTTCCACTAAAATGTTGTTTTGGCCCCAAAGTTTAAGGCTATGTCCGCACGTTGCTTTTTACCTGCTTTTTACCTGCTTTTTTGCTACTTTTTCAACTGCAGCGTTTAATGCCAAAATGGTTGTGTTCTGCTTTTCAAGCAAAGTCTATGGGAATTTGGGTTTCTTGTCCGCACTTTGCAGTTCAAACTGCAGCCTTTTTGTTGCAGAACTTTGGTCAAAAACTCAGCTTTGCAGTGCAAAACCCAAATGGCAAAAACAACTGACATGACAATTGTTTTTGCCATTTGGGTTTTGCCCTGCAAAGCTGAGTTTTTGACCAAAGTTCTGCAACAAAAAGGCTGCAGTTTGAACTGCAAAGTGCGGACAAGAAACCCAAATTCCCATAGACTTTGCTTGAAAAGCAGAACACAACCATTTTGGCATTAAACGCTGCAGTTGAAAAAGCAGCAAAAAAGCAGGTAAAAAGCAACGTGCGGACATAGCCTTAATCTTTAAAAAGGGTAAAAGGAGAACATGGACTAAAAAGATTTGTTACAAAATTTCTCCTGAGTTCGCTAAAACTTCAAATGTGGTGGAAAACTAGTTTTAAAGCACAGTGCAAAGCTCAGAAGGGACGGAGCGCCATATGGGAGTGACGATTTAGTTGGAATAGTTTGGGGTTGCCATGTCATATTAACAGAGCCCCTGACATGCCAGGTAAGCGTAGCTGCCCATAAATGACCCCATGCTTTCAAACAGCATCCCTCAATGAATTCATCTATGGGTGCAATTAGCATACTGATGCTACCGATGTGTCATAAAATGTTACACTATTGGATGGTGAAGAAAAAACTTTTTTAATTGTTTTGGCCCCACATTTACAACTTTCACAAAGCAAAAAGGTAAAAGGGTCCCATAATGTGTTGCAAAATTTCTCACCTCACATTTGACTGTGCAGTACTGCTTGGCCACACGGCAGGGCTGGGGAGGTAAGAAGCATATATTTTCATGGAATAGTTTGTGGACTCCATTGATATAGCCCCTAAGTGCCAGAAACCCCCTCAAGTGACCATATTTTGGAAATTACACACCTCTAAGATTTCATCTACAGGTAAAGTGACAATTTAGTCTCTGGAAAACACTTGTTGAGTCAAACACAGTGAATGTTGCAGAATTAAAAATTGCAAAAAAGGCCTTCTGGTGCCCAGTACATTTTAGTGCTCGTACATTATGCATAGCTCACGCTTCTGGAGACACACACCTCGTACATTAAATATGCCATCCTTACTACAATAATGCCATATTGTGGGGTTAACTGTGGTTTAGGCACTTTGTGTAGCTCATGTAGCTCAGAAGGGAGGGGAGTGGGGCATTTGGATGTGGAAGTGTTGATTTTGCTGGATTTCTATCTTTGAGGGGAGTCATAGTGCTTTTCAGAGCCTTTGTGCTGCCAGTAATGTGGAAGCCATTCACAGTTTTGTAAAGCTGATATGACAGCTTTATTCTTCAGGTCAGTATAGTTACAGTGATATCATATTTGTAATTTTTGCTTAATGTTTTGTAGGTTTTACACCATAAAACCAATTTTGTAGAAAAAAAAATGTTTTTGGATTGCTATGTTCTGAAAGCTATGGATATTTTTTAGTTTTTAGCTCACGGAGCTGAGTGGTAACTTGTTTTTTGTGAGACAGGATGACGTTTTCAGTGATACCATTTTTATTCATATATGACTTTTCAATTACGTTTTAATCCACTTTTTTCAGCTATAGGATGAAAAGAGTTTTCGTTCCTTGTTTCCTGGTGTTCACTGAAGGGGTTAACTAATGTGACAGCTTTATAGATCGGGTTGTTCTGGATGCAACAATAAAAATATGTATTTTTTTTGTATAATTTTATTTTTACATAATATATGCACTTATTGGTGTAATATTTGTTTTTGTTTTTTTGTTCTTTATGTTCTGTTTTTTAAAAAAAATTTGTACGAGTTTTGTAACATTTCTTTTTACTATTTTACTTAGTCCCTATGTGGGACATTACCTTTTATTGCCCTGATCGCTGATAAAATGTTTTGCAATGCACCAGCATTGCAATCTAATATATAAAGCTCAGTGTATATATGTGTGTGTGTATACTGTATGTGTGTGTGTGTACTGTATGTGTGTGTGTATGTCCGCTAAAGGAATCCGCACTGTCGCATGTACAATCAAGAAATTTTGCACAGACACTCCATGTGACTCAGGGAATGTCATAGACTATGTTTGGGCGGGAAAATTTAACCCCGTGCTTTCCAGTTACTCCACAAAAATCCTGCAGCCATTAAACTGAATGGAGTTGGGAGCTGCAGGCTATACATAGCAACTGTCAGTGGTTGCTATAGGAACAAAATAAACTGTTAGTATACGAAGCTTATGTGTGAGGTAAAAAGATGTCGGTGGTGAGACGGATAGAGAGACAGAAAAAGACAGAGACAGACAGGGAAAGAGACAGATGGGGAAAGAGACAGCCGGGCAAAGAGACAGACGCCCAGAGAGACAGACCTGGAAAGAGACAGAGCGGGAAAGAGACAGAGCGGGAAAGAGACAGACCTGGAGAGAGACAGCCCTGAAAAGAGGCAGCCCTGGAAAGAGACAGACGGGCAAAGTGACAGACGGGCAAAGAGACAGACGGGAAAAAAGACAGACCTGTAAAGAGACAGCCCTGGTAAGAGACAGACTGGCAAAGAGACAGACGGGCAAAGAGACAGTCCAGGAAAGAGACAGTCCAGGAAAGAGACAGATCTGGAAAGAGACAGATCTGGAAAGAGACAGACCGGGAAAGAGACAGACAGGCAAAGAGACAGCCCTGAAAAGAGGCAGCTGGGCAAACAGACAGCCGGGCAAAGAGACAAATGCCCAAAGAGACAGACGGGAAAAGAGATAGACCTGGAAAGAGACAGGCCTGGAAAGAGACAGGCCTGAAAAGAGACAGACGGGCAAAGAGACAGATCTGGAAAGAGACAGAGCGTGAAAGAGACAGAGCGTGAAAGAGACAGAGCGGGAAAGAGACAGAGCAGGAAAGAAACAGAGCGTGAAAGAGACATAGCGGGAAAGAGACAAATGGGGAAAGAGACATCCCTGGAAAGAGACAGCCCTGGAAAGACAACCCTGCAAAGAGGCAGACGGGCAAAGAGACAGACGAGCAAAGAGACAGACCTAGCAAAAGACAGACCTAGAAAGAGGCAGACCTAGAAAGAGACAGCCCAGCAAAGAGACAGCCCAGCAAAGAGACAGACTGGGAAAGAGACAGCCGGGCAAAGAGATAGCCGGGCAAAAAGACAGCCGGGCAAAAAGACAGCAGGACAAAGAGACAGATGGGCAAAGAGACAGATGGGCAAAGATACAGACGTGCAAAGAGACAGACGGGCAAAGAGACAGACGGGCAAAGAGACAGACAGATACAGAGATTGAGACAGATAGACTGATGCAAATACAGACAGAGAGATAGAAACAGACAGACAAGAAAAGAGACAGACAAGAAAAGAGATAGACAGCGAGACAGACAGACAGAGACTGGGAGAGAAACAGAGAGACAGTTACTATCCCGGGCAACGCCCGGGTACTACAGCCAGTACATTATATATTTCAGTGCTGCATTCACACAAGCCTCTGAGCTCATGCTCCTGGCATGATCTAAGAGGCTTTCCATAGCTGGGTGACTTGGAGTTTGTCATAAAGACGTAGGGTCACCATGATAACGATTGGGCTCTCGCAATAATTGTACAAAAAAGGAAGCGTACCTAATGAAACGGGATCACCACATGACCAATAAAAAACAATTTTATTGAAATTTGATATATTGGCAAAACCACACATGCATTAAATACAAACAACAAAAGTGACACAAAATGGACATCTTAAAACCATTTAAAAACATAAATACACTTGAATATTATATATATAATATATAATATAACCCTGAGGTCAAACCATGAATAGGAGGTTTGCAAAAAATGGCTAAAAAAACTGGCTGGTCTAATAAAGGCCAAAGTAAAGTATCCCAGCTAGGAAGGCATCCCAGGATCTGAAGTCAAACAACTGACCACGCTGTGGCACTAGAATCTAAGAAACGCCTGAAAAATCTACCTGAAAAGATCAATAGCCAAAGAGTCCCAATCGGGACATAATCATAACAAACCTCCAAGGTATGGACACAGGTAGACCTCTAAAATCCAGGGCAGGACAAGTGGATGTGGTGGACCACTTATGGATAGATGCTATTGGGTGTGTACCAAAACAGTATTCCATTGATTTGTGGGTTTTTACTCAAGTGTATTTATGTTTCTAAATGGTTTTAGATGTCCATTTTGTGTCACTTTTGTTGTTTGTATTTAATGCATGTGTGGTTTTGCCAATATATCAAATTTCAATAAAATTGTTTTTTATTGGTCATGTGGTGATCCCATTTCATTAGGTACGCTTCCTTTTTTGTACAATTGCACTTCTTGTACCTAGGAGATCCCACTGTTTTTGGTGGTGCCATCCCTTCTTTCCTTCTTCCGGCTCTCGCAATAATGTCGCAGTGTTACATATCGGATTGGGAGAGGAAGCGTGATGCCTCTCCCAGTCCCCTAAATGCTGCAATTGATATCAACCACAGCATTTAGGGGGTTAAATTGTCAGGGACTGCTCAGGGGCTGTCCCTGTCAGAGTCGTGGCTTGGCTGTCATGTACTGTAAGCCAAGCTCCCGGCAGTGATCGCACATGCACAGCTCATTTGCCCCGCATGATCGTTATGATATATACTCATTCATCATAGGTTGGGAAGCCCACCCCAACAATGACGTATGGGTACATCATAGGTTGTGAAACAGTTAAAGCCAGTGTTTGTGGAGACATTGTGATAGACTTGTCAAAGTTGCTACCCCTGATGAAACACACCGTGCACAATGTGCATCAGATTGGCTGGACACTAAAAGTCCCCTTTTAGTTTGGTTAGTAGCATGTACTTTACCCTGCGGTAATACTACTTAAATAAATTTTATTTGGATGCTGGTCTCTGCTATGTGTGATTTCAGGCACACTTTTATGTATGTTAGATGTCAAGCATTACTATTTTAATTTAAACTTATTTATTACAGATGGCACCACTATGTATATATTCTTGTACTGTTTCATTATTAGTGGTATCATTAAACTTTCACTATTGCACCTTTTTTATTTATATATGCCTACTTCACTTACTCATGATATATTCGTGCACCCCATCCGCTATTTGCCATTTCTTTGGATCTTTAACTGCCTTGCCCATTTTTCCTTTTGTCTGGTTCTTAAAGGGAACCTGCCACCAGTTTTTTGCCCTATAAGCTGCGGCCACCACCAGTGGGCTCTTATATACAGCATTCTAACATGTTGTATATAAGAGCCCAGGCCGCTGGGTATAACATAAAAGACACTTTATACTACTCACCTAGAAGGTTGCTCCGGTGCACAATAGTCGCATGGGTGTCTCCGTTCTCCAGGACCGGCAGCTCCCCTTTCAGCCATCTTGGTCTTCCTTATTCTGAAGCCACAGGGCATGACGCGTCTACGTCATACACATGTGCCGGCCCACTTCAATACTTTGATCTGCCCTCCTCATGTTAGAATGCTGTATATAAGAGTCCAGTGGTGGTGGCTTCAGCTTATAGTCACCAAATCTGGTGACAGGTTCCCTTTAACAATCATTTCCATCCTTGTGAGTTAGTGGCAAAAAATAAAACTACAACAGTCTTTTATGTTCCGACTCCTAATCAGGGTTCAAATTCTGTGCAGAAGCCTACAAGGGAACATCAGTCAAGGCTCTCAAAATCCTCATCTTAGTAAAAATAAGTATTGTCCTAATCAAGGAAGCCAAGAATTTGAATTTTTTTTTAAATGTTCACCTTCTGTACCAAGCCCTCAGCAGAGGCCGAACTTTCACAGTGTCTGAGAGGGAAAATTCATCTGAGTTGATACAAAGTCCTCATTTTTACAAGAAAATTAGGATAATGGTATAGAAAATTGAAGTCATGGAAGTACATGAATTTTAGTTTGTAAAAGAAGTTCCATCTTTGGTGCTTATTCTTAAATGGAATCTACCAGAAGGTTTTTGTTACCTCATCTAAGTGCAGCATAATGTAGACAAAGAGACCTTGAATTCGAAGATTTATAATTTTGTTTACTGGTGCAGTGGTCCTGAGAAAATCAGAGTTTTTAGATTTAGCAATGGAGCAGAGCTGAGAAAGCTAACCCTGTCCACACCAGGGTGTCAATATACATCTATATACAATGAGCTGTTTATCAAAAGAGAGGGCATATTGGTAATTTAGTCTGGGCAATGATAAATTATTGGTGCTAAAACAAGCATTAAAAATAAACAACAGCACATAGCTTGATAAGAGAAGCATTGTTGAATTCTGTGTTTTAACTCCTACAGCATGCTGTCTTCAGATTACATAGCAAAAACCTGCCAACAGATTTCCTTTAAACAGGGGCTTATTGCTGGGTATTGTTCTATGGGGAGAACTCACCAGTCGATCTTTAAAAGCATTATGTTCCCTATAAATGAGGATGTTGGTAAAGAAAATTGTAGTAAAAAAACACTTGAGTTTTTGCTATAAAAAATATTTTGCCTTTTGTGCATAAGGAATTTGAGCATAAGAGCCATGCAGCAAATGTGCTAAATTTTCCAAACACATGATAATCATGATCTTTCTGCCATTGTTGCTAACTGAGATTTCCAGTTGTAGTTCATGATGAGCTATTCAGTGCGACTCTTGCTGTTGGGGACAGAGGGACATCCATGGAAGGGAATGTGGAGAAGGTTTAATAGGTTTTATTCAATCAATAATAGTGGTTAGATATTTTCTATCAAGGCTGAACCAATTACATCAGTTTTCACATAGTAGTACAATCGATGTTGTACAGCTGCGATTATGGTGGACTTGGACATGTAGCAGTTCAGTTTCCATACAAATGGATGACCGTTACCTGGGCACGCATATGGCTGACTAACCACTCAACAAAGGAAGAGAACAGAAAGCAGTAGATGAGGATGTTGATGATGAAACTATTTTTGTATTTAACTTGGTAACCAAAAAGATAAACATGAGGGAAACGAGTAGGCCACCTTGAGCCTTGCTCACCATGCTCATGAGTTTGTTTTTCCTATGTGAGCACGTGATGTCGCTTCATATGCAAACATAGAATTACATACTCACCTGGTCTCAAGTTGATGCCAGAAGAAGCAGATCTGCCACCACAAGATCCTTTGGTTACAGTTGGTTCCACTCTTTTTTTTCACCCACATCACAACTCTCCTCTTCTGATGACATCCAACCAGGCCCCCTTAAAAGCCATCAATAGGGCTGGTAGATTGCCATGAAAGCTGCTGAAAGCCTTCCTGCCTGTCATGTTAAAGTGAACCTGTCAGGTCCAATATGCACCCAGAACCATGAGCAGTTCTGGATGCAAATTTCTAATCCCTGCCTTACTGTCCCAGCATATACTAGTGTGACGCCCTGGGCAAGCCAGGGGTCACAGGTCATGACACCACCACACACCCCACATTCCCTGCAGGAACACCAAGGTCAGAACACAAAACCCTTGTTGCCTTCCTCCAGGGGCTGATGTCCACACCAGGGGGTGGGCCAGGCGGTTGGCTCTGCCCACCGAGGAGTTCACAGCCCTGGAGGCGGGAAAACCAGGCAGATGAGTTTTTGAGTTTTAGAGTTGAAGTGAAGTGGTAGAGGAGCTAGAGTGAGGCGTTAAGATGGAAGAGAAAGTGACAGTAAGAGCCTGAAGTTGGTCCGGGTGTGTGCCCCAGACTGAGACAGCAAGGTTGGCAGACAGTGGTGACCGTTTGCAGGAGAGGCTGATCGGCGGTTGCCAAAAGGACCGTGGACGGGTGGTGACCCGGCGGTACCGGAGCGGTATACGAAGAGAAGCCAGCACCATTGGCAGGGGCCTTTCGGATCCCGGCAAGGCTAGGAGTCGCCGTGAATTTTCCAAATCCGTCAGTGAAGGGGACCTCCTGGGTCTCCCAACAGCCAAAGTCCCGATTGAAGGCAACCGTCCAACCATATTGGAGAGACACCGCCACCGCCAGGGCACCAGTTTCTCAGGGCCAGCGCCTGCGGGCAAAAGAGGGGCACCTTCGGCTCATATCCCAAGCTGGGGAGCGGGTTAGCGGTGGGAATCCATCGCTACCAACAACCGTATTTAGGTGCAGGAAAGAGACAGTCACTGCTAACTTGCAGGGAACATCAACACCGCAGCCGTCCGAGGGAGCCGTCCAACCAACCGCTTGTTTACCGTGAACTGTGTCATCGCCGTGCGGCACAGCGCTGCCCCTGTGCCCCTGCACCCCAACAGGCCCCATAACCCGCCTGTCAACCATCCTAACGCTCCATCATCGGGCCCCGGGACCACCAACCCCCCTACCCACGGAGGGGAGGGCCAACATCTAGCTGCTCCATACCATCACTCCCGGGATCCCCATACAGAGCAGCGGTGGTGTCCACACAATCACCACAACCGTGGGTGGCGTCACGGACAATACATCCCCAAAACCAATCCCCCCTTTTCACTCACGGACGAGGAGCGCCGCTCGAGTCCCCGGGATCCGGCACATCGCTCGAGCCACCAAGCAGCAGAGGCCGCAGCAGCAGCGGCAGCCGGACCCGAGCAGTGGGAGAGCGCGGCGTCCCCTCCTCCGCCCGCGACACTAGCATACATAAAAAGATGTTTAGGAAAAGTATTTCTATAGATGCTTTATGATATGTTAATGAGTGCAGGGACTAGTCACAAGGGCGTTATTTTCCCTGACTAGTCTGCCCTCTTAGCATGTTAGTGGGCTAACATGTTATTCAATGACCAGAGTCATCGGTCAGTGCCCCTAGGGGCACTTTGCACACTACGACATCGTAGCTGCGATGTCGGTGGGGTCAAATCGAAAGTGACGCACATCCGGCATCGCAGTCAATATCGTAGTGTGTAAATCCTTTTTGATACGATTAATGAGCGCAAAAGCGTCGTTATTGTATCATCGGTGTAGGGTCCGGCATTTCCATGAATTGGGAAATACCGTTGTTACGATGTTGTTCCTCGTTCCCGTGGCAGCACACATCGCTGTGTGTGAAGCCGCAGGAGTAAAGAACATCTCCTACCTGCGTCCTGCGGCTCACGCCGGATATGCGGAAAGAAGGACATGGGCGGGATGTTTACGTCCCGCTCATCTCCGCCCCTCCGCTTCTATTAGCCACCTGCCGTGTGACGTCGCTATGACGCCGCACGACCCGTCCCCTTAATAAGGAAGCAGTTCGCCGGCCAGAGCGACGTCGCAGGGCAGGTGAGTGCATGTGAAGCTGCCGTAGCGATAATGTTCTCTACGGCAGCTATCACCATGATATTGCAGCTGCGACTGGGGCGGGGCCTATCACGCACGGCATCGCAGCATCGGGTTGCAATGTCGTAGTGTGAAAAGTGCACCTAAGAGTTGTGACACCATCTGGATTGTGAAGGATCAGTTCTCTAAGATAACTCACTTCATTCCTGTCTGGTCTTTCCTCCGCTCCTAAGCTAGGCATTCAGTTCTTCCAGCATGTGTTTCGTCTCCACGGTCCTCCTCTCCCACATACAGTGGAACCTTGCTTAACGAGAACAATCCGTTCTGGGAGTGTGCTTGTTAACCAAGTTACTCGTTCAGCAAAGCAAGATTTCCCATAGGAAATCATTGCAATGCAGACAATTCGTTCCACAACTTGTTAAATGTCCCATCCTGGTCCCCTATTCTGTCATTCCACACATGCACAAATGCACACAAACACGTACAAACACACACAAACACACAAGCATGCACACACACGCACATATTATATGCTCACCTTACCTTCCGTTCCATCGCCGGTCTCCTGGGACTTGCTGTTATCTGGTATGGGGCCGGGCTGTGTATCGGGTTACCATAACGACGAGGGAGGAACTTCTGCGGCCAGAGCGCTGACGTCAAAGGCAGAGCCGCTTGCCTCTGATTGGCCAGCGCGCTGCCTTTGAGTAGCGGTGACAGGAAGTTCCTGCTTCGTCGCTATGGATGCCAATGTACAGCCTGGAGTGGAGCGGAGCGGCTAACTATAGGACCCAGGAGGTCATCAATGAAACGGAAGTTACACATATTATATTATATTATATGCTCACCTTACCTTCCATTCCATCGCAGGCCTCCTGGGTCTTGTAGTTCGCCGCGAGGATGTCGCAATGTACTCGGGAACTACAAGAACCATGAGACCGGCGGTGGAATGGAAAGTAAGGTGAGCATAATACTGTATGTGTGGGCGTGCGTGTGTGTTTGTGTGTGTTTTGTGCGTACATGTGTGTGTTTGTGTGGACTGCAAGAGCGGATTAGAGCGCGGTGGATGTATGGAACCGGAAGTGTGTGCGTTGAGGATTTTGCTCGTGCAACAAAGCTTTCTCGTAAATCGAGTTAAAAATTTACAGAAAGCTTTGCTTGTTAAGCGAAATTCTCGTTAAGCGAGGTTCCACTGTAGTTTCTGATCTTGGACTCCAGTTTTGTAGAGCTCTGTGCAATCTGCTGAATGTCCAGCTGAATTTCCTTTGCATACCATCCACAAACTAATGAGCAAGTAGAACGGGTTAATCAGATTCTTGAGAATTATCTTCAGCATTTCATTTGTGCCCATCAGGATGACAACTACTCCCCTTGTCCTACAACAACCATGTCAGAGAGTCTTCTGGACGACCTCCGTTCTTCATGGTATACTCCCAGCATCCTCAAGTGCTCTTGCTTATGTCTGCTTCCTTGGGGCACCTACCTACCTACAGTCTTCAACTCCCTACGAATCCATGGAACTCAAATGCATTTCATGTCTCATTCCTGAAGCCGGTAGTCTTGAAACATTTCTCAAAGCCCCATGCTACTTCCACTACCGTTGTTCTTGTGGGTCCCTCGGATGTATTCGAGGTTCACAACATTCTGGATACTAAACAATTTAAGGGGAGGACCTTTTATATAGAGACTGGAAAGGATTTGGACTTGGGAAAAGATCCTGGGAACGTGAAGAGAATATCTGTGCCCCTGTCATCTTGACGAGGTTTCTTTATCTTACTGGCCAAAAAAGGAGGGAGTGTGGCGCCCTGGACAAGCCAGGACGTCACAGGTACTGCAACAACACACCCTGGTTAGGAACACCAAAGTCAGACACAAATCCTTGTTGCCTCCCTCCAGGGGCTGATGTCCACACCAGGTGGGGTGGAGCCAGGCAGTTGGTCCCTCCCACTGAGGAGTTCACAGCCCTGGAGGCGGGAAAAGGGAGTGAGTTGAAGTTCCGTGAGGGAAAGTGAAGGAGGGGGTAGTAGTTGAGGAGCTGGAGCAGACTGACCGTGTCCGGGTATGTGGCCCGGGCACCTGAGAGCAAGGTTGGCAGACGGTGGTGACCGTCTGCAGGAGAGGCCGATTGACGCACAACCGTAAGGACCGGGGACGGGCGGTGGCCCGGCGATACCGGACCGGGGAGCGAAGAGAAGCCAGCACCATCCAGCAGGGCCTACGGACCCTGACCAGGCTTGGAGTCGCCGTTAAACTGGTCAAATCCATCAGCGACGGGAACCTCCGGGGTTTCCCAGCAGTAAAGACCCGACTGAAGGCAACCGCTCAACCGTGAAGAGAAATACAGCTACCGCCACAGCTAGGGTTCCCAGGGCCAGCGCCTCCTGCGGGCAAAAGGGGCTCCACTGGCAAACACACCGCTGGGGAGTGGGCTACCGGTGGGAAGCCATCGGGGCCGAAAACACAACAAAGGTGCAGGGAGAGACAGTCACCGCCAACCTACCGTGAGTGATCACCGCAGCTGCCTGTGGGACCGTCCATCCAGCCGTCTGTTTTACCAGAGACTCCATGTAAGTTACTGGCTGAGTGAGTACCACCGCGCTGCCCCCCTGCGACCCTGCACCTCGCCAAACCCCGCCATCCATCTTCCAGTCAGCATCACCGGGCTCTGGGACTACCAAAATTCCCCCTACCCACGGAGGGGAGAGAACCATCCAAGCTGCTCCCTGTCATTGCTCCCGGGATCCCCGTACCGAGCAGCGGTGGTGTCCCAACCTCACCACATACCGTGGGTGGCGTCACAAACCGACATCCCAAACTCCAACAAACCACCCCTTTCACTCACGGGCGAGGAGCGCCGCTCGAGTCCCCGGGATCCGGCCCACCGCTCGAGCCACCGAGCAGCAGCAGCAGCGCCGGACCCGAGCGTTAGCGAGCGCAGCACCCCGCCGCCCGCGACAGGAGCATAAGAGGTGGTACTGTTACGCCAGTCACTCGCATGCCTTCTAAGCACTGCCCTCCTCACCGTGTGTTATTTTCTTGCTCCACCCAGTACCTGACCATCCTTCTGAGTTCTCTTAAGGCAGTTGTGAGTCATAGGAGGGGCGTAGACAAACTCTGCAGGAATTTGTATCCATGCTACAGAGATATGCATCCCCAGCCAATT
Source organism: Anomaloglossus baeobatrachus (assembly GCF_048569485.1). Taxonomy (NCBI): domain Eukaryota; kingdom Metazoa; phylum Chordata; class Amphibia; order Anura; family Aromobatidae; genus Anomaloglossus; species Anomaloglossus baeobatrachus. The sequence goes on along the minus strand of NC_134356.1, from coordinate 106,230,388 downwards.
ACCTGCTAGCGACTCCATCTCCCATTTCTCTCACGAACGCTGATTACCAGTTGCTTTTGTTGTTGTTTTTTTACCCAACCTGTCTGACCTCTCTTATCTTGACCTGATCTATGTGTATTAAACCTGTGTTGCCTGCCCTGCCCTACATTGTCTAACTACATCTTCCTCTCCGCCCTCCTGTACGTCATATCTGTGCCTCTGACCCTCCCATCAGCTTCTGTGGTCTGGGGACTTCCCTGGAGTGGTATCTGGTGTCTACCAGCAGTCAACTGTTTTCTCACCATCAAAGGCTCTGATGAAGACCTGGTAGACACTAAAGGGTGCTTTACATGCTGCGATATCGCTAACGATATATCGTCGGGGTCACGGTGTTTGTGACGCACATCCGGCATCATTAGCGACATCGGAGGGTGTAACACCTATGAGCAACTTTAAACGATCGAAAAAGAGGCAAAAATCGTTGGTCTGTGACACGTCGTTCATTTACCAAAAATCGTTGTCTGGTCAGTAGCGAGGTTGTTTGTCGTTCCTGTGGCGTCTATCTGGGCGGCCCTATTCCCCTCAGGCTGCCCAATGGGTGTTTGGTGGGTGTGGTGCAGAGTGTTCCTCAGGATTTGTGTATACCTGTTCTTAGCAACACCAAAGGGACAGGACCCGTAACCAAGGAAGAGCGGGTACCATGCAGAAGGGCAGATTGCATGGCACCCTTGTGATGACCTGATAGGCCAGGGCGTCACATAGGCATTGTCTTTGGTTGCAACAGAATTTATGTACATAAAGACCTGTATCTGCTGTCAACTGTGTCTACTTTTGTTAAAGTTCTTCAGTAAAAATCAGATTTTAATAACTATGACTTTTCCTATTCTTTTGCAAGTAACAACCATCAAGGGGTACATCATGTCAAAATAAAACATAATATTGATAACATGGTACAGCCATACACACATAGACATGCATCCTTTGCACTGGTGATTACGTGCTACATGTCTCAGCCTTTACAGATGAACTGGGAAGACACACAAACGTTGCAGAGGATCCTGAAGAGTGAGACAATGAGTGCTGAAAAGGCCAGTGCATGCAATGCGGGTATGAGGGGTCAGCATAGTGATGATGTGAATTAAGGTGGATCTGAAAAGTTGAAAGACCAGAAACTGTATATATTTGTAGGAAAGATCTGCTGTTGTGCAATGTTAAACGTAGAAGTGCCTCCATTTTAGACGTTTGTTAATAAAATTAAGTTAAACTGTTTGTCTTATTGGTTTATTGTTGGGGTACTCTAGCAATTGTTTGTTAGGCCCCCTTCCCATGTCCGTGTTTCCGGTTTGTGAGACATCCGTTTTTTTCATAGATACCACAGCTACCCATTATACAACCAACCGATGGTCATCTTGGGAATCTGTCACAAGGTTTTTGCTACCTAATCTAAGAGCAGCATAATGTAGGGGCAGAGATCAAGATTCCAGCGGTGTTTCCCTTCCTGAGCTGCTTATTGTGGTTTTGATAAAATCACTGTTTAATCAGCAGTAGATTATCATTAGAGGACTACTTGGCCTGCTGTCAGGTAGTCTAGCATATTCAGGAGCTCTGTATAACTACTAGATCTGCCACAGAGAAAACATTGATTTTATCAAAATGACAGCAAACAGCTCAGTAAGTGACACATCACTGAAATCAGGGTCTCTGCCTGTACATTATGCTGCTGTCAGATGGGGGAGCAAAAATCTGGTGACAGATTCCACATACAGCACATAAAGATAAAAATTTACAAACCTCTCTATTCTTTGAGGGAAAACGTGCAAAATTGACAGTATATTCAATACTTATTTTCCTCACTATATGTCAGCATTTTTGTTTTTTGTCTAGACAGCCCAGGGCAGAAAAACAAGAGAGTTGAGTTTGGAGTTCAGTTTGGAGAGAAGTGTGGGCTGGAGCTAAGTGTAGCTCCAGCAGGAAAGTTCAAGTTGAACGATACCAGGATAGGAGCCCTGGTGCCACTGGCTAGGAGGCAGACGGTGGTCTCCATCAGCAGAAGACAGGAAGGCGGCTCAGCAGAACCGAGGTGGACTGGGACAGGTTTGTAGCCCGCCGGTACCGACACGGGGAACCGACCCGGAAACCGTAGCACAAAAGGGGGTACTCGGACCCTGAAGCCAGAACCGGAAACAAGCGGACTGGTTAATTCACCGATTGAGGCCAGGACTAGAGGTTCTGTCCCACCCAAAGTCCCTCATAGAAGACAACAGCCCACCGACAGGGATAAGAGGTCACCGCCAGGGCCCATAGATCCCACAGGCCAGTGTCTGCGGGCACCGCTCCTTAGGCCACATCCAGCCAGGAGCGGACTCCTGAGTTTCACGCTAGGAAGTCCACCTTACACAAAACAGTGCAGAGAAAAGGATAGAAACCACTAGCCGGGTGGGGGACCCGAATGCAACCGGCCGCGGCAATGGCCACAATCACCATGGTTTAACAGAGACTTGTGTGGTTTATTAACTGTGAGTACACCAACACTCCCTGCGGTCGCTGTCCCCTGCACAGAGTCACAGGGTCCCGGGGCCACCATCCCTACCCACGGAAAAGTTAACAACTGGCTGCACAACATCTCCCCTGGGTACCCCACAACAGCAGCGGTGGTGTCCCACTTCACCACACACCATGGGTGGCATCACGAATTTACTATAGCCTAGCCCTTACATCTATGTCCCCCCATTTTGTCCGCGAGACCCTCGGGTCCGGAGACCCTCAAACCACCACCCCAGAAGGCTCGGACCCGAGCAGCGCCGGCTGCTGGCACGGGGGCGGCATATTACTATTTAAACTAAGCCTGACATCATTTCTTTGTTGAGTTTTTGTCTTTCTTTATTTTTTATATCTAGCAGCTTCTAAGTGCTTTCAGCTTTAGGCCCCTTTCATATGTCCATGTTTCCGAAACGTGTGGCATCTATTTTTTCATTGATACCACACATATTCATTATAACTAGTGATGGGCGAGCACTAAAATGCTTGAATGCACGTTCCTCGATTCGTGGCTGGCAAGATGCTGCGGCAAGATCAACGGAAGTAACTGTTGCGGGCGGCAGGGCGCTGCGCTCGCTAACGCTCGGGTCCGGCGCTGCTGCGGCTGCTGCTCGGTGGCTCGAGCGGTGGGCCGCATCCGGGGACTCGAGCGGTGCTCCTCGCCCGTGAGTGAAAAGGGGGTTGGGTGGTTTTGGGGATTTAGTCCGTGACGCCACCCACGGGTTGTGGTGAAGATGGGCACCACCGCTGCTGGTGACGGGGAGCGATGGTAGGGAGCAGCTGGGATGTTGTTTCCCCCCCAGTGGGTAGGGGTTGGTGGTCCCGGGGCCCGGTGGTGTGACAGGGAGGCAGGGTAGGTGAGGTGCAGGGTTGCAGGGACAGCGCGGCGCGGTGCTGGATGGCACGGGTGTACTCACTCAGCAAGAGATGCACAAAGTCCTCGGTAAACCAAACGGCTGGATGGACGGGTCCCGCAGCCGGCTGCAGTGTCTCTCCCCGGACAGGTGATGGCGGAAGTCTTTCCCTGCACCTTTGTGTACTGTCTTGACTACGATGGGTCCCCAACGCTAGTCCGCTCCCTGGTGTATGGATGCCGGAGGAGCCCGTTTGCCCACAGGCGCTGTCCCTCGGGTCTCTAGCCTTTGGCGGTAGCTGTATACCCTCACGGTGCAGACGGTTGCCTTCTAACGGGTCTTTGGTTGTTAGGAAACCCCTGGGGGTTCCTGTCACACTCGGACTGTTCACGGCGACTCCAAGCCTAGTCGGGGTCCGATGGCCCTGCCTGTGTGTGCTGGCTTCACTTGCTCCCCGGTCGGTACCGGCGGGCCACCGCCCGACCCTGGTCCTACGGTTCCGCGTCAATCCACCACTCTTGCAGACGGCCACCACCGTCTGCCAACCTTGTTGTCAGTGCCTGGGCCACAAACCCAGACACTCTCCACTTTACTCCTCTCACTTCAACCTCCTCAACTTCACTGACTCCTTTTCCCGCCTCCAGGCCTGTGAACTCCTCAGTGGGCGGGGCCAACCGCTTGGCTCCGCCCTACCTGGTGTGGACATCAGACCCTGGAGGGAGGCAACAAGGGTTTTGTGTTTGGCTAATGTTACTGTCTAGTGGGGGTGGGTGTGTGTGTGTGTGTTACCTGTGACGACCTGGCTAGTCCAGGGCGCCACATAACGAGCATTTTGGAAAATCAATGATTGGCCTGTTTGGGTCTCTGCCCACATACAGCCAGCCATAAATAGAGCATTTGCGATGAGAGGGCAGAATTATTATTTTTTTTGTCATACTGCATCCAAGAACGTTGTTTTATTCCCCGTTAAAGCCATTTAGAAACTGCAAATGGCTCTCCCTGGGAGGCGCTTACACACATCATGCAGTGCTGAATCCTGTGCATTGTGATCATAGTTTCACAGACGAAATATCAGAGCACCCACGATACTCGTCCAAGCTTCACGGGTACCCGAGTACCCCAATGCTCAATTGAGTATCGAGCAGTGCCAAGCACACTAGATGATCACTAATTATAACCTATGGTGCTCCTCACATGTCTGTGTTTTCACATTACCACATGAAGACAAGTTTATTTTTTTCCAGAAGCACAGAAGACAAGGACCAATACAAGTCTATGGGTCCTTTATAAACACATTCATATGCCATCCGTGTACTGTACATGTTGAAATATAGATGAAGCTTTGCAATATATTTATTTCTTTAGCCATAGTGTGACTCCCTGGCAAAACCAGGTATTCATAAATAGTTTACATCCTCCTTGTTACCAACACAACCCACACTTAGGCATGACACACAGCCATAAAACCCTAGTTACCCTCTCATGATAACCAGGACACACCAGTGGGTGGGATCGGGCGGATGAGAACACCCACCTAGGGGTCCTGAGGAGTCAGGGGTGGGAACCAGTGAGTTCAAGATCAGTGGTGAAAGTTGAAGTGTGGAGAGCTTACTGAAGAGTAGTCAGGGGTAGTGGTCCCTGGACTACTTGGCTAGGTGGCAGACGGTGAGCAGAGCCACAGGCGACAGAGATCCGGTCGCGAGAGACTTAAAGTGGACTGGGGCAGGGTTGTAGCCTGCCGTTACCGACAGCGGGTGCCTGGACCCTAGGGCGAAGAAGGTTGCAAGCCCCTCTCCAATCAACCAGCCGGGGACAAGGTTCCAGACTTTGTCCCAGTTTACTGCCCAGATAGAGCGAAACGGAAGCCCAACGCGGGGGATAGGGTGTCCGCCAAGAACCCACTGAAATCCCAAGGGTCAGCTTTCGCGGGCCACAGCTCCCAACACAAATAGAATCGGGAGTGGACTTCTCCGTTCCATGCGAAGTTGTCCAAAAGAGAAGAAAACAAAGTGCAAGGGCTAGGGTTATCTGCTCATCAACCTGTGTGCGGGACCCGAATGCACCCTCCAAAGGCAGCCAGACACTGGCAACTTGGTTTACTACTGGACTTGTGTGAAATTATTGAACTGTGAGTATACCACTGTCCCCCGGTCCGGTCCGGCGCGCCACCTCCAGCAGCCATTACTCCCGGGTTCGACCCCCGGGGCCCGGGACTACACCTCCCCTACCTGTGGAGGGGATCCCATCTTGCTGCCCCACTGCTCCATCAGCCCCGGGCGCCTCATCAACAGGCAGCGGCGGTGCCAACATCCTTCACCGCAACCCACGGGTGGCGTCACAGACAACCTCCCTTGTAAATATCCCCTTTTCTGATGGTTGTGAGGACGGGCAGCCGTATGAGCCCGGGTCCGGTCACCACTCGAGGCGCAGTAGCGAACCCGGATCCGAGCAGGCCCCCGAGAGAAGCAGCAGCGGCCACCGACCGCAACAATAGCAGTTGACACAAGGATAATGTCACGCTCCCCGGTCCCCATGCTACGCTCCCAGGTCCCCGTGCTGCGCTCCCCGGTTCCCGTGCTGCGCTCCACGGTTCCCGTGCTGCGCTCCCCGATTCCCGACGGCGCGCTCCGCTCACCACTCCCGCTCCCGGTTCTCCTGCTCCCTCTCTCCCGCCGGTATCCTCCAGGCGTTCCCGCTCCAGGCGCCCCTCTGCATCGCAGGACACTCTGCCCGGCAAACCTGCTTCCTCGGCGCCGCTTCCTTCCCTGGTCTCAGGCACTCAGGCCTCGCGCATGCGCGTAAGGGCGCGTGCGCGGTCATTGACCCTTTCTAAAAGGGCCAGCGTCCAGAAACAGGATATCGGCTTGCAGGTACAGGGTATAAGAGGATTCTTATTCCAGGTGGGCGGGGCATGTTCTACATGTTTAGTAAGCTAAGAGTCCAGGTCCCCCTTTGCCTTGTCCGTTATTAACCCTTGTCTGTCTCGCAGAGCCCGTCCTGCCACGCCATCCGGTCCTAACCACGACTGCTGCGTAATTCCTGTCGGGGGTTGTCGGCTGAGGACTCCACCATCTTCTTCAGTCCGGACCCGGCTCCGATCCCCAACACCACGTGATGACCTCCGTCCTCTCGTCCAGCTGGATACGGTTCCACCTGTCATCTCCACCCGGCACTGGAACCAGAGCCTTGTTGTTGGGATTAGCATCTGGACCCTTGTGACCTCAGGGACATCTTCCTTCCTCCTTCCGGAACGGACTGTGCCCCCACAGCTAGTGCTTCGGCTACCGTGCATCAAGGCCCTCAGACAGGGTGACCGGACAGTCCCTGTATAGGGGTTAGCTCCGGGTTGCTCCGCTGGAGGAGTCCGGTGCACGACCCAGCGGTTCCACCACCAGAACCTTACAGCTAGAACAGGCCATGGATCCTGCCGAAGCACTGGCGTCCCAGCTGGCCGGATTACAGCAGGAACTGGGACGTCAACGCGAAACCCAATCCCGCATGCTGGCTTTTATGACGTCTGTGGACACCCGCCTGAATACACTACAAGCGACAGCCACGTCCCTGGCTTCTCAGTCCATGTCTGCAGCTCCCGTGGGGGCTTCCTTGGAGACCTCTAAACTCCGCCTGGCATCTCCGCCCCGGTATGCTGAGGATCCTAAGGCTTGTAGGGGATTTGTGAATCAGTGCTCCCTCCATTTCAAGTTTCTTCCGCATCTTTTTGCCTCGAACCAAGCCAAGGTTGCATTTATAATGTCCCATCTAGAGGGTGAAGCACTGGCCTGGATGAATCCCTTGTGGGAAAAGGAGGATCCCGTGACCACCAACATCCAGGACTTCCTGCAAGCTTTTCGGTCCACGTTTGACGAACCCGGACATGCCGCCGCATGCGCCTCATCACTCCTCAGGTTACGTCAGGGGACCTTGATGGTGGGCCAATATGCCATCCGCTTCCGCACCTTGGCCTCAGAATTAGGATGGAATAATGAGGCTTTAACGGCCGCTTTCTGGGAAAGACTATCGGGTCGTATCAAGGACGAGCTGGCCGGCCGCGACGTGCCCTCCACCTTGAATGCCCTGATTGCTCTTGCAACCCGAGTGGACCTCCGCTTTCAGGAGCGACCCAAAGAACTGTCCCGTGAGAGACGTCCAGTATGGCACTCCTCCCCTCCGTTGAAACCCGCCGCTCCCCAAGCGGTGTCATCTGGCCTTCCCGTCCACGAGCCTATGCAAATCGACCGTCTGAGGCAGTCTGAGCAACGCCGAGCAGAATGGCTCGCCAAGGGCCTCTGCCTCTACTGCGGAGATGGCACACACCTGCTACGGTCCTGTCCAGAGAGGCCGGGAAACTCCAAAGCCTAGGGTTGGTAGAAGAGGCCACCCTAGGTACTGGGACTCTCTCAGATCCTATTACATGGACTGTTCAGGTGACAACTGAGGAGTCCCAGTTCACGGCAGAAGCGTATCTCGACTCTGGGGCCACAGGCAACTTCATCCAGCAGGCTACGGTGGACAAATACCGAGTGCCTGTTACTCCACTAGACAAACCCCTAGTGATTGCTTCGGTGGATGGAAGGCCCCTCTCTGACACCATCTCGTTTAGCACCAAGCCTGTGGAGCTCCGCATCGGTGCCCTGCACACCGAGAGAATCACTTTCTATGTTCTTCCACACATGTCCCATCAGATCCTGCTGGGTCTCCCCTGGTTACGGGCACACGAACCTTCGGTCAGCTGGTGTACTGGAGAAATCACCCGATGGGGCCCGTTCTGTCACGAGAATTGTCTGAAGTCCACACAGCCCATCCGACGACCTCCGGTCCCGGAGTCTCTACCTGGACTACCTTCCGCATATTGGTCCTTCGCGGACGTGTTTGATAAAAAGGAGTCGGAGGTGCTTCCGCCACATCGTCCCTACGACTGTGCCATCGCCCTGCTGACAGGGACCACGCCTCCTATTGGACAAATATATCCCTTGTCCCCTGCTGAAACACGGGCCATGTCCACCTACATCACCGAGAATCTGGCTAGGGGATTCATTCGGAGATTCTCGTCTCCTGCTGGCGCAGGCTTTTTCTTCGTTAAGAAGAAAGAAGGTGACCTGCGTCCCTGTATTGACTACCGTGGACTTAATCAGATCACCGTAAAAAATAAATACCCTCTGCCGCTCATTCCTGAATTGTTCGATTGGCTTAGAGGAGCCCGTGTGTTCACCAAATTGGATCTCCGCGGTGCCTACAACCTGGTTCGCATCCGCTCCGGGGACGAATGGAAGACCGCGTTCAATACTCGTGATGGGCACTACGAGTATTGCGTGATGCCCTTTGGTCTGTGTAACAGTCTTCCAAGAACTAGTGAACGACGTATTCAGGGATCTCCTCTACATCTGTGTGGTCGTGTATCTGGACGACATCCTGGTCTTCTCTCCGGACCTACTGACCCACAGAGAAAATGTACAGCTGGTCCTACAAAGACTGAGAGAGAACCGCCTGTACGCCAAGTACGAGAAATGCGTGTTCGAACAGTCATCTCTTCCCTTCCTGGGTTACGTGATCTCCAACATCGGTCTGCAGATGGACCCAGAGAAGGTCTCTTCCATCCTCAACTGGCCTCCTCCTTCCGGGCTGAAGGCTATCCAACGCTTCCTCGGTTTCGCCAACTACTACCGTCAGTTTATTCCTCACTTTTCTGCTCTGACCGCGCTGCTCTCTGTCTTGACCAAGAAGGGGGCTAACCCGAAGGACTGGTCACTGGCGGCAGACGCTGCATTCCGTTCCCTGAAGCAGGCCTTTGCTTCCTCTCCAGTTCTCCATCGTCCAGAGTTGAATCGACAGTTCACCTTGGAGGTGGATGCCTCCTCCTCAGGGGCCGGGGCAGTACTCATGCAGAAGACCGCCACCGGGAGAATGGTCACTTGCGGATTCTTCTCCAAGAGCTTCTCGGCACCTGAGCGCAACTACACCATCGGTGATCGAGAACTACTGGCCGTCAAACTGGCGTTGGAGGAATGGCATTACCTCCTGGAGGGTGCAGTATACCCCGTGATCATCTACACGGATCACAAGAACTTGGAATGCCTGCGATCGGTTCAAAGACTGAACCCACGACAAGCCCGATGGTCCCTGTTCTTTGCCCGGTTCGATTTCCAACTCCATTTCTGGCCCGCGGATAAGAACGTGCGAGCAGATAACTTGTCCAGGTCCTTTGTGCCAGAGCAGGAGGAGGCGTTCCAGCCCATCATTTGTCCCAGCAAGGTCATTCCGGTGGCTCCTGTCACTCAGGCTCAGATACCTCCTGGGAAGACCTATGTCTCGGAGACCGACAGGCAGAGAGTCTTACACTGGGGTCATGCCTCGAAAACAGCCTGCCATGCTGGCCAGAAGAAGACGTGGAGTACGATTGCCCGTCACTATTGGTGGCCATCTCTTCGCGAGGATGTTGTCTCCTTCATCTCAGCCTGCCCATCCTGTGCCCGGAACAAAACGCCCAAGCACCTTCCCTATGGCCGTCTTCTGCTTTTGCCAATTCCCTCCGTACCGTGGCGACACATTGCCATGGACTTCATAACGGACTTGCCCATGTCCTCCGGGCATACGGTCATATGGGTCGTGTTGGACCATTTCTCTAAAATGGCTCATTTCATTCCCATGGTTGGATTGCCCTCCGCTCCGGAGCTCGCTTACGCCTTCATACAGCACGTCTTCCGGTTACATGGCTTTCCCACACACATTGTGTCTGACAGGGGAACCCAGTTTACCTCATGCTTCTGGAGGGCCCTCTGCAAGCATCTGGGAATGACGCTGGACTTTTCTTCAGCCTACCATCCTCAGTCAAATGGCCAAGTGGAACGAGTCAATCAGATCCTGACTTCATTCCTGCGCCACTACGTCAACGCCCATCATGACGATTGGTCCACGCTTCTTCCCTGGGCTGAATTCTCCTACAACCATCACGTCAGCGAGTCTACCTCCAGCTCTCCTTTCCATGTTGTTTACGGACTTCAGCCTTCCGTTCCTTTACCAATATCCGCGGCTTCTGATGTCCCTGCTGCTGACATCCTGACCCGAGACTTCTCTGCCATATGGAACACTGTTAAGGCCTCTCTTGAAATGCGCCTCCCTGCAGATGAAGAGACACGCCGTCAAGAGGCGCCTGGATCCACCGAACTTCTCTCCAGGCGATCTGGTCTGGCTGGCTTCCAAATACATCTGATTGAAGCTGCCTTCATACAAGTTGGGTCCTCGATACATTGGGCCGTTCAAGATTCTCGGTAAGATCAATGAGGTTTCCTACAAACTGCAGCTCCCGGCCACGATGCGGATACCCAACTCCTTCCATGTCTCCTTACTCAAGCTGGTGGTTCTTGGTTCCCTCTCCGATGACGCCTCTACGGCTCCTCCTCCTATTGCTGGTGATGACGTTTATGCGGTAAGGGATATCGTGGCCATGAAGACCGTGCGAGGCCGGCAGTTCTTCCTGGTGGACTGGGCGGGTTATGGCCCCGAGGACCGGTCCTGGGAACCCCGAGAGAATGTTGGCACTCCTCTGATTCGTGACTTCCTGTCCCGCTTGCGGGGAGGGGGGCGTGGGGGAGGGGGTACTGTCACGTTCCCCCTGTCCCCGTGCTGCTCTCCTCGGTCCCCGTGCTGCACTCCCCGGTTCCCGTGCTGCGCTCCCCGATTCCCGACGGCGCGCTCCGCTCACCACTCCCTCTCCCGGTTCTCCTGCTCCCTCTCTTCCGCTGGTATCCTCCAGGCGTTCCCGCTCCAGGCGCCCCTCTGCATCGCAGGACACTCTGCCAGGCACTCCTGCTTCCTCGGCGCCGCTTCCTTCCCTGGTCTCAGGCACTCAGGCCTCGCGCATGCGCGTTAGGGCGCGCGCGGTCATTGACCCTTTCTTAAAGGGCCAGCGTCCAGAAACAGGATATTGGCTTGCAGGTACAGGGTATAAGAGGATTCTTATTTCAGGTGGGCGGGGCCTGTTCTACGTGTTTAGTAAGCTAGGAGTTCAGGTCCCCCTTTGCCTTGTCCGGTATTAACCCTTGTCTGTCTCGCAGAGCCCGTCCTGCCACGCCATCCGGTCCTAACCACGACTGCTGCGTAATTCCTGTCGGGGGTTGTTGGCTGAGGACTCCACCATCTTCTTCAGTCCGGACCCGGCTCCGATCCCCAATGCCACGTGGTGACCTCCGTCCTCTCGTCCAGCTGGATACGGTTCCACCTGTCATCTCCACCCGGCACCGGAACCAGAGCCTTGTTGTTGGGATTACCATCTGGACCCTTGTGACCTCAGGGACATCTTCCTTCCTCCTTCCGGAACGGACTGTGCCCCCACAGCTAGTGCTTCGGCCACCGTGCATCAAGGCCCTCTGACGGGGTGACCGGACAGTCCCTGTATAGGGGTTAGCTCCGGGTTGCTCCACTGGAGGAGTCCGGTGCACGACACAGCGGTTCCACCACCAGAACCTTACAGATAACACTTGGATGATATGTTTATAGCACCCTGTTTGAAAACACTGATGACATTGGTACTGTTTTTTTATGTGGTGCCCCTGAGGCTTCAGTCACCACAGGGTACTGCACATCCCCAGAGGTGCAGTGTTCATCCCGGGTAAGGAGGAGGTCAGTGCTGGTAAACCACAATTCACCAAAAACACACAGTTAGTTGCCCTCTAACTGGGACTGGGCTAGGGTAGAGTCATTTGGATGGTCACCACAAGGTATGGGACCTCCCACCCACTAGATTAGTATCCCAGTTGGCGGAGCTACACAACGGGGAGCAAGGCGACACACACACAGACATTCAGTTAGTCTGTACCCAGACAGTGACAAGAAAGGGAACAAAGTGAGATGGGAGGAGAACACGGTCGCTGAGGAGAGAGCTGTGCCATAGCTTCCACAGGACCGGACGCACAGAGAACAGGGTGCGGAGCCCTAGGCTAGTGGACACGGAAAGTCCCACCAGCAGAATCAGCCAGGTAGAGGATTTCAAGTCTTCTGGCTCACCCAAAGTGCCCTGGGCACAGCAGCATATAGAGCCAGGAGTCGTGACAAATAAGACGGCACCAACTACGGACTTGCGCTGCCTGCTATACGGGACAGGAATGGAGCTAATCCAAAGACTCGGGTCCCAGCGTAGCTTCCAGCTGCAGGGACTCACATAACACAGAGCAGGGAGAAAGGACTCACAGAGTAACCCACCGGTTCTGACCTCCAAACTATCCGGCATCAGCTGGAGCCCATGACAGCGGGGACCGGCAGTCAAAAGGCAGCGACATATTAGTGAGTAAAGAACTTTGATTGCAACCCCTGTGTCACTCCCTTTCTTCACCGCCTCCGACCCTGTGCACTTTTAATAGAGTGGACTACTACTCCCAACCTCCCTGTGGGCCCAAGCTTTGCCTGTGGAGAGCTGTATTAACCTAGCTGCACTACCACCGGCCCTCAGATGAAACCTCTTGCAGCAGCGGTGGCTCCCATTATAACCACACACCACAGGTGGCATCATGAATAACTACAATCCCTGTCCTCATCATCCCCCATTTATTGACACCACTGGGGTCACAGAACCAAGCCAGGCCACTGTGACATCCCTCTCATACAAACCTTGTCACCCCGTGGGCACGTCATTTACATACGTGTTTTTTACGCACTTGAGAAGGGGGTCTTATATAGCAAAATAGGTGGTTCAATTCTCCTTCTAAAATGAACTCTCTGAGTTATCAAGCTAATCTTATAAAAAAAAATGTAACATCTATGTTATGCTTCTGTCCACTCTCTGTACATTGCCCCATATGTCTGATTTTATCTTCTCCCATTTACATCAGTATAGTTACCTGTGTGGTTTTACATCATTGACTTGTTATAGCAGAGCTCAGCCAGAGACAACAAACATCATTTCCTTGAAATGGAACTTCATCAATGACATCTGTTTCAGGGAATGTTCTGTGCTCTCCCTGCGTGACACATTGTATCCTTTTCAATGAGCACTGACAGTATGTTCTCTTGACAGCACATCAAATTCTCATAAGAGCCAGAGAGGAAGTGTACTGTCACTGTGCGTTCAAAAGGAACATAAGATTTTGAACAGTGAGTGCATGCTGAGCATGCATCGGAATTGACAACCGGGGAATGCCCAATGAGTCAATTCCGATGCATGAGATGTCAGGCGAGGTACAAAACAGCCTCAGCAGTTTTTGGTTTTTGGTCATGGACAACTCTACGTTGCATTTTCAAGAGTTAAAATGAGATCCAACGTCAAGGTTCTAGTTTTTGATACCTCTTTACAAGGACAGTTGCTTATAGATAGTCAAAAGGTATTCACAAGAAATGTGGTGTACAAAAATATTTTAGGTTGGTATTGTTAACTAATATATTATAGTGTCGATGTACTTCTTCTGTCCAATGATTTATTTAAATACAATTAGATATTCATGTAATAATTTCGTTCATTTGTATTAAGTTCTATGAACAATAACATTTAATGATAATGTATATATTTTACCCTGTTTATCTGTAACCTGTATATTCATTGCATTATTCTTAAATCTTCATAAATAAACTACATACATATTCTAGTATACCCGATGTGCTAGAATCAGGCCACCATCTAGTATAAAGTAAATAAATAGATTAATAAATTAAATAGACAGTTGGGATAAATATCAAATTTCACTTAAGACCCATTTACACACAAAGATATCGCAAACGATATGTCGTCGGGGTCACGGAATTCGTGACGTACATCCGGCGTCGTTAGCGACGTCGTTGCGTGTAACAGCTCTGAGCGAGTGTTAACGATCAAAAATACTCACCTAATCGTTGATTGTTGAAACGTCGTTCATTTTCAAAATCTCGTTGGTCATTGTGGACGTAGGTTGTTCGCCGTTCCTGAGGCAGCACACATCACTACGTGTGACACCCCGGGAATGACGAACAACAGCTTACCTGCGTCCTCAAGGTGGGCGTGTCATTAACACATCTGGTCTCCGCCCCTCCGCTTCTATTGGTTGGCTGCTGTGTGACGTCTTTATCTGTCCCCCGACGAAGCACATCAGGCGAAACATGTGTTGGGACGCCGGTCCCCACGTGTATACCCGGGTTGTATCAGGTGATCTGCCAGCTTGGTAAGCCATCTTGCCCTTTCATGCCATGTATTGAGACTTTTCTATCTCTTCTGGCAAATCTTTGCACTTGCACTTGGGCAATCAACTGCCTATCTAGGCACTTGGGCGGATCACTTTGAGATCTAGTATCCTCTCCTGGGTCACGTGGGGTTTTCTTTCCCTCCATCACTTCTCATGTCTCGGTCTTTCATTGTGATCATTAATTGTTATACCATATGAATATATTAAAAATAAAATGTTTGTACATTTTAATCACATTTGGTTCTTGGGTATTTTCTATACTGGTAAATTTAAAGACTCTTTAATTTAAGATATCAGTTAATCCGAGTTGTTACCTATTATTTGTAACCTATGGTTCCTATATGTTTTACATACCCATTATAACCTATGGTGCTCCTTGGATGTCCATTTTTTTCCAACAGCACTGATGATAAGGTCAATACAAGTCTATGGGTAAAGGGGGATTTACACGCTACGACATCGCTAATGCGAAGTCGTTGGGGTCACGGAATTGGTGACGCACATCCGGCCGCATTAGCAATGCCGTTGCGTGTAACACCTATGAGCGATTTTGCATCGTCGCAAAAACGTGCAAAATCGCTCATCGGTGACATGGGGGTCCATTCTCAAATATCGTTACTGCAGCAGTAATGAAGTTGTTCCTCATTCCTGCGGCAGCACACATCCCTCCAGGTGACGCCGCAGGAACGAGGAACCTCTCCTTACCTGTCTCCCGGCCGCTATGCGGAAGGAAGGAGGTGGGCGGGATGTTACGTCCCGCTCATCTCCGCCCCTCTGCTTCTATTGGGCGGCAGTTCAGTGACGCAGCTGTGACGCTGAACGAACCACCCCCTTGGAAAGAAGGCAGTTCGCCGGTCACACTGACGTAGCCAGGCAGGTAAGTACATGTGACGGGTCTGGGCGATGTTGTGCGGCACGGGCAGTGATTTGCCCGTTTTGCACAACAGATGGGGGCGGGTACCCACACTAGCGATATCGGTACTGATATCGCAGTGTGTAGAGCCCGCATTAGTAAAAAAAAACACGCCTAGCACATGGATGGAATCAGCGTACAACCCATGTTTCACATTGCAAAGTATAGGAGAAGCTTTGTAATTTATTTCTTTATGCTTCATTTTTTAATGTATATGTTTAAACACAGAAGTGTGAAGGAAGCCTTACCTATTTTCAGGTCCTAATTATTGCAATGTACAGTATGGTCTATAAAGCATATATTCATATGTTGAACACAGTAGATAAAACAAGATGACTACTATCTATAATCATATCCAGAAAATAAAATACAGAAATCTACAATGAAAAAAAATTCAAAGGAAAAACTATGTCTCGCTATCTAGTATTATTTATTAAAATACTAATAGTGATACATTCCATGTAAACCATTATTTGTCAGTAATATGGTTGGATGTCTGCGTGGATGTCTCATTCTGGTAGTAGTAGGGTATCAACGGTTAAAGATAGCCAAGTTTTTTGGCCAACAGTTACAGTAGGAGAACTCTCAGATCCTGGAGCCTTTCATCCCTTGGATGACGTGATTAATAGTGTTAGCTGCATCTTAAGCTAGTGTCACACATAACGACGACGACAACGACGTCGCTGCAACGTCACCATATTCTGTGACGTAGCAGCGACCATAGATGATCGTTAGTAAGATGTCAAACATGTTAGAAAAAGCAGCGACGGAGCAGCGATCATAGCGACGTCGACGGTCGTTGTGTGGTTTCAGACGTAGCGTAGCGTCGCTGCTGCGGTGTCAAACACAAGGATTATCAGCTTATCAGCATGGCGCAGCGGGATAGCAGCGATCAAAAAATGACTTCGAGCATTCAGGAGCGAGCAACGATTTCGCAGCAGGGGTCTGATCGTTGTTATGTGTCACACACAGCGACGTCGCTGTTGAGGTCGCTGCAACGTCACAGAATATGGTGACGTTGCAGCGATGTCGTTGTCGTCGTTATGTGTGACACCAGCTTTAGAGTACAGATGGAAACCCCACCCTATGTCACCTCATGGTTACTTAGAGTGACTGTGATGTGTTAATGACTTTATAGCAGCTAAGAAACTAATGAAGGCCCTAAGAGTTGTACATTTTGTACTTCTCTAGGGCCTTGCTAGAGGCAGGACATACCAGAGTTCTTGTCACTTTTGCAATTAACGAAACAAATTACACATATTTGGTTTTGCCTTAAAGACCTGAACTATTACATTTTTACACTGAGTGCAAAGTATGTTCATCTACTCTGAACTGTAAAAAGAAGGGCCGAAAAACAATGACAAAATAGTTTTCTTTATTTCCGAGAGTTACATAACCCAAATGGTGCCATTAAATAAATATAGCTTATTCTTCATAATATATCACCAAAAAGAGGAACCAAACAAAGGTCATAAAAATATAGTCTTTATTAACATTCGTTTAAAAACAATTAAACATTTCATGCATATGCATGAAATGTTTGTTTTTAAACGAATATTAATAAAGACTTTATTTTTATGACTTTTATTCGGTTCCTCTTTTTGGTGATATATAATTAAATCCGAATGGCCCTATTGGTCCAATATACCCCCACACTGATTATAATTTTATGATTGTTATACATTATTACTAGTGGTTTCATATACTTATTGGTGTGACATGGGTATTGTTCTCTAACTATTGGTGTTTTTCTTATTCTTCATAAGACAAGCTCCTATAGAACTTTGTGAACAAAAAATAATTAAACGTTCTTGGTAGAGCTTGATAGATGGTAAATATACTGTGGTCCTGTGGGGAGAATAAACACACTGTGACCTGTAAATCCATTCCACAAACATCACTTTTTTTTACTTCATTTTTCACATTGCCAACTTTCACTGTTTTCTCACCTGACTAAACCTTTGAAATATTCTCTGTTGATATATAAAGTATGTTATCAAGCACAATGAAGAATTATATTTCCAATTTATTTGTAATCATTGTTCATTTATTATGTAATAAATTAGTTAAAATGAGTATTTAACTTTTTGGAATGCAAAGAAATACTAAAGAAAACTGCTCGAAATTGAGCATGACTTTTTGCTAGCATATTACAAAGTTCCCACTCCCAGCCTGTTGTCACTTTAGGAAAATAGATAGGGGATTTAAGGAGAATTAGATATTTGACTGATGCATCTAAAGGTCTCCATACATATGACTACACAGATCAGCCAAGTGTTCATGTCTACTCTATGTTCCCCGTGGGAAGTTACTGTGAACACAAAAGTAGAAATGTCAGCATGAATGGCACACAGTCTATCAGACTTTAAGTAGATAGCTCTGTGTCCAGGGTCTCTATGTGAAGTTTCTTCTGACTCCTACTACTGCCGGGCCATGCTACAGTGCAGGGTATGTTCTACTGTGACAAAAGTGGAAGCTTAACTAAGGTCTACCTATTTTTACCAATTCCAATAGTTTGGTTCAGGCGCTAAATGAAGTGAGCTGTCCCCCAAGGAAATAGATTGTCATTCAAGGTGGAATGTGGTGCTGTGGTGGGATCCCCTCCAGAGTCAGAAATGAGTTGGTGTTTTCATTGAGTACAGGTCCCGACTATTGTGTGCTATTCTTGTCCTGCCTGAAGACCAAAAATATTATTATTAAAGTGCAGGTGGCTTGTTGGTCTTGTGTTGCTGGTTGGTGCCATTGCCTGCGGAAAAAGAAGGCCAGTGACACCATTATGGGTTCAGCAGATCACTGTCTCACAAACTAACACTGGAACATAAAGTCCTATGTGTTCTTTCTCCGGGTATCTAACCTTATCACTCTCCAAGCTCAGACTATAATGAATGTCTTTTAATTAGTGAGACTCCTCACTGAGGGGGACAGGTGAGCTCATCCTGTAAATACCAACAACCTACAAGAATTGGCCTCTTCTGATGAACCTCAAATTACACATTCCATACTCGAACTGAACTTGTGGAATGTAGCAGGCTTGGTTATAAGAAAGAAAATCTTGACACACCTTCACAGTGGCATAAATAAAAGTTAGCTACTGCGACATTGGATAAATGCAGAATTTTAGAAATATTGTTGTAGAAACACTATGAGTTCTATTTCAACCCTATTGTAAGATTATTGATCCTTACAGGACCAACTTCAGGTTGAATTTCCTCAAATTCACAAGTGTCCACACATCTTCGATTTGATTTGCGAGACCCCGATGAAGCTAAATGAGGTAGAGACATACGTTACGTTCAGGTTCCTTTCCTTTTGTATACCTGTATGTCCCTTTGGTCTTATTTGTTGGTATTTATATATTGAAAAAACCATATACAATAGGACCAATTGAGTTCAATATACGAAAAACAAAAAACCTCAATTTCAATTAATATTAAACTTATGCCTGTTGGTCCTGAGGAAAGGAGCAGAGCCTCCTGAAACGCGTAGACCTGTGCAAGAATAAAAAGTTTACATTAATCCAAGTTTTCATCAGTGATCTTTGGCGCGGTTTACAAAGCCCCGTTCCACAATCTCTCTCTGTTATCAGCCACCTGAGGTACTGCTGCCGTTGATCTGGATTTATGCTGTTACAGGAGTTGTGCCTTTCACAACCCTCCTTGGTGAGTAGGATTATCCTTTCTGTCATCCCCTGTTTGTCAGGGTAAGACCCTATTGCGCTTCTTTTTCAACAGGTTTTTTTCTAATATTTCATTTGTGGTGTCTATTATACAGCACTTCTATAATATTTCTTGTCCTTCTTAATTGGAGAGTATTTGTAAAGAAAAAGAAAGGCCGAAGACCAATTCAAACCCTAAAGACTAAAGGCGTCTTTACACGCTATGGTTTATCTGACAATCTCATTAGCGATGTGACACGCCCAGTTCGTAGTTACAATTTGCCGAGATTGCACATAGGTCATTTATTAGTGGTCACACATAACGATTTCACAAGCCACGCAAAATCATTCAGCGATATATTGTTTGCCCAAGGCGGTCGTGTGGATGTTGTTCGTCATTTGCAGGGTGTCAAACGTACCAATATGTCTGCTATGTTCCAAACGATGAACAATATTTTGAAACTGAACGACGTGTCAACGATCAACGATTTTCAACCTATTTGCGGTCGTTCGGAGTCGCACGTAGGTGTCACACGCAACGACGTTGCTAACGATGACGAAAGTGCGTCATGGAATCTGTGACCCTGACGACATATCGTCAGATAAATCGTAGCGTGTAACGACACCTTTAGAGAGGAGGTAATTAATTCAGGTGTAACCAGGCTGGCCTACCCAGGGCCGGATTAAGGTTGGTGGGGGCCCCTGGGCAGAAAATCTGGTGGGGGCCCCATAAACGTTAACATTTTTAGCCATAACAGTAGAGCACGAACTGTAGCATTTAGATATAAATCCAATAAACATGTATCTTAAGGCCCCGTCACACTAAGCAACATCGCTAGCAACATCGCTGCTAACGAACAACTTTTGTGACGTTGCTAGCGATGTTGCTGTGTGTGACATCCAGCAACAACCTGGCCCCTGCTGTGAGGTCGTTGGTTGTTGCTGAATGTCCTGGGCCATTTTTTAGTTGTTGCTGTTCCGCTGTGAAGCACAGATCGCTGTGTGTGACAGCGAGACAGCAACAACTAAATGTGCAGGCAGCAGGAGCCGGCTTCTGCGGAGGCTGGTAACAAATGTAAACATCGGGTAACCAAGAAGCCCTGTCCTTGGTTACCCGATATTTACCTTTGATACCAGCCTCCGCCGCTCTCACTATCAGTGCCGGCTCCTGCTCTGTGCACATGTAGCTGCAGCACACATCGGGTTAATTAACCCGATGTGTGCTGTAACTAGGAGAGCAAGGAGCCAGCGCTAAGCATTGTGCGCTGCTCCCTGCTCTGTGCACATGTAGCTGCAGCACACATCGGGTTAATTAACCCGATGTGTGCTGTAACTAGGAGAGCAAGGAGCCAGCGCTAAGCATTGTGCGCTGCTCCCTGCTCTGTGCACATTTAGCTGCAGCACACATCGGGTAATTAACCCGATGTGTGCTGTAACTAGGAGAGCAGGGAGCCAGCGCTCAGTGTGCGCTGCTTCCTGCTCTCTGCACGTGTAGCTGCGTGCGCTGGTAACCAAGGTAAATATCGGGTTGGTTACCCGATATTTACCTTAGTTACCAAGCGCAGCATCTTCCACGCGGCGCTGGGGGCTTGTCACTGGTTGCTGGTGAGCTCACCAGCAACTTGTGTAGCGACGCTCCAGCGATCCCTGCCAGGTCAGGTTGCTGGTGGGATCGCTGGAGCGTCGCAGTGTGACATCTCACCAGCAACCTCCTAGCAACTTACCAGCGATCCCCATCGTTGTTGGGATCGCTGGTAAGTTGCTTAGTGTGACTGGACCTTTACCCTGATCTGCCATTTTCAGATTTACAGGACTACAATACAGATACAGTCCAGGATCACTCACAGCCGTCACTTATACACACAGTACAATACAGATACAGTCCAGGATCACTCACAGTCGTCACTTATACAAAGAAAGTAGAGTAAAGTGGGCTTTACACGCTGCGACATCGCTAATGCGGAGCCGTTGGGGTCACGGAATTCGTGACGCACATTCGGCCGCATTAGCGATGCCGTTTCGTGTGACACCGATAAGCGATTTTGCATCGTTGCAATAACGTGCAAAATCGCTAATCGGCGACATGGGGGTCCATTCTCTAATATCGTTGCTGCAGTAGTAACGAAGTTGTTCCTCGTTCCTGTGGCAGCACACATCGCTCCGTGTGACACCGCAGGAACGAGGAAGCTCCCCTTACCTGCCTCCCGGCCGCTATGCAGAAGGAAGGAGGTGGGCGGGATGTTACATCCCGCTGATCTCCACCCCTCCGCTGCTATTGGGCGGCGGTTAAGTGACGCTTCAGTGGCGTCGCTGTGACGCCGCATGGACCGCCCCCTTAGAAAGGAGGCGGTTCGCCGGTCACAGCGACGTCGCCGGACAGGTAAGTATGTGTGACGGCTCTGGGCGATGTTGTGCGGCACGGGCAGCGATTTGCCCGTGTCGCGCAACAGATGGGGGCGGGTACGCACGCTAGCGATATCGGGACCGATATTGCAGCGTGTAAAGCGGCCTTTACTCACATATTTTTAATTGATCCCAATGTTAAGGCAGCCAGGGACGGCTCCAGGTTTTTGTGGTCCCCGGTTGAGTCTCAGTGGGCCCCATCCACACACAGACACACACATACACATACAGGCATACGTACATATACATATTTGAAGACAAATTCACAAAAATACATTTAAACAGACAAATATATGCACAGTCATATACACTGACATACATGCAGACACAGACGCATTACAGGTGTTAATATGGAGAAGTCACAAGCAGCCTCACTCACCTCTCCCGCTTGTTTCCAGCTCCTCCAGGACATATGGCTGTGTTGCATGATGGCCATCAATAACAGACATGACTGCACACCATGCACACTGACACAGCACTGATGTATATACATCACAGGAGGGGCTGGGGCCTACAATAAATACATTACAGGAGGGGCAGGGGGAATAGACATTACTGGGGGGGGCATAGACGTTACTGGAGTGGCAAACCGCTCTGGTGGCGTACACATTACTGGGATGGGTGGCTTAGCGCTCTGGGGGACCCATATAGTTCTGGGGTGCCGCATAGACTGCTCTGATTCATATATACACACACACAGCTCTGCTTCAAACACACAGCTCTGCTTCACACACACAGCTCTGCTTCATACACACAGCTCTGCTTCACACACACAGCTCTGCTTCACACACACAGCTCTGCTTCACACCACACATCTTTCTTCAGCTCTGCTTCACACACACACACAGCTCTGCTTCACACACACACACAGCTCTGCTTCACACCACAAATCTTTCTTCAGCTCTGCTTCACACACAGCTCTGCTTCACACCACACATCTTTCTTCAGCTCTGCTTCACACACACACACAGCTCTGCTTCACACACACACACAGCTCTGCTTCACACCACAAATCTTTCTTCAGCTCTGCTTCACACATAGCTCTGCTTCACACCACACATCTTTCTTCAGCTCTGCTTCACACACAGCTCTGCTTCACACCACACATCTTTCTTCAGCTCTGCTTCACACACACACACACAGCTCTGCTTCACACCACACATCTTTCTTCAGCTCTGCTTCACACACACACACACAGCTCTGCTTCACACCACACATCTTTCTTCAGCTCTGCTTCTCTCACACACACACAGCTCTGCTTCACACCACACATCTTTCTTCAGCTCTGCTTCTCTCACACACACACAGCTCTGCTTCACACCACACATCTTTCTTCAGCTCTGCTTCTCTCACACACACACAGCTCTTCTTCACACCACACATCTTTCTTCAGCTCTGCTTCTCTCACACACACACAGCTCTGCTTCACACACAGACACACACACAGCTCTGCTTCACACAGACACACACACAGCTCTGCTTCACACCACACATTTCTTCAGCTCTGCTTCACACACACACAGCTCTCTTTCACACACACTCACACACAGCTCTGCTTCACACACAGACACACACACACAGCTCTGCTTCACACCACACATATTTCTTCAGCTCTGCTTCACACACAGCTCTGCTTCACACACACAGCTCTCTTTCACACACACACACACACAGCTCTGCTTCACACACAGACACACACACAGCTCTGCTCCCACACCACACATTTCTTCAGCTCTGCTTCACACACACACACAGCTCTCTTTCACACACACTCTCACACAGCTCTGCTTCACACACAGACACACACACAGCTCTGCTTCACACCACACATTTCTTCAGCTCTGCTTCACACACAGCTCTGCTTCACACACACACAGCTCTCTTTCACACACACACACTCATACACACAGCTCTGCATCACACCACACAGCTCTGCATCACACCACACAGCTCTGCATCACACCACACAGCTCTGCATCACACCACACAGCTCTGCATCACACCACACAGCTCTGCATCACACCACACATCTTTCTTCAGCTCTGTCCCTACCTGCTCTGATGCCATCCTCCTGCTGCTCCGGTATAGGCCGCCATCGTCCTGCTGCTGTTCCGGTGCCGCGGCCATTCTCCTGCTCCGGTTAGTCTCCTCTCCTGGCCGCGGCGTGGGTCTTCTCCGCGGCCGGCCGCGCGCGTGGGTCCTCTCCTCCGCGGCCGGCCAGCCAGCCGGCCGCCCGCGTGGGTCCTCTCCTCCGCGGCCGGCCAGCCAGCCAGCCGCCCGCGTGGGTCCTCTCCTCCGCGGCCGGCCAGCCAGCCGGCCGCCCGCGTGGGTCCTCTCCTCCGCGGCCGGCCAGCCGGCCGCGCGCGTGGGTCTTCTCCGCGGCGGCGTCCTGCTGTGACGTCCGCGGCGTCCTGCTGTGACGTCCGCAGCATTGGACGCCGCAGCAGAGCAGGGAGCAGGCACACCTCTGACCCCGGAAGTACAAACGATGGTACTTCCGAGGTCAATCAGCGTCCTGTGCCTGCAGCTTGTTTTTGCGTCTTAGAGACGCAGATACAAATAAATGTAGGTTCCCCCCCCCGAAAACACAGCTGATTTAGACTGTCTTAACGGAGGGGGAGCGGGTGTGAAGAAAAGAAAAAAAAAATTGCTGACGGGTGGCAAGTATGGCCCTGGTGGTGGGGGCCCCCTTGGAAGCTCTTTTGGTGGGGGCCCCGGGGCTGAAGCCCCGCCTGCCCCGCCTATAATCCGGCCCTGGGCCTACCCATAGTAAACTATAGCTATCACATCATTAAGTCTAGTGCAGTGCATTGTGGGGGCTATCAGAGAACTATAAAAATAATGAGGACCTGCCAAGCAGCGTTTTAATTTTTACTGCATAGGGATTGGTGGTCAGAGTGCACAGCTCATAAAACATTAGGACAAAAAACACATTGAAAATGGCAGTAGTAATCTCAGTCTGTGAGTACTAATCAAACATTTTAGTGATATATGAAGGTGTTTTATCTGCATAGTCACTCACTGTGACTGTGAATTGATTCATCTCAGATACAGTATATTACAGTAACAGCAATTTAATAACTGGGTATGGTCTCATCTGACCAGAGCACTTTCATCCACATGCTAGCTGTGTCCTCTAGGTACTCTGATCAGATGAGACTAAGGTAAAAAAAAGTAAAATGATAATTTGATGAAAAACTAACACTGCACATCAACTTGAAAACACCCTCCTCACCGTCAAACATGATGGTGGCAGCATCATGCTGTGTAGATTCTTTTCTTCAGCAGGGGCAGGGAAGCTGGTCAGAGTTGATGGGAAGATGGATGGAGCTAAATGCATTTGAACCCAGGAGGAAAATCTGTTATATGCTGCAAAAGACTTCAGACCGAGGTGTAAGTTTACCTTCAGCTGGACAATGACCCTAAACATACTGTCAGAGCTACAATTGAATGGTTTAGATTAAATCATATTCATATGTTTAAATGGAGCAAAGTCCAGACCTAAATCTCATTGAGAATTTATGACAAGACTTGTAAATTGCTGTTCACAGACACTCTCCATCCAATCTCACTGAGCTACTGCTGTTTTGCAAAGAAAAATGAGCAAAACTTTCAGTCTCTAGATGTGCAAAACAGGTAGAGACAAACAGCAAAAGACTAAGGTCCTGTCACACACAGAGATAAATCTGCAGCAGATCTGTGGTTGCAGTGAAATTGTGGACAATCAGTGCCAGGTTTGTGGCTGTGTACAAATGGAACAATATGTCCATGATTTCACTGCAACCACAGATCTGCCAAAGATTTATCTGTGTGTGTGACGGGGCCTTTAGTCCTAAGACACATGGCATGGAAATCAGAGCGAGTAAAATTCGATAAAACATCGCATTCCACTCGGACCAATATTAGCGTATGTGCCAGCACCCATGAGCGATTATTTTCTCAGCCCTAATCGGACCGAGAAAACAGTTGCAGCATGCTGCAGGTGCAATGCGATCCTTGTTTCTCTCGCACCCATTCAAGTCTATGGGGCAAGAGAAAAATTGCACTGCACTTGCAGTACACCGGTGTACTGCGAGTGCAGAGCGAGAATGGCAATAGTTGGCAACGGAGAAGAGAGGGAGATAAATCCCTCCCTCTCCTCTGCAGCGCCGAACCTCCCCTCCTAAGTGCCGGCCCGCCCCCGGCAGCTATGGTCCAATCGCATGATCGGACCTCAGTCGCAGTGACACTTACATGACATTTGGCTCCTACTGTGCTGCCAGCGTGAGCTGCGTGTCATGCGAGGAGCACAGTAGCCCCCGTGTGGCCCCAGCCTCACAGTATTGATTACAGAGAAACGTAGTCCTCTATACTATTGATTCCTTAGGACTAAATACCAATTCATGTCACCATTTTCAGACATCGGCCAGGAACTTGAGAAGCTTGGGCGAAAAAGGGTCTTCTAAATTGACAATGACCAGAAGCATGATGCAAAACTAATTACAAATTGAGTTCTGTCAGGAGGAATGGGCCCAAGTTCCTGCCAACTATTGTGAGAACCTTGTGGAAGAATATCCAAAATGTTTGACCCAAGTCATACAGTTAAAGGGCAATGGTACCAAATACTAATGAAATGTACGTAAACTTTTGACCTTGCAGAAAGTAATAAAAATGCCTTAAAACATTTTCTCTCTCATTCTGGCATTTGGCAAATAGAAATAATATTGGTTCCTATTTGACCTAAAATGGGAAAGGTTTAGTCTGATTTCATGTCAGATAGTGAGAAAAACATGCACACTTGTCTTTTAGATATTGTATGTAAACTTCTGGTTTCAACTGTATATGCAATATATATACGGTATATATATATATATATATATATATATATATATATATATATAAAGAGAGATAGATAGATAGATAGAAAGATAGATACACATAATGTAACTTTATTGAACTTTTAGTTAACAGTGGACACTGTTCTCTCCTGGTTCTCTTCCTATCTTTCTGGACGCTCATTCAGTGTATCATTTGCTGGCTCCACATCTTCTCCTCTTCCTCTCACTGTTGGGGTCCCTCAAGGTTCAGTCCTTGGCCCTCTTCTTTTCTCCCTCTACACTGCCCCAATTGGTCAGACCATCAGCAGATTTGGCTTTCAGTACCATCTTTATGCTGATGACACACAGCTATACACCTCCTCCCCTGAGCTCACCCCCGCTGTACTACAGAACACCAGTGACTGCCTGACTGCAGTTTGCAATGTCATGTCTGCTCTTTATCTGAAACTTAACCTTTCCAAAACTGAACTTCTTCTTTTCCCTCCATCTTCCAACTTTCCTCAACCTGACATCTCCCTCTCTGTGTGTGGCACAACGATAAGTCCTAGGCCGCAAGCCCGCTGCCTGGGGGTTATACTTGACACTGATCTCTCCTTCACCTCCCACATACAATCTCTTGCCCGCACCTGCCGCTTGCACCTCAAGAACATCTCTAGAATCCGCCCCTTTCTCACAATGGAAACGACAAAAACCCTCACCGTGGCCCTGATCCACTCTCGCTTGGACTACTGTAACTCTCTATTAATTGGTCTCCCCCTAACTAGACTCTCTCCTTTACAGTCAATCCTTAATGCAGCAGCCAGGGTCACCTATCTGGCTAACCGCTACTCGGATGCCTCTGCTCTGTGCCAGTCATTGCACTGGCTGCCCATATATCATAGGATCCAATTCAAACTGCTTGTTCTCGCCCACAAAGCTCTCCACAGTGCAGCACCCCCCTACATCTCCACCCTCCTCTCTGTCTATCAGTCCACCCGTTCTCTACGCTCTGGAAGCGACTTTCGACTAACATCCACACTAATTCGAACCTCCCACTCCCGGATCCAAGACTTCTTCCGAGCTGCACCAACCCTCTGGAACGCTCTACCCCAAGAAGTTAGGACAAATCACAACTTACTCAGCTTCAGACGCACCCTAAAGACGCATCTTTTTAGGGCGGCCTATCACACTCCCTAATCAGATTCGATTCACATAGTCCCTCTACAACCTCTCACAACATAGCTCCACATCAAACTCCATGGCGCCCAAAGGCATCTCAAGGCTCGGGCCCACTGGTCCAGGAAACCATTATCCAGCCCCATTTCCGTGAGATGGCTGGATTGTCATTGTAAATAAGCACTTGAACCTTGCCTCTCCCCCCATCTCATTGTAGATTGTAAGCTCTCACGAGCAGGGTTGTATTTTTTCCCCTCTAAATATTGTATTTCTATAACTGTTACTTGTATGTATATGATCCTCCTGAATTGTAAAGCGCTACGGAATATGTTGGCGCTATAGAAATAAAGATTATTATTATTATTATTATTATTAACATAATGATCTAATATTGGACCTTTACACTCCACTAAATAAAGCCACTTGTTGCAGGTGCTTGCTTTTGGAATGTGAGCCAGCCTGGTTTTTAATGTCCCACGTTCAGGCCCATGGGTGTTTTTTTAACCTTTTAAAGAAAGGGCACATTTTTGAATATCTGTTTTTAATTTCCAATTTAGCAACTGTAAGCATATAGCCTGCTGATTCCCCATGTTTGCTTCTGATCGTGACCTAAGTGTAGCTACTTCACAACGTGGCATGCTGTCATCACATAACTTTTTTTTCCATGTCTTTCCAAGAAGCAAATTATTATAAAAAAATAAAAGAAATAAAATACAAAAAAGGTTAATGTTTTGCAACAGCTTTACTATTCAAATGTAACAATCGTAGACGCCACACAATACTGTTGACTGTTTGTGGAAATTGTTTTTCTTTCTTGTACTTACCTAGTAATATAACTTTTTAGGATTGTGGAATTTTTGCTAAAGGGAGGTAGAATTTAACAAATGTTACAGTATACTAGAACAATAAGTACACCCCTGATATTTTTGTAAATATTTTCTTATATCTTTTCATGGTACGACACTGACGATATGATACTGATACAATGTGAAGTAGTCCACATGATCAGGAATAGCAGCTTTTTAGATGTAGCGTGTTTTCGTTGAGTACAAAACACTGCGTTTTACAGTAGAAGCACAGTGGATGGGTTTTATAGAAATCTCATATCGCCTTTGCTTCTTTTTTTCAGCAGTGTAAACTGACATGCGGTGTGGCTTCGGAGCAGCAGTGTGTCAATTTATGCTTGCGGAGAGTTCTAAGCGGGCGGAACACAGGAAAAGTCCTCAGCACCCAGAATCCTGATTATGGGCACAGACCGCTGCACTCTCTTACTGAAAACACACTAATCTCCACAGGATGGATGACACTGCAGTGTTCCAGTATAGTGGGAATGTAGCCTAATGCCTCTATTCCACTTGCAATTAACACGGATGAGTGCAATATGACAAAACATCGGATTGCACTCACACCAGTGTTTGTCAATGAGTCAGTGTTCATCTGCCTTTTCTTTTTTATATCATGAGAAAACAATTGCAGCATGCTGCATTTGGCAACAAGCCTTGCACCGCTTGCACCCATACAAGTCTATGGGTGCGAAAGAAACATCGGACTACACTCGGATGTCATCCAAGTGCAGTGCGATATATGCAGAGACAGGCAGTGGAGAAGATGGAGAGATCAGCCTTTTCTTCTCACCTGTGATCTGACTGCAAGATCGAATCACAGTTGCATGACACTCTGCTCATGCTTACAGCAGAGCAGGAGAAGAGGATCATTAGAATTTTGCATCCGAAGCTCACACACAGGGTACGATACACAAGTAGAACCGAGGCCTAACAGTATAAATATGGTGTGCCCTCTAAATAACTCAACATACAGTCATTCATGTCTAAAGCACTGGCAACAAATGTTAGTACACCCTTGAGTGAAAATGGTCACCTTATGCTCAAATATCCATTTTTATTAAATCAGAGTCCATCACATCATTCTGTGTGGTCATTACCATAACATGTGTATATTAATATCTAACACATCCAGCAGATATAGATACACATTCATCGTTAATATGCTATAGTGATGACTATTTAGCACCTGTACTAAATGCTGACTCATAAAATCATGAAATGCAGCAAGTATATTGTACCCCTATTCAATACTGCCTCTTTAAATCCCCAGAATTACAGCATCGCAAAGGTTTATAAGAGCATTATATTCCTAATTCATCCACTCAGAAACAACATAATACACTGTAGCCTCTTAAGAGCAAACATTGCAGCATTCATATTATCTCTAACCTAAATATTACCTCTATAGCAGTGTCACTTCACAATATCATAGCACATGTAGCACAGGGTATCCAAATCTGTGAAATTTCCTACTCAGTTCAATTTAAAAGTCAACATTTTTTAAAGTCTTACAGACGGATGCAGCACTCTTGAAATTGCTAAAGCTGGGTTCACACTAAGCGACAGCGACAACGACGTCGCTGTTACGTCACCATTTTCTGTGACGTAACAGCGACCTTGTAAGTCGCTGTTATGATCGCTGCTTAGCTGTCAAACACAGCGACGCAGCAGCGATCATAACGTCGCTACATGTGCAGAGAGCAGGGAGCCGCGCTTAGCGCTGGCTCCTTGCTCTCCTAGGTACAGTACACATCGGGTTAATTAACCCGATGTGTACTGCAGCGACATGTCACAGTGCAGAGAGCAGGGAGCCACGCACACTGCTTAGCGCTGGCTCCTTGCTCTCCTTGCTACAGTATACATCGGGTTAATTACCCGATGTGTACTGCAGCCACATGTGCACAGAGCAGGAGCCGGCACTGGCAGCGTGAGAGCGGAGGCTGGTAACGAAGGTAAATATCGGGTAACCAGGGAAAGGTCTTCCCTTGGTTACCCGATGTTTACCCTGGTTACAGCTTACCACAGCTGCCAGACGCCGGCTCCTGCTCCCTGCTCGCTTCATTTCGTCGCTCTCTCGCTGTCACACACAGCGATGTGTGTGTGTCACAGCGGGAGAGTGACGACCAAAAAATGAAGCTGGACATTCAGCAACGACCGGCGACCTCACAGCAGGGGCCAGGTCGTTGCTGGATGTCACACACAGCGACAGCGACGGGATGTCGCTGCAACGTCACAGGAAATGTTGACGTAGCAGCGACGTCGTTGTCGTTGTCGCTGTGTGTGACACCAGCTTAAGATATTGGGGTGTGATCACAAGACCTTGATGCAAGAAGTTAACAGGGACACAAAAAATGTTTTGAGAAAAAAAGATGCACATTAAATAACAAATATTTGAGAAAAATCAATCGTGAAGCAACCAGGAACCCATTATCCTCTAGTGCTGTCATATTCCAGAACTGCAACCTCCCTGAGGAGCAATGTACAAGGTGTTCAGTGATCAGAGACATGGCCAACGTGAGGAAGACTGAAACGCAACCATCAATGAACCAGACACATAAGTTGAAACATCAAGAGTAGACCTTTTGTTTAAAAATGTTCTCCATCCTGGCTCCCTTGTTTCATAATGTCCAATGTCCTAGGACTCTTGTGACACATTTAAAGGCCCCTTTACACACTGAGACTTTCTAGTGATCCCACCAACAATCCCAACCTGGCCGGGATCGATGGAAATGGATCTCTAGTGAGCTGTCAAACAGGCAAACCTGGCCAACGACGCAGCAGCGATACGGACCTGCAGAACGACCTAGATGGTTGTTGGGGACGTGTCAAAGTCCACTGCGTTCGGGTGTCCATCTGCAGAAAACGTAAATGTGAAAAAATGGCACAAAACAGAGCACACACTAACGCAGTGTGCTCCATTACTGTGAATTGCCCTGTCGGGCGCATTCGTTCGGAACAAACTTTTCAGAGTGGGGGAGGGGCGATTCAGACGGATGCTCCCACGGGACCTGTGGACGTAGGGAAAAACGCAATGTGAAAGGAGCCTACTAAAGGTACTTACCAGGTTAAACTAAATGTAGCGCCTGGTCCCGCCAGATCCCGAGGGGGCGCTCTCTTTCACTTCTGCCCAGCCCCAGCATGGCCCCCACGTGCACTCCCGGTCCCAGCCCCCGGCAGCGACGTGCTTCCTCTTACCAGTCCCATGGCTCTGCTCACTCCCGGGTCAGGCGTCCTCTTCCTGGAGCTGCTGCAGTCTCTTCCTGTCTCCCATCCACACACAATTCTGCAGTGAGCAACTCTAGGCTGCACGCGAGGCCACGCCCCCTTTCTTAAAGCAGCAGTGCCTCATTTTCTGGAAGTGACCTCAGAGGCCACCTGTTACCTAAAGACTATTTAGGTTCACCTCCCCTGGCAGGAGGCGCCCAAGCAACGCTTCTACTAAAGCCCTGCTATTGTTCAGGCCCCTTTGTATTACTGTTATCCATATGTTCCTGCCCGTTACTAATACTCTATCTCACCATAGTGCCATCTGTACCTTCCGGCTGTGGACGTCACCGGCCATACCCGCAGTGGACGTCACCGGTCATACCCGCAGTGGATGTCACCGGCCATACCCGGATTGGACGTCACCGGCCATACCCGTAGTGGACGTCACCGGCCTTACCCGCAGTGAACGTCTCCGTGCCACCTGCTATGATCATCTCCGGTGCCACACCCGTGTTCTGCCTGCTGTGGACGTCGTACCCGAGCTACGCCTGGCCATACAGAGACTCCTACCACCGGTTCCTGGCTGCCGTGCTTCTAGGCCTTCTGGGGAGGCACCGCACAGTCCCTGTATAGGGGTTCGCTGCTGGTCGCCTTCTCAGGGGAGTCCGGGGCACGGTCCAGTGAGTCCACCTCCGGACGTTCGCCGCTGCTCGGTGAGCGTAACACTAAAATCTAAAGATGGGAACTTACCCTTGAAATTCCTCTCCTGCTAGAATTGCACCAGGCCCAATGACCGTTTCGGTGCACTGCCTATGCCTGGGGGTTGGTCATCCCAGCAAGTGGCTGTGTTTGCTATCTTTGTTGCTTTTCTGTCGAGTGCTTATAACATTACCTTTTATTTTTTTCTGCCATTTGACTACATACTGTTATTTTCATTCTTTGAGAGGTATTGTTCCTATTTATCAACGTTGATCTACTTAAAATAGATTTATACTGCACAAAATAGTTAATAATAATTAAGATTTACCATAGATGGCTCAGCATAAATGAGTACACTCCTACAGATTTGTCTAAAAATCTTTAGTTTCAATCCAGAATCAACATTTTCTATGGGACATCATACTACATAATAGTCCCACAATTGTGGGCCATTGATTAAAAACAAGATTTGTTATTTTGGACACCAAAAAAATATTTTCTTTACATATTCACTCATGTACAAAAAGTGAGTACACCACAATTAAAGTATTAGTAAAGTAGGGAGCAACCTACAATTTAGACACAAAAATTCTAATTGAACCACAGATAAGTCTAATTATTTGAGGGATAAAAGGAGATGAACGTTTCTGGTTGGCCGCGCTGCTGCTGGATAAGTAGTCATTCCATGTGTTACAAATCGGCGTCGCCGCAAGCTGGCTGCTGTGGTTCCTGCTACTCCCATACGCCGCCGTTTTTGGCCGTGCCTCGGGTCGTCCAGCTGGCTACTTCTTCCGCGTCTAAGTGTGGAGAGGTGGCTAGGGTGCATCGCGTGCCGATTTGCCCCAGCCTGAGCCTAAGTTCAGTGTTTCGCCTAGTGAGCATGCTCAGCCTGTTATTTCCATTCCTGAGGCTAAGTCCTCAGTTCAGGCTACTGAGCATGCTCACACACTTAGTGCGAGAAGCCTCTTTGCCCAGGTGCTTGGACTTCATGCTGTGTCCAAGTCCTGTGTTGTGCCTAATGAGCATGCTCAGCCTGAGTCTTATTTGTGAGGATAAGTCTGTTGTTCAGGCTACTGAACATGCTCAGGCACTTATTGCATCATCTGAGGTGGAGTCCAGTGAGGACTTCACTGGGCATGTCCATGAGGTAGCATGACCTGATAGGCCGGTCAGCGGCAGGTGTTCTGATAATGTGGCCACTACAGACTGGCTTGCGGAGGCCTGTCCCTATGACAAGGCACCCCATCATTGGTCATCAGATGATGACTAAAAAGGGTGTTTGGGGCAGTGCTGTGCATGTGTCATCAGTGATGTGGCGGTTCCGGATAGGTCAGTGGGGACATCACTGATAATGTGGCACTCTGCTATTGACCCCTGGAGGCGCCATTGTGGTTCACACTGGGTTTGAAGTGGACCATAGTTGTTAAAATGGTCTGGAGAGCGCACCACGGTGCACAGTCTTCATATATGCATAGCTCTGTAGCCACAGCAGAGCTTGTCAGATAGATTGCAGCTAGAGCCATAGTACTGGAATCGGTAGGTAGGGTTAGGCATCTGATACCCATCGCGCCCAGATCCACAGTGAGTCACGGTAGGGCTAGTCGTCCCGCTTCCCCTCCTACCATTCCAGTCCTGCCGTAACACCCCAGTAGTGTTAACTGTGCTGCGTCTGCTGCGCCGACTGTTCAGGTGTGCCCCCTATGTGCACAACCAGTCATTACCAGGACCCTCTGTGCTGCTAACAGGAGGAGTCCTCGTCTCGGTTTGTGTGGGCCCTGTGGAGTTAACAGGGTTCACAGTTATCCTGATTGAAGTGACTTTTAACTTCTTTCAGGCTTTATTTTGGAGCCCCCTAGCTCTGTATTATCGGCCTGACCTTCGGGTTGCCAGCAGCAGTTTACCATCACTGCACAGTGGACCCCGACTGGAGATTGGGAGATTTACTACCTTTTCCTAATCCGACAGTCCCCCGTAACACCATGCTGTGGTAGTAACTAATAGTAACTTTATTACGAGTTTCAAGTTCGTATCTGCCTCTTTTTTTTAAAAATAGACTAAATAGGTAGTACTGACCTCCTGCTTATACTCACCTGCCATGCCGTAATGGTTCCAGCATTTTTGGAGCTCACGTGAGGTTGTGATGTTATCCAATCATAGCCAGCTACACTCTCACTGCCTTTGGGCATATGAGCAACCAACAGGAAGTTAACAGCCAGTTGCAGTTCTCACATCCTGTTGAGTACTCACACATCTGAAGGTGCAGAGAGTGAAGCCAGCGGTGATTGGGCGCAGGGTTCACGTGACGTCACAACCTCATGTGAGCCTTGGGAATGCAAGCGCTGACACCAATGGAACCACGCTGACACCAGAGGTTAGAATAATCTTTTTTATTTTGTTGCGGTCAAACATAAGGAATGAGAATGGATTGTCCTAGTCTTTGTATGTAGGAGATACAGCTAGTATGTGGAAGAAGGTGCCCTGGTCAGATGAGACTAAAGTAGAATTTTTTGGGCTAAATGCCCAAGGCTATGTGTAGAGGAAAATCTGTTAAAGTGCCTCCACACTGCATTCCTCTTTCTGTTCAGTGGTTCATTGGGGCTTCCATCTGAACCCCTCACAAAACGGGATTCGAAACTCTGCGCCGACAGGGTCACTGACTGCAATGGTGCAAAATGAGTCACCATGTGCTCTATCATGCACCATTTTCAGGGGTATATGACTATGGGAGGCAGACATCCAGACATAGTAGACTGTGTCTGAGTGTCAACCTCCAGTAAGCATATAACTCCTAAAAATGGTGCACGATAGATCACACGGTGACTCTGTCTGCACCATTATAGTCATTCGTCCCATCTGCGCATACATTCAGTTCCCATTTTATGGGGCATTCGGACAGAAGCCCCGACTAGACCACTGAACCGGGAGAGGAACACAGTGTCAAACCACCCTTAAAGGCTGCAAAAGATTTGAGACCGGAGCGTAGATTCATCTTCAAGCAGGACAACAACCCTAAACATACTGCCAGAGCTACAATGGAATGGTTTAGATTAAATCTCAAAGCTACAACGGAACTGTTTAGATCAAAGCACTCCCACTGAGCTATCTTGCAAAGAATGGGCAACAATTGCAGCCTCTACATGTGCAAAACTGGTACTGACATACCCCAAACACTTGCAGCAGTAATTGCAGAACAGGTGGTCCTACAAACTCAGGTGGGCTGAATACAAATGTACATAATATTATTACGTTTTTTGGAAACCATATATCATTTCCTTTACACGTCACAAAAATTTACTACTTTGTGTTGGTAAAGTAAACATGTGATCACATAAAATCTCAATACAATACATTTAAGTTTGTCAGTATAATGTGAAAAAAATTAGAAAAGTTCACAGGAAGTAACACTTTTCTAAGGCACTGCATGTATGACTCTGAAATACTGCAAGCGTTTCAGAGAAAAATACGCCACAAAAGCTGCCAGGAGAAAGCCATGCTGGAGATTCGTCAGACAGGCGGGTCCCTAGTGGTTTCTCACTGTCTGCTGTCCTGGATTGACAAATATCTTCCTATATTCTGCTGACATACTTAAAGTCCTGATAATCCAGGGCAGCAGGTGAGAAGAAGTCACTGGGGACAGGGGCGTAACTACCTCGGTCGCAGAGGTCGCGACTGCAACTGGACCCGGCAGCTTAGGGGCCCGCTCTGCAGATTAGCAAGCAGCTCCTTTCTGTGAGAGGAGCTGCGCTGTTCTGGTGCAGAGCACGCGGCTGCTATATGACCCCCCTCCCCTGTCATCATGCACAGCAACAATGAAGAAGCGTGCAGCGACCCGTGCAGCTCCACGCTCCATCATTCTCCCCCTGTGCCTGGGCGGTGACGTCACTCCTGTGTGACCGCTGTGCTGAGAGCACAGAGCGCAGGGCGGGAAGACGCTGACCGCAGCTGCAGGGAAACGGAAGAGAGGTGAGGACAGAGCAGCGGGGGAACGAGGAGAGAGGTAAGAACTCGTTTTTTGTTTTTTTTAAAGTGCATACACAGTGGCCAGGGGCCTGGGGGGGGCATGGGGGTCTGCCAGCATTTTACATGGAGCATGGGAGGCTGCCAGCATTATACATGGAGCATGGGGGGGCTGCCTGCATTATACATGGGTGCTGGCTGCATCATACATGGAGGACCATGGGATGAATTATAATATATGGAGGACTATGGGGCACAGTATAATATATGGAGTACAATGGGGTGAATTATAATATATGGAGAACTATGGGAAATGCATTATAATACATGGAGGACTATGGAGCTGCATTCTAATATGAAGGGTTATGTGGGACCCTTTATAAAACATTGAAGGCTATGTGGACGCCATTATAGTATTTGGAGAACTATATACAAGGGGGGACAAAGATACAAGCAGGGGATGGGAACGTTTTGTACTGAGGGAAAAAGGGCTCTTTCCCTCAGCACCCAGCTTTCCCATGCTCTGCTATACATCTTCTCTCAGCACCCAGCTTTCCCATGCTCTGATATGGGAAAGCTGGGTGCTGAGGGAAAGATGTATAGCAGAGCATGGGGAAGCTGGGTGCCGAGGACAAGAAGGATATCAGTGGAAAGAGCACACATAATATGGGCGCACATCAAAAAATAATGTACAACATCATTTTATATATAATTTATTTTATTGGGTCAAATAGAGAAAAACACACAATTAAAATCCTTTAAAAAAGACAAACAATTACAAAAGGACCTCAGAGTATAGTTCAATGGCTCCAGAATAATATACCAATTGATACAATGATAAGAAAATGAACATAGGTAATACCAATAAATATCTATGAATTGTATCAACCAATTCTCCAATCAAAATTGACATGCAGATAATGGTTTCAAACAATTTGTACGACAAAGCTCAAGCAAAAATGAGTAGCTTATAATAGCAAAAGGAGAGAAAATGTAAACAGTAATACTAATGAGTGGTAAATTAGCATAGAAAAGTTTGCAAATAGCTGAAAAAAGTTACCATAAATAGTACAAGTAGTATATCTCAAGACTAATATGCACAATAATATAATGGTATACCTTGATATAAGTATACATATAATACATGTCAATTTAATCACACAGTAATATATGACATGAAGCAAAAGCAAGATTGTAGGGTCAAAAGACCATGAGTATCTGATAAAACAGAACCCTGAAATGACAATGTGCAAGTCCAAGATATAAACTAAGACAAAAATCAGTATTTATGCAGCCTGTATCCAGAAGATTTTATAATGGATAGAGAAAAGGGGGGGCAAATCAGTACCAAGGTCAAGGAGGCACTAAGCCCATGCAGGTAGCAATATACCATGATCCCCGCTGAAGGGGCAATCTCGCTAGAGCAAAATCAGGTCAAAAACAATAGGAGCACTAAAAATAAGCTTTTTTTGGTAACTTGTGATGTGGAGTCTCTGTATTCGAATATCGCGCTCCCTGATGACATTCGAGCACTTACGTATTTTTTGGATGCACAATCCAACTCTGACAGAATGCACAATTCTTTTCTGCTGGACCTTTGCTCCTTTGCTCTTGATCATAATTATTTTCTTTTTGATCACCAATACTACCGACAAACATCTGGAGTTGCCATGGGTGCGCGTTTCGCACCATCTTATGCTAATTTGTTTTTAGGGTGGTTGGAGGCATCTCTTGTCTATCCCTCCCAACTCTATGAACAATTTGTTACTCATTAGAGAAGGTATATTGATGACGTGATATTCGTCTGGACGGGCCCTGAGGAACTTTGTCATGAATTTTTAAGATCTTTAAATAGTAATTGTTACAACATCTTTCTCACGTATGTCATATCGTCCTCCACAGCTACCTTTCTGGACCTCTCTGTGAGAATCAAGGATGGCCTTCTTCAGACTAATCTGTACCGCAAACCCACAGCCACCAATAGCTTGCTCAGGTTTGACAGTTTCCACCCTTTCCATACCAGAAGGGGGGTCCCTATCGATCAATTCTTAAGGGTACAGAGGAACTGTAAAATGCCTGAAGATTTTTGTACAAGCTAACGACTTAACAACTCATTTCAGGAAACGTGGATATCCCCGTAGTGTCATCTCTAATGCCTTTCAAAGAGCCAGAAATGAAACCCAACAGACCCTCATCAACAAATGTTCTGTTAAGGAAGACCAACCACTTCGGTTGGCGACCAACTATAACAACCAGTGGACACGAGTACGACAGATTTTGTCGAGACATTGGACCATTCTTACCTCTGATCCCCAAGTCTCATCTTTGGTGAGTGACGCTCCACTTCTTACAGCGCGACGTGCACCACGTCTTAGAGACATACTCACCAATAGCCACTTTACCATTAAATTGAACAGGGGTATAAATTTGAAGGGCTCCTTTCCCTGTGGCTCATGTACTATTTGCCCCCACATGCACCCTACTAGAGATTTTTTTGTGAACCCATGTGATGCGAAAAAACATAATTTATACTCATATATTAATTGCAAAACTACTAACGTACGTCATCTATGCTATCATATGCGATTGTCCTAAGGTGTACGTGGGTCAAACCTCTCAGGAGCTCAGAAAGCGGACCCAAACATATATTTCGACCATCAATTTGGCTACAACTGGAGGCTCTCTACATAAAGCACTGTTATGTGCAGAATCTAGATGGATCTTCCATCTCGATTCCCTCACCCCCCATGGGCTTAAAGAGGAACTACTATATACCGGGTTCCTGGGCTAGGGATGGCCGCACCTCCCCTGAATCCTTATTTAATGTCTTTATTCCTTTTTTCTTATAGTCTACCAGTAACGAACTCTGGGATGAAGAACTGCATTATCATCTATTTGGAACCCCTCTATCTTTTCACAAATCTTGGATATACCTCAAAGGGATGCCATCTGTATGGACTCGTTGTACTCTTCTTGTTGCTGTTGCTCTTTGCTTCTGGACTACATACTCTGTGACGCCACCAACTTTCACATACGGATTTTTTGTACTCTAGAATACTAATGTTCTGGCTTTATGGCTCTGGGATATATACCATTCATTTTATTTTTCAATACTTTATTGGCTGTTATGACACCTATGACCTTTTTGAATGTTGTTCCTTTTGCCTTAGGTCTTACTCAATGTTTTCATCTTTCTGACATGAAGATTGGCTTCTCTTGATAAATCATTATGACATCTGATAACCCGTTTGCACCGTGTGTTGTTCTAAATGTCATTTTTAATGACAATCCAATAGGGTGTCACGTCATTTCAACATTGTATGCATACAATAATATTGTGATCTCGTGGAGATTCACAATTATTATTCATTTTGGAGGTTCTTTATAATTGGATTATTATTTTCTAATCCATCCATCAGCACTTTTGTCTATTATGTGGACGATAGTACCTTCGTCCCTGTATTTCTACTTTTGTCGTGATTCCCCTATCCCCATGGTATTTGCGTTCAGGTGCAATACCTGATGAACCTTCAGCGATCTACCCATGTTGCGTCCTCTTGCCTGCTCGGCCTTCTGCTCTTGAACTCAATTACGTGTTTCTGAATTTTATGTTTTCTTGTTCGAAATATGAAATATCTAAATGTCCGCTCTTTCTGCATGGGTAAAATTGCCCTATAACTCTGCATTATGGTCCATTATAGATCTTTATAGGTAGGCGGTTGGTAACCCATATCTATGGGCTGCACTTTGTATGTGGGTCGTCTTGGATATACATTAATGAGTTTTATTACTCACTGATTTAATCTATTCTTGACTTCCCTAGACTTTGTCTACTTAGCTTGTTCTTTTGAATAATATGATGCTGACAGCTATTTATTTTAATATGCTGTCTAGCGTCAGTACAATCTGCAGGCCTGATATCTATGTGCCTACTGGTTACTATTCAGTGAACCGCGCATGCGCATTTATTTTTTGTATTTGTATTAACATCGTAACCTTCTCTGTGCACGTAATATGTCATGTGATTATAATATATCCAATGAGTTTCCCCACTATATCTGTGTCCGCGTGTCCTCCTCGCAGCCTGCATTAAAGTTTTTTGACATTTCCGCACATGTGACCGCTTGTGTCATATCACGTGATGATTCAGACCCTGGAACGCCTGCGTATTTGTGCTGTCTGCGCGCGCGTCATCTTTCATACTGGCTTCCCACACTTCCTTACAAGGTAAACGCCACAGCCTCTAGCGTTACAGCGGTGGTTGCAATTACTGACGCTTCAACCGGCAAGTAATTATTTAATTGTTGATATGTATATTTACATGGTTTTTGGGTCATACCCTTCACTTCCCCTAACGAAGCTGCTAGTCAGCGCAACGCGTTGGGCTTTTCTCCTGGCCTCATACCCCTCCATCAGCTCCTTCATTCTCCTATTTTTTTGCTTGCAGCTCTTTTGACCACACCGGGCCCGGTCGGTAATTATGCCTTTTTGATCCTCACTTTTTTTGGAGCTTAATTTTAGTGCTCCTATTGTTTGTGACCTGATTTTGCTAAAGCGAGATTGCCCCTTCATCGGGGCTCATGGTATATTGCTATCTGCATGGGCTTAGTGCCACCTTGACCTTGGTACTGATTTGCCCCCCCCCCCCCCCCCTTTCTCTATCCATTATAAAATCTTCTGGATACAGGCTGCATAAATACTGTTTTTTGTCTTAGTTTATATCTTGGACTTGCACATTGTCATTTCAGGGTTCTGTTTTATCAGATACTCATGGTCTTTTGACCCTGCAATCTTGCTATTGCTTCATGTCATATATTACTGTGTGATTAAATTGACATGTATTACATGTATACTTATATCAAGGTATACCATTATATTATTGTGCATATTAGTCTTGAGATATACTACTTGTACTATTTATGGTAACTTTTGACTCTGACTATATGCAAACTTTTCTATGCTAATTTACCACTCATTAGTATTACTGTCTACATTTCCTCTCAGTTTGCTATTATAAGCTACTCATTTTTGCTTGGGCTTTGTCGTACAAATTGTTTGAAACCATTATCTGCATGCAATAGATTGTCAATTTTGATTGGAGAATTGGTTAATACAATTCATAGATATTTATTGGTATTACTCATGTTCATTTTTTTATCATTGTATCAATTGGTATATTATTCTGGAGCCATTGAACTATACTCTGAGGTCCTTTTGTAATTGTTTGTCTTTTTTAAAGGATTTTAATTGTGTGTTTTTCTCTATTTGACCCAATAAAATAAATTATATATAAAATGATGTTGTACACTATTTTTTGATGTGCGCCCATATTATGTGTGCTCTTTCCCCTTCTTGCACATATTCTGCTTTCACACATAGGGCAGCACTCTCTTGTTTATCTCAGGCTGTGCATCCCTCTGTTTAATTACACAAGATGGATATCAGAACATAGGAAAGCTGGGTGCTGAGGGAAAGAGCCAAGTGTCAGCATCATTATCCTGTACCCTGAGTGTTATTGTCCTGTACCCCAAGTGTCGGTGTACGTAGAGGGGGGGCCCAGGTCCGAACTTTGCACTGGGTCCCATCAGACTCTAGTTACGCCACTGACTGGGGACACAGGTGTCTGACTTGTCTCTAGCACGACTCAGTCTCCAGTGGCTTTTAGAGTATATTTTGTCTCTAACACAATGGAGCATTTCATAGTTAAACATACCTGGCTGACATCATACAACCAATGTCGGATACATGCTGCCCATGGTTTGGGATGTATGTATCAGTTGTCAGTTTCTCTTTAATAAAAAAAACCTCCTCACATTTCATGCAATCATCAATTACATCATATGGAAGAGACATGTCCCAAGACTTGTGAAAAAAAAATAATTTAGTACAAGGCTTCAAGAAGATCAGCAAAGCTTTACATTTAAGTCAGAATTTTGTAGCAAAAGTGATAATTTTTTTTCTACAAAAGTGAAACTGTAACCATTTCAGACATCCAGGCCAAAAAAGGAAGTTAACGCCTAAAGCGGAGCATCTTTGGATGATAAGAATTGAAGAAAACAGACATGCAAGTTCACACCATTTATCTTGTGGAAAGCCAAACCAAGATTTATGTTTCCCATGGCACAGTACAATGTACAATGCAGAAAAATGGCATGCATGAGTGTCGTCCATCACTAGAAGACTTACCTAAAGCCCATGTACAAAAATTCCACCTACAATATGCCAGGGTCCGTGTAGAAATATATAAAGACTACAGAGATTCTATACTCTGCACTGATGAGTCAACTGTAAATGTTATTTGGAATTGATGGCTTTAACTGTATGGCGTCACAAATTGAGGAATACAAAAAAAGCATAGCGCCTACAGTAAAAACATGGTGGTGACAATGTTCTTAAGAGGGGCTTCATGCATGGTGGTGGTGTCGGGAAGCATCAGGGTTTTTAGACTATCCCAACCTGAAAATAGCAGCCCAGATGCGCTAATTTTGTCACTGTACCCGGCTCATCCCAATTACATTGATGTCCGACTGCTGTGCCACTGTGTCCCACAATCCGGCTACGGGTTCACTGGCGGTCCCACTTGATATCTGTCGATGACCTCTGGTGACCTGACTGCAGGATTGCCCGAGTGATCTACTGCCGTGTCCCACAATATGGCAGTCCAACAATCCGGTAGTCAGGAGGTCAAGCCTAGGGACTCCTGTGCTGCCTCTGTGAATTCAGTTGAAATTGCTGCTGTATTGCAGTATCCTGCAATCTGACAGTCTGGCAATCTGGCAGCAGGTTCAACTGAGCTCACTGAGGGCAGCGTAGAAGCCTTCAGCTGTGACCCCCGGTCACCTGTCTGCCAGATAGATGTACTGCTTTGCCACCGTGTCCTGCAGTCTGGTAGTGGGTTCACCGGCAGTCACAATTGGTACCAAGGGAGTTCCCAGCTGTGAACTCCATTGACCTGCGTAATGTCACCACTTCTCATAGATGAGGGCTCCCCCTTTATTTTCAGTGTATCCTAGAGGCTATAGCGTTTTCTGTCACTGCAGCCTCTGGATGTAGCAGTGCCGAGGATTGTTATGGGACATCATGTGAATTATGTCAGAAATGCAGGGGCATTTTGGGATTAATAATTGAGTGAAAGAGGGTGTCTGTATTTTTTTATTTCAAATAAAGGATTGTCTGTGTGCTTATGTTTATGTTGACTTACTGTTGTCTTACAGGTTAGTAAAGGGAGTGTCTCATAGGCATTTCCACAATACTAACCTAGGGCTTGATGGCAGCTGTAATTTTTGACAAATCGCAGATATGATCAACCCTATATATATGATCCCAATTGCAATCACAACATGGCAATCAGGATGAGCCAGGTAAGGCGCCGGAATTGATGCATCTAATGGAGGCTGGTATTTTTAGGATGGGATGAACCAATAACCATGGCTCTTCCCACCTTGATAATACCAGTTTGATGTTCCTTTTTTGAAATGCTTCTACGCAAGATGTAATGGGACATACACATTCCAAAAAGTTCAACTTTTGTCTTGTCAGTCCACAGGTCTCCCAAATGTATTGGGGATCATCAAGATGTTTTCTGACAAAACTGAAAAGAGCCTTTTTTTCTTTTTGCCCAGCAGTGGTATTCATTTTGGAACTCTGAATGTCCATTTTTACTCAGTCTCTTTCGCTACATGCGCACGCTGCTTCTTTTTCGTGTTCAGAAACTGCAGCCAAAACTGCAGCCAAAACTGCACCTTGTCAGAGAGAGCCTGGAAATGTCACAAAAAATGTAGGTGCTTTTTTGGTGCGTTTTTGCTGCTTTTTTGGTGCGTTTTTGGCTGCAGTTTTGTCAACAATTGTTTCATGTATTTTTCAGTTCAAACAAGCCCATAAAGCTTGTTGAATTGAAAAAAAAAAATTAGAAATAAATAAATAATTAAAAAAAACTGGCGTGCGGTCCCCCCCAATTTTAATGCCAGCCAGATAAAGCCATACGGCTGAAGGCTGGTATTCTCAGGATGGGGAGCTCCACGTTATGGGGAGCCCCCCAGCCTAACAATATCAGTCAGCAGCCGCCCAGAATGGCCGCATCCATTAGATGCGGCTGTTCTGGGACTGTACCCGGCTCTTCCCGATTTGCCCTGGTGCGTTGGCAAATCGGGGTAATAAGGAGTTATTGGCAGCCCATAGCTGCCACTAAATCCTAGATTAATCATGTCAGGCGTCTATGAGACACCCTCCATGATTAATCTGTAAATTACAGTAAATAAACACACACACACCCGAAAAATCCTTTATTAGAAATAAAAAAACACAAACACATTCCCTCATTACCAATTTATTAACCCCGACAAAGCCCTCCATGTCCGGCGTAATCCAGGATGGTCCAGCGCCGCATCCAGCTGTGCTGCATGGAGGTGACCGGAGAAGCAGCAGACACCGCCGCTCCGGTCACCTCCATGCAGCAAATGAAGACAGCCGGGCGATCAGCTGAGCTGTCACCGAGGTTACCCGCGGCCACCGCTGAATCCAGCGGTGGCCGCGAGTAACCTCAGTGACAGCTCAGCTGATTGCGCTACTGCGTGGAGCTGACAGGAGCGTGGAGGACGGGACTATCAGCGGTGGCGGTGAGAGGGGTCCATCATCTCCCCTGTGTGGGGACAGCGGTACTTCGGGGAGGAACACGGGGAGGACGGGACTATCAGCGGCGGCAGCAAG
The DNA here is from genome assembly GCF_048569485.1 of Anomaloglossus baeobatrachus. Taxonomy (NCBI): domain Eukaryota; kingdom Metazoa; phylum Chordata; class Amphibia; order Anura; family Aromobatidae; genus Anomaloglossus; species Anomaloglossus baeobatrachus. The sequence continues at coordinate 106,185,519 of NC_134356.1, read as the reverse complement.
AGGGGGATGGACATTGGCAGCTGAAAACATTGATTTTTCCCTCTCGCTGCCGCCGCCGCTGATAGTCCCGTCCTCCACATCATCTCCCCTGTGCGTGCATGCTGGGGACAGTGGTACGTCGGGGAACACGTGGAGGACGGGACTATCAGCGGCGGCAGCGAGAGGGGGATGGACATTGGCAGCTGAAAAGATTGATTTTTCCCTCTCGCTGCCGCCGCTGTTGATAGTCCCGTCCTCCACATCATCTCCCCTGGGGACAGCGGTACTTCGGGGAACACATGGAGGACGGGACGGGACCACTTGCCTGACCTCACTTCCTGACAAATCACCTGCGTTTTTGGTACCAAAAACGCAGGTAAAAGGCAGGTAAAATGCACCACTTTTGATTAGCATGCATTTTTCCTGCGTTTTTGATGCCCTCATTGATTTCAATGGGTGACAAATGTTGACAAAAACGCAGGAAGAATGAACATGCTGCATTTTTTTTGTCACAAACTTTTGACAAAAAAAACGCTGACAAATAAACTGCAATGTGCGCATGACAAATCTGACTTCTCATAGACTTTGCTGGGAAGTCAGATGTCAGAAAGTTCTGCTGACAAAACTGCAGCCAAAAAAAGCAGCAAAAAAGCAGGAAAAAAAGCAGCGTGCGCATGTAGCCTTATGGTGGAGTTATCAACACTTACCTTAACTGAAGTAAGTGAGGCCTACAGGTCTTTGGATTTTGTTGTGGGGTCTTTTGTGAACTCTTTGATAAGTCGTTGCTGCCCTCTTGGGGTAATTTTGGTCAGCCAGCGACTCCTCAGAAGGCTCATCACTGTTCCTTGTTTTTACCATTTGTGAATAATGACTCTCACTATGGTTAGCTGAAGTCCCAAAACTTTAGAACTGGCTTTATAACCTTTTCCAGACTGATAGATCTCAATTAATTTGTTTCTCATTTATTCCTGAATTTCTGTGGATTGTGGCATAATGTCTAGCTTTTGAGGATCTTTTCATCTATTTTACTTTGTTAGGCAGGTCCTATTTAAGTTAATTCATGATTGAGAACATGCATGGCAGTAATCAGGCCTAGCCATGGCTATGGAAATTAAACTCAGCTTTCCAAAGATGTGATATACCACAGTTAATTTATGTTTTAAAGGCGGGGCAATCACTTTGTCACACAGGGCCCTTTAGGTTTTGATTACTTTTCCCCTTATTAATAAATACATTAATTGATAAACTACATTTTCTGTTTACTTGTATCGCTAACATTTAAAATTATTTGGTGATCTGAAATATTTATGTGAGACAAACATGCAAAAGAATAAGAAATCAGGAAAGGGGCAAACACTTTTTCACACCATTGTATGAGCAAATCTGAAGAGACAAGCTGAACATCACTCTCCAACCAGCATCTGGACTCTAAAAGAAGCTGTTTTTGAAGAATCGAGAAAGATAGAAGTAGCACTATGTCACCAATTTGTTCATTCCTTGTCTAGACTTGGTGCTGTCCTTAAAAATAATGGAGGTCATACAAAATACTAGATGTAGTAGTTTTTGATGTGGGGTGTATTTGTTTTTGCATCAACTAATTTGGGTAAAATTAAATATTTTGTAATGAAAGTTATATTATTATTAACCTTTCTTTCATGTCTTGGGTAAAAATAAATGTTTTATGAAACCCAGTATTGCTAAAATGTAGAAATTGTTCTCGTGTTCAGTGAGATATTGATTCAAATCTTACGGCTTGATTCATCATTGCATTTGTCTGTATTTATACAGTTTTGTGATTTTTTTTTTTTTGTTTCCTTCCTGTCGGTGGAGTTTAGCAATTCCAGATGTTTTTGGCTAATTCAACTGCGACCTTTCAGGCCATGTGCACACGTTGAGTGTCAGGTAAACCTCACCAATACAAAAACCTCTTATACCTCAATATTTGTATTGGAATATCATTAGTGGACCAGTCAGAGCAAAAGTATAATAGAAACACGTCAACACTTCTGCATTTTTTTTTACCCATTCGTGATTTTGTCTTTCATATACTGAAGTAAAAATCTCACTAAACACTTAATGACTGTATGTGGTCTTTATGAGTCACAATATATGGCACAATTTCACTTCAGTTCCCTTCACGGTGTATTTTTGAATATGTCATAGTTTTGGCTCAATTTTTACAACTTTTGGCAAATACTGCTTAAGACCAGAAATAGCCTATGTTTGACTTTTCGCCAAATTTATGAATCGCATGCCCCATTTTAATTGATTAGATTCATTACGAGAACTAACACAAACTACAATGAAATCATTAAACAATTATTTTCTCCAATAAAATGTTACTTTAGCTCGAAATTTTAATTGACACCACAATTTTTTTGTACAATTTCTCCTGAGTACAGCAATATTGCATATGTGATGTGGTCAGAAACAAATGTTTAGGAACATGGTCTGGCTGAAAATGGAAGGGAGCACTATTTGACTCTCGGAGCACAAAGTAGTGGGCACAAATTACAAATGTCATGTCACAGTTGTAGAACCCTGGGCAGAGAGGGGCTAGGATAAGGGATACAGTGGGGAAAAAAAGTGCTTAGTCAGCCACCAATTGTACAAGTTCTTCCACCTAAAAAGATGAGAGAGGCCTGTAATTGACATCATAGGTAAACCCTAACTATGAGAGACAAAATGAGAAAACAAATCCAGAAAATCAACTTGTCTGATTTGGCAAAAAATGTTTTGCAAATTATGGTGGAAAATAAGTATTTGGTCAATAACAAAAGTTCATCTTAATATTTTGTTAAATATGCTTTGTTGGCAATGACAGAGATCAAATGTTTTCTGTAAGTCTTCATAAGCTTGGCACACACTGTTAGTGGTATGTTGACCCATTCTTCCATGCAGCTCTCCTCTAGAGCAGTGATGTTTTGGGCCTGTCACGGACTTTAAACTCCCTCCAAAAGTTTTCTATTGGGTTGAGTTCTGGAGAATGGCTAGGCAACTCCAGGACCTTCATATGCTTCATACTAAGCCACTCCTTCATTGCCCTGGCGGTGTGCTTGGGATCATTATCAGGGAGAACTTGCACAATTGTTGGCTGACTAAATACTTTTTTTCACCAAAATATATGCTTTCAGGGTTAGTCCTCAAGCAAGTTTAGGGTCTCTTATTTACCTGCCGCTGTAGCAGCCATGGGCTGACACTGCTGTTTTAAGTGTGCGGCTGTGCTAGCCGAGCGGCATCACGGTATATAAGTCATGGCTGTGCAAATCTTGAGATGTTAAAGCATTCCCAAAGTGGGCATATGCATCTGGAAATGTGTGTATATGTATTTGAATATACAGTATGTATGTATGTGTATAATATGTATGTGTGTATATGTACTGTATGTATATTTGTGTATGTGTTTATGTATGTGAATCTATTTGTATATGTATGTGAAATTATGTGTATGAGTGGATTTGTAAATGTGTATGTATGTTTTTGTGGGAATGTATACATATGTGAAATTAATTGTATATGAGTGTATATGCACGTCTGTATCAGGACTTGTACATTGAGTTGTATGTACAGTGGGGAAAATAAGTATTTGAGACACTGATGATATTGAAAGTTTTCCCACCTAGAAACAATGGGGAGATCTGTAATTTTTATCATAGGTACACTTCAACTGTGACAGAGTAAAAAAAAATCCAGAAAATCACGTTAATTTTGAAATATGTAATTAGCATTTCATTACATGAAATAAATACAATAAGAAAACATAATTTAATATTTGGTACAGAAACCTTTGTTTGCAATTGCATAGGTCAGACATTAAAGTAAACCTGTCAGGTGCAATATGCACACAGAACCACGAGCAGTTCTGGGTGCATATTGCTAATATCTGCCTAACTGTCCCTGTATCTAGTAGCATAGATAAAGAGATCTTTAGAAAAAGAATTTCTAAAGATCTTTTATTGTATGCTAATGAGGCCAGGGACTAGTTGCAAAGGTGTGATTTCCCCTGGCTAGTCGGCCCCTTAGCATATTAGAACGCCCTTGTGGGCGTGCTAACATGCTAATGAATGTGCAGTGTCAGGGGATGATCATGCTCACCTCTCTGCTACTGTCCAAATCCTGAATTTCGGCTCAGTGCACATGATCCTGGATGATCCTGGATATTCGGTCATGCACACTACATGGGTTTGAAGCCAGGACTCATACACCCGGTGAGCATGCACACCATGAAGCCGGGATCATGCACACTGAGCCGAAATACAGGACTTGGATGCAATGGCAGTAGAAAGATTAGTGTGACCATCCTATGATGCTGCACATTCACTAGCATGTTAGCATGCCCACAGAGGCGTACTAACATGCTAAGGGGCCGACTAGCCAGCAGAAATCACGCCCTTGCGACTAGTCACTTTCCTCATTAGCATTTGAGGAAAGATTTTTAGAAATAGTCTTTCTAAAGATGTCTTTATGTATGCTACTAGATACAAGGATGGTTAGGCAGGAATTAGCAATATGCACCCAAAACGTCTTGTGGGTCTGGGTGCATATTGCACCTGACAGGTTCCCTTTAACTGTAGTTTTTGACCACACTGCACACACTGCAGCAGGAATTTTGGCCCACTGCTCCATACAGATCTCCTGATCTTTCAGGTTTTGGGGCTGTCGCTGAACAACATTGAGTTTCAGCTCCCTCCAAAGATTTTCTATTGGGTTCAGGTCTGGAGACTGGATAGGCCACTCCAGAACCTTGATATGTTCCTTATGGAGCCACTCGTTAGATGCCCTTGCTGTGTGTTTCAGGTTATTGTCATGCTGGAAGACACAACTATTACTCATCTTCAATGCTCTTACTGAGGGAAGGAGGTTGTTGGCCAAATTCTTGTGATCTATGATCCCATCCATTCTCCCATAAATCCGATGCAGTTGTCCAGTCCCTTTTGCAGAGAGCACCCCTAAAGTTTGATGTTTCCACCCCCATGCTTCACAGTTGCGAAGGTGTTCTTGGTGATGTATTCATCTTTCTTCTTCTTTCAAACACGGCGAGAGTAGTTCACACCAAAAAGTTCTATTTTGGTGTTATCTGACCACATGACCTTCTCCCATGTCTCCTGTGCATCATCCAGATGGTCATTGGTGAACTTCAAATGGCCCTGGACATGTGCTGGTGGGAGTAAAGGGACCTTGCTTGCCCTGCAGGATTTGAATCTATGCTGGCATAGTGTGTTATTCGGGGGTAAATATATCATTGGTGCAACCTGTGCGGCTTCCCAAGAGGTAAGAGGGCCCGTTGGTACCTCCGATGCAGGTGGAATTGTGGATTTTGGTGGGTTACTGGACTGCAAAAGGCCCATTTACTGCTTTTGCACAGGGGTCAGGTCCTCCCATGTAGTTCTGGGCTGATTATTGACCCTTCTCAAAATCATCCTTACCCTACAAGGCGAAATCTTGCATGGAACCCCATACTGAGTTAGATTGAAAGTCATCTTGTGTTTCTTCCATTTTCTAATACTTTCACCAACAGTTATTGCCTTCTTACCAAGCTGCTTGCCTATTGTCCTGTAGTTCACTCCAGCTGTGTGCAGGTCTATAATTTTGTCCTTGTTGTCCTTAAACTTCTCTTTTGTCTTGGCCATGGTGAAGAGGTTGGAGTATGATTTATTGAGTGTATGTGTCTTTTATAATGGTAATGAGTTCAGTCAGGAGCAATTAGTACTGGTAATTAGTGCAGAATAGGAGGGCTTCTTAAACAAAAAATAACAGACCTGTAAGAGCCAGAATTCTTGCTGGCTGGTAGATGATTAAATATTTATTTCATGCAATAAAATGCTAATTAATAATTTAAAAATCATACCATGTAATTTTCTGGATTTTTGGGGGATTCTATCCGCTACAGTTCAAGTGTACCTATGATAACAAATTATAAAGCTCTCCATTCTTTGTAGGCGGAATAACTTGCAAAGCCAGCAGTGTATCAAATACTTATTTCCCCCATCGTATGTTTGTAATTTATAAATAATAATAATAGTAATAATAAAAATAATAATATTACTGGCTGTCATACATAGCCACCATTTGCGAGTAGAAATAAGAGCTTGCCTCAATCCCTGCTGTTTAGTTATTTCAATGCCATCTAAATAGAACAATGGCCGATGCATGTAGCCACATACTCCCATCAGCCCACACCATTGAAAAGCTCCAAAGTTGCTGATGGGTTGCTATGGCCGTCCTTTATTGCTGCTTTGTTGGTTCTCATATGAAACCCTGCCTCCTAGGAATCTGTGTATTTCCCTATGTACTGGGAAACCATAGCATTGCAGTATATACCACAATCAGTCATGTTATAAAGTATATAGATGAAACAGCACAAATAAGGATATCCCATTGGTAACTTAAACAACATTTATTTGATTAATACAGTTAGGTGTGATATCAAATGGTAAAACAAACAGTAAAGTTACAGTAAATTATGCAATGCAATTACACCAATTTAAAGGTCCAGTCACACATAACGAGATGATCATTAACGAGATTGTTATTACATCACAGTTTCCGGATCGTCGTTAAGTTGTTGGTGAGATCGTTGGTGAGATGTCACACAATCATTTTCCCATCGACTTTAGTAACAATGCAGCGACCTGTATAACGATCTCTTTGGTCGTTGGGACCCTGTCACACAGCAGCTATGTAACAATTCCGACCTCGAATAGGGGCGTAGTGTTTGACGCTGTAAGCCACGTAGGCATGCATATGCGTCGCCTTTTCCACACCCCTCCGCTACGATTGGTGGCCAATACTGCATTCTGTTTAGGCGGCCGGCCTAGAAGGCAACTTTGTATCGCTTCATCCTTTGTCCCTTTTAGAGCCTTGCTTTGAGGATAGAACCTGCGTCTCCACCCGGACTCATTCGTACTTTGTTCCCGGTTGCTTGCTTGCTTTTCGGTTTGAAGCTACATCTGCACCCAGATTTATCCCTCCTTCGTTCTTTCCTCAAAGCAAGGTTCAAAAAGGAACAAAGCATGAAGCGATAACCAATAAAAACGCAGTACTGTTCTCAGTGGCAACCAATCGGTGCAGAGGGGGCGCGGAAAAGGTGACGCAACTACACACCTACGTGTCACACTTTAAGTTCTCATCTAGGTCGTTAACGAGATCGTTGGTAGGTGTCAAACACACAGATTCATCCTGCCCAGCAGGACTCCAACATGCCAAAAATGGCCCAGGACATTCAGCAACGGCCAACGATCTCACAGCAAAGGGCGGATTGTAGTGTTTGACGCTGTAAGCCCCGTAGGCGTGCATATGCGTCACCTTTTCCACACCCCTCCTCTCTGATTGGTGGCCAATACTGCATTCTGTTAGGCAGCCAGCCTAGAAGGCAACTTTGTATCACTTCATCCTTTGTCCCTTTTAGAGCCTTGCTTTGAGGATAGAACCTGCGACTCCACCCGGACTCATTCGTACTTTGTTCTCGGTTGCTTGCTTGCTTTTCGGATTGAAGCTGCATCTGCACCCGGATTCATCCCTCCTTCGTTCTTTCCTCAAACCAAGGCTCAAAAAGGAACAAAGCATGAAGCGATAACCAATAAAAATGCTGTACTGTTCTTCACGCCAACCAATCGGTGCAGAGGGGGCGCAGAAAAGGTGACGCACCTACAAGCCTACGTGTCACGCTTTAAGTTCTCATCTAGGTCATTAACGAGATCGTTGGTAGGTGTCAAACACACAGATCCATCCTGCCCAGCAGGACTCCAACATGCCAAAAATGGCCCAGGACATTCAGCAACGGCTAACGATCTCACAGCAGGGGGCAGATCGTTGGTACGTGTCAAACATAACGAGATTGCTGGTGAAGTCGTTGTTTCATCACAGAAACTGTGACATAGCAACAATGTTGTTAGCGATCTCGTTATGTGTGAAGTGGCCTTAACTAAACTAGGTATTAGCTATCCGCTCACTATTATTCTGCTGTTACAATTTACTGAGTATTAAAACGATTGTACTGACACACTTTTGTTTTTAGCAATGATATCTTAGACTTTATACCTTAAGTAAGGTGTATAACCATCTATCTTGTGCCCACCACAGTTGTCACTCTGTCACTTTGTTAGGTCCCAAGTCCTGTATTGATGAATCAGTCTGCACTCCTTCTGCAGCCTCGCAGCCCTTCTTGGCCCTGGCTCTGCTGGCCTCTCAATTCTCCACAGGGTTTCATCTCTTGAGTCTCCAAAGGATTGGATCTCTCGATTCTACACAGCATCTGGTCTCTTGATTTCACAGGATCTGGTTTCTCAATTCTCCACAGTATCTGGTCTCACAATTGTTCAGAGGATCCATTCCCTCAATTCTTCACAGAAACTTGTCTCTCTAGTCTCCACAGGATCCAGTCTCTCAATTCTTGACAGGATCTGTTCTCTTGATTCTCCACAGGATCTGGTGTCTCAATTCTCCACAGGATCCAGTTTCTCTATTCTTCTCAGGATCTGGTCTCTCAATTCTCCACAGGATCTGATCTCTTGCTCTTCAGTTCCTTCTGTAGTCATTCTCTCTTAACAAACACTCGGTTTAAGCACTATTGCATGTGTGTCTTCATTCCTTCATCCTTTTACAGTCATATTATCATAAGTTTTTAATCACATAAATAAATAATGGCATTGCCAGAGGCAGATGTGAAAATAGCCCTAGTTAGGCTACCACCTGCTTAAAGAGCCAAAAGCTCATTCATTGGGTTGAAAGATTTTTAAACTTGCTTGAAAATCATTATTGTTGGTAACAATTACACATCGTTCTATTGAATCAGTGGTGTCGAGAATGGCAGCCTATTTATACACTCACACAACGATTGGCTGCTTATTTCTTACAGATCATTCTCTAATACTGGGAAAGCCATTGACCTTTCTATACAGACTATTAATTGCCTGCTGATTGGCTGGTATATAGCCCATCTACAGTCGTTTATTGTCACAAGTCATACAATATATGCCAGCCCTGATACTCACATTATAATCTCTTTTGGCCAAGTGTGTACATTTGAAAATTCACAAATAAGATATCTGAGGTTCTGCTCTGCTGAGCCATGGACTGTAGCTCACAGACATAGTCACCCAATGCCAATGCCAGTCAGAAATGCACTGTGCACACACAGCCTTATAGCGGCCAGAGACAAGTTGGCTAAAGATGGGTTGCCACAACTTGTGGGTCGGTTTATTCTATTTTCTCCCAAGGTTAAATTTGTTTGCCAGCCCCTGGCCGTGGGGGTGCAAAAACAGTAGAAAATACCCACAAGTGATCCTTTTTTAGAATCTACAACCCTCAAGAAATACATAGTATTGTGTATTGACCATTCTGGCCCACAGGTGCTTTATAAAGGTTTGTAACATTGGAATGAGAAAATAATTTATTTTTACATGAAAATGTTGCTTTAGCCCTATTTTTTTTAATTTCCAAAAGGCTAGCAATAAAAAATTAAAGTTTGGCTGTGAGACTAAAAAATTATGTTATTTTCAATATAATTTTGCTTTAGCTCCAAATTTTTGAGTAAGGAATAATTAACAGAAAAAACCTGCATAATTTGTATTTAAATTTTTCCTGAGTGCCAATACCACATACATGATCTGAAACTGTTTGGGTACATGGCAGGACTTAATAGGATCATCATTCTTGAAGTGAAATTTAGCTTTGGTATGTTAGGATCATGGAACATTAGCTGAGCCCCGGCCCTAAGGTACCACGCCAGCAGAACTGCCAAAAAGTGAACCGATTTTTTTTTTACCATCAGGTCGGGAAGAAAAATAAAATTAAGTTTTCCAATAAACTATTGTTTTAAGTCGAGAGTTTTCAGTTTAACAAAGTTTTCATAGGAGAAAATGCACAACACAACATTTGAAACAGAATTCCTTCTGAATGTAGCAAACAACATATGTGGTCAATAACAACTGTTCAAGCACACGTCAAGGTTCAGAAGAGATAGAAGCAATGTTTGACTTTTGGAGCACCAATTAGGCCGAAACAATTTGCAGGTGCCATGCACAGAGCTCCTGAGGTTCCAGAATAGCAGAAACCAACAAGTGACTCCAATTGGAAAGTGCACGCTCCTGGGAATTCATCTATCATTGTAATGACTAATTTGATCCCAAAGATGTTTTCCATAAATAAACAAGAAGCAAGCAGCTGGTGTTGCAGAAGGAAAATTGCAAATTTGCCAACTTAGTGCCTAAGACATTGTGCTCAGCGTGTGCTTTTGGAGACATGCACCCCATAAACTGTAAATGCCAAACATGTGAAAGCTAACTAGGGTTAGTGAACCTACTATTCCATTTTTCATGGACATTCGGACATTTACCATGCCCTTCAATAAAGACCATGCCCATAAAGACCACACTCCCATAAAGACTACGCACCCCTGAACAGTACAAAATAATACAGAAGAGGATGATAGAAATTTAGTTTGAAATTGATGATAAATCTTGATAATACTTTATTGAACTAAATGAAGTTACACTAGTTTTCAGCTCTGGATCTAATCTTTCATCACATGAGTATACTCGCAGGGTTACACGGTACAAGTAGTTCCCTGTTTTGGTGGTAAAAAAATCTTAAAGTTTTTGATAGTTGAGTCCTCACAAGGTAGCTTGGTTGGGCTGATATAATAATGGTCAACATATAGACTATTTGAATATCAGATATACTGTAAAACGAGGCCGTGTGAACAATTAATAATAAATAATATTAAACGTGAGCAATTACGTAAAAATAAATGTTCAGTACTAATGATACTAAATTAAACTAATTATCAACATTAACAGAAATAAACACTTGAAATAGATCCCTCTGTGTGTAATGACTCGATATGATATATAGGAATAGATCACTCTGTGTGTAATGACTCTATATAATATATGCATTTCCCTTTTTGCATTGAATTACTGAAATAAACTTTTCGATGATGTTCTAATTTATTGAGAAGCACTTGTAGCTAACAAGCAATGGACTTACCTGTGAGATAGAAAAACCCAAAAGAAAAGATTGATGCTCCATCTTAAGAACATGTTAGCTTTTTGCATCCACTGGTGACTGAGTGGTGAAATGTTCAACTCGAAAGAATTTTTGTTCTGCAATCCATGCTGTGATAAAGACTACCAGATAATAAATGAGCTGGAAACATTTATGTTGGTTCCACCCCGGTGTTACATCATTGTCATTGTGTAGATTGTCCTAATTTTTTACTCTAGTTAAGCAACATTGCTTGAAAGGTATTACTCAATTGTCATGATCATGTTCTCAATGTACAGTATATTCTTATTTTGCAATAAAATTCTGAATTTCATTTTTTTTAATTAAATTTTACAAAGGGGACAAATAATATTTTTCCTGAATGATTTTTACAGCAAGTGTTTTTTTTACCAGCGACTCTCAGAAAAAAGGGAGACCTCAGGACATCCAGAAGAGCTGTCAATTATCCCTCAACATACAAGATCCTTCTAGCCACTTGCTACTGCAGAAAGTATACAGGATCAGGCCAGAATGTAAATTATAATGTAATCTGTGGAAGTGAGGATAAAAAAGTGATAAAAATATCTATAGTAGGCATAACTGAGACATGTAAATGACGCGCCCACGGGGTCTTGGGGGTTACTTGTCACCGGCCTGGTGTCGGTCTGGGATGTCACAGCGGCCTGGCTCAGTTTCGTGACCCCGGTGGTGTCAATAAAGATGGGGATGGAGATGACGGGAGTTGTTATTCATGACGCCACCTGTGGTATGTGGCCAGGTATTATTCGCCGCTGCGTTAGGTCTTCTCCGGAGCGGATGATAACGCAGCTCAGATGATATAGCTCTCCACAGGCAGAGCTTAGGCTTAGGCCCCGGGGAGGATGTAGGGGGTAGTAATCCACTCTAATGAAGGAGCATAGGGCGCGGGAAGGATTAGACGACACCGCAGTTGCAGTTTAAGTTTTTTACTCCCTGAGATGTCCCCGCCTTTGGACTGCCGGACTCCGCTGTCATGGGCTACAGCCGATTCCAGATAGTTCAACGGTCAAGGCCGGTGTTTCCTTCTGTGTGTCCTTTCCAGTGGTCTCCCCTCCACCCCAGCTCCTGGGCCGTAGAACGGGTCACGAGTGCCTGCTGCACTCCCCACGAACCCTGGAATCCCCCTTCTTCCTAAGAACCCGGGTCGAGCCTCCAGCTCAGGACCACGACCCCTTTCTATGCTATGTACTTTTCCTGATGCCTGTTCCTGATGCCTTCTCGACACACCTTCCGGGCTGATGATCTGGCTCTAGCTCCAGTCTGGTGCTAACTGAATTCTGTGTGTGATGGCTCCTCACTCCCCTGAGGGTGCCCCGCCACCTGGATTGCTGAATAGTGGTCAGGAGGTTCCATACCTCATCATGGCCAACCCCGGCACCTACTGTGACCCAGTCCCAGTGAAGGAGCTCCCATGTAATGTGTTGAATGAGTTATGGTGATTTACCGGTGATGACCTCCTCCGTATCTGAAATGAATACTGCACTGCATGAGGTGCAGTACCCTGTGGTGCCTGAAGCCACAGGGGCGCCACATAAACACTTCTCACAAACACTTACTGACAAACCAACTAGTCAGTAGTGATGAGCAAACCCGATTGGTAAAGTTGGCATTTGTACCAGACGCCTAGTGTCCGTGTCTCAAACTCGAACGCAGACTTCTCAGGAAAGTCGGGGTTTCAGTTCGTCAATTGGAGGAAAAACATTTTTTTTTTAAAAAATATATAATTAAGGGCTGAGGATGGTAGGGAAATCAGTGGAATGGTAGAAACCAGTGCTCAAATGAATGGAAGCAGTAAAAAACAGCTATTCATATTTGCTGGGTTCTGACTAAACCTGTCATCAGAGCCACAGCTCAATGCTGCGATCAGCAATAAACCGCAGGTCTCATGTGAGCTATAGTCAGTACTACAATAGCACATTTTTTACTGTTCACATTCATTTGAGCACTGTTTTCTACCATTTAAGTGATTTTCTTTCCCTTCCCAGCCCTTAATTTAAATAAAAAAAACGATGTGAGGTTCATCATTTAGATAACCATCCAAAGGTAAAGAAAACAGTTGGGCCTGATATCAGGCTGGGAAGGAGCCAAAAACTATGGCCTCTTACCTGCCTGATAATATCAGCCTGCAGCTGTCTGCTTTAACTTTACTGTTTAGCAAAAATAGAGAGAACCTCAAGTCTTAAATTATTAAATAAAATGGAAGGGGGTCCCTCCCATTTTTAATAACCAGCCAAGGTAAACCAGAGAACTGAGGGCTGGCATTATCAAGCTAGGAAGGCCCATGGTTATTTGGATCTTCCTAGCCTAAAAATAGAAGACTGCAGCTGCCACAGAAATGGTGCATCAATTAGATGTGCCATTTTTGGTGCTTTGCCTGACTCTTCCCGAATGCCCTGGTGCGGTGGCAATCGGTTTAATAGTTTATGGATTTGATGTCAGTTGTGTCGTGCCAGCTGGCATCAAACCCAGGGGTTAGTAATGGAGAGTTGTCTAACACGGACCTCCATTACGAACCCTGTTAGTGTAAAGTTAAAAAACACACAGTAAAAATGTTTTATTTTAAAAACACTCCCCAATTCCCCCATTCACCAATTTGTTATAAAAAAATATGAAGATCAAACCTAATCCACACAATCAGATGTAGTCCAATAATGGGAACCTAAAAGACCTAAAAAGAGAAAGGTAAACAAGACAGTCTCTAGTTCACCATTTTATTAGGTCACCAATAAAAACCTTGCAGGTCCAATGTAATCCATAGTGAATGGAGATACCAGCGATCCATGACGCCGGTGAATTACTAACATCACTGCTCGTGTAAAATTATGGGGAGTAACCTATGGAGTCTCTTTCACAGCACCAGGCTCCCTAGCTTTTATTAAAGAATTGCCGGATGTTGTTTGATCACAATTCGCAATGGATTTTATTGGACCTACTGGTTTTTTTTGGGAACTAATAAAATGGTGAACGAGGGAATGTATCTTGTTTTTATTTATTTAACATCTCTCTTTTTATGTCTTTCAGGTTTCCATTATTGAACTGCGTCTGATGTCATTGATTACATCTGATATTTATGTTTGTTTGTTTTTTTAAATAAATTGATGAACAAGGGAGTTGGGGAGTGTTTTTTAAAATAAAATATTTGTTCCTGTGTCTGTCTTTTTTAACTCTATAATTGCCGGTATAGTTATGGGGGTTTCATATATATGTCTATCCATTACTAACTCTGGGCTTAATGACAGCTATCAGTTCAAAGCTCATATCAACACCAAAACTATTACAATGAGTACAACCTTACCAGGGCAATTGGGAAGAGCCAGACAAAAAGCCAGAATTGGTGCATGTAATTTATGCATCACTTCTGGGGTGGCTTTGGGCTGCTATTTTTAGGCTGGGAAGGGACAAATAACCTTGGTATTTTACAACCTGAAAATGCTAGCCCCCAACTGTCTGCTTTACCTTGGCTGGTTATAAATAATAGAGGGGACCCCACGCTGTTTTTTTTTCAATTATTTATTTAAGACATGAGGTCCCCTCTATTTTTGCTAAATAGCCAAGGTAAAGCTGACAGCTATTATCAGGCAGGGAAGGGCTATAGATATTGGCCCCTCCATAGACTGGTATTGTCATAAATCTTTTTACTTTACCTTGGCTGGATAGCAAAAATAGAGAAGATGGCATGTCACTTTTAACAATGATTTATTTTTACACTACACTTGCAGCTGTCACGCTCGCGTTAGGAGAGCAGACAACTAATTTGAGGATTGCAGGAATACAGCAGACTGACTGCAACCAATCACAGATGTTGGCACAGAGTGTGGATGGGGGAATGAGTGAATAATCATTTTGTTTTAACAGAGGGAGATGTGTAAAGCAGTCTGGCTGCAAGCAATCACAAACACTGGCACTGAGGATTAGCAGGGGAAGCAGTGAATCTACATTTTGTTTAAACAGCGGGCCAGTTCAGCAGTCTGACTGCTCTTTTATCTTCGGGGAAACACAGTTTGTATAATTATACTGCTCTTACCCCTGTGATGCCCGGGCCAGGTAGTTACAGGTAGGCGAAACCAAGGAAAAAAAAAAAAAAAAATTGTGAAAACATACCCTGCTGTAACTAAATAAAAGCATAGTGCATATAAACATAGGGTTCTTAGTAAACACCGTTTTTGATCAAAAAAAGCATAAAGCTATCCCACCAAACGTCAAGGTGTACCCAGTTGGGATAGTACCTACACTCTCTAATATTAAAACCTTACCATGGGTCTAAAATAGGCCTCAATGTGGCTAAGGGCTGAGAGCGACCGGGTCCCAACAGGACACACACAGTCAGGGGGATTCACAGAATGAAATGTCCAGCTCGCTGAGAAGGGGCCCACTCCCTGTTTGTACTGAATACAAAAAAACTACATAAAAACAAAAAAGTGAGCCGGAGTATGAGATGGTATACATGGAACTTGTGAGACCATGTTCACACTGGCCATGAGACTAAGAGAAACCAAGGAAAAAAAAATTGTGAAAACATACCCTGCTGTAACTAAATAAAAGCATAGTGCATATAAACATAGGGTACTTAGTAAACACCGTTTTTGATCAAAAAAAGCATAAAGCTATCCCACCAAACGTCAAGGTGTACCCAGTTGGGATAGTACCTACACTCTCTAATATTAAAACCTTACCATGGGTCTAAAATAGGCCTCAATGTGGCTAAGGGCTGAGAGCGACCGGGTCCCAACAGGACACACACAGTCAGGGGGATTCACAGAATGAAATGTCCAGCTCGCTGAGAAGGGGGC
Source organism: Anomaloglossus baeobatrachus (assembly GCF_048569485.1). NCBI lineage: Eukaryota > Metazoa > Chordata > Amphibia > Anura > Aromobatidae > Anomaloglossus > Anomaloglossus baeobatrachus. The sequence goes on along the minus strand of NC_134356.1, from coordinate 106,169,725 downwards.
CACTCCCTGTTTGTACTGAATACAAAAAAACTACATAAAAACAAAAAAGTGAGCCGGAGTATGAGATGGTGTACATGGAACTTGTGAGACCATGTTCACACTGGCCATGAGACTAAGAGAAACCAAGGAAAAAAAAATTGTGAAAACATACCCTGCTGTAACTAAATAAAAGCATAGTGCATATAAACATAGGGTACTTAGTAAACACCGTTTTTGATCAAAAAAAGCATAAAGCTATCCCACCAAACGTCAAGGTGTACCCAGTTGGGATAGTACCTACACTCTCTAATATTAAAACCTTACCATGGGTCTAAAATAGGCCTCAATGTGGCTAAGGGCTGAGAGCGACCGGGTCCCAACAGGACACACACAGTCAGGGGGATTCACAGAATGAAATGTCCAGCTCGCTGAGAAGGGGGCCACTCCCTGTTTGTACTGAATACAAAAAAACTACATAAAAACAAAAAAGTGAGCCGGAGTATGAGATGGTATACATGGAACTTGTGAGACCATGTTCACACTGGCCATGAGACTAAGAGAAACCAAGGAAAAAAAAATTGTGAAAACATACCCTGCTGTAACTAAATAAAAGCATAGTGCATATAAACATAGGGTACTTAGTAAACACCGTTTTTGATCAAAAAAAGCATAAAGCTATCCCACCAAACGTCAAGGTGTACCCAGTTGGGATAGTACCTACACTCTCTAATATTAAAACCTTACCATGGGTCTAAAATAGGCCTCAATGTGGCTAAGGGCTGAGAGCGACCGGGTCCCAACAGGACACACACAGTCAGGGGGATTCACAGAATGAAATGTCCAGCTCGCTGAGAAGGGGGCCACTCCCTGTTTGTACTGAATACAAAAAAACTACATAAAAACAAAAAAGTGAGCCGGAGTATGAGATGGTGTACATGGAACTTGTGAGACCATGTTCACACTGGCCATGAGACTAAGAGAAACCAAGGAAAAAAAAATTGTGAAAACATACCCTGCTGTAACTAAATAAAAGCATAGTGCATATAAACATAGGGTACTTAGTAAACACCGTTTTTGATAAAAAAAAGCATAAAGCTATCCCACCAAACGTCAAGGTGTACCCAGTTGGGATAGTACCTACACTCTCTAATATTAAAACCTTACCATGGGTCTAAAATAGGCCTCAATGTGGCTAAGGGCTGAGAGCGACCGGGTCCCAACAGGACACACACAGTCAGGGGGATTCACAGAATGAAATGTCCAGCTCGCTGAGAAGGGGGCCACTCCCTGTTTGTACTGAATACAAAAAAACTACATAAAAACAAAAAAGTGAGCCGGAGTATGAGATGGTGTACATGGAACTTGTGAGACCATGTTCACACTGGCCATGAGACTAAGAGAAACCAAGGAAAAAAAAATTGTGAAAACATACCCTGCTGTAACTAAATAAAAGCATAGTGCATATAAACATAGGGTACTTAGTAAACACCGTTTTTGATAAAAAAAAGCATAAAGCTATCCCACCAAACGTCAAGGTGTACCCAGTTGGGATAGTACCTACACTCTCTAATATTAAAACCTTACCATGGGTCTAAAATAGGCCTCAATGTGGCTAAGGGCTGAGAGCGACCGGGTCCCAACAGGACACACACAGTCAGGGGGATTCACAGAATGAAATGTCCAGCTCGCTGAGAAGGGGGCCACTCCCTGTTTGTACTGAATACAAAAAAACTACATAAAAACAAAAAAGTGAGCCGGAGTATGAGATGGTATACATGGAACTTGTGAGACCATGTTCACACTGGCCATGAGACTAAGAGAAACCAAGGAAAAAAAAATGTGAAAACATACCCTGCTGTAACTAAATAAAAGCATAGTGCATATAAACATAGGGTACTTAGTAAACACCGTTTTTGATCAAAAAAAGCACTGGCACTGAGGATTAGCAGGGGAAGCAGTGAATCTACATTTTGTTTAAACAGCGGGCCAGTTCAGCAGTCTGACTGCTCTTTTATCTTCGGGGAAACACAGTTTGTATAATTATACTGCTCTTACCCCTGTGATGCCCAGGCCAGGTAGTTACAGGCAGGCCCCTGCACAAAACCTTCCCTCACAGGTAACAGCAGCTGACCTTTAAAACCCTAGTCACCCCCCTCAGGGCTAGATGGACACACCAGGTGGCGGAACCAGGCGGTTGGAAGACGCCCACCAAGGCATCTAGACAGCCTGGGGCGGGAAAGTAAACAATTGAAGGAAGGAAAGAAGGAGAGGCGTTAGAGTTCAAGTTTGAGAGCAGTGTGGGTAGGAGCCCTAGTGCCTTTGGCTAGGAGGCAGATGGCGGTCTCCGTCTGCAGGAGTAGGGAAGACGGCTCGGTGGAACCGAGGTGGACCGGGACAGGGTTGTAGCCCGCCGATAGCGACCCGGGGAACCGACTCGGAAACCGAAGCACACAGGGGGGTACTCGGACCCTGAAGCCGGGACCAGAAGCGACTGGAACCGGTTAATTAACCAATTGAGGCCAGGACTGGAGGTCCTGTCCCACCCAAAGTCCCTATTAGAAGATAACAGCCCACCGAGGGGGATAAAAGGCCACCGCCAAGACTCAGAGATCACACGGGCCAGCGTCTGCAGGCAAGGGCTCCTTAGGCCACATCCAGCCGGAAGCGGACTCCTGAAGTTGCGAGCACAGGCAGTCCACCATTCTAAAAAGGTGCATGAGAAAGACAGAGACCACCAGCCAGGTGGGGGAACCAGAATGCAGCCGGCTGCGGGCACCGATCACCATGACCTTGGTTTACCAGAGACTCGTGTGTTTCCTTAATAGGGAGTACACCAGCACCCTCCGGTTTCCCATCTCCCTGCACTAAACCCCAATGGGTCCCGGGGCCACCATCCCTGCCAACGGAGGGGTTAACAACTTGCTGCATAACATCTCCCCAGGGTGCCCCGTAACTGCAGCGGTGGTGTCCAACCTCACCACACACTGTGGGTGGCGTCACGAACTTAATACAGCTCAGCCCGTACATATACGTCCTACATCCACCACCCCCCACCCTTTTCATTTGGAGTGTCCGCGGGACCCCCTGGGTCCAGAGACCCTCGAGCCACCCACCGGAAGGTCCGGATGTGAGCAGCGGCAGGCTGCTGGCATGGGGGCGGCACACCCCCATTTGCTTCTTTTAGCAGCCCACTAGCCCTTACAAGGACCATTTTATAGCACTTACATTTGGGTTCCTATTTACTTATATACGGTTCAGGTCCAGGTTAAAGTCCAGGTAAAATCCAGGTACCCGGACCAAACTTTGGACTAAAGTTTGACTGAACCCGGTGAACCCCAATATCCAGGGGTCTGCTCATCCCTACTGATCAGTACTTACACACTGAGTTCCCAAATTTACTGTGCAACAATTTCTGAAACACTAATCAACCAAATTTACTGATGTACTTCACTGATAAATATGAGAAGATAAACTGACCAACACTCACAGACACACAGATCATAGGGCCCCATAACAGATGTCATAATTACCCCCCCCCCCCAAAAAAAAAAAAATAATGATAATAATATTCAACTGGGTCACAGAAAAGTATACCTAACAACTTTGCAACCCTTACAAAGTAATTTTGCTCTTATGGAAACACCTTAGTGTTCTTACTTAGGATACCCCTTTCGTGGCTACAATAATTTATAATGACAACGAAAAAGCCCCTAAAGATAGTATAATAGCCCCACAGAAAATTCTTTCACAGTAGCATTCGTATGCACAGTATGATGTCCTTACAGTACCTCTCAATCGTACAGTATGATATCCTTACAGTGACCCCTTAACAGTATGATGCCACCACAAGGCCCTTCACACAGTATAATGGCACTCCATACAGTATAATGGCCCCCACACCAATCCAAACAGTATGATGGGCCCCAGGCAACCATCCACACATATAATATATAATGACCCTCACTATCTATATATATAATTGCCTTATTCTGTCTGTCTGTCTGTCTGTCATACTCCGAAATTGTGTCCTTACGGTGACACAAAGCTGATTGGCCGCTGGGCTCGCCATGGCCCCGCCCCCCCACGGATTGGCCTCTCGCCCCGGCTCTCTGCAGGCCCCGCCCCCTCACGCAATGCACGCTCGCTCTGGCCCAACTGACACGGAGCTCCGACTCCCAGGTGAGTACACACACACACATCAGATCACACTCACTCTCACACACACCTCACACATCACATCCACACACTCACAACATCCTGGGATATCGCTTGCTTCTACACCGGCTCCGTCACGATCCCAGCAGCGCCAGACATAACCTTGCGATGCTGGGATCTTGACGGAGGCCGTGAACGCTGGTAACCATTATACACATCGGGTAACTAAGGTCCCTTGGTTACCCGATGTGTATCATAGTTACCAGTGTACACCGGCTCACACTCACTCTCACACACACCTCACACATACATCACATCGCATCCACACACTCACAGCATCCGGCGATATCGCTTGCTTCTCGGCCTCAATACTGTGCTGTTGTGACCTTCCAGGACCTGCCGGAGGATCACATGGCCAGAAGCATGTGGTATCTCCGGATGTTGTGAGTATGAGCGCGTATGTGCGATATCGTCAGTGTGTGTGTGCGTGAGTGTATGCGATCGGGTGTGTGTGAGTGTATGCGATCGGGTGTGTGTGAGTGTATGCGATCGGGTGTGTGTGGGTGTATGTGATCGGGTGTGTGTGGGTGTGTGTGAGTGTATGCGATCGGATCTGTGAGTGTCGGCAGAGGAGCACGGCGTGCTGGAGGAGGCTGGGAGGAGAGAGGCTGATCCTGGGGAAGGCTGGGATGGGGAGGCTGAGAGAAGAGAGGCTGATGCTGGAGACAGAGAGGCTGATGCTAGGATGAGAGAGGCTGATGCTGGGGACAGAGAGGCTGATGCTGGGGACAGAGAGGCTGATGCTGGGGACAGAGAGGCTGATGCTGGGGACAGAGAGGCTGACGCTGCGGGGAGTGAGGCTGATGCTGGGAGGAGAGAGGCTGATGCTGCGGGCAGAGAGGCTGATGCTGCGGGTAGAGAGGCTGATGCTGGCGCAGCATGGCGGATGGAGCACGTTTGGGAGTGCGCAGCATGGCGGATGGAGCACGTTTGGGAGTGCGCAGCATGGCGGATGGAGCACGTTTGGGAGTGCGCAGCATGGCGGATGGAGCATGTTTGGGAGTGCGCAGCATGGCGGATGGAGCACGTTTGGGAGTGCGCAGCATGGCGGATGGAGCACGTTTGGGAGTGCGCAGCATGGCGGATGGAGCACGTTTGGGAATGCGCAGCATGGCGGATGGAGCACGTTTAGGAGTGCGCAGCATGGGGGATGCAGCACGATGGGGAGTGCGGAGTATGGCGGATGGAGCACGTTTGGGAGTGCGCAGCATGGCGGATGGACCACGTTTGGGAGTGCGCAGCATGGCGGATGGAGCACGTTTGGGAGTGCGCAGCATGAGAGATGGAGCACAATGGGGGGTGCGCAGCATAGGGGATGGAGCACGATGGGGAGTGCGCTGCATGGAGGATGGAGCACGATGGGGAGTGCGGAGTATGGCGGATGGAGCACGTTTGGGAGTGCGCAGCATGGCGGATGGAGCACGTTTGGGAGTGCGCAGCATGGGGGATGCAGCACGATGGGGAGTGCGGAGTATGGCGGATGGAGCACGTTTGGGAGTGCGCAGCATGGCGGATGGACCACGTTTGGGAGTGCGCAGCATGGCGGATGGAGCACGTTTGGGAGTGCGCAGCATGAGAGATGGAGCACAATGGGGGGTGCGCAGCATAGGGGATGGAGCACGATGGGGAGTGCGCTGCATGGAGGATGGAGCACGATGGGGAGTGCGGAGTATGGCGGATGGAGCACGTTTGGGAGTGCGCAGCATGGCGGATGGAGCACGTTTGGGAGTGCGCAGCATGGCGGATGGAGCACGTTTGGGAGTGCGCAGCATGGGAGATGGAGCATGATGGGGAGTGCGCAGCATTGCGGATGGAGCACGTTTGGGAGTGCGCAGCATGGGGGATGGAGCACGATGGGGAGTGCGCAGCATGGCGGATGGAGCACGTTTGGGAGTGCGCAGCATGGCGAATGGAGCACATTTGGGAGTGCGCAGCATGGCGGATGGAGCACGTTTGGGAGTGCGCAGGATGGGAGATGGAGCACGATGGGGGGTGCGCAGCATAGGGGATGGAGCACGTTTGGGAGTGCGCAGCATGGCGGATGGAGCACGTTTGGGAGTGCGCAGCATGGGAGATGGAGCACGATGGGGGGTGCGCAGCATAGGGGATGGAGTACGATGGGGAGTGCGCTGCATGGGGGATGGAGCACGATGGGGAGTGCGGAGTATGGCGGATGGAGCACGTTTGGGAGTGCGCAGCATGGGAGATGGAGCACGATGGGGAGTGCGCAGCATGGCGGATGGAGCACGTTTGGGAGTGCGCAGCATGGGGGATGGAGCACGATGGGGAGTGCGCAGCATGGCGGATGGAGCACGTTTGGGAGTGCGCAGCATGGCGGATGGAGCACGTTTGGGAGTGCACAGCATGGCGGATGGAGCACGATGGGGAGTGCGCTGCATGGGGGATGGAGCACGATGGGAAGTGCACACCTCCCCCCAAAACACACACACGCGCGCGCGCGCACTGCACAACACACCACACACACACACACTGGGAACCACAAACAACTGCCCTACACAGACACCCACACACACAGACAACGCTGCACACACAAATATACGCACATACCGCACAACACACACATTGCACAAAACATACCTCCCCCCAAAACACACCACACACACACAAACCGCGCAACACACACACAACGCTACAGACACAAAGCGCTCCACAAACAACGCAACACACAAACAACACCGCTCTCACCCCCCCATCACACCCAGACAACACCCAGAACATGTACAGCGCCCTACACAAACACTTGGTAACTACACACAACAACATCTATATATATATATATATATAAGAAAAATCATACATTAACTACACAATACGTAAATTCTAGAATACCCGATGCGTAGAATCGGGCCACCTTCTAGTTATTAATAACAACAGTAATTTGTTTTTATATACCACCGGCATATTCCTTAGAACTTCAGAGACTACTTGAACAAACAAGATAAAACCTACAGAACAAATAGTTCACTGCATACCGAGAGGAGTGAGGGCCCGTTCGCAACCTTACAATCTATGAGGAAATAGAAGTAACACAAAAGGTAAAATCTAAAAATAAAGTGCTGGTCTTGTAAGGTCCAGATATCAGTAAAGTAAATAGGGGCATTCAAATAACACTGCATAAACCAGTCACCAGCCAGTATCTATCTGTTCAAATACAGGTACGGAGAGGTACAGAATGTGTGGAAGTGAGAACAGGGAATAGTTAGATGAGAGAGGTGAAATGATAAACTAGTCTGGACATGCAGTGGCATGCAAAAGTGTGGGCACTGGGCACCCCTGGTCCAAATTACTGTTATTGTGAACAGTTAAACAAGTTGAAGATTAAATGATCTCTAATAGGCATAAAGTTAAAGATGAAGCATTTCCTTTGTATTTGAGGCAGAAAAAAAAGTTTTATTTTCATCTTTTACATTTTTAAATTAACAAAACAGGAAAAAGCAAAAATTTGGGCACACTGCATGGTTAGTGATTAGTAGCACACCCTTTGGCAAGTATCACTGCTTCTAAATGCTTTCTGTAGCCAGCCAAGAGTTAAGGCCCCGTTACACACTACGATTTATGTGACGATCTCAGTAGCGATGTGACACTCCCAGATCGTAGTTACGATTTGCCGAGATCGCACATAGGTCGTTTAGTAGCGGACACACGTACACATCTCACAAACGACGCAACATCGTTCAGCGATATATTATTTGACCAAGGCGATGGTGTGGATATTGTTCGTCGTTGGCAGGGTGTCAAACGTAGCAATATGTCTGCTGCGTTCCAAACGACGAACAATATTTTGAAACTGAATGACGTGTCAACGAACAACGATTTTCAACCTATTTGCGATCGTTCGGAGTCGTACGTCGGTGTCACATGCAATGACGACGCTAACGATGCCGGATGTGCGTCACGGAATCCGTGAACTCGACGACATATTGCCAGATAAATCGTAGCGTGTAACGCCGCCTTTATTCAATTATTGTTTGAGGGATTTTCATCCATTCTTCCCTAGAAAATTCTACAGTTAGGTGAGATTCCTGGGTCATCTTGCATACACTGTTTATTGGAGATCTAGCCACAGATTTTCAATGATATTCAGATAAGGGCACTGTGAGTGCCACTGAAAAACCTTCAGCTTATGCCTTTTGAGGTAGTGTATTGTGGATTTTGATGTGTGTTTAGGATCATTATCCATTTGTAGAAGCCATCCTCTTTTCAACTTCAGCTTTTTTACAGTTAGTGTTATGTTTGCATCAAGAGTTTGTTGAAATGTAATTGAATCTATATTTCCCTTTACACGTGAAATGTTCGTCGTGGGATTGGCTGCAACACAACCCCAAAGCATGATTGATTCACCCCTATGCTTAATGGTTAGCGAGATATTATTTTCCTGAAATTTTATACCCTTTTTTCTCCTGTAATCAGGCAAACACAGGAACTATTTTCATTAAAATCCAGAGGGTTTATTTCACCCTCCTAAACCTCTTTAGAAAAAATAAAACAATACAGCCTTTTCAGGCACAAAATAAACAGCTTTTTCAGCCTTTTCTGGCACAAAATAAACAGAAAAATAACAAGTCCGTAGCTATATATGCAGGGTTCATCTGCACCAGATTTAACAATACTAAAGTCCCACATCATATGTTCCAACCGCCACACACAGAACATATGTGAGACAAGCAGTATACATTTTAATACATATACCACTCCCATGGGTGGGGGTATGTGAGCACCCAGACCCACCCATCTCTCCAGCTGCTCATAAAATCCGGCCGTGACGTGCCCTAACAACTTTCTTAGTACAACATGTACTAGAGCTTGCTTCCTGCACTTACTTTACAGAGGATAACCACCTCTGCTATATATACCTGCTATGGACTATTTCTCTGGCAACCATCTTATACTCTACACATGCCTTTGCTCATTGTAACCAAAGAGTTCTCTTTTAACCTCATTGGTCCACAGGACTTGTTTTCAACATGCATCAGACTTGTTTAGATGTTCTTTTGTACTTCAGAAGCTGAATTTTATAGTGAGGATGCAGGAAAGGTTTTATTCAGAGGACTCTTCCATGAAGGCTATATTTGTGCAGGTGTCATTGAACAGTAGAACAATATACCACATCTCCAGAGTTTACTAAATCTTCCTGAAGGTCTTTTGCAGTCAAGTGAGAGTTCTGATTAGCCTCTCTAGTAGGGCTGAGTGGACCTGGACTGTAAAGGTGCGTATCCACGCGGTTTTAAAGATGCCCAGGTTCACGATCCGGATTTGGCACTGAGGAAATTAAAGAAAAAAAATAAAGAAAACAAGAATTAAGCGAGTGTTCATACTTACGGGGACTCGGTTTCATGGTGGAAAACTACTTCCGGGTTGCGCATTTAGTTCCTTTACTGCACATTAGGCTCATCGCATACACACAGCTTTCCGTGCTTGGTTACAGTCAGATGCACCCCCAGCCTGCGACAGTGTCTGCCTGCAGTCATTGCACATCGCGGCTCAGTCATAGTCTGCACTCACAACCAGCGGTTTTGTTCTATGGCTGCTTGCTGTGAGATGTAGCAGAGCTGGAAGCAGTGTGGGACCTTGTGTATTACGCCGGACCTGGAGGGGTGTGTTGGAGGTTAATAAAGTGGTGAAAGAGGGTGTGTTTTTGTATTTTATTCCAAATAAAAGATTTTTTCTCTGTGTTTGTACTTATTTACTTTCATTTACAAATTAGTGATGCAGGTATATCATAAATGCCTGTACCATCACTAATAGTGATGAGCGAGTATGCTTGTTACTACTCGGTACTCGCACGAGTATCACTGTACTCGGGCTACTCGGCGGGGACCGAGTAATCTTGCGATACTCGTGCTGTACTCGTGGTCTTCATCCCTGCATGTTGGCGCTCTTTTGAGAGCCAGCCCTCATGCAGGGATTGGCTGGCAGACCACTGCAATGCCACAGCCCTGTTAGTTGTGGAATTGCAGTGATTGGCCGGCCTGCACAGCGTGACCGAGCCTTTATACCGGCGGGCGCGCTGTGCTCTGCACACAGCCATCCAGACAGTGAGTGCAGGGAGAGTGTTGCTGCTTCAGGGAAAGGTTTGCGGCCCTTTATAGCTATTTCCGTATCAGGGCTGCAAACAGTGTGACCAGAAGTCCTTCTCAGGACTATTATAGTTGTATACAGGCAGGCAGGGTATAGCCAGGTCGGAGTACAGTAGCAGAGTCCTTCTCAGGACTATTGTTGCTGTATACAGGCAGGGTATAGCCAGGTCGGAATACAGGCTAGTGACCAGAAGAGTCCTTGTCAGGACTATTGTAGCAGTATACAGGCAGGCAGGCAGGGTATATAGCCATTCCTAGTGGTGACCGTATACCAGCCTTCATCATATCTGGGGCTGGTGTACACAGTCTAAAACAGTCCAGATAGTGTCAGACTTCTCAGTAATTGTCGCTCCTAAAAACCTGTTAGGTTCTTAGTGCGTCCGTGCTTGCATTTAAAAACCGCACGTGTGTGCCTGTCGGTGGCAGCGTACAGGTGCACGATTTACCAAACTATTATATAACGCACAAGTCTAGTGTATAATACATGTCAGTCAGCAGTGTCTGATAGTGTCAGACTTCTCAGTAATTGTCGCTCCTAAAAACCTGTTAGGTTCTTAGTGCGTCCGTGCTTGCATTTAAAAACCGCACGTGTGTGCCTGTCGGTGGCAGCGTACAGGTGCACGATTTGCACAAACTATTATATAACGCACAAGTTTAGTGTATAATACACGTCAGTCAGCAGTGTCTGATAGTGTCAGACTTCTCAGTAATTGTCGCTCCTAAAAACCTGTTAGGTTCTTAGTGCGTCCGTGCTTGCATTTAAAAACCGCACGTGTGTGCCTGTCGGTGGCAGCGTACAGGTGCACGATTTGCACAAACTTGGATATAACGCACAAGTCTAGTGAATACACGTCAGCACAGCATTGCAAAATGTGCAAGGGCGTTGGCAAGCAACAAGGAAGTGGACGTGATGGTGGTGCAGATGAAAGGTTAAAGGGAATAACAAATGGGGTTCCCATCAAGTAAAAACGGCCACTCAGTATGACATAATGGATAAAGAAGAGAAGAAAACTGAGTTTCATGAGGCCTTGCATAATCAAAGACAGATGCGTCACTATTAATCATAAGTTATTTATTAGAAAACACAGAATAGGGGCACTGTCATGTAAAAATACATATAAAATACAGACAATGTTTGGAAAAAGAATCGGGAAAATCCCATACTAGGACCTCAACAACATCCTATTGTATTAGAGAGTATTGGCTCCAGTTTTACTATATAATGGTCTCCCAACCAATCAATATGCAAGAAAGAGCCCAACAGGGCACACATAGTAAGGGAACCATAGAACCTTATTCATTACTAGAGCAGTGCTTACCCATATATGTTGTCATATATATGTGCCCCCCGAGGAAGCTGGTCTGCGAAACGCGTCGGGGCTTCCCCCACCATCACCTGGACCACTGACACGACATCCATATTGACAACATATATGGGTAAGCACTGCTCTAGTAATGAATAAGGTTCTATGGTTCCCTTACTATGTGTGCCCTGTTGGGCTCTTTCTTGCATATTGATTGGTTGGGAGACCATTATATAGTAAAACTGGAGCCAATACTCTCTAATACAATAGGATGTTGTTGAGGTCCTAGTATGGGATTTTCCCGATTCTTTTTCCAAACATTGTCTGTATTTTATATGTATTTTTACATGACAGTGCCCCTATTCTGTGTTTTCTAATAAATAACTTATGATTAATAGTGACGCATCTGTCTTTGATTATGCAAGGCCTCATGAAACTCATCCGTGATGGTGGTGCAGGCAGAGGCCGAGGTCGTGGGCAAGCTCTAATTTCGCCACAACAAAGGGCCACATCTAGTCGCTCGCACGTCCTGTCCCAAATTCTTGGGGACCGCAGCAGTACACCGCTCTTGAACCAAGACCAGTGTCAACAGGTTGTTAGTTGGATAGCGGATAATGCTTCCAGTCAGATTGGCACCACCACAAACACTCTGTCTTCCACACGGTCAAGTGTCAGTAGCCATGATACTGCACCGCACATTTCAGAACCTGATCCTCCTTCCTACCACAAGGCTGAGTACACGTCCTCGGACATTACTGATCCCACACTTGGACACTCGAAAGAGCTGTTCACGTTTCCATTCGCACATTCTGGCCTCTCGCCAGCTCATGTTGAAGTGGGTCATGAGGAAATCGTATGTACAGATGCCCAAATATTTGAGCAGCCACGTTCTCACGAAGTTGGCAACGTGTCTCAACAAGGGGTGGACGATGATGAGATACAATTGTCAGGAAGTCAGGAGGAGGAGCAGGGTGCGGAAGAGGAAGACGACGTGGTGGATGATCCAGTAACTGACCCAACCTGGCAGGAGGATATGCAGAGCGAGGACAGCAGTGCACAGGGGGAGGGAGGCGTAGCATCCCAACAGGCAGTAAGAAGCAGGGTGGTGGCTCCAGGCAGAAGTCAGGCAACCGTTCCCCGGAACAGCAACACGACACAAGGTGCCTGTACAAATGTTAGGTCTTCCCGAGTCTGGCAGTTTTTTAAGTTGGCTCCAGGTTATCCTAAAAAGGTCATTTGCAACACCTGCCATGCCAGAATCAGCAGGGGTACCAAAACTAGCAGCCTGACCACCACCAGCATGATCAGGCACATGTCAGCCAAGCACCCGACTTTGTGGGAAGTACAACAGAGTCGAGGAGCAGTGCTTGCTGATGTCACTGCTACGTCTTCGCTTGTTGTGCATGCGAGCCAATCCCCTGTCCATGCTGCCTGAGAACAAGCCTCCTCCGGTCCTGCACCTGCAGTTGCCTACGCAGAAATAACACCATCATCAAGCACGTCCTTGTCCCAGCGCAGCGTTCAGTTATCCATTCAGCAAACCTTTGAACGCAGGCGCAAATACACTGCCAACGCCCCACATGCCACAGTTCTAAATGCTAACATTTCGCGACTGCTTGCGCTGGAAATGTTGCCTTTTAGGCTGGTGGAGACAGAAGCATTCCGCGACCTGATGGCGGCAGCTGTCCCACTTTACTCGGTCCCCAGCCGCCACTGTTTCTCCCGGTGTGCCGTCCCCGCGTTGCATAACCACGTGTCACAAAACATCACACGTGCCCTGAACAACGCTGTTTCACCCAAAGTCCACCTAACCACAGACACGTGGACAAGTGCTTGTGGGCAAGGCCGCTACATCTCGTTGACGGCACACTGGGTTAATATTGTGGAAGCTGGGACCCAGTCTGAGCGAGGGACGGAACACATCCTTCCCACACCAAGGTTTGCAGGCCCTACCTCAGTCAGGGTTTCACCCACACTCTACAGCTCCGGAATGTCATGCTCTTCAGCCTCCTCCTCCTCCTGCGCATCCTCATCCACTTTACCCTCCACACCAGTCCCAAGCTGGAAGCACTGCAGCACTGCCTCGGCGAAGCGGCAACAGGCTGTGCTGAAGCTAATCTGCATAGGTGACAAACCCCACAATGCAGAAGAGGTGTGGACAGCTCTGAAACAGCAAGCAGATCACTGGCTCACACCTCTGAACCTAAAGCCAGGAAAGTTCGTGTGTGACAATGGCCGGAACCTGGTGGCGGCTTTGAGGCGAGGCCAGCTGACACATGTTCCATGCGTGGCCCATGTGCTCAGCGGTTCAGCGGTTTCTAAAGTCATACCCAGAGCTGTCTGATCTGCTGGTAAAAGTTCGCCGCCTGTCTGCACATTTTCGAAAGTCACCTACTGCTTCAGCCGGCCTTGCCGGCTTTCAGCGTCGTTTGCATCTTCCGGCTCACAGACTGGTGTGTGATGTCCCCACGCGTTGGAATTCAACTCTGCACATGTTGGTCAGGGTATGTGAGCAGAAGAGGGCAGTTGTTGAGTACCTGCATCACCTAAGCCATCGGGAAATGGGTCAAACTCCACACATAACACCTGAGGAGTGGAGATGGATGTCCGACCTATGTACCATCCTCCAAAACTTTGAGGACTCCACCAAGATGGTGAGTGGTGATGACGCCATTATTAGCGTCACCATACCGCTTCTCTGCCTTCTAAAACGGTCTCTGCTCAAAAACAAACATGATGCATTGCAGGCGGAGCGCGATGAGTTGCAGCAAGAAACAATAGTGGGTGTGGGTGATAACACACAGCCCAGCCTCGTCTCATCACAACGTGCAGTGGAGGACTATGACGAGGAGGAGGATGAAGACATGGAGCAACTCTCCGGCCAAATTGAGGATATGACATGCACACCAGTCATATCCTCGGTTCAGCGTGGCTGGCCAGAGGACAGGGTAGATGAGGAGGAGGAGGAGGAGGAGGAGGAGGAGGACAGCATGTTCAGTCATCGTGTTGGTCAGGATACTGAAGTACTGGCTGTTAAGAGTCTGGCGCACATGGCTGACTTTATGGTAAGCTGCCTGTCTCGTGACCCTCGCGTTAAGAACATCTTGGCCGACAATCATTACTGGTTGGTAACACTGTTAGACCCACGCTACAAGGAGAACTTTATGTCTCTTATTCCCGAGGCGGAGAGGTCAACCAAAATGCAGCAGTTCCGGAAGGCCATAGTCACGGAAGTAGGCAAAGCATTCCCCTCACAAAATGCTAGCGGCATAAGTCAGGAATCAGTGGACAACCAAGGCGTACAGCCGAGAGAGGCACAAGTCCAATCCGCCAGAGGTAGGGGAACAGTCTTTAAGATGTGAGACAGTTTTCTCAGCCCCTCACGTACCACAGCCCCTGAGGTGCGGGGTAGTGCCACAAGAAATCCTAAGTTTGCCCAGATGCTCAAGGAGTACCTTGCAGATCGAACAACTGTACTCCGACATTCCTCTGTGCCTTACAATTATTGGGTATCCAAGGTGGACACGTGGCATGAATTGGCTCTCTACGCCTTGGAAGTCCTGGCCTGCCCTGCCGCTAGCGTTTTGTCAGAGCGTGTTTTTAGTGCCGCAGGTGGAATCATTACAGATAAATGCACCCGCCTGTCAACTGAAAATGCTGACAGGCTGACTCTGATCAAGATGAACAAGGGTTGGATTGGGCCAGACTTCACCACACCACCAGCAAATGAGAGCGGAATTTAAAGTTTATAACGGGAATTTGCCATGTACCTCCACTCACCCATGGGTACACACTTCTGGACTTTGGATAATCGCTGGACTGCTCCTCCTTCTCCTCATGCGCCACCATGATGACCGTTACAATAGTTAGGCCGTTGTTTCAGGTATACCCCCAGTGGTAAATTTTTTCGCCCATTCTTTCAGAATGGACATTACAATGACAGGAGACCCGCTCCTTTGCAATGGGAACAATGTTTTGAGGCCCTCAAGCACGTCTCTATCCAGGGACAATGTGGAGCCTCCCAATTTTTGGCTGCCCTGCCTAAGGGCTATACTACAATAGACCCACTTCCTTACAATGGGCACTTCATGTTTACAGGCCCTCATGCACGTCTGTATGCAGGGGCATTGGTGAACCTCCCAATTTTGGACTGCCCTGGCAAAGGAAAATACTACAAAGACTCACTTCCTCAAAATGGGCACATTAGACTCAAGAGGCCTTCATGTACGTCTCTTCTCAGGGACATCGGAGTGCCACACAATGTTTTACGTAAAATCTTTCATGTATTAATCTCAAAAAGTAACATACACCAGCTCTATCTCACTATTGGGTATGTGCCCTTAACATTTCTGCCATGAAAATTCATTTTGGTGGCATTTTTGAAGGTTTTCTGGTGAGTCCGTAAAAATGGCGTAAAACGCGGACAAAATTGTTCACAGCTGTGACTTTTGAGTGATAAATGCTTCAAGGGGTCTTCCCCATGCTGTTGCCATGTCATTTGAGCACTCTTCTGAGACTTTTGTGACATTTTTAGGGTTTCTACATGCTGCCGGGGGTCATTTCATAAAAATACTCGGGTCTCCCATAGGATAACATTGGGCTCGGTGCTCGAGCCGAGTACACGAGTATCTTGGGATGCTCGGCCCGAGCCTCGAGCACCCGAGCTTTTTAGTACTCGCTCATCACTAATCACTAATCTAGGGTTTAGTAGCAGCTGTGCACTGTTATCAACCCCTGCTATTACCTCAATTGCCACTGCATCAGGGCAACTAATGGATGAGGCAATACCGGGCGGCTGCAGGCTGAGAATACCAGCTCCCAGCTGGCTTTATCTTGGCTGGGTATCAAAATTGAGGGGACCGCACATCTTTTTTTTTAAATTATTTATTTAAATAATAATAATAATAAAAAAGCTGCATGCAATTTCTCTTAGGCTGGAGTCACACTTGCGAGGGACTCGTGGGAGTCTCGCATCACATCACCTGGCACAGCCGCTCACTCTCCTGACAGTAGCAGGTCGGCCGAATTTCTTTTTTGTAACTGCATGCTCAAGTTCAGGCCGTGCTGGGTGATATCGTGCAAGACTCGCATGAGTCTCGCATCGCATCACCCAGCACAGCCGTACACTCTCCTGACAGGAGTGGGTCAGCCTCAAATATTTTTATGTACCTGCACGCTCATGTTTGGAGAGTGGCAGGCCGTGCTGAGTGTTGTTATGCCAGACTCACACGAGTCTCGCATCACATCACCCGGCACAGCCACCAACTCTCTTGACAGGAGCGGGTCGACCGAATTTCTTTTATGTACCTGTACGCTCATGTTCGGAGAGCGGCAGGCCGTGCCGGGTGATGTCATGCCAGGCTCGCACGAGTCTCGCATTGCATCACCCAGGACAGCCATACACTCTCCTGACAGGAGCTGGTCAGCTGCAAGTATTTCTATGTACCAGCATGCTCATGTTCGGAGAGCGGCAGGCCGTGCTGGGTGATGTTATGCCAGATTAGCATGAGTCTCGCATCGTATCACCTGGCACAGCCGCACACTCTCTTGACAGGAGCGAGTCAGCCATCTGTGTTTCTATGTACCTGCACGTTCATGTTCGGAGAGCAGCAGGCCGTGCCAGGTAATGTTATGCCAGACTCATACGAGTCTCGCATTGCATCACCTGGCACGGCCGCACACTCTCCTGACAGGAGTGGGTCGGCCGCATGTGTTTCTATGTACCTGCACGTTCATATTCGGACAGCGGCAGGCCGTGCCGGGTGCTGTGATTTGAGTCCCTTGCATGTGTGACTCTGTGATTATTTTGATACACAGCACAGATAAAGCCCGACAGCTGGGGGCTGCAGCTGTGGGCTTTATCTGTGCTGGAATCAGAATATGGGGTACCCTGCGCCAATAGTTTTATTTTTTCATTTATTTTAATACCACCATACTGACCTAGGAGAAAGCAGGGAATCAAAATCTTGGACAAAAACGTTCACGATATATTGGATAATAGAAAAATTGTGAATATCGAGTTAAAATGTAACTTTTAATTATTCAGTTAAAACCTAAACTGCCTCAAATTCATAAAAATTACCACCGTATTAACCAAATGGACATACAAGCAGTGTCGTCCTAAATAGGTAATTCAAACCTCTACCCAATTCAAACAAACCATGCAGGGGTAAAACCCCAAGGGCAAGGGCGCTCAGAATAAATACACCGGATTGTTGTAACTCATATAATAAAGACCATCACTAGTAAAATGGTCGAAATATATAATACTAAGACAGTAGTCCTAGACTATTATATGCTTGGGAAAAACAAGGGGGAACCTAAATGATGACATTGGTACATTTAATTTGGTCGTATATATAACCCCCATGCCCAAATATACAACATATTCATGAGCAGCAAACAAAAAGAAAGATCTCACCCGATAAGATGATCTCGCTGCCCGTCACAGAATTCTTGTCACATAGGCGGAGTGAAGCGGAAGCTTCTTAGTCTGTTCAAAACTAGCTTACCCTAAACCCCAAAAACTCCTGCCTTTACAAGGACGGTCCACAGCTAACACCTGGCTGCTGTATAGCAACTGGCGTCATTACACTGGATAGTGTTTCACCAATCACCAGCTTTACCCCTTTTCTTCTTGAACTTACTATTAATATATATTATATTAATACTAGAAGGTGGCCCGATTCTACGCATCAGGTATTCTAGAATTTACGTATTGTGTAGTTCATGTATGATTTTTCTTATATATATAGATGTTGTTGTGTGTAGTTACCAAGTGTTTGTGTAGGGCGCTGTACATGTTCTGGGTGTTGTCTGGGTGTGATGGGGGGTGAGAGCGGTGTTGTTTGTGTGTTGCGTTGTTTGTGGAGCGCTGTGTGTCTGTAGCGTTGTGTGTGTGTTGCGCGGTTTGTGTGTGTGTGGTGTGTTTTGGGGGAGGTATGTTTTGTGCAATGTGTGTGTTGTGCGGTAGGTGTGTTTTGGGGGAGGTATGTTTTGTGCAATGTGTGTGTTGTGCGGTATGTGCGTATATTTGTGTGTGCAGCATTGTCTGTGTGTGTGGGTGTCTGTGTAGGGCAGTTGTTTGTGGTTCCCAGTGTGTGTGTGTGGTGTGTTGTGCAGTGCGCGCGCGTGTGTGTGTGTTGGGGGGAGGTGTGCACTTCCCATCGTGCTCCATCCCCCATGCAGTGCACTCCCCATCGTGCTCCATCCCCCATGCAGCGCACTCCCCATCGTGCTCCATCTCCCATCCTGCGCACTCCCAAACATGCTCCATCCGCCATGCTGCGCACTCCCAAACGCGCTCCATCCACCATGCTGCGCACTCCCAAACGTGCTCCATCCGCCATGCTGCGCACTCCCCATCGTGCTCCATCCCCCATGCTGCGCACTCCCAAACGTGCTCCATCCGCCATGCTGCGCACTCCCAAACATGCTCCATCCGCCATACTCCGCACTCCCCATCGTGCTCCATCCCCCATGCAGCGCACTCCCCATCGTGCTCAATCCCCTATGCTGCGCACCCCCCATCGTGCTCCATCTCCCATGCTGCGCACTCCCAAACGTGCTCCATCCGCCATGCTGCGCACTCCCAAACGTGCACCATCCGCCATACTCCGCACTCCCCATCGTGCTGCATCCCCCATGCTGCGCACTCCCAAACGTGCTCCATCCGCCATGCTGCGCACTCCCAAACGTGCTCCATCCCCTATGCTGCGCACCCCCCATTGTGCTCCATCTCCCATCCTGCGCACTCCCAAACGTGCTCCATCCGCCATGCTGCGCACTCCCAAACATGCTCCATTCGCCATGCTGCGCACTCCCAAATGTGCTCCATCCGCCATGCTGCACACTCCCCATCGTGCTCCATCCCCCATGCTGCACACTCCCAAACGTGCTCCATCCGCAATGCTGCGCACTCCCCATCGTGCTCCATCTCCCATGCTGCGCACTCCCAAACGTGCTCCATCCGCCATGCTGCGCACTCCCAAACGTGCTCCATCCCCTATGCTGCGCACCCCCCATTGTGCTCCATCTCCCATCCTGCGCACCCCCCATTGTGCTCCATCTCTCATGCTGCGCACTCCCAAACGTGCTCCATCCGCCATGCTGCGCACTCCCAAACGTGGTCCATCCGCCATGCTGCGCACTCCCAAACGTGCTCCATCCGCCATACTCCGCACTCCCCATCGTGCTGCATCCCCCATGCTGCGCACTCCCAAACGTGCTCCATCCGCCATGCTGCGCACTCCCAAACGTGCTCCATCCGCCATGCTGCGCACTCCCAAACGTGCTCCATCCGCCATGCTGCGCACTCCCAAACGTGCTCCATCCGCCATGCTGCGCACTCCCAAACGTGCTCCATCCGCCATGCTGCGCACTCCCAAACGTGCTCCATCCGCCATGCTGCGCCAGCATCAGCCTCTCTACCCGCAGCATCAGCCTCTCTGCCCGCAGCATCAGCCTCTCTCCTCCCAGCATCAGCCTCACTCCCCGCAGCATCAGCCTCTCTGTCCCTAGCATCAGCCTCTCTGTCCCCAGCATCAGCCTCTCTGTCCCCAGCATCAGCCTCTCTGTCCCCAGCATCAGCCTCTCTCATCCCAGCATCAGCCTCTCTGTCTCCAGCATCAGCCTCTCTTCTCTCAGCCTCCCCATCCCAGCCTTCCCCAGGATCAGCCTCTCTCCTCCCAGCCTCCTCCAGCACGCCGTGCTCCTCTGCCGACACTCACAGATCCGATCGCATACACTCACACACACCCGCACACACCCGATCGCATACACTCACGCACACACACACTGACGATATCGCACATACGCGCTCATACTCACAACATCCGGAGATACCACATGCTTCTGGCCATGTGATCCTCCGGCAGGTCCTGGAAGGTCACAACAGCACAGTATCGAGGCCGAGAAGCAAGCGATATCGCCGGATGCTGTGAGTGTGTGGATGCGATGTGATGTATGTGTGAGGTGTGTGTGAGAGTGAGTGTGAGCCGGTGTACACTGGTAACTATGATACACATCGGGTAACCAAGGGACCTTAGTTACCCGATGTGTATAATGGTTACCAGCGTTCACGGCCTCCGTCAAGATCCCAGCATCGCAAGGTTATGTCTGGCGCTGCTGGGATCGTGACGGAGCCGGTGTAGAAGCAAGCGATATCCCAGGATGTTGTGAGTGTGTGGATGTGATGTGTGAGGTGTGTGTGAGAGTGAGTGTGATCTGATGTGTGTGTGTGTACTCACCTGGGAGTCGGAGCTCCGTGTCAGTTGGGCCAGAGCGAGCGTGCATTGCGTGAGGGGGGCGGGGCCTGCAGAGAGCCGGGGCGAGAGGCCAATCCGCGTGGGGGGCGGGGCCATGGCGAGCCCAGCGGCCAATCAGCTTTGTGTCACCGTAAGGACACAATTTCGGAGCATGACAGACAGACAGACAGACAGAATAAGGCAATTATATATATAGATATTAATAATATAACAGCTGACGATTATTATATTATTGAAGTTGAGGCTTTTTCACCTTTTTTCGGGCTACCATATCAGACTTGTGTATTGTGTATTGCACTGTGCTTGCATGGACATCTGTGATCTTACTATTACGAAACATACCAGCCACCTTCACTGTAGTGTGTGTCGTGCCAGATCCAATAAACCTTGTGATGAGCCAACTTGTTGACTCTGATATTTTTCTTGGACGTCAACCTCTTTGAATGGATGGATAAACTTAATTTTGTATTCTTCCAACTGTCAAAGCACTCACATGATGCTGTTTTTCAATTTTCTTGACGAGAAATTGCTATCAATCAGCTGGATGATGCTGTTTCTCTTTTCTTGGGAAATCTTCTTCATGGCTGCACCTCAATTCGAACCAGAGACCTTTTGCTTGACAATTAAGCTAATAACACACTGAGCTATTATGGAATGTGAGAACAGGTTGTAATTTGTAGTATACATTAAAATAGTTTTTTAAACAGCAGGAGAAAAACAAGTAACAATACAGTGATATTGCAAGAATCTCCATAAATATTCATCTGCTTGTTTTGTTTGAAGTTAAATTTATGTATCAGATCGTCAAGATAATTGTCTATAAGTTGAAGGTAGTCTCATGCTCAAAAATGTAGTAAATGGTGAGATATGCAGTCTGGAAGCCAAAAAATCAAAACATTATTACTAGGGATGATTGAATATCACAAATATTCGGCAATATTCGGCTTCACGAATATCGAATAGTTCGCTGCTATGCGAATATTCGATGCGCAATGTAAGTCTATGGGAAGCCCGAATAGTTGCTATTCGGCAACTATTCGGGTTTACCGTAGACTTACATTGTGCATTGAATCTTCGCAAATCGTCGAATAGTGGCGACCTAATCGGCGAATATGGGCGTTGCCGAATATTTGCGGTATTCGATCATCCTTAATTATTACCCTTTTGCTCGCCACTGTAGATGATCATGAGGTTCTGGCAGTTAAAAAAGCCTTTGTGGAATAGAGGTATTGGTTGGAGGGGGCTAAACATAAGGTAAAGGTCTTGAGTGATCATAAAAACATACTGTATGTTGATGCTGCTAAATGCATAAACACTAGACAGGCCTGGTGGCCCCTTTTTTTTTGCTCGGACTGATTTTACTGTGACTTATCTCTTTGCATCTAAGAATGTTAATCCTGAAGCTTTGTCAGGTGGCTTTGTTCCAGAGTTGAGGGACGAAAATCCTGTTAAAATTCTTAGTAATGGGGTGGTGTTTGGTGCTCTGGAGAAAGATTTTAGACAGCACATTCAGGGTGCTCAGGATAGTATTAATCCAATCTGCCTCTAGATTAATTAGGAGTCACTATATCAATAAATCCAAAACAGAGACCTTCTACACAATAAATAGTAAAATTTATTTTCTTCATTACATGAAAAACATATAAAAAATGAAAAACATTTGGAGAAAATGAAATTTGATACAAAAACACCAGGGCAGATGATGTAATAAATAACAGGCTGGTCTAATTATAATACAAATTAAAATATATGTGGTAGGTAATAAATTATTTGATCAATTAGTAATACATAATAAGGTTGTTGGGTTGGTCTCCTGATGTTAAATTAATCACAAACCAATATATACATATATATATATATATATATATATTTATATATATATATATATATATATGTCTTAAATGAAAAAAATATATATGAAAAAATATATGAAAAAATATTTCACGTGGGTCACATAGGGTTTATAATTTGTATTATTTTCTAGACTTATTCCCATGCTCATTCATTCTTTCTATTTGTCATATTTTAATTTATGTGATTTATTTTCTTTCTAGTCTTTGTCCAAACAAAATAATATAAAAAAATGGAAGTAATCTAATAGTGATTATTTATTATACCCTATTCCATTATGTGGAGTTCATCTGAGTAGTATTTCTATGGCGCATACGCTTGGTTCGGTTGCTATGACTCCGGATCTCCCTGGCGACGCATCCACACATGGTCTCGGGACATGCACCCTTCGATAACTCATTGATGGGAGGCATGCCTTGGGTCTGCGGGACGCCGAGATGGTAGTTTCTGGACTCGTTGACACACTGTCCAAAGCGCTGCACAGCTGCCACAATTAGTGGGGAGTTTTGTCATTGGATGGCTCACCTTTAAATAGCTAGTGTTCCATTCATCCATTACTCCTCTGATGAAGTGATAATATGAAATGTACGTTAGAGGGCCACCTGTGGCGAGGACTTACAACGGTAATGTATTGGTTTCATTGATGTTTGGCAGTGGGGTATTTACTGTGAGTGCTCCTGGACACGGCAGGGTGGAATTCAATAATTGTATCTTTATGCGATTACCATTAATTCTTACATATCATTTGTTTTTTTGCTATGTTCCTCCCTGTTCCTTGTCCCATAGACTTACCTGGTTGTACACATTGAATAATACATGTGGTTGTTATGAGCAATGATAGAAGTGGGCAAAAATAATTGCTTATATACTAATTGATACTGTTTATATATCACCTTGGATTTTCCTGGAACACAATCCTTTATTCACAATTTATACTTTTATATAAATGTATCTGTACGTATTTATGTATTTATATATTTATGTATATTTAAGTTGGTATACATTTATATGTATACACTATATATATATATATATAAATATATATATATATATATATATATATATATACATATATAGTATATATACCAAATTAAATATTCATAAATATATAAATATGTATATATTGTTTCTAAACACTTAATTAAATTTGTGTTTAATTCACGATTGTGTCCTGGGGTTTTTTAAGGTTATATTTATATTTTCAATTCATGATATAATGTAAATTGGTTGAGTGCCCTAGTTATATATTTATATATTTACTAGGTGTAGTACCGGGCGTTGCCCGGGATAATAACTGTCTCTCTGTCTCTCTCACAGTCTCTTTCTGTCTCTGTCTGTCTGTCTCTGTCTGTCTCTTTCCCTGTTTGTCTCTTTCCCTATCTGTCTCTGTGTGTCTGTTGGTGTCAGTCTCTCAGTCTCTCTCTATGTTTGTGTCTCTGTGTCTGTCTGTCTTTATCTCTGTCTGTCTGTCTGTCTCTATCTCTGTGTGTGTCCCTCTCTCTCTCTGTGTGTGTGTCTCTCCCTCTCTATCTCTGTGTGTGTCTCTCCCTCTCTGTGTCTGTCTCTCTCTATCTCTGTGTCTGTCTCTTTCCACATCTGACTCTTTCCACGTCTGACTTTTTCCACGTCTGACTCTTTCCACGTCTGACTCTTTCCATGTCTGTCTATTTCCCCATCTGTCTTTTACCCCGTCTGTCTCTTTCCCTGTCTGTCTCTTTCCCCGTCTGTATCTTTCCCTGTCTTTCCCTGTCTGTCTTTTTCCAGGTCTGTCCCTTTCACCATCTGTCTCTTTCCAGGTGTGTCTTTTTCCAGGTGTGTCTCTTTCCCCGTCTGTCTCTTTCCCCGTGTCTCTTTCCCCGTCTGTCTCTTTCCCCATCTGTCTCTTTCCCTGTCTGTCTTTGTCTGTCTGTCTCTTTTGCTGTCTGTCTCTTTCCCCGTCTGTCTCTTTCCCCATCTGTCTTTGTCTCTCTGTCTCTTTCCCCATCTGTCTCTTTCCTTGTCTGTCTCTCTCTCTGTCTGCCTCTGTCTGTCTCTTTCCCCGTGTGTCTTTCTGTCTGTCTCTTTCCCCATCTTTCCCTGTCTGTCTTTGTCTGTCTCTCTAAAAAAAAAAAATAGAATAGACCTGGCTCGACTATCGCGAGAAAAACAATTACATACTATAGATATACTCCGGCACACTAAAAGGAATTATGAAGGAGTCCAAATGGTGCTCAAAAAGGTTTTTTATTATTGTAATTTGTGAAAACATTGCCCAACGTTTGAACCCTATCTGGGTCTTTTTCAAGGACTTATGTCTGTTAACATCAGATACAGAAAAGAAAAAAACATTTTATATGAAAAAACAAAGTAATAATCATTACATCAATAAACATCTACCATCAATGGTTATAATTAATCATGGTGAGTTGGCAGATATATCTTAATACATACTGAAGTATTGTTATAGTACAAACAAATCAAGATCTGAGCCTCCTGTTTAGAAAAATCCCATTTTCAGATGGTCTCTCATATGTAGTGTGAGACCTATTAAAGACATAGATAATACAATCAGTAGTGGAGAACAGGCAGAGGATGACTGTAACATACCTATGTGTACAAAGAATATTTCTCTAGGAGCACCGAATCTCTGAATGGTCATAAGATCTCTAAAAAATGGTATAAGAGAATTGCAATTAATGTACATAGAGTGACAAGGTGAATCCAATGATTCTCTGAACAGGAAAAAAACCTTTATCAGATAGAGGTAAGGAGTACTAGAGGGCATACCTGCAGCCACCTATGATGCACAATATACTTTCAGTCTTTCACTTAAAGGGGCTAAACAGGACCAAGTTGCAAGACCATCTACAAAAGGGGAATGATAGCATAATTAGTTGCTAAGTAGCATATGGCAACGGCGTATTTTAGGTACAGTTAGGGGTGCATACCTTCATGAATAGAATGAAAAGTAGAACATCAAAGATGTTGGTTGAATTTATGGTAGGATACACAGTACCTATATCAATCCATATCAAAATAACTAATGGGGAGGCAAGAGAAGATATGCTATTATACAGATGGCTTGCATTCCAATAGACAAAATTACAATGACATGTAACAGGTATATGAGGGGTGCATACCTCTATCAATAGAATATAAGGCAAACCATCAAGGATGATGATCGGACTGATGGAGGGACACAAAAGGACTGTACAAATCCGTTTTTGAATAACTGATGAAGAGGCACTAAAGAGGAAGATACAGTTATACAGGTGGCATCTATTGTATATAGAAAACCATGGACCCTGTTGTGTATATGATCCCTTAGAGATTTCTGTTATAGAAACAGGTAAACAAACAGTGACCAAATATAAGAATTAGACAACATTGATAAAAGGTAGAGCGGAAAAAATGTGGATGCATTAAACATTATGAATGCTATATAGCTCATATAATGACTGTATGACTAAACACATACCTCCCAGGTGAGAATATATGTTTGTTAATCTGAATGGTATAAGCTGGCCAAAGGCTCTGGTAAAGAAACAAAAACGGAGGGTGAAGTGTGGGCCCAAAGTTCTGATACCATGTGGTATAGTGGGGGGATAGCAAATACCTGCATAGGTGGTCAATGGTGTCACTGGATGTGTACAGAGCTCTGTACGTGGAGTAGTAAGTGGCTATAAATAGCATTGACGCCATGTGATAATTACTTCCTGATGGCGTGTGACGCACGCCAACACATGCGCAGTAGGCGGAATGCCCCGCACGTGCGCAGTGTGACAGAATGCCCTGGTTTACGGCATACTATCCCCGTGCACTCGCGGAGAGGCAAGGCGCCCAATACATGTAAAGTGACCGGCTGTGAGTGGTATGCAGGCGCACGCACGCAGGGCGTGAGACCGGCGCATGCGCGTTGTGACAGAACGCCATGTAAGGGCGTACTGTCCCGGTGCATGCGCGGATCGTGAGATGACCCACGCGCACGCGCTGTGAAATGTGCACCTGTCATAAGGACGTGGTGAAGGCAGGGGAAGCAGCTAATAGGTGGTACCATACAGCTTAGAAAATGGGGCGGTACTAGTGTGTATCATGATACAAACCTATAGTGGTAGGTGACAACAGTATACAGTGCATGATGGGTAACGTGCTTAAGGTGAAAAGGATCAGGCGACTAGAGGAACCTGGAAAAAATAAAAAGAGAATTAGACTCAAAAAGATAAGATTAATGCATCAATATAGTCACTCTAATACATATGTTAATATTACAATGCAAGTAATGGTCAGCAAGTAAAATAGGAATTCTAAGACATAGCATGTCATCTGTGACCCAAAAGTCAAGTAAAGTTTAAGTAAAGACTTCGTATTCTCGGTTGAGACCATGTGGTTCCAAAGTCCTCAATGTGTCTATCCAAAATGCATCTCTTTGTTTCAGTACTCTGATTCTATTGCCCCCTCTTCCCATGGGTGGTATATGTTCAATGATATGATATCGTAAGTGGGAAACCGTGTGTCCCTGCGTGACAAAATGATGTGGAATTGGTAGCAAAACTTGTTTGCATCTAATTGTGGACTTGTGTTTTTTTATCCTATCTCGGATATGTTGGGTGGTCTCCCTAGCATACCCGAGACCACATGTGTATTTTATGAAGTAAACGACAAATGAAGAGTCACAAGTAAGATAATCACGAATGTGCCATATTTGTCCGGTGTGAGGGTGGGTAAAGGAATCTCCACGGACAAGATTATTACATTGTAATCAGTGTAGACATGGGAAATTACCCTTCTTAGGGGTCCCTAGAAAAGTTTGGCGCAATGTTTTAGTGGAAGGCCCAATATCAGCCCTGACCAGGTTGTCCCTCAAATTTTTTGGTCTCTTGTGACAAAATAATGGTGCATCGGAGAATTCAGACACAGCAGGATAGGCAGCGCGAAGGAGGGGCCAATGTTTTGAGATAATGCTTTTAATGAGGGAAAAGAAAGGGTGATAGGTGCTCACACATGATATACGTGGTTTATCAGCCTGTATCCCACTATGTGACGAGGTATGGGTGTTGGCTATAGTAGTGGGGTAACCCCTGGAAATAAATTTGGCGCTCATCTCGTTAGATCGGACCTAGCATAGTGTAGGGTCCGAGACAATCCTCTCAACTCTTTTGTGTTGGGAGATGGGTAGGGACTTTTTAGTGTGTGCTGGGTGGCAACTAGAGAAGTGCAGTAGACTGTTCCTATCTGTAGGTTTTATATAGAGGTCGGTACTGATCTGACCCGTAGGTGAGAGTAGGATAAGGGTGTCCAAAAAATTGATAGAGTATGGATCATGATGTATAGCAAAGGTGAGTCCTGTTCTGAATGAATTGAGAGCATGATAGAATCTATCCAGTGAAGAGACATCTCCAAATAGTAAAAATGTCGTCGATGTATCTCTTCCAGATGATAGTGTGCTGTTTCCATAAGGGGTGATTGTACATGTAAATTGCCTCAAAATGAGCCATATAAATATTTGCATATGGGGCGCCATGTTAGACCACATCACTGTGACCCTCTGTTGCAAGAAAAATTGATCTTCGAACAAAAAGAAGTTATTGCCTAAGACAAGCTGGACTAAGTCTATGCAAAAAGAGTGTTGGGCCATGGTAAATGTGTGTTGCGATTCTAGAAACCAGTCAAGAGCCATAATGCCATTGCAGTGTTCGATAGTTGTGTAGAGACTATTTACATCAAATGTCACAAGAAGACAATCCAGTGGAATTACAGGTAGCTGACGTAAGTGTGACAAAAAATCCAAAGTGTCTCTTAAATACGAGGGTATTTTAGGTATCAATGGTGTCAATATCTTGTTAATTGTGATGTCTCTCTGTCTGTCTCTTTCCAGGTCTGTCTCTTTGCAGGTCTGTCTCTTTCCAAGTGTGTCTCTTTCCCCGTCTGTCTCTTTCCCCATCTGTCTCTTTTCAGGTGTGTCTCTTTCAAGGTGTGTGTCTTTCCCCGTCTGTCTCTTTCCCCGTGTGTCTCTTTCCCTGTCTGTCTTTGTCTGTCTCTCTGTCTGTCTCTTTTGCTGTCTGTCTCTTTTCCCGTCTGTCTCGTTCCCATCTGTCTTTGTCTCTCTGTCTCTTTCATTGTCTGTCTCTCTCTGTCTCTTTGCCTGTCTGACTGTATGTCTCTTTCCCCGTGTATCTTTCCGTCTGTTTCTTTCCCCGTCTTTGTCTGTGTCTCTATCTGTCTCTTTCCAGGTTTGTCTCTTTCCAGGTCTGTCTCTTTTCAAGTGTGTCTCTTTCCCCATCTGTCTCTTTCCCCATCTGTCTCTTTCCCCGTCTGTCTCTTTCCCCGTCTGTCTCTTTCCCTGTCTGTCACTTTCCCTGTCTGTCTTTGTCTGTCTCTCTGTCTGTCTCTTTTGCTGTCTGTCTCTTTCCCCGTCTGTCTCTTTCCTTGTCTGTCTCTTTCCCTGTCTGCCTCTGTCTGTCTCTCTCTGTCTCTTTCCCTGTCTGGCTCTGTCTGTCTCTTTCCCCGTGTGTCTTTCCGTCTGTCTCTTTCCCCGTCTTTCCTTGTCTGTCTTTGTCTGTGTTTGCCTGTCTCTCTGTCTGTCTCTTTCCAGGTCTGTCTCTTTCCCTGTCTGTCTCTTTCCAGGTCTGTCTCTTTCCCCGTCTGTCTCTTTCCTTGTCTGTCTCTCTCTGTCTCTTTCCCTGTCTGCCTCTGTCTGTCTCTTTCCCAGCGTGTCTTTCTGTCTGTCTGGCTTTTTTTTTCCTGTCTGTTTGTTTCTGTCTCTTTCCCTGAGTGCCGCCCCTGGAATATCAGACAAAACCTATGAAATGAAACGAGTAAATCGAGCCAGAGAATAAATTCCATATATAAAATTTAGAAATCTTTATTGAAAAAGGTTAAAATAATTTCCTAAAAAAGAGGACACTGACAAAGGTTCACGGCTACCAAAATGCTAATGTACAAACAAGTATACATACATAAATACAATTTAATTTTTAATGAGACACACAATAATCGCTACAAATGCTGCCAAGTAGACATAGAGAAAACAAATCTCCTCAAAAATACAGAGATGGACCCCGCCACACCAAGGCTATTTGCTTTAATATATTTCCATGGGGGTACCCCTGAGGGGGAGGGGAGAAGAGAGCTCCAATCACCACATATAAGAGTATTATCGGATCACAATATTCACCATACTCATATCCTCAAGTATATTCACCATATTCATGTCTCAGCCTTAATGGCATATAATATAGAAATCAAATCCACAGATAAATGGGAGAAATGTGGTGAAAAAAGGTTCTCCTAAGGACAAGGGGCAAAACCAAGCGGTGATAGGAGCTGCGCAATTGGCTCTATCAGCATTCTTTATGGTTCTCGGCTGTCATATTCTGAGCACACGCTTTATTTAGGTAACCCTCTCGCTGCCTTTTGAATTGTTTCCATACTTCCGTGTTGTTGTCCCATCTTGGGTTTTATCTATCTTTAAACCATCTATCTAGCGGTCTGCCATTCTTACCATTTGCCACTAATTGGCTTTATCTTGATGTATGGCAGCAAGTATTTTACCTTTGGGGTCCTTTATTTTGCACCTCCTCTGATAGAGCCAATTGCGCAGTTGTTTTCTCTATGTCTACTTGGCAGCATTTGTAGCAATTATTGTGTGTCTCATTAAAAATTAAATTGTATTTATGTATGTCTACTTGTTTGTACATTAGCATTTTGGTAGCCGTGAACCTTTGTCAGTGTCCTCTTTTTTAGGAAATTATTTTAACCTTTTTCAATAAAGATTTCTAAATTTTATATATGGAATTTATTCTCTGGCTCGATTTACTCGTTTCATTTCATAGGTTTTGTCTCAGTGTTTGAGTAAGAGCCCCCCCTTTTTTGCATCGGGTTTTCATGTAGGTTTTCTTCCCTGGAATATCAGGTTGTCACAGGGTATTGCACAATCTACCCTCCCGTGCAGTTTCCACCTCCCTCTTGGTTATGGATCCCTAACTAAATGGTATTGCCTAAATCAGCTAATCAAATCCTAGATACACCCTGCACCACACCCACCAGACACACCAGTGGACAGCTTGAGTGGAATAGAGTCGCCCACTTGGGGAGTCAGGGAGGGGAGGTGAGGAGTGTAGTGAGTAGAGCGGTAGAAGTTGGAGAGTAGCCCTCAAGCTGTGAGGAGCTCTGAGGAGGTCGGGAGCGGGGACTCCCATAAGGAGACTGTCTAGGTGGCAGACGGTGGTCTGGGCCTAAAGGAGTTGGACCCCCAGTCGCAGGGGATCATGGCAAGGGGCTCAGGTCTGTCGAGCAGGACAGCCGGCGGCCTTGCACCATCACCGGGCTGGGACCAAGGCACGACAGGGTACAGGGACCCTAGGTTGGGGAGTAGCTGCATGCAACCCGATAATTTACCCGTGGAGAACGGAGCCTTCAAGATTCATTCACAACCTCTCCAAAATCGGGACACTAGCGCAATGAGGGGGATAGGACTTTCCATTCAAAACGGTCCAGAAAATCCCAAGCATGAGCCCTGAGAGCAAGCTCCCACACTTAGTCAAAGTGGGGAGCGGGACCTGCCAAGTTTCACACTACCGGGACCACCAGAGAAGTAAACTTAGTGCCAGGAGGCAGGTCACAGATCATCAGGCAGCACTATTGGGGACGTGACCCGAACTATCTCGCCTCAGCGGCAGCGGTGTGCAGGAATTTGGTTTACTCGGTTGTTGGTGTCTGCTTAATGGACTGAGTGAGTACAAGAGTGATCCCTGCATCCCACGACCTTCTCCCCAAACACCAAGTCCAGGGACATTGCCCCCTACCCGTGGAGGGTTCTAACACCTGGATGCCCCGTTCCATCATCCCCGGGTACTCCCAGCTGCAGCGGTGGTACTCCTAATTACCACACACTGTGGGTGGCGTCACGAACTCTATAATCTCTTTTAAATACCTCCTTCATTTCAGTGACCGCACGACCCCCGGGTCCGGAGACCCTCGAGCCACTGAGAACCTGGATCCGAGCAGCTCGGCTGCTGCCACGGGGGCGGCACACCTCTTTCTCTGTCTGTGCTTGTCTGCTTGTCTGTGCTTGTCTGTCTGTCTCTCAGTCTGTCTCTCTCTCTCTCTGTCTCTCCACCGACATCATATTACCTCACACATAAGCTTCTTATACTATAAATGTCCTTTGTTCCTATAGCAACCAATCATAGCTCCTATTAATAGCCTGTAGCTGGCAGCTCCATTTACTTTAATGGAGGCATGTTTTTTGGAGAGTAACTGTAAAGCGCGAGGTTAAATTTTCTTGTGAAAACATAGTCTATGACATTCCCTGAGTCACATGTGGTGTCTGTGAAAAATGTGATTGTAAATGCGACGGTGCGGATTCCTTTAGTGGACACACACACAGACACACACACACACACACATATATACATACATACATACATAAACACATACACTCAGCTTTATATATTAGCTAATTATTTTGTAATCCATATATATATACAGTATATATTGTTTTGTAATCAATTTAACATCAGGAGACCAACCCAACAACCTTATTATAGTGTGGCTATTTGATCAAATAATTTATTACCTACTACATATATTTTCATTTGTGTTATACACTAATTAGACCAGCCTGTTATTTATTACATCATCTGCCCTGGTGTTTTTTGTATCAAATTTCATTTTCTCCTAATGTTTTTTTTATATGTTTGTCATGTAATAAAGAGAATTAATTTTACTATTTATTGTGTGGGGGTCTCTGTTTTGGATTTATTGCTCAGGATAGTGTGCAAGAAGGCTTCTCTCTGTATAAGCTTTATGTACCATCCTCTCTACGCACAAATATTCTGAATGAAGTGCATGATTCTGTTTTTGCTGGGCATCCAGGTTCTTCTGCCACTTAGAGATCTTTTTCCAGGTCCTTTTGGTTGCAGAATGCTTGTAAGAATGTTGATGAGCATTTTCATAAATGCAGAGTTTGTGCCAGGGTTAAAACCTTTCGTCAAGTTCCAGGAGAGTTGGTAAGTTGTGAAAGGTCAAGGGAGGTTAGAGATAAAAGGTGAGTGGCTGATGGAAGAGGTGATCATGAATAGGAATGTTAAAGTCCACCATGATGAGAGTGGGAATGTCACAGGCTAGGAACCGTGGAAGCCATGTGGCAAAGTGACCAATGAACTGATATGGGGGCCTGGAAGGCAATACACAACTACCACTCACAGGGAGAAGGGCTTGTAAAGTCTGACCGTGTAGATGTTTGGATAAAAGAGGGATGACCTGAAAAGCACAATTTGTTGACTGCAGCAGACCAACAGCTTCATCTGGGCTGTTTTCAGGTCTGGCAGTATGTGAAAATTGTGGGCCACCATACGATAGCGCAGCAGTGGTGGTGTATGACTGCTGAATGCAGGTCTTAATAAGAGCTAGGAGGTTAAGGAAATCTGAAAGTAAAAAGTCATGGATGTTGAAGAGCTTGTGTGGCACCCCAGTGATCATGGGAGCCACAGTGGCGTTGTTCTCCTCTCCGGGATCAATGCTATGCTTGGAGGCAGCGCGGGGACCTCTCCTTGGCAGGAACATCACATACACAATCTCCTACTCCAGGCCAGCAGGGGGAGTTCATAACCTGTTTTGAAGGGAGTCTCTCTTTACATGCTGACCTGGGGGAAGGGTTAGAGTGAACAGGAAGGAAGCCAGGCAGAACAGTGTTGGTGAGGAGTAAGAGCGGTCGCTGTTTGGGAGCTTCTGTGTGAGCTTTCCAGAATGAGCGCAAGGACAAGACACCGGGGTCCTCGGTTACTGGTTGCTAATGGCCCAGTAGCAAAACCTGGAGGGCAAGATAGTCTACATTCCTGGCCCATCTTAGTTCCAAGACGCAGTAGCAATATAGAACCTACCTGGGATCGCAGTAATACAAGCGGGTCCCATAACCGTTTCACGTTGCCCACCACAGGGGACAGTCATCTTCAAATAAAGACAGAGAAGGGGACGCTGTGCTGCTCCAGGCTGCAGCGGCTCCCACCAAGAGCGCATTAAGGAAGGCCTCCAACCCACCAGGCAAGGAGAGATCCACGCTGCTTCTGGGCTGACTAGACACTGTATACCTGGACCATAACACCTGACCAGTAAAGGTAAAGAGAAAACTACCAACTTGTGTCATCCAGTTACTATTGGCGTCCCAGCCCTGCACCCCATTGCACAACTACAACCCCCACCATCCTCCTGGGGCCCACTCCGCTTGTGGGGAGTGATCACATCGAGCTGCACTACCACCATTCCCAGAAAGGAACCCGGCAGCGGCGGCTAATCCCTGGCCGCATTCCACAGGTGGCGTCACGACAAACTTTCCCCATCCCCAATCACCCCACTTACCCTTCATTTACTACATGCCTCAGGGCAACGGAACCAGGCAAGGCCACCCGTGACATCGCCTGACCTGACCCGCAATAGCCCGGCAATGAATAGGTTAACCACCTGCCCCGTGAGGTGCTGCATTTGTTCACTGCTACCCAGAGGGCAAAGTTAAAAGGAGACAGAAGGCATGCAAGGAATATTGATGAGATTTGAGGGGTTTCTGAAAACAGCAAGGAAGGAGAAAAATTTATTTTTACATGAAGGGTCTGGGTTAGGGGAGATATCTCCAGTGACTAAAAGATGTAGAATAAAGAGAGTGAGCAAATGGTCAAGTGATTTGTGAAAGCTTCTCTTGTGCTGTATGGTGGAAGTGAATGGATCTTTGTGGTATAAGAATGTAAAAAGAGCATGGAGTGCACAGAGTGTGTGTGAAAGCAGTAGATTTGAGGAATTAAGCAGCTAGCACATAAATGATACAAATACATAAGGTGAATGCATTTGCAGCACAACTGAACTAGTTTTTTTATTGCCTTGCATGACTTACTCATCTTTTGCCCTGTCTTACTGCCATGTGTAGCTGTAGGACACTTATCAAAATCTGGCACTTGGATAAAATCTGCACTAGTGCCTTTCCCTTAAGGCTGCTTTACACGCAACGACATTGCTAACAAGATGTCGTTGGAGTCACGGAATTCATGACGCATATCTGGCCTCGTGAGCGACGTCGGTGCGTGTGAAACGCACGAACGACCGTTAACGATCAAAATTACTTACCTAATTGTTGATCGTTGATGCACCGTTCCTTTCCCGATTATCGTTGCTGTTGCACGACGCAGGTTGTTCGTCGTTCCTACGGCAGCACACATCGCTACGTGTGACACAGCAGGAATGAGGAACATCACCGTACCTGCGGCCACCCGCAATGAGGAAGGAAGGAGGTGGGCGGGATGTTTGTCTTGCTCATCTCCGCCTCTCCACTTCTATTGGGCGGCCGCTTAGTGATGCCGCTGCGACGCTGCACGAACCGCCCCCTTAGAAAGGAGGCGGTTCGCCGGCCACAGCGACATCGCTCGGCAGGTAAGTATGTGTGACGGGTGTAAGCGATGTTGTGCGCCACGGGCAGCAATTTTCCCATGGCGCACAACCGACGGGGGCGGGTACGCTTGCTAGTGATATCGATAGCGATATCGCTGTGTGTAAAGTGCCCTTTAGTTGTATCTAAATATATAGGGAGGTTTGTATCTTGATTTTTAGTGTTAGTAACCTCCCCTCTGGTTCATCAGGAGGTACAAGAAACAACTCAATGGAGTTTCAGGTAGACTGGGCTGAGTTGTCGGTTTCCAGTTGTGTGACTTGTGATATTCCAGTCTGTTCAAGAGCCATTAGGGTGTTGTACAGCTAGAGATACTAGTATGTACAGGAACCAGTAGGGTTCAGGTGTGGCTGCAGAGAGATAGGCTATATTATATTACTTCTTTACCCGTTTTGGAATACATATGTACATAAAAGACGCCCCCATTGGGTGAGTGGTGGAATCAGTGGGCTTCAATTAAGCTGCAAAGTACCTTCACCATCTCAGAACTGCTACCACGCAGCATCTATCAGTTTTAATAGAAGATGAATGCAAGATCCTACCTGTGCCTGAACACCTAACACTGACTGTGGACGTGGTATGGTACGATAAGCATTGGGGATCAATCCTTTAATGGTGGGTGGGAGTTACAGTAGTTGCCCTCTATCTTTACCACCCCCCCCCCCCCATTGCTCTTCATGCTACACGTCTGGCAATAATTCTAATCGGAAGGGAAAAGCTGCTCTTGAATTAATAGTTTTAAGGCTCTGAACCCATACAAAATGCAGATTTCATTCTTCTATTACATACACAGACACAAAAACCTCACAAAACGTTTGCAACAAAAAAGGGGCACCCAAACACTGCTATTTTGGCCCACACCTACAGATAAAGTATCTTTCCTGCCACTATAAGAAATGACTTTTGCAGTTAAATACCTTCCAAACCTTCTACTGTAATATTGTACCAAGGAGAGGCTATTGCTTTGACTGAATGCAATTTGATTCTGGTGCTCTGTTTCCATCTTGTGGTCAAGATTGAGACTACAGCTGAACCTTTGGAAATCCGAAGAATTCTGATTATATCACATACCATAAGCTTTCTGTTACTACTAATATTATGCATTCTCTCTCACGATAAGAGAGAACTCTGTCATAGGCAACATATCAACTGGAAAATTCTCTCTAAAACATGGTCAAAATAGAAATAGGCCCTCTCAGAGAAACCAACACAAACCCAAAAAATACAAAAGAAGACATTAAGAAGTTTGGAAAAAAAACCCATCCACAGCACACTCTCCTACTTCTAATAAAGCAACTCTCCCTTCTTAAAAAGCTCAGTCAAACCACAAAAAGAGTCTTGGAAGACAGAAATTACAGTACCCATGATAATGCTAACCAGGATTCACTACCCAGCTTGTCACCAGCTCCTTCATTGAAAAAGCTCTCACGAAAGCTCCTGACCAAGTAATTAAAGTAATCCATGATGTGAAACAAGAAGTCAATCAAATTGGGTCAAGAGTTGAAACCCTAAATGCGACGCCCTGGCAAAACCAGGTAGTCACAGAAGTAGTCCACCCTCCTTGATTCCACCAAAAACCTACACCCAGGTACAACACACAGCCATTAACACTAGAAGTCCCAGAGAGGGGTCATTTAACATTTCTACCATTGGAACCCAATGGAGCTCGAAATTCCTGGGACTTCTAGTGTTAAAGCCTAGCCACCCCCTCATGATAATAAGGACACACCAGTAGACGGGACGAGGCGGATGGGAGCGCCCACCTAGGGGTCCTGAGGTGTCAGGAGCAGGAACAAGAGAGTCAAGTGGAAGTTGAAGTTCAGTTCAGTCTAGGACTGAGTGTTCTGAGTTGACAGAGAAGAGGAGTCAGGGGTAGGGGCCCCTGGACTACCTGACTAGGTGGCAGACAGCAAACAGGGCCACAGGCGACGGAGACCCGGTCATGGGAGACTGTTACTGGGGGCTGTCTGATAATAAAACCTAAAAGGAGTATCAGACAGTCAGGGTCCACCGTGCAAAGACTCTGCTGCAGACTATGGCAGAGTGCAATAACTCTTTTAAACTCACAGAGGAATATAATTAGTATAAAGGCAATTTCTCCCTTAATTGGAGGGTGTGTGGAATGGTCTCTGTTAATAATCACAGAGACAAAGGCAGTGAGTGTGAAATGGCACCTACCCAGGTCCATTCCTCTAGTGGTGCCAGGAGACGGACAGCAGCGTAAGCCGCACAAAGCTCCTACCTGCGTTCGCTCCACTAGTGTGCGAGGACACGAACCACTAGATATGGCACCTGCCTAGGTCCGCTCTTCTAGTGGTGCAAAAGAGACGAACAGCAGCGTAAGCCGCACAAAGCTCCTACCTGCGTTCGCTCCACTAGTGTGCGAGGACACGAACCACTAGATATGGCACCTGCCTAGGTCCGCTCTTCTAGTGGTGCAAAAGAGACGGACAGCAGCATAAGCCGCACAAAGCTCCTACCTCTGTTCGCTCCCCTAGTGTGTGAGGATACAAACAACTGCCAGACGCAGTATAAGGAACGTTACCCTAGCGGCAACGTCCACCTACGAGTAGAATCACAAGGCCCAGCCGGACCAAGTGCCTCAGGCACCTGCCTATGTCCGCTCCCCTAAGAGGTAAGGATACGGACAGCAGCCGAAGCTGTAAGGTATAAGAACGTTACCCTGCCGGTAGCGCTCACCTAGCATAGACAGAGAGATGCCTAGAGGAACGTGCACAGAGCGTCTACTCTCATGCATGAACCAAGAGGACTGAGTGCCATGCGGCGTGCGTCAGGGTCTTATATAGACTCTGTGCCTCATCCAAGATGGAGGACACCAGAGCCAATCCGCTGCCAGAACGACAGGAATGACGTCACGCTGGCCTATCACCGAGCAAAGTGTCACAAGCACATGACCAGCGACCAATCGGCATAGAAGGTGTCAGAGACATGTGACCACGTGTCACAAGCACATGACCAGCGACCAATCGGCATAGAAGGTGTCAGAGACATGTGACCTCGTGTCAGCGATGATGTCACCCGCACATGTGCAATTGCTCCAAGATAGAACTTAGTCTCCAGCGCTTGCACATGTGCAGTAGCAAGAAATCTGGACATAGTCTCCAGTGCTCGCACATGTGCAGTAGCAAGAAATCTGGACATAGATTCCAGTGCCACAGCAACCGTAGCAGTACCTCCCCCTCAAGGGCTCCCCTCCCGGCGACGCAGGTAATCGGCAACTAAGTCGGGAGCATGGACAGCCTCCTCAGGCTCCCAAGAGCGATGTTCCGGGCCGTAGCCCTCCCAATCTATCACGAAGAACCTGTGCCCTCTAACCATCTTAGCAGAGAGCAAAAGAGAAGGGTGTTTGATACTGCGCCAAAGGATCACAGGAACAGATGTTTAGATTAATGCATCTTTATTTCATCCAGGTCTACGCGTTTCTGGAGCCACTGCCCCCTTCCTCAGGACCGTCAGGAAAGACAAAACATCAAATCTGTCATAAACAGATAGACAGATTTGATGTTTTGTCTTTCCTGACGGTCCTGAGGAAGGGGGCAGTGGCTCCGGAAACGCGTAGACCTGGATGAAATAAAGATGCATTAATCTAAACATCTGTTCCTGTGATCCTTTGGCGCAGTATCAAACACCCTTCTCTTTTGCTCTCTGTTATCTGCCAATTGGGTGGCTGCAGCCTTGGATCAGATTCTACGTGCGAATACAGTTGTTGTGACTCTCACAACGACATCTGGTGAGTAGTTTCACCCTCCTCCCACCCCTTATATACTGGGGTAAAACCCTATATGCGCTTTTCTCTCCACAGATTTCTTGTCTCTAACCATCTTAGAACCAACTATGGCTCATACCTCATAGCTAGAGTAAGAGGAATCAGAGGCAGGAGAGTGCACTTCATGAGCGTGAGGTAAAATAGCCGGCTTTAGCAGTGAGACATGGAATTCGTCATGGATCCTAAGATGGACGGGTAACTTCAATTGGTAGACTACAGGATTTACCTGTCGAAGAACCTCATAAGGACCCAGGAAGCGAGGAGCAAATTTGACAGAGCTCACTCTAAGTCTCACGTGTTTTGCAGAGAGCCACACAAAGTACCCCGGAGAAAAGACAGGAGCCGGGCGACGAAACCGATCGGACACTGTCTTCATACGGTCCTTAGCTGCTTGGATCGACTCTTGAGTCCGATCCCAAACCTCTCTGGCATTAGTTGCCCAGTCGGCCACAAGAGGAGGAGGTGCAGCAGTGGGAAATGGTACCGGTCCCCTAGGGTGTTGCCCATTATTGAGTACGAACGGTGTCTGCCCAGTGGCCTCAGCCAGCGAATTGTTAAGGGCAAATTCTGCCCAGGGTAGGAGTGAGGACCAGTTATCGTGGTTCTCAGCAACAAAGTGTCGAAGGTATATAATCATGGATTGATTGGTACGCTCAACCAAACCATTGGTCTCCGGATGGTATGCCGAAGAGAGATTCAACTCAATTTGCAGAAAGCTACAAAGATCTCGCCAGAAACGGGAAGAAAATTGCGGGGCTGTATCACAAATGATACGATCTGGCATCCCGTGAAGCCTAAAGACATGCTTGAGGAATAGTTTGGCTAGTACCCTGGAAGATGGGATTCTCGATAACGGTACGAGATGAACCATCCGGGAGAAATGGTCCGTAATGACCCACACAAATCTATGTCCGTGTGAACACGGAAGATCACCCACAAAGTCCATGCCTACCACCTCCCATGGTCTATCTGGCACTGGTAAAGGATGCAAGAGCCCAGCCGGTCTCTGCCGTAATGGACGGTTGCGAGCACACGAGTAGCAGGAACCAACATATCTCTTGACGTGGCTGGCTAAGTGTGGCCACCAATACCACCTCTCCAGTAACTCTCGTGTCCGCCTAATACCAAAATGCCCACCCACCTTTGAGGTGTGGGCCTACGACAGTATATCATTCTGTCGATCAGGCGGATCAAAGGTCTTGCCCGGTGGGATTTGGTCTAACGTCACAGGGGAGAGCGTATGAAAAACTCTGGAGGGAAGGATAAGACGAGGTTCGTCAATCTCTTCCTGGGTAGAAACCATAGAGCGAGACAGGGCGTCTGCCTTGTTATTCTTACTCCCAGACAGATAGTTGATGGAGAAGTGAAAGCGGGAGAAAATCAAGGACCAGCGGGGCGAGATTCAGACCTTTCTTACTTTTTAGGTTTCACAAAGATTCAGACGCTGAGCGGTTTGTAAGTACGTCAGATTCTTATGGTCTGTATAGACCTGGAAAGGATGTTTCGCTCCTTCCAGCAAGTGACGCCACTCCTCCAAGGCTAATCTCAGGGCGAGCAGTTCCCTATCCCCAATGGTATAGTTTCTCTCTGCCGGTGAAAAAGTTTTAGCAAAGAAGAAACACGGCCTTTTTCTACCTGCACCGTTCTTTTGATACAAGACCGCACCAGCACCCACTGAAGAGGCATCAACCTCCAAGAGGAAGGGCTTATTCTCATCGGGTCTTTGAAGAACGGGAGCAGTTGAAAAGTGTCTTTTTACTGCCTCAAAAGCCTGAGATGTCTCAGTAGACCAGACTTTGGGATTAGCACCTTTCTTAGTCAAGGCCACCAAAGGGGCCACCAAAGTAGAAAAATGGGGTATGAACTGCCTGTAATAATTTATGAATCCTAAGAAGCATTGCACCGCCTTCAAGAAATGAGGTTCGGACCATTCCAGGACAGCAAAGAGCTTCGCAGGATCCATAGCCAGACCCTCTCGTGAGATAATGTAGCCCAAAAAAGAGATAATGTAGCTCAAAAAAGAGAAGGATGACTGCTTAAATACACATTTTTCGAGTTTAGCAA
This sequence comes from Anomaloglossus baeobatrachus, assembly GCF_048569485.1. Taxonomy (NCBI): domain Eukaryota; kingdom Metazoa; phylum Chordata; class Amphibia; order Anura; family Aromobatidae; genus Anomaloglossus; species Anomaloglossus baeobatrachus. Next base: position 106,128,749 of record NC_134356.1, on the reverse strand, counting down.
ACAATGAGTGCTCCCTTAAACGGGAAAGGACACGAACGACATCCTGACGATGAGTCTCCAGATCAGGAGAAAAAATCAGGATGTCGTCCAGATACACCACTACAGAGGATAACAGTAAATCCCTGAACACATCGTTTACGAAGTCCTGAAATACTGTGGGTGCATTACATAAACCAAAAGGCATGACGAGGTATTCATAGTGACCGTCTCGAGTGTTAAAAGCGGTCTTCCATTCGTCACCCTCTCGAATTCGTACCAAGTTATACGCACCCCGCAGATCCAACTTCGTAAAAACTTGAGCTCCCCTCAGTCTGTCAAAGAGCTCCGAAATTAAAGGTAACGGGTATTTGTTCTTTATTGTGATTGCGTTGAGACCCCTGTAATCTATGCAGGGACGCAAATCACCCTCTTTCTTCCGAACAAAGAAAAACCCAGCTCCCGCGGGAGAGACAGACTTACGAATGAACCCCTTCTCTAAACTCTCTCTTATATAGGTCGACAAGGCCTCCGACTCAGGTATCGACAAGGGGTAAACCCTGCCCTTAGGTGGAACCGAACCTGGGATAAGGTCTATGGCACAGTCATACGGCCTATGGGGTGGAAGAACCTCAGCACCCTGTTTGGAGAACACGTCAGCGAAATCCAAATAGGGTGTAGGTATGGGAGAGAGATCAGTTGATGCAACCGCAACGACCTTAGGTGGTAAGGGAAGACATCGGGACTGACATTTCGAACCCCAACTAATAATGCTGTCAGACTCCCAGTCAATGTGAGGAGCATGAGTCCGAAGCCATGGGAGACCCAGAAGGACGTCGTCTATACCCTCAGGCAAAACAAGAAAAGAAATCTCCTCTATGTGACCCTGAGACAGGGAAAGGCGCAAGGGAACTGTCCTCAATGTAATGGAGTCAGACAACAAAGTTCCATTAACAACACGGACAGGAATAGGCGCCTCTAACATGATAGAGAGAATATTGTGTCCCTTTACAAATCCTGAGGACACAAAAGTCCCGTCAGCTCCGGAATCCACAAAAGCCATAATAGGCCATGTATTCTCAGAGAATGAGAGCTGACCTGGGATACTACACTTAGAGGGTGCAGAAGACGTCTCTAGTAACCCCCCCTCTAATGGTTACTAGGCCTGGGAGTTTCCCTGACGGCTAGGACACTTGTTGGCATAGTGCCCAGCCTGACGACATACGTAACATATAGGAGGACCAGACTTGCGTAGTCTGGAGGACGTATGACCTAACTCCATAGGAGTGGGAGATGTTTCAGATGCTGAGGAAGATGGTAGTGGACCCTCTACAACTGGAATAGCCCGATGCTTAGGGCGTGAAGAAGAGACCTCGAGTCTACGTTCCCTATGTCGTACGTCGATCCTCGTTGCTACTGTGATCAAGTCTTCTAGAGAAGCAGGGACCTCACGAGTAGCAAGAGCATCCTTGACATAGCTTGCCAACCCTCTCCAGAAGATAGGAATCAACACCTTCTCTGGCCAATCTAGTTCTGCCACCAGAGTTCTAAAAGCAATGGCATAAGAACTAGTGGATAACGAACCCTGAGATAGATCTAACAGTCTCAGGGCCGCATCATGGGTAACCTGCGGACCCATGAATACCGCCTTAAGAGCATCAAGAAAGTCTTGATATCTCAGAGTAACCACATCAGAGCGCTCCCATAGGGGAGTCGCCCATTCTAAGGCTTTGTCCTGAAGCAAGGAGATGATAAAGCCTACTCTGGACCTCTCCGTAGAGAAGCGAGAAGAGTTGACCTCTAGGTGTATCTGACACTGACTAATGAAACCACGACATGATCTGGCATCGCCAGAATATCTGTTTGGCAGAGCAAGTCGAGGATCATGTGCAGATGTCACCATGGTCTGAGGTTTATCCTCTATACTCTTGAGCCGTGACTAAAGTACTTGTATGTAACGGTGTAACTGCTGATATTCTGCCATAACTGCCAGACCCTTGGCTCAGTCCTAATGTTACGGGGGGCTGTCTGGTAAAAAAAACCTAAAGGAATATCAGACAGTCAGGGTCCACCGTGCAAAGACTCTGCTGCAGACTATGGCAGAGTGCAATAACTCTGTTAAACTCACAGAGGAATATAATTAGTATAAAGGCACACCCTTACTTGGAGGGTGTGTGGAATGGTCTCTGTTAATAATCACAGAGACAAAGGCAGTGGGTGTGAAATGGCACCTACCTAGGTCCGTTCCTCTAGTGGTGCCAGGAGACGGACAGCAGCGTAAGCCGCACAAAGCTCCTACCTGCGTTCGCTCCACTAGTGTGCGAGGACACGAACCACTAGATATGGCAGCTGCCTAGGTCCGCTCTTCTAGTGGTGCAAAAGAGACGAACAGCAGCGTAAGCCGCACAAAGCTCCTACCTGCGTTCACTCCACTAGTGTGCGAGGACACGAACCACTAGATATGGCACCTGCCTAGGTCCGCTCTTCTAGTGGTGCAAAAGAGACGGACAGCAGCATAAGCCGCACAAAGCTCCTACCTCTGTTCGCTCCCCTAGTGTGCGAGGATACGAACAACTGCCAGACGCAGTATAAGGAACGTTACCCTAGCGGCAACGTCCACCTACGAGTAGAATCACAAGGCCCAGCCGGACCATGTGCCTCAGGCACCTGCCTATGTCCGCTCCCCTAAGAGGTAAGGATACGGACTGCAGCCGAAGCTGTAAGGTATAAGAACGCTACCCTTCCGGTAGCGCTCACCTAGCATAGACAGAGAGATGCCTAGAGGAACGTGCACAGAGCGTCTACTCTCATGCATGAACCAAGAGGACTGAGCGCCATGCGGCGTGCGTCAGGGTCTTATATAGACTCTGTGCCTCATCCAAGATGGAGGACACCAGAGCCAATCCGCTGCCAGAACGACAGGAATGATGTCACGCTGGCCTATCACCGAGCAAAGCGTCACAAGCACATGACCAGCGACCAATCGGCATAGAAGGTGTGGAGACACGGGGCTCAGTGGGTGCTCTCGTCCACCAAAACCCGCCGCCTTTAGAAAGACAGCGTGGCTTAGGGCTCATCCCAACTGAACGCCAGCCTCCTTAACCGTGGGCGTAACACTACTCAGACAACACAGGGTGAGGGAACCACAATAATTAGACTTTATTGGATCCCCAAACAATTAACGGCACATAACACATAACCAGCAAAACACACAAATGTAACAGGCAACAGAGTCTCACCCTTCCGCTGGCTCACCAGGGATTTAGAATGTCCATGCCTCACAGGTTCCACGCTGTCTGAGGTCTGCAAAGTCTGTAACAGGTGACTGAACTGTCCCAACCTGAGTGTCCTCCTTAGGTAGTCCTGGTTTGATGTTAAAATCCTGGCAGCCGGAGTCAAAATCCCTAGGCTGTGGATATGGTCTCCAACCGGCTCCGGAGTCCCTAGATTGAAGCCATAAGATATCCTGATCCCCTAGTCAGCTCCAAAGAGCTTAGACTGGATCCATCAACCTTCATCAACCCTGGTGGCTTAAAGAAGTCCTTTTTATAGCCACAACCTTCCACTTGGATACACTGCGTCCTCATCAATTGGTTGGACAAGATTGCTTCTCCCATTGGAGGAATTTCAAGCTGCATGGACAATGTTCATTTAAATGATGTGCATAGAAAGACTGAGGGTGTACATGTAAACTGGGAGTCACCGACTAGACAATGGCTACTAAGGTAATTACATTATCAATACACAACTACAATACAATGGTTACTGGACATGTCTGGAGAACAATAGCTCTGGCTTTCAATGGCCAACACAATTACATTGAGTCAACAAGAGTCTTGTAAAAACAATGAGGGACTTCTCCCCCGTCTATAGACAATCTATCATGCTGTCTGGCTGGATTTTAAGAAACTTTAACCCATGAGAGTCCATGTCGTCACATTCCTCCCCCTTCTTAATATTAGCCAGACATGATAGGCTTCCAATCATCCTTCTCCTCTTGACGGCATTGTCCTTTTTAATGGTGAGGTCAGCAACAGAGGCTCGCATCTATACACCTCCCCCTGATTACCTCCCCCAAGTTGAGCAGCCATATGGTGCACAAGCACTAAGGTGGGGTCCATGAGTTGGGCCTGCACAAATCTGCCACTATCAATCCTCCCCCAGTCAATAGCCACAGTGTGGTTGGGCTTATTCACGGTTCTTGGCTCAGAAGTGGATGATGGAGACCGGGAATGCAAACCATCCCTGGAAAAGATGTTAGAAAGATCCACATCAGGGTCCTGCTTGGCTTGGAGGTGGGTGATGGCTTCTTCAAACTGACTGGATAGTCCTTGTCCTAGGTCATTCTCCAAAATGACTGGTGTGAGCAGGTAATTCACAAGCCCCACTTTCACTTCCCTTTGAGTGGTATCCGAAACAACAGGCTTGGTGGGGCCATCTATGAACCCCACTTCAACTTCCTCCTGGCTAGTCCCCGAAACAACAGGTGTGTGGACGGTGTCCATAAGCTCCACATCAGCCTTGCTCTGGTCAGTCTCCACAATGACAGGTATGGGGAGGCTGTTCACAATTCCCACATCGATCACTTCCTGGATGGTCCCCAAAATACCAGGTGTGGGGAGGCTATCCACAAGCTCCACCTCGACCTCTCCCTGGTCGGTTTTTAGGTCCAACTGCACACATGCCAGAGGGACGTCTGAGCGCTGGCCCTCAGCCAGGGAGATGGATAATTGGGAATCTGGTACAGGGTCTTCTGGAGAAACAATAACTGGGCTTACCAGAGTGATGGAAGATCCAATGTCTCGAAGTCCCTGAGCCTGTATATCACCGACCTTGACCGTCTGGATGTGGGGATGGAGGTTGGCTGGTGTACGGTGTCCGGCCTGCCGTAGGGTGTGGACTGGATAAACCACTTCCTCAACTATTGGTGTTTCTTGGGAGTAGCATCCCTCAGGTCTCGTTGGTTCATCTCAGCATATGTTGACTGGTTGGAGTGGCAGACGGGCTCCAAGCATGCGGCCTCGGTTTTGGAGAAAATCTTTATCTAGCTGTCCATTGCGCCCACATGTATAACAGCGCCATAGATTGGGCGAGTCACAGGCCCTGTTTGTAGTCCTTCGTTTTGGCGCAGCTTCTGCTGGGTAGCGGGACCATCCTTCTCGACCGGCTGGTGTTAGCAGTACTGCAGCTGGAATCCCATAAACATATTCCAGAACATAAGCCCTCTCTTCTCTTGAGGATCTAGGCCCCAATGCATCCAACAACGCTGTGGCTTGGGCCATTTTGGACAAAGTTGATTCCCAATTGTCACTAGATCCATGATGTGGCACATAGTCTACATCCTCTGGGTCAATATCGGCGGGATCCTCATCATCCTCTACATCATTCTGGGCATCCCAACGGACTAATTTCCGGATCAAGTCCGACCGAGTCTCAGCGCTCCAGCAGACAATCTCTCGCCTCCGGCACAGATCCTGCAGCATCCATTTACTGCAGCGGTCGTAACTCCTCTCTTGTCCTTGTCCCATGGCTGAGCTGGTGGGGTTGGACATGGCAGCGTCCGAAACCTGAATGCCTCCCCTATGGCCTGCTGGGTATGCTTATGTGCCTCCCTGGTTGTTGAGCCCTGGACGGTGTCCGAAAACACCAGTCCACTGCAGCTCCCCTGGGTAAACCAGGCTGAGTAGTATCCCACCGCTGCCACCAATTGTGGAGACACGGGGCTCAGTGGGTGCTCTCGTCCACCAAAACCCGCCGCCTTTAGAAAGACAGCGTGGCTTAGGGCTCATCCCAACTGAACGCCAGCCTCCTTAACCATGGGCGTAACACTACTCAGACAACACAGGGTGAGGGAACCACAATTATTAGACTTTATTGGATCCCCAAACAATTAACGGCACATAACACATAACCAGCAAAACACACAAATGTAACAGGCAACAGAGTCTCACCCTTCCGCTGGCTCACCAGGGATTTAGAATGTCCATGCCTCACAGGTTCTACGCTGTCTGAGGTCTCCAAGCAAAGAGCCTCATGGTTAAACTTAGAGTCTCATACTGGGCAGCACTGGACAAGGTATAAAATTAACCCTCCAGTGTGGCCCCGAGACAGCACACTCCAAAAGTAATCCGAAAAAACAAGAGCACTGGGAGTATTCATGCAAAAGTAGAAATTTATTATAAATAAATAACAACAAGTAAGACAAAGGACATTTCGCAAGCAAAATAGAGGGAATGAAAATCTGGGTCCCATAAATCATACTACCAAAACTTTTTGTGGGATCAGGTATCTGAGGATTAAGTCAGGCTGGTTCACAGGTGATCAAGATCAACATACAGTTAAATAGGATGCGGAATCACACAGATCCTAAAAAGGTAGATCTTGTGAATCAAGCCTCAATTATCAGACACCCCCATACTGATACATATATGGTTGCCAGGACATCCAGTTACATGTAGGATATTCAAGCAATCAGATGTATATAAAAGGGACTAGAATCAGGTTGGTTTCACAGGTGATCTAAGTCAGTATACAGTTATGTAGAGTATTTGAATCACATCAATCCCAATAATAGGGCAATGGATCCTGCGAATCAAACCCAATTTGTCTGATGCCCCCATAATATTACACACATGGTTGTCAAACAAACCAGGAGTAGCGGCAGACCTACGTTCACAAGGTAATATTTGCAAGGCAACCATTAAGTACCCATACGGTGGGAATAAAGTGCTTACCTAATTATGATGGTAGTTTAGGGGAGCCAGGCCAGACCAGAGGGAACCTCCGACGGCCGTTTCGCGGTTGACACCGCTTCTTCCGGGAGGGGTGAGTGCAGTGTGCAGGGAGAGGCGCCGTCCTTTTGAATATCCGTCACCCGGTCACGTGATGTAAATCACGTGACCGGATGCCACGGGAGCTAAGGACGCCAGCACCGCCACACAGCGTAATCTCGGGCCGCGCATAACTGCGCATGCGAGAGACACGCTGGGGAAAGAGCGGCGTCACAGCTCCCAGGCAACAGGAGGGACGCAGGAGAGGCGAGACGCCAAATAGAACCAAGGGGCACCCTTAAGGTACCAAAAGGTCCAATGGACGTCACACACAGACCGCGCCCCCCCTGGTGGCGGAATAGGAAAGGCAAAAAGGAATATCTGTAATAAAGTTGCTTTGTATATAAGCTCAAAAATGAACTTAATCCAAATAGATTCCCACAGGGGGCATACATCATCGAGTCCACCTGTCAACAAGCACAGAGGGGGGACGCGTCACCCCCAATATGCGTGACAGTTACTCAAAATGGAAAAATGGCACCTGTGGGGATCATAGATTGGTAAAGATAAAGACATTCCTTAATTTGCCTTGCCAGCTTCGAAAGGAAGGACAGTATAAAGGAGTGAAATACATATATTAATAAAATTTAGAAAGTAGAAAAAGAAAATACAAAATGTATTCTACCAATATAATTGCTACAATAGGGTCAGGAATATAAATGACACCATAATAGGATGGGGAACAGTCCCTAAAACAAGTTATTAGATGACATATAAGTAGGTTAGTGCCAAATTTTTCTTTATGGGAAAGGGAGGAAGGACAATGAGGGGGGGGGGGAAAGGGGGGGGAAAATAAGCATAAGTCCCATGTCATTTTACAAAGATTATGAATATATATATATATATATCAAAAATCATGCCATAACCTCCTATCCATAAGGAATATGTGGAGTAGGAAAAGGGGGGGGGGGAGGAAAAAAGGGGGGGGGGGTGAAAAGAGTAGGGAGGGGAAGGGAAGGGGGGGGGGGAGGGAAAAGTAAAAAGAGAGAGGCACAGAAGAATACAACGAATCGTATCGATGGTGGGAGATTCTCCATCCTGACAGGTTCACAGTTCCTGACCACTATGTTGGAGGGTATCCTGCACACCGCATGAATCATAAAGTGGAGTGATGTGGAAAAACCTAATAAATGAGAAAGATTGAAATGACAATATGTACAACAGAGTTTAAAAACAACATATATATAAGAGGATAAAAGAATCATAGATCATTTCTTAATCATGAACCACAGATTCCTGGTCCCCAATAATCAAATCACTTGAATATAGGAAATTCAGGAATCAAGGGGAACTCAGGAAGGGCACACTTAGGAGCCGCATGTGGTTTACAGGAACGGGGCGTAACTAATGGATTCGTTCAGACCCATTGGGGTAAGTGTACCCAAGATCGAGATCCAACGGAGGTATTAGGGGTGGAAATCTGAAAAAACGCCTAGCGCAGACCGAGACCCGTTGGATCTCGATCTTGGGTACACTTACCCCAATGGGTCTGAACGAATCCATTAGTTACGCCCCGTTCCTGTAAACCACATGCGGCTCCTAAGTGTGCCCTTCCTGAGTTCCCCTTGATTCCTGAATTTCCTATATTCAAGTGATTTGATTATTGGGGACCAGGAATCTGTGGTTCATGATTAAGAAATGATCTATGATTCTTTTATCCTCTTATATATATGTTGTTTTTAAACTCTGTTGTACATATTGTCATTTCAATCTTTCTCATTTATTAGGTTTTTCCACATCACTCCACTTTATGATTCATGCGGTGTGCAGGATACCCTCCAACATAGTGGTCAGGAACTGTGAACCTGTCAGGATGGAGAATCTCCCACCATCGATACGATTCGTTGTATTCTTCTGTGCCTCTCTCTTTTTACTTTTCCCTCCCCCCCCCCCTTCCCTTCCCCTCCCTACTCTTTTCACCCCCCCCCCTTTTTCCTCCCCCCCCCCCTTTTCCTACTCCACATATTCCTTATGGATAGGAGGTTATGGCATGATTTTTGATATATATATATATATATATATTCATAATCTTTGTAAAATGACATGGGACTTATGCTTATTTTCCCCCCCTTTTCCCCCCCCCCCCTCATTGTCCTTCCTCCCTTTCCCATAAAGAAAAATTTGGCACTAACCTACTTATATGTCATCTAATAACTTGTTTTAGGGACTGTTCCCCATCCTATTATGGTGTCATTTATATTCCTGACCCTATTGTAGCAATTATATTGGTAGAATACATTTTGTATTTTCTTTTTCTACTTTCTAAATTTTATTAATATATGTATTTCACTCCTTTATACTGTCCTTCCTTTCGAAGCTGGCAAGGCAAATTAAGGAATGTCTTTATCTTTACCAATCTATGATCCCCACAGGTGCCATTTTTCCATTTTGAGTAACTGTCACGCATATTGGGGGTGACGCGTCCCCCCTCTGTGCTTGTTGACAGGTGGACTCGATGATGTATGCCCCCTGTGGGAATCTATTTGGATTAAGTTCATTTTTGAGCTTATATACAGAGCAACTTTATTACAGATATTCCTTTTTGCCTTTCCTATTCCGCCACCAGGGGGGGCGCGGTCTGTGTGTGACGTCCATTGGACCTTTTGGTACCTTAAGGGTGCCCCTTGGTTCTATTTGGCGTCTCGCCTCTCCTGCGTCCCTCCTGTTGCCTGGGAGCTGTGACGCCGCTCTTTCCCCAGCGTGTCTCTCGCATGCGCAGTTATGCGCGGCCCGAGATTACGCTGTGTGGCGGTGCTGGCGTCCTTAGCTCCCGTGGCATCCGGTCACGTGATTTACATCACGTGACCGGGTGACGGATATTCAAAAGGACGGCGCCTCTCCCTGCACACTGCACTCACCCCTCCCGGAAGAAGCGGTGTCAACCGCGAAACGGCCGTCGGAGGTTCCCTCTGGTCTGGCCTGGCTCCCCTAAACTACCATCATAATTAGGTAAGCACTTTATTCCCACCGTATGGGTACTTAATGGTTGCCTTGCAAATATTACCTTGTGAACGTAGGTCTGCCGCTACTCCTGGTTTGTTTGACAACCATGTGTGTAATATTATGGGGGCATCAGACAAATTGGGTTTGATTCGCAGGATCCATTGCCCTATTATTGGGATTTATGTGATTCAAATACTCTACATAACTGTATACTGACTTAGATCACCTGTGAAACCAACCTGATTCTAGTCCCTTTTATATACATCTGATTGCTTGAATATCCTACATGTAACTGGATGTCCTGGCAACCATATATGTATCAGTATGGGGGTGTCTGATAATTGAGGCTTGATTCACAAGATCTACCTTTTTAGGATCTGTGTGATTCCGCATCCTATTTAACTGTATGTTGATCTTGATCACCTGTGAACCAGCCTGACTTAATCCTCAGATACCTGATCCCACAAAAAGTTTTGGTAGTATGATTTACGGGACCCAGATTTTCATTCCCTCTATTTTGCTTGCGAAATGTCCTTTGTCTTACTTGTTGTTATTTATTTATAATAAATTTCTACTTTTGCATGAATACTCCCAGTGCTCTTGTTTTTTCGGCTGTCTGAGGTCTGCAAAGTCTGTAACAGGTGACTGAACTGTCCCAACCTGAGTGTCCTCCTTAGGTAGTCCTGGTTTGATGTTAAAATCCTGGCAGCCGGAGTGGAAATCCCTAGGCTGTGGATATGGTCTCCAACCGGGTCCGGAGTCCCTAGATTGAAGCCATAAGATATCCTGATCCTCTAGTCAGCTCCAAAGAGCTTAGACTTCATCAACCCTGGTGGCTTAAAGAAGTCCTTTTTATAGCCACAACCTTCCACTTGGATACACTGCGTCCTCATCGATTGGTTGGACAAGATTGCTTCTCCCATTGGAGGAATTTCAAGCTGCATGGACAATGTTCATTTAAATGATGTGCATAGAAAGACTGAGGGTGTACATGTAAACTGGGAGTCACCGACTAGACAATGGCTACTAAGGTAATTACATTATCAATACACAACTACAATACAATGGTTACTGGACATGTCTGGAGAACAATAGCTCTGGCTTTCAATGGCCAACACAATTATATTGAGTCAACAAGAGTCTTGTAAAAACAATGAGGGACTTCTCCCCCGTCTATAGACAATCTATCATGCTGTCTGGCTGGATTTTAAGAAACTTTAACCCATGAGAGTCCATGTCGTCACAGAAGGTGTCAGAGACATGTGACCTCGTGTCAGCGATGATGTCACCCGCACATGTGCAATGGCTCCAAGATAGAACTTAGTCTCCAGCGCTTGCACATGTGCAGTAGCAAGAAATCTGGACATAGTCTCCAGTGCTCGCACATGTGCAGTAGCAAGAAATCTTAACATAGACTCCAGTGCCACAGCAACCGTAGCAGTACCTCCCCCTCAAGGGCTCCCCTCCCGGCGACGCAGGTAATCGGCAACTAAGTCGGGAGCATGGACAGCCTCCTCAGGCTCCCAAGAGCGATGTTCCGGGCCGTAGCCCTCCCAATCTATCACGAAGAACCTGTGCCCTCTAACCATCTTAGAACCAACTATGGCTCGTACCTCATAGCTAGAGTAAGAGGAATCAGAGGCAGGAGAGTACACTTCACGAGCGTGAGGTAAAATAGCCGGCTTTAGCAGTGAGACATGGAATTCGTCATGGATCCTAAGATGGACGGGTAACTTCAATTGGTAGACTACAGGATTTACCTGTCGAAGAACCTCATAAGGACCCAGGAAGCGAGGAGCAAATTTAACAGAGCTCACTCTAAGTCTCACGTGTTTTGCAGAGAGCCACACAAAGTACCCCGGAGAAAAGACAGGAGCCGGGCGACGAAACCGATCGGACACTGTCTTCATACGGTCCTTAGCTGCTTGGATCGACTCTTGAGTCCGATCCCAAACCTCTCTGGCATTAGTTGCCCAGTCGGCCACAAGAGGAGGAGGTGCAGCAGCGGGAAATGGTACCGGTCCCCTAGGGTGTTGCCCATTATTGAGTACGAACGGTGTCTGCCCAGTGGCCTCAGCCAGCGAATTGTTAAGGGCAAATTCTGCCCAGGGTAGGAGGGAGGACCAGTTATCGTGGTTCTCAGCAACAAAGTGTCGAAGGTATATAATCATGGATTGATTGGTACGCTCAACCAAACCATTGGTCTCCGGATGGTATGCCGAAGAGAGATTCAACTCAATTTGCAGAAGGCTACAAAGATCTCGCCAGAAACGGGAAGTAAATTGCGGGCCTCTATCACAAATGATACGATCTGGCATCCCGTGAAGCCTAAAGACATGCTTGAGGAATAGTTTGGCTAGTACCCTGGAAGATGGGATTCTCGATAACGGTACGAGATGAACCATCCGGGAGAAATTGTCCGTAATGACCCACACAAATCTATGTCCCTGTGAACACGGAAGATCACCCACAAAGTCCATGCCTACCACCTCCCATGGTCTATCTGGCACTGGTAAAGGATGCAAGAGCCCAGCCGGTCTCTGCCGTAATGGACGGTTGCGAGCACACGAGTAGCAGTAACCAACATATCTCTTGACGTGGCTGGCTAAGTGTGGCCACCAATACCACCTCTCCAGTAACTCTCGTGTCCGCCTAATACCAAAATGCCCACCCACCTTTGAGGTGTGGGCCTACGACAGTATATCATTCTGTCGATAACGCGGATCAAAGGTCTTGCCCGGTGGGATTTGGTCTAACGTCACAGGGGAGAGCAGATGAAAAACTCTGGAGGGAAGGATAAGACGAGGTTCGTCAATCTCTTCCTGGGTAGAAACCATAGAGCGAGACAGGGCGTCTGCCTTGTTATTCTTACTCCCAGACAGATAGTTGATGGAGAAGTGAAAGCGGGAGAAAAACAAGGACCAGCGGGCTTGGCGAGGATTCAGACGCTGAGCGGTTTGTAAGTACGTCAGATTCTTATGGTCTGTATAGACCTGGAAAGGATGTTTCGCTCCTTCCAGCAAGTGACGCCACTCCTCCAAGGCTAATCTCAGGGCGAGCAGTTCCCTATCCCCAATGGTATAGTTTCTCTCTGCCGGTGAAAAAGTTTTAGCAAAGAAGAAACACGGCCTTTTTCTACCTGCACCGTTCTTTTGATACAAGACCGCACCAGCACCCACTGAAGAGGCATCAACCTCCAAGAGGAAGGGCTTATTCTCATCGGGTCTTTGAAGAACGGGAGCAGTTGAAAAGTGTCTTTTTACTGCCTCAAAAGCCTGAGATGTCTCAGTAGACCAGACTTTGGGATTAGCACCTTTCTTAGTCAAGGCCACCAAAGGGGCCACCAAAGTAGAAAAATGGGGTATGAACTGCCTGTAATAATTTATGAATCCTAAGAAGCATTGCACCGCCTTCAAGAAATGAGGTTCGGACCATTCCAGGACAGCAGAGAGCTTCGCAGGATCCATAGCCAGACCCTCTTGTGAGATAATGTAGCCCAAAAAAGAGAAGGATGACTGCTCGAATACACATTTTTCGAGTTTAGCAAACAATGAGTGCTCCCTTAAACGGGAAAGGACACGAACGACATCCTGACGATGAGTCTCCAGATCAGGAGAAAAAATCAGGATGTCGTCCAGATACACCACTACAGAGGATAACAGTAAATCCCTGAACACATCGTTTACGAAGTCCTGAAATACTGTGGGTGCATTACATAAACCAAAAGGCATGACAAGGTATTCATAGTGACCGTCTCGAGTGTTAAAAGCGGTCTTCCATTCGTCACCCTCTCGAATTCGTACCAAGTTATACGCACCCCGCAGATCCAACTTCGTAAAATCTTGAGCTCCCCTCAGTCTGTCAAAGAGCTCCGAAATTAAAGGTAACGGGTATTTGTTCTTTATTGTGATTGCGTTGAGACCCCTGTAATCTATGCAGGGACGCAAATCACCCTCTTTATTCCGAACAAAGAAAAACCCAGCTCCCGCGGGAGAGACAGACTTACGAATGAACCCCTTCTCTAAACTCTCTCTTATATAGGTTGACAAGGCCTCCGACTCAGGTATCGACAAGGGGTAAACCCTGCCCTTAGGTGGAACCGAACCTGGGATAAGGTCTATGGCACAGTCATGCGGCCTATGGGGTGGAAGAACCTCAGCACCCTGTTTGGAGAACACGTCAGCGAAATCCAAATAAGGTGTAGGTATGGGAGAGAGATCAGTTGATGCAACCGCAACAACCTTAGGTGGTAAGGGAAGACATCGGGACTGACATTTCGAACCCCAACTAATAATGCTGTTGGACTCCCAGTCAATGTGAGGAGCATGAGTCCGAAGCCATGGGAGACCCAGAAGGACGTCGTCTATACCCTCAGGCAAAACAAGAAAAAAAATCTCCTCTATGTGACCCTGAGACAGGGCAAGGCGCAAGGGAACTGTCCTCAATGTAATGGAGTCAGACAACAAAGTTCCATTAACAACACGGACAGGAATAGGCGCCTCTAACATGATAGAGGGAATATTGTGTCCCTTTACAAATCCTGAGGACACAAAAGTCCCGTCAGCTCCGGAATCCACAAAAGCCATAATAGGCCATGTATTCTCAGAGAATGAGAGCTGACCTGGGATACTACACTTAGAGGGTGCAGAAGACGTCTCTAGTAACCCCCCCTCTAATGGTTACTAGGCCTGGGAGTTTCCCTGACGGCTAGGACACTTGTTGGCATAGTGCCCAGCCTGACGACATACGTAACATATAGGAGGACCAGACTTGCGTAGTCTGGAGGATGTATGACCTAACTCCATAGGAGTGGGAGATGTTTCAGATGCTGAGGAAGATGGTAGTGGACCCTCAACAACTGGAATAGCCCGATGCTTAGGGCGTGAAGAAGAGACCTCGAGTCTACGTTCCCTATGTCGTACGTCGATCCTCGTTGCTACTGTGATCAAGTCTTCCAGAGAAGCAGGGACCTCACGAGTAGCAAGAGCATCCTTGACATAGCTTGCCAACCCTCTCCAGAAGATAGGAATCAACACCTTCTCTGGCCAATCTAGTTCTGCCACCAGAGTTCTAAAAGCAATGGCATAAGAACTAGTGGATAACGAACCCTGAGATAGATCTAACAGTCTCAGGGCCGCATCATGGGTAACCTGCGGACCCATGAATACCGCCTTAAGAGCATCAAGAAAGTCTTGATGTCTCAGAGTAACTGTTACGGGCGGCTGTCTGATAATAACCTAAATGAGTATCAGACAGTCAGGGTCCACCGTGCAAAGACTCTGCTGCAGACTATGGCAGAGTGCAATACCTCTGTTAACTCACAGAAGGATATAATAAGAAAGTAAAGCAATTCCTCCCTTACTTGGAGGGTGTGTGGAATGATCTCTGTTAATAATCACAGAGACAAAGGCAATGTGTGCGAAATGGCACCTACCCCCCCCCCCCCCCCCCCTAGGTCCGCTCTTCTAGTGGTGCAAAAGAGACGAACAGCAGCGTAAGCCGCACAAAGCTCCTACCTGCGTTCGCTCCACTAGTGTGCGAGGATATGAACCACTAGATATGGCACCTGCCTAGGTCCGCTCTTCTAGTGGTGCAAAAGAGACGAACAGCAGCGTAAGCCGCACAAAGCTCCTACCTCTGTTCGCTCCCCTAGTGTGCGAGGATACGAACAACTGCCAGACGCAGTATAAGGAACGTTACCCTAGCGGCAACGTCCACCTACGAGTCGAACCACAAGGCCCAGCCAGACCATGTGCCTCAGGCACCTGCCTATGTCCGCTCCCCTAAGAGGTAAGGATACGGACAGCAGCCGAAGCTGTAAGGTATAAGAACGCTACCCTGCCGGTAGCGCTCACCTAGCATAGACAGAGGAATGCCTAGAGGAACGCGCACAGAGCGTCTACTCTTATGCATGAACCAAGAGGACTGAGCGCCATGCGGCATTTGTCAGGGTCTTATATAGACTCTGTGCCTCATCCAAGATGGAGGACACCAGAGCCAATCCGCTGCCAGAACGACAGGAGTGACGTCATGCTGGCCTATCACCGAGCAAGGCATCACAAGCACATGACCAGCGACCAATCGGCATAGAAGGTGTCAGAGACATGTGACCTCGTGTCAGCGATGATGTCACCCGCACATGTGCAATGGCTCCAATATAGGACTTAGTCTCCAGCGCTCGCACATGTGCAGTAGCAAGAAATCTGGACTTAGTCTCCAGCGCTGGTATGAATGTATAATGAATGTTATGAATGTATAGGACCGAGCTGTTTCAGCCTATAAAGAGCTAATTCAAAAGGCTGCAGATCTGAACATATTAAATACTGCTGAAAAAAGATTTCTATCAGTCAAAAATCCACCCTTGGCATTTTTTTTACCACCTGCCCAAAATTCATAAGAACTTAATCAATCCCCCTGGAAGGCCCATTATTTCAGGCATTGGCTCACTGACAGCCAATTTAGCTCATTATATTGATATATTAATACAGCCGTATGTTCTTGGGTCTCAATAGTCACCTTAGGGACTCGGCACAACTCATAGAAAACCTGGGGAGTATCCCATGGAAGGAGTCCTATACATTCATAACCATAGACGTGGCCGCATTATATTCAAATATACAACACCATTTGGGTCTGACCTGTCTCTCCTTTTTTTGGATAGTGACAACAGGATTCCCAAGTCCAAAAGGAGTTTCTCTTAGAAAGCATGAGTTTCATCCTATGCAATAATTTCTTCACCTTTGATGACAAATTCTACCACCAACGCCTTGGCACGGCAAATGGGGTCTAAAGCAGCTTGCTCATATGCAAACCTCTTTATGGGTCTATTCGAGCTGGTCTTTGTAAGAAACGACCTGTATGGGAATAGCATTGTTTTATATAAAAGATTCATTGACGACCTGTTCATCATCTGGGACTGTGACCACTCTGATGCCAGGTTTTTCCTAGACAACCTGGATAAAAATGACTGGGGTCTAGCTTTTTCATCCACCCTACATAAAGAAGAGATCAATTTCCTAGATTTGACTATTTTTCATTCTAATGACAAGATTTGTACAAAAACTTATTTCAAGAAGGTGGATGCTAATGGGTACATTCACTACAATAGCGAACATTATGACAAATGGTTACAAAACATCCCTTTAAATCAGTACAAAAGGATTAGGAGGAATTGCTCACAGGATGCGGATTTCAGGGAACAAGCAGGGACCCTCAGAAGGCGTTTTTTGGAAAAGGAGTACCCCAAGACTTTGATACAGAAGGCCTTTCAGGGGACTCATAGACTTAAACAGAGTGATCTCATTATACCCAAGAGGGACCGGTCTGTTCCAGAGCCTGCCCACAACAAGAAGTCATCAGATCTTACTTTAAATTTTATAACCACATACAGTAGGGACAATGGGGTCATAAGGAATACGTTGTTGAAACATTGGGACATCCTGCAGAATGATCCCATCCTCAAGCCCGTTCTGCCCATCAAACCGGGGGTCACTTTCAGGCGGGCTCCCACAATCAAAAATATTGTAGCACCTAGTCGCCTGGGGACAAAGCCGGTGGGTCCCAAGGTCACCCTCCCAGATGGATCATACAAATGCGGCACAAAAAATTGTTTGTGCTGCAGAAGTATTCAGCATAAGAAAACCACTTTTTGCTCCCTAGGAGGCTCTGAAATTTTTCATATTAAAAACCATCTAACTTGCCAATCCGATCATGTAATCTATTTAGTGGATTGCATGTGCGGTAAACAGTATGTGGGGAGGACCAGCCAGGCCCTCCATAATAGATTAAACTCACACCGCCATAACATTAGGATAGGTTTTATGCTGCATGGCCTCTCGAAACATTGTACGGTTCAGCACAATAAATCTTTAGATTTCAAGATCACCCCCATCGAGCAGATTCCTCCGAATATCAGTAATAGGATGGAGGTTTTAAGTAAGAAGGAGACCTTTTGGATCCACAGGCTGAACACTCTGAAGCCCTTTGGACTAAATGAAGTTACTGACCTTTTTTATTAAGTCCGTTTATGAGCTCCTCTTCCTCCAACCTATGTCCAAAAGCTAGTTTTTATTGTATCTTCAGGGATTACTAGATTGTTGAGTTTTTCCAACATTAGGTACATGCTTGGCACCCAATAAGAGTTTTTTTCCATCAAAGGGGACAACCCCCCCCCCCCCTTTTTTTAAATATGGAATCAACCCTTAGGTTCTAAAATATCCTTTTATGTAATTTTTATGTATGTATTTACATACATGTATATGTTTGTATAATTTATACTTGTACGTGCGTCCAATTCAGATCCTTGTAAATAT
Source organism: Anomaloglossus baeobatrachus (assembly GCF_048569485.1). Lineage (NCBI taxonomy): Eukaryota > Metazoa > Chordata > Amphibia > Anura > Aromobatidae > Anomaloglossus > Anomaloglossus baeobatrachus. The sequence continues at coordinate 106,110,688 of NC_134356.1, read as the reverse complement.
TTCACATACCTTGTTTTTATATACCCAGTTTTATCCTATGGGGCTTATTATTACTATTATTATTATCGTTGTCATCATCGTCATCATTATTTTTATAATCTGGTTTTTCACCTGGCCCCCTTTTAAGTATTTTCCAACGCTTTTATTATGTTCATTTTATTTATTATTTTTATCCCACTGTACACCCATTTATTTATGTGTATATATATATATCATATTTGGTTTTATCATCTAAATTAACGATCGGATCGACGGTCTCCTTGCCCGTCGTTTTCTTTCACAAGCAGTACCTTCACATCAAATATGTCTGTTTCATACATTTTATACCCCCTTTTTTTCTCTCTGACCACGATCACACCATTTATTATAGGTTCACCCATGTGCATATGTGTCTACACCTTTGGATCCCTCAGTATAGAATGCATTTTGTTCTAAATACACCCCATTTCAAATTCACTTTGTTTTTCCCGACAATTCTTTTTTTCCCCCAATAATACAATGAGTATATTTAAAAGACAATTTTTTATTATTCCATGTAGCCTTCATGAGTCACAAACCGGAGCATATTTGACTCCTGCACAAGAAATCTATAGAAAAGCAGGAACGCCTTCCCTACACTTCACTCCAGTGAAACATCCAGTTTTTCACACCCCCGTCTCACTCCAATATGACTCAGCAGGGATGTCTTCCTTTCACTCCACCCCTGTGACATATCGGGGTCTTCACATCACTGTTTCACTTCAGTATGTCTCCTTTCGAGCTTCACATCCCTTTTGAGTTCACATCTCCTTCCATTTGGGAGAAATCGCTGACTCCCCTCACACCGCGCGTGCGCACTATATTTTTTCCCACGGTCTGAACCCATTTGACCCTTCACTGCAGGGAATCCGCTCCCTGTGCAAGCGCTCCTCTTTGGTTTTTTGCCTGCGGGCGCGCTACCCTTGTAGATATCTAACAGTTTATTCACGTTTCTCACATCATCCCCGTATATAATGGGGTTGAAATCCCAGAGCGTTCACTTACATATATATATATATTTTGTTCACTACAAAACCGGGTAGATGAAGAATCTTTATGTCATCCCTTGTGAGCCTCTCTGTTCTGGTATGTTTCTAGAGCAGAGTAAATGGTGAATGAGGCAGATTCCTTATGTTCTTTTCGATACCTCTCCTGTAGGTTCAAGCCCCTCGTTTCTCTTTTCCAAAAAGCCCCCCCCCCTTCCCCCTTTCTTTCTCCCGAAGAATTACAATTATAGAGCACACATAAATGAATACACAATTTCTGATAAAACAAATTTTATTTTATTTCATTTTATTCTATTTCATCATTTTTCCATTATACATATATATATTTTTTCTCATATGATCATCTCACTGTATCACCATGCTGATCATGAATCTTCTTTCATTCATCAAAGCATGCAAGATTTGCATGCATTAAATAATAAATAAAAAAATAAAATTTTTTCATCCCTCTCCCTTCCCTCCCCCCCCCCCCCCTTTTTTTCTAATCATGACGTAGATCCACTCCTCGTGTCTATGAGTCATGGGGTAATGAGGTCATTTTCAACAGTATGGCCTCTCCGTGCAGTCTCTATTTAAACCCTGTTTTTTTCTGTATTGGTATATTTTTATTCCCTGAAGAAGAAGGCAGTGTGCCTTTGAAACGCGTTGGAATTGACTCAATAAAAATATCTTAAGGAATCTTCAACGGTGTGGTTCATAGCGCGGCTGAAAAAACCCGTCCTCTTTCATCTCCGTCTTTTCTGGAGAGGGTTGGCAGGCTATGTCAAGGATGCTCTTGCTACTCGTGAGGTCCCTGCTTCTCTGGAGGACTTGATCACAGTAGCAACGAGGATCGATGTACGCCATAAGGAACGTAGACTCGAGGTCTCTTCCTCACGCCCTAAGCATCGGCCTATTCCAGTTGTTGAGGGTCCACTACCATCTTCCTCAGCATCTGAAACATCTCCCACTCCTATGGAGTTAGGTCATACGTTCTCCAGACTACGCAAGTCTGGTCCTCCTATATGTTACGTATGTCGTCAGGCTGGGCACTATGCCAACAAGTGTCCTAGTCGTCAGGGAAACTCCCTGGCCTAGTAACCATTAGAGGGGGGTTACTAGAGACGTCTTCTGCACCCTCTAAGTGTTGTATCCCAGGTCAGCTCTCGTTATCTGAGAATACATGGCCTATTATGGCTTTTGTGGATTCCGGAGCTGACGGGACTTTTGTGTCCTCAGGATTTGTAAAGGGACACAATATTCCCTCTATCATGTTAGAGGCGCCTATTCCTGTCCGTGTTGTTAATGGAACTATGTTGTCTGACTCCATTACATTGAGGACAGTTCCCTTGCGCCTTGCCCTGTCTCAGGGTCACATAGAGGAGATTTCTTTTCTTGTTTTGCCTGAGGGTATAGACGACGTCCTTCTGGGTCTCCCATGGCTTCGGACTCATGCTCCTCACATTGACTGGGAGTCTGACAGCATTATTAGTTGGGGTTCGAAATGTCAGTCCCGATGTCTTCCCTTACCACCTAAGGTCATTGCGGTTGCATCTACTGATCTCTCTCCCATACCTACACCCTATCTGGATTTCGCTGACGTGTTCTCCAAACAGGGTGCTGAGGTTCTTCCACCCCATAGGCCGTATGACTGTGCCATAGACCTTATCCCAGGTTCGGTTCCACCTAAAGGCAAGATTTACCCCCTGTCGATACCTGAGTCAGAGGCCATGTCGACCTATATAAGAGAGAGTTTAGAGAAGGGGTTCATTCGTAAGTCTGTCTCTCCCGCGGGAGCTGGGTTTTTCTTTGTTCGGAAGAAAGAGGGTGATTTGCGTCCCTGCATAGATTACAGGGGTCTCAACGCAATCACAATAAAGAACAAATACCCATTACCTTTAATTTCGGAGCTCTTTGACAGACTGAGAGGAGCTCAAGTTTTTACGAAGTTGGATCTGCGGGGTGCGTATAACTTGGTACGAATTCGAAAGGGTGACGAATGGAAGACCGCTTTTAACACCCGAGACGGTCACTATGAATACCTCGTCATGCCTTTTGGGTTATGTAATGCACCCGCAGTATTTCAGGACTTCGTAAACGATGTATTCAGGGATTTACTGTTATCCTCAGTAGTGGTGTATCTGGACGACATCCTGATTTTTTCTCCTGATCTGGAGACTCATCGTCAGGATGTCGTTCGTGTCCTTTCCCGTTTAAGGGAGCACTCATTGTTTGCTAAACTCGAGAAATGTGTATTCGAGCAGTCCTCATTGCCTTTTTTGGGTTACATTATCTCACAAGAGGGCCTGGCTATGGATCCTGCGAAGCTCTCTGCTGTCCTGCAATGGTCCGAACCTCATTCCTTGAAGGCGGTGCAACGCTTCTTAGGATTCATAAATTATTACAGGCAGTTCATACCCCATTTTTCTACTTTGGTGGCCCCTTTGGTGGCCTTGACTAAGAAAGGTGCTAATCCCAAAGCCTGGTCTACTGAGACATCTCAGGCTTTTGAGGCAGTAAAAAGACACTTTTCAACTGCACCCGTTCTTCAAAGACCCGATGAGAGTAAGCCCTTCCTCTTAGAGGTTGATGCCTCTTTAGTGGGTGCTGGTGCGGTGTTGTATCAAAAGAACGGTGCAGGTAGAAAAAGGCCGTGTTTCTTCTTTGCGAAAACCTTTTCACCGGCAGAGAGAAACTATACCATTGGGGATAGGGAACTGCTCGCCTTGAGATTAGCCTTGGAGGAGTGGCGTCACTTGCTGGAAGGAGCGAAACATCCTTTCCAGGTCTATACAGACCATAAGAATCTGACGTACTTACAAACCGCTCAGCGTCTGAATCCTCGCCAAGCCCGCTGGTCCTTGTTTTTCTCCCGCTTTCACTTCTCCATCAACTATCTGTCTGGGAGTAAGAATAACAAGGCAGACGCCCTGTCTCGCTCTATGCTTTCTACCCAGGAAGAGATTGACGAACCTCGTCTTATCCTTCCCTCCAGGGTTTTTCATACGCTCTCCCCTGTGACGTTAGACCAAATCCCACCGGGCAACACCTTTGTTCCGCATGATCGACAGAATGATATACTGTCATGGGCCCACACCTCAAAGGTGGGTGGGCATTTTGGTATTAGGCGGACACGAGAGTTACTGGAGAGGTGGTATTGGTGGCCACACTTAGCCAGCCACGTCAAGAGATATGTCGGTTCCTGCTACTCGTGTGCTCGCAACCGTCCATTACGGCAGAGACCGGCTGGGCTCTTGCATCCTTTACCAGTGCCAGATAGACCATGGGAGGTGGTAGGCATGGACTTTGTGGGTGATCTTCCATGTTCACAGGGACATAGATTTGTGTGGGTCATTACTGACCATTTCTCCCGGATGGTTCATTTCGTACCGTTATCGAGAATCCCATCTTCCAGGGTACTAGCCAAACTATTCCTCAAGCATGTCTTTAGGCTTCACGGGATGCCAGATCGTATCATTTGTGATAGAGGCCCGCAATTTACTTCCCGTTTCTGGCGAGATCTTTGTAGCCTTCTGCAAATTGAGTTGAATCTCTCTTCGGCATACCATCCGGAGACCAATGGTTTGGTTGAACGTACCAATCAATCTATGATTATATACCTTCGACACTTTGTTGCTGAGAACCACGATAACTGGTCCTCCCTCCTACCCTGGGCAGAATTTGCCCTTAACAATTCATTGGCTGAGGCCACTGGGCAGACACCGTTCGTACTCAATAATGGGCAACACCCTAGGGTACCAGTACCGTTTCCCGCTGCTGCACCTCCTCCTCTTGTGGCCGACTCGGCAACTAATGCCAGAGAGGTTTGGGATCGGACTCAAGAGTCGATCCAAGCAGCTAAGGACCGTATGAAGACGGTGTCCGATCGGTTTCGTCGCCCGGCTCCTGTCTTTTCTCCAGGGGACTTTGTGTGGCTCTCTGCAAAACACGTGAGACTTAGAGTGAGCTCTGTCAAATTTGCTCCTCGCTTCCTGGGTCCTTATGAGGTTCTTCGACAGGTAAATCCTGTAGTCTACCAATTGAAGTTACCTGTCCATCTTAGGATTCATGACAAATTCCATGTCTCACTGCTAAAGCCGGCTATTTTACCTCACGCTCGTGAGGTGCACTCTCCTGCCTCTGATTCCTCTCGCTCTAGCTATGAGGTACGAGCCATAGTTGGTTCTAAGATGGTTAGAGGGCGCAGGTTCTTCTTGATAGATTGGGAGGGCTATGGCCCGGAACATCGCTCTTGGGAGCCTGAGGAGGCTGTCCATGCTCCCGACTTAGTTGCTGATTACCTGCGTCGCCGGGAGGGGGGTCCCTTGAGGGGGAGGTACTGTTACGGTTGCTGCGAGCACTGGAGACTATGTCCAGATTTCTTGCTACTGCACATGTGCGAGCGCTGGAGACTAAGTCCAGATTTCTTGCTACTGCACATGTGCGAGCGCTGGAGACTAAGTCCTATCTTGGAGCCATTGCACATGTGCGGGTGACATCATCGCTGACACGAGGTCACATGTCTCTGACACCTTCTATGCCGATTGGTCGCTGGTCATGTGCTTGTGATGCCTTGCTCGGTGATAGGCCAGCATGACGTCACTCCTGTCGTTCTGGCAGTGGATTGGCTCTGGTGTCCTCCATCTTGGATGAGGCACAAAGTCTATATAAGACCCTGACACACGCCGCATGGCGCTCAGTCCTCTTGGTTCATGCATAAGAGTAGACGCTCTGTGCGCATTCCTCTAGGCATTCCTCTGTCTATGCTAGGTGAGCGCTACCGGCAGGGTAGCGTTCTTATACCTTACAGCTTCGGCTGCTGTCCGTATCCTTACCTCTTAGGGGAGCGGACATAGGCAGGTGCCTGAGGCACATGGTCTGGCTGGGCCTTGTGGTTCGACTCGTAGGTGGACGTTGCCGCTAGGGTAACGTTCCTTATACTGCGTCTGGCAGTTGTTCGTATCCTCGCACACTAGGGGAGCGAACAGAGGTAGGAGCTTTGTGCGGCTTACGCTGCTGTTCGTCTCTTTTGCACCACTAGAAGAGCGGACCTAGGCAGGTGCCATATCTAGTGGTTCGTGTCCTCGCACACTAGTGGAGCGAACGCAGGTAGGAGCTTTGTGCGGCTTACGCTGCTGTTCGTCTCTTTTGCACCACTAGAAGAGCGGACCTAGGTAGGTGCCATTTCGCACACATTGCCTTTGTCTCTGTGATTATTAACAGAGATCATTCCACACACCCTCCAAGTAAGGGAGGAATTGCTTTACTTACTTATTATATCCTTCTGTGAGTTAACAGAGGTATTGCACTCTGCCATAGTCTGCAGCAGAGTCTTTGCACGGTGGACCCTGACTGTCTGATACTCCTTTAGGTTTTATTATCAGACAGCCCCCCATAACACATGGTCTATCTGGCACTGGTAAAGGATGCAAGAGCCCAGCCGGTCTCTGCCGTAATGGACGGTTGCGAGCACACGAGTAGCAGGAACCGACATATCTCTTCACGTGGCTGGCTAAGTGTGGCCACCAATACCAACTCTCCAGTAACTCTCGTGTCCGCCTAATACCAAAATGCCCACCCACCTTTGAGGTGTGGGCCCATGACAGTATATCATTCTGTCGATCAGGCGGAACAAAGGTCTTGCCCGGTGGGATTTGGTCTAACGTCACAGGGGAGAGCGTATGAAAAACCCTGGAGGGAAGGATAAGACGAGGTTCGTCAATGTCTTCCTGGGTAAAAAGCATAGAGCGAGACAGGGCGTCTGCCTTGTTATTCTTACTCCCAGACAGATAGTTGATGGAGAAGTGAAAGCGGGAGAAAAACAAGGACCAGCGGGCTTGGCGAGGATTCAGACGCTGAGCGGTTTGTAAGTACGTCAGATTCTTATGGTCTGTATAGACCTGGAAAGGATGTTTCGCTCCTTCCAGCAAGTGACGCCACTCCTCCAAGGCTAATCTCAAGGCGAGCAGTTCCCTATCCCCAATGGTATAGTTTCTCTCTGCCGGTGAAAAGGTTTTCGCAAAGAAGAAACACGGCCTTTTTCTACCTGCACCGTTCTTTTGATACAAGACCGCACCAGCACCCACTGAAGAGGCATCAACCTCTAAGAGGAAGGGCTTACTCTCATCGGGTCCTTGAAGAACGGGAGCAGTTGAAAAGTGTCTCTTTACTGCCTCAAAAGCCTGAGATGTCTCAGTAGACCAGGCTTTGGGATTAGCACCTTTCTTAGTCAAGGCCACCAAAGGGGCCACCAAAGTAGAAAAATGGGGTATGAACTGCCTGTAATAATTTATGAATCCTAAGAAGCGTTGCACCGCCTTCAAGGAATGAGGTTCGGACCATTGCAGGACAGCAGAGAGCGTCGCAGGATCCATAGCCAGACCCTCTTGTGAGATAATGTAACCCAAAAAAGGCAATGAGGACTGCTCGAATACACATTTCTCGAGTTTAGCAAACAATGAGTGCTCCCTTAAACGGGAAAGGACACGAACGACATCCTGACGATGAGTCTCCAGATCAGGAGAAAAAATCAGGATGTCGTCCAGATACACCACTACTGAGGATAACGGTAAATCCCTGAACACATCGTTTACGAAGTCCTGAAATACTGGGGGTGCATTACATAACCCAAAAGGCATGACGAGGTATTCATAGTGACCGTCTCGGGTGTTAAAAGCGGTCTTCCATTCGTCACCCTTTCGAATTCGTACCAAGTTATACGCACCCCGCAGATCCAACTTCGTAAAAACTTGAGCTCCTCTCAGTCTGTCAAAGAGCTCCGAAATTAAAGGTAACGGGTATTTGTTCTTTATTGTGATTGCGTTGAGACCCCTGTAATCTATGCAAGGACGCAAATCACCCTCTTTCTTCCGAACAAAGAAAAACCCAGCTCCCGCGGGAGAGACAGACTTACGAATGAACCCCTTCTCTAAACTCTCTCTTATATAGGTCGACATGGCCTCCGACTCAGGTATCGACAGGGGGTAAACCCTGCCTTTAGGTGGAACCGAACCTGGGATAAGGTCTATGGCACAGTCATACGGCCTGTGGGGTGGAAGAACCTCAGCACCCTGTTTGGAGAACACGTCAGCGAAATCCAGATAGGGTGTAGGTATGGGAGAGAGATCAGTAGATGCAACCGCAATGACCTTAGGTGGTAAGGGAAGACATCGGGACTGACATTTCGAACCCCAACTAATAATGCTGTCAGACTCCCAGTCAATGTGAGGAGCATGAGTCCGAAGCCATGGGGAGACCCAGAAGGACGTCGTCTATACCCTCAGGCAAAACAAGAAAAGAAATCTCCTCTATGTGACCCTGAGACAGGGAAAGGCGCAAGGGAACTGTCCTCAATGTAATTGAGTCAGACAACATAGTTCCATTAACAACACGGACAGGAATAGGCGCCTCTAACATGATAGAGGGAATATTGTGTCCCTTTACAAATCCTGAGGACACAAAAGTCCCGTCAGCTCCGGAATCCACAAAAGCCATAATAGGCCATGTATTCTCAGAGAATGAGAGCTGACCTGGGATACTACACTTAGAGGGTGCAGAAGACGTCTCTAGTAACCCCCCCTCTAATGGTTACTAGGCCTGGGAGTTTCCCTGACGGCTAGGACACTTGTTGGCATAGTGCCCAGCCTGACGACATACGTAACATATAGGAGGACCAGACTTGCGTAGTCTGGAGGATGTATGACCTAACTCCATAGGAGTGGGAGATGTTTCAGATGCTGAGGAAGATGGTAGTGGACCCTCAACAACTGGAATAGCCCGATGCTTAGGGCGTGAGGAAGAGACCTCGAGTCTACGTTCCTTATGGCGTACATCGATCCTCGTTGCTACTGTGATCAAGTCCTCCAGAGAAGCAGGGACCTCACGAGTAGCAAGAGCATCTTTGACATAGCCTGCCAACCCTCTCCAGAAGATAGGAATCAACACCTTCTCTGGCCAATCTAGTTCTGCCACCAGAGTTCTAAAAGCAATGGCATAAGAACTAGTGGATACCGAACCCTGAGATAGATCTAACAGTCTCAGGGCCGCATCATGGGTAACCTGCGGACCCATGAATACCGCCTTAAGAGCATCAAGAAAATCTTGATGTCTCAGAGTAACCACATCAGAGCGCTCCCATAGGGGAGTCGCCCATTCTAAGGCTTTGTCCTGAAGTAGGGAGATGATAAAGCCTACTCTGGACCTCTCCGTAGAGAAGCGAGAAGAGTTGACCTCTAGGTGTATCTGACACTGACTAATGAAACCACGACATGATCTGGCATCACCAGAATATCTGTTTGGCAGAGCAAGTCGAGGATCATGTGCAGATGTCACCATGGTCTGAGGTTTATCCTCTATACTCTTGAGCCGTGACTAAAGTACTTGTATGTAACGGTGTAACTGCTGATATTCTGCCATAACTGCCAGACCCTTGGCTCAGTCCTAATGTTACGGGGGGCTGTCTGATAATAACCTAAATGAGTATCAGACAGTCAGGGTCCACCGTGCAAAGACTCTGCTGCAGACTATGGCAGAGTGCAATACCTCTGTTAACTCACAGAAGGATATAATAAGAAAGTAAAGCAATTCCTCCCTTACTTGGAGGGTGTGTGGAATGATCTCTGTTAATATTCACAGAGACAAAGGCAATGTGTGCGAAATGGCACCTACCTAGGTCCGCTCTTCTAGTGGTGCTAAAGAGATGAACAGCAGCGTAAGCCGCACAAAGCTCCTACTTGCGTTCGCTCCACTAGTGTGCGAGGACACGAACCACTAGATATGGCACCTGCCTAGGTCCGCTCTTCTAGTGGTGCAAAAGAGACGAACAGCAGCGTAAGCCGCACAAAGCTCCTACCTCTGTTCGCTCCCCTAGTGTGCGAGTATACGAACAACTGCCAGACGCAGTATAAGGAACGTTACCCTAGCGGCAACGTCCACCTACGAGTCGAACCACAAGGCCCAGCCAGACCATGTGCCTCAGGCACCTGCCTATGTCCGCTCCCCTAAGAGGTAAGGATACTGACAGCAGCCGAAGCTGTAAGGTATAAGAACGCTACCCTGCCGGTAGCGCTCACCTAGCATAGACAGAGGAATGCCTAGAGGAACGCGCACAGAGCGTCTACTCTTATGCATGAACCAAGAGGACTGAGCGCCATGCGGCATGTGTCAGGGTCTTATATAGACTCTGTGCCTCATCCAAGATGGAGGACACCAGAGCCAATCCGCTGCCAGAACGACAGGAGTGACGTCATGCTGGCCTATCACCGAGCAAGGCATCACAAGCACATGACCAGCGACCAATCGGCATAGAAGGTGTCAGAGACATGTGACCTCGTGTCAGCGATGATGTCACCCGCACATGTGCAATGGCTCCAATATAGGACTTAGTCTCCAGCGCTCGCACATGTGCAGTAGCAAGAAATCTGGACTTAGTCTCCAGCGCTCGCACATGTGCAGTAGCAAGAAATCTGGACTTAGTCTCCAGCGCTCGCACATGTGCAGTAGCAAGAAATCTGGACATAGTCTCCAGTGCTCGCAGCAACCGTAACAGTAACCACATCAGAGCGCTCCCATAGGGGAGTCACCCATTCTAAGGCTTTGTCCTGAAGCAAGGAGATGATAAAGCCTACTCTGGACCTCTCCGTAGAGAAACGAGAAGAGTTGACCTCTAGGTGTATCTGACACTGACTAATGAAACCACGACATGATCTGGCATCGCCAGAATATCTGTTTGGCAGAGCAAGTCGAGGATCATGTGCAGATGTCACCATGGTCTGAGGTTTATCCTCTATACTCTTGAGCCGTGACTAAAGTACTTGTATGTAACGGTGTAACTGCTGATATTCTGCCATAACTGCCAGACCCTTGGCTCAGTCCTAATGTTACTGGGGGCTGTCTGATAATAAAACCTAAAGGAGTATCAGACAGTCAGGGTCCACCGTGCAAAGACTCTGCTGCAGACTATGGCAGAGTGCAATACCTCTGTTAAACTCACAGAGGAATATAATTAGTAAATAAGGCAATTCCTCCCTTACTTGGAGGGTGTGTGGAATGGTCTCTGTTAATAATCACAGAGACAAAGGCAGTGAGTGTGAAATGGCACCTACCTAGGTCCGTTCCTCTAGTGGTGCCAGGAGACGGACAGCAGCGTAAGCCGCACAAAGCTCCTACCTGCGTTCGGTCCACTAGTGTGCGAGGACACGAACCACTAGATATGGCACCTGCCTAGGTCCGCTCTTCTTGTGGTGCAAAAGAGACGGACAGCAGCATAAGCCGCACAAAGCTCCTACCTCTGTTCGCTCCCCTAGTGTTCGAGGATACGAACAACTGCCAGACGCAGTATAAGGAACGTTACCCTAGCGGCAACGTCCACCTACGAGTAGAATCACAAGGCCCAGCTGGACCATGTGCCTCAGGCACCTGCCTATGTCCGCTCCCCTAAGAGGTAAGGGTACGGACTGCAGCCAAAGCTGTAAGGTATAAGAACGCTACCCTGCCGGTAGCGCTCACCTAGCATAGACAGAGAGATGCCTAGAGGAACGTGCACAGAGCGTCTACTCTCATGCATGAACCAAGAGGACTGAGCACCATGCGGCGTGCGTCAGGGTCTTATATATACTCTGTGCCTCATCCAAGATGGAGGACACCAGAGCCAATCCGCTGCCAGAACGACAGGAATGACGTCACGCTGGCCTATCACCGAGCAAAGCGTCACAAGCACATGACCAGCGACCAATCGGCATAGAAGGTGTCAGAGACATGTGACCACGTGTCACAAGCACATGACCAGCGGCTAATCGGCATAGAAGGTGTCAGAGACATGTGACCTCGTGTCAGCGATGATGTCACCCGCACATGTGCAATGGCTCCAAGATAGGACTTAGTCTCCAGCGCTTGCACATGTGCAGTAGCAAGAAATCTGGACATAGTCTCCAGTGCTCGCACATGTGCAGTAGCAAGAAATCTGGACATAGACTCCAGTGCCACAGCAACCGTAACAGAGACCTTAAGTAGACCGGGGCAGGGTTGTAGCCCGCCGGTGCCGAAAGCGGGAATCCAGTCCGGAGGCCATGCACAGACTGGGTGCCTGGACCCTAGGAGGAGGAAGCTTGCATGCCCCTTGTTAATTAACCAGCAGAGGACGAGGTTTCAGGCCTTGTTCTCCAGAAGCCCAGAGAGTGAAACGGAAGCCCAACGCGGGGGATAGGGTGTCCGTCAGAACCCACAGAAATCCCAAGGGTCAGATTTCGCGGGCCACAGCTCCCAAACATACAGAGTACCGGGAGTGGACTTCCCCGTTCCAAGTGGAGTTGTCCCAGAAAAGACACAGACATTGAGTGCAGGAGGAAGGGACCCCTGTTATCTACACCCACGTGTGGGACTCGAATACACCCGCTGGAGGCGACCGGTCACTGGCAGTTTGATTTACCACTTGACTTTGTGTGTGATTCTTTGAACTGTGAGTACACCATTTACCCTCGGTCCAACCCGACACGTCGCCTCCAGCAGCCATTACTCCCGTAAACAGTGTTGGACATTTCCCAGGATGGAGGGGGTTCGGAATCAGGAGGGGAGGAGTGACAAATGGCCAGTGGGTTGGTTAGAGAGATGGGCCTGGTGAGGAGTCAATTCGGCACTAGAGTTCATGGACTAAAGACGTGGCATAAACTGAGGGCCAGTCAGGGAACCCGGAGGTATCCTTGTAAAGTCCAGAGATTAATGCTCACCCTGACGGGCTTAAAGAGTTGAGTGACAAGAAATTTGTTGGGCAGATAAGCCGTGGAAATGGTGGACGAAAAGAGGCACAGGTGCCCGGCAACTTGCGGACATCTTCTAAGATAGCCGGGATAAGCCAAGAGCAGTGCACCAAAGAACAAATACAGCAGAACCGTAGGAGTGAGGCCATGTATGTCAGTATACTGAGAAGGAAATTACCCTATTCAAGTTATGTTTGCCAAAAGAACTAATGTGTCAAGTGTATCTGTGACGCCCCTGATCTTATCGTGGTGTCACAGAGAACTGCACTCCTCTTTTTCCTTATGGTGCAGAACTCACCCTTTATGGTTCAGGGATCCTAACTATTGGTATTGCTTCCATCAGCATTCAAATCCTAGCCACACCTCACACCACACCCTGTCAGGCACACAAGTGGGTGGTCTAGCTGGAAAAGGGCCACCCACCTAGGGGTCAGGCAGACTGGTGATAGGGACATAGTCAGTTGAGTGGTAGCCCTCAGAGAGTGAGGAGCAGAGGGAATTGTAGCTCCCTGGGAGACTTTGGCTAGGTCGCAGACGGTGATCTAGGACCGGAGCAGTCGGAGACCCGGTCGCAGGATATTGGAGAAGGGTGCCCAGACTTAGTTTTGGAGAACGGTCGGCACCGGAAAATGTAGTAACAGGACTCTTACCGAGCACGGCGGGGTACTGGACCCTAGTTCAGGAAGTAGCTTCACGCAACCTGTTAATAAACCTGTGGAGGATAGTCTCTTTATGAACTTTCCCCAAGAGCTCAGAGATCGAAGGTACCAACACAACGAGGGAGATAGGGCTTTCCAGCTTATGCGGCCCACTGAAATCTTAAGTGTCAGCCATCGAGAGCACAGCTCCTCTATTTAATCGTAGGGAGCGGGACCCTAAAAGCTTCAGGCCAAGGGGGTCACTCAGAATCACCTAAACACAGTGCATGGAGGCAGGTCCAGAACCATCAGCAATACAAATGGGGACGGATTCCCGGACAAGCTCCCCCGAGTGGCAGTGGCACCCAGAGACTTGGTTTACTCCTCTGTCAGAGTCTGCTTAAAGTCGCACTAACATCCACATGGCCTAAGTGGAGTACGCTGCGCTCACCTGAGTCTGCCCGCCTGGCATTCACCACGCTCCCCTACACCTCCACCATCCACTATTGCGTCTATGAAGGGGACCGGCTGCGGGATGATGGCTACCACCCTGAAGAGTACAGTAAGTTAAGTGATCCACATATGCTGACTCTTTCTGGCATAGGAGTGCGGAGCCCCCATTACCCAGTGTCTGTACCTTCCTACACAGCCCTTGACACTTCTCTGGTTTATATTTTGCATATATTTGTGGTATATTTCATTTTTGCCTTATATTATTTGAAATCAACATGGTGGTATACACCGATTACCAGTTGATATTATTAATCTGTATCATACTTTAAGCAGAGTTCTATTTATATTCAATATTGTCTTTTTAAATGGTTACACAGTTGTATTATGCTAGTCAAAATGTTTAACTATGTCCATATTGTTTTCCTTACTTTTTCATGTCTGTAATCGAATGTCCCTCAAAGATATTTACATCTCGAGTCAAGGTTCATCAATGTGCACTATCGACCCAGAAATTGACCAGGTTTCCACCCCATTATCCCACCAAAGAAAACAAAGTTGTCCACATGATACATCTCAACTATCAAAAAGAATATTAACTTTCCACAATGCCCAATCCCACATTTGAAATTATGGCTCAAATTAAATTTCTGTCATATAATGTGAGAGCATTAAACTCCCTCAAAACGAGGTCAAATTATTAAATATTTTTAAAAAAGAAAGAATAGGTATATGTCTTTAATAAGGAACACAATTTAAGAAAGTGCACATTCCTATCTTAACCGAAACGTATTTCTCCAAGTGGTTTAAAAGTCCCACCTAATCTGGTAGCTTGAAAGTGGTTTGCATTGGAATTAGCACACAAACACCTTTTACATACATAGATTATTATTATTTGTTATTATAACGGCATTTATTCCATGGTACTTTAGATGGGAACCAATATAACAATGGTAATATCGTGTTTATGATAGGTCCCATATGCAACACACCCTTAACCATCGGCAATATTTATCCACTAAATAAAAATCAGGCCGCATGGCTTATGTTAATACTATACTTATTAAGACTCTTTGCAGAAGGTATCTCAAAACTGGGTGGAGACTTTAATATAGCTATGGATCCTTAGATAGGCACTTCTTCTGGAAAGTCAGAGAAATCATATAAGCCTTTTGTAAAACGTAACACTAAGTTACACAATGCCCAATTAACTGATGTTTGGAGGCTGGTTAATAGATGAGTGAACTTTTTTGATAAAGGTTAGACAATCTCAATTTCGGTATGAACCTTGTCCGGTTCGGCTAGGGCTCAGAAAAACCAACCAAATTTTCTGAAAAAGTAATTCAGAAAATTTGACAATGTTTGGTTTTGTTCGATAACGGCGGCTTTTGTAATACTTTACTATTACTTTGGCTGCTATAGTATTGTTGTATGATGAGCGAAGGGACGTGTTTGATGAGGGGAGGGGGTGGGGAGAGGTCAGAGGAGCGCCAGACTTTTTCTTTTTCCTTATCTTTATTTATGGATTTTCTGGCAGCCAATCAGGGCACTGAAAACATCCACAACATTCAGACACAAGGGCTGTGTCATTAGCTGCCTAAGTCACATGTCCCTCTGCATATAAAATGCGGACATGCGGAGTCAGTGCCATTTTGTGAATGTTAAACATTCAGGAAGGTGCTGCGCTGCCGCCGGTGCTGCTACACAAATTAGCTAAAGGTTTACAATTGTGTGCCACAAATTGGCATTTCATCATCTAGCTCAGGGGTGGGGAACCTTTTTTCTGCTGGGGGCCATTTGGAAATTTCTACCAACCTTCGGGGGCCGCACAAAATTATCAATGTTTAAATGACCCTGTTATATTTGGTGAAACAATTAATTAACTCACCCCTATTATGATGGCCGAAGCGGCTTCTCTTTGTTGCGGCTGTGATGTTCGGTGATACTAATCATGTTTCTTTTCACAACTGGTTTTCCAGGTTTGTCTCCGTCTGGAGCATAGTCAACTCTTTGTGATAATAAGATTGGTAAATCATATACATTACATAATAGACGCTGTATATACATCACAGGAGACACTGAAGGTACATATAGAGACACTGGGACTGCTGTATATACATCATAGGAGACACTGGGGGCATATACATCACAGAGGAGACGCTGGGGCTGCTGTATGTACATCACTGGTGACACTGCCGGCACATACATTACACAAGAGGCTGGGGACATATAAATGCCCCCAGCATCTCCAATCTGATGTATATGCCCCCAGCATCTCCAATGTGATGTTTAAGTCACATGAGACACTGGTGGCATACACATCACTGGAGATGCTGGGGGCATGCACACCACAAGAGGGGCTGGGGGCATGCACACCACAAGAGGGGCTGGTGGCACAGACACCACAAGAGGGGCTGGGGGAACAGACACCACAAGAGGGGCTGGGGCACAGACACCACAAGAGAGGCTGGGGCACAGACACCACAAGAGGGGCTGGGCGCAGACACCACAAGAGGGGCTGGTGCACAGACATCACTGGAGGGAGCACAGACATCACGGGGGGGGCTGCACACAGGACTGGGGGGGCTGCACACAGGACTAGGGGGGCTACACACAGGACTGGAGGATAGGCTGCACACAGGACTGGGGATAGGCTGCACAGAGGACTGGGGGATAGGCTGCACACAGGACTGGGGGATAGGCTGCACACAGGAGGAGGGGTGCACACAGGACTGGGGGGCTGCACACAGGACTGGGTGATGGGCTGCACACAGGACTGGGTGATGGGCTGCACACAGGACTGGAGGGCTGCACACAGAACTGTGTGATGGGCTGCACACAGGACTGGGGGCTGCACACAGGACTGGGGGGGCTGCACACAGGACTTGGGATCTGCACACAGGACTAGGGGGGCTACACACAGGACTGGAGGATAGGCTGCACACAGGACTGGGGATAGGCTGCACACAGGACTGGGGGATAAGCTGCACACAGGACTGGGGGATGGGCTGCACACAGGATGAGGGGTGCACACAGGACTAAGGGGGCTGCACACAGGACTGGGTGATGGGCTGCACACAGGACTGGGGGGCTGCACACAGAACTGTGTGATGGGCTGCACACAGGACTGGGTGATGGGCTGCACACAGGACTGGGTGATGGGCTGCACAAAGGACTGGGGGATAGGCTGCACACAGGATTGGGGGATGGGCTGCACACAGGATTGGGGGATGGGCTGCACACAGGGCTGGGTAATGGGCTGCACACAGGATTGGGGGATGGGCTGCACACACGACTGGGGGATGGGCTGCACACACGACTGGGGGATGGGCTGCACACAGGATTGGGGGATGGGCAGCACGCAGGATTGGGGGATGGGCTGCACATAGGACTGGGGGGCTGCACACAGGATGGGGGGGTGCACACAGGACTGGGGGAGCTCTGACATCACTGAGGGGGAGAGGATGACGCAAACCTGGGGTGATACACAGCATTGGGGGGCAAACTGCGCTGAGGATTTCACGTAACTCTGGGGGAGAGGGTTTACAGAACTAGGGTGGCGAGGAACAAAACACTGGACGGGGCACACAGCAGCAGAGGGCCGGCGCTGGACTCACAGCAGCATCGCACTCACAGCACCGGAGTGCAGGCGCTGGATACACAGCATTGGAAGGAGAAGGCGGGCACAGAGCTCCGGAGGGAAGGGGGCAGGCACACACTGCTGGAAGCTGTGAGGCTGCTGTGGGACCCGCCCACAAAGTAAGTCCTTATCACGTTGGCACTGGTGAGAAGCAGCAATGTGTGGATTTAAAGGGTCGGCGGCCTGCAAAACCGCGGTGACAGCACGAGCACTGCCTCCCCCAGGAATCTGCCTGGGGACCGCATAAAAGGTCATGGCTGGCCGTATGCGGCTCGCGGGCCGGAGGTTCCCCACCTCTGATCTAGCTAATTGTGTGCGCCAGCTAAAACTTGCTATTTCTGCATCTAAATAGGACCATATCTGTACTCCAGGTCAAAATTGTCATTTAATCACCTAAATAGTGCTTCTTAATTTAGTGATAGGTGACTCCTAGGTGTAGGACTAGGGTTGTGAAACTGAGGGAAAGGGTATATGAAACTTGAGTGGGAAATCCTGAGGTCATGGTGGAAGTCGGAATAAGCATGGTGTTCGGTTGTTATGTGGGGTAGGTGCTAAAGTTTCTGAAAGCTCTACTGAACAAACACAGACATGTCCTAGCCAAAGACAACTGACAACATCTGTTACTGACCAGTCACAATGTATAGGGGAATAATGAAAAGCAGAACTGCTATGGGAATACTAGACTGAAAAATACAATGGAGTATCTGAAAAAAGTGAAAAACATAAAAATGGTATGTGCATAATTGCTATGAATAATAGGAATGAGAGATGTTTAGCCATTGTATTGATCAATGCAATGGCTAAACATCTCTCATTTCTATTATTCCTAGCAATTATGCACATACCATTTTCACATTTTTCACTTTTTTCAGATAGTCCATTGTATTTTTCAGTCTAGTATTCCCATAGCAGTTCTGCTTTTCATTATTACCTATACATTGTGACTGGTGCGCAACTCTTTATCCTATTGTTTAGTTGTATATTTTTGAGTCTTGCACCTTGTTCACACCATGGAGTTCCAGATGAACATTCTTTAACATTTGTTACTGGACGGGCTTCTACACTCCCTTTCTATGGCAGCCGCACAGCTGTACATCTTGTAGATGATGGCCAGTAAGAGCATGTGCTACAGTCTCTTCCTTTTCTTCCACTTCAACTTCACACACAGTATAGTCCTCAGAAGTGGTACCCCAATTACCCTTGTTTTCCCGCATCACAACTCACCCAACTGCCCAACTTACTGGGGAACTACAGATGAGCACGTCTGCAGAGTATTTCACATATTTTGAGGTCAGACAAAGTAGGATCCGAGCAGAATCTAGACCCTCGTCACCAAATGTTAAGCCCCAGGGGTGGAGGTGATAATGATGAGACTCAGATATCTGAGGCGCACCCGAACTGTACTGTAGTGTCAGGGCAAGAACAGGAGGGTGACTATCAGGATGGTGAGTGGGACGACAGAGAGGATGACGATGAGGTAGGAGATCCAACTTGGTGTGAACCCAGAGCCACACAGCTGAGTAGCTCAGTAGAGGAGGAGGAGGGAGAGGATGAAGACAAGGAGGTTACATTGGCGATTACGGCACAAACACCTAGTGATGCAAACATGAGAACCAAAGCTGTGACACTAACCACCAGGGGGCGCAGGTACACTAGAATGAAGTAAAGCATCAAAGTGTTGTGAAGCGCAAGCCCACTGAGAGTCACCAGTACCCTAACGGGGATGGTATGCAGAGTAGTAGATCAAGCCGAGAGTCAGAAGTTGGGAGGTCACGTTAATACAGAGGAGCAAGAGAAGCCGAGGTCACATACAAGCCAGTGGTCGGTAAGCCAGGAAGTAGCGTCAGTTACAGATGGGGAGCAGAGGTGTGGTCAGAGTACAAGTTGGGGTTGGGAGATGGGAGGACACGTAAGGACAGAGGAGCAAGCGGAGTCAGGGTCATAAAACAAGCCAGAGGTCAGGGAGGCAGGGAGTAGGGACAAGGCAGTGAAACAGGGAATGGGAAACTAGGCAACAGGACAAGATGAGAACAACTCACGGGAACCACAAACATACACTGCAGAGCAGGAACTATCACCGGTATCAGGAGGTGATTAAGCGAGTGTGAAACGCGCGTTGAGGTGCTGGGCAGTGTGGTTCCACAGGTAGTGGTCATCAACATCCTGGTTTTGTCTCCCGGTAGTCCGATGCCCTTGGTTTTTTCCCCTTCCCCCCCTTGATCACAGTATGGTGATATAGATAGTGACTGGGGTTGGAATGTTCTAACGATGGGTATTGCAATACATGGGGATTTTTGTATAATACTGTGCCATGATGTGGTGTTTTTCTGTGTGATTACATGTTAGACTGCAGTGATGCTCCCTCACATGATCCTTATAGTATTTGAGCAATTGAATGCTGCTTTTCATGGAGTATATGCACTTTAATGGCACTGTCACTTTAAATCTGAAACCCCATTGTTTATGTGACGCCCCTGGACTATCGGGTCGTCACAGGGTATTGCACAATCTGCCCTCCCATGCAGTATCCACCTCCTCCTTGGTTTAGGGTTCCTAACTATATGGTGTTGCCTACATCAGCCAATCAAATCCTAGATACACCCTGCACCATACCCACCAAACACACCAGTGGATGGTTTGAGTGGAATAGAGTTGCCCACCTGAGGGGGTTAGGAAGGGGAGGTGAGGAGTGAGTAGTTAGTTAGTGGGTTAGTGAGTGAGGAGGAGGAGGCGAAGAAGTGTCCCTTCGAGCTGCGAGGAGCTCTGAGGAGGATGGGAGCCGTGTCTCCCAAAAAGAAACTGTCTTGGTTGCAGACGGTGGTTTGGGCCTAGAGGAGTGGACCCCCAGTCACAGGGGATCATGGCAAGGGGCACGGATCTGTCGAGGAGGACAGCCGGTGGCCTTGCACCATCACCGGGCTGGGACCAAGGCACGACGAGGTACGTTGACTCTAGGTCGGGGAGTAGCTTCAGGGAACCCGACAATTTACCCGTGGAGAACGGAGCCTTCAAGATCCATTCCCAACTGCTCCAGAATCGGGGTACTAGTGCAACGAGGGGGATAGGACTTTCTACTCAAAACGGTCCAGAAAATCCCAAGCATGAGCCCTGAGAGCAAGCTCCCACACTTAGCCATAGTGGGGAGCGGGACCCGGAAAGTTTCATACTACCAAGACCAACAAAGAAGTGAACTTAGTGCCAGGAGGCAGGTCACGAATATGCAGGCAGCACCATGGGGGCGGGACCCAAACTAAGCTCCCCTCAGTGGCAGCGGTGTCCAGAACTTTGGTTTACCCAGTTGTCGGTGTCAGCTTAATGGACTGAGTGAGTATGCAAGTGACCCCCTTTGCATCCAATGGCACTCCCCCACACCGAGTCTCGAGGCATTCCCCCTACCCTTGGAGGGTCACAACACCTGGCTGCCCCCGTCATCACCCCGGGTACTCCCCAACTGCAGCGGTGGTACTCCTAATTACCACACACCACGGGTGGCGTCACAAATTCTAAAACATCCTCTGTAAATACCCCCTTTATTTGAGAGGCCGCATGACCCCCAGGTCCGGAGACCCTCAAGCCACTGAGAATCCGAATCCGAGCAGCTCAGCTGCTGGCACGGGGGCGGTACATTTACATAAAGGCCTTCCTTTGAGACTATGATCTCTGTTTACTGTTGGTGAAGAATTTTTGTATTATATATATATTTATTGACTGTAAAATTCTTTTTGACCACTCCTATGTAATATTTCAACGACCACACTGCTCCAGGTTTTTGTCTGTGTTTTTAAGGAGTAATTTTTAGACTGTGTGTTTTTGACTCCCATCTCAATTATGTGTCAACTAAATGTTTTTTTGTATTCTGCTAATAAAAAATTATATTTTTGAATTTTTTCTATCTTTTTTGACGAATAAGTACTAATATGCAAGTTTAAAGTAGGTAAAAAAGAGTGCTACAGAAATACCTGGAATTCACAGGTACAATGCTTAAAAAACTCCAATAAATAATAGACTCATCATCTATGGCTTGCATGCACACTCACCGACTGCATTGCTGAACAAAAATAATGTTCAAACATGTTTAAAGTTTGTTCAACAACATTTCGACATATCTGTGAATTTCTGGGAGAATATAGTTTAGTTAGATAACACCAAATTAAAGCTCTTTGAATGCCATAATAAACACCATGTTAAAAGGCAATGCATATCACCCCAAAAACATTATAACAACAGTGAAGGTTGGCGGTTGGAAAACCATGATGTGCAGTTCTGGCAAATTGCATATGATTGAAGGAAGGATAAATGAACAAGTGTACAGAGACATCCTTGGTAAAAATCTGCTGCCATCTATCTGGATGATGAAGATGAAACGAGGGTGGACACTTCAGCAAGACAATGATGTCAAACACATAGCCAAACAAACTCTCAACTGGTTTTAGAGAAAGAAAATTAAGCTGCTGAAATGGCCCAGACAACCTCCTGACCTGAATCCAATAGACAATTTATGGAAGGAACTAAAGGCCACTTTACACGCAGAGATAAATCTTTGGCAGATCTGTGGTTGCAGTGAAATCATGGACATTTTGTTCCATTTGTACACAGCCACAAACCTGACACTTATTGTCCACAATTTCACTGCAACCACAGATCTGCCGCAGATTTACCTCTGTGTGTGACAGGGCCTTAAAGCTCAGAGTTCATGGATAGAGCCCACGGGATCTTCAGGATTTGAAGAATGTTTGTGTGGAAGAATGGGCGAAATCACACCTGAACAATGTATGTGACTTGTTTCTCTCTGCTTTGCTGTTATCACCAACAAAGGCTTTTGTATGAAGTATTAAATAATTTCAGTAAGCGTGTTCAATACTTTTCCCATGTGTCAATTCTTATTATTACATATAATTTAATATATGGACATCTATGGTTGCATTTGTTTAACTTTGCTGCCTGGATGGGCTTTTACCGACATCTGGTGAGAAAAGTATGTGAATGGTACCTTTAGAAACATAGTTATTTACAAAAACTGGTGATGTTTCCAATACTTACTTCACCCACTGCATATATACAGTACATTTATAATGGGTTTTGTGGGTTTATTTTATCTGTTTATTTATCCCTATTTATATTTTTCTTTTCAGTTCTTTATTCATATTGCTGCACAACAAATCCTTTCTGACTTGAATTTATATGGATCGAATCCGATTAATCGTGAATTTATAACTCTTTTGCCATGGACATGATCTTTGATTACTACTACTACTATCTGTACCTATGGCTTCCATTTGTTTGTATTTTATGTCTGTCATTTATATTAATCTCATGGATGTTATCTTTATTACATGTGATTTTATGACACTTTTTCAGTGTAATGGGTTTAGTATGATCATTATTGTATATTCTATTTATATTGATGTATGCCCCTTTGCTCGTTTTTCACCTTATTTTTCAATTATTCTCATGGTCTTCACTGCTTTTTATGCAGTTTCAGTCCATTCTTGTGTCTGGAGTTCTGTGCACCTGCGTGTGCTCGTCTCTCGTATTCTGGCCGCGCTTCGGTGTCTCTATGGTGTCAGCGCATGCGCGGTAGCCTGGACAATGCATCCAGGCTCTCGCGCATGCGCCTTGACACATTGACTGCCGGGGTTGCGTCACAGAGGGTGTGTGACGGGCCCGCGCATGCGCCGATCCGACTCCAGACACCTAAATTCTATCCACAACAGTTATTTACTGCCGTGGAGGTATTGATAGGTCGGACCACAGGAAATGTGCACTACCCTCTACATTCCCCCATGATGAAGTGGCTAGCGATTTGCTAAATGACGCAAAATGTTTGTCGGGCTCTTCTCTACCACCGGACTCTGGTAATGCTCCTTGCACTATGCACTTTTGTTATGCTCATGCCTGATATCTTTGCTCTAATTCTGGGTACACCCTTTTGATCCCTTTATATTTGCAAATTGTATGCTATGACTACAGGACAATTTTTTGCCAAATAGCACTATTTTGATTTGGGATCTCGAACGATCTACCTGGCATTCAACATGCAATTCTAGAAAGGCTTTACATATGAGTGTTTCCTATTAGGGCATACCAAAAATTGGAATATGATCCTACCAGCTCCTTTTCATTTAAATTACAAAAGATTCTTTTGAATGCCCATGATTTGGGCATTATCTCTAAAAAAAAATGTTAGACGGCCTCACTGTTTGATTCCCCAGGGTGCTGACACTATATCTACTCCCAAAGATTCACAAAGATGCCATTGACCCTCCTGGCCATCCGATCGTGTCTGGGATTGATGGATTTTGTGAACCTGTGTGTAGATTCATTGATTTTTATTTAAGACCTTTGGTGGAACTATTACCTTCTTACGTCAAAGACACGACGGATGTGCTCACAAGGGTTGGCGGCATCTCTTTGCAGTCTGATTTAATTTTTGTCACCATGGACGTTAAGTCGCTGTATACCTGCATACGCCATGAGGATGGCATTCGAGCAATCCATTTTTTTTACTTGAGATGTCCGGTCGGGAACCTGAACTGAGTGAACTTGTAGTTGAGCTGCTACACTTTGCCCTGTCACATAAATTTTTCACCTTTAAAGATTCATATTACCTTCAGAAGCGCGGCACTGCAATGGGCACAGCTTGTGCACCTTCGTACGCCAACCTTTTCCTGGGGTTATGTGAAAGACAGGTGTTTGGCGACGAGGGTGTCCGGGCTGCTTCCCAGGCGCAGTGCTGGATAAAATACATAAATGACATCTTGATGTTCTGGCAGGGCACGGTAGAGCAGCTCAACTCGTTCGTTCAGTGTCTAAACTCTAATGTATATAACATCAAACTTACATACAAATATAGCTCTAATCGTATTGATTTCCTTGATATCATCATGGAGGTGGATGATAACCAACGAGTGCAAACGGATGTTTTCCGATAATCCACATCGGTAAATGCACTTCTTCACGCCTCCTCTGGACACACGGATCTACGATTAGAGCTATCCAGACTAGACAGTTTCTACGGATGAGAAGGATTTGCTCCTCTGACGCCAAATTTGAAATGCAGGCAGATGATCTCAAATTACATTTTGAAGAGAGGGGATATAGTCGTCGGTGTGTCAAAAAGGGCTATCTAAGGGCAAAACACACTTGTAGGGCATCCCTTTTACACCGACCATCCATGCGTACCAATGGAGAGTCTAATTCCCGTTTAATTTCAACTTACAATTCTGAATGGCAAATGGGATATTTTGTATGATGGGGTCCTTCTCCCATATCACACAATCAACAGAGCCAGAAATGGCTGTACAATCCAAATAGCATTTATTCCAAGCAACTGAAATGGTCCATAGCATAATCCACCATAAAAATAGTAAAGAAAACATGAATATAGTCCAGTAATGGATAAATGTCCAGGTCTCTCCTAGGAGTCGCACCTTCAGCCCAGAGGATCAATCTTCGTCCTTCTCTCTTCAAGTTCTCAAACAGAATGACAAATCCCCCAGGTAAGCAGAGAGTTAGGTGGATCCCAGGCCCCCTTCCCCCAGACTTAGGGACAGGAACACTACAGTGGGTGATTACCTACAGACAATACAATGTACACACAAGCAATACAAATAATGGACAGTGAACCAAGCGTAAAATACGAACTTACACAACATGATACACAGTACACCATATCCCACCATCACATTTTTGCACACCATTGGCCTCTCCTTAAGACTGACCCAGTTATTTTTCGATCTCTGTCGCCTGCACCTCTGGTGACAACTAGAAGAGCTAAGAATTTGAAGGATTTCCTTGTCCAGAGCCATTATTTTGCTAAAAAATCCAGTCCATTCAACTCAAGCGGTCCAGTTTTGGGCTGTTTCCCATGTGGGCACTGTCTTGCCTGTGCCAATGTCCTTCGCTGTAACTCCTTCACAAGTTCTGACTCCCGACACTGTTTTTCGATTAAACATCGGATTTTTTGCAGTACTGAAAATGTTATCTATTATGCCACCTGTAGCTGTCCTTATATTTATATCGGATTAACATCAAGTGAGTTACGTATATGAGTGAGGGAGCACGTGAGGGACATTGGCGCGGCCAAGACAGTGGAGGATTTTCCCTATTAAAAACTCAACCCCGTCATTTCAAGCAGCATCATGGATGTGACCCCAAAACTCTTAAATTTCATGTGATTGATGTTGTCGACTATGGAATACGGGGTGGCAACATCAAGAAGATGTTAGCTCAAAGGGAACCAAAATGGATTGTGGCTCTGGACACTGTCACTCAAAGAGGTCTGAATGAGGCATTGAGTTTTGCTTTATTCCTTTAGGTTTGGTTTTCTTTCTATTTGATGGATTTTTTTCCTGGCATTACATTGTAATTGGTGTATTCCTTGCCAGATACGTGCGCTTATACTCTGCGTTCGAAATTTTGGCATTCACCTTTTACAATCTACTTTTTTATTGGGTTTTTTGGGTTTATTTTATCTGTTTATTTATCCACTGTTTGTATTTTTCTTTTTAGTTCTTTATTCATATTGCTGCACAACAAATCCTTTCTGACATGAATTTATATAGATTGGTATCGATTACCGTATTTTTCGGACTATAAGATGCACCGGACCATAATACGCACCCTGGTTTTAGAGAAGGAAAATAGGAAAATAACATTTTAAGCAATAAATGTGGTCATGACACACTGTTATGGGGCGAGGATCTGCTGCTGACACTGTTATGGGGGTAATCTCCCCAAATTCTCTACTAAGGTACCCCATCCTGGTAATGATCCTCCTGCCATATATATATATATATATGTCCCTCATTCTGGTATAGCCCCATCTTGCTATATACTGCCATCCTGGTATGTGCTCCCATCCTGCTTTATACCTCATCCTGGCATATGGCTGCATCATTCTATATACCCTATCCTGGCTTATGGCCGCATCCTGTCCTGCTATATACCCCCATCCTGGTATGTGCTCCCATCCTGCTATATACCCCCATCCTGCTATATACCCCCATACTGCTATATATGCCATCATCCTGCTATATGCCATCATCCTGCTATATGCCATCATCCTGCAATATGCCATCATACTGCTCATATGCCATCATCCTGCTCATATGCCATCATCCTGCTCATATGCCATCATCCTGCTCATATGCCATCATCCTGCTCATATGCCATCATCCTGCTCATATACCCCCATCCTGCTCATATACCATCATCCTGCTCATATGCCATCATCCTTCTATATGCCATCATCCTGCTCATATGCCACCATCCTGCTCATATGCCATCGTCCTGCTCATATGCCATCATCCTGCTCATATGCCCCCATCCTGCTCATATACCCCCATCCTGCTATATGCCCTGCATCCTGTGGCACACAAAAATAAATAAACGTTTATATTCACCTTTCCTCGCTCCACGCAGCATCGCTCCTCCTCCTGTCTGTGCCGGCAGCGCTGTGTGGAGCCGGCCACGATCCCTGCAGCATCGCGATGTCCTCCTGTCTGTATCGGCGCGGCCGTGTGG
The DNA here is from genome assembly GCF_048569485.1 of Anomaloglossus baeobatrachus. NCBI lineage: Eukaryota > Metazoa > Chordata > Amphibia > Anura > Aromobatidae > Anomaloglossus > Anomaloglossus baeobatrachus. Next base: position 106,083,678 of record NC_134356.1, on the reverse strand, counting down.
ACACGTGCGCACAGCGATGACGTCATCGCTGTGAGCACCGCTAGTCTCCACACAGCCGCGGCCGGCAAACAGGAGGAGATCGCGGTGCTGCATGGAGCAAGGAAAGGTGAATATAAACGTTTATTTATTTATACAGTATATATATTATATATGTATATATATATAGTATTATATAGTACAGACCAAAAGTTTGGACACACCTTCTCATTCAGAGAGTTTTCTTTATTTTCATGACTCTGAAAATTGTAGATTCACATTGAAGGAATCAGAACTATGAATTAACACATGTGGAATGAAATAGTTAACAAAAAAGTATGAAACAACTGAAAATATGTCAAGACTGTTGGAAGACCATTTACGGTGACTAACTCTTGAAGCTCATCAAGAGAATGCCAACAGTGTGCAAAGCAGTAATCAAAGCAAAAGGTGGCTACTTTGAAGAACCTAGAATATAAGACATAGTTTCAGTTGTTTCACATTATTTTGTTAAGTATTTCATTCCACATGTGTTAATTCATAGTTTTGATGCCTTCAATGTCAATCTACAATTTTCAGAGTCATGAAAGTAAAGAAAACTCTTTGAATGAGAACATGTGTCCAAACATTTTCTCTGCACTGTATATATATATATATAGATATATATATATATATATATATATATATATATATATATATATATATATATATATATATATATATATATCTATATATATATATATACATATATATATATATATATATATATATATATATACATATATATATATATATATATATATATATATATATATATATATATATATATAAATGTAATCTGCATTTTTTACAAGTACTCATAGTAAAATATGTAAACTAATATAGTAAAATAGCTAATAATAAAATAGCTAATAGTAAAATATGTAGGCTGCAAGAACACTCAATGTGATTAACCCACAGCCCGTTTTCTTGTAGTTTTGGAACAACTTTAGAATTTATTATTTAAATTAACCTAATGATCAAAGCAATGAAAATGCTAATTATATCCTAACAACCATTTTCTTTTTATGTGTTCAAAATTGTTGCTTTTGCTTAACACAAATGGATAGTTATCACAGCAATAAATAGATTGTTTTAACTTTCTGTTACTTCTGGGGAAACTGACTTTAATTTTTTTAATATGCAGTTATATGTATTTGTTGCCTCTAGGCGACTACAATTATTAAGTATCTTCTTTTATGATCCTACAAAAGCATTGGAGAGAATTATATTACCTTGCTTCAGTTACTTGAAATTGAAATTATTTTTTGTTGTTGGACCTATTGTCTCATTTAATTTTAACATTTAGGGTTAACTATGAAAGTACAATAGTAACTTAATAGGACATGCTTTAAACTAGCAGTTAGTTCATTTTATTATTATTCTTAGAATAAGCCTCATTAATGCGATGAAGGTTTTTGTATTGGGAAGCAAATAAATTAATCCTGTGATTGGGAAACATAATTATCTACATTATGGCCAGAGAAATTTTGGTCTCCCCCAGGTATAGTTTGTTTTAAATACAAACTGTTCTTTATTCTCCCTACCCGAGTCCAATACTTTGTCACCTCTCCCAGTATCTGGGGTTGTCTGCAGCACTGACGTACGTTATGTTGATGACAGCACTGCAGTGATCTCAGCGGCTCTGCCTGAGTTGACAGCAGAAACCTCTCAGAGCCGCTGAGCTGACAGACTGATTGCAGCACGGTAAACAATAACAGACATTGGAAGCAGGAGCTAGTCATTGTCTCTTGCCAGACTGATAGAAGCCCTATTGTCTGTAAATGTGTATTCCCTCATCCCTTGTGACTACAAAATTCAAAAGAAAATTATGCAGTCGGATTGAACTTGTGACCAATGAGAGAGCAGCCTTCTTCACCTATCCTGTGAGAGAACAAAGGTCCTTGCTTCTGTCACCAGGGATAGATTCTATATGAGAATATACCATACAGCTGGAACCCCAACAGAAGAGCTTTGGTTCCAGCTGTAGAGGATCACAGAAATGATTTACTTGGGATATTCTATATAACTTCTGCTGAGGAGCTACGGTTCCAGCTATGGGGGCTCATAGAACTAGTTCAAGATTCATTGTACAGGATTTCAGCTCTGAATCCACAGATCCAGCTGAAGGTTCACAGAATTGCTTCACTGCTGAACACTGAGCTCACAAATGCACTTGAAGAACCCAGGTTGAAACAAACTTGGTCGCCTGTCTACATTTCAAATATCCAGACATACATTGGGACATAGAATCTTTGGTTTGTGCTAAAAGCGGCAAGTTCTTATCTATAATTCAAGACAATTAAGCTGGGTTCACACACAACGACAACGACGTCGCTGTTACGCCACCATTTCCTGTGACGTAGCAGCGACCATAGATGATCGCTAGTAAGCTGTCAAACATGTAATTTTAAGCAGCGACGGAACAGCGATCATAGCGACCTCGATGGTCGTTGTGCGGTGTCACACGCGTCGCTGTGTGACGACTCAGACCTTGATAGAGGCGTGGTGTTTACCCCTAGACATGTTTTGCGTTGCCTCTTTTCACGCCCCTCTGTTCTGATTGGTGATCGGTACAGCGCCTTTGTGTTGCCTTTTTTCACGCCCCTCTATTCCGATTGGTGATCACTACAGCGGTGCCTGATTGCGTGACCGTGCCAAACAAAGGAAGACGCAGTAGTGCTTTCATTCATTCTATTTCATTTCATTCAGATCCACAAAGAACGACACACTAGCGACACCAGACAGAGAATCTACTACGTGGAACAAAGAATGAAATCACTGTAACACCTTCGGCAAGGTACCCAATCGGAATGCTGTTGTAACCACCAAGCGGAGTCGTAGGGGGATTGCAAAATACACCACAAAAACATGCCCTTGTCCTGCCTTCAGTCCTACGTCACTGCCTTCAGCGTCGTCGCGACCGTTGCTGCTGCGGTGTCAAACACAAGGATGCTGAGCTTATCATCATGGCGCAGCGGGATAGCAGCGATCAAAAAATGACCTGGAACATTCAGGAGCGAGCAGCGATTTCGCAGCAGGGGTCTGATCGTTGTTATGTGTCACACACAGCGACGTCGCTGTTGAGGTCATTGCTACGTCACAGAAAATGGCGACTTAGCAGCGATGTCGTTGTTGTTGTCGCTGTGTGTGACACCACCTTTACTTCTCTCTCAGTTGGTAGGTAAACTGACCAGGAGAGATAATTTGCTGGTCACGGACCTATCAAATAGACCAGATACAATTTCAGATATACAGGTCCGAGAGCACTTGAGCACCAGCGATCATAATATCATAAGTTTCAATGTAATATTCAACAGAACATTTTAACAGGGAAATGCAAAAACCTACTTTAGGAACAAATTAAGGTAAGAACTTAATCAAGTAGACTGAGACCATGTCATGGTAACTGAAGATAATGAACATAAATGGTGAAAGTTTAAAGATATACTACTAGAATCCTGTAGAAAACATATACCCCCTGGTAATAAAATGTCCAGGAATAAAAAGCAATCACTATGGATAAATAAGACTGTACAAAGTATAATAAAATAAAAACAAAGGGCATTAAAAATCTTGAAGGCTGAGAATACAGAAATAGCATTTCAGGAGTATAAAGATATCAATAAGAAATGTAAAAAATAAATCGACCAAGCAAAATTAGCTACTGAACCACAAATCGCCAATGACATTAAAATAAATCCCACAAAATGTTATAAATACAGTACATCAATGCCAAAAAAACCCACAACGGATGGTAGCAGTCTCTTGAAAGATAATAAAAGGATAATTATAGATAACAAAAAAAGACTAAGATATTAAACAGTCACTTTTTTTCTTTGTTCACCAAGAAATTGACTGCAGGGATCATTCAACAAGTAAAAAATCAAAGTTCACCACTTAACTACAGTAAATTACTACAAGAAGAATAACGACTGCATTTGAGTAAATTAAGGCTATATGCGCATGCTGAAGTTTTAACTGCACCCAAACTGCAACCAAACCTGTGCCTTGTCAGAGAGAGCCTGGAAATGCAAAAAAACCCGCTTGTAATGATGGTGCATTTGTAATGTCCTGGGGGTGGATTCACGGGACCGTGCACCAGACTCCCCCAGAGAGGCAACCAAGAGCTAACCCCTATACAGGGACTGTCTGGTCACCCCACCAAAGGGCCTAAATGCACGGCAGCCGGAACACAAAGAGTACGTGGTACGGGTCCTTCAGAGATCGTCACGGGAGATGACTAATAGTCCAATGGGAACCGGAGGCAGGACAGATGACGGGAACCGGGTACAGGTACCGAGTAGTCACAGCCGACGGGGTCCGGATCCAGCGGGACATGCAGGCTGGAGCATCCAGGTGAAGTCCAGGTGACAGGTTCAGGCTGACGGTCGATGGCGGGATCCTTAGCAAACAGTCACCGGGACACTTCCTGGGTAATTGGCACTCTAGGACCAGGTCAGGACGCCAGACAGGCTCTGCAGAAGAGACAGGGTTAATCTGGGTACAAGGCACAGAGGGACCTGAACACCTAGCTATGGGAACACGTTGAACAGGCACCGCCCACAGGGAAAAGGAAGTCCTATATACCCTGTACTTGTAATCAGCCATATCCTGTTCCCGGGATGCTGGCCCTTTAAGAAGAGGTGAGTGAGCGCGCGCGCCCTAATGCGCGTGCGCGAGGCCCGAGACCAGAGCGGGAAGCAGTGGGGAAGGTGAAGGAGATGCAGGGGAGCCAGAGGGAGTGTCCGGGGTCGCAGGGGAACGCAGTTGTCGCGGGTGGAGGAGGGGACGCTGCGCTCTCCCACTGTTCAGGTCCGGCTGCCGCTGCTGCTGCGGCCTCTGCTGCTCGGTGGCTCGAGCGATGGGCCGGATCCCGGGGACTCGAGCAGCGCTCCTCGCCCGTGAGTGAAAAGGGGATTGGTTTTGGGGATTTATTGTCCGTGACGCCACCCACGGTTGTGGTGATTGTGTGGACACCACCGCTGCTCTGTATGGGGATCCCAGGAGCGGTGACAGGGAGCAGCTTTGTTGTTATTTCTCCCCTCCGTGGGTAGGTGGTTGGTTGTCCCGGGGCCCGGTGATGGGGTAGGGATGGATGGCAGGCCGGGTGCGGGGCCTGGTGAGGTGCAGGGTCGCGGGGGGCAGCGCTGTGCCATACGGCACGGTGGTACTCACTCAGCCTGAGACGTTGACACAGTTCCCAGAAAATCACACGGCTGGAAAGACGGTTCCCACGGACGGCTGCTGTTGCTTTTCCCCGGTAGTTAACGGTGACTGTCTCTTTCCCTGCACCTGAGTTCAATGTTGGTAGCGATGGGTTCCCACCGGTAACCCGCTCCCTGACTTGGATATGGGCCGGAGGAGCCCCTCTTTGCCCGCAGGCGCTGGCCCTGAGAAACTGGTGCCTTGGCGGTGGCAGTGTCTCTCTCATACGGTTGGACTTTTGCCTTCAATTGTGACTTAGTTGTTTGGAGACCCGGAGGTCCCCTTCACTGACGGATTTGGCAAATTCACGGCGACTCCAAGCCTTGCCGGGATCCGAAAGGCCCCTGCCAATGGTGCTGGCTTCTCTTTGTATACCGGTCCGGTACCGCTGGGCCACCGCCCGTCCATGGTCCTTTCGGCAACCTCCGATCAGCCTCCACTGCAGACGGTCACCGCCGTCTGCTAACCTTGCTGTCTCTGTCCGGGGCACACACCCGGACCAGCTTCAGGCTTTCAAACTGTCACTTTTCTCCTCTCCACTCCTTTCCTCCTTCCACTTCCTCCTCCAAACTCTATCTTTTTCTGACTGCGTTTTCCCTCCTCCAGGACTGTGAACTCCTTGGTGGGCGGGACCAACCGCCTGGCCCATCCCCTGGTGTGGACATCAGCCCCTGGAGGAAGGCAACAAGGATTTCTGGTTTACCTTAGGTGTACCTATCCGGGGTGTAGGGTGTGGTGGTGTCATTACCTGTGACCCCTGGCTTGCCCAGGGCATCACACTGGGACCAGCTGACGGAAGGCACAGAGGACGTACAGGAGAAGATGTGAGAGGGAGCGCCGCGGGCAGGAGAACCAGAGACCAGAGCGGTGAGTGACAGACGGCGACGGGACCTGGGGAACGTGACAGCATTTTACCATGTTTTTGCCACATTTTTTTTCATTAATTTTTTAAAGGAGAAACAAATATGATAAGATAGAATAATTAGATAGCTTGAATAGATAGATAGATAGATAGATACTGTAGATAGATAGACAGAACATATTGAGTAGATAGAAAGAAATAACATATAGAATAGATAATAAGAAATAAGAGAATAGATTGAAAGAAATACCAGAATAGCTAGATGGAGGGAAAGCATGCTTGGCCAGCTGTTTTTTGGGATAAAACACTGACCTGGAGTCCCCCTATTTTTCATATCCAGCATAGGAATTGCAGCAGCTGCAGGCTGCAACCCTTAGCTCATTGCTGTACCTGGCTGGTTACGAAAAATAAAAGGCATCGCATGCTTTTTTCAATTATTTGATATATATTAAAAAAAAATGTACAGCAGACAATTGGGGGCTGATATTATTAGGGTGGGAAGGGCCATGGTTATTTGGGCCTTTCCAGCCTAACAATAACAGCCCACACCGCACCAGAAGTGGTGCGCCAACTCTGGCGCTGGACCCGGCTCTTCTTGTTGCCCTGGTGCGGTGATAATCAGGGTAATAAGAAGTTAATAACAGCACACAGCTGCTACTTAACCCTAGATTAGTGATGGCAGGCATGTATGAGACACCTCCATCATTAATCTGTAAGTGAAAGTAAATAAATGCAAACACCCCAAAAATCCTTTATTTGAAATAATAGACAAAAAAGCACCCGCTTTCACCACTTTATTAACCCCCAAAACACCCCTGCAGGTCTGATGTAATCCACACGAGGTTCTACGATGCTTCCAGCACTGCTACATCTGATGCTCACAGCGAGCGCCCTAGAACATGACTGCACGCTGTGAGCTCCATGCAGCAAGTGAAGTGAGTGACATCGTCAGTGGAGACATCACTCAGGTTAGCCATTGCCAGCCACAGCTGGAGTCCTCCACCTGTTACCGGCAATCAGGCTGTGACTGAAGTGAATTGCAGGTGGAGGACTCACCTCTCACCTGAGTGATGTGACCGATGATCATACCTCACAGCGGACAGTCGTGTTCTATGGTGCTCGCTGTGATTGTCAAATGTAGCAGTCTTGTAGCAGGAAGGAGATAGAAAGAGGGGGGGAGAGGGGGAGAGAAAGAGCGGGAGAGAGGGAGAGAGAGAGAGAGAGAGAGAGGGGAAAGAGATAGAGAGAGACTCCAGAACAGTATTTATTTATCCTAGAACAATGTGGGTGACCTGCATCTTTTGTGACAAAAACGCAAGTACAATGCATGCAAAACACAGAAATTTGGTACCATGCATTTTCCATGCGTTTTTCATCCTTTCATTGATTTCAATGGGTGACAAAACGTGACAAAAACACAAGAAGAATGAACATGCTGCTTTTTTTTGTCAGGGTTTTGACAAACTGCAGACAAAAAAAACTGCATCGTGTGCACAGTAAATCTGATTTTCATAAACTGCTGGGAAGTCAACAGTTAGAACTTGCTGACAACAAAACTGCACCAAAAAAAGCGACAAAAGCGCGGCAAAAAACGCAGTGTCGCATGTAGCCTAAACATTGACAAATCCCCAGGGCCAGATGGCAGTCATCCACGGATATTGAAGGAATTGAGCTCAGTAATTGACAGGCCGCTGTATCTCATCTTCTTAGACTCTCTTGTAACAAGGTTGGTGCCTCAGGATCGGAGGGGGTGCCGATATTTAAGAAAGATAATAAGGCGGATCCAGGCAACTACTGTCCAGTAAGTCTGACATCAGTGGTGTGTAAAGTTTTTGAGAACATTTTAAGGGATGACATGCAAAAATATATTGCTGAGAATAATACAATAACTGACAGACAGCATGGATTCATGAAAGATAAGTCACGTCTAACCAACCTGTTGGGGTTCTGTGAGGGGGTAAGTGCAAATCTGGATATTGGTAATGCAGCTGATGTGATTTATCTGGATTTTGCAAAGGCATTTGGTACTGTGCACATAGCAGTCTTATAACGAAGCTCCAGAAGCAAGGAATAGGGAGTATTATCTGCAGATGGGTAAGGAATTGGATAACAGAAAGACAAAGAGTGGATAGGAAGCAAAGAGTAAATGGTACATTCTCTAAATGGGCTATAGTCAGCAGTGGGGACCGCAGGAATCTGTTTTAGAACCAATTTTTTTTACCCTATTAATAACCTGGATGAGATTGATGGTAAAGTGTTAGGGCTACTTTGCACACAGAGATAAATCTTTGGCAGATCTGTGGTTGCAGTGAAATCATGGACATATTGTTCCATTTGTACACAGCCAGAAACCTGGCACTGATTGTCCACAATTTCACTGCAACCACAGATCTGCCGCAGATTTATCTCTGTGTGCAAAGTACCCCTTAGTGTTTGCTGATAACACCAAACTATGTGGGATATTAAAAACTAACTTTGATAGTACAAATATTACAAAATGATCTGAATAAAATGCTGGAATGGGAAGACACTTCGCAAATAAAAACTAATTTTTAAAAAAAAAAAAAATAGTGTAATACACTAATGATGGGCGTAATCCAATTTTGCATGTACATTAAATGGAAGTAAACTCGGGACTACAGAACAGGAGAAGGACTTGGGTATTCTCATTACAAATAAGCTGAGCAGCAGCACTCAATGTCAAGCAGCAGCTGCTAAAGCAAACAAGATTTTAGGGTTTATAAAAAGAGAGATTAGATCCCGTGATCCCAACGTATTGTTACCCCTCTATAAATTACTTGTAAGGCCACATCTGGAATATGGGATCCAGTTTTGCGCTCCACAGTTTGAAAAGGACATTCAGAAGTTAGAGTCAGTTCAAAGGCAGGCAACTAGATTATTACAATGAATTCCCAAAAAACGTAAGTAAAAACACTTACTGAACAAAAGGGAAATTTATTTTTTAAAACATACATTACAATAAACAAATAACAACTAGATAGCAGCAGAATATACTGAAAACCCTGGACAAAAATCACATTAATTGAAATAGTAATAAACAAAATAATATAAAGGAAGTCCACTAGATGGCAGTAGTGCACCAAAATTCTGTATGAAGGGACATTTAACCCACAGATGGTAAAATATAATTACAATGGCACCATATTCTCAAAATTGTCTTAATGTTATCAACTTTTAAGGGTTCATCCTAAAATAAAATGACTACAGGCAATACAGATGATAAAAGTGGCACAGTGCAGTATAGATATCCAAAAGCATATACAACAGCAACATTTGCAAATAAAGTGGCATAGTGAAATATAAATAATCGACTCTATGTAAAACAATCCTCTAAATAATGGAACAAATCCCAATTTTGTTTACATTTTGTTTACTAAAAATTTTTGAACTTCGAAAATGCAAAAAAAACCTTTTTTTTTTTTCAAAGACCCATAAGTTTTCAATTTCTTCATCCATGAAAATGTGTGAAGGCTTGTTTCTTGCATACTAAACTTTAGTTTTTAGTTTTTAATTCCACAATTTTGAAGTGCATATTACATTTTGATCATTTTTATAGCACTTTTTAGGGTGGTTAAGCAATTTGCCACCATTATAAATCAGAAACTTACTTATGGAGCAATAACAAATATGTATATTGTTATAATTACTTTAATTTGAACTGGCTTGAAGTTGGGCAATATAATAAAAGTGTGTTTGTATTTATCTATACTTTTAAAATCATTTTATTTTTTTAATTTCCACTCTTTTTGTGCTATATATATATATATATATATATATATATATATATATATATACATATATATATATATATATATATATATATATATATATATATATATATATATATATATATATATGTGTGTGTATATATAGTACAGACCAAACGTTTGGACACACCTTCTCATCTCTAGAACAACTGTTAAGAGGAGACTTTGTGCAGCAGGCCTTCATGGTAGAACAGCTGCTAGAAGACCACTGCTAAGGACAGGCAACAAGCAGAAGAGACTTGTTTGGGCTAAATAACATATGGAATGGACATTAGACCAGTGGAAATCTGTGCTTTGGTCTGATGAGACAAAATTTGAGAACTTTGGATCCAACCACCGTGTCTTTGTAGAAAAGGTGAACGGATGGACTCTACATGGCTGGTTCCCACCGTGAAGCATGGAGGAGGAGGTGTGATGGTGTGGGGGTGCTTTGCTGGTGATACTGTTGGGGATTTATTCAAAATTGAAGGCATACAAAACCAGCATGCTTACCACAGCATCTTGCAGCGGCATGCTATTCCATCCGGTTTGCGTTTAGTTGGACCATCATTTATTTTTCAACAGGACAATAACTCCAAACACACCTCCAGGCTATGTAAGGGCTATTTGACTAAGAAGGAGAGTAATGGGGTGCTACACCAGATGACCTGGTCTCCACAGTCACCAGACCTGAACCCAATCGAGATGGTTTGGGGTGAGCTGGACCGCAGGGTGAAGGCAAAAGGGCCAACAAGTGCTAAGCATCTCTGGGAACTCCTTCAAGACTGTTGGAAAACCATTTCTGGTGACTACCTCTTGAAGCTCATCCAGAGAATGCCAAGAGTGTGCAAAGTTGTAATGAAAGCAAAAGGTGGCTACTTTGAAGAACCTAGAATATAAGACATATTTCCAGTTGTTTCACACTTTTTTAAGTATTTCATTCCACATGTTTTAATTCATAGTTTTGATGCCTTCAATGTGAAACCACAATTTCCAAAGTCCTGAAAATAAAGAAAACTCTTTGAATGAGAAGGTGTGTCCAAACTTTTGGTCGGTACTGTATATATATTTATATATATATATATATATATATATATATATATACTAGCTGTAGTACTCGGGTGTTGCCCGGGATAGTAATTGTCTCTTTGTCTATCTCCCAGTCTCTGTCTGTTTGTCGCTGTCTGTCTGTCTCTCTGTCTGTGTCTTTCTTTCTCTGTCTGTGTCTATGTCTCTGTCTGTCTGTTTCTATCTCTCTGTCTGTATCTGTATCAGTCTATCTGTCTCCATCTCTGTGTCTGTCTGTCTTTATTTCTGTGTCTGTCTTTATTTCTGTGTCTGTTTCTATGTGTGTGTCTGTCTGTCTCTCTCTTTCCCCATCAGTCTCTTTCCCCGTCTGTCTTTGTCTGTCTCTTTCCCATCTGTCTCTTTCCCATCTGTCTCTTTCCCATCTGTCTCTTTCCCCGTCTGTCTCTTTCCCCGGCTGTCTCTTTCCAGGTCTGTGTCTTTCCCCATCTGTCTCTTTTCCCTGTCTGTCTCTTTCTCTGTCTGTCTCTGTTCCAGTCTGTCTCTGTCCCAGTCTGTCTCTTTGCCCGTCTGTCTCTTTGCCCGTCTGTCTCTTTGTCCATCTGTCTCTTTGCCCATCTGTCTCTTTGCCCGTCTGTCTCTTTCCAGGTCTGTCTCTTTCCAGGTCTGTCTCTTTCCAGGTCTGTCTCGTTGCCCGTCTGTCTCTTTCCAGATCTGTCTCTTAACCCGTCTGTCTCTTTATCCATCTGTCTTTTTATCCGTCTGTCTCTTTCCAGGGCTGTCTCTTTGCCCGGCTGTCTCTCTCCCCGTCTGTCTCTTTCCAGGGCTGTCTCTTTGCCCATCTGTCTCTTTCCCCGTCTGTCTCTGCCTGTCTCTTTCCATGTCTGTCTCTCTCTGTCTCTCTCTATCTGTCTCCCCACCGACATCTTATTACCTCACACATATGCTTCTTATACTAACAGTTTATTTTGTTCCTATAGCAACCACTGACAGTTGCTATTAACAGCCCGTAGCTCCCACCTCTTTTCAGTTTAATGGAGGCAGAATTTTGGAGAGTAACTGTAAAGCGCGGGGTTAAATTTTCCGGTCAAAACATAAACTATGACGTTCCCTGGGGTGTCTATGCAAAATTTCGTGATTGTAAATGCGATGGTGCAAATTCCTTTAGCGGATATACATACACACACACATCTGACGCCTTGGCCTATCAGGTCGTCACAGGGTATTGTGCAATCTGGCCTTCTGTGCAATATCCACCTCCTCTTTGGTTGTGGGTCCCCAACTAATGGTGTTGCCAACAGCAGTCAATCAAAGTCCTAGGTACACTCTGCACCACACCCACCAGACACACCAGTGGACGGCCTGAGTGGAATAGGGCTGCCCACTTGGGGGGTTGGTTAAGGGGAGGTCAGGAGTGTCAGGAGTAGAGCAGTGAAATGTAGGAAGTGAAGAAGAGAGGAGGTCAGGAGCCGGGCTCCTTGGAAGCACTAGGTGACAGATGGTGGTCTGGGCCTAGTAGGAGCTGGACCCCCGGTCGCAGGGGATCGTGGCAAGGGGCACGGTACTGTTGAGGAGGACAGCCAGTGGCCTTGCACCATCACCGGGCTGGGACCAGGGTACGATGGGGTACGTGAGCCCTAGGTCAGGGAGTAGCTTCAGGCAACCTGACAATTTACCCGACGAGAAGGGAGCTTTCAAGATCCGCTCTCTACCCGCTCCAAAATTGGGGTTCTAGCGCAGCGAGGGGGATAGGACTTTCCACCAAAACGGTCCAGAAAATCCCAAACGTTAACCGTGAGATCAAGCTCCCACAGTTAGCCATATTAGGGAGCGGGACCCGGCTAGTTCCAGACTACCGAGACCAACAGAGAAGTAACTTAGTGCCAGGAGGCAGGTCACGGATCACCAGGCAACACCAATGAGGACGGGACCTGAACTAGCTCCCCTCAGCGGCAGCGGTGTCCAGAACTTTGGTTTACCCAGTTGGCGGTGTCAGATTTGTGGACTGAGTGAGTACAAAAGTGGCCCCTGCGCTCCCTACGGCACCCCCCAGTGCCATCATCGAGTCCCAGGGCATCCCCCCTACACGTGGAGGGTCCTAACACCTGGCTGCCCCATTCCATCACCATCGGGTACTCCCAACTGCAGCGGTGGTACTCCCGAATTACCACAAACCAAGAGTGGCATCACGAACTCTAACACCTCCCCTGTAAATAACCCCCTTCGTTTGAGGGAGCGCACGACCTCCCAGGTCCGGAGACCCCCTCGAACCACGGCGGATCCATATCCGAGGAGCCTGGCTGCTGACGCGGGGGCGGTACACACACAAACATACACACATACACACATACACTCAGCTTTATATATTAGACTAGCTGTAGTTCCCGGGCGTTGCCTGGGATAGTAACTGTCTCTCTGTCTCTCTCCCAATCTCTGTCTGTCTCTCTCTGTCTGTCTCCTTCCTTATCTGTCTTTGTCTATGTCTCTGTCTGTCTGTTTCTATCTCTGTCTGTATTTGTATCAGTCTATCTGTCTCCATCTCTGTGTCTGTCTGTCTCTATCTCTGTGTCTGTAGCTCCCACCTCCATTCAGTTTAATAGAGGCAGGATTTTGGAGAGTAACTGTAAAGCGCGGGGTTAAAATTTTCCGTCAAAACATAGTCTATGACGTTCCCTGGGTCACATGGGGCGTCTGTGCAAAATTTCGTGATTGTAAATGCAACGGCGGAAATTCCTTTAGCGGACATGCACACAGACACACATACATACACTTAGGTTTATATATTAGATATATACAGTACAGATCAAAAGTTTGGACACACTTTCTCATTCAAGGAGTTTTCTTTATTTTCATGACTCTGAAAATTGTAGATTGCCATTGAAGGCATCAAAACTCTGAATTAACACATGTGGAATGAAATACTTAACAAAAAAGTGTGAAACAACTGAAAATATGTCTTATAGTCTAGGTTCATCAAAATAGCCACCTTTTGCTTTGATTACTGCTTTGCATACTCTTGATGAGCTTTAAGACGTAGTCACCGGAAATGGTCTTCCAACAGTCTTGAAGGAGTTCCCAGAGATGATTAGCACCTGTTGACCCTTTTACCTTCACTCTGCGGTCCAGCTCACTCCAAACCATCTCGATTGGGTTCAGGTCTGGTGATTGTGGATGCCAGGAAATCTGGCGTAGCACCCAATCACTCTCCTTCTTAGTCAAATAGCCCTTACATATCCTGGAGTTGTGTTTCGGGTCAATGTCCTGTTGAAAAATAAATGATGGTCCAACTAAATGCAAACCGGATGGAATAGCATGCCGCTGCAATATCTGGTAGCCATGCTGGTTCAGTATGCCTTCAATTTTGAATAAATCCCCATTAGTGTCACCAGCAAAGCACCCCCACACCATCAAACCTCCTTCTCCTTGCTTCACGGTGGGAACCAGGCATTTAGAGTCCATCTGTTTACCTTTTCACGTCGCATAAAGACACGGTGGTTGGATCCAAAGGTCTCAAATTTGGACTCATCAGACCTAAGCACAGATTTCCACTGGTCTAATGTCCATTCCTTGTGCTCTTTAGCCCAAACAAGTCTCTTCTGCTTGTTGCCTGTCCTTAGTAGTGGTTTTCTAGCAACTATTTTACCATGAAGGCCTGCTGCACAAAGTCTGCTTTGTGTCTGCTGCTAGAACTCTGTGTGGCATAGACATGGTCTGAGGTGCTGTTAACCTGCGATTTCTGAGGCTGGTGACTTGGATAAATTTATCCTCCACAGCAGAAGTGGCTCTTAGACTTCTTTTCCTGGGGCGGTCCTCATGTGAGCCAGTTTCTTTGTGGCGTTTGATGGTTTTTGCCACTGCGCTTGGGGACACTTTCAAAGTTTTCCCAATTTTTCGGACTGAATGACCTTCATTTCTTAAAGTAATGATGGCCACTCATTTTTCTTTACTTAGCTGCTTTTTTCTTGCCATAATACACATTCTAACAGTCTATTCAGTAGGACTATCAGCTGTGTATCCACCAGACCTCTGGACAACACACAACTGATGGTCCCAACTCCACTTATAAGGCAAGAAATCTCACTTATTAAACCTGACAGGGTACACCTGTGAAGTGAAAACCATTTCTGGTAACTACCTCTGGAAGCTCATCAAGAGAATGCCAAGAGTGTGCAAAGCAGTAATCAAAGCAAAAGGTGGCTACTTTGCAGAACCTAGAATATATGACATATTTTCAGTTGTTTCACACTTTTTTGTTAAGTATTTCATTCCATATGTGTTAATTCATAGTTTTAATGTATTCAATGTGAATCTACAATTTTCAGAGTCATGAAAATAAAGAGAACTCTTTGAATGAGAAGGTGTGTCCAAACTTTTGGTCTGTACTGTATGTATATATATATATATATATATATATATATATATATATATATATATATATATATTCTCTCTTGTACTGGGGGGATGGCAGACAATTGAGTATCATGTGTTTGAATCCTTGGCCATTTTGGGAGGAGTCTTGAACAATTGGCTATACACACCCCCATGACCTCACAGCTTACAGCCAATGATAGAGGAAATTAATCTTGGTCACAGGCCTCTATATTGCCTGACCTCATATCCTGTGAGGTCTCTTCCTCTCCTGTCTGCTCTCTTGCCTCTCTATCATGTAACAGCATGACGTGTGACCAACATAGCTGGTAATCTATATCTATAATTGCCTTATTCTGTCTGTCTGTCTGTCTGTCTGTCTGTCTGTCATGCTCCGAAATTGTGTCCTTACGGTGACACAAAGCTGATTGGCCGCTGGGCTCGCCATGGCCCCACCCCCCCACACGGATTGGCCTCTCGCCCCGGCTCTCTGCAGGCCCCGCCCCCCTCACGCAATGCACGCTCGCTCTGGCCCAACTGACACAGAGCCGCGACTCCCAGGTGAGTACACACACACACATCAGATCACACTCACTCTCACACTCACTCTCACACACACCTCACACATCACAACATGCTGGGATATCGCTTGCTTCTACACCGGCTCCGTCAGGATCCCGGCAGCGCCAGACATAACCTTGCGATGCTGGGATCTTGACGGAGGCCGTGAAAGCTGGTAACCATTATACACATCGGGTAACTAAGGTCCCTTAGTTACCCGATGTGTATCATAGTTACCAGTGTACACCGGCTCACACTCACTCTCACACACACCTCACACACACATCACATCGCATCCACACATCAAGGTCCTGCAGCGGCGGAAAATACAGACACATAACAGCACACACACATAACAGCACACACATACACACACACAAATCAGATCACACTCACTCTCACACACACATCACATCGCATCCACATACTCACAACATCCTGGGATATCGCTTGCTTCTCGGCGGCGGTACTGTGCTGTTAGCTTCCAGGACCTGCGGGAGGATCACATGGCCAGAAGCATGTGATACCTCCGGATGTTGTGAGTATAAGCGTGTATGTGCGATATCGTCACAGTGTCTGTGTGTGTGAGTGTATGCGATCGGGTGTGTGTGAGTGTATGCGATCGGGTGTGTGTGAGTGGATGCGATCGGGTGTGTGTGAGTGGATGCGATCGGGTGTGTGTGAGTGGATGCGATCGGGTGTGTGTGAGTGGATGCGATCGGGTGTGTGAGTGTCGGCAGAGGAGCACGGCGTGCTGGAGGAGGCTGGGAGCAGAGAGGCTGATCATGGGGAAGGCTGGGAGCAGAGAGGCTGATCATGGGGAAGGCTGGGAGGAGAGAGGCTGATGCTGGGGGAGGCTGGGAGGGGGAGGCTGGGACGAGGGAGGCTGATGCTGGTGGAGGCTGATGCTTGGGGAGGCTGATGCTGGGGGAGGCTGGAAGGAGAGAGGCTAATGCTGGTGGAAGCTAATGCTGGTGGAGGCTGATGCTTGGGGAGGCTGATGCTGGGGGAGACTGGGAGGGGAAGGCTGATGCTGAGGGAGGCTGGGAGGAAGGAGGCTGGGAGGAGAGAGGCTGATCCTGGGGAAGGCTGGGAACGGGAGGCTGATGCTGAGGGAGGCTGGAAGGAGAGAGGCTGATGCTGGTGGAGGCTGATGCTTGGGGAGGCTGATGCTGGGGGAGACTGGGAGCGGAAGGCTGATGCTGAGGGAGGCTGGGAGGGGGAGGCTGGGAGGAAGGAGGCTGGGAGGAGAGAGGCTGATCCTGGGGAAGGCTGGGAAGGGGAGGCTGATGCTGGGGGAGGCTGGAAGGAGAGAGGCTGATGCTGGTGGAGGCTGATGCATGGGGAGGCTGATGCTGGGGGAGACTGGGAGCGGAAGGCTGATGCTGAGGGAGGCTGGGAGGGGGAGGCTGGGAGGAAGGAGGCTGGGAGGAGAGAGGCTGATCCTGGGGAAGGCTGGGAAGGGGAGGCTGATGCTGAGGGAAGCTGGAAGGAGAGAGGCTGATGCTGGGGGAGGCTGGAAGGAGAGAGGCTGAGGCTGGGAGGAGAGAGGCTGATGCTGGGGAAGGCTGATGCTGAGGGAGGCTGGGAGGGGAAAGCTGATGCTGGGGAAGGCTGGGAGGACGGAGGCTGGGAGGAGAGAGGCTGATCCTGGGGAAGGCTGGGAGAGGGAGGCTGATGCTGGAGGAGGCTGGAAGGAGAGAGGCTGATGCTGGCGGAGGCTGATGCTGGGGGAGGCTGGAAGGAGAGAGGCTGATGCTGGTGGAGGCTGATGCTTGGGGAGGCTGGGAGAGGGAGGCTGATGCTGAGGGAGGCTGGGAGGAGGGAGGCTGGGAGAGGTAGGCTGAGAGAAGAGAGGCTGATGCACACACACACACACACACAGACACACACACACACACACACGCGCGCACTGCACAACACACCACACACACACACACACACACACACTGGGAACCACAAACAACTGCCCTACACAGACACCCACACACACAGACAACGCTGCACACACACAACACCCAACACACAAACACCGCGGCACACACAAATATACGCACATACCGCACAACACACACATTGCACAAAACATACCTCCCCCCAAAACACACCACACACACACAAACCGCGCAACACACACACACAACGCTACAGACACACAGCGCTCCACAAACAACGCAACACACGCAACACACATACAACACCGCTCTCACCCCCCGCCACACCCAGACAACACCCAGAACATGTACAGCCCCTACACAAACACTTGGTAACTACACACAACAACATCTATATATATATATATATATATATATATATATATAACAAAAATCATACATGAACTACACAATACGTAAATTCTAGAATACCCGATGCGTAGAATCGGGCCACCTTCTAGTCATCTCATAAAGGGATAATGTTAAGTGTTATGTTGGCTGTTATATAATGTGAATGCTAGGCCAGGGCCACACAAAGGACTAATACGATCCTTGCATGACACTCGGCTCACGCTGGCAGCACAGCGGGAGCCGAGTGTCATGTGAGTGTCACTGCGACTGAGGTCCAATCATGCGATCGGACCTCAGCTGCGAGGGACGGGCCGGCTCTGAGGAGAGGAGGGCCGACGCTGAGGAGGGGAGGGAGAGATTTATCTCCCTCTCTCCTCCGCAGCCGGCTATTGCCATTCTCGCCCTGCACTCATGGTACACCGGTCTACTGCGAGTGCAGTGCGATTTTTCTCTCGCCCCATAGACTTAAATGGGTGCGAGAGAAACAAGGAACGCATTACAGTCGCAGCATGCTGTGATTGTTTTCTCAATCCGATTAGGGCTGAGAAAATAATCACTCATGGGTGCTGGCACATAGGCTTATATTTGTCCAAGTGGAATGCAATGTTTTATCGCATTCCACTCGCTCCGATTTTCATGCCGTGTTTCTTAGGCCTTAGGCGGGCTTTGCACGTTGCGACATCGCAAGCTGAGGCTGCGATGTCGCACGCGATAGTCCCCGCCCCCGCAGCAGCGATATCTTGTGATTCCTGGCGTAGCAAACATTATCACTACGCCAGCTTCACATGCACTCACCTGTCCTGCGACGTCGCTCTGGCCGGCATCCCGCCTCCTTCCTAAGGGTCGTACAACGTCAGAGCGACGTCACACAGCAGGCGGCCAATCAAAGCGGAGGGGCGGAGATGAGCAGGATGTAAACATCCCGCCCACCTTCTTCCTTCTGTATAGCCGCCGGCGGCAGGTAAGGTGATGTTCCTCGCTCCTGCGGCTTCATACACAGCGATGTGTGCTGCCGCAGGAACGAGGAACAACATCATACCTGTCGCGGCAGCGTAATTTTGAAAAAGTCGGAGCCTACACCGATGATACGATAACGACGCTTTTGCGCTCGTTAATCGTATCATCTAGGATTTACACACTACGATGTCGAAAGTGACGCCGGATGTGCGGCACTTTCGATTTGACCCCACCGACATCGCACGTGCGATGTTGCAACGTGCAAGGCCGCCCTTATAGTCAAAGTGGCTGGTATGTAATTGGGGGTTTAATTATGTATTTGCAAAGGTATTTATTGGTGTTTCCTGTATTATAATCTCTAATATATAAAGCTAAGTGTATGTATGTATGTCTGTATGTCTGCTAAAGGAATTCGCACCGTCGCACTTACAATCCCGAATTTTAATCCCACGCTTTACAGTTACTCTCCAAAATCCTGCCTCCATTAAACTGAATGGAGGTGGGAGCTACAGGCTATTAATAGCAACTGTCAGAGGTTGCTATAGGAACAAAATAAACTGTTAGTATAAGAAGCTTATGTGTGATGTAATATGATGTCGGTGGGGAGACGGATAGAGAGAGACATAAAGAGACAGACAGACAGACAGAGACACAGACACAGACAAAGACAAAGACAGACGTGGAAAGAGACAGACAGACAAACTGGCAAAAAGACAGACGGGCAAAGAGACAGCCCTGGAAAGAGACAGTCCTGGAAAGAGACAGACCTGGAAAGAGACAGCCCAGTCAAAGAGACAGCCCAGTCAAAGAGACAGCCGGGCAAAGAGACAGCCGGGCAAAGAGACAGCCGGACAAAGAGACAGAGGGGGAAAGAGACAGATGGGGAAATAGACAGATGGGGAAAGAGACAGACAAAGACAGACGGGGAAAGAGACAGATGGGTAAAGAGACAGACAGACACACACATAGAGACAGACACAGAGATAGAGACAGACAGACACAGAGATGGAGACAGATAGACTGATACAAATACAGACAGAGAGATAGAAACAGACAGACAGAGACATAGACAAAGACAGATAAGGAAGGAGACAGACAGAGAGAGACAGACAGAGATTGGGAGAGAGACAGAGAGACAGTTACTATCCCGGGCAACGCCCGGGAACTACAGCTAGTCTAATATATAGAGTTGAGCGCGGTTCGTGGTTCTTGGTTCTCCAGTTCTAGGCTCGAGTGATTTTGGGGCATGTTCTAGATCGAACTAGAACTCGAGCTTTTTGCAAAAGCTCGATAGTTCTAGAAACGTTCGAGAACGGTTCTAGCAGCAAAAAACAAGCTAAATCATAGCTTGGTTTCTGCTGTAATAGTGTAAGTCACTCTGTGAATCACACTATTATCACATTTCAGTGTATAGTGTGCGTGAACAGCGCCTTCAGATCACTGCTGTTTGTATAATGGCGATCGCCATTTTTTTTTTTTTTTTCTTGTCTTCCTTCCCTAAGCGCACACACACAGCTAAGTGGACTTTGAGCCAGAGAAGCAACGGCATGGGTGATAGGATGTCCATGTCACATGTCCCTGCATTATAAAACCGGACATTTTCTTCCAGGACGTCATTATCTGCCTTCGGCGTCTTTGGTGTCAGACATCACTGTCGCAGCTCCGTCCTCCTGAGTCCTATAGCCGATACAGCTGTATACGCTGCATACACAGCGTTAGACAGCTTAGGGAGAGCACTTTATAGCAGTCCTTTTAAGGGCTCAAACCGGCAGGGTCAGAGCCATAGGTGACAGGTCCTGAAAACAGAGACAGCGTCTGTGTAGCCAAGGTCAGGGATTTCCTCCCTGCATTTCACCATTAGGAGGGAATAGAAAGGCAGGCTTCCATTCCTCTACCCAGAGCACCACAATCCTGCCACTGTACCCTCTTGTCCTCTGCACACTCCAACTCATTATAACTAAGCCATTATACTAGCAAACAGTCAGTGTACCTAGTGGCATCCTATCTGTGGCTATTGGACTTTGCTATAGTCCCACTAGTGCAAAGACATTTGCAGAGCACGTCTGCCTGCATTGCACACTCCAACTTTTTTAAACTAAGCCATTTTACTAACAAACACTCAGTGTACCTAGTGGCATCCTGAACGTGGCTATTGGACTTTGCTATAGTCCCACTAGTGCAAAGACATTTGCAGAGCACGTCTGCCTGCATTGCACACTCCAACTCATTATAACTAAGCCATTTTACTAGCAAACACTCAGTGTACCTAGTGGCATCCTAAACGTGGCTATTGGACTTTGCTATAGTCCCACTAGTGCAAAGACATTTGCAGAGCACGTCTGCCTGCATTGCAAACTCCAACTTTTTTAAACTCAGCCATTATACTAGCAAACACTCACTGTACCTAGTTGTATCCTAAACGTGGCTATTGTACTTTTGTCAATTCACAGTATTGGAACGATATTTGCAGCACGTCTGCCTGCATTGCACACTCTAACTTTTTTAAACTCAGCCATTATACTAGCAAACACTCAGTGTACCTAGTGGCATCCTAAACGTGGCTATTGTACTTTTGTCTATTCACACTATTGTAAACATATTTGCAGCATGTCTGCCTGCATTGCACACTCAAACTTTTTTAAACTCAGCCATTATACTAGCAAACACTCAGTGTACCTAGTGGCATCCTAAACGTGGCTATTGTACTTTTGTCTATTCACACTATTGTAAACATATTTGCAGCATGTCTGCCTGCATTGCACACTCAAACTTTTTTAAACTCAGCCATTATACTAGCAAACACTCAGTGTACCTAGTGGCATCCTAAACGTGGCTATTGTACTTTTGTCTATTCACACTATTGTAAACATATTTGCAGCATGTCTGCCTGCATTGCACACTCAAACTTTTTTAAACTCAGCCATTATACTAGCAAACACTCAGTGTACCTAGTGGCATCCTAAACGTGGCTATTGTACTTTTGTCTATTCACACTATTGTAAACATATTTGCAGCATGTCTGCCTGCATTGCACACTCAAACTTTTTTAAACTCAGCCATTATACTAGCAAACACTCAGTGTACCTAGTGGCATCCTAAACGTGGCTATTGTACTTTTGTCTATTCACACTATTGTAAACATATTTGCAGCATGTCTGCCTGCATTGCACACTCAAACTTTTTTAAACTCAGCCATTATACTAGCAAACACTCAGTGTACCTAGTTGTATCCTAAACGTGGCTATTGTACTTTTGTCAATTCACTGTATTGGAACGATATTTGCAGCACGTCTGCCTGCATTGCACACTCTAACTTTTTTTAACTCAGCCATTATACTAGCAATCACTCACTGTACCTAGTTGTATCCTAAACGTGGCTATTGTACTTTTGTCTATTCACAGTATTGGAACGTTATTTGCAGCACGTCTGCCTGCATTGCACACTCTAACTTTTTTTAACTCAGCCATTATACTAGCAATCACTCACTGTACCTAGTTGTATCCTAAACGTGGCTATTGTACTTTTGTCTATTCACAGTATTGGAACGTTATTTGCAGCATGTCTGCCTGCATTGCACACTCTAACTTTTTTAAACTCAGCCATTATACTAGCAAACACTCACTGTACCTAGTTGTATCCTAAACGTGGCTATTGTACTTTTGTCAATTCACAGTATTGGAACGATATTTGCAGCACGTCTGCCTGCATTGCACACTCTAACTTTTTTAAACTCAGCCATTATACTAGCAAACACTCACTGTACCTAGTGGCATCCTAAACGTGGCTATTGTACTTTTGTCTATTCACACTATTGTAAACATATTTGCAGCATGTCTGCCTGCATTGCACACTCAAACTTTTTTAAACTCAGCCATTATACTAGCAAACACTCAGTGTACCTAGTGGCATCCTAAACGTGGCTATTGTACTTTTGTCAATTCACAGTATTGGAACGATATTTGCAGCACGTCTGCCTGCATTGCACACTCTAACTTTTTTAAACTCAGCCATTATACTAGCAAACACTCACTGTACCTAGTGGCATCCTAAACGTGGCTATTGTACTTTTGTCTATTCACACTACTGCAAATCTATGTGCAGCACCTCTGCATGACAACCTCCTGCTCTGTTTTTAATAAGCTATAATGATAGCACAAAATACTGCCATTTAGTGGCATCATAGAACTGGCTGTTGTATTCCATTAGTGCCCCACTGGTGACAAGCTATTTCTAGCACCTCTACATCACACCCTCATGCACATTTTGATACGCTAATGTTATAGCAAACTCATGGAATTCATTGATGCATTTCATAATTCGGAGGGATAGAAAGTCAGGCTTCCTTTAGCTTTTCCTTCTGTTCATAGACAGCATCTCCAAGACAAATTTCCCCTCCACGTCTAAGTGTGGAGAGTCAGCTAGTGCGCATGCGTGTGCCGATGTACCCCAGCTGCAGCATAATTACAGTGTTTCGCGTAGTGAGTATGCTCAGCCTGACTGTGTTATTCCTGACGCTAAGTCTTCTTTTCGGGATACAGCGCATGCTCCCACACTAAGTGTGAAAAGCCTCTTTGCACAGGTGCTTGCATTCCGTGCCGGGTCTAAGTCCTGTTTTGTGCCTAGACACCATGCTAAAGCTGATAGTCTTTTTTCAGAGACTGTATTTCATGCTACTGAGCATGCTCAGGCACTTCCTGCATCAGAGACTAGGTCCGGTAATGAACTGTTTGGCCCTGGCCCTGATGTGGGGGTCCCATATAGACCACAGGGCATCAGGTGTCCTCCCAAATGGCTTGCAGAGGCCCACACCTATGACTTGTCACCGCATTATTGATGGTCAGACGATGACTGGTGAGGTGTTTGGGTCATGGCAGCCATGAGGTCATCATTGAAGTTGCGTTTCCAAATAGGACGCTAGTTATGCCACTGATGACGTGTCACTCTACTTTTGTCTCCAGGAGGTGCATTGTGGTTCACCCTGGTTTGGGGCGGACCCAGGTTATAAAAGGGACTGGAGCCAACAAGGAGGTGCGCAGTCTTCTATTATGCTCCGAAAGAGCACACCTCCATGTGTTGAACCCATTGCGGCTTTAGGCCAGAGGTAGGCAGGGATAGGGTGGTGGATGCAGGCCACCACCACAGTTGGTAACGCAGAACGGTTAAGACCAGCTCCTGTCCTAACAGTCCTGCTTGTGCAGCCCAGTGGCATTAACAGGCCTGCTGCTGCTGATGCGCCTGCTGTCCACAGGTGTGGCCCCTACGCACACGGTCAGCGTACTCAATGGCCCCTGTGTTGTTAACAGGGAGTTCCTGGGCTGGGTGGGCATGTGGACCCTGTGACGCTAACAGGGCTCACAGTCTCCAGATCCAAATGGCGTCTAACTCGGTTCAGGCTACTATTAGTTTCATAGCCACACAGCTCTGTATCCTCCACCAAACCTTCAAGTTGCCAACCTCTCCTTTTCCAACTGGGAGCACGGTGGACACTGACTGCTGATGGGGATATATACCTTTCTCTTTCTTTTCTTATTAATTTTCGTTATATAGCGGTCACAGATTATATACCACTTTATCCAAATCTGCCAGTCCCACTGTAACAGATGTTGTTTCTTCAGCAAATGTTACAGTTGCTTAACCACCAAATCCACGGACCAAAACTTTTTTCCCCTTTCCAACACACCTGTTCCCCTTTCCAACAGCATCTGTCCTTTTTCAACTCATTTTGGGATATGACCAAAAGTGCAACTGTGCAGGGACACCGTACTCAACGCCATCTCAGCACAGCAGCCATCCCTCGGTCCCTCCCATGTGGACAAGTAAAAGACCATTTCCTCCTATCCATGACAAAGCGTTGAGATTCACTCTGTGCAGCACTGGTGTTTAGTAGAAAAGTAGATCTAAGATTGCGTACCACATTCTGCAGATACTCCTGTATACGTGCGTCTATTTCTATGGCAGGAATTAGTTCGCCAAATTTTGTCTTGTACCGGGGATCTAACAGTGTGGCAACCCAGTATTCAGGATTACTTCAAATTCATACAATCCGAGGGTTATGTAGGTAGTGCAGCAAGAAGGCGCTCATGTGTCTTGTGCATCCAGGAGGACCAAGTCCTTGGTGTGTTGGTGGCAGAGAGGTGAGAATCGTGCATCCTTCCTCTGCCCTCTCCCCACTACCTCGCACAACCGAAATGTGAGCAAGCTCTCACTCATCTGCTGAGTCTTCCATGCCCATCGCCAGTTCGTCCTCCATTTCTTCATGGGCTCCTGCACTTTCATCAACACTTTTTGCTGATACTATGCGCCCTTGTTAATCCCTCTCCCTCACCATGACTGCCGCATAGGTGCCGCTGACCATCTGGACCTCGTAGATCTTGTTATCCCTTCCGCATATGACTCCTCCTGTACTTCCTCCCCTTCCTCTTGTCCCAACACCTGACTCCGAATAATAATTACAGTGTGCTCCATCATGTAGATGACCAGAATTGTCACGCTGAGAATGACATTGCCAGTGCTAAACATCTTCGTCGACATTTGTGAACTGTGTAGCAGGTTGCATAGGTCCTTGATCTGACACCACTCCAGCAGCGTGATCTGCACCACCTCTTGATCAAGTTATCCCAGGCTATATGTCATACCGTATTTCAGCAGGGCTCTGCGGTGCTGCCACACACGCTGCAACATGTGCAGATTCCAATTCCTGCGTGTCGGAACATCGCATTTCCGGCGTTTAACTGCCAGACCCTAAGACTTCCGGAGTGATGAAAGTTGTGGAGCTGCTGTGTGCGCACGATGGAAGTGAGCACATAGCGAGTGTGCACGCTGCACAAGGCCATGTAGGCCGTGATGGTGTTTTAAAAATTGCTGGAGAATCAGATTCAACACGTGAGCCATACAAGGCACGTGTGTCACATTGCCCTGAGGATGGCCCGCAGCCAGGTTTGCATCATTGACGCACACGGCTGTTAAGTCACCAACGGAGTCCGCTCCGGCAATTTGTACTCCAGTCGCCAGGTGACAACGTGTTCCTTTCATGCATAGTGCTGATGATGGGAGAGGAGTCGATGCCAGCGGCGCAGGTGGACGCAGGTTATGCTCACCCACTGGGCTGCATTACCTTGACAGATGCAGAATCTCTGGCTGAATGTAGCTGGTGGGTATCTCACAGATGAAATACCATCATTCAGCTACAACCAATGTGAAGACACCACACCCTTTTTTATGCCCATCCTGTCTGCAGACCACTGCCAGACATAGCTATGAACCTCTGGTTAATTTTACCCCCAGTTCAGTTTTATGATTTTGTGTGCTTGTTACCTGACTACTTTTCCTGCTTGCTGTTTATGTACCTTGTTGGCCGATCCGCATTTCACCTCTGCTTGTTTTCTGATTAAGTCATGGCCGTCCCATTCTGTTCCTGTTCCTCAATTAATGTTTTGACCCTGCCTGACTACTATTCTCTGGAATAGCGGTGTGACTCACATTTCCCATACATTTCAAAGTAAAACTTTGACCGCCTGATGGCATTGAGCTCTGCTGCCAGCATAGTAAGGAGGTGTGTGCTAGTCCTTGTGCGCAGTTGCAAGGAAGGGTGGCCTGACCACACAGGGTTTGCGCCAAGGTGGAGGACCCACACGAGGTTGAAGAGGCAGAAGCAGTGTATTAACTTCTACATACAGAACAAGGATTGAAACAACTCGTGGGGACGGCAAGACTTGTACAGCAGACCCTTCTCCATCTCTCACCATAGTTTGCCAGTGCCCAGTCAGCGACATGTAACGTCCCTATCCATGCTTACTGGTCCAAGTATCGGTGGTGAAATGCACCTGTTCACACACAGAGTTTCTCAAGGAAGCGGTGATGTTGTGTGCGACATGCTGGTGTAGCGCAGGCACACCTTTCTTAGAGAAGTAGTGGCGACTGGGCATCTGGTACTGGGGCACAGTGACAGACATAAGGTCTCTAAAATCCTGTGTGTCCACCATGCGGAAAGGCAGCATTTCCGTAGCCAAGAGCTTACAGAGGGATAAAGTCAACCTCTTAGCTTTGTCATGGGTCGCAGGAAATGGCCTTTTATTTGTCCACATCTGAGGGACAGAGATCTGGCTGCTGTCTGTAGACGGTGTTGAGTAGGGTGTCCCTGGAAAAATGCAGGTTTGTGAGGAAAGTGCAGGCGGAGACATGATGTTGCCTTCATCTTGCCTTCAGATCTGTTCATCTTGTATCATTTTTAAAAAACACAGCAAGCAAGGGTTACTCCAAGCGGAGTCTACCTTTTTTCCAAAAATTGGGCACACAGACACCCCATCAGTGGCAGCACTTGTGCCATAGCTGCAAACAGGATGTTTTGATTTGCATCAAGCACATTCAAAAATACGCCATAATTAACCGTCCCCAGCATGACACCGGGGTAGGTAGATAAAGTCTTTGCTGAACCATGACTTGGTCATCTTGTCTCCTTTTAAAAACAATGTAAGCAAGGGTTACTCCAAGCGTAGCCTCCCTTTTTTCCAAAAATTGTGCCCCACACACACCCACCCATTCAGTGGCAGCACTTGTGCCCTAGTTGCAAACAGGATGTTTTGATTTGCATCAAGCACATTCCAAATCCACAAGCATTTACTCTCCCCAGGATGACACAGGGGTAGTAAATTCCTTCTGGATCCATGACTTGTTCATTTTGATGAACGTCAGTCTGTCCACATTGTCACTCTACAGACGCGTGCGCTTATCTGTCAGCACACACCCAGCAGCACTGAAGACACGTTCAGAGACAACGCTGGCAGCTGGACACGACAAAATCTTCAAGGCGTAACTGGAGAGCTCTGGACATTTTTCTAGATTTGAAGCCCAAAAGGAGCAAGGCTCCATTTGAAAAGTCATTGCATCGATGTTCATTTGGAGATACTCCTGTATCATCCTCTCCATCCGTTGACTATGTGTCAGACTTGTTGTCTCTGGTGGCCTTGCAAAGGAGGGTCTAAAAAAATTATTAAAAGATTCCATAAAATTGCTGTTACCAGCACCAGATCCGGTCCTACTGGTACGGGTAGACTGTTGAAGATGACGAGGCTGTCCCATGTTTGTCAAGTTACAACTGGAAGAATCACTCCCTTCACCTGCACGGTTGTTTGGTGGAAAAGCCGAGCTAAGATCGAGTAACAGCTTCTGCTGATACTCCTGCATACGTGCGTCCCTTTCTATGGGTGGAATTATGTCACAAAATTTGGACTTGTACCGGGCATCTAATAGTGTGGCAAGCTAGTAGTCATCATCACTTCTAATTTTGACAATACGAGGGTCATGTTGGAGGTAGTGCAACAAGAAGGCACTCATGTGTCTTGCGCAGCCATGCGGACCAAGTCCACGCTGTGTTTGTGGCATAGAGGTGCTAACCGTTCTTTCTTCCTCTGACATCTCCCCCCAACCTCTTTCAACTGAAATTTGACCAAGCTCCCCCTATTCTGCTGAGTCTTCCATGTCCATGGACAGTTCGTCCTCCATATCTTCATGTCCTCCTGCACCTTCCTCAACATCTCTCCTGCTACCATGCGCCCTTGTTGATCCCTGTCCCCCATGGTCCCATGCCTGCCGCGTTGGTGATGATGAACGTCTGGACCTTGGTGATGTTGTTGTGTCTTGCGCATATGAATCCTCCTGTAGTTCCTCCCCTTCCTGTTGTCCCACCCCCTGACTCCGAATAGTGTTTAGCGTGTGCTCCAGCATGTAAATGACTGGAATCGTCATGATGATAATGGCATTGTCAGCGCTAAACATATTCGTCGCCATGTCGAAACTGTGCAGAAGGGTGCATAGGTCCTTGATCTGAGATCACTCCATCAGGGTGATCTGCCCCACCTCTGCATCTCGTTGGCCCAGGCTATACGTCATGACGTATTGCACCATGGCTCTGCGGTGCTGCCACAGTTGCTGTAACATGTGGAGAGTTGAATTCCAGCGTGTCGCCACATCGCATTTCAGGCGATGAACCGGCAGGCCGAAAGACTTCTGGAGCGATGCAAGTCGCTCAGCTGCGGCGCTTGAACGGCGGAAGTGAGCAGACAGTTTTCGTGCCCTGTTCAGAAGGCCATCTAGGCCGGGATAGTGTGTTAAAAATTGCTGGACGACAAGGTTCAACACGTGAGCCATACAAGGTACGTGTGTCACCTTGCCCAGGCGAAGTGCCGCACCCAGGTTTGCAGCATTGTCGCACACGGCCTTACCAGGCTGCAGGTTGAGTGGAGACAACCATTTATGAAACTCGGACCGCAGAGCTGACCACAACTCCTCAGCTGTGTGACTCTTATTCCCAAGACATGTCAAGCTAAAGACCGCCTGATGCCGTTGCGCTCTGCTGCCAGCATAGTAATGAGGGTTGCGTGATTCCTTCTGCGCAGTGAGAACGCTGGTGGCCTGACCAGGCAGGCTTGGGGCGGAGGTGGAGGACCCAGATGAGGTGGAGGATGCAGAAGCAGTGGCGGAACTTGGACAGACAGAGGATTGACACACAAGTCGTGTGGACGGCAAGACTTGTGCAGCAGACCCTTCACCATCTATCACCATAGTTACCCAGTGGCCAGTCAGCGACATGTAACGTCCCTGTCCATGCTTTCTGGTCCAAGTATCGGTGGTGAAATGCACCCGTTCACACACAGAGTTTCTCAAGGAAGCGGTGATGTTGTGTGTGACATGCTGGTGTAGCGCGGGCACACCTTTCTTAGAGAAGTAGTGGCGACTAGGCATCTGGTACTGGGGCACAGCGACAGACATAAGGTCTCTAAAATCCTGTGTGTCCACTAGGCGGAAAGGCAGCATTTCGGTAGCCAACAGCTTACAGAGGGATAGAGTCAACCTCTTAGCTTTGTCATGGGTCGCAGGAAGTGGCCTTTTATTTGACCACATCCGAGGGACAGAGATCTGGCTGCTGTGTGTAGACGGTGTTGAGTAGGGTGTCCCTGGAAAAATGCAGGTTTGTGAGGAAAGTGCAGGCGGAAACATGATGTTGCCTTCATCCAACGTTGGTGCTATCGATGTTTGAGAGAGCTGTACACAATCACTTGTTTCCCCTTCCAAACCAACTGACGACCTACCAAGCAAACTGCCTGTTGCGTTTACAGTGGTGGAGGTTGTGGGTGGAAAAACAGGTGTGACAGCTGTCCCCACAGTCCTAGAAGATGACGAGCGCGCGGATGCACTGGAAGGGGCAGGCGGTGGATGGTTGGCTCCGCTAGGCCGCATTGCAGCACGGTGAGCTTCCCACCAGGCCATATGATATTTATTCATGTGACGATTCATGGAAGAAGTTGTCAAACTGCTGAGGTTTTGACCTCTACTAAGATAACCATGCCAAATGTTACAGATCACATAATTAGGGCGATCGTTTTTTATGTCAAAAAAGGACCAGGCTAGGCAAGGCTTAGAGGCCATGCGACCTGTTGATCCACCCCGAATAATGCTCAGAGGCAGAGTGTTGGCTGAGGATGCAGTTGTAGACGTGCTACCAGTGCTCCGACTGTGTCCAGGAAGGCGCAAGGTTACTTCGACGTCGGTTGCATCCTCCTCCACCGCCTCTGTTGACCTCCTCGAGTGTCTGACTGTGGGTTGACAGTAGGTGGGATCTAGGACTTCATCATCAATTGTTGTGTTTGCACTCCCCTCCCCCTCAGACAGAGCCTCTTCTTGCCCTGACCGAATATTTAAGTTGTCATCCCAATCGGGTATCTGCGTCTCATCTTCATCAGTATGTTCCTCATTGTCTATAACCACATTTGTTGGAAAGGCAGCATTTTGGTAGCCAACAGTTTGCAGATGATGAAAGTCAACCTCCAAGCCATGTCATGCCCTTCTAAAAGCATGTAAAACACAGCGAGGGGACTCCAACCACAGTCTCCCTCGTTTCCACTAACTGGGCCACACACACCCCACTTGACTGGCATCGTTTGAGCCCCCTTTTGAAAAAGAAAAAGATGCTTTGCATGAAGCACTCTCAAAAATACGCGTGCCTTTCCCGTCCCCTGGCTGACCCAGGGGAAGAAAAGTCCTCTGAGAGCCATGACTTGTTCATCTTGGTTCTTTTAGAGACACAGCGAGGGGACTCCAACCACAGTCTCCCTCGTTTCCACTAACTGGGCCACACACACCCCACTTGACTGGCATCGGTTGAGCCCCCTTTTGAAAAAGAAAAAGATGCTTTGCATGAAGCACTCTCAAAAATACGCGTGCCTTTCCCGTCCCCTGGCTGACCCAGGGGAAGAAAAGTCCTCTGAGAGCCATGACTTGTTCATCTTGGTTCTTTTAGAGACACAGCGAGGGGACTCCAACCACAGTCTCCCTCGTTTCCACTAACTGGGCCACACACACCCCACTTGACTGGCATCGGTTGAGCCCCCTTTTGAAAAAGAAAAAGATGCTTTGCATGAAGCACTCTCAAAAATACGCGTGCCTTTCCCGTCCCTTGGCTGACCCAGGGGAAGAAAAGTCCTCTGAGAGCCATGACTTGTTCATCTTGGTTCTTTTAGAGACACAGCGAGGGGACTCCAACCACAGTCTCCCTCGTTTCCACTAACTGGGCCACACACACCCCACTTGACTGGCATCGGTTGAGCCCCCTTTTGAAAAAGAAAAAGATGCTTTGCATGAAGCACTCTCAAAAATACGCGTGCCTTTCCCGTCCCTTGGCTGACCCAGGGGAAGAAAAGTCCTCTGAGAGCCATGACTTGTTCATCTTGGTTCTTTTAGAGACACAGCGAGGGGACTCCAACCACAGTCTCCCTCGTTTCCACTAACTGGGCCACACACACCCCACTTGACTGGCATCGTTTGAGCCCCCTTTTGAAAAAGAAAAAGATGCTTTGCATGAAGCACTCTCAAAAATACGCGTGCCTTTCCCGTCCCCTGGCTGACCCAGGGGAAGAAAAGTCCTCTGAGAGCCATGACTTGTTCATCTTGGTTCTTTTAGAGACACAGCGAGGGGACTCCAACCACAGTCTCCCTCGTTTCCACTAACTGGGCCACACACACCCCACTTGACTGGCATCGGTTGAGCCCCCTTTTGAAAAAGAAAAAGATGCTTTGCATGAAGCACTCTCAAAAATACGCGTGCCTTTCCCGTCCCTTGGCTGACCCAGGGGAAGAAAAGTCCTCTGAGAGCCATGACTTGTTCATCTTGGTTCTTTTAGAGACACAGCGAGGGGACTCCAACCACAGTCTCCCTCGTTTCCACTAACTGGGCCACACACACCCCACTTGACTGGCATCGGTTGAGCCCCCTTTTGAAAAAGAAAAAGATGCTTTGCATGAAGCACTCTCAAAAATATGTGTGCCTTTCCCGTCCCTTGGCTGACCCAGGGGAAGAAAAGTCCTCTGAGAGCCATGACTTGTTCATCTTGGTTCTTTTAGAGACACAGCGAGGGGACTCCAACCACAGTCTCCCTCGTTTCCACTAACTGGGCCACACACACCCCACTTGACTGGCATCGGTTGAGCCCCCTTTTGAAAAAGAAAAAGATGCTTTGCATGAAGCACTCTCAAAAATACGCGTGCCTTTCCCGGCCCTTGGCTGACCCAGGGGAAGAAAAGTCCTCTGAGAGCCATGACTTGTTCATCTTGGTTCTTTTAGAGACACAGCGAGGGGACTCCAACCACAGTCTCCCTCGTTTCCACTAACTGGGCCACACACACCCCACTTGACTGGCATCGTTTGAGCCCCCTTTTGAAAAAGAAAAAGATGCTTTGCATGAAGCACTCTCAAAAATACGCGTGCCTTTCCCGTCCCCTGGCTGACCCAGGGGAAGAAAAGTCCTCTGAGAGCCATGACTTGTTCATCTTGGTTCTTTTAGAGACACAGCGAGGGGACTCCAACCACAGTCTCCCTCGTTTCCACTAACTGGGCCACACACACCCCACTTGACTGGCATCGGTTGAGCCCCCTTTTGAAAAAGAAAAAGATGCTTTGCATGAAGCACTCTCAAAAATACGCGTGCCTTTCCAGTCCCCTGGCTGACCCAGGGGAAGAAAAGTCCTCTGAGAGCCATGACTTGTTCATCTTGGTTCTTTTAGAGACACAGCGAGGGGACTCCAACCACAGTCTCCCTCGTTTCCACTAACTGGGCCACACACACCCCACTTGACTGGCATCGGTTGAGCCCCCTTTTGAAAAAGAAAAAGATGCTTTGCATGAAGCACTCTCAAAAATACGCGTGCCTTTCCCGTCCCCTGGCTGACCCAGGGGAAGAAAAGTCCTCTGAGAGCCATGACTTGTTCATCTTGGTTCTTTTAGAGACACAGCGAGGGGACTCCAACCACAGTCTCCCTCGTTTCCACTAACTGGGC
Organism: Anomaloglossus baeobatrachus; assembly: GCF_048569485.1. Taxonomy (NCBI): domain Eukaryota; kingdom Metazoa; phylum Chordata; class Amphibia; order Anura; family Aromobatidae; genus Anomaloglossus; species Anomaloglossus baeobatrachus. The sequence continues at coordinate 106,050,300 of NC_134356.1, read as the reverse complement.
CACACACACCCCACTTGACTGGCATCGGTTGAGCCCCCTTTTGAAAAAGAAAAAGATGCTTTGCATGAAGCACTCTCAAAAATACGCGTGCCTTTCCCATCCCCTGGCTGACCCAGGGGAAGAAAAGTCCTCTGAGAGCCATGACTTGTTCATCTTGGTTCTTTTAGAGACACAGCGAGGGGACTCCAACCACAGTCTCCCTCGTTTCCACTAACTGGGCCACACACACCCCACTTGACTGGCATCGGTTGAGCCCCCTTTTGAAAAAGAAAAAGATGCTTTGCATGAAGCACTCTCAAAAATACGCGTGCCTTTCCCGTCCCCTGGCTGACCCAGGGGAAGAAAAGTCCTCTGAGAGCCATGACTTGTTCATCTTGGTTCTTTTAGAGACACAGCGAGGGGACTCCAACCACAGTCTCCCTCGTTTCCACTAACTGGGCCACACACACCCCACTTGACTGGCATCGGTTGAGCCCCCTTTTGAAAAAGATGCTTTGCATGAAGCACTCTCAAAAATACGCGTGCCTTTCCCGTCCCCTGGCTGACCCAGGGGAAGAAAAGTCCTCTGAGAGCCATGACTTGTTCATCTTGGTTCTTTTAGAGACACAGCGAGGGGACTCCAACCACAGTCTCCCTCGTTTCCACTAACTGGGCCACACACACCCCACTTGACTGGCATCGGTTGAGCCCCCTTTTGAAAAAGAAAAAGATGCTTTGCATGAAGCACTCTCAAAAATACGCGTGCCTTTCCCGTCCCCTGGCTGACCCAGGGGAAGAAAAGTCCTCTGAGAGCCATGACTTGTTCATCTTGGTTCTTTTAGAGACACAGCGAGGGGACTCCAACCACAGTCTCCCTCGTTTCCACTAACTGGGCCACACACACCCCACTTGACTGGCATCGGTTGAGCCCCCTTTTGAAAAAGAAAAAGATGCTTTGCATGAAGCACTCTCAAAAATACGCGTGCCTTTCCCGTCCCCTGGCTGACCCAGGAGAAGAAAAGTCCTCTGAGAGCCATGACTTGTTCATCTTGGTTCTTTTAGAGACACAGCGAGGGGACTCCAACCACAGTCTCCTTCGTTGCCACTAACTGGGCCACACACACCCCACTTGACTGGCATCGGTTGAGCCCCCTTTTGAAAAAGAAAAAGATGCTTTGCATGAAGCACTCTCAAAAATACGCGTGCCTTTCCCGTCCCCTGGCTGACCCAGGGGAAGAAAAGTCCTCTGAGAGCCATGTCCACATTGTCAGTGGACAGACGCGTGTGCTTATCTGCCAGCAGACCACCAGCAGCACTGAAGACAGGTTCCGAGAGAACGCTGGCTGCAGGACAAGACAAGATCCCCAAGGCGTACGTGGCAAGCTCAGGCAATTTATCCAGATTGGAAGCCTAAAATGAGCAGGGCTCAAGTTGCACAATAATGGAATCGATGTTTCCTTGCATATACTCATATATCTGTGTGTCCTCCTCTTTTTCCTTGTCCAGCTCTTTTGTTTTCACATGAGTATATGTCCTTGTCACTTTCCCATGTGTTGTGAGTTGTTTGTCACCTTTTGGACACCTTTGAGGGTGTTTTCTAGGTGTTTTTCTGTGTTTGTGATTGCCTGCCATTGTTTCCTATGCAGTTCGAGTTCGATTCGTCGAACGTTCGACGAGCCGAACTCGAACGAGACCTCCGTTCGGCGAACCGACCTCGAGCCGAACCGCGACCGGTTCGCTCATCTCTACTAATATATAAAGCTGAGTGTATGTGTGTATGTGTGTATGTTTGTGTGTGTACCGCCCCCGCGTCAGCAGCCAGGCTGCTCAGATATGGATCCGCCGTGGTTCGAGGGGTCTCCGGACCTGGGAGGTCGTGCGCTCCCTCAAACGAAGGGGGTTATTTACAGGGGAGGTGTTAGAGTTCGTGATGCCACTCTTGGTTTGTGGTAATTCGGGAGTACCACCGCTGCAGTTGGGAGTTCCCGTGGGTGATGGAATGGGGCAGCCAGGTGTTAGGACCCTCCACGGGTAGGGGGGATGCCCTGGGACTCGATGATGGCACTGGGGGGTGCCGTAGGGAGCGCAGGGGCCACTTTTGTTCTCACTCAGTCCACAAATCTGACACCGCCAACTGGGTAAACCAAAGTTCTGGACACCGCTGCCGCTGAGGGGAACTAGTTCAGGTCCCGTCCTCATTGGTGTTGCCTGGTGCCTGGTGACCTGCCTCCTGGCACTAAGTTACTTCTCTGTTGGTCTCGGTAGTCTGGAACTAGCCGGGTCCCGCTCCCTAATATGGCTAACTGTGGGAGCTTGATCTCACGGTTAACGTTTGGGATTTTCTGGACCGTTTTGGTGGAAAGTCCTATCCCCCTCGCTGCGCTAGAACCCCAATTTTGGAGCAGGTAGAGAGCGGATCTTGAAGGCTCCCTTCTCGTCGGGTAAATTGTCAGGTTGCCTGAAGCTACTCCCTGACCTAGGGCTCACGTACCCCATCGTACCCTGGTCCCAGCCCGGTGATGGTGCAAGGCCACTGGCTGTCCTCCTCAACAGTACCGTGCCCCTTGCCACGATCCCCTGCGACCGGGGGTCCAGCTCCTACTAGGCCCAGACCACCGTCTGTCACCTAGTGCTTCCAAGGAGCCCGGCTCCTGACCTCCTCTCTTCTTCACTTCCTACATTTCACTGCTCTACTCCTGACACTCCTGACCTCCCCTTAACCAACCCCCCAAGTGGGCAGCCCTATTCCACTCAGGCCGTCCACTGGTGTGTCTGGTGGGTGTGGTGCAGAGTGTACCTAGGACTTTGATTGACTGCTGTTGGCAACACCATTAGTTGGGGACCCACAACCAAAGAGGAGGTGGATATTGCACAGAAGGCCAGATTGCACAATACCCTGTGACGACCTGATAGGCCAAGGCGTCAGATGTGTGTGTGTATGTATATCCGCTAAAGGAATTTGCACCATCGCATTTACAATCACGAAATTTTGCATAGACACCCCAGGGAACGTCATAGTTTATGTTTTGACCGGAAAATTTAACCCCGCGCTTTACAGTTACTCTCCAAAATTCTGCCTCCATTAAACTGAAAAGAGGTGGGAGCTACAGGCTGTTAATAGCAACTGTCAGTGGTTGCTATAGGAACAAAATAAACTGTTAGTATAAGAAGCATATGTGTGAGGTAATAAGATGTCGGTGGGGAGACAGATAGAGAGAGACAGAGAGAGACAGACATGGAAAGAGACAGGCAGAGACAGACGGGGAAAGAGACAGATGGGCAAAGAGACAGCCGTGGAAAGAGACAGCCCTGGAAAGAGACAGACGGGGAGAGAGACAGCCGGGCAAAGAGACAGCCCTGGAAAGAGACAGACGGATAAAAAGACAGACGGATAAAGAGACAGACGGGTTAAGAGACAGATCTGGAAAGAGACAGACGGGCAAAGAGACAGACGGGCAAAGAGACAGACGGGGAAAGAGACAGACGGGGAAAGAGACAGACGGGGAAAGAGACAGACGGGGAAAGAGACAGACGGGGAAAGAGACAAATGGGGAAAGACACAGACCTGGAAAGAGACAAACCTGGTAAGAGACAGACCTGGAAAGAGACAGATGGGAAAAGAGACAGACGGGAAAAGAGACAGACAAAGACAGATGGGGAAAGAGACAGACCGGGAAAGCGAGAGACAGACAGACACACACATAGAGACAGACAGAGATAGAGAGAGACAGACAGACATAGAGATGGAGATAGACAGACTGATACAAATACAAGACAAAGAGATAGAAACAGACAGAGACATAGACACAGACATACAAAGAAAGACACAGACAGAGAGACAGACAGCGACACACAGACAGAGAATGGGAGAGAGACAGAGAGACAGTTACTATCCCGGGCAACGCCCGGGTACTACAGCTAGTTGTATATAATTTAGTATATGCTTTTCATATTGATTATATGTGGTAGTATTACATTGTGTATTAAGTGTAGACTTGTTAGCAAATAAACTTGTTATATTTCATTATTATAACAAAGCGAGTCTGCACTAGAGATGAGCCACCCCCCTAGAGTTCGAGTTCGGTTCGTCGAACGGAGGCTCTGTTTGGCGAATGTTCGACGAAACCCTTTGAAAACAATGGCAGGCAAACACAAACACACAAAAACCCATTATACATGTACACATACAGTATGCATGCTGAGCCTTGTAGTTCTGCAGCTGCTGTCTGCTCTCCTGCATACACTAGTGAATTGAGCATGCTGAGCCTTGTAGTTCTGCAGCTGCTGTCTGCTCTCCTCCATACAGGCAGACAGCAGACAGCAGCTGCATAACTACAAGGCTCAGCATACTCCATCCAGGACCGTATGCAGGAGTTTTTTGCCCCCCAAAAAAATTACGTGGGGTTCGCCATGTTTTTGTATGCTAGCCAGGTACAGCAGGCAGCTACGGGCTGCCCCCAACCGCCAGCTACGTATTTGTACCCGGCTGGGAACCAAAAATATAGGGAAGCCCTTTTTTTTAATTATTTCATGAATTTCATGAAATAATTAAAAAAAAAAAATGACGTGGGCTTAGCCCAATTTTTGTGTCCAGCCAGGTACAACTGGCAGCTGGGGATTGGAATCCGCAGTGCAGGGTGCTCAAGCTTTCTGGGCACCCCTGCTGCGAATTGCAGTCTGCAGCTGCCCCAGAAAATGGCGCTTTCATAGAAGAGAGAGAGAGAACAAGAGAAAGAGAGAACAAGAGAGAGAGAACAAGAGAGAGAAAAGACAGAAGAGAGAGAGAAGAGAGAGGAGAGAGCAATGCAGCCTCATTCCGTGAACTGCTCTGATTTTAGAGGTGTGGCCCGCGGCTCACAGCTGATGTCCGGCTCCTCCACTCAGTGCATAATTAAATAAAATTAAATTATAATTATAAATAAATAATAATTATAATTTAAAATAAATTAAATTCTTTACCGGGGCGGCCGGGACTTGAACTCGTGAACTAATGCTTCCTAGGCAGTAGCTCTAACCATTGAGCCACTGCCTCTAATGAGAAACATAGGAAGATTTGGTTACCTTGACCTCTGCATTGCAGAGTGAAGTCTCCGGTGACAGAGCGGCTCACTTCAGGTGCTGCGTAGAGAGGACACAAAGCGCTCGTGTTCTACGGGGCTCCCTGTCATCTTCATGTAGCAGAGCTGACAGTGTCGTGTGGATTACTTTGAACCTGGATTGTTGTTTGGGGATTAATAAAGAGGTAAATGAGGTGTTTTTTTTTTCTTTTATTCCAAATAAATGATTTTTCATTGTGTGTGGTTATTTACTTTCACTTACAGGTTAAACATGGATGGCATCTCAGGGACATGCCTGCCATGATTAACCCCGTTATTACCCATATTGCCACCGAACCAGGGCAACTCGGGATGAGCTGGGTAGAGTCCCGGGACTGCCGCATCTAATGGATGCGGCAATTCCGGGCGACTGCTAAGTGATATTGTTAGGGTGGTGGGCTCCCCATAACGTGGCGCTCTCCATCCTGACAATACCAGCCTCCAGCCGTGTGGCTTTATCCTGGCTGGCATCAAAATTGGGGGGAACCGCATTTTTTTTTTTTTAATTATTTATTTATTTATTTTACTGCACGATATAGACCCGCCCGCCGGCGGCTATGATTGGTTGAAGTGAGACAGCTGTCACTCATCGTGGGGGCGTGTCTGACTGCAACCAATCTTGGGCACTGGTGGGCGCGGAAGGCACGGAATACCTGATTGAATAATGAAGCGGCAGCCATTTTCAAAAGAGGAAAAGCCGCCGGAGATTTGTGACAGTCGTGCAGCGAAACGCCCGTGATCGGTGTGTAGGAAAGAGAGAGGGATTGTGCTGGGGACGCAGGATGCATTTGTTTGGGATACACCAGGTAGAAAGGGCAAAGCAGTAACAGAGAAAATATACCCTTGGGAATATGCATAGTATATCTGAGGTGAGGGAATTAATAGATCCTTTATGCAGGAAGGAGGGAATAAGTATGTTATTGTATTTTACCTTTCCACAAAGGCAAGCAAGCCTTTTTCACATGGGCAGTTTTTTGACCCTTTTACAATGTCGAGCTCAGGCCCAGACTGTTTTTAATTTGTTTTTCTGTGTTTGTGTGATTTATTGTGAACTATAATAGGTAGAGGACTGCCGACAGATAACACTGAACACGGTGAACTGTTGTGTTATACTGTGCATCTAGGCCTTGAAGTTCAGGTTATTAAACTTAACAAAGAATTAAATTAAAATCAGAGAACCTACGAATCAATGTGATTTATGTCTTAAGGGTATTAACTTTTTTTCTGTTTGCTTTGAAAGCAGCTTTAGGGTGATCTCTACAGAGTCACAGTCATTGTTCTCCTGGGACAAGGAGGACAAAACGAAGATGGCTCCTGGAAGAGTGAGTATGGATTTATCTACCATGAAACACTTAGGTAATCACAGTACAGTCACCTGACTAGCTTCCAGTAGCCCCAAATCTGCACAATTGCTGTGGTCTGCTCTATTGGAGCAGGCATGCAACCATGATAGTTTGAGTATAGACAAACAATCAGTCATAACCCCTTTACCCCCGAGCCAATTTTCACCTTAATCACTGGGCTAGACTGCACAGACCTAAACAAAAATCCTTGCACTCAAAACAAGGCCCGTCCTAATGAGATAAACACAGACACCATTTTTGTTGGCAAATATCGGTCACAGCCTTACTGATATATTATTATTTTATAAACTTTTCAAACTCTTAAATTGTAAAAACATAACTTAACTCCAGGTGAGAAGGGACACTACCACAGGACTAAGGACTTCCACTCTCTCACCAGAATGTTGTTGAAACATGCCAAGGAGGAGACCAGTCTCAAACTAGACTCCAACCCCCACCCATTGGGAAAAAAGCCTGTTCCAGTCCATATTGGATCCCAGATAAAAATATGTCCAGACCGATACCTTTCAAGTGCACACCGTCTTGAAACATTAACCTCCAGTTGTCACCTTCCAACTGTCAATGGCGTATGACTACATCATACCGGATAAAGCGGGCCATACACATGTTGACCATGTGCTAGGTACACTCTATAACCTCTCCATCTCTGGAACCTTGCCATACTACCCTCGTTATGATCTCAGACCAAACAATCTGAAGTTCAGAGAAGAACCCCAGGAAATGATCAAAATCCGACCGCATCATTTTCAGAAACTCAGCCGATGTAATGTTCCCGATATCGTTACCACCGGCATACAGAACTAAAATCGTCGCAGCAGATGATTGCTTGCTGATGGCAATCACTTCTGACAAGACCTGAGACCATCTCAGGCCTTGACACCTCTCAAAAGCAATTCAACATTGTGGAATGCTAGATTGCGACTGCTTGGACGATTACCAGCTCTCTGAGCAGCCCAATATACATACAAATGGTCAACAATCCAAATTTTTGGCAACGCTGGACCTATAAAGAAACTAACGTAAGTAAATGTGCTATAAGATTGGTTAATCCTGCAATAAATCGGGATGTACATATCTGACAAAACAAGCCGAGCACCATCTGCCAATACATTGCATATCAGAGTGTGATTATCCCGCCCAACAGCCTCAGTGGCTGCCCCTATGCAAAAGGAATGAGTCCCAAAGAGATCAGGGGGACACCGCAAGTGGTCAAACAGCACCAAAAAAGGGTGGTAAACTGGTACCTAGTGAGGGGGGAACCGTCCTCATGAATTAAAAGTGAAGCCAGTAGTCCGATGAACCAAAAATGTCCTCAGCAAACGCAAAGGGCAGGCAGGGCCAGGGGAAGAGAACAGTCTAATCCAAGTACCTCTACCCGCTTGGTCAGTTTTGGACTATCGAATGCGGTTACGAATGGAAGAATCCGTCAGCAGTATGTCACACAATTGAAGGTTACCCAAACTCTTCTTGGATGGAGGGACGGGTTCACTGACTCTGAGGGCCCAGAAAAAGGCCAAGCTAAAGACCATGAAAAACAGGGAGACCTCCCAAGGGGTTGAACAAACCAGCCTGCAAAAATAGATTAACCAAAGAAGCATCGGGTAAGAAATGGGGTGCCTATTATTTACGGATTGGCGGGACTTAACGCAACTTTTAAGGGATTGTCGAATAACAAAAGATTTAGTGTAGTTGAACGTTCCCATCAAACAAAAATGGAACGAAATACCCAATAAATGCCTCTGAGCTTTAGAGGCAGAAGAACCAGAGTTATAAAGGTGCATCAAATATTGGAGGGTAACCTCCAAACGGGTAAAGTTGTCAAAACCATTGGCCCTGCCAGCAATACTTAACCACTATTGTCTCGCCTTACCATAGAGCTGCCACATTGAAGGGGAAACCGAAGTCCCAATTCATGTCAGACGTTGGTCCCAACAAGATCCCACAGCAGTGGCGCAATGACAACCCGCCAGGCTGGCATTGGGTATCAGCTGAGAAAACTCCTGCAAAAAGGAATGAGACAATAAATATGCGGCATTACTCTGGGAACCTGTAGCCTGTAAAGCTCGGACCCAAATGTTATTTTTCATGCAGTGTAACACCAAGTGGTGAAAAAGAGCCAGCACCGGGGGTGATGAAGAAGCAAGATGTTAAACAGAACAAACTGTTAGAGGGTTTTCAACATGAAGCAAAATATTACAATTAGCTAGCAACTCATCCCATAACTCAAAGGCCATGACAATAGAGAACAATTCCAAAAGCAGAACATTACGGACAGCAGGAGAAAACCAGGTTAAAGTACCGCGCCAAACCACAGGAGTACAGATGAAATTAATAGATCTCTTTTCTTTATTATCACAGGTCTACGCGTTTCAAGGACATATCCGTCCTCTTCCTCAGGACAAATGCAGAGAACCTGACCTGTGAAAATAAAGAAAAGAGATCTATTAATTTCATCTGTACTCCTATGGTTTGGCGCGGTACTTTAACCTGCTTTTCTCCTGCTGTCCGTAATTACTCCGTTTCGCGGGACTGCTGCCTTCCACGTTACTTTTATGCTGACAAAGGGGTTGTGACTGTCACAACCTTATCAGGTGAGTGTCCCTTCTCACATTCACCTCACACTGTTATACCGGGTAAGACCCTATTTGCGCCTTTTCTTCCCACAGCCTCCTTGCTTTCTGAAAAGCAGAACATTACCAGTCAAACCAGACGTTACCCAAGATGAGGGCCAGGGGCCTCGGCACCGATTGCCAAAAACAGTGCCAAAACCATCCGGCAAAGACGTATTGGTGAGCAAAGATAACTCCTGGCTAGACACCAAAGAACCCATGATGTAACTGCACCCATTAAAGGTGGAAAAAAATTGAGACCAAATCAGTAAGTCAGAAAACAAGGGCTTAGTAATCCGAATCCTGTGGTCAGGGCGACGCACCCCTCTGGTGGACACTGAGTGGCGTCGAGAAAAACCCTCCCCATAGGAATTACCCTGCATGAAAAAGCCAATGAACCCAGCAAAGACTACATTTGGAGCAATGTAACTTTCCCTACAGTACAAAAACCCTCGATCAGCTGCAACAGGGTCTGAATCTTTTGTGCAGGGAGCTGGAAAACTATGGACATCGTGTCAATTTCAATACCTAGGAAAGAAAGTACTGTGGATGGGCCCTCAGTGTTCTTGGGGGCCAAAGGGATGCCAAACTTAACCATCAATGTTGAAAAAGTGCCCAATAATTTTTTGCAGTCACCCGAGCCTCTTGAGCTAATAAAAAAAAAATCGTCCAAGTAGTGAGTGACAAATTTTGAGCCAGTCCCGTACCGCACCACCCATTCAAGAAATGAACTGAAAAGTTCAAAATAATGTCATGAAATAGAGCATCTCATAGGAATGCAAGAATCGTAAAAATAATTGCCATCCATGAAACAACCCAACAGATGGTAACAGTCCGGATGAACAGGTAACAGACCTGATTTCGGTCTTAGCCAAAAGTGCACCGCGGCCAGACTCTTGTATAAGAGAAACTGCACTGTCAAAAGATGCATAGAAAACCGAAGCGTCCTTGTGGGGAATAGCATCATTAACAGAACCACCGTGCGGGTGAGATAGGTGGTGTATCAGTCGAAGTTTGCCAGGTTCCTTCTTAGGGACAATAACAAGCGGGGACACCCATAGATTTGAAAAGGGGGACATCGAAAATGGACCTACAATCTTGTCCAATGAAAGCTCCTTATTGACCTTGTCCCTCAAAAGGGCAAGCCGACGGCGAAAATCTTCATCATACCGCCACTACCCAGAACCACCGTGAGTTTTGTTTAGGGAATATAAATTTGGTCCTGGTAAATAAACATTTCTGAACAACGCTCGGGATGTTTCTGACCCATGATACAACCCAGAACTGAAACTCCTGTAGCCAATTATTGATTGTTTTCACAATTCTAGGTTTGTTATCATAAGTCCTATCAGCAAAAAAAAACATTCCTTATCAATGGTATGTTTATCAGGAGAAATTAGAGACCAAATATCAATGTACCCATATTTGTATGGGTACCGAGTGGGGTAACACAGCAGAAAAAAGAATATTTGTGTATGCTAGCTTGAGGGGGTGGTGGCGGCGGGGGTGGAAAAGCCAAACCCTGTTTGGCCAAATGTTCTGCTAACACCTTCTAAACTGGGGCTAAAGTTAAGCTGTCTAGTCACCCCAAGACTCCGTGAACTTAACAGTCTCTGAAGAAGAAGATGCCGTGGGAAGGAGCATTCCTCACATTCCCAGGCTGTTCAGAAGCAGGCTGTATCCATGTCTGTGCATGCCCCCCAGGCATCCATGAAGAACCTGAGCCCTCAGATGATGAAGAGGGAGAACGCCATTTTGAGGACCTGGAACACCAACTCCTGCCAGACGAGTGTAATCGACGGCTTCCTCGCAAGTGAGAGGAGTGCCTGGAGGAGTGCCTCGAGCGCTTCCGTCTGCAGTGTGGCACTGACTACACTGGTCATAATACGTGACACAGAGGGAGAACAGGACCGGTCATGGAGTAGAACATAGGCAGGACCCCTAGGGTCTGCGAGAAGTGGAAGATTGGCATGTAACAGTTGGGGATTGATATGGGATGCCAAGGGCAACTGAATCAACTGAGGGGTCAGGGTAGGTGGCAAACTACAGTCTGCTTAGATAAGTGGGGAAGACAAGGAGGCCGAATGAGTGGGGAGATGTGAACCACCAAAGATTCTTTAGAGTTGGAGGGGTTAACATGCTTGAGGTCCACCTCTGCCACCCATAAAGATGGACACACACTAGACCTTATCTTCACCCGCCTCTGTTCCCTTTCCGACCTCACAACTTCCCCCCTCCCCCTATCTGACCACCATCTTCTTACCTTTTCAGCCCTGTCCTCCTCACCTGGCCCCCCTGTCCAGCACCTAGCACATCCCCGCAGAAACCTTGCACACCTCAACATTCACACCCTCTCTGACTCTATCCTTCCGCTGTCCTCCAATATCGTCCCTCCACGACACAGACAGTGCCACCACTTTCTACAACACCACTCTCACATCAGCTATTGATTCAGTCGCCCCTCTTATACATGTCAGAGTGAAACGAATCAATAGACAGTCCTGGCACAACAGCCTCACTAAAAAACTTCGGCAAGCGTCTAGGGCTGCAGAGCGGCAGTGGAAGAAAACGCACTCCCAGTAAAACCTCACCACATTTAGAAATGCAATTCACACATTTCGTTCAGCCCTCACCTCCGCTAAACAGGAATACTTCAGAAACCTCATATCAACTTTAACACACAACCCCAAACAATTATTCAATACTTTCAACTCCCTCCTTCGCCCACCACTTCCCCCTCCAACTTCCCTCATTTCTGCAGAAGACTTTGCCACTTACTTCAAAGAAAAAATCGACCACATAAGGCAAGTCTTCTCTGCACAGCCACCACAACCCCATCATATAACTGACCACTGCCCTTCCCCCATAAACTCCCTTCCCACCATCACCGAAGGAGAGCTTGCACGTCTTCTCTCAAAAGCACACCTCACTACCTGCACACTTGACCCCATCCCATCCCACCTCCTCCCCAACCTCACCACTATCCTTATTCCAGCCTTAACCCATCTTTTCAACCTATCTTTAACGACTGCTACCTTCCCTTCTGCCTTTAAACATGCAACAGTCATGTCCTAAAGAAACCTTTCCTCGATCCAACCTCTACTACCAGCTATCGCCCCATATCACTACTCCCGTTCACCTCAAAACTCCTGGAACAGCATGTCCATGCTGAACTTTCCTCCCACCTCTCCTCCAACTCTCTCTTTGACAACCTACAGTCCGGCTTCCGTCCACATCATTCCACTGAAACTGCCCTGACTAAAATCACAAATGACTTACTGCCAAAGCTAACAAGCATTTCTCCATACTCCTACTTCTAGACCTGTCCCCAGCCTTCGATACTGTCGACCACTCCCTCCTATTACAGATCCTCTCTTCCCTTGGTGTCAGAGATCTTGCCCTCTCTTAGATCTATTCATACCTTTCTAACCGCACTTTCAGTGTCTCCCACTCCCACACAACATCTTCATCCCTCCATCTCTCGGTTGGTGTCCCTCAAGGCTCTGTCCTGGAACCCTTACTTTTATTTACACATTTGGCCTGGGACAACTCATAAAGTCCCATGGCTTCCAGTACCACCTATATGCCGATGACACCCAGATCTACCTCTCTGGCCCAGATGTCAAATCTCTGCTGTCCAAAAAGTGTCTATCTGCTATATCCTCCTTCTTCTCCTCTCGCTTCCTAAAGCTCAATGTGGCCAAAACTGAACTAATCATCTTTCCTCCATCTCACCTACACTCTCCACCTGATCTATCTATTACAATAAATTACACCTTGCTCTCGCCAGTACCCAAAGTTCGCTGCCTCGGAGTGACCTTTGACTCTGCCTTGTCCTTCATACCACACATCCAATCCCTCACCACCTCCTGCCGTCTTCAACGCAAAAATATTTCCAGAATCCGTCCTTTCCTCAATTCGCAATCTGGAAAAATGCTAGTGCATGCCCTTATAATCTCCCGCCTTGATTACTGTAACATCCTCCTCTGTGGTCTCCCTGCTAACACGCTCACCCCTCTCCAGTCCATGCTTAATTCTGCTGCCCGACTTATCCACCTCTCTCCTCAATACCACCCCGCTTCTCCTCTCTGCATGTCCCTCCACTGGCTCCCAATCTTCCACCGTATCCACTTCAAACTATTAACACTGACCTACAAAGCTGTGCATAATCTGTCTCCTCCCTACATCTCTGAACTAATCTCCCACTACACTCCAACACGTCACCTCCAGTCCTCCCAAGATCTCCTCCTCTCCTCCTCTCTCATTCGCTCCTCACGCAACCGACTCCAAGACTTCTCCCAAGCACCCCCAGTCTCCTGGAACTCACTGTCTCAACACGTCAGACTATCTCCTACCCTTGCAAGCTTCAAACGGAACCTGAAAACCCATCTGTTCAGAAATGCCTACAATCTACAATGAACTCGCTCGACCACCGTGCGGCGCTGCCGCCCGACCACCGCGCGGAACTGCCGCCCAACCACCGCGCGGAGCTGCCGCCCGACCACCGTGCGGAGCTGCCGCCCGACCACCGTGCGGAGCTGCCGCCCGACCACCGTGCGGAGCTGCCGCCCGACCATCGTGCGGAGCTGCCGCCCAATCTACACCCCACCTACTGTCTCCTCCCCATAATCCTATAGAATGTAAGCCCGCAAGGGTAGGGCCCTCTTCCCGCTGTACTAGTCTGTCTACCGTAACTTGTATATGTATTCTGTATGTAACCCCCTTCTCATGTACAGCACCATGGAATTAATGGTGCTCTATAAATAATAATAATAATAATCTAGGACAGGACTGCAGGTGGGTCAGCAAACACACTGCCAGAGTTTTCACCAGAAGAGGCAGCAGAGGAGTTATTATTCCCCATTATGGGATACAGGGGGTTAATATGTAACTGCTGCTGGGAAAGCAGAACAGCGGTAGCTGGGGCTATAGGGACTAATTGAGCTATCAAGGCTTGGGATGGGCTGAGGGGAGTGGAAAGCACAGGACCAAGAAAGGCAGCGAGGAGATGGCAGAACCACAGGAGGAAAGTGAGACCCAGCATAGGCCGCAGGCAGCAGTACCTGCACACTTGGAAAGGAATCTGGGGTCATGAACACAGAGGATGCCGACATGTAGAAGGAAGATGGCGCTACCAGGATCCGCAAGAGCACCGAAGGGGGAAGGGTCATGGCTACGGACTGCACACTGCTGCCGCGATCTCTGGAGACAGAGCCCGGGCAAACAGATGGGCTGAATCTATCAGGTGGGCGGGAGCTGCGCACAGACCAGCAGCCTGCACTGAGGATCTTCGGCACTTCCACTGCAGGTGCAGCTACCATCCGCTGCCCAGGAGGATAGCTAGGCTCCGCAAATAAACAGGCCAGCCACCCTCACCTTCCTGCCTCGCATGGGCCCGCAGTGTCTTCATTATCTGAGGGTCCACCAGATTCATCCTTCTTCAACCGGGCAGAGAACGAGCTGCAGCTGGATCCCGGAATACCAGGGGAAGAGGCCAGACACCGCCCCAGACCCCAATATATAGATAGGAAACACACCCTATAGGTGGGATTGAGAAATCAGCAAGGGCCGGGGTGGTGTCCCCTCCCCAACACAGGGAGAGTGGGATCTGGACAGGACAAATACAGCAGCAGGGTTGACCCCTTGCTGCACAGTCTGGGGCAGTTTCATTATGCACTACACTGCCCACCATTTTTTACAATTCTGACCAGTGTCACTTTGACTGGTTATAACTCTGGAAGACTTCAACAGATCCCATTGATTCTGACATTGTCTTTTCATTACTTATTGTACTTCATGACAGGGGTAAAATTAAGATTTTTTTTTCTTTGCATTTATTTGTAAAAATATCAAAAATTTGGCAAAAATTTAGCAATTTTCAAATGTTTTAATTTTATGCCCATAAATCCGATAGATGTGTCACACAAAATAGTTAGTAAATAACATTTCCCACGTGTCTACTTTACATCAGCGCAATTTTTGAAACATAATTTTTGGGGGGTTAGAAGGCTTCAAAGTTTATCAGCAATTTCTTTTTTCCAACAAAATTTACAAAACCATTTTTTTCAGGGACCAAATCACATTCAAGGGGAATTTGAGAGGCCTAGGTGACAGAAAATACCCAAAAGTGACACCATTATAGAAGCTGTACACTTCACGCTGCTCAAAACCACATCCAAGAAGTTTATTAACCCTTTAGTTGCTTCACAGGAACCAAAGCAATATGGAAGAAAAACAATGAAAATTTTACAATGCAATTTCTCCTGAGTATGCTGATACCTCATATGTGGTGGAAATAAACTGTTTGGCGCATGGCAGGGCTTGGCAGAAAAGGAGAGCCATTTGAATTTTTGAAAGTAAAATTAGCTGTAATCATTAGTAGATGCCAAGTCATATTTGGAGAGCCTTTGATGTGCCTTTACAGTGCATATCCCCACAAGTGACCCCATTTTGGAAACTAGATCCCTTGGAGAATTTATCTAGATGGTTGGTGAGCACCTGGAACCTCCAGGGGCTTCACAGAGTTTTATAACGTTGAGCTGTAAAAATGAAAACCTTAAAAATGTTGCGTTAATGCCAAATTTTTCAAATTCACTAGGGTCACAGGAAGTAATAAACCAAACAATTTCTTGTACATTTTCTCCTGAGTATGCTAATAAGCCATATGTGGTCGAAAACCACTTTTGAGGCACAGTACAAAGTGAAGACGGAAAGGAGTGCCATATTGGAGTGCAGATTTAATTGGAATGGTTTGTTTGTGCCAAGTCACATTGCCAGAGGCCCTGAGGAGCAGAACAGCAGAACCCCCCCCAAAGTGACCCCATTTTATAAACTGCACCCTTCAGTGAATATATTGATACTACAGGTGTGTCAAAAAAGTTTATACTATTGGGCAATTAACAAAAAATAACTATTTTTACAACCAAAAAGTTGTTTTAACCCCTGATTAGAGATGAGCAAGCTTGTTCGATAAAGGTTTGCCAATTTTAAGTTCAATATGAGCTAGTTCGGCTCTGGCTCGTTAACAAGAGCACTTTTCACAAAAGTCGGCAATGTTCGGTTTTGTTCGATAACTGATTGCGTTTTCCAAAAATGCTTTTCTAATAACATGTTATGCTTTTGGATAGGATTGTAGTGCTGTATGATGAACATGGAGATGTGTTTATTGAGTGAAGGGGGTGGGAACATTGGAGAAGCCAGAGTAGCAGTGCACTTATTTTTTTTCTTAACATTACTTGTGGATGTTCCTGCAGCCAATCATGGCACAGAAAACATCCACAAGGTTCAGACACAAGGGCTTTTGACATTGACTTCCTAAATCACATGTCCCTCTGCATATAAAATGAGGACATGCGGCGTCAGCACCATTTTGATTGTTAAAGCTTATGGAAGGTGCTGCTGCCACTGCTGCTAAACAATTAGCTTAGCTAGTGGTATAATCATAGGTAGCTGACATAGGGGAATTATATTGTAGAATAGGGATGTGCAGTGTAGGGAAAGGTGTGTGCCACAAATCAGCATTTCATGATATGAATAGGGATTGCTACTTGTATTGCCTGCTAAAGAGTTGCCAGTGAATGATCTAAATAGGTATTGCTACTTATTACTGCCTGCTCAAAATTAGCCAGTGAACCACATTTCTAGGTATTGTTTATTATTAATGATTGCTTAAAATTTGCCAGTGAAATAGCTAAATCGGTCTTGGCACTTTTTAGTGCCTGCTCCAAATTACCCAGTAACCCATATTTCTAGGAATTTGTACTTATTAGTGCCTGTTCAAAATTAGTCAGTGAAGCACACTTCTAGGTATTGGTACTTATTAGTGCCTGCTCAAAATTTTCTGGTGAACTAGGTAAATAGGTCTTAGCACTATTTTTTGCCTGCTTCAATTTTTGAGCCATGTGAGACACTGAGCACACCACGTTTCACAATCCAGCATTACATCTCCACCGACATCCTCCCTTACAAGTCACGGATTGGTCGTGAACACCTTACTTCACCCTCTCTCAGCACAGCAGCCAGCTCTTGGTCCCGCAGATTTGGTCACATAAAATATCATTTCTTCTGACACATGCCAAAGCAAACAACTTGAACTTCACCATATCTAAACTGTTGGCCACAGAAATGCTGGCTTTCCACCTGATGGATACAGACAGTGTCTGAAGCATTTCCATGGCCAACAGTATTTCCATGGCCAACAGTTTAGATATGGTGAAGTTCAAGCTCTGCGCTTTGACATGCCTGGGAGGAAATTATCTTTTACATGACCAAAACTGCAAGACTAAGGGCTGGCTGCTGTGCTGAGAGAGGGTGGAGTAAGTTGTACATGACCAACCAGTGGACTGTGAGGGAGGTGTAGGAGGAGATGTAATGCTGGATTGAGGAACATGTGGTGTGCTTGGTGTCTCACATGGGTCAAAAATACCAAGCATGGTATCTTCCTTAACAGCTGATGGGTTCTCACTTACCTCTACTGTAGTGGGTAAACAAATGGAGGATCTGCTGTCGGAGACCAGTGTAAGAATAGTTTCGACGGTGACACTGAAGGAAGAAGAAGCAGCAAACGTGGTTGATTTGGCGGCTGGTGGTTGGGTAGGCCCAGTAGTCCACATTTTAGTGCAGTAAGATTCCCACAGTAATGCAAGTTGGTTGCGTTTATGTTGGTTCAAGCATGTAGAAATCAAATTATTTGAATTTTTGCCTCTATTGAGTCATTGCCAACTTCCTGCCAACTGCAGCCCCAGGACCGCTGCTGGCCTAAACCAGAGTTGTTACTGAGGATACAGTGCTTCTTATGGTTGCATCACTAAATGTTTGTGCGGGAATTGCCAAAGTAACATCTGTGTCTTCCTCCTCCACCTCCTCCACATCTGCTGAGCTACTCAGCTGCATGCCTTTGGGTTCACAACAAGTGGGATCTAAAACATCTTGCTCTATGTTGTCCCACTCCACTTTCTGACCTGAAAGCACATTGTAGTACGTGTCCCTCAGGCATCTCAGTCTCATCATCTTCGCCTCTGCATCTGGAGGTTAATTTCAGTTGAGGAGGGTCGGGATCCTGCTCAGACCCTAATTCGTCAGGTCCAGGATCTAACTGACAAATTTTGGGCATCGTTGCAGATGCTTTCCTCCCCTTAAGTCTACAAATTTTTGCAGTAGACCTCTGATGCCCATGGGATAGAATATGTGAACAGCTATACAGGCTTGCTCATGTGTGGTTCACCACAGTCAGTTTGCTGTTTGAAGATTTGTGACATGGGGGAAACAAGTGTAATTGGGATGGCACCTCTGAGGAATGAACTGTGTTTGATATTGACTTGCAGGAAGAGGAGGAGAAGCCACCTGATGCAGCACTTGCCATCCGCTGTAGCACAAGCTGTTTTTCATTCTTCTTCTGACAAAGAAATCTATTGGAGTAGGCTGTCCAATAACAGAAGTTGTTCTCATTTCTCATGGGATAAGAGGAATCGTTGTTTTCTCACATTCCACACGTACACCTCGAACACCCCAACCACCTACTCACCTTTCCACCACAACCTCATCGTTATTTACCACTCATGGTTGATGTACCCTTCCACTTTCAAACAGAGTTTCACAACCCTATGCCCACACCTGTCAGACACCGAACACAAAAGATAAATTATTATTTCTTGCTTGAGATGGCAATATTTTGAAGGCACTAAAAAGTTCCAATAACTAGAAATGTGGGTCTGTGTGTAATTTGGAACATATACTGAAAAGTACCAAGACCTATTTAGCTAGTTCACTAGCAAATTTACAACAGGCACTACTAACTAACAATACCTGTAAATGTGGTTCACTGGCTAATTTTGAGCAGGCAGTAATAAGTAGCAAAGCCGATTTAGATTGTTCACTGGCAACACTTTAGCAGGTACTCACAAGTAGCAATGCCTATTTCTATCATAAAATGACGATGTGTCAAACACTTTTCCCTACACTGTATGTCCCTATTCTACTGTGAATAGAATTGAGAAATTTTCAAAATTTTCACCAAATTTCCAATTTTTACACAAATACATGCAAAAAATATCAGTCTAATTTTATAACTATCATAAATGACCATATGTCATGAAAAAACAGTGTCAGAATCACCAGGATTCATTGATGCATTCTAGAGTTAAAACCTATCAAAATGACACTGATCAGAATTGCAAAAAATGGCCTGGTCAGGAAAGTATAAATGGGCTTGGGAGGGAAGGGGTTAAAGGGAACCAACCACCATCACTTACCCGTATAAAGTAAAGGCAGTGTCATACTGACACTAGCATAGTGATTAAAAGAATAACCTCAGTTTTCAGATTGAATCTTTGATTGCAGAAAAAAAATGTTCAGAAAGGTCCAGAAATTGGTGCTTTCGAGTATTGACTTGTGTAGTAGGGTGTGCCTTGGTGGGTAACTTCCTTTATGTAAATTACTGATTTGACATCCTCCTGACTTGTCTCTTTTCTTTATTTACATTTTGCTCTGCATCGTCATTACCGCTGTTGGCAGCGTTTACGCATTACTAGTGTAATAATTAGGGATGAGCGAATGCATTCGCCACTATTCGGTATCCGACGGATAATGGGATATTTGAGGTATTCGCTATCCAATGGCTAATATGGTATTCGCTCCAGTACTTTCATTTTAATTTCTGGACTTCCTGGCACCTTTTTCCAGTCAATGAACACATCTGATGTTGCTTGCTCTCACAGTAACGCCGCAGCCATCTTTGTTGTGGTGTTACTGTGTTTGGCTTGGCCGCACAGCATCATAGGGGCTATATAAGCCAGAGGCCATTATGGTCTCTCCCTCTCTCTTTCTTACTCACCGATCACGGGCGCGGTGCTGCACGGCTGTCACACTGTTGCGGGTTCTCCAGCTTTTGAAAATGCCGGCCGCACATTAATCCATCTCGTGTTCCCTGCTTCCCCTGCCCACCGGCGCCTATGATTAGTTGCAGTGAGACACGCTCCCATGCTGAGTGACAGCTGTCTAACTGCAACCAATCACAGCCGCCGGTGGGTGGGTCTATATCGTGTAGTAAAATAAATAAATAAATAATGTAAAACAACGACATGCAGTCCCCCCCAAATGATATCCAGCCGAGGTAAGCACCCAGCAGCGGGCCGATATTCTCAGGCTGGGGAGGGCGAGGGCCATGGTTAAGGTCCCCCATCTTGCAGCCGAGAATATCAGCCCACTGCTGCCCCGAGAATGTCGCATCCATTAGATGCAACAGTCCTGGCATGTCACCGGCCCTTCCTGATTGCCGTGATGCGGTTGGCCATCAGGGTAATAATGAAGGAGTTAATGGCAGCGCATCGCTGCCACTAAGTCCAAGATTAGTAATGGCAGCATCTATGACACGCCATCAATAATCTCTAAGTAAAGTAAATAAACACAAGACGGAAAAATCCTTTACTTGAAATAAAACACCAAAAAGCCCCCTCTGTCACCACTTTATTAACCCCCCAAATATCTAGGTCCGGCGTAATCCACACTCGGCGACGTCTGTGAGCGAGTGCTCAATGCAGCCTCATTCCGTGAACTGCCCCGATTTTAGAGGTGTGTCCTGCGGCTCACAGCTGATGTCTGGCTCCTCCCTTCAGTGCATAATTAAATTAAATTATAATTATAAATAAATTAAATTCTTTACCGGGATGGCCAGGACTCGAACACATGAGCTAATTGTCCACAGGTAGCAGCTCTACCCATTGAGCCACTGCCTGTAATGAAAAACATAGGAAGATTTGGTTATCTTGACCTCTGTATTGCAGTAGAGAAACCAGAAGCCGATTATTCAGCTACAAAGATGATAGATAGGTAGATAGATAGAGGGATAGATAGATAGATAATGGATAGATAGACAGATAGATAATGAATAGATAGAGGGATAAATAGAGGGATAGATAGATAAATAAATAGAGGGATAGACAGATGGATAGATAGATAGAGGGATAGATAGATAGAGGGATAGATAGAGGAATAGATAGATAATGGATAGATAGATGGATAGATAGAGGGATAGATAGATAATGAATATATAAAGGGATAGAGAGACAGATAGAGGGATAGATAGAGGGATAGATAGATAGATAGATAGATAGATAGAGGGTTAGATGGATAGATAGAGGGATAGATGGATAGATAGATAGATAGATAGATAGATAGATAGATAGATAGATAAATAGATAGAGGGATAGATAGAGAGATAGATAGAGGGATAGATAGAGAAATAGATAGAGGGATAGATGGATAGATAGATAGATAGATAGAGGGATAGATGGATAGATAGATAGATAGATAGAGGGATAGATAGATAGAGGGATAGATAGAGGAATAGATAGATAGATAGATAATGGATAGAGGGATAGATAGAGGGATAGATAGATAGACAGATAGATAGAGGGATAGATGGATAGATAGAGGGATAGATGGATAGATAGATGGAAAAATAGATAGATGGATAGATAGATAGAGGGATAGATAGAGGAATAGATAGATAAATAGATAATGAATAGATAGATGGATAGATAGAGGGGTAGATAGATAACGGCTATATAAAGGGATAGAGAGATAGATAGAGGGATAGATAGAGGGATAGATAGATAGATAGATAGATAGATAGAGGGATAGATGGATAGATAGATAGAGGGATAGATAGATAGAGGGATAGATAGAGGGATAGATAGATAGATAATGGATAGATAGATGGATAGATAGAGGGATAGATAGATAGATAATGGATATATAAAGGGATAGAGAGATAGATAGATAGAGGGATAGATAGTTAGATAGAGGGATAGATAGATGGATAGATAGAGGGGTAGATAGAGCTATAGATAGATAGATAGATAATGGATAGATAGATAAATAAAAAAGGATAGATAGATAGACAGGCAGACCGATGTCAAACACATATATAATGTCCCACCTCCCTGCATATTCTAAGTTGGCACTCTTCAGTGACTTTCATGTGGCACTAAAGGGTGCCTAGCCTTGTATTTAGCCAAAAAAATAAATAGTTAAAAAAAAAGCGACGTGGGGCTCTTTTTTATAATTATTTATAATTAAATAATAAAAAAAAATGGGGTTTCCCACAAATTGGTTCACCAGCCAAGGTAAAGCGGACAGCTGTGGTCTGGTATTCTCAGGGTGGGAAGGTCCATAGTTATTTGCCCTTCCCAGGCTAATAATAGCAGGCCTCAGACGCCCCAGAAGTGGCCCATCCATTAGATGCTCCAATCCTGGCGCTTCGCCCCAGCTCATCCTGTGCCCTGGTGCGGTGGTAAATGGGGTAATAAATGGGCTTGATACCAGATGTGTAATGTCACCTGACATCAAGCTCAGCAGTTGGTGATGTCATGGCGTCTATCAGATACCCGACATCACCAACTGTCAGTAATAAAAGTAGAAAAAAAATAGATGAAAAAAAAAAATATTTGAAAAAACGCTCCCCAAAACATTCCCTCTTTCACCAATTTATTGTAAAGAAAAAAAAATCTCCTGTAATCCATTTTGGAAGTCGTACGACAACTCTGAACCTTCTAGAATATGGGAGGCACGCTCAGGGAACGTGTCCCCCATTTTCTAGGAGTGCAGACCCTCCATGTGAGGAGTGTGGGTGCAAATAATCTGCACCTACCGTCCCCGGGTCACAGCAACAGAGTCCGTGCAGCCAGTGCAGCTCCACAACTCACAGTGAACACAGGAAGCTGTGCTGAGTCTGACAGCCGCGCTCTGCGCATGCGCCCAGCATTCATTGTGAAGGAGGAGGGATGCGGGAATCAGCGCTGCAAAATGGTAAAAACTGCCGGGGAACACCGGGAGACACTGGGGTGTTACAGGGGGGGACTTAGCTGGACCCAGGGAGTAGTTTTCTGTCACATGTGTCATGGCACATGCGACAGAAATCAGAGGAAGAGGGTGAATGCGGGCGTCGCGTTAGTGTGCGTCCTGTCATCTTGGATGAATCGGGAGGGGGCAACAATGCAGTGAGGCACCTTCTATAGGCTATGCCCATACTGTTTCTGCCTTTTCCCATGCATTTCAGCCTTTTCCTCAGTCACCACAGGTCACCGACGGGTCCAACATGAAATTATTCTGGTTTTTCATAGACTTGCATTGGGTGTCAGATATTCGCGAATACTCAAATAGCTGGGAGGTATTCGTCGGATATCCGTCGAAGCGAATAATAGAGTATTCGATCATCCCTAGTAATGATGTTTTCATTAAAATGGAACTTGAGTCAGCACATGCATTTACTGAGATCTCTTGCGCCATATTATTGAAGACACTGTGGATAGGACTATGAGCGGCATCAGTTTATGCTCAGATTTGTTTTTTCATCTGCGCATGCAGCAATGCAACTCATAGTCTTCTCCACAGTGTCTTGAAAAAATGGCACCAGAGATTGCAGTACACGCATGCGCTGACTCTGGCGCCATGATATCATTATATCGGCAATGCGCACACACTGCTAACAGTGATAATGTTGGTACAGTGCAAAATTTAAATAAAGAAAAGGGGGAAGCCAGGAGGACAATGGAGGAAAAATTTACACAGAAGATCCAGCCCACAAAGGCCCACCCCGCTACACACATATTCAAAGAATGAACTAATTTCTGGATCTTTATGGGGTTTTTTCTGCAATCAAAGATCCAATCTGAAAACTGAAGGTATGATTTTAATTACCATGCTAGTGCAAGTATGGCACTGCCTTTACTTTATATGGGAAAATCCTGGTGGTTGTTTCCCTTTAGGACCTCCTTACCGCAGATAAGGGATCCTTTCTTCAGCTTAGTTCTTTTTAGTGATGTTCTGCACTGTTAGATAGACCGTCCGGCTTTTAATAGGCACCTCATCCTGCTGCTGGTCCTGAGTGTTGTTCCACGCCATTAGTTTGGCCTTTTGGCCTGTAATAAGGACTTCATTCTGCTGATCCCTCAGGGCAAATTTCCATGAGGTGAGGTAGGCCTCTTGGCTTGTAATAAGTAAGGACCTTGTCCTGCTCTATAACTTAACTAGGGTCCTCTCTGGCCGAGACTGGGAATGCTGTTGATGTTTAATCTTTGCTTTTCTTCAGAACATACTATCTGATATATGGTGGCCCCCTCTTCGCACAGAACACCACTTCTATGTGTAGTACCCCAAAGGGCAGGTGGTTAACCTACTCGTCGCCGGGAAGTCGCAGGTCGGGTCAGGCGATGTCACGGGTGGCCTTGCCCTGTTCCGTTGCCCCAATGCGTACAGTAAATGGTGGGTGAAGCAGGGTATTTGGGAAAGTTTGTAGTAACGCCACCTGTGGTATGCAACCAGGGAATAGCCGCTGCAGGATTCCTTTACGGGCCAGGTGTTATGGCAACCAGGATGGTGTCACTCCCCACAGGCGGAGCAGGCCCCGGGTGGATGAAGAGAAGAGCTAATGGCGGTTGGCGCCTAAATGCTGGGCAGCGATGCCAGTAAGGACTAGCCAACACAGTCTCTATGAGTTTAAGGTGTAGTTTACTCACAGCTTCAGTCAACAGTTAAGTAGTACAGGTCACTGCCGTGATGGGCTCAGGTTGATCCCGGATCTATTGGAGTTCAGAACCGATGCGGGTGGGTCCTTCTTCACTGCGCTTTTTAGCGTGGGTCCCTGTGGCTTGAAGCACTTGGAGTCCCTTCCGTACTAGGTAGAGTACTGTTCCCTATTCCAGTAGCGTGGATCCCCTTGAGTCTGACCGTGATTAAGGCCCGGGAGTCCTAGGTGCATTTGGCTCTGAAAACTTGGGTGGTCAAAGAAGCATAGAACCTCTCCGTCTGGCAGAATCTGGTGATACAATTTGGAATTACACCACCCTAGGCTGCTTCCCCCTGAACTTCGCTGGTCCAAGGGGAACTGACACGGTATCCTTCACAGCGACCATTAAATTCCTATGTCCCACAGGAGCTACCGGGAAAGATGTCCACTCACTGTCACTCCTGCTGGAGAACTCCCTAAATTACTGCATGTGTGACTCCTAGCTCCCCTTGTTGGCCACACCTACCCCCGCTCAGGTCCTAAGATAGTGGTATTGGGGCCCCAGTTGTGATGGCATACTGTAAATGCCAGACTGTAGGCGACCCCTTTGGTACCCAACCCAGTGGGGAAAATGGCAACCCATGTGTGTATGTGGTTGTGTATGGTGAAACCTGTACCAACCTCCCTTGGATCCATGATCAGTACTACACTCCCGAGCCTCAGGGGTGCCACATATGCATGGCTGCAAACAGCTAGACCATAGGTCTCTTACTTCTCAACACTAATCCCTATCTCACTGATAAACAGAAAATTGATTTTCCTGTGTGCCCATGTAGCTCTCCCCATCCTTGGCTGGTCCCCAACTATTAACCCTGTCTGTAACTCACTGTTGCTGGCCACAAAGTAATTAAAACAACATTGTAAACATTGCAATGCATTATATAATTACAAGATATTCAAAGGCCAGTGTGAGCAGCTTTTCCACTACTTTACACATAGAGAAGATTCATATAATGTTTTTAGCTCTGCATGTAGTTGGAAGCGGAGTTGGTTAGTTAGTTGTGCTGTTGCAAGAGCTTCTGACCTGATGTACCTCTCTTTCGATTTCTGCTAGGTTTTTCATAAACACGATTTAAAGCTTTGTGCAAATCTCGTGAGATGAAGGATCTGGAGACAGGGAGATAAGAAGATAGAGGGGTATCTCCCTCATCGCTTTCCATGCTAATAGTTAAGGGGTATGCCTGTTAGCTGGTATTCTTTTGGGGGGGGAGGCTTTGGATGACCATTTCTGTAGTAACTTGTTCAAGTCTTCTTGAGAAAGTATCTGCTGATTTTCCCCATGGAGATAGAGTGTTTGCGTTTATAGCATGCAGGTCCCAACTAATTAGCAAGACAGAATATTACGCAATAAGGTTACTCCACACTTGGGAGATATTGAAAAATGAAACAGGTTGATGCTATATTGAAGCATGGATTAAGTGAGCGAAGTCTTCAGCTTTGTATCAAAAGTCTGTATTACTGTAGATATCCACAAGATGGCAGCACAGCATAGGAGATATTGATTAAGATCGATAGCATGAAGAATTGTATTATATAATGTAAGAAGAGAGTTTAATTATTCTTTAGATAAAGGCAAAAGATAAAACAATGGTTTAGTGAGCCCCTGATTATCATTATAAAGACAATAGTTCAATAATAGAGCAGTTGAATGTAAATGGGAAGGTAATAATCCTCTGTGTGACAATAATACTATACCGCCCAACTTTTGCAAAACAGACAAGCCATGTGGCAAGTTTTGACCACGCCAAAAGCCACATCCAAAGCCATATGTACTGATTTGGATTCTGATGGCCTATTGTTCTACTGACTATATCTGCTTTCATGCACCATTGATTGTAAATAACACCATTTTGTGCACTTATTTGTCTTTTCTCATTTTACTGATATATTGCAATTCTCTATTATTTTTAGTGTAAGTTTGAGAAAGGTCAATTTAAGACTGAAATGTCGTATTTTTGCACATCTCACTTTTGAACAATGTAAATATTTTTTAACATTATATCACCTACTGAGTGCCATATTTTTTTTTACTTGATAATAAAGAATAGGCCTCTCAAAGTTACTGAAAAAGTGAAGTGGTCTCTAAAAATATAGGTTGGAAAAAATAAAAATTACCACTAAACCTTTAACTCTCCTCCTAATGTAAGGGATGAACAGTAATTTGTATAATAGGAATGCACTGTGAAAACAGAAAACAGGTTACACAGGAAGAAAGCAGAAGTTGAATGCACAGTGGACATGTGATCATGTAATGCAGCAGAAAAATGCAAAAGCCACAGGTAAAAGGGCAGATTGTCAGTCATCACCGAAGCTTGTAACAGGTCACTTGTGGCAGTGAAGTCGGCACTAGCTTATAGCCAAGCCTTATGAGTAGTGATAGGCAAACCCAAACTGTAAAGTTCAGGGTTGTTACGGACACATAGTGTCCATGCATGGACCTGAACATGGACTTCTCAGGGAATTATATATTACTGTTTGAGTTCAGCCACCTGGATAAAAAAAACTAAAAAAGGAAAAAGGAAGAAAAATGGGGATTAAAGCAGGACAATTATACTTAACGAGTTTCCACGCGACTGTCACACTGCTTCCAGGTCTGCTCATCAAATCTCATGAATATTCACTGCTACCCTCTGTGACAGCGTCTGTGATTGGTTGCAGTCAGACTGTCGGTGTGCTTACATTAGCTGTCTGGTTCCAGAAGTGGAGTGTAAAAATAAATAAATAATTTGATAAACTGGTGTTGAGTCCCCTGTATTTTGTTACCCAGCGCAGATAAAGTAGACGGTTACGGGCTGCAGCCCATAGCTGTATGCGTTATTTTGACTGCGTATCAAAATACGAGGGACCCAATGTGGCTTTTTTTAATTATTTAAATAAATATTTTAAAAAATCATGTGCGTTCTCCCTCAATTTTGATTCCCAGGCAATATATAGCAGACAGCTGGGGGCTGGTGTTCTCAGGCTGGGGAAGCCCATAGTTATTGTTCCCTCCTCAGCCTAAAAATAGCAGATTGCAGCCCCCCAGAATTGGCCAGTCAATTAGATGCACCAATCCTGCTGCTTACCTGACTCATCCTGATTGCCATGGTGCGGTGGCCATAGAGGTTATATAAGGGCTTAATTACAGCTGTGGTTTGTAAAAAAATCACAGCTGTTCAAGCCCAAGGTTAGAAATGGGGAGGGGTCTATGAGATCCTGTGGCACATTCTCCCCCATTCACCAGACAAACTTGATTATTAATTAACGCTTGATTATTATTAACGCTTTATTGACGGTTTCTTCAGCTCCGGGCCCCTTTTTTGTATGTTAATGGTTTGACAAAGGCCAACAGGCCGAAACGTCATGTATGATGGACATGACATTGTACAACACTATTTACTGAACAATTTTTTTGAACCAATAAAAAGAAATAAGAATATAGCATTCCTTTTGTCTTCGTTTTTTTGGGGTACATATAGTGTGCCGGAGTTCACTCATTTTACAACTGTGGTACTTGCAGGCCTGTATCTGTGTTTGGTGTTCTTATCATTGTTGACAGACCTCTGACCATCATCTGACCTTCCTCTTGGCTAGTCCTTTTGCTCTGATCCTCTGTTCTCCAGGAATTCTGACTTAAGACCATGACTTGACTGTGCCTCAGTCATTTCCAATAATTTTGAGGTGCTCTCCTTGTACCTGACCCTGGAACATTTGACTATCCTGCCTCTTGACTTGTCTGTATAATGACTAGCACCACATTAAGTCTGGACCAACTTTATTCCCCCCCACCAGTATGGATCCTATTCATACACTGTGCGATCAGGTGACTAATTTGACACAGATGGTTCAGGATCTGGCCAGAGAATACCAAAGACTAGGGTAGACAGTTGCAGGGTAAAATATCTAGTGTAATAGGTGCCTATCTGAGCCCTTCATTGCCATCAGCAGCTTTAATGTCTGTACCTTCAGATGTGCAGTTGGTCTCTCCCGACACATTTTCAGGGGATAAAGATCAGATTAGTAAAGCAAAAAAAGAGCAAAGGGCACACACCGGCTGCCGTATCCAAGAAATCCAGTTTATTTCAACACAAGGTGGAACATAAAAACAGCAAGAGGGAGGGGGGAATGCACAGCACAGCAGACGACGGCCGTTTCGTGGAAAAGCACTTCAACAGGTCTACAAATAAGTGACGTCAGATCCCCTTTCTTATAGGGCAACACCCCACATCAGTAATATCAGTGACATATAAAAAATATATTAAAACATTGTTAAAAACATAAACATAACAACAGACTGTAATAAATGTAGCAACATACTGATGAAAGCCTCAATATCCCCAGTTTTCTGGGTTTTATAAGAACACCGTAAGATCATTTTTTTCGTTTAACCCTAGAGGGCCCAGTGCATTATCCCTCATTATATATTGGGCTATCTTTTTCAGTAACATTTTTTGGAGATCGTCTCCTTCTGCTTTGGGCTCTACTAATTCTAACCCGGCAAATGACAGTAGATTTTTATTAGCCCCATGTACATCTCTAACATGTGTGATCATTTTTGTGACGCCAATGGCAGTCACTATAGAATTGCGGCGTTATCTAAACCTAACAAGAAGCGGCCGAACGGTTTCCTCGTTGTAAAACAAGCCGCATGGACAAAAAATGATATACACCACCATCTTAGTTCTACAAGTGATCAATTGCTTAGTAATGTGCCAGTTGTTCCCAATCTTCAAAGATTTATCAATACAATGAAATGTACAAAAGGAAAAACTGCCAAACTTGTAATTCCCTTTTGGGCTGAATTTCTGTAGTCAGGTAGTAGGGGGTACATATCTCTTTTTGACCAAAATGTCACCCAAATGTTTGCATCTTTTAAATGCCACTATCGGTTTTTGTCTTGCCAATTCAAATAAATCGCCGTATTTTTCTATCAAATGCCAATTTCTGTTGATAATTGAGCGAATAGTATTTTCCAATGGTCCATATTTAAAACAAAACACAAATTTTTTTAAATCATCTTTTTTTTGTGATTTTTCCTTCCTTTGTGTAAGTTTCCATTGGAAAAATTTAATAAAGCCTTTTCATTTGCCCGTTCGATATTTTTTTCAGGGTACCCACCGTTCTTTAAAATGGTATTTTAGATCCGCTGTCAGATCCTGTAACCTACTCGGGTCATTAGTGGTTCTACATACCCGCTCAAATTGGCTGTAGGGGATAGAATTTTTTATATGCTAAGGGTGTATGCTTTCATAATGGAGTAACATATTGACTGCTATAGGTTTTCTATGTAGTTCCTGCATAATTGAATTATCTTTTATTGAAAGCCTCACATCTAAGAATTCTATGGCCTCTGTATTAAATTCGGAAGTAAAAAGCATATTGAATCAATTTGTTGTATTAAAAAAACTGACAAATGCCTCAAACTCATTTCTCGACCCATCCCAAACTAACAGGACATTGTCCACGTAGCGCAGAAATAGTTTTATATGCTTGATGAAAGGATTGTTGATGCTATACACCAACTCATCCTCTACACCTGCCAGATAAATATTGGCTAGGGTACAAGTAACTGGAGTGCCCACTGTAACGCCACTCAGTTTCCAAACTTGAATGCATTATGTGTCAAAACGAAAGACAGGACATTCTGCGCGAAATCAACAGTTACTTCTGGTTCTCCTGATTTTTTCATCATATTTACCACCATCTCTACTCCCTGGTTTTGTGGTATCCTGGTGTAGAGGCTTTCTATATCGAGTGAAGCCCAATGAAAGCCTGGCTGCCATTGGAACGACTCCAGATGCCTAATTAAATCTCCCGTATCCAGTACAAAAGACGGGATACTGGCCAACATGGGGTGTAGCAGTCAGTCCAAGTATCTCGAGAGGGGCTCCGTTAAGGAGCAAACTCCGGAGAAAATTGGACGGCCTGAGGGTCTTTCAATAGATTTATGGACCTTTGGGACAGAGTACCAATGTGTTTTTTTTGCAAACTATGGTAGGAGTTTTTTTGCCTTACTTTTAGATATGGCCCATAACAGCACTTGGTTGTTCAAGAAACTATGTAATTCTTCCTTTTATCTTGTTGTAGGATCACTTTGAAGTGTTTCATAGACATCCGTATTATTTAATTGTCTCAATGATTCTTCTATATAGTAGTCAGATTTTAACAAGACCGTATCTCCCCTTTGTCTGCCTTTCTAATTGTTACATTATCAAGTGATGTCATTTTAGATAAAACTTTTCTCTCATTAACTGTCAGATTATTTGGTAAATTAGGATAGACCAGAGCTTTAGTCTCTCTCAAAACTATTTCTTGGAATAGATCAATATTATTCCCAGATACTGTGGGTGGAAATAAAGAAGACTTAATGCCCCCTGTAAACTCGGGCCTCTTGTTGCTAGGGGTTACTCCGTCCTCTGAATTGTCGCGGGCGGAGGAGGGGACGCTGCGCTCTCCCACTGCTCGGGTCCGGCTGCTGCTGCCGCTGCTCGGTGGTGGCTCGAGCGGTGGGCCGGATCCCGGGGACTCGAGCGGCGCTCCTCGCCCGTGAGTGAAAAGGGGATTTGATTGTGGGGAATTGGTTATTGTCCGTGACGCCACCCACGGTTGTGGTGAGATTAGTGACACCACCGCTGCTCTGGACGGGGATCCCGGGAGCGATGACAGGGAGCAGCTTTGATGTTAGTTCTCCCCTCCGTGGGCAGGGGGCTGGTTGTCCCGGGGCCCGGTGATGGGGTAGGGATGGATGGTAGGCGGATTACGGGGCCTGGTGAGGTGCAGGATCGCGGGGGCAGCGCTGTGCCGCACGGCACGGTGGTACTCACTCAGCCAATGATGAGGACACAGTTCTCGGTAAAACACACGGCTGGATGGACGGGTCCCACAGACGGCTGCGGTGTTGTTTCTCCCGGCAGGTTGATGGTGACTGCCCCTCCCTGCACCTATGCACTGCAACGGTTCCAATGGGTTCCCACTGGTAACCCGCTCCCCGGCTTGGATGTGGGCCGGAGGAGCCCCTTTTGCCCGCAGGCTCTGGCCCTGGGAACAGTAGCCTTGGCGGTGGCTGTGTTTCCCTCTCACGGTTGGACTGTTGCCTTCTGTCGGGACTTGGCTGCTGGGAAACCCAGGAGGTTCCCTTCGCTAACGAATTTGGCAAATTCACGGTGACTTAAGCCCCTGCCGGATAGTGCTGGCTTCTCTTTGCGTACCGGTCCGGTACCGCCGGGCCACCGCCCGTCCACGGTCTTTACGGTAAACTCCGATAGGCCACTCCTGCAGACGGTCACCACCGTCTGCCAACCTTGCTGATCCGTCCGGGCCATACACCCGGACCAACTTTAGTCTGCTCCTCTACCACTTTCCTTCCTCTCACTTTCACTTCCCTCACTCAACTCCAAAACTCAACTGCCTGGTTTTCCCGCCTCCAGGACTGTGTACTCCTCGGTAGGCGGGGCCAACCGCCTGGCCCACCCCCTGGTGTGAACATCAGCCCCTGGAGGAAGGCAACAAGGGTTTGTGTCTGACTTTGATGTGCCTGACCGGGAGTGTGGGGTGTGTAGGTGTTGTTCTCTGTGGCCCCTGGCTTGTCCAGGGCGCCACAGAATCATTGTGAGCAATGCTAAGTAACAAACGTGCATCATTTACTACACTGCCAAGTGCCGATTCTGTGTGGAAAAAACTCAGAGGACCTATAGTTTCACCATTTGAACCCGTGCTTTTCGAGACCGTATAAAGGTCTTTATTATTGCTTTTGTTGGCAAAAACATTTTTCAAATGTAGTGTGCCGCCCCCGTGCCAGCAGCCGCTGCTGCTCGGATCCGAGCCTTCAGGGGTGGTGGCTCGAGGGTCTCCGGACCCGGGGGTCTCGCGGACATGCCGAATAAAATGGGGAACGTAGATGTACAGGCTAGGCCGTAATAGGTTCATGACGCCACCCATGGTGTGTGCTGAGGTGGGACACCACCGCTGCTGTTACGGGGCACCCGGGGGAGATGTTGTGCAGCAAGTTGTTAACCCCTCCGTGGGCAGGGATGGTGGCCCCCGGGACCTGATGGCTCTAGTGCAGGGGAAATGATGACTGCAGAGGGTGCTGGTGTACTCACTGTTAGGAAAACACACAAGTCTCTGGTAAACCAAGGTGGTGGTGGCCGGTGCCGCGGCCGGTTGCATTCGGGATCCCCCACCTGGCTGGTGGTCTCTATCCTTTTCCTGCACTGCTTTAGTAGAAAAGACTTCCTTGTATGAAACGTAGGAATCCGGCAGGATGTGGCCTAAGGAGCCATGTCCACAGACGCTGGCCCGTGGGATCTATGGGGCTTGACGGTGACCTCTTATCCCTAATCGGTGGACTGTTGTCTTCTATGAGGGACTTTGGGTGGGACAGGACCTCTAGTCCTTGCCTCAATCGGTTAATTAACCAGTTCCAGTAGGTTCTGGTTCCTGGCTTCAGGGTCCGAGTACCCCCCTTTGTGCTACGGTTTCCGGGTTGGTTCCCCGTGTCGGTACCGGCGGGCTCCAACCCTGGCCCGGTCCACCTCGGTTCCACCGAGCCGTCTTCCCATCCCCTGTCGACGGAGACTACCGTCTGCCTCCTAGCCAGTGGCACCAGGGCTCCTACCCTGGTACCTGTCAGTTTGCTTCAGGCCTGACACACAGGCCTGACCTCCACTACTCAACTCTCAGACGAACTAACTACTTTTCCCGCCCCAGGCAGTCTAAACCCCTGGGTGGGCGTGCACCAACCGCCTGGCCATGCCCACTGGTGTGTCTAACTGTCCCTAAAGGGGGTGACCAGGGTTTAATGGTTGGCTGTGTTTTTCCTAATGAGGGAAAGGTGTAATGCGGGGGCCTAACTGTGACTACCTGGTCTTGCCAGGGCGTCACAGTAGTTTTCTACACGACTTAAATAAATCAATCTTGAATTGTACAAAAATTCAGCCTTTCTCAAGTACTGCCAGCATGTCCACATCCAAAACATGATCTGTCAAATTTAATATTTTCCATCTCTCTGGGGCATTCAAGCCCTCCAAGACACCTGTTTCCGTTTGCCCGCTACTTGCAAACTTGTGCCTGCCTCATCCTCTTGGGGTCTTTCGTCTAAAGGGGCAGAAGACTCAGTCTTCTCCTTCAAATCAGTACCCAAACTTTTTTTTCTGGGGGGTGGTGGTAGCGGTTCATCTCCCCCACTCGAGTTTGAATCTGTAGTCCAGGCTGTGTTTTTATTCTTTTTGTTATAATTACTACCTTTGCCAGTTTTATTCTGAAATTTCTTCCTGAACACATTTCTCATATAGCATACTGTGGGGTCAGTGCATTTGTTCCAATTAAACACTGTTTTTGTTTCATAGTCCTTCTTATCTCGGAGAAACTTCTCCATTTTCCGTTCTTTAATAAGGACTTGGAAAGGAATCAGTTTCTTATAAGTTCTTCAAAAACAGGGACCAATTAGCACTAGTATGTCTTGATTCTAAAGGCCACATCTCACTCAGAGACATCGCTAGTGACATCGCTGCTGAGTCACGTTTTTTGTGACGCAACAGCGATCTTGCTAGCGATGTCGCTGTGTGACATCCAGCAACGACCTGACCCCTGCTGTGAGGTCGCCGGTCGTTGCTGAATGTCCTGGACCTTTTTTTTGGTCGTTTCTCTACCGTTGTGAAGCACACATCGCTGTGTTTGACAGTGAGAAAGCAACGATCTGAATGTAAAGGAAGCAGGGAGCCGGTTTCTGCGGACACTGGTAA
The DNA here is from genome assembly GCF_048569485.1 of Anomaloglossus baeobatrachus. Taxonomy (NCBI): domain Eukaryota; kingdom Metazoa; phylum Chordata; class Amphibia; order Anura; family Aromobatidae; genus Anomaloglossus; species Anomaloglossus baeobatrachus. The sequence goes on along the minus strand of NC_134356.1, from coordinate 106,015,965 downwards.
CCAAGGTACACATCGGGTAACAAAGCAAAGCGCTTTGCTTGGTTACCCAATATATACCATGGTCACCAGTGTCCCTAGAAGCCTGCTCTCTGCTCCCTGCACACGTAGCCATGGTACACATCGAGTAACTATAAGCAAAGCGCTTTGCTTAGTAACCCGATGTGTACTATGGTTACCAAGCACAGCGTCATTATACGGGTCGCTGGTGGCTGGTGGCTGATCTCTGATCGCTGTGATGATGTGCCTGATTGACAGCTCACCAGCAATCATGTAGTGACGCTCCAGCAATCCCTGCCAGGTCAGATCGCTGGTGGGATCACTGGAGCGTCGCTAAGTGTGACGGTACCTTAATTCCTTTCTGAGCCGTATTAACTCATTAGTAACAAGCTCATGGTCTTGTTCATTTTTAAGCAGTACTAAGTCCATAAACTTTAATGAACAGTCATTCTGCACTGACTTCCACTTCTGTCTGAACAAGGGGTCGTCCTGATAGAAAGAGAGTTTCTTTTTAACTCTTAATCCCCTAGGCACTCGATCGACTTCTTTATAAGACTTTAGGGACTGCACGGTCCAGAATAGGCTAATTTCTTTCTCAGCCAGGTTAGTTATTTTAAACTCTAAGCTTTTTGTGTTCATTATGTCTGTATCAGCTTTTGAATTAAAGTCTGAAAAAATGTGTCGGCATCCTCCCTCCCTGTAAAAATGCCACTCTTACCAGTGTTGTTATCTTCTGCTTCAGAAGTATCCAGGGCCGTATTTGCCACTAGGCACCCGTGGTTCCGTGCCTGGGGTGGCACGTTGCGGGGGGCGGCACTTTCTGGCAGCAAAAAGAAAAAAAAAATAATATTTTTCTTTTTTTTTTACATCCCCGCCCCCCGCCCCTCCCTCCGTTACACTCCGCTGTGTTCTCGGGGGGTGAGAGGGAGGAAAGGCGCACTTCTGTCTCTTTAAATACACGGCGGGCGCCAGGCATAGTGAGCTGATTAACCCCGGAAGTTCCAGCGCCTGCACTTCCGGGTCAGAGGCGCGCGGGCGCGCCAATCAGCTCACTGCCCCGTGCTGCAGCGTCCAATGCTGCAGACGCCACACGCCGTGGAGGAGGACGCGACTGAAGCTGGAGCCAGCCAGAAAAGGATGATCAGCAGAGCAGGGCAGCGGGCACCGGAGCAGGTATGCGCTAAGGCAGAGCCTAGAATGTATGGGCACCTTACAGGTTAGTTGATGATCGTTGCGATGCCTCTTTTTGTCCACTATAATCATGCAAGGGGAGGCTGGGGGGAGAGAGGCTGAGGCTGGGGGGAGGCTGGGAAAAGAGAGAGGCTGGGGGGAGGCTGGGAAAAGAGAGAGGCTGGGGGGAGGCTGGGAAAAGAGAGAGGCTGGTGGGAGGCTGGGAAGAGAGAGAGGCTGAGGCTGGGAAGAGAGAGAGGCTGAGGCTGGATGGAGGCTGGGAAGAGAGAGAGGCTGAGGCTGGAGGGAGGCTGGGAAGAGAGAGAGGCTGAGGCTGGGGGGGAGGATGGGAAGAGAGAGAGGCTGAGGCTGGGGGGGAGGCTGGGGGGAGAGAAGCTGAGGCTGGGGGGGGAGGCTGGGGGGAGAGAGGCTGAGGGTGGAGGCTGGGGGAGAGAGAGGCTGAGGCTGGGGGGAGAGAGAGGCTGATGCTGGAGGGAGAGAGAGGCTGAGGCTGGGGGAGGCTGGGGGAGAGAGAGGCTGATGCTGGAGAAGGCTGGGGGAGAGAGAGGCTGATGCTGGGGGAGGCTGGGGGAGAGAGAGGCTGATGCTGGGGGAGGCTGGGGGAGAAAGAGGCTGATGCTGGGGGAGGCTGGAGGGAGAGAGAGGCTGATGCTGGAGGGAGAGAGAGGCTGATGCTGGAGGGAGAGAGAGGCTGATGCTGGAGGGAGAGAGAGGCTGATGCTGGAGGGAGAGAGAGGCTGATGCTGGGGGGAGAGAGGCTGATGCTGGGGGGAGAGAGGCTGATGCTAGAGGGAGAGAGGCTGATGCTGGGGGAGGCTGGGGGAGAGAGAGGCTGATCCTGGGGGAGGCTGGGGAAGAGAGAGGCTGAGGCTGGGGGAGGCTGGAGGAGAGAGAGGCTGATGCTGGGGGAGGCTGGGGGAGAGAGAGGCTGATGCTGGGAGAGGCTGGGGGAGAGAGAGGCTGATGCTGGGGGAGGCTGGAGGGAGAGAGAGGCTGATGCTGGAGGGAGAGAGAGGCTGAGGCTGGGGGAGGCTGGGGGAGAGAGAGGCTGAGGCTGGAGGAAGCTGGGGGAGAGAGAGGCTGATGCTGGGGGAGGCTGGGGGAGAGAGAGGCTGATGCTGGGGGAGGCTGGGGGAGAGAGAGGCTGATGCTGGGGGAGGCTGGAGGGAGAGAGAGGCTAATGCTGGAGGGAGAGAGAGGCTGATGCTGGAGGGAGAGAGAGGCTGATGCTGGGGGGAGAGAGGCTGATGCTGGAGGGAGAGAGGCTGATGCTGGGGGAGGCTGGGGGAGAGAGAGGCTGAGGGAGAGAGAGGCTGATGCTGGGGAAGGCTGGAGGGAGAGAGAGGCTAATGCTGGAGGGAGAGAGAGGCTGATGCTGGAGGGAGAGAGAGGCTGATGCTGGGGGGAGAGAGGCTGATGCTGGGGGGAGAGAGGCTGATGCTGGAGGGAAAGAGGCTGATGCTGGGGGGGCTGGGGGAGAGAGAGGCTGATGCTGGGGGAGAGAGAGGCTGATGCTGGGGAGGCTGGGAGAGAGAGAGGCTGATGCTGGGGGAGGCTGGGGGAGAGAGAGGGTGATGCTGGGGAGAGAGAGGCTGATGCTGGGGGAGGCTGAAGGAGAGAGAGAGGCTGATGCTGGGGGAGGCTGGTGGAGAGAGAGGCTGATGCTGGGGGAGGCTGGGGGAGAGAGAGGCTGATGCTGGGGGAGGCTGGGGGAGAGAGAGGCTGATGCTGGGGGAGGCTGGGGGAGAGAGAGGCTGATGCTGGGGCAGAGAGAGACTGATGCTGGGGGAGGCTGGGGGAGAGAGAGGCTGATGCTGGGGCAGAGAGAGGCTGATGCTGGGGGAGGCTGGGGGAGAGAGAGGCTGATGCTGGGGGAGGCTGGGGGGAGAGAGGCTGATGCTGGGGGAGGCTGGGGGAGAGAGGCTGAGGCTGGGGGAGGCTGGAGGGAGAGAGGCTGAGGCTGGGGGGAGAGAGGCTGATGCTGGGGGAGAGAGAGGCTGATGCTGGGGGAGAGAGAGGCTGATGCTGGGGGAGGCTGGGGGAGAGAGGCTGATGCTGGAGGAGGCTGGGGGGAGAGAGGCTGAGGGAGGCTGGGGGGAGAGAGGCTGAGGCTGGGGGGAGAGAGGCTGAGGCTGGGGGGAGAGAGGCTGATGCTGGGGGAGAGAGAGGCTGATGCTGGGGAGGCTGGGGGAGAGAGAGGTTGATGCTGGGGGAGGCTGGGGGAGAGAGAGGCTGATGCTGGGGGAGGCTGGGGGAGAGAGAGGCTGATGCTGGGGGAGAGAGAGGCTGATGCTAGGGGAGTGGGAGAGAGGGGCCAATGCTAGAGACAGAGGACAAGGGTTGAGGGATAGTGCAATGACAAAAACGATGGGGGGAGTGTAAGGACTCAGAATAAGAGGGGGGCAGCATTGGGAGCTCATTATGGAGAAGGGGCAGCATGTGTGGGCTTAGTATGGAGTGGAGCAATTTAGGGGAGTCAATATCAAGAGTGGGGTAGTGTGTGGGGGGGGGTGTCTCAGCATAAGCGCTAGTGTGGTGGTTTTAGTATGATGACTGGGGCAGCATGGAGGTGTCATTATGGAAAAGAGTAAGGCAGCATTAGGAGCTCATGGAGAGGGGCAGCATGCATGTGACACTGTGAGGAGGGGGCAGCATGAATGTGACACTGTGAGGAGGGGGCAGCATGCATGTGACACTGTGAGGAGGGGGCAGCATGCATGGGACCCTGTGAGGAGGGAGCAGCGTGCATGGGACATTGTGAGGAGGGATCAGCATGCATGGGACACTGTGAGGAGGGAGCAGCATGCATGGGACACTGTGAGGAGGGAGCAGCATGCATGGGACACTGTGAGGAGGGATCAGCATGCATGGGACACTGTGAGGATGGAGCAGCATGCATGGGACACTGTGAGGAGGGATCAGCATGCATGGGACACTGTGAGGAGGGATCAGCATGCATGGGACACTGTGAGGAGGGAGCAGCATGCATGGGACACTGTGAGGAGGGAGCAGCATGCATGGGACACTGTGAGGAGGGAGCAGCATGCATGGGACACTGTGAGGAGGGAGCAGCATGCATGGGACACTGTGAGGATGGAGCAGCATGCATGGGACACTGTGAGGAGGGGGCAGTATGCATGGGACCCTGTGAGGAGGGAGCAGCATGCATGGGACATTGTGAGGAGGGATCAGCATGCATGGGACATTGTGAGGAGGGGGCAGCATGCAAGGGACACTGTGAGGAGGGGGCAGCATGCATGGGACACTGTGAGGAGGGGGCAGCATGCATGGGACATTGTGAGGAGGGGGCAGCATGTATGGGACACTGTGAGGAGGGGGCAGCATGCATGCGACACTGTGGGGAGGGGGCAGCATGCATGGGACACTGTGAGGAGGGGGCAGCATGGTGTGAGGACAGTACAGATCATATTTCATAATTGAGGAAGGTGTGGTGGGTATAATTTATAAGGGAGGGCAGTGTGTAGTTTATTAGGGGCAGTGTGACAGTCGCAGTATACAAGTGGGGACGGTGTGGTGGGAATATTTTATACTCATGCTATGTTTTGATGTGCCTTTGGTGATCCCCATTAGGGGGGGTTAGTGCCCTTCATTTCTCATTTATACTTTTTAAAGTGTTTTACAGAGTAGATCTGCCTTAAACAGATGTTGTGTGCGAAAACTCAGTTTTACGTTGTCACTAAGGGGCGCGACCACTTAAAGTGCCTAGGGCAGCATGAAGGCAAAATACAGCCCTGGAAGTATCCATTCTAGTTGTCCAAAAGAAGGTGAAAAGTTCACTCCAGCTTCAGGTCTCTGATTGTGCTCTCAGTCGTGTATTCAGACCATCCAGCTAGTCAAGAAATTCAGAAAGAGCAAAACACCGGGCACTAATCAGCTGATGACCAGCTTTTCAGCAAGGGTGTATTACCATACGAGGTCCGGTACAACTTTCACTGGCAGAGATGCGGCTAATAGAAAAAACAGTGGTGCTCCTTCCAGGCAAAAGTCCCATTCAAATAAAGCAAAAAAAGAGCAAAGGAGGGCACTCACTAGCTGCCGTATCCAAGAAATCCAGTTTATTTCAACACGAGATGGAACATAAAAATAGCAAGAGGGAAGGGGAAATGCATGGCACAGAAGACAACGGCCGTTTTGTGCAAAGCACTTCAACAGGTCTACAAACAAGTGACGTCAGATCCCATTTCTTATAGGGCAACACCCCACATCGGGAATATCAGTGAAATATAAAAAATATATTAAAACATTGCTAAAAAATGGTTAATATACGTTTAAAAGATGCAAAAAATTGGGTGACATTTTGGTCAAAAAGAGATATGTACCCCCTACTACCTGGCTACAGAAGTTCAGCCCAAAAGGGAATTACAAGTATGGCAGTTGTTCCTTTTGTAAATTTCATTGTACAGTGGTACCTCACTTAACGAGTAACTCTCTTAACGAGAATTTCGCTTAACAAGCAAAGCTTTCTGTAAATTTGTAACCCGCTTGTTACGGTTGCTGTGGCACTGGAGACTATGTTCGGATTTCTTGCTACTGCACATGTGCAAGCGCTGGAGACTAAGTCCTATCTTGGAGTCATTGCACATGTGCGGGTGACATCATCGCTGACACGAGGTCACATGTCTCTGACACCTTCTAAGCTGATTGGCCGCTAGTTATGTGCTTGTGACACGTGGTCACATGTCTCTGACACCTTCTATGTCGATTGGTCGCTGGTCATGTGCTTATGACGCTTTGCTCGGTGATAGGCCAGCGTGACGTCATTGCTGTCATTCTGGCAGCGGATTGGCTCTGGTGTACTCCATCTTGGATGAGGCACAGAGTCTATATAAGACCCTGACGCACGCCGCCCGGCGCTCAGTCCTCTTGGTTCAAGCATGAGAGTAGACGCTCTGTGCACGTCCCTCTAGGCATCTCTCTGTCTATGCTAGGAGAGCGCTACCGGCAGGGTAGCATTCTTATACCTTACAGCTTCGGCTGCGGTCCGTATCCTTACATCTTAGTGGAGCGGACTTGGGCAGGTGCCTGAGGCACATGGTCCAGCTGGGCCTTGTGATTCTACTCGTAGGTGGACGTTGCCGCTAGGGTAACGTTCCTTATACTGCGACTGGCAGTTGTTCGTATACTTGCACACTAGGGGAGCGAACATAGGTAGGAGCTTTGTGCGGCTTATGCTGCTGTCTGTCTCTTTTGCACCACTAGTGGAGCGGACCTAGGCAGGTGCCATTTCACACTAGTAAGGGAGGAATTGCTTTATTTCCTAATTATACTCCTCTGTGAGTTTAACAGAGGTATTGCACTCTGCACTTGTGCTATTACTATTTACAGTGGCACATTTATATACCCCTTATCCTCTGCCATAGTCTGCAGCAGAGTCTTTGCACGGTGGACCCTGACTGTCTGATATTCCTTTGGGTTTTATTATCAGACAGCCCCCCGTAACATTACGACTGAGCCAAGGGTCTGGCAGTTATGGCAGAATATCAGCAGTTACACCGTTACATACAAGTACTTGAGTCGCGGCTCAAGACTATTGAGGATAAACCTGAGACCATGGTGACATTTGCACATGATCCTCGACTTGCTCTGCCAAACAGGTATTCTGGCGATGCCAGATCATGTCGTGGTTTCATTAGTCAGTGTCAGATTCACCTAGAGGTCAACTCTTCTCACTTCTCTACGGAGAGGTCCAGAGTAGGCTTTATCATATCCTTACTTCAGGACAAAGCCTTAGAATGGGCGACTCCCCTATGGGAGCGCTCTGATGTGGTTACTCTGAGACATCAAGACTTTCTTGAAGCTCTTAAAGTGGTATTCATGGGTCTGCAGGTTACCCATGATGCGGCCCTGAGACTGTTAGATCTATCTCAGGGTTCGTTATCCACTAGTTCTTATGCCATTGCTTTTAGAACTCTGGTGGCTGAACTAGATTGGCCAGAAAAGGTGTTGATTCCTATCTTCTGGAGTGGGTTGGCAGGCTATGTCAAGGATGCCCTTGCTACTCGTGAGGTCCCTGCTTCTCTGGAGGACTTAATCACTTTAGCAACAAGGATCGACTCGAGGTCTCTTCCTCATGCCCTAAGCATCGGGCTATTCCAGTTGTTGAGGGTCCACTACCATCTTTCTCAGCATCTGAGACATCTCCCACCCCTATGGAGTTAGGTCATACGTCCTCCAGATTACGGAGGTCTGGTCCTCCTATATGTTACGTATGTCGTCAGGCTGGGCACTATGCCAATAAGTGTCCTAGCCGTCAGGGAAATTCCCAGGCCTAATAACCATTAGAGGGGGGTTACTAGAGACGTCTTCTGCACCCTCTAAGTGTAGTATCCTAGGTCAGCTCTCATTCTCTGAGAATACATGGCCTATTATGGCTTTTGTGGATTCCGGAGCTGACGGGACTTTTGTGTCCTCAGGATCTGTAAAGAGTAGAGATGAGCGAACCGGTCGCGGTTCGGCTCGAGGTTGGTTCGCCGAACGGACCTCCCGTTCGAGTTCGGTTCGTCGAACGTTCGACGTACCGAACTCGAACTGCATAGGAAACAATGGCAGGCAATCACAAACACAGAAAAACACCTAGAAAACACCCTCAAAGGTGTCCTAAAGGTGACAAACAACTCAAACACATTGGAAAGTGACAAGGACATATACTCATGCGAAAACAAAACAGCTGGACAAGGAAAAAGAGGAGGACACACAGATATAGGCATGGCACGCCCTTCTAAAATCATGTAAAACACCGCAAGGTGACTCCAAGCGGAGTCTCCCTTTTTTCCAAAAATTGGGCCACACACACACCCACCCCTTCAGTGGTAGCACTTGTGCCCCAGTTGCACACTTCACAGCTAGATTTGCATCAAGCACATTCAAAAATGCGCCATAATTAACCGTCCCCAGGATGACACCAGGGTAGGTAGCTAAGTCTTTCCTGATCCCAGCTCTGTGCAGCTTGGATCATTTATAAAAAACACAGCAATCAAGGGTTACTCCAAGCGGAGTCTCCCTTTTTTCCAAAAATTGGGCCCCACACACACCCACCCCTTCAGTGGCAGCAGTTGTGCCCTAGTTGTACACTTCACAGCTACATTTGCATCAAGCACATTCAAAAATACGCCATTCTTATCCATCCCCAGGATGACACCGGGGTAGGTAGCAAAGTCTTTGCTGACCCATGACTTGTTCATCTTGGCTTCTTTTAAAAACAATGTAAGCAAGGGTTACTCCAAGCGGAGTCTCCCTTTTTTCCAAAAATTGGGCCCCACACACACCCACCCCTTCAGTGGCAGCAGTTGTGCCCTAGTTGTACACTTCACAGCTACATTTGCATCAAGCACATTCAAAAATACGCCATTCTTATCCGTCCCCAGGATGACACCGGGTAGGTAGCAAAGTCTTTCCTGATCCCAGCTCTGTTCATCTTGGCTTCTTTTAAAAACACATCAAGCAAGGGTTACTCCAAGCGGAGTCTCCCTTTTTTTCCAAAAATTGGGCCCCACACACCCACCCATTCAGTGGCAGCAGTTGTGCCCCAGTTGTACACTTCACAGCTAGATTTGCATCAAGCACATTCAAAAATACGTCATTCTTATCCGTCCCCAGGATGACACCGGGGTAGGTAGCAAAGTCTTTCCTGATCCCAGCTCTGTTCATCTTGGCTTCTTTTAAAAACAATGTAAGCAAGGGTTACTCCAAGCGGAGTCTCCCTTTTTTCCAAAAATTGGGCCCCACACACACCCACCCCTTCAGTGGCAGCAGTTGTGCCCTAGTTGTACACTTCACAGCTAGATTTGCATCAAGCACATTCAAAAATACGTCATTCTTATCCGTCCCCAGGATGACACCGGGGTAGGTAGCAAAGTCTTTCCTGATCCCAGCTCTGTTCATCTTGGCTTCTTTTAAAAACATATCAAGCAAGGGTTACTCCAAGCGGAGTCTCCCTTTTTTCCAAAAATTGGGCCCCGCACACACCCACCCCTTCAGTGGCAGCAGTTGTGCCCTAGTTGTACACTTCACAGCTACATTTGCATCAAGCACATTCAAAAATACGCCATTCTTATCCATCCCCAGGATGACACCGGGGTAGGTAGCAAAGTCTTTGCTGACCCATGACTTGTTCATCTTGGCTTCTTTTAAAAACAATGTAAGCAAGGGTTACTCCAAGCGGAGTCTCCCTTTTTTCCAAAAATTGGGCCCCACACACACCCACCCCTTCAGTGGCAGCAGTTGTGCCCTAGTTGTACACTTCACAGCTACATTTGCATCAAGCACATTCAAAAATACGCCATTCTTATCCGTCCCCAGGATGACACCGGGGTAGGTAGCAAAGTCTTTCCTGATCCCAGCTCTGTTCATCTTGGCTTCTTTTAAAAACACATCAAGCAAGGGTTACTCCAAGCGGAGTCTCCCTTTTTTCCAAAAATTGGGCCCCACACACACCCACCCCTTCAGTGGCAGCAGTTGTGCCCTAGTTGTACACTTCACAGCTACATTTGCATCAAGCACATTCAAAAATACGCCATTCTTATCCATCCCCAGGATGACACCGGGGTAGGTAGCAAAGTCTTTGCTGACCCATGACTTGTTCATCTTGGCTTCTTTTAAAAACAATGTAAGCAAGGGTTACTCCAAGCGGAGTCTCCCTTTTTTTCCAAAAATTGGGCCCCACACACCCACCCATTCAGTGGCAGCAGTTGTGCCCCAGTTGTACACTTCACAGCTAGATTTGCATCAAGCACATTCAAAAATACGTCATTCTTATCCGTCCCCAGGATGACACCGGGGTAGGTAGCAAAGTCTTTCCTGATCCCAGCTCTGTTCATCTTGGCTTCTTTTAAAAACACATCAAGCAAGGGTTACTCCAAGCGGAGTCTCCCTTTTTTCCAAAAATTGGGCCCCACACACACCCACCCCTTCAGTGGCAGCAGTTGTGCCCTAGTTGTACACTTCACAGCTACATTTGCATCAAGCACATTCAAAAATACGCCATTCTTATCCATCCCCAGGATGACACCGGGGTAGGTAGCAAAGTCTTTGCTGACCCATGACTTGTTCATCTTGGCTTCTTTTAAAAACAATGTAAGCAAGGGTTACTCCAAGCGGAGTCTCCCTTTTTTCCAAAAATTGGGCCCCACACACACCCACCCCTTCAGTGGCAGCAGTTGTGCCCTAGTTGTACACTTCACAGCTACATTTGCATCAAGCACATTCAAAAATACGCCATTCTTATCCGTCCCCAGGATGACACCGGGGTAGGTAGCAAAGTCTTTCCTGATCCCAGCTCTGTTCATCTTGGCTTCTTTTAAAAACACAGCAAGCAAGGGTTACTCCAAGCGGAGTCTCCCTTTTTTTCCAAAAATTGGGCCCCACACACCCACCCATTCAGTGGCAGCAGTTGTGCCCCAGTTGTACACTTCACAGCTAGATTTGCATCAAGCACATTCAAAAATACGTCATTCTTATCCGTCCCCAGGATGACACCGGGGTAGGTAGCAAAGTCTTTCCTGATCCCAGCTCTGTTCATCTTGGCTTCTTTTAAAAACACATCAAGCAACGGTTACTCCAAGCGGAGTCTCCCTTTTTTCCAAAAATTGGGCCCCACACACACTCACCCCTTCAGTGGCAGCAGTTGTGCCCTAGTTGTACACTTCACAGCTACATTTGCATCAAGCACATTCAAAAATACGCCATTCTTATCCATCCCCAGGATGACACCGGGGTAGGTAGCAAAGTCTTTCCTGATCCCAGCTCTGTTCATCTTGGCTTCTTTTAAAAACACAGCAAGCAAGGGTTACTCCAAGCGGAGTCTCCCTTTTTTTCCAAAAATTGGGCCCCACACACCCACCCATTCAGTGGCAGCAGTTGTGCCCCAGTTGTACACTTCACAGCTAGATTTGCATCAAGCACATTCAAAAATACGCCATAATTAACCGTTCCCAGGATGACACCAGGGTAGGTAGCAAAGTCTTTCCTGATCCCAGCTCTGTTCATCTTGGCTTCTTTTAAAAACAATGTAAGCAAGGGTTACTCCAAGCGGAGTCTCCCTTTTTTTCCAAAAATTGGGCCCCACACACCCACCCATTCAGTGGCAGCACTTGTGCCCTAGTTGCAAACAGGATGTTTTGATTTGCATCAAGCACATTCCAAATCAACAAGCATTTACTCTCCCCAGGATGACACAGGGGTAGTAAATTCCTTCTGGATCCATGACTTGTTCATTTTGATGAACGTCAGTCTGTCCACATTGTCACTGGACAGACGCGTGCGCTTATCTGTCAGCACACACCCAGCAGCACTGAATACACGTTCAGAGACAACGCTGGCAGCTGGACACGACAAAATCTCCAAGGCGTAAGTTGCGAGCTCTGGCCATTTTTCTAGGTTTGAAGCCCAAAAGGAGCAAGGCTCCAGTTGCACAGTCATGGCATCGATGTTCATTTGGAGATACTCCTGTATCATCCTCTCCAGCCGTTGACTATGTGTCAGACTTGTTGTCTCTGGTGGCCTTGCAAAAGAGGGTCTAAAAAAATTATGAAAAGATTCCATAAAATTGCTGTTACCGGCACCAGATACGGTCCTACTGGTACGGGTAGACTGTTGAAGATGACGAGACCGTCCCATGTTTGTCAAGTTACAACTGGGAGATTCACTCCCTGCACCTGCACGGTTGTTTGGTGGAAAAGCCGAGCTAAGATCTAGTAACAGCTTCTGCTGATACTCCTGCATACGTGCGTCCCTTTCTATGGCTGGAATTATGTCACAAAATTTGGACTTGTACCGGGGATCTAATAGTGTGGCAATCCAGTAGTCATCATCACTTCTAATTTTGACAATACGACTGTCATGTTGGAGGTAGTGCAACAAAAAGGCACTCATGTGTCTTGCGCAGCCATGCGGACCAAGTCCACGCTGTGTTTGTGGCATAGAGGTGCTACCCGTTCTTTCTTCCTCTGACATCTGACCCCAACCTCTTTCAACTGAAATTTGACCAAGGTCTCCCTCATCCGCTGAGTCTTCCATGTCCATGGACAGTTCGTCCTCCATTTCTTCATGTTCTCCTGCACCTTGCTCAACATTTCGCCTGCTACTATGCGCCCTTGTCGATCCCTGTCCCCCTTGGTCCCATGCCTGCTGCGTTGGTGATGATGAACGTCTGGACCTTGGTGATGTTGTTGTCCCTTGCGCATATGAATCCTCCTGTAGTTCCTCCCCTTCATGTTGTCCCACCCCCTGACTCCGAATAGTGTTTAGCGTGTGCTCCAGCATGTAAATGACTGGAATCGTCATGCTGATAATGGCATTGTCAGCGCTAAACATATTCGTCGCCATGTCGAAACTGTGCAGAAGGGTGCATAGGTCCTTGATCTGAGACCACTCCATCAGGGTGATCTGCCCCACCTCTGCATCTCGTTGGCCCAGGCTATACGTCATGACGTATTGCACCAGGGTTCTGCGGTGCTGCCACAGTCGCTGTAACATGTGGAGAGTTGAATTCCAGCGTGTCGCCACATCGCATTTCAGGCGATGAACCGGCAGGCCGAAAGACTTCTGGAGCGATGCAAGTCGCTCAGCTGCGGCGCTTGAACGGCGGAAGTGAGCAGACAGTTTTCGTGCCCTGTTCAGAAGGCCATCTAGGCCGGGATAGTGTGTTAAAAATTGCTGCACGACAAGGTTCAACACGTGAGCCATACAAGGTACGTGTGTCACCTTGCCCAGGCGAAGGGCCGCACCCAGGTTTGCAGCATTGTCGCACACGGCCTTACCAGGCTGCAGGTTGAGTGGAGACAACCATTTATTAAACTCGGACCGCAGAGCTGACCACAACTCCTCAGCTGTGTGACTCTTATTACCAAGACATGTCAAGCTAAAGACCGCCTGATGCCGTTGCGCTCTGCTGCCAGCATAGTAATGAGGGGTGCGTGATTCCTTCTGCGCAGTGAGAACGCTGGTGGCCTGACCAGGCAGGCTTGGGGCGGAGGTGGAGGACCCAGATGAGGTGGAGGATGCAGAAGCAGTGGCGGAACTTGGACAGACAGAGGATTGACACACAAGTCGTGGGGACGGCAAGACTTGTGCAGCAGACCCTTCACCATCTATCACCATAGTTACCCAGTGCCCAGTCAGCGACATGTAACGTCCCTGTCCATGCTTACTGGTCCAAGTATCGGTGGTGAAATGCACCCGTTCACACACAGAGTTTCTCAAGGAAGCGGTGATGTTGTGTGCGACATGCTGGTGTAGCGCGGGCACACCTTTCTTAGAGAAGTAGTGGCGACTAGGCATCTGGTACTGGGGCACAGCGACAGACATAAGGTCTCTAAAATCCTGTGTGTCCACTAGGCGGAAAGGCAGCATTTCGGTAGCCAACAGCTTACAGAGGGATAGAGTCAACCTCTTAGCTTTGTCATGGGTCGGAGGAAGTGGCCTTTTATTTGACCACATCTGAGGGACAGAGATCTGGCTGCTGTGTGTAGGCGGTGTTGAGTAGGGTGTCCCTGGAAAAATGCAGGTTTGTGAGGAAAGTGCAGGCGGAGACATGATGTTGCCTTCATCCAACGTTGGTGCTATCGATGTCTGAGAGAGCTGTACACACTCACTTGTTTCCCCTTCCAAACCAACTGACGACCTTACAAGCAAACTGCCTGTTGCGGTTACAGTGGTGGAAGTTTTGCGTGGAAAAACAGGTGTGACAGCTGTCCCCACAGTCCTAGAAGATGAAGAGCGCGCGGATGCACTGGAAGGGGCGGGCGGTGGATGGTTCGCTCCGCTAGGCCGCATTGCAGCACGGTGAGCTTCCCACCGGGACTTATGATATTTAGTCATGTGACGATTCATGGAAGAAGTTGTCAAACTGCTGAGGTTTTGACCTCTACTAACAGAATCATGACAAATGTTACATATCACATGAGTTGGGCGATCTTTTTCGATGTGAAAAAAGGACCAGGCTAGGCAAGGCTTAGAGGCCATGCAACCTGTTGATCCACCCCGAATAATGCTCATAGGCAGAGTGGTGGCTGAGGATGCAGTTGTAGACGTGCTACCAGTGCTCCGACTCTGTCCAGGAAGGCGCAAGGTAACTTCGTCGTCGGTTGCATCCTCCTCCACCGCCTCTGTTGACCTCCTCGAGTGCCTGACTGGGGGTTGACAGTAGGTGGGATCTAGAACGTCATCATCAATTGTTGTGTTTGCACTCCCCTCCCCCTCAGACCGAGCCTCTTCTTGCCCTGACCGAATATTTAAGTTGTCATCCCAATCGGGTATCTGCGTCTCATCTTCATCAGTATGTTCCTCATTGTCTATAACCACAGGTGTTACAGTTTGTGACAAAGGGTCAACATTATGCTCAGAAACTTGGTCCTCACGGCCTGAATCAGAGTCACAAAGGTTCTGGGCATCACTGCAGACCATTTCCTGTTCTGTACTCACTGTAGCATGGGAGCAGACCTCTGATTCCCAGGCTATAGTGTGACTGAACAGCTCTGCAGACTCAGCCATCTCAGTTCCACCATACTGTGCAGGGCTGATGGAGACTTCAGAGCTGGGAGAAATCAAGTGTGATTGGGATGACAACTCAGAGGACTGGTGTTTTTTGGATGCGGTACTTGAAGTGGCTGAGAGGGCACTTGTTGGACCACTTGAGATCCATTCAAGCATTTTCCTTTTTTGCCCATCATCTACCTTTGTTCCTCTTGTTCGTGTCCGTAAAAAAGGGAGCACATCGGATTGTCCACAATAAGTAGTAGACATCTTACTTTTGCTAGTAGATGGTCTATCTGCAGCAGATGATAATGGAGCTTTGCCACCTTCCCCACTGACAAAACCTTTTTTGCCTTTTCCACCACGCCTCTTCCCCTTTCCACCAGCATCTGTCATTTTGCCACTCATGTTGATTGCGACAAGATTGTGGACTGAAAATGTGGTAGTAAAAATTGAGAGGTGGTGAAGATTGCAGTGGTGGTCTAGCTTTATTAACAGCAGAATAATAAAGAATAAATATCCCTGACAATGTAACTTAGTTATAATTAGTTGGAGTGTGCAACGCAGGCAGACGTGCTGCAAATGTCTTGGCACTAGTGGGACTAAAGCAAAGTCCAATAGCCACGTATAGGATGCCACTAGGTACACTGAGTGTTTGCTAGTATAATGGCTTAGTTATAATTAGTTGGAGTGTGCAACGCAGGCAGATGCGCTCTGCAAATGTCTTGGCACTAGTGGGACTATAGCAAAGTCCAATAGCCACGTATAGGATGCCACTAGGTACACTGAGTGTGTGCTAGTATAATGGCTTAGTTATAATTAGTTGGAGTGTGCAACGCAGGCAGATGCGCTCTGCAAATGTCTTGGCACTAGTGGGACTATAGCAAAGTCCAATAGCCACGTATAGGATGCCACTAGGTACACTAAGTGTTTGCTAGTATAATGGCTTAGTTATAATTAGTTGGAGTGTGCAACGCAGGCAGATGCGCTCTGCAAATGTCTTGGCACTAGTGGGACTATAGCAAAGTCCAATAGCCACGTATAGGGTGCCACTAGGTACACTAAGTGTTTGCTAGTATAATGGCTTAGTTATAATTAGTTGGAGTGTGCAACGCAGGCAGATGCGCTCTGCAAATGTCTTGGCACTAGTGGGACTATAGCAAAGTCCAATAGCCACGTATAGGATGCCACTAGGTACACTGAGTGTGTGCTAGTATAATGGCTTAGTTATAATTAGTTGGAGTGTGCAACGCAGGCAGATGCGCTCTGCAAATGTCTTGGCACTAGTGGGACTATAGCAAAGTCCAATAGCCACGTATAGGATGCCACTAGGTACACTAAGTGTTTGCTAGTATAATGGCTTAGTTATAATTAGTTGGAGTGTGCAACGCAGGCAGATGCGCTCTGCAAATGTCTTGGCACTAGTGGGACTATAGCAAAGTCCAATAGCCACGTATAGGATGCCACTAGGTACACTGAGTGTGTGCTAGTATAATGGCTTAGTTATAATTAGTTGGAGTGTGCAACGCAGGCAGATGCGCTCTGCAAATGTCTTGGCACTAGTGGGACTATAGCAAAGTCCAATAGCCACGTATAGGATGCCACTAGGTACACTAAGTGTTTGCTAGTATAATGGCTTAGTTATAATTAGTTGGAGTGTGCAACGCAGGCAGATGCGCTCTGCAAATGTCTTGGCACTAGTGGGACTATAGCAAAGTCCAATAGCCACGTATAGGATGCCACTAGGTACACTGAGTGTGTGCTAGTATAATGGCTTAGTTATAATTAGTTGGAGTGTGCAACGCAGGCAGATGCGCTCTGCAAATGTCTTGGCACTAGTGGGACTATAGCAAAGTCCAATAGCCACGTATAGGATGCCACTAGGTACACTAAGTGTTTGCTAGTATAATGGCTTAGTTATAATTAGTTGGAGTGTGCAACGCAGGCAGATGCGCTCTGCAAATGTCTTGGCACTAGTGGGACTATAGCAAAGTCCAATAGCCACGTATAGGATGCCACTAGGTACACTGAGTGTGTGCTAGTATAATGGCTTAGTTATAATTAGTTGGAGTGTGCAACGCAGGCAGATGCGCTCTGCAAATGTCTTGGCACTAGTGGGACTATAGCAAAGTCCAATAGCCACGTATAGGATGCCACTAGGTACACTAAGTGTTTGCTAGTATAATGGCTTAGTTATAATTAGTTGGAGTGTGCAACGCAGGCAGATGCGCTCTGCAAATGTCTTGGCACTAGTGGGACTATAGCAAAGTCCAATAGCCACGTATAGGATGCCACTAGGTACACTGAGTGTGTGCTAGTATAATGGCTTAGTTATAATTAGTTGGAGTGTGCAACGCAGGCAGATGCGCTCTGCAAATGTCTTGGCACTAGTGGGACTATAGCAAAGTCCAATAGCCACGTATAGGATGCCACTAGGTACACTAAGTGTTTGCTAGTATAATGGCTTAGTTATAATTAGTTGGAGTGTGCAACGCAGGCAGATGCGCTCTGCAAATGTCTTGGCACTAGTGGGACTATAGCAAAGTCCAATAGCCACGTATAGGATGCCACTAGGTACACTGAGTGTGTGCTAGTATAATGGCTTAGTTATAATTAGTTGGAGTGTGCAACGCAGGCAGATGCGCTCTGCAAATGTCTTGGCACTAGTGGGACTATAGCAAAGTCCAATAGCCACGTATAGGATGCCACTAGGTACACTGAGTGTTTGCTAGTATAATGGCTTAGTTATAATTAGTTGGAGTGTGCAACGCAGGCAGATGCGCTCTGCAAATGTCTTGGCACTAGTGGGACTATAGCAAAGTCCAATAGCCACGTATAGGATGCCACTAGGTACACTAAGTGTTTGCTAGTATAATGGCTTAGTTATAATTAGTTGGAGTGTGCAACGCAGGCAGATGCGCTCTGCAAATGTCTTGGCACTAGTGGGACTATAGCAAAGTCCAATAGCCACGTATAGGATGCCACTAGGTACACTGAGTGTGTGCTAGTATAATGGCTTAGTTATAATTAGTTGGAGTGTGCAACGCAGGCAGATGCGCTCTGCAAATGTCTTGGCACTAGTGGGACTATAGCAAAGTCCAATAGCCACGTATAGGATGCCACTAGGTACACTAAGTGTTTGCTAGTATAATGGCTTAGTTATAATTAGTTGGAGTGTGCAACGCAGGCAGATGCGCTCTGCAAATGTCTTGGCACTAGTGGGACTATAGCAAAGTCCAATAGCCACGTATAGGATGCCACTAGGTACACTGAGTGTTTGCTAGTATAATGGCTTAGTTATAATTAGTTGTAGTGTGCAATGCAGGCAGACGTGCTCTGCAAATGTCTTTGCACTAGTGGGACTATAGCAAAGTCCAATAGCCACAGATAGGATGCCACTAGGTACACTGAGTGTTTGCTAGTATAATGGCTTAGTTATGAGTTGGAGTGTGCAGAGGACAAGAGGGTACAGTGGCAGGATTGTGGTGCTCTGGGTAGAGGAATGGAAGCCTGCCTTTCTATTCCCTCCTAATGGTGAAATGCAGGGAGGAAATCCCTGACCTTGGCTGCACAGACGCTGGCGCTGTTTTCAGGACCTGTCACCTTAACTCTGACCCTGCCGGTTTGAGCCCTTAAAAGGACTGCTATAAAGTGCTCTCCCTATGCTGTCTAACGCTGTGTATGCAGCGCATACAGCTGTATCAGCGATAGGACTCAAGACGGAGCTGCGACAGTGATGTCTGACACCAAAGACGCAGAAGGCAGATAATGGCGTCCGTGAAGAAAATGTCCGGTTTTATAATGCAGGGACATGTGACATGGACATCCTATCACACATGCCGTTGCTTCTCTGGCTCAAAGTCCACTTAGCTGTGTGTGTGTCTGTGATTGGCTGACATGCTGGCCCGCCCCACAAGACGCGCGCGCTTAGGGAAGGAAGACAAGAAAAAAAAAAAAAAAAATGGCGATCGCCATTATAGAAACAGCAGTGATCTGAAGGCGCTGTTCACGCACACTATACACTGAAATGTGATAATAGTTTGATTCACAGAGTGACTTACACTATTACAGCAGAAACCAAGCTATGATTTAGCTGTTTTTTGGCTGCTAGAACCGTTCTCGAACGTTTCTAGAACTATCGAGCTTTTGCAAAAAGCTCGAGTTCTAGTTCGATCTAGAACATGCCCCAAAATCACTCGAGCCTAGAACTGGAGAACCACGAACCACGAACCGCGCTCAACTCTAGTAAAGAGACACAATATTCCCTCTATCATGTTAGAGGTGCCTATTCCTGTCCGTGTTGTTAATGGGACTATGTTGATTACATTGAGGACAGTTCCCTTGCGCCTTTCCCTGTCTCAGGATCACATAGAGGAGATTTCTTTTCTTGTGTTGCCTGAGGGTATAGACGACGTTCTTCTGGGTCTCCCATGGCTTCGGACCCATGCTCCTCTAATTGACTGGGAGTCCGACAGCATTATTAGTTGGGGTTTGAAATGTCAGTCCCGATGTCTTCCCTTACCACCTAAGGTCGTTGCGGTTGCATCAACTGATCTCTCTCCCATACCTACACCCTATTTGGATTTCGCTGATGTGTTCTCCAAACAGGGTGCTGAGGTTCTTCCACCCCATAGGCCTTATGACTGCGCCATAGACCTTATCCCAGGTTCGGTTCCACCTAAGGGCAGGGTTTACCCCCTGTCAATACCCGAGTCGGAGGCCATGTCGACCTATATAAGAGAGAGTTTAGAGAAGGGGTTCATTCGTAAGTCTTTCTCTCCGGGAGCTGGGTTTTTCTTTGTTCGGAAGAAAGAGGGTGATTTGCGTCCCTGCATAGATTACAGGGGTCTCAACGCAATCACAATAAAGAACAAATACCCATTACCTTTAATTTCGGAGCTCTTTGACAGACTGAGAGGAGCTCAAGTTTTTACGAAGTTGGATCTGCGGGGTGCGTATAACCTGGTACGAATTCGAGAGGGTGACGAATGGAAGACCGCTTTTAACACCCGAGATGGTCACTATGAATACCTCGTCATGCCTTTTGGTTTATGTAATGCACCCGCAGTATTTCAGGACTTTGTAAACGATGTGTTCAGGGATTTACTGTTATCCTCCGTCGTGGTGTATCTGGACGACATCCTGATTTTTTCTCCTGATCTGGAGACTCATTGTCAGGATGTCGTTCGTGTCCTTTCCCGTTTAAGGGAGCTCTCATTGTTTGCTAAACTCGAAAAGTGTGTATTCGAGCAGTCTTCCTTGCCTTTTTTGGGTGACATTATCTCACAAGAGGGTCTGGCTATGGATCCTGCGAAGCTCCCTGCTGTCCGAACCTCATTCCTTGAAGGCGGTGCAACGCTTCTTAGGATTCATAAATTATTACCGGCAGTTCATACCCCATTTCTCCACTTTGGTGGCCCCTTTGGTGGCCTTGACTAAGAAAGGTGCTAATCCAAAAGTCTGGTCTACTGAGACATCCCAGGCTTTTGAGGCAGTAAAAAGACACTTTTCAACTGCTCCCGTTCTTCAAAGACCTGATGAGAATAAGCCCTTCCATTTGGAGGTCGATGCCTCTTCAGTGGGTGCTGGTGCGGTCTTGTATCAAAAGAGTGGTGTAGGTAGAAAAAGGCCATGTTTCTTCTTTGCTAAAACCTTTTCATCGGCAGAGAGAAACTATACCATTGGGGATAGGGAACTGCTCGCCCTGAGAATAGCCTTGGAGGATTGGCGTCACTTGCTAGAAGGAGCGAAACATCCTTTCCAGGTCTATACAGACCATAAGAATCTGACGTACTTACAAACCGCTCAGCGCCTGAATCCTCACCAAGCCCGCTGGTCCTTGTTTTTCTCCCGCTTTCACTTCTCCATCAACTATCTGTCTGGGAGTAAGAAGAACAAGGCAGACGCCCTGTCTCGCTCTATGGTTTCTACCCAAGAAGAGATTGACGAACCTCGTCTTATCCTTCCCTCCAGGGTTTTTCATACGCTCTCCCCTGTGACGTTAGACCAAATCCCACAGGGCAAGACCTTTGTTCCGCCTGATCGACAGAATGATATACTGTCGTGGGCCCACACCTCAAAGGTGGGTGGGCATTTTGGTATTAGACGGACACGAGAGTTACTCGAGAGGTGGTATTGGTGGCCACACTTAGCCAGCCACGTCAAGAGATATGTCGGTTCCTGCCTTCCGTGTTCACAGGGACATAGATTTGTGTGGGTCATTACGGACCATTTCTCCCGGATGGTTCATCTCGTACCGTTATCGAGAATCCCATCTTCCAGGGTACTAGCCAAACTATTCCTCAAGCATGTCTTTAGGCTTCACGGGATGCCAGATCGTATCATTTGTGATAGAGCTCCGCAATTTGCTTCCCGTTTCTGGCGAGATCTTTGTAGCCTTCTGCAAATTAAGTTGAATCTCTCTTCGGCATACCATCCGGAGACCAATGGTTTGGTTGAGCGTACCAATCAATCCATGATTATATACCTTCGACACTTTGTTGCTGAGAACCACGATAACTGGTCCTCCCTCCTACCCTGGGCAGAATTTGCCCTTAACAATTCGCTGGCTGAGGCCACTGGGCAGACACCGTTCGTACTCAATAATGGGCAACACCCTAGGGTACAGGTACCGTTTCCCGCTGCTGCACCTCCTCCTCTTGTGGCCGACTGGGCAACTAATGCCAGAGAGGTTTGGGATCGGACTCAAGAGTCGATCCAAGCAGCTAAGGACCGTATGAAGACGGTGTCCGATCGGTTTCGTCGCCCAGCTCCTGTCTTTTCTCCGGGGGACTTTGTGTGGCTCTCTGCAAAACACGTGAAACTTAGAGTGAGCTCTGTCAAATTTGCTCCTCGCTTCCTGGGTCCTTATGAGGTTCTTCGACAGGAAAATCCTGTAGTCTACTAATTGAAGTTACCCGTCCATCTTAGGATCCATGACAAATTCCATGTCTCACTGCTAAAGCCAGCTATTTTACCTCACGCTTGTGAAGTGCACTCTCCTGCCTCTGATTCCTCTCGCTCTAGCTATGAGGTATGAGCCATAGTTGGTTCTAAGATGGTTAGAGGGCGCAGGTTCTTCTTGATAGATTGGGAGTGCTACGGCCTGGAACATCGCTCTTGGGAGCCTGAGGAGGCTGTCCATGCTTCCGACTTAGTTGCCGATTACCTGCGTCGCTGGGAGGGGGGCCCTTGAGGGGGAGGTACTGTTACGATTGCTGTGGCACTGGAGACTATGTTCGGATTTCTTGCTACTGCACATGTGCGAGCACTGGAGACTATGTTCGGATTTCTTGCTACTGCACATGTGCAAGCGCTGGAGACTAAGTCCTACCTTGGAGCCATTGCACATGTGCGGGTGACATCATCGCTGACACGAGGTCACATGTCTCTGACACCTTCTAAGCTGATTGGCCGCTAGTCATGTGCTTGTGACACGTGGTCACATGTCTCTGACACCTTCTATGCCGATTGGTCGCTGTTCATGTGCTTGTGACGCCTTGCTCGGTGATAGGCCAGCGTGACATCATTGCTGTCATTCTGGCAGCGGATTGGCTCTGGTGTCCTCCATCTTGGATGAGGCACAGAGTCTATATAAGACCCTGATGCACGCCGCCCGGCGCTCAGTCCTCTTGGTTCATGCATGAGAGTAGACGCTCTGTGCACGTCCCTCTAGGCATCTCTCTGTCTATGCTAGGTGAGCGCTACCGACAGGTTAGCGTTCTTATACCTTACAGCTTCGGCTGCGGTCCGTATCCTTACATCTTAGTGGAGCGGACATAGGCAGGTGCCTGAGGCACATGGTCCGGCTGGGCCTTGTGATTCTACTCGTAGGTGGACGTTGCCGCTAGGGTAACATTCCTTATACTGCGTCTGGCAGTTGTGCGTATCCTCGCACACTAGGGGAGCGAACATAGGTAGGAGCTTTGTGCGGCTTATGCTGCTGTCCGTCTCTTTTGCACCACTAGTGGAGCGGACCTAGGCAGGTGCCATATCTAGTGGTTCGTGTCCTCGCACACTAGTGGAGTGAAAGCAGGTAGGAGCTTTGTGCGGCTTACACTGCTGTCCGTCTCCTGGCACCGCTAGAGGAACGGACCTAGGTAGGTGCGATTTCACACTCACTGCTTTTGTCTCTGTGACCATTAACAGAGACCATACCACACACCCTCCAAGTAAGGGAGGAATTGCTTTATTTCCTAATTATACTCCTCTGTGAGTTTAACAGAGGTATTGCACTCTGCACTTGTGCTATTACTATTTACAGTGGCACACTTATATACCCCTTATCCTCTGCCATAGTCTGCAGCAGAGTCTTTGCACGGTGGACCCTGACTGTCTGATATTCCTTTGGGTTTTATTATCAGACAGCCCCCCGTAACACCGCTTTACGAGAAAGCTTTGCTATTCGAGCGAAATTCTCACCTCACACACTTCCGGTTTCGTCCATCTACCACATTCTGACCCACACTTGCACTGTCCACACAAACACACACATGTACGCACAAACATACACACACACACACACATACAGTACTGTACTATGCTCACCTTACCTTCCGTTCCACCGCCGGCCTCATAGTTCTTGTAGTTCCCGGGTACATCGCGGCGAACTACAAGTACCATGAGGCCGGCAGTGGAACGGAAGGTAAGGTGAGCATATAATATCTGTACCTTACATTTCATCGCTGGCCTCCTGGGTCCTGTAGTGCGCTGCTCTGCTCTGTTCCGCTCCAGACATCGGCATCCATAGCAACGAAGCAGGAACTTCCTGGTTCCTGTCACCGCTTGTCAAAGGCAGCGCGCTGGCCAATCAGAGGCAAGCGGCTCTGCCTTTGACGTCAGCGCTCTGGCAGGAAGTTCTGCCCTCGTTGTTATGGTCACCTGATACACGGCCCGCACCGGAGAACAGCAAGTCCCAGGAGACCGGCGATGGAACGGAAGGTAAGGTGAGCATATAATATGTGCGTGTGCATGTGTTTGTGTGTGTTTGTGTGTGTTTGTGTGAGTTTGTACATGTGTGGAATGATAGAATAGGGGACCAGGATGGGACATTTAACACATTGTGGAATGCATCGTCAGCATTGCAATGATTTCCTATGGGAAACCTTGCTCTGCTGAACGAGTACCTTGATTAACAAGCACAGTCCCAGAACGGATTGTTCTCGTTAAGCAAGGGTCCACTGTATTGATAAATCTTTGAAGATTGGGAACAATTGGCACATTACTAACTAATTGATCATTTGTAGAACTAAGATGGTGGTGTATATCATTTTTTGTCCATGCGGCTTGTTTTACATTGGGAAGACCATTCGGCCACTTTTTGTTAGGTTTAGAGAACTGCGCAATTCGTTAGTGACTGGCATTGGCGCCACAAAAATGATCCCACATGTTAGAGATGTACATGGGGCTTATAAAAATGTACTATCATTTGCTGGGTTAGAATTAGTAGAGCCCAAAGCAGAAGGAGGCGATCTCCAAAAAATTTTACTGCAAAAGGAAGCCCGGTGTAATGAGGTATAATGCATTGGGCCCTCTAGGGTTAAATGAAAAAAATGATCTTACGATGTTCTTATAAAACCCAGAAAACCGGGGATATTGAGGCTTTCATCAGTTTGTTGCTACATTTATTACAGTCTATTGTTATGTTCATGTTTTTAACAATGTTTTAATATATTTTTTATATGTCACTGATATTCCCGATGTGGGGTGTTGCCCTATAAGAAAGGGAATCTGACGTCACTTGTTTGTAGACCTGTTGAAGTGCTTTTGCACGAAATGGCCGTTGTCTACTGTGCCATGCATTCCCCCTCCGTCTTGCTGTTTTTATGTTCCACCTTGTGTTGAAATAAACTGGATTTCTTGGATACGGCAGCCGGTGAGTGCCCTCCTTTGCTCTTTTTTTGCTTTACTTGGATGGGACTTTTGCCTGGAAGGAGCACCACTGTTTTTTCTCTTAGCCGCATCTCTGCCAGTGAAAGTTGTACCGGACCTCGTATGGTAATACGCCCTTGCTGAAAAGCTGGTCGTCAGCTGATTAGTGCCCGGTGTTTTGCTCTTTCTGAATTCCTTGACTCGAAAGATCAGTTTAGCGTTTACAGGAAATGAGGTTTTTGTTTTGCGTCCTCGGTCTTCAGGGAATGAGTCAGCAGGTGGGAATAACCATGTCCCTCCTGGGAGGGTGTCCTCAGACTTGTTTTCTTTGCCTCCACAAGCCCCGGAAGGGTAATCTGTATATGTCTTTTTTGACGCCTTATGATTAATCTATGACAAACCAAACAGAATTCAATTGGCGGAGGCACTGATCATGGACCATACATAGGGGCTGCACTGCTAAGGACTATAGTATAGAGTTCTGACAGTGGTTGAATGAAGTTTTGCGGAACAATGCAGCTCTCAGGTGTTAGGTTTTTTATGGCCTTTCAGATACGCTTAAGGATGCTCTTGCTCTGTATATTCCTCCCTGTTCCTTAGGGGAGGTCATGACTTAGACTATTCAGTTGGATCACTGGATTCAGGAACGACATCATGAGTGACAGAGGATGTTGGATATTTTTCCCAATTTGGTCCTTTACCATGAGGCGGAATTGATGTAGGTTGGTGCTGCCAGCTCTCGGGACAATTGAAAGGAAACGTTGATGTGATCATGTACTTATACTGTGGCTGCTCAGGGCATTTTCCCGAGGACTGCTCGTTATGTTCTCAAGCGAGCCATCAGGAGAATGCCTAAGTCCAGGTGATTGTCAAGAAGGTCACCAAGACTTTCAGGTAGCTTTTACTCCTCAAATAAAGTACTGTTGAATGTGTAATCATTTTTCCTAGATTAGTCGTTATTCACTTACGCTTTCATTGACTGTAGGTTTGCAGGCAACTTCATCAATTCAGGACTGGTTCTGACATTAGGATTAGGGACAGTTAGGTTGGAAGGACCAATTACTCCAACACCATTACTTGAGAATCTTGTTCAGCTGGTAACAGTAGAATTCAAACTTAAAGTGGGAACAATTCACTCTGAGTCCATCTACTGCTATGTTTTGAATTGTTTTGGATAATTTACCTGTGGGGTTGGTATTGGGATATCCATGGTTGAATATTCACAATTCTGTCATTGGTTGGGGTCATAGAAAAATTGTTAAGTGGAGTCCCTATTGTAGTAAGAAATGTCTTAATTCTGTACAGGTTTTCTTCGCTAGTCTGGAAGGTTTTCCAAAGTACTTGAAAGACTTGAAGATGTGTTCTCGGAAAAATAGGTAGATATATTACATCTCCATTATCCTTAATAGTGTGCTATTAATCTTATTGCCAATGCCAAATTACCTAAACGTGTAAATTTTTTTAGGTCTTCAATGGACCACCTTGTAGAGATGAGTGAACCTTTCAAAGTTTGGTTCGCTGAGCCTAACTGAACAAACGCTATATTTGCTGAACCAAACTCCAAACTTTTTTGAACCTTTTTAAACCCCATTGGATTCAAAGGGAGGCCAAATGTAAGACAGGGAAAACACTTTTAGGGGGGGTTAAAAATCTTCCAAAACAGCAAAAATATGCATAGGTATTATCTTTCTAGACTACTGACATAAGAAATATAGAGGTGGATGAGAGACAGGTGTAGGGCTGGGTGAGACCCATCTTGGAGTCTTGACATTTAAAAACCATTCAAGCAGACCGCAGTACAGTCGCTTCAATTCCCCCTCCCCAAATCCCCAAAGTGTCTTTGCACAGGAGGGATTTATTGTCCATGCAGCACAAAGGATATGGGCTGCCATTTTCATTTTAAAAAGTGAGCACACAGCAATCGTGCCTTCTGCAGCAGTGCAACCAGGCTGGAGTAGTGCCCTAGAAATTTCTGTATAACCAGGTTGATCCATGCAGTGCACATTTGATGTCGCCCGTGCGTTGTGCCACCACCAGGTTTGCACCTTTATCGCAAATGTCCTTCCCTGACTCCAGGTTCACTAAAAACAGCCACTGATCAAACTGGGCCTGGATAGTGGTCCACAACTCTGCAGCTGTGTGACGGCATTCTCCAATGCATAGTAATTTAGGCACTGCCTGATTGCGTTGACTTACAGACAGGATGTTGCATGGCATTTTCATTTTAAAAATCAAGAGAAGCATTAGTGACAGGCATAGACCTCTTGCTTCCAGAATCCTGCCAATACAGACAAAAGACAATTTGGAGGCCCATCTTGGAGTCTTGAGATTAAAAACCTTACAGCTAAACAGCAGAACAGCAGCATCAATTGCCCTCTCCCACTTCCCCATAATGTGTTTTCACAGCAGGGAAGTATGTTTCATGCAACACACATGATGTGGGCTGGCATTTAAATTTTTTCAAAATAAAGAGATGCATAAGTGACAGACATAGGCCTCTTGCTCCCAGAACTGTAGCAATACAAGCAAGAGACAATTTGGAGACTCATCTTGGATTTTTCAAAATAAAAACCTTACAACAATAAGCAGGACAGGGGCATCATTTGCCCTCCCAATTTCCCTATATTGTGTTTGCATAGCAGGGAAGTATGGTTCATGCAACACAAAGGATGTTGGATGTCATTTACATTTTTAAAAATAAAGACATGCATGAGTGACAGGCATAGGCCTTTTGCTCACACAACCCTAGCACTAAAGACAAGATACAATTTGGAGACCCATATTGGAATCTTGATATATATTCAAACCGTTCAGGCAGACAGCAGGACAGTGCATCAATTCCCCACTCTTTTTTTCCCCATAGTGTGTTTGCACACTAGGGAAGTATGGTCCATGCAACACAAAAGATGTGGGCTGGCATTTTCATTTTAAAAAGTGAGTACACAATGACCATGCCTTTTGCAGCAGCGCATCCTCGCCTTAATAGTGCCTTCGAAATTGCTGTACAACCAGGTTGATCCATGCAATGCATATGTGATGACAGCTAGGCGTAGTGCCACCACCAGGTGTGTACCATTATCGCACATGGCCTTTCCTGGCACCAGGTTCAGTGGAGACAGCCATTGAGCAAACTGGGCTTTGATAGTGGTCCACAACTCTGCAGCTGTGTGACTGTGTTCTCCAATGCATATCAATTTAAGCACTACCTGATTGTTTTGACTTAAAGAATTTGGGCTGGCATTTTAATTTAAAAAAAGCAAGAGATGTATTAGTGACAAATGTAGGCCTCTTGCTCACAGAACCCTGGCACTACAGACAAGACCCAGTTTGGAGACCCATATTGGAGTCTTTACAGTATATTTAAAAACCTCTCAGGCAGACAGTAGGACAGCAGCATCAATTCCCCCATTTCCAGAGAAGTATGGTCCATGCAAAACACAGGATGTGGGCTGGCATTTTCATTTTAAAAAGTGAGCACACAGCGACCGTGCCTTTCACAGCAGCGCATCCAGTCAGTAGTGTCCTAGAAATTGCTGTACAATTAGGTTGATCCTTGCAGTGTACATGGAATGTTGCCTAGAAGTAGTGCCGCCAGCAGGTTTGCACCATTATTACACATGGCCATTCCTGGCTCTAGATTCAGTGGAGACAGCCATTGATCAAACTGGGCCTCGATAGTGGTCCTCAACTCTGCAGCTGTGTCCTGCGTTCTCCAATGCATATAAATTTAAGCACTGTTTGATTGCATTTACTGACACACAGGACGTTGGCTGGCATTTTAATAAAAAAAAAAATAAGATGCACGAGTGACAGGCGTAGGCCTTGGCGACCCATATTGGAGTCTTGATATTTAAAAACATTTCAGGCAAACAGAGGCATCAATTTCCCTATAGTATGTTTGCACACCAGGGAAATATGGTCCATGCAACAGACAGTATTTGGGCTGGCATTTTAATTTAAAAAAAATCAAGAGATGCATGAGTGACAGGCGTAGGCGCCTTGCTCCCAGAACCCTAACACTACAGACAAGACACAATTTGGAGACCCAGATTGGAGTCTTGATATTTAAAAACCTTTCAGGCAGACAGCAGGACAGTGGCATCAATTTCACCCCCCCACCCCCATATTCTCAAAGTGTGTTTCCACACCAGGGAAGTATGGTCAATCCAAACACAGGATGTGAGCTGGCATTTTCATTTTAAAAAGTCAAGACTTGAATGAGTGACAGACATAGGCCTTTTGCTCATGGAACCCTGGCACCAAAGACAAGACACAACTTGGAGACTCATATTGGAGTCTTGATATTTAAAAAACTTTCAGACAAACAGCAGGACAGTAGCATCAATTGCCCCCTCCATCCTTTTCTTATAGTATGTTTGCACAGCAAGGAGGTATGGTCAATAAAACACAGAGAATGTGGCCTCGGTGTCTCACGTGAGTCCAAAACACCAGGGATGTTCACTTCTGTAACAGCTGATGAACATGTAGTGCTCAATTTATTTTAATGCTTGCCTGTGACTTGTTGTTTACAACGTTGGCAGATAACGAAAGTTGGGTCATCCTTTGCGGTCTCAAAAAATGCCTAGGCTAAGCAACCCTTCCTGTGAACTGTAGACAAGAAACCGCTGCTGAATACAGCCATAGTTGTGGCTGAGGATACAGTGCTTCTCATGGTTGTATCACTATGTGTTTGTATGGGAATTGCCAACATAACCCCCGTGTCTATCTCCTCCCTTTCCTCCTCCTCATCTGCTGAGCTACACAGCTGCATACCTCTGGGTTCACACCAAGTGTAATCTAAAACTTCATCATCAGGCTCTATGTTGTCCCACTCCTCCTCTTCCTGACCTGACATCACACAACAGTATGCGTGTGCCTCAGGTATCTGAGTCTCATCATCACCTCTGCTGCGGGGGTTAACGTTAGTTGACGAAGGTCAGTATCCTGCTTCAACCCTACTTCTTCCGGGCCAGGATCCAGCTGACAAAGATTTTGGGCAAGGATGCAGAGGCTTTCCTATTCTTCAGTCTGGGAATCTTTGGAGCAGACCTCTGATGCCCATGGGACAGAATGTGTGAACAGCTCTGCAGCCTTGAACATGTGTGATTCACCACAGTCAGTTTGCTGGTTGTAGATTTGTGACACGGAGGAAACAAGTGTAACTGGGGTAATACCTCTGAGGAATGAACTGTTTGTGATGTTGAGGAGCAGGAAGAGGAGGAAAGACCATTTGATGCAGCACTTCTATCCCCTCTAGCACATGCTGTTTATCAGCTTTATTTGTAAGTTGAAATGATGTGTGGTTGCCAAAAAAATCTAATGGAGAAGGGTGTCCTTTTTCTCTTGGGATCAGATGATCCATTGTTTGCTCAGTAGAGTTTTGACTAACACAACTTCCCACATGTACACCTACAACACCCAACCTATTTACTCTTCCACCACATCATCATCGTGATTTACGACTCATGGTTGATGTACCCTTCGCCTTTGAAACAGATGTTTTGCAACCCTACAGCCACATGTGTCAGACACCTGACTCAAAAGATAAATTATTTATTTCCTGCCTGGGTTGGCAATATTGTGAAGGCACTAAAAAGTACCAATAACTAGAAATGCAGTTCACTGTGTAATTTTAAGAAGACAGTGAAAAGTGCTAAGACCTTTTTAGCTAGTTCACTAGCAAATTTACAGGAGGCAGTACTAACTAACAGTACCTACAAATGTGATTGACTGCAAAATGTTGAGCAGACAATGAAAACTGCTAAGACCTTTTAGCTAGTTTACTAGCAAATTTAAAGCAGGTATTACTAACAATATCTACAAATGTGATTGACAGCACAATTTTGACCAGACAGTGAAAACTGCTAAGACCTTTTTACCTAGTTCATTAGCAAATTGACAGGAGGCAGTACTAACTAATAATACCTACAAATGTGATTGCATAATTTTGAGCAGTATATGAAAAAAACAGGTGCTACTAACAATACCTAGAAATGTGATTGACTGCTTAATTTTGACCAGGCATTGGAAACTGGCAAGATATTTTTACCTTGTTCACTAGCAAATTGATAATCAAAAAGGTCAGTGGAGCCTCTGTTAGGAGTCTCAACACAGAAACCAGCTAGATATCCCTCGGGAAGGGCACAGCCAAGGGGTGACTCTTTTTAGGAGACCACCATAACCACCACACTAAGTGGCCTTTATAGTCAATATCCAACTTTTTGACAAGTTTAAAGATATGACAAGGGAAATACCAAGGCCAGGTATCCATCCACAGACAGCTGTTTCGGGGCATTGCACCTCATCAGTAGAGTTGAGCGCGGTTCGCGGTTCGAGGTTCTCCAGTTCTAAGCTCGAGTGATTTTGGGGGCTGTTCGAGATCGAACTAGAACTCGAGCTTTTTGCAAAAGCTCGATAGTTCTAGATACGTTCGAGAACGGTTCTAGCAGCAAAAAGCAGGGCTTTTTACAGCTACAGTGTGCAGGAGCCATCGCTGGCAGCCTGCCAGAAGCTGGTAACCAAGATAAACATCGGGTATCCAAGCAAAGCGCTTTGGTTAGTAACCCGATGTTTATCCTAGTTACGTGCAGGAAGCCCACACTTCCCCGCTCAGCTCACTCTGCCCCCTCCTGCCCGCGGCATGTACACATATATACACACACACACACACACACTCTCACACACACACACACACACACATGGTCCCGCTCGGCTTACCTGCGGTGATGAAGTCCCGCCATCCTGACCTCAGCGCTGTCACTGTCCTCCATGGCCGCCGCTTGTCACATCACCTCTCGCTTCCGACCCGAGACTGACTAGCGGTGACGTCACGGGCCTCTCGCGATACTTGGTGTGAAGGCGCCGGTCATTGAACTCAGTGACAGGTGCTGTCGGCAGTGCAGGAGATCAGCGCAGGTAATGTACCTCGCTGACAGCAGCACTTGTCATCCCCTGCAGTGACCTGGGCTGACCCATTGATGTTAGCTCAGGTCACTGCACTGCTCTCCCAGCCAATGGGGAACATCCTGCTCTTCATTGACTGGGACAGTGTGGATCGTCATGGCAACCCCTTGGATTACACCAGACCTGGATTTGTTTTTCATTCTAATAAATTGGTTAAAGAGGGAATGATTTGGGGAGTGTTTTTTCAAATAAAAATGTGTTTGTCGTCTATTTTTTTTTTATTACTGACTGGGTTGGTGAGGTCGGGTATCTGATAGACGCCTGACCTCACCAACCCCAGGGCTTGATACCAGGTGACATTACACATCTGGTATTAACCCCATATATTACCCCGTTTGCCACCGCACCAGGGCGCGGGATGAGCTGGGGCGAAGCACCAGGATTGGCGCATCTAATGGATGCGCCACTTCTGGGGCAGCTGCGGCCTGCTATTTTTAGGCTGGGGAGAGTCCAATAACCATGGACCTCCCTAGTCTGAGAATATCAGGCCCCAGCTGTCTGCTTTACCTTGGCTGGTGATCCAATTTTGGGGGACCCCTACGTGTTTTTTTTTTAAAATTATTTATTTAATTTAAAATAACAGCGTGGGGTGCCCTCAGTTTTGGATTACCAGCCAAGGTGAGGTTGCCAGCTGTGGTCTGCAGGCTGCAGCCGTCTGCTTTACCCTAGCTGGCTACAAAACTAGGGGGAACCCTACGTCATTTTTTTTTTCATTTTTTGGCTAAATACAAAGCTAAGCACCCCTTAGTGCCACATGAAAGGCACCAAAGGGTGCTCCATTTTTTCTC
Organism: Anomaloglossus baeobatrachus; assembly: GCF_048569485.1. Taxonomy (NCBI): domain Eukaryota; kingdom Metazoa; phylum Chordata; class Amphibia; order Anura; family Aromobatidae; genus Anomaloglossus; species Anomaloglossus baeobatrachus. Next base: position 105,983,665 of record NC_134356.1, on the reverse strand, counting down.
CACTTTTTCTCCATTTTTTTCTCCATTTTTTCTCCACTTTTTCTCCATTTTTTTCTCCTTTTTTTCTCCACTTATTCTCCACTTTTTCTCCACTTATTCTCCACTTATTCTCCACTTTTTCTCCACTTTTACTCCACTTATTCTCCACTTATTGTCCACTTTTTCTCCATTTTTTCTCCATTTTTTCTCCACTTTTTCTCCACTTTTTCGCCACTTTTTCTCCACTTTTTCTCCACTTTTTCTCCATTTTTTTCTCCACTTTCTCTCCACTTTTTCTCCACTTTATCTCCATTTTTTTCTCCACTTTTTCTCCATTTTTTCTCCACTTATTCTCCATTTTTTCTCCACTTTTTCTCCACTTTTTCTCCACTTTTTCTCCACTTTTTCTCCATTTTTTCTCTACTTTTTCTTTACTTTTTCTCTACTTTTTCTCCACTTTTTCTCCACTTTTTCTCCATTTTTTTCTCCACTTTTTCTCCACTTTTTCTCCATTTTTTTCTCCACTTTTTCTCCACTTTTCTACATTTTTTCTCCACTTTTTCTCCACTTTTTCTCCATTTTTTTCTCCATTTTTTCTCCACTTATTCTCCATTTTTTCCTCCACTTATTCTCCAGTTTTTCTCCACTTTTTCTCCACTCTTTTTCTCCATTTTTTTCTCCATTTTTTCTCCACTTTTTCTCTACTTTTTCTCCATTTTTTTCTCCACTTTTTCTCCATTTTTTTCTCCACTTTTTCTCCACTTTTCTACATTTTTTCTCCACTTTTTCTCCATTTTTTTCTCCACTTTTTTACCACTTTTTCTCCACTTTTCTACATTTTTTCTCCACTTTTTCTCCATTTTTTTCTCCACTTTTTCTCCACTTTTTCTCCACTTTTTCTCCATTTTTTTCTCCATTTTTTCTCCACTTATTCTCCATTTTTTTCTCCACTTATTCTCCACTTTTTCTCCACTTTTACTCCACTTATTCTCCACTTTTTCTCCACTTTTACTCCACTTTTACTCCACTTATTCTCCACTTTTTCTCCACTTTTACTCCACTTTTACTCCACTTTTACTCCACTTATTCTCCACTTTTTCTCCACTTTTTCTCCACTTTTTCTCCATTTTTTCTCCACTTATTCTCCACTTTTTCTCCATTTTTTTCTCCATTTTTTCTCCACTTTTTCTCCGTTCTTTTTCTATGGTCGGTCTACCCATTAGCTCTGCCATGCATACTGTAGCTCTACACCTACTGCACATGTTACTTTATGATTGACATCTTTTTCGTACCAGAGCTGTCTAAGCCTACTCTGACCCCATATTTGTCATTACTATATTGTCCTTGTACTGTATTATGACATTTGTATCATGTGTTTCATTTCTTGCTGTGTTGCAATTTTTTTGCTGCATCCCAATTGTACCTCTACATTGTTCGAGTTTATGTTATTGTTCTCTCACTCTTATGTGATACTGAATATTGTCATTTTTCATGATTACATGCAGATAAGTCCAATCTGACGAAGGCTCAGGCCGAAACGTCATTTGTAACTTGTTTTGGACAAAAACATATATGCTTATGAAAAATTTTTTTTTCTTAATACTCTTAATACGGACCAATAAAGAGTGATTTTGCATTACTATCCGTTGTGACTTACTGACTTAGTCTGGGAGATTTAGAGTGCCGAGGTTACTCACTAATTTTATCTATTATTACCTCTGAGCACCTATATACCAGTGAGCAGAGTTTCCTCTACAGTAGTTCTCCTGATTAGGCATGCCCTTACCTCATGAGCAGGGCATTGCAGCTTTGGTAGCAACCATTACGACATGGACTCTGCTGCTGTGGACCCGAGAAGAGTGAGTGCAGATTCATTGCACCCACACTCCTCACATGAAGGGTCCGCACTCCTAGAAAATGGGGGATACGTTCCCTGAGTGTCTCCCCCCCATATTCTAGACGGTCCAGAGTCGTCGTGGGACCCCTTTATTTTTTTTCTTACAATAAATTGGTGAAAGAGGAAATGTTTTGGGGACTGTTTTTTCAAATAAATTTCTTTTGTCGATTTTTTTTTTTTTTGTTAGTACTGACAGTTTAGGATGTTGGGTATCTAATAGACGCCATGACATCACAAACTGCTGGGCTTGATCTCAGGTTACTTTACAGCTAGTATCAACCCGATTTATTACCCCGTTTGCCACTGCACCAGGGCACGGGATGAGCTGGGGTGAAGCGCCAGGATTGGCGCATCTAGTGGATGCGCCACGTCTGGGGTGCCTGCGGCCTGCTATTTTTAGGCTGTGAAGGCCCAATAACTATGGACCTTCCCACCCTGAGAATACCAGACCACAGCTGTCCGCTTTACCTTGGCTGGTGATCCAATTTGGGGGGGACCCTACTTTTATTGTGTAATTATTAATATTTATAAAATAATTATAAAAAAGAGCCTGAGGGGACCTCCACATTGGATCCCCAACCACGGTAAAGCTGCCAGCTGTGGTTTTCAGGCTACAGCCGTCTGCTTTACCCTAGCTGGCTATCAAAAATGGGGGGACCCAACGTCATTTTTTTTTTTAACTATTTTTTAAATAGAAAAAATTAATGGGCTTCCCTGTATTTTGATTGCCAACCAAGGTAACGGCAGGCAGATGGGGGTGGCAACCCATAGCTGTCTGCTTTATCTGCGCTGAGAATCAAAAATACCGCGGAGCGCTACGTCATTTTTTTAAAGATTTATTTTTACAGCACTGTGATGTCCAGCAATCAAAATACAGGGAAGCCCATTTTATTTTTAGTTATTTAAATAAATAATTAAAAAAATATATATGGGCTCCCGCTGCATTTTTTGTATTGCTAGCTAAAGGTAATCCAAGCAGCTACTGGCTGCTAACCCCCACTGCTTGGTGTTACCTTCACTGGCAATGGAAAATCCAGGGAAGCATTTTTTATTTTTTTTGCCAAAAAACTACAAAAAAAGGACGTGAGCTTCGCCATTTTTTTGTATGCTAGCCAGGTATAGCAGGCAGGTGCTGGAAGAGTTGGATACAGTGCCAGAAGATGGCGCTTCTATGAAAATGCCATTTTCTGAGGCGGCTGCAGACTGCAATTCGCAGCACTAGGGCCCAGAAAGCTCAGGCCAACCTGTGCTGCAGATTCTAATCTCCAGCTGCCTAGTTGTACCTGGCTGGACACAAAAATTGGGCGAAGCCTACGTCATTTGTTTTCTAATTATTTCATGAAATTCATGAAATAATAAAAAAAGGGCTTCCCTTTATTTTTGGTTCCCAGCCGGGTACAAATAGGCAACTGGGGGTTGGGGGCAGCCGTACCTGCCTGCTGTACCTGGCTAGCATACAAAAATATGGCGAAGCCCACATAATTTTTTCAGGGGGCAAAAAACTTCTGCATACAGTCCTGGATGGAGTATGCTGAGCCTTGTAGTTCTGCAGCTGCTGTCTGTCTGTATGGAGAAGAGCAGACAGCAGCTGCAGAACTAGTAGGCTCAGCATACTCCATCCAGGACTGTATGCAGAATTTTTTTGCCCACCAAAAAAATGATGTGGGCTTCACCATATTTTTGTATGCTAGCCAGGTACAGCAGGCAGCCACGGGCTGCCTCCAACCCCCAGTTGCCTATTTGTACCCGGCTGGGAACCAAAAATATAGGGAAGCCCGTTTTTTTTAATTATTTCACTTATTTCATGAAATAATTAAAAAACAAATGACGTGGGCTTCGCCCCATTTTTTGTGTCCAGCCGGGTACAACTAGGCAGCTGGGGATTGGAATCCGCAGCACAGGTTAGCACAGGTTTCTGGGCGCCTCTGCTGCGGATTTCAGTCCGCAGCCATCCCAGAAAATGGCGCTCTCATAGAAGCGCCATCATCTGGCGCTGTATCCAACTCTTCCAACAGCCCTGGAGCCGGGTGGCTTGTTGGGTAATCATGAGTTGATACTGGCTTTGTTTTACTAGCCAGTATTAAGCCAGAGATTCTTAATGTCAGGCACGTTTGACCCGGCCATTAAGAATCTCCAATAAAGGGTTAAAAAAAACCACCACACAGAGAAAAAATACTTTCATAGAAATAAATACACAGACACATTAGAGACTCCATCTTTATTACCCCCTGTCATCCCTCCACGATCCTGCTCTTCTTTCTTCTTTCTTTCTAGTGTAGTAGTAGTGACGATTGAAGTGAGGATAAGGTTCACCAGCTCATCACTTGGGGCTGGGGAACCTCATCCTCAGTACAATCCTCACTAGTGTAGTAGTAGTGACGATTGTAGTGAGGATAAGGTTCACCAGCTCATCACTTGGGGCTGGGGAACCTCATCCTCAGTACAATCCTCACTAGTGTAGTAGTAGTGACGATTGTAGTGAGGATAAGGTTCACCAGCTCATCACTTGGGGCTGGGGAACCTCATCCTCAGTACAATCCTCACTACAATCGGGAAGCAGCGTGCAGCCTTCACTCCGTGAGTGATCAGTGCTGGCTGTCAGCGGTAACAGCGGTAACGCTGACAGACGCGTTACCATAGCAACGGTGCTCTCGGAGCCGCGGTTAGCGGTGACGTCACCGCTAACTGCGTTGCTATGGCAACGGTGATCTCCGTTAATGACCGGCTGTGTCAGCCGGTCCCTAACGGAACGGGGAGTCGACCGTGTGCTAGAGCATGTCGCCGGTACACGGCGATACACATATGTGCACCGTGTACCGGAGAGATGCACTCGCAGGTCCTACATGACGTGTCATAGTCATGTGACCAGTCTGTAGCCAATGAGATAATAGCCACGTGACTGGTCACATGGCTATTTTGACGTCACGATAGGTCCTGCATCTCTGCTGGCAGTGCCGTCACCGGGAGGATTCAGCGATCATCGGATGGAATAGCGGCAGGAGACAGAGTGCAGAAGGGATCGCGAGGACCGGTAAGTGTTATGGCAATGTTTATTAACTGTTTGTGTACATTTATAATGCATTTTTATGTGTTTGTGATTGCCTCCCATTATAGCCTATTGGCTCGAGTTCGGTTCGTCGAACGTTCGACGAGCCGAACTCGAAAGGGACCTCCGTTCGGCGAACCGACCTCGAGCCAAACCGGGACCGGTTCGCTCATCTCTACTCATCAGTGTGGAGTAGGATTCTGGCTGGGTGGGAGCAATGCCTAGTAGACCAACAAAACAAAACAATCACTGATCTCGGGGAGACCAGCCAGAGAAAACACTGCCGGAAGCCAGCGAGGGCGCTCAAGACAGTGAAATCCTAGGTACATTGCCCCCTGGGAAATGTGCAAATCAAAAAGGTCCGTGGAGCCTCTGTTAGGAGTCTCAACACAGAAACCAGCCAGATATCCCTCCGGGAAGGGCCCAGTCAAGGGTTGACTCTTTTTAATAGACCACCTTAACCACCACACTAAGTGGCCCTTATAGTCAATATCCAACTTTTTGACAAGTTTAAAGATATGACAAGGGAAATACCAAGGCCAGGTATCCATCCACAGACAGCTGTTTCGGGGTATTGCCCCTCATCAGTGTGGAGTAGGATTCTGGCTGGGTCTGATTTGATTCTGGTTTGATTCTAGCAAATTGATAGCAGGCAGTACTAACTAACAATACCTACAAATGTAATTGACTGTGTAATTTTGAGCAGGTGATTATAACTGCCAAGGCCTTTTTACCTGGTCCAATAGCAAATTTACAGCAGGCACTACTAAGTAACAATACCTAAAAATGTGATTGACAGGATAATTTAAAGTAGGCTGTAATAAGTAGCAATAGCTATTTAGATCCTTTATTGTCAACTTTTTTTAGCAGCCACTCACAAGTAGCAATCCCAATTTCTATCATTAAATGCCAATTTGTGGCACACAGTTTTGCCTACATTGTACGTCCATACACAGTGTGCAGAATTATTAGGCAAGTTGTATTTTAGAGGATTTTTTTTATTATTGATCAACAACTATGTTCTCAATCAACCCAAAAGACTCATAAATATCAAAGCTTAATATTTTTGGAAGTTGGAGTGGGTTTTTTTTAGATTTGGCTATCTTGGGAGGACATCTGTTTGAGCAAGCAACTATTACTGTGCAGAATTATTAGGCAACTTAATAAAAACCAAATATATTTCCATCTTACTTGTTTATTTTCACCTGGTAAACCAATATAACTGCACAAAATTTAGAAATAAACATTTCTGACATGCAAAAACAAACCCCCCAAAAAATTAGTGAATAGTATAGTCACCTTTCTTTCTGATGACACTCAACAGCCTACCATCCATAGATTCTGTCAGTTGCTTGATCTGTTTACGATCAACATTGCGTGCAGTTGCCACCACAGCCTCCTAGACACTGTTCAGAGAGGTGTACTGTTTTCCCTCCCTGTAGATCTCACAATTTATGAGGGACCACAGGTTCTCTATGAGGTTCAGATCAGGTGAACAAGGGGGCCATGTCATTATTTTTTCATCTTTTAGACCTTTACTGTCCAGCCACACTGTGGAGTAGTTGGATGCTTGTGATGGAGCATTGTCCTGCATGAAAATCATGTTTTTCTTGAATGATACCGACTACTTCCTGTACCACTGCTTGAAGAAGTTGTCTTCCAGAAACTGGCAGTAGGTCGGGGAGTTGAGCTTCACTCCATCCTCAACCTGAAAAGGTCCCACAAGTTTAGCTTTTATGATACCAGCCCATACCAGTACCCTACCTCTACCTTGCTGGTGTCTGAGTCGGAGTATAGCTCTCTGCCCTTTACTGATCCAGCCTCTGGCCCATCCATCTGGCACATCAAGAGTCTCTCATTTCATCAGTCAATAAAACCTTAAAAAAATCAGTCTTAAGATATTTCTTGGCCCAGTCTTGACGTTTTATCTTATGTTTCTTGTTCAAAGGTGGTCGTTTTTCAGCCTTCCTTACCTTGGCTTTGTCCCTGAGTATGGCACACCTTGTTCTTTTTGATACTCCAGTAACGTTGCAGCTCTGAAATATGGCCAAACTGGTGGCAAATGGCATCTTGGCAGCTTCACACTTGATTTTCTTCAATTCATGGGCAGTTATTTTGCACCTTTTTTGCCCAACACGCGTCTTGAAACCCTGTTTACTATTTGCCATGAAACGCTTGATTGTTCGGTGATCATGCTTCAAAAGTTTGGTAATTTCAAGACTGCATTCCTCTGCAAGATATCTCATAATTTTGGACTTTTCAGAGCCCGTCAAATCTCTCATCTGACCCATTTAGCCAAAGGAAAGGAAGTTGCCTAATAATTAAGCACACTTTATATTGGGTGTTGATGTCATTACTAGAGATGAGCGAACCGGTCCCGGTTCGGCTCGAGTTCGGTTCGCCGAACGGAGGTCTCGTTCGAGTTCGGTTCGTTGAACGTTCGGCGAACCGAACTCGAACCGCATAGGAAACAATGGCAGGCAATCACAAACACATAAAAACACCTAGAAAACACCCTCAAAGGTGTCCAAAAGGTGACAAACAACTCACAACACAACACAAACACATGGGAAAGTGACAAGGACATATACTCATGTGAAAACAAAAGAGCTGGACAAGGAAAAAGAGGAGGAGACACAGATATAGGCATGGCACGCCCTTCTAAAATCATGTAAAACAAGGTGACTCCAAGCGGAGTATCCCTTTTTTCCAAAAATTGGGGCCCACACACACCCACCCCTTCAGTGGCAGCACTTGTGCCCTAGTTGTACACTTCACAGCTAGATTTGCATCAAGCACATTCAAAAATACGCCATACTTAACCGTCCCCAGGATGACACCGGGGTAGGTAGCAAAGTCTTTGCTGAACCATGACTTGTTCATCTTGGCTCCTTTTAAAAAACACAGCAAGCAAGGGTTACTCCAAGCGGAGTCTCCCTTTTTTTCCAAAAATTTAGCCCCACACACACCCACCCATTCAGTGGCATCACTTGTGCCCTAGTTGTACACTTCACAGCTAGATTTGCATCAAGCACATTCAAAAATACGCCATACTTAACCGTCCCCAGGATGACTCCGGGGTAGGTAGCAAAGTCTTTCCTGATCCCAGCTCTGTTCATCTTGGATCATTTTTTAAAAAACACAGCAAGCAAGGGTTACTCCAAGCGGAGTCTCCCTTTTTTTCCAAAAATTGTGCCCCACACACACCCACCCATTCAGTGGCAGCACTTGTGCCCTAGTTGTACACTTCACAGCTAGATTTGCATCAAGCACATTCAAAAATACGCCATACTTAACCGTCCCCAGGATGACTCCGGGGTAGGTAGCAAAGTTTTTCCTGATCCCAGCTCTGTTCATCTTGGATCATATTTTAAAAAACACAGCAAGCAAGGATTACTCCAAGCGGAGTCTCCCTTTTTTTCCAAAAATTGTGCCCCACACACACCCACCCATTCAGTGGCAGCACTTGTGCCCTAGTTGTACACTTCACAGCTAGATTTGCATCAAGCACATTCAAAAATACGCCATACTTAACCGTCCCCAGGATGACTCCGGGGTAGGTAGCAAAGTCTTTCCTGATCCCAGCTCTGTTCATCTTGGATCATTTTTAAAAAACACAGCAAGCAAGGGTTACTCCAAGCGGAGTCTTTTTTTTTTCCAAAAATTGTGCCCCACACACACCCACCCATTCAGTGGCAGCACTTGTGCCCTAGTTGCAAACAGGATGTTTTGATTTGCATCAAGCACATTCCAAATCCACAAGCATTTACTCTCCCCAGGATGACACAGGGGTAGTAAATTCCTTGTGGATCCATGACTTGTTCATTTTGATGAACGTTAGTCTGTCCACATTGTCACTGGACAGACGCGTGCGCTTATCTGTCAGCACACACCCAGTAGCACTGAAGACACGTTCAGAGACAACACTGGCTGCGGGACATGAAAAAATCTCCAAGGCGTAAGTGGCGAGCTCTGGCCATTTTTCAAGATTTGAAGCCCAAAATGAGCAAGACTCCATTTGCAAAGTCATGGCATCGATGTTCATTTGGAGATACTCCTGTATCATCCTCTCCAGCCGTTGACTATGTGTCAGACTTGTTGTCTCTGGTGGCCTTGCAAAGGAGGGTCTAAAAAAATTATGAAAAGATTCAATAAAATTCCTGTTACCAGCACCAGATACGGTGCTACTGGTATGGGTAGACTGTTGGAGATGACGAGACCGTCCCATGTTTGTCAAGCTACAACTGGGAGATTCACTCCCTGCACCTGCACGGTTGTTTGGTGGAAAAGCCGAGCTAAGATCGAGTAACAGCTTCTGCTGATACTCCTGCATACGTGCGTCCCTTTCTATGGCTGGAATTATGTCACAAAATTTGGACTTGTACCGGGGATCTAATAGTGTGGCAAGCCAGTAGTCATCATCACTTCTAATTTTGACAATACGAGGGTCATGTTGGAGGTAGTGCAGCAAGAAGGCGCTCATGTGTCTTGCGCAGCCATGCGGACCAAGTCCACGCTGTGTTTGTGGCATAGAGGTGCTAACCGTTGTTTCTTCCTCTGACATCTCCCCCCAACCTCTTTCAACTGAAATTTGACCAAGGTCTCCCTCATCCGCTGAGTCTTCCATGTCCATGGACAATTCGTCCTCCATTTCTTCATGTTCTCCTGCACCTTCCTCAACATTTTGCCTGCTACCATGCACCCTTGTTGATCCCTGTCCCCCATGGTCCCATGCCTGCCGCGTTGGTGATGATGAATGTCTGGACCTTGGTGATGTTGTTGTCCCTTGCGCATATGAATCCTCCTGTAGTTCCTCCCCTTCCTGTTGTCCCACCCCCTGACTCCGAATAGTGTTTAGCGTGTGCTCCAGCATGTAAATGACTGGAATTGTCATGCTGATAATGGCATTGTCAGCGCTAAACATATTCATAGGTCCTTGATCTGAGACCACTCCATCAGGGTGATCTTCCCCACCTCTGCATCTCGTTGGCCCAGGCTATACGTCATGACGTATTGCACCAGGGATCGGTGGTGCTGCCACAGTCGCTGTAACAAGTGGAGAGTCGAATTCCAGCGTGTCGCCACATCGCATTTCAGGCTATGAACCGGCAGGCCGAAAGACTTCTGGAGCGATGCAAGTCGCTCAGCTGCGGCGGTTCAACGGCGGAAGTGAGCAGACAGTTTTCGTGCCCTGGTCAGAAGGCCATCTAGGCCGGGATAGTGTGTTAAGAATTGCTGGACAACAAGGTTTAACACGTGAGCCATACAAGGCACGTGTGTCACCTTGCCCAGGCGAACGGCCGCACCCAGGTTTGCAGCATTGTCGCACACTGCCTTACCAGGCTGCAGGTTGAGTGGAGACAACCATTTATTAAACTCGGACCGCAGAGCTGACCACAACTCCTCAGCTGTGTGACTCCTATTCCCAAGACATGTCAAGCTAAAGACCGCCTGATGCCGTTGTGCTCTGCTGCCAGCATAGTAATGAGGGGTGCGTGATTCCTTCTGCACAGTGAGAATGCTGGTGGCCTGACCAGGCAGGCTTGGGGCGGAGGTGGAGGACCCAGATGAGGTGGAGGAGGCAGAAGCAGTGGCGGAACTTGGACAGACAGAGGATTGACACACAAGTCGTGGGGACGGCAAGATTGTGCAGCAGACCCTTCACCATCTATCACCATAGTTACCCAGTGCCCAGTCAGCTACATGTAACGTCCCTGTCCATGCTTACTGGTCCAAGTATCGGTGGTGAAATGCACCCGTTCACACACAGAGTTTCTCAAGGAAGCGGTGATGTTGTGTGCGACATGCTGGTGTAGCGCGGGCATACCTTTCTTAGAGTAGTGGCGACTGGGCATCTGGTACTGGGGCACAGCGACAGACATAAGGTCTCTAAAATCCTGTTTGTCCACCAGGCGGAAAGGCAGCATTTCGGTAGCCCAGAGCTTACAGAGGGATAAAGTCAACCTCACCCTCAGACCGAGCCTCTTCTTGCCCTGACCGAATATTTAAGTTGTCATCCCAATATGGTATCTGCGTCTCATCGTCATCAGTATGTTCCTCATTGTCTATAACAACAGGTGTTACAGTTTGTGAAAAAGGGTCAACATTATGCTCAGAAACTTGGTCCTCACGGCCTGAATCTGAGTCACAAAGGTTCTGGGCATCACTGCAGACCATTTCCTGGTCTGTACTCACTGTAGCTTGGGAGCAGACGTCTGATTCCCAGGCTATAGTGTGACTGAACAGCTCTGCAGACTCAGCCATCTCAGTTCCACCTTACTGTGCAGGGCGGATGGAGACTTCAGAGCTGGGAGAATGCAAGTGTGATTGTGCTGACAACTCAGAGGACTGGTGTTTTTTGGATGCATTAGTTGAGGTGGCGGAGAGGGCACTTGTTGGACCACTTGAGATCCATTCAAGCATTTTCCTTTTTTGGCCATCATCTACCTTTGATCCAGTTGTTCGTGTCCGTAAAAAAGGGAGCACATCGGATTGTCCATGGTAAGTAGTAGACATCTTACGTTTGCTGGAAGATGGTCTATCTTCAGCAGATGTTAATGGAGCTTTGCCACCTTCCCCACGGACAAACCCTTTTTTTCCTTTTCCAACACGCCTCTTCCCCTTTCCACCAGCATCTGTCATTTTGCCACTCATTTTGATTTCGACAAGATTGTGCACTTAAAATGTGGTATTAAAAATTGAGAGGTGGTGTAGATTGCAGCGGTGGTCTAGCTTTATTAACAGCAGAATAAACAACAATAATTATCCCTGACAATGCAACTACGGCCCTTAAACTGGCAGCATAAATTGCTAGTATAATAGCTTTGTAACAATGAGCTTGGATGTTCAATGCAGACGTGCTGCAAATATCTTTGCACTAGTGGGACAATACAGAAGTCCAACAGCCACTTTTAGGATGCCACTAAGTTCACTCAGTGTTTGCTAGTATAATGGCTTAGTAACAATGAGTTTGAGTGTGCAATACAGTCAGACGTGCTGCAAATATCTTTGCACTAGTGGGACAATACAGAAGTCCAACAGCCACGTTTAGGATGCCACTAAGTTCACTCAGTGTTTGCTAGTATAATGGCTTAGTAACAAATGAGTTTGAGTGTGCAATGCAGGCAGACGTGCTGCAAATATCTTTGCACTAGTGGGACAATACAGAAGTCCAACAGCCACGTTTAGGATGCCACTAAGTTCACTCAGTGTTTGCTAGTATAATGGCTTAGTAACAATGCGTTTGAGTGTGCAATGCAGGCAGACGTGCTGCAAATATCTTTGCACTAGTGGGACAATACAGAAGTCCAACAGCCATGTTTAGGATGCCACTAAGTTCACTCAGTGTTTGCTAGTATAATGGCTTAGTAACAATGAGTTTGAGTGTGCAATGCAGGTAGACGTGCTGAAAATATCTTTGCACTAGTGGGACAATACAGAAGTCCAACAGCCACGTTTAGGATGCCACTAAGTTCACTCAGTGTTTGCTAGTATAATGGCTTAGTAACAATGAGTTTGAGTGTGCAATGCAGGCAGACGTGCTGCAAATATCTTTGCACTAGTGGGACAATACAGAAGTCCAACAGCCATGTTTAGGATGCCACTAAGTTCACTCAGTGTTTGCTAGTATAATGGCTTAGTAACAATGAGTTTGAGTGTGCAATGCAGGGAGACGTGCTGCAAATATCTTTGCACTAGTGGGACAATACAGAAGTCCAACAGCCACGTTTAGGATGCCACTAAGTTCACTCAGTGTTTGCTAGTATAATGGCTTAGTAACAATGAGTTTGAGTGTGCAAAGGGCAGGAGGGTACAGTGGCAGGGTTGTGGGTCTCTGGGTAGAGGAAAGGAAGCCTGCCTTTCTATCCCTCCTAATGGGGAAATGCAGCGAGGAAATCCCTGACCTTAGCTACACAGACGCTGTCATCTTGTGCAGCTGTTAAACTCTGTTTTCACGGACCTGTCACCTATGGCTCTGACCCTGCCGGTATTAGCCCTTAAAAGGACTGATAGAAACTTCTATCCCTATTCTGTACAACGCTGTGTATAGAGCGTACACAGCAGTATCGGAGATAGGAGCTGCGCCAGCGGTGACCGACACCAAGGACGCAGAAGGCAGATAATGGCGTGCTGGATGAAAATGTCCGGTTTTATAATGCAGGGACATGGACATCCTATCACACATGCCGTTGCTTCTCTGGCTAAAAGTCCACTTAGCTGTGTGTGTGTCTGGGATTGGCTCACATGCTGGCCCGCCCCACTACACGCGCGCGCTTAGGGAAGGAAGACAAGGAAAGAAAAAAAAAATGGCGATCGCCATTATCCATACAGCAGTGATCTGAATGCGCTGTTCCCGCACACTATACACTGAAATTTCATAATAGTGTGAGTCACAGAGTGACTTACACTATTACAGCGGAAAGCCAGCTAGTAATTAGCTTGTCTTTTTGCTGCTAGAACCGTTCTCGAACGTATCTAGAACTATCGAGCTTTAGCAAAAAGCTCGAGTTCTAGTTCGATCTAGAACAGCCCCCAAAATCACTCGAGCCGCGAACTGGAGAACCTCGAACCGCGCTCCGCGCTCAACTCTAGTCATTACACCACATCCCTCCTCATTATAGAGATGCACATCACCTGATTTACTTAATTGGTAGCCTATACAGCTTAGAGTAGGACAACATGTATAAAAAGTATCATGTGATCAAAATACTCCTTTGCCTAATAATTCTACACACAGTGCATTCTACACTATCTCTTTCCTATTTATCTCAACTACCTATCATTAAACCTCTAACTAAGCTAACTGTTTAGCAACCCTGGTGGTAGCACCGCTGGAAGCACCTTGCCTAAGGTTTCATATTTACAAAATGGCACAGACACTGCATATCTTCAGTTTTTATGCCGATGAACATGTGACTTAGGCAGCTAATGGCATAAGCCCTTGTATCTGCCCCTTGTGGGTGTTTTCGATGCCATGATTGGCTGCAGGAACATCCGCAAATAAAGATGAGAAAATATGGCGCCGCACACGTTTCGCTTCTCCTGAGTCCCCACCCTCTCCACTCACTAAACACATCACTCCATTCATCATGCAACACCACAATTCTATCCAAAAGTATAACATGTTATTAAAAAAGCATTTTTAAAATTGATTTTTGGGGAAAGTACTCAGGTTACCAAGTCCGAACTGAACAGGCTAAGGCTCGTGCCAAATTTTAAATTGACAAACCTTTATCAAACAGGTTTGCCTATCTCTAGTGGTGCGAGTATTACAGTGGGAGCTGGTACGGCTACTCAATACAGAGCTGCCCTACACTTCATGTATGGTACTTTGACAAGCCCCAACTACTTGAATAACATCATTAATCCAGTTATTGTGCCTCTGAATGAACAATACAGGCTAATTTCATCTTTATGGACGAAAATGCTCCAGGTCATTGAGGTTGCATCATTAGGGAAAGGCTGCTAGAGACTGGGGTACCTCTAATGGAGTGGCTTGCACGTTTTTCCAGACCCTAGAGGCTCATTACTCTTTACTAGTGATGGGCGAACTCTCCCAATGTTTGGGATCGGGAGCCTTACCTGAACTTTTTGTAAAGTTCAGGCTGACGCTTTCTGGACACAAGCGTGCACCTGCATGGAAATACATTCAGCCGACCTGCTCCTGTCAGGAGAGTGTGTTACTGTTTACTAGAAATTCATGGTGGCCATGTCTAATTTGGCATGACACCATGAATTTCGGACCAGTTGATAATACAAAGCTGGCCCTGACCCCTTTAATACCCAGCGTGCCACTGCCATCAGGGAGAGCAATGTCAGCTCTGCTTCATCGCTCTGTACAGACAAGCATCTTTGCAAAGTGAGAAGCAGGCTGACACTGACAGAGACAGTCAAAGTTTAATCAAGTCCATGGTTAATCCATGGACTCGGTTGAACCCTGATGTCACTGCGAACACGGGCAAAAAAAGCCGAAGACTGCCAAACGACGAGCAGTGCAGTGAATACCGCCGCAAGTTAATGATCAGACCCGGAAGCAGAAGCAGCCGGGAGACAACGTCTGAGCGGATCTGCAGGACGCATCGCAGGACCGTTAAGTATAATCATAATGTTTTTTAATAATGTGCTTTTTTACAGCCCCGGGACCTGAACTGGACCCAAACTGTAACACGGATTTCCCAGGAAAACTCATGTTCAGGACCGTGTGCATGAACACTATTTGCTCAGTACGGACTCCAAACTTTACTGTTCGGGTTCGCCCATCACTAATCTTTACCCCAAGACCTCAATGACCTGAGGGCCGCCCTGCAAGAAGAGTGGTACTGGTATACCTACAACTTTGTTGGCTTTTGTTTCAATACATTTTTGAGATAGGGAATTCACCATTGCATTTTTCTACTTAAATGCTAACATTTCATGATAAGGTATCACTGTAACATGAAATTTTTAAGTTTTAAATTTCTTCTGAAAGCCAAATGTCCCTAACTTTTTGTGAGCATTGTATGTGGTTTGGTAGGAGTTCATTATTAAGTAACTACCTACAAAAGGAAACGGCCTCAAGGTTTTCCCTATATAAACTGTTTCCACCACCCTTGTGCTGTCTTTAACCCCTTCAGCCCCAAGCCTATTTTGACCCTAAAGACCAGGCCATTTTTTGCAATTCTGACCAGTGTCACTTTATGAGGTTATAACTCTGGAACGCTTCAGCGGATCCCGGTGATTCTGAGATTGTTTTTTCGTGACATATTGGGCTTCATGTTAGTGGTAAATTTAGGCCGATATTTTTTGCATTTCTTTGTGAAAAAAATGGAAATTTCGCGAAAATTTTGAAAATTTTGTTATTTTCAAACTTTGAATTTTTATGCTCTAAAACCAACGAGACATATGACACAAAATAATTAATAAATAACATTTCCCACATGTCTACTTTACATCAGAACAATTTTGGGAAAAAAAAAAAATTTAAGGAAGTTATAGGGGTTCAAAGTTTATGAGCAATTTCTCATTTTTACAACAAAATTTACAAAGCCACTTTTTTTAGGGACCACATCACATTTGAAGCGATTTTGAAAGGTCTACATGACACAGAACACCCAAAAGTGACACCATTCCAAAAACGGCACCCCTCAGGCTACTCAAAACCACATTCAAGAAGGTTATTAACCCTTCAGGTGCTTCACAATAACTAAAGCAATGTGGAAGGAAAAAATGAACATTTTACTTTTTGCAACAAAAATGTTAATTTAGCCTCAAATATTGCATATTCACAAGGGTAGCAGGATTAAATGAACACCCAAAATTTGTTGGGCAATTTCTACTGAACACGCAGATACCTCATATGTGGCGAAAAACCACTGTTTGGGCGCACGGCAGGACTCGGAAGGGAAGGAGCGCCATTTGACTTTTTTGAACAGAAAATTAGCTGGAATCGTTAGCCGCACCATGTTGCGTTTGGAGAGCCCCTGAGGTGCCGAAACAGTGGAGCTCCCCCACATGTGACCCCATTTTGGAAACTAGACCCCTCATGGAATTTATCTAGATGTTTATTGAGCACTTTGAGCCTCTGGGGGCTTCACAAAAGTTAATAGAGTTGAGCCGTGAAAATAAAAAAAAACTTTTTTACCACAAAATTGTTATTTCAACCAGGTAGCTTTTTTTTCACAAGGGTGAAAAATTGCACCATAAAATGTATTGTGCAATTTCTCCTGAGTACGCAGATACCTCATATGTGGTGGAACTCAAATGTTTGGGCGCACAGCAGGGCTCGGAAGGCAAGGAGCGTCATTTGACGTTTCAAACGCAAAATTGTCTGGGATAATTAGCGTATTCCATGCTGTTTGGAGACCCCCTGAGGTGCCGAAACAGTGGAGCTCCCCCACATGTGACCCCATTTTGGAAACTAGACCCCCATGGCATAGAAAAAAAAAACAGCGGCAGATGGGGGGGGGGGGCGGCAGATGGGGCGGCAGCAGAATGGGGGGGCAGCGGCATATAAAGGGAGCATCTGTGATTGTGAGACGGCGGCTGGGATAGGGTGGGGGCAGATGGGAGAGGGCACAGTGGATGCAGGAGCGGCAGAGGATGGGGGGAGGGGGGATGGGGGGGATGGCTGGGAAGGGGAGTGGGAGGTGAGATTGGGGATAGTTACCCTACAGGATGGATCTAGGCAGCTGGATCACAGGAGATGAAGGAGGCAGCAGATCGGGGAGGGTGAGAGGTGGGGGAGGGAGCGCAGCGCAGATCACGGAGGAGACAGGTGAGCAGAGCACAGATCACGGAGGAGATAGGTGAGCAGAGCACAGATCACGGGGGTGACAGGTGAGGGAGCACACATCACGGGGGTGACAGGTGAGGGAGCACAGATCACGGGGGTGACAGGTGAGGGAGCACAGATCACGGGGGTGACAGGGGAGGGAGCACACATCACGGTGGTGACAGGGGAGGGAGCACACATCACGGCGGTGACAGGGGAGGGAGCACACATCACGGCGGTGACAGGGGAGGGAGCGCACATCACGGCGGTGACAGGGGAGGGAGCGCACATCACGGCGGTGACAGGGGAGGGAGCACACATCACGGGGGTGACAGGGGAGGGAGCACAGATCACGGGGGTGACAGGTAAGGGAGCACACATCACAGGGGTGACAGGTGAGGGAGCGCACATCACGGGGGTGACAGGTGAGGAAGCACAGATCACGGGGGTGACAGGTAAGGGAGCACAGATCACGGGGGTGACAGGGGAGGGAGCACACATCACGGCGGTGACAGGGGAGGGAGCACACATCACGGCGGTGACAGGGGAGGGAGCGCACATCACGGCGGTGACAGGGGAGGGAGCGCACATCACGGCGGTGACAGGGGTGGGAGCACACATCACGGGGGTGACAGGGGAGGGAGGACACATCATGGCGGTGACAGGTGTGGGAGCACACATCACGGTGGTGACAGGGGAGGGGGCGGGTAGCTGACCACGGGGGTGAGAGGTGGGGGGAGCGTGCAGCACATCACGTAGGGGAGGGGGCGAGCAGCACATCACGGAGGGGAGGGGGCGGGCACCGATCACGAGGGGGAGGGGCCGGGCAGCAGATCGGAGGGAGCGGTGGCACTATGACAGATGGAGGAGGACAGGGATCGTGCAGCACATCACGGAAAGGAGGGGGCGGGCACCAATCACGAGGGGGGGGGGGCCAGGCAGCAGATCGGAGGGAGCGGTGGCACTATGACAGATGGAGGAGGACAGGGATCGTGCAGCACATCACGGAGGTGAGGGGCCGGGCAACGATCACGAGGGGTGAGGGGCCGGGCAGCACATTGGGGGGAGCGGTGGCACTGTGGCAGATGGAGGGCGGCGGCGGCAGCGGATCGGGAGGTGTGGGGGTGAGGGTGCGGGCAGGAGATCGGGGAGACAGGTGGCAGATCGCGGAGGGCAGTGGCGGCGGCGGCGGATCGGGACGCTTTTCGCCGGTTTCATACAGTGCAATGGCAGCGCGGCAACTTCCGGGTCCCATGCTCCGGTCTCATAACAGCATGGGACCGGAGCTTGTCGCCTTGCCATTGCACTGTGTACAGTCACTGTGCTGGCGTGCTGCAGGGACGACAAGTGAAGCTGATGGGGGCGGTCACCGGCAACAGGTCCACTGTGATTGGAGAAATCGGTCACAAGGCCGATCTCTCCAATCAGAGCTACTGGAGCTGGGGGAGGATGATCCAGTGAGGTCACCCAGCTCCAGCCAATGGCCAGTGCTACAGCTGCACTGGCCAGGGCTGGATTTCAATGTTTCAGTCATTTTAAATGGCTGGAACATTACAGTGGCTGTGATTGGTTGAGCGGCGTTCGTCAGCCAATCACAGCCTCCGTAGGTCCGGGGAGGAGGCACCACCCCTCCTAAGGTCAGGAACAGGTCCCCTCCTCCCCGAATCTGCGGTTTATGTTAACATATTGCAGTTACCGGAGGCTCCGGTGCCGCGATTCCGCCATGACGGAAAGATCCGTCCTTGGTCGTTAAGGCCCAGGGCACAAAGACGGATCTTTCCGTCCATGGTCGTGAAGGGGTTAATAGCACTTCGGCAACCACATAATTATATCACATCTCTCCAGCTTACCTAAGAATATGCCTTTTATTATAGACTCCCTTTCAAAATATTTTTTCTCTCAAACACTAGAATATAAAATGTAAAAGATACATCTGCAGTTTCACACCTGTTCTCTGATTAATGCTGCCATGTTTTAGGCAGCATGTTTACCCTGTCAGGTTCCCTTTAAAAAATGATGGTTAGATGCAAAATATCTTGTAATGTCATAATACCCTTAATTAGATTTTAGATTAATGTTGGTTAAACCCAGCATTTCAGACAGGCCTCTAAACTCAACTCCGACAGATAATATTAGGTAAAGGACCAGCTTATTGAGTTTCAATGCCATTACATGTTCTCAGATAATATTGATGATCAGTATGTATGCAGAAAATCTGGACAAGCAATTCCCTTTTGTAAAGTGAATCTGTTCTGATATTTTTATCTTGTAAAGCAAAAAATACATAATTAACATAGGTTAAGAAGATTAAAATCAAATTTTGCCCCTAAGCATGAAAAAATGAAATTTCAATAGTAAAATCCTCAGCCCTATTTGTATCTAGCTGTTCATATTACAATTTCAGCATTGGTCAAGTGAGTATGTTTGTAACAAACACAACGTATTCAAAGGTCTGTAACTGCAGTACTATAGACATAATGGTCAGACGGAGTACAATTATGCTTACATTTGACAACTTTACACCAGGTTTATGCTTTTTTTAGGACTGTAGTTATGCATACCATACTAGGCTTTACTACAGTTCTAAAATCGTATACCCAGCATAAAGATAGCCAAGAGTAACCATATTTGTACTACGTCTAACAATTGCAATCTATAGCTCTGAAGACCGACATCTTTGACTACTTTTTTTAACTATTTTGGCCGCTGCTGAAATTGTAATGTGAAGAACCATTAACCAGGTCTACAAAGAAAAGGATGTAAATTTAACTCAGTTATATAATGCTTTAGAAGGACTTGCTTTTTACAATTTAGTGAGTATATATTTTTCTTCTGGCAGGCCAAAATGTTAGTCATGCCATGTAACGCTTTATGATTAGATTCAGCAAGTGAAATAAGTACAAGGTATACATTTTAGTAAGCGTGTTACATACTTTTCTCATTATTACACATCACTAAATTTATGGACCTCTATGGTTTGATTTCTTTACCTGTGTGGATTAGATAGGTTGTTACCAACATCTGGGGAGATATTTATGTCAATGGCACATTTACAAATATATTTACTTAGAAAATTGGTGATGTATTCCATACTTATTTCCCCAACTGTAGATAAACTAGAACGGGTAGAGAGAAGAGCAACCAAAGTTATTAAAGGAATGGGTGGACTGCAATAGCAAGACAGTTTATTAAACTTGGGGTTATTCAGTTTGGAAAAATAAAGACTTAGGAGTATTACAATGTACAAATACATGAAGGGACATCACAGAGATCTTTATCATTGTCTTTGTACACTTAAACCTGTGACAGGGACAAGAGGGCATCTTCTACATCTAGGGAAAAGAAGGTTTAATCATAATCACAGATGCAGATTCTTTACAATAAGAGAAATGAGACTATGGAACTCTGTGCCTCATGAAATTTAAATCTTTCATTCACTATTGAAATTCATGGTTGGGGACTGAATGCTTTTCTTGAAAAATATATTATGGGTTAAAGACAGTAGATTTTGTGATGGGGCATTGAACCTAGTCTGATTACTCCATGTGGAGTCTGGAAGGAACTTTTCCCCTAATATGGAGCTTAGTGTCTACTCTTTGGGGTTTTCACCTTCCTCTGGACCAACATTATAGTCTATAGGTTGAACTTGATGGACTTAAGTCTTTCTTAAACTTTAAAAACTATGACACAGAACTGTGGGAAAATGTTTCTATTAATAAGTGAGCCTTAATGAGGGTATATAGAAAGCATAGATGTAATATCTTTGCCAATTCCTATAGCTGCCGAACCACAGGCCAGATGGGAGTTCGAGATGATTCCCTCTGCCTCATTACAGTGATATTTCCATTGGTAATTTTGTCTAAATCACATTTTTCAGAGATCTATAAGTAATCCCCAGTGTAAGCGCTCTCTGTAGAGCGCAGGATAAATGTGAGCCCAGCCTTACTGCGATCTTTGGGAGGGAGAATGAACAAATCAACAGCAGTTGAAGAATTTGATTTATTTATTTAGTTTTTACGCCGTACACTTTCCAGTATACATGATTAGGTGGTATACATGATGCCTCCGGTCAGTACGATTACAGCAATACCATATTTTTATGGGGGGTTTTTTTTTACGTTTGCGACTATCACATAAAAAATGTTTTGGTTTTTTTTACAAAATAAAGGTTTTTTGCATCATCAAATTTTTAAGGCTATAGTTTTTTTTTTGAGGGCTCATTTTTTGTGGGATGAGTTGGAATTTTTATTGTTACCATTTTGGGACACCTATTATTTTTTGTTCTCTAATTTGTTTCTAATCTGTGTTTGAGAGGCAGAATCAAAAAGACACAGCAAATCAGGAATATGGTTTTATTTTGCCATTTACCATGAATAAATGTGATAACACAGTTTTATTTTTCAGGTCAGTATGATTACAGCAATACCACATTTATACAGTTTTTTGTTTTGCTGCTTTTTCACCATAAAAACAATTTTATAGAAAAAAAATGTTTTTCATTGCTGTATTCTGAGAATTATAGCTTTTTTATTTTTTTGCTTACAGAGTTGTATGGTGGGTTGTTTTTTGTTGGACAAGATAACATTTTTAGCAGTTCCATTTTTTATTATATATGGCTTTTTGA
Source organism: Anomaloglossus baeobatrachus (assembly GCF_048569485.1). Classification (NCBI taxonomy): domain Eukaryota; kingdom Metazoa; phylum Chordata; class Amphibia; order Anura; family Aromobatidae; genus Anomaloglossus; species Anomaloglossus baeobatrachus. Next base: position 105,961,869 of record NC_134356.1, on the reverse strand, counting down.
TCATAGTTTATTCAACTTTTTTTGTCAGCTGTATGATGAAAAGAGTTTTTGCTACTTTTTTTACTCTGTTCACCGAAGGGGTTAACTAGTGTGACAGTTTTATAGATCAAGTTGTCTTGGACATGTAGATACCAAATATTTGAAAAAATTTTTGTTTTTTACAAAAATATACATATGTACTTGTTTAATTTTTTTATTTTTTGTTCTTTATTTTCTGATTTTCTTTAAAAAAATTACTATTTATTTTTACTTAGTATTTGGAACATTATCTTTTATTGTCTTTATCACAGCTATAGTGTATTGCACTGGAACAGCGTTGCAATATGCTATAGCAGCAGTGCAGCACTGACAGAAGCATCTGAGATCATGCTCATAGCATGATCCCAGAGGCTTTCTGTATCTGGATGACCCAGAGGTCATCATGACTAGAGTTGAGCGCGGTTCGCGGTTCGAGGTTCTACAGTTCGCGGCTTGAGTGATTTTGGTGGCTGTTCTAGATAGAACTAGAACTCGAGCTTTTTGCTAAAGCTCGATAGTTCTAGATACGTTCGAGAACGGTTCTAGCAGCAAAAAGCAGGACTTTTTACAGCTACAGTGTGCAGGAGCCATCGCTGACAGCCTGCCAGATGCTGGTAACCAAGATAAACATCGGGTATCCAAGCAAAGCGCTTTGGTTAGTAACCCGATGTTTATCCTAGTTACGTGCAGGAAGCCCACACTTCCACGCTCAGCTCGCTCCGCCCCCTCCTGCACGCGGCAAGTACACATACATACACACACTCACACACACACACACACACACGTCCCCAGCCATGCAGTCCACGACACTGATGTCCTCCTGGCACTCTGCACACATGGTCCCGATCGGCTTACCTGCGGTGATGAAGTCCCGACCTCAGCGCTGTCACTGTCCTCCATGGCCGCCGCTTGTCACATCACCTTCTCTCGCTTCCGACCCGAGACTGACTAGTGGTGACGTCACGGGCCTCTCGCGATACTTGGCTATGAAGGCGGCGGTCATTGAACTCAGTGACAGGTGCTGTCGGCAGTGCAGGAGATCAGCGCAGGTAATGTACCTCGCTGACAGCAGCACTTGTCATGCCCTGCAGTGACCTGGGCTGACCCATTGATGTTAGCTCAGGTCACTGCACTGCTCTCCCAGCCAATGGGGAACATCCTGCTCTTCATTGACTGGGACAGTGTGGATCGTCATGGCAACCCCTTGGATTACACCAGACCTGGATTTGTTTTTCTTTCTAATAAATTGGTTAAAGAGGGAATGTATTGGGGAGTATTTTTTCAAATAAAAATGTGTTTGTCGTCTATTTTTTTTTATTACTGACTGGGTTGGTGATGTCGGGTATCTGATAGACGCCTGACCTCACCAACCCCAGGGCTTGATGCCAGGTGACATTACACATCTGGTATTAACCCCATATATTACCCCGTTTGCCACCGCACCAGGGCGCGGGATGAGCTGGGGCGCAGCACCAGGATTGGCACATCTAATGGATGCGCCACTTCTGGGGCGGCTGCGACCTGCTATTCTTAGGCTGGGGAGAGTCCAATAACCATGGACGTCTCTAGTCTGAGAATATCAGACCCCAGCTGTCTGCTTTACCTTGGCTGGTGATCCAATTTTGGGGGGACCCCTACGTGTTTTTTTTTTAAAATTATTTATTTAATTTAAAATAACAGCGTGGGGTGCCCTCAGTTTTGGATTACCAGCCAAGGTGAGGTTGCCAGCTGTGGTCTGCAGGCTGCAGCCGTCTGCTTTACCCTAGCTGGCTACAAAAATAGGGGGAACCCTACGTCATTTTTTTTTTCATTTTTTTGGCTAAATACAAAGCTAAGCACCCCTTAGTGCCACATGAAAGGCACCAAAGGGTGCAAAATTACAAAATGCAGGAGAGTGGGACATTATGTGTCTTTCTGCCATTATAATGACAGAAAAGACTGATATGAAGTGCACAAGCACAAGAAAATCACCAGAGCGCTCTACGCTGTGAAAAGCAGTAGAAAATGGCACTGGAGTGAACATGTGACCGCCTCATGTAGGATGAAGCTATGGATCCTGGGTAAAGTTATGCATTTACCCTCCTTCAATTTTTTTGCAGTACACAAAAAAAACGGAAGGCACACGGATGACAAACAGATGACATACGGACCGTCTACGGAACTGAAACGGATGCCACACGGATGCACCCGTGAAAAAAAACGGACTGTTTTTTGCAGACCGCAAAAACGGATCGGTCGTGTTAATGTAGCCTTATTCTGATCTGCCGTTTATAAACAGCAGGCAGAAATAACTGAATAACGCCCCCCAGCGTCAGAAAGTCTCCGGGGTTTCAGGGCTAGTTGAGACCCTGGAGATCATGATTCAGGACGGTTTTTCCAGTCCCCGCTCACGTGATCACAGGTATACACCGTACACCGATGATCACGTTACAGTAAATGACAGCGCCGGTAAAAAATTATTTATCTACCATCTGGCATGAACAAACATGATAAATCTCCTCCCCGGTCCCCTCCGGTTCCCCGGTGTCGCCAAAGTGCCCCCCCTGATGCCCTCCCAGAAATCCAAGATGGCCACGCGCACAGCAGCACGCCGGCCGCATTCACCCTACTCCTCTGATTTCTGTCGCATGTGCCATGACACATGCGACAGAAAACTCCTCCCCAGGCCCTGCCAGGTCACCCCCTATAACCCCACCGGTGTTCCCCGGTGTCTAACGGTACCTGTGCAGCGTTGATCCCCCCACGGCTCTCTCCTTCACAATAGACGCTGCCGCATGCACAGAGCGGCTGTCAGCTCAGCTTCCAGTGTTCAGACACAGTGAGTGGTGGTTATGCATCTGTAAGCTAAATGGGCGGCACGGTGGCTCAGTGGTTAGCACTGCAGTCTTGCAGCGCTGAGGTCCTGGGTTCAATTCTCACCAAGGACACCATCTGCAAGGAGTTTGTATGTTCTCCCCGTGTTTGCGTGGGTTTCCTCTGGGTACTCCGGTTTCCTCCCACACTCCAAAGACATACAGCGCTATGGAATTAATAACGCTATATAAATGAATAAATTATTATTATTACTGCAATGTCCTGCTCATGAGGTAAGGAACATAATTGCTCAGGAGAGCTATATACTACATTTCCAAATGGAGGGATTTGCTTTTATAGTTTCCCTGCTGAACGACTACCAAACATGGGAGTCCGTTATACGCCACAAGAAAACACATCTAAATAGCGAGCTCTGTTGTTAAGTATTCATTCAGCTGGATAACTGGACTTAAAGGGGTATTCCATCTCCAAGATCCTATCCCCAATATATAGTAGGTGGAATAGCAATAATATCAGCAAATACCAATATTTGGAAATGTAGAATAGTTCTCCTGATTAGGTATGCCCTTACCTCATGAGCAGGGCATTGCAGCTTTGGTAGCAACCATTACGACATGGACTCTGCTGCTGTGGACCCGGGGAGAGTGAGTGCAGATTCATTGCACCCACACTCCTCACATGAAGGGTCCACACTCCTAGAAAATGGGGGATATGTTCCCTGAGTGTCTCCCCCCCATATTCTAGACCAGGGGTCTGAAACACGCGGCCCCCAAGCCGCATGCGGCCCGCCTGTCTGATTTATGCGGCCCGCAGACACAGTGCAGAACACCTGATATTTTCCCTCCACTGCCTCCAGTCATTTAGCGGTCGCCAGCCGCATTTTCACATTGCAGCCGTGGCCGGCCGCACTTCCGCATTGGAGACGCCGCCAGGGAGAAGCAATCAAATGCGGCGCTCAATCAGATGTCAGGGCGAACCAATCGACGGCGGCGTTCACAACTAGAGCTCAGCAGTGCGACCCGAGCAGCGCTGACGTCAGCTGCTTTGCCGGCGGGTGCAGCGGAAGGAACAAGAACATAGGGCACGTTAGAACGTTTGTGGTGTCTGTGTTTGTGTGCGTGTGTGTGTGTATGATGATGGCTGTGTGTGTGTATGATGATGGCTGTGTGTGTGTGTATGATGATGGCTGTGTGTGTGTGTTGTGTGTGTATGATGATGGCTGTGTGTGTGTATGATGATGGCTGTGTGTGTGTGTATGATGATGGCTGTGTGTGTGTATGATGATGGCTGTGTGTGTGTGTGTGTATGATGATGGCTGTGTGTGTGTGTGTATGATGATGGGTGTGTGTGTATATGATGATTGCTGTGTGTGTGTGTGTATGATGATGGCTGTGTGTGTGTGTGTGTGTGTATGATGATGGCTGTGTGTGTGGATGATGATCATGACTGTAAGTATGTGTGTCTGTGTGTGTGTGTGTGTTGTTTGTGTTTATGATGATGGCTGTGTGTGTGTGGATGATGATGACTGTGTGTGTGTGTATATGTGTGTATGATGATGGCTGTGTGTGTGGATGATGATGACTGTGTGTGTGTCTGTCTGTGTGTGTATGTGTGTGTGTATGATGTTGGCTGTGTGTGTGTATGATGATGGCTGTGTGTGTGTATGATGATGGCTGTGTGTGTGTGTGTGTGTGTGTGTATGATGATGGCTGTGTGTGTGTGTGTGTATGATGGCTGTGTGTGTGTGTATGTGTGTATGATGATGGCTGTGTGTGTGTGTGTGTGTATGTGTGTATGATGATGGCTGTGTGTGTGGATGATGATGATGACTGAGTATGTGTGTGTTTGTGTTTATGATGATGGCTGTGTGTGTGGATGATGATGATAACTGTGTGTGTGTGTGTGTATGTATATGTATGTATGATGATGGCTGTGTGTGTGGATGATTATGACTGTGTGTGTGTGTGTGTGTGTGTATGATGATGGCTGTGTGTGTGTATGATGATGGCTGTGTGTATGTGTGTGTGTGTGTATGATGATGGCTGTGTGTGTGTGTGTGTATGATGATGGCTGTGTGTGTGTATGATGGCTGTGTGTGTGTGTATGATGATGGCTGTGTGTATGTGTGTGTATGTGTGTATGATGATGGCTGTGTGTGTGTTTGTGTGTATGATGATGGCTGTATGTGTGTGTGTATGATGATGGCTGTGTGTGTGTGTGTATGTGTGTATGATGATGGCTGTGTGTGTGGATGATGATGGTGACTGAGTGTCTGTGTGTGTGTGTGTGTGTGTGTATAAGTATGATGATGGCTGTGTGTGTGTGTGTGTGTGAATGATGATGGCTGTGTGTGTATGTGTGTGTATGATGATGACTGTGTGTGTGTATGATGATGGCTGTGTGTGTGTGTGGATGATGATGATGATTGTGTGTGTGTGTATGATGATGACTGTGTGTGTATGATGATGGCTGTGTGTGTGTGTGGATGATGATGATGATGGCTGTATGTGTGTGTGGATGATGATGATTGTGTGTGTGGATGATGATGGCTGTGTGTGTGGATGATGATGTGTGTGTGTATGATGGCTGTGTGTGTGTGTATGATGATGGCTGTGTGTATGTGTGTGTGTATGTGTGTATGATGATGGCTGTGTGTATGTATGATGATGGCTGTGTGTGTGTGTGTGTGTGTGTGTGTGTATGTGTGTATGATGATGGCTGTGTGTGGATGATGATGGTGACTGAGTATGTGTGTCTGTGTGTGTGTGGGGTGTGTGTGTATGATGATGATGATGGCTGTATGTGTGTGTGGATGATGATGATTGTGTGTGTGGATGATGATGGCTGTGTGTGTGGATGATGATGTGTGTGTGTGTATGATGGCTGTGTGTGTGTGTGTATGATGATGGCTGTATGTGTGTGTGTATCTGTGTATGATGATGGCTGTGTGTGTGTGTGTGTATGATGATGACTGTGTGTGTGTGTGTATGATGATGGCTGTGTGTGTGTGTGTGTGTGGATGATGATGATTGTGTGTGTGGATGATGATGGCTGTGTGTGTGGATGATGATGATGGCTGTGTGTGTTAATGGTGATGATGATTGCTGTATGTGTGTGTGGATGATGATTGTATATTTTGTGTGGATGATGATGATGGCTGTGTGTGTGTGTGTGGATGATGATGATGGCTGTGTGTTGATGATGATGATGGCTGTGTGTGTACGATAATGGTGGCTGTGTGTGTATGATGATGATAAAAATGATTTTGATGATGATGGTGACTGGAAGACCGTAAAATGTTACTTTCGGTCTCAGCCTTCTTGTCGGTCTGGACAGACGCTCATCTGTTCAGCGCGATGAAGCTGAGCTGACATTGACTTTGGACTACGTCAGAGGGAAGCTTTTTTTTTTCCTAAAAAAGATGGAGTCCCTAAATGTGTTTTTTGTTTAATTTCTAATAAAAATATTTTTCTCTCTGTTGTGTTTTTTTTACTGTTTACTAGAAATTCATGGTGGTCACATCTAATTTGACATGACGACATGAATTTCGGGTTTACTACCAGCTGAGAATACAAAGCTGGTATTAACCCCATTATTACCCAGTGTGCCACTGCCACCAGGGATGCTGGAAGAGCCAGGTAAAGCACCTGGAAATGGCGCTGTGATGAATGTGCCATTTCCAGAGGCGGTTGTGGGCTGCGATTTTCAGCGTGGGGGGCCCAAAATGCTTAGGCCTTACCACGCTGAGAATCCCTGCCCTCAGCTCTCTGGTTTTACCTGGCTGGTGATGAAAATATGGCGGGAGCCCACGCATTTTTTTTTTCATTATTTAATTAAACAATTGGGCTTCCCTGTATTTTGATTGGCAGCTAAGGTAAAGCCAGGCAGCTGGGGGTGGCAGCTCGTTGCTGTCTGCTTTATCTGCGCTGAGAATCAAAAATACCGTGAAGCGAAACGTCATTTTTTTTTATACTATTTGTCAAAGAGAATGGGCATCTGTGATTGGCATCAGCATCAAAATGTATAAGCAGATTCCAGGTTATTCCAACAGCCAAGCACAGACGCTCATTCTCTGTTACAGCATCCGTGATTGGCTGTTGGGTCTGTCACACACAGTGTAAAAATAAATACATTAAAAAAATGACATAGCGCTCCGCAGTATTTTTGATTCTCAGCTCAGATAAAGAGGACAGCTACGGGCTGCCACCCCCAGCTGCCTGGCTTTACCTTGGCTGGCAATCAAAATACAGGGAAGCCCAATATATATTTTTTATTTAAATAATTTAAAAAAATGCGTGGGCTCTTGTCATATTTTGATCACCAGCCAGGTAAAACCAGACAGCTGGGAGCTGAGATTCTCAGTGTGGTAAGGCCGAAGTGTTCTGGGCTCCCCACGCTGAAAACCACAGTCTGCAGCCACCCTTGAAAACGCATTCATCGTAGCGCCATTTCCAGGTGCTTTACCCAGCTCTTCAGCAGCTCTGGTGGGGGAGGGGGGTGGCACACTGGGTAAAAATGGGGTAATGCCAGCTTTGTATTAACAGCTGGTACTAAGCCTGAAATTCATGGCGTCAAGCCAAATTAGACCTGGCCACCATGACTTTCTAGAAAACATTAAAAAAAACAACAGATTTTTTTTTTATTACAAATTAAACAAAAAACATTTAATGACTCCATCTTCAGTCCGAGTTAGTTCACAGGCAGAGCAATGTCAGCTCTGCGACACTCAGCAAGCATCTGTCCAGAGCGACAAGCAGGCTCAGACTAACAATGAAAGTCAGAAGTCAATCGAGTTCATTGCTGAGCCATCAGCCCGTGGTTAGGGGACCCTGCGAGCCCTCATTGGGTGATTGAAAGAAATGCTGCAGTATATTGCTGCTAATTAACTGCTTGGATACCACAGCCTAATGGCCAAGATCAGCTGAGAACTGCTCTGGCAGTGGACAGAACAAAGCGACAAATGAGCAAAACAGCACCCTCATGTATTAGTGATCACATACGTGTACTACGTTTTTTTCCCATTGAAGTGAATGTGCTGCCGTAATTTGCAGCCACTAACAAATGTACTAGGCTGCTGTGGTCTGCCCATACAGTGCTTAGTCCTGGCAGCTGCTGGAGCACTGAAGCTGGGGCACCAGACTATATATAAGGACAGAGTCTCAATATTTCTATATGGGAAGTAGACTATGCATTTCTAAGGGGGAAGGACCGAGATGCTAACAGACATTTTTCAATTCACAGAGAACCCCTTCAAATCATAAATGGCATCTGCAATGTCATCAAAAAAGCGCAAGATTGCTGAGGAAAAACGAATATTTCAGGACAAGTGGGAACAGCTATATTTTGTCACAGAGGTTGGAGCGAAAGTCCAGTGTTTGATTTGTTTTCAATTTATCGCAGTGCTTAAGGACTACAATGTGCGACGACATTACATGACGCACCACGGAGAACAGTATGAAGCACTGTCTGGCAAACTACGAGACGAAAAGGTTCAGCAGCTGAAAGCATCACTTAAAAAACAGCGAAACCTTTTCTCAAGTATTAACAAGGCAAGCGAATCTTCGGTGAAAGCAAGTTTTGTCCTCAGTAACATGATAGCAAAATATTCACGACCATTTACTGAGGGTCAGTTCATTAAAGACTGTTTTGTAAAGGCAAGTGAAATTTTGTGTCCAGACAAAACAAAACTATTCGAAGGCATAAGCTTGTCCGCGAATACTGTTGCTAGTAGAATCACTGAATATGCTAGTAACATTCATCAGCAACTCATTACAGCAGCACAAAGTTTTGAAGCATTTTCCATAGCACTTGACGAGAGTACTGGTGTAACGGATACAGCATACTGTGCTGTGTTCATTCGTGGGGTTGATGAAAACTTAAACATAATCGAGGAATTTTTAGACTTATTACCTATGAAAGGCACAACAACTGGTCGTGACATTTTTAAAGAACTTGAAGATTGTATCAATACAGCAGGACTGCCATGAGATAAACTTGTGTCTATGGTAACCGACGGTGCACCAGCAATGTGTTCTGAAAACATCGGTGTTGTGGGATTATTGAAAGCAAAATGAAACCAGCTTTCTTTGTCGGGTCCTTTCAGTGCAATACACTGCATTCTGCATCAAGAAGCGCTGTGTGGAAAAAGTGTACAACTGAAAGAAGTGATGGACTTTGTGGTTAAGACAGTGAATTTTATACGGGCAAGAGGTCTTAATCATAGGCAGTTTACTTCATTCTTGTCTGATATGGACACCGAATATGGAGACTTGTTGTATCATACTGAAGTCAGATGACTGAGCCGCGGAAGAGTGTTGAAAAGATTTTTTTCTTTAAGAGAGGAGATAGCGCTTTTTATGGCACTGAAAGATAATGATGTCTTCCAACTTTCTGACCCAGCTTTTCTATCTGATTTAGCGTTTCTAACTGATGTCACAGAACATCTCAATGAACTCAACTTGAAGCTCCAAGGCCAAAAGCACATAATTACAATAATGTTTGACAGTGTCAAAGCATTCAAATGTAAGTTGTCTTTGTGGGCCAAACAGTTGCAGTCTGGCAATTTGGCTCATTTCTCAGCTATGCAGTCACTGGTACAAACTACACCGGACCATTTGAAAATGTACTCTAATATAATTTTACAACTACTACAAGAGTTCGATCGACGTTTTCATGATTTCCAGGATCTTGAAACTGAATTTGCACTCTTTGCCACACCATTTGCAGTGGATGTTTCTTGTGTTTCAGAAGATCTGCAGATGGAGCTTGTTGACTTGCAGTGTGACACTGTTCTGAAACAGAAGTATATGGACATTGGTGTTCCAGATTTCTATAAGTTTGTTTCACAAGAAAAGTTTCCAAAACTTGTTAAAGCTGCTGCCAGGATCATGGCCATGTTTGGCAGTACATATGTATGCGAACAGTTTTTCTCCTTAATGAAGCTTAACAAATCAGCATTACGGTCAAGACTTACAGATGAGCATCTTCGTGCAACATTGCGATTGGCTACTGCACATGATTTCAAACCCCAAGTTGACATTCTTGTATCTGGCAAACGCAGCCAATTGAGCAGCCAGACTGGAGTTTGTCACACTTGAACTTGAAAACTGTATTGTTAAAATAAATGAGCAGGTGGAAAACACCTGAAAATTTCCATTATGTTCAAACTTAGCAGTGTTGTTATACTAATGTAGCATTGTTATAATAGTTGAAATAATTGATTAACAATTATATTGTATTGTATTAAATTTGAAAGGAATGCGGCCCTCTGCCTTAAATTTTTTTATATGCGGCCCACTTACTCTGACGAGTTTGAGACCCCTGTTCTAGATGGTCCAGAGTCGTCGTGGGACCCCTTTATTTTTTTTCTTACAATAAATTGGTGAAAGAGGAAATGTTTTGGGGACTGTTTTTTCAAATAAATTTCTTTTGTCGATTTTTTTTTTTGTTAGTACTGACAGTTTATGATGTTGGGTATCTAATAGACGCCATGACATCACAAACTGCTGGGCTTGATCTCAGGTGACTTTACAGCTAGTATCAACCCAATTTATTACCCCGTTTGCCACTGCACCAGGGCACGGGATGAGCTGGGGTGAAGCGCCAGGGTTGGCACATCTAGTGGATGCGCCACGTCTGGGGTGCCTGCGGCCTGCTATTTTTAGGCTGTGAAGGCCCAATAACTATGGACCTTCCCACCCGGAGAATACCAGACCACAGCTGTCCGCTTTACCTTGGCTGGTGATCCAATTTGGGGAGGACCCTACTTTTATTGTGTAATTATTAATATTTATAAAATAATTATAAAAAAAGAGCCTGGGGGGACCTCCACATTGGATCCCCAACCACGGTAAAGCTGCCAGCTGTGGTTTTCAGGCTACAGCCGTCTGCTTTACCCTAGCTGGCTATCAAAAATGGGGGGACCCAACGTCATTTTTTTTTTAACTATTTTTTACATAGAAAAAATTAATGGGCTTCCCTGTATTTTGATTGCCAACCAAGGTAACGGCAGGCAGATGGGGGTGGCAACTCATAGCTGTCTGCTTTATCTGCGCTGAGAATCAAAAATACCGCGGAGCGCTACGTCATTTTTTTTAAAGATTTATTTTTACAGCACTGTGATGTCCAGCAATCAAAATACAGGGAAGCCCATTTTGTTTTTAGTTATTTAAATAAATAATTAAAAAAAATATATATGGGCTCCCGCTGCATTTTTTGTATTGCTAGCTAAGGGTAATCCAAGCAGCTACTGGCTGCTAACCCCCACTGCTTGGTGTTACCTTCACTGGCAATGTAAAATCCAGGGAGGCATTTTTTATTTTTTTTGCCAAAAAACTACAAAAAAAGGACGTGAGCTTCGCCATATTTTTGTATGCTAGCCAGATATAGCAGGCAGGTGCTGGAAGAGTTGGATACAGCGCCAGAAGATGGCGCTTCTATGAAAGTGCCATTTTCTGAGGCGGCTGCAGACTGCAATTCGCAGCAGTGGGGCCCAGAAAGCTCAGGCCAACCTGTGCTGTGGATTCCAATCCCCAGCTGCCTAGTTGTACCTGGCTGGACACAAAAATGGGGCGAAGCCTACGTCATTTGTTTTCTAATTATTTCATGAAATTCATGAAATAATAAAAAAAAGGGCTTCCCTTTATTTTTGGTTCCCAGCCGGGTACAAATAGGCAACTGGGGGTTGGGGGCAGCCGTAACTGCCTGCTGTACCTGGCTAGCATACAAAAATATGGCGAAGCCCACATAATTTTTTCAGGGGGCAAAAAACTTCTGCGACAGTCCTGGGTGGAGTATGCTGAGCCTTGTAGTTCTGCAGCTGCTGTCTGTCTGTATGGAGAAGAGCAGACAGCAGCTACAGAACTACAAGGCTCAGCATACTCCATCCAGGACTGTATGCAGAAGTTTTTTGCCCACCAAAAAAATGACGTGGGCTTCGCCATATTTTTGTATGCTAGCCAGGTACAGCAGGCAGCCACGGGCTGCCTCCAACCCCCAGTTGCCTATTTGTACCCGGCTGGGAACCAAAAATATAGGGAAGCCCGTTTTTTTAATTATTTCACTTATTTCATGAAATAATTAAAAAATAAATGACGTGGGCTTCGCCCCATTTTTGTGTCCAGCCGGGTACAACTAGGCAGCTGGGGATTGGAATCCGCAGCACAGGTTAGCCCGAGGTTTCTGGGCGCCTCTGCTGCGAATTGCAGTCCGCAGCCGCCCCAGAAAATGGCGCTTTCATAGAAGCGCCATCATCTGGCGCTGTATCCAACTCTTCCAACAGCCCTGAAGCCGGGTGGCTTGTTGGGTAATAATGAGTTAATACTAGCTTTGTTTTACTAGCTAGTATTAAGCCAGAGATTCTTAATGTCAGGCACGTTTTACCCGGCCATTAAGAATCTCCAATAAAGGGTTAAAAAAAAGACACCACACAGAGAAAAAATACTTTAATAGAAATAAATACACAGACACATTAGAGACTCCATCTTTATTACCCCCTGTCAGCCCTCCACGATCCATGGTCTTCTGTCTTTCTCGTTCAACAAATGCAGCTCTGCTGCATCACTGCTGCATGGGGGAAGACGCTGCTGCTCCCCGTGCAGCCTTCACTCCGTGAAGGCTGCACGGGAAGCAGCGTGCAGCCTTCACTCCGTGAGTGATCAGTGCTGCTGGCTGTCAGCGGTAACGCTGACAGACGCGTTACCATAGCAACGGTGCTCCCGGAGCCGCGGTTAGCGGTGACGTCACCGCTAACTGCGTTGCTATGGCAACGGTGATCTCCGTTAATGACCGGCTGTATCAGCCGGTCCCTAACGGAACGGGGAGTCGACCGTGTGCTAGAGCATGTCGCCGGTATACGGCGATACACAAATGTGCACCGTTTACCGGAGAGATGCACTCGCAGGTCCTACATGACGCGTCATAGTCATGTGACCAGTCTGTAGCCAATGAGATAATAGCCACGTGACTGGTCACATGGCTATTTTGATGTCACGATAGGTCCTGCATCACTGCTGGCAGTGCTGGTCACCGGGAGGATTCTGAGATCATCGGATGGAATAGCGGCAGGAAACAGAGTGCAGGAGGGATCGCGGGGACCGGTAAGTGTTATGGCAATGTTTATTAACTGTTTGTGTACATTTATAATGCATTTTTATGTGTTTGTGATTGCCTCCCATTATATCCTATAGGTTCGAGTTTGGTTCGTCGAACGTTCGACGGATCAAACTCGAACGAGACCTCCGTTCGGCGAACGGAACTCGAGCCGAACCACGGCCAGTTCGCTCATCTCTAATCATGACAACCTCAGGTCACTATGGCAATGATGGGGCCCTCTCAATCACATCACGGGGCACTGATCGCAGGTGAGAGTATGATCCCTCCCCAAGACACCCAAATGCTGCAATCGATCTCAATCATGACATTAAGGGGATCAAATTGCTAGGGACAGCAATGGCACCATTCCTTTCTGTGAGAGATCGCGCTACCAGTGAATAAGTTCTGCTTTTCTTGCTTGTAGTTTTTGGTCTTGTATTGTCTTGCTGATTTGTCTCATTTTGTGACTTAGCTAGAATTTTGACCAGCTGCTTGCTTTCTGATTTTGTTCCTGATGTGAAGTCTTGGCATTGACTTTGCGTGCAACTCTTGTCTTCAGCTTGCTCCACTAGTCAGTTGCTGACTCTGTGGCCAAAGCCCAGGGTCTCTTGTATAAATCCAGTGGCTTGCTCTAAACCTGCCCATGGATGCTGTATTACCAGCTTCCAGGCTTACACACACACACACACACACACACACACACACACACACACACACACACACACACACACACACACAGTGCAACTGTGATAATAGCCAATTAAATTTGTTATAATTTGTTCCAAAATGTTTTAGAAACTATAGTAGAAATGTGTCGCAACATAAAGCTGGCATAGATTTCAAGTTTTGGTGCAGGGAAAACTGTAAAATGCACCTATTTGCATCTTTTAATGACCTTAGCACACTGGTATAAGAAATTTCTGTCTTGATGAATTGGCTCATATTAATCAAAAAAAAAATTTAGTGAAACTTTGATCAATAAAGATTTCCAAAGCATTTCCCATCTCTGATATTTATGGCATATCCACAATAAATAACACAAATGTCTGATTTATCTTGTAAAAGAGGCGCATGCTTTTATCTGTTAACTTGCATGGCATTTCTGAACATTTTTGACCTTGCTTGTTCAGCAATTTTTGGAACTGTTATGCGATGTTCAGCTGGAATCGGCTGGTTCAAATTTCACTGGTCTTTAGCTCTGCAGGAGTTAATTCCTGCAGACTAGTGAGCAGGAACTAAGAGTTCAGGTTGCTAATTGCCACATCCAGCTGTCTCCTTCCAATTTAAGGCATGGCTTTCTTCCAGTATGCAGCGATATAAGCTGCAGCGATTCCGGTCTTGGTGGTTATCCTGTTTATGGTGATCTGTCTTGCGATATTGAGTGGTGTGAACGTTCCCCTGTTGTGCATTACTTTTTTTCCTTTTTTGTTGCTCCCCTGTACACATATTGCCTCTCCTGTGTGTTTTGAGTTTAGTGTGTACAAGTTTCCATTCTCCCTTTTCCGTGTCATTTTGTGGTGTTTTGTTATTGTGTTTTCCAGCCCCCAAAGGTGGAGGAGTGGGGAAACAAGATCAGGGCTCAGGCAGGAGTCAGGATCAAGCTGGGGGCTTGGACCTGGCTACCATCAAGCCTACCTCTGAGATAAGGGACGGCACAGGGTCTTGAGTCTGAGAGCCAGCTTAGGGGCCCCTGTCCTTTCATTACATACCCCATAACAAGAACTCCATTAAAAGTGAATAAAAAAAGTGCTATACGTTTACAATCACCTCTCTATTCTCTTCACATTGGACAACTGTTGTTGATAGAGTCACATTTATCAGACATTATTTTGAAGTAAGGAACCTGTGAATGTAGAGTGCTTTGTAACATTTTTACAAAATGTTGTGCTGCTTAGCTTATTTATATATTTAACACATTTTATAAAAAACATTAAAGGAAAATTGAAGTATCACGGTATAAGCCTAAGGACTCACTCACACCACCAAATTTTCGATCCGAGCGAGATCAGACAAAACATTGGATTGTACTCTGAACAATGTTATTATGTTGGGCCGCTCACATGTTCAAGTTGGATCCACTTGTCAGATCGCACTCAGCCAAGCAAGTCAGTGCATCTGTCGGAAACATCGGACTGCACGAGGATGACATCTGAAGTCAGTTTGAATTTCACAAACTGACACAATGTTAGACGGACAAAAAAAAATTCCATCTTCTCTTCATCTGAGAGAGTCAGATCACATTATGCTCACACTCTTATCAAACTTTGAGAAGAGCTTTATTGGGGTGTGATTGTGTGATTTGTATAATCAAGCCGATTCTTTTGGAAGAGATAATATACTGCAGTCTGACCCTTGATTTAGACAATTACATTTGCAGGATATCAATCTATCAGTTAGAAAGCTTAAAATGTAACTATCATTTTAATTTTTATTTCATAGATGGATAGAACACATAAAAATAAACAACTTTGTAATATATCTTATCAGACAAATCTGCTTCTTTCTCTGCTAGAATTGATCAGTCATTATCAAACTTATCAATTCTAGGTATTCAGTGAAGACTTTCCTATTACTGAGATAGGAGATGGCAGATGTTGCAGATGAGATTCTATGGTGATGGAAAGAGAGAGGAGCTAGAGTCAGAGGGAGGAGCTAGAGGGTAGAGACAGAGGGAGGAGCTAGAGACAGAGCTCCACCCCTCCCTCTTCTATCTACATAGACTCTAAACAGTAACAATGGCCATCTCCTATCTCAGTAATGGGAAAGTCTTCACTGAATACAGATTTCACCTCAAAATTGAAAATTTTGATATTTACTGATCAATTCTGGAGAGAAAGAAACACATTTGTATAATAAGATATATTACAAAGTTGCTTATTTTCCTGTGTACTATTGATTTATGAAAATAAAATTACAGTTACACTTTAACCCGTTTATGACCAGACCATTTTTTTCCTTTCTGACCAGTGTCAATTTATGATGTAATAACCCTAGAATGCTTCAACAGATCCCAATGATTCCAAGAATGATTTTTTGTGACATATTGGAATTCATGAAAGTGGTAAATTTAGGGCAATATTATTTGTGTTTATTTGTGAAAAAATCGGAAATTTGGCAACATTTTTTGAAAATGAAAATTAAAAAATAATAAAACCTGTGCTTGTTTAAAATTAATAAATTATAACCAAGGAAGATGTTTATCAGACCAATAATTGGTTGAAAAGTACTATTAAAGTTGTGTATTGTTATTTTTAAAAGTTTGTAAATATTTCTAAAAGAATCAGTACTACTAAAGGTAAGATAATTAGTACAACTTGGGGGCTGCTCCGGCCGGTAGCAATCCTCCTAGATTATGAACAATTAAAAATTATATATAACAATATAAAAATATCTATTATATAAAGCTGAATGTGTGTGTGTGTGTGTGTGTGTTTGTGTATGTCCGGGATTGGCATCTGCACCGTCGCAGCTACAGCCACAAAATTTTGCACACTCACACGTCTGGACCCCGAGAGCGTCATAGGCTATGTTGTGAGGCGAAATTTTAACACCGCGTGTTCCAATTTACCAATCAATTTTGCCCCTATCTACATAATGGGGAAAAAGTGAAACGAAAAGTTTATCCGCACTGTCGCATTTACAATCACAAAATTTTGCACAGACACCTCATGTGACCCAGGGAACGTTGTAGACTATGTTTTGACAGAAATTTTTTAGCTTAGTTTTTGCCTTTTAATAATTACATTTCTATCTATTTGTTTTGTGGTGTTTGTGTGCAGAATACATTTTTGTTAATACATTCTATTTTGTTAACAGCAGTTATTAACCCGGGCGAAGCCGGGTAGTACAGCTAGTTATAAATAAAATTGCACACAAAGGTCAAGGAAGTCCGTATATAATTAATAGATCCACTGCAGTGAACAGTTCCGTAGTAAATATATTTCATAAAGCAATCAGTATACTGTAGAAAATTTGTTTTTAAAGTCAGTTAGTTTTTGGGTGCTTACCCTTGGTAGCTTAAATCCTTTGTAGCAGTCTTTTTCAGATTCCAGGGACCCCGCACTCCACAGTGTACCGGGTCTATCAAGACCACACTGGAATGCTCCTGGGGTTTGATAGATGCATTGCAGCGGCGAAAGGATGAAATCCAGGTACTTCCGGACGTAGCAGGCCTCCTCAAAACTTCTCCTGGGGTCTAAGATGAACTTACTTCAGGAAAGAGGGTAGACAGAATTTACATCGAGAAGATCGTGCTCATGGAGCTGCTGCAGTTTTAGTATTAGAGTCCCGTTACATGTAGCGAAGTTCCATCCATCCCGACAACAATACGACCTGGTCAGGATCGCTGGTACGTCGCTACATGGTCGCTAGTGAGCTGGCAAACAAGCAGATC
The DNA here is from genome assembly GCF_048569485.1 of Anomaloglossus baeobatrachus. Lineage (NCBI taxonomy): Eukaryota > Metazoa > Chordata > Amphibia > Anura > Aromobatidae > Anomaloglossus > Anomaloglossus baeobatrachus. Next base: position 105,944,552 of record NC_134356.1, on the reverse strand, counting down.
TAATTAATGATGCAGCAACGATACGAAAATCCGTATAACGACCTCGGCGGTCGTTGGGACCCTGTCACACAGCAGCTATTCTGATGACTCAGACCACGATAGAGGCGTAGTGTTTCCACCCAGGCGTGCCTTTGCGTTGCCTTTTCCACGCCCCTCTGCTTCGATTGGTGGCCACTACCGCTGAGATGTCATTCTTGGATTGGACGACCTTGCCATTAGAAGGCAACGTAGTAGCACTTCCTTCCTTTGTTGCACAATGAGCACAGTGCAGAATATGGTTATGATTGCATATAATTGATAGCTGACCTGCACACGCTCAGGAACAAAGGATGGAAGTGCTACTACGTTGCCTTCTTTATGGCAAGGTCGCCCAATCATAACGCAGTTGTGACCACCAATCAGGAGCTCAGGGGGCGTTGAAAAGACAAAGCAAAAACACGCCCGTGTTTCTGAGTTCTGAGTCACCAACGAGGTCGCTCATTGTTGTTATGGTGTCAAACACAGCGATGCATGCTGCCCAGTGGGACACCAACAATCAAAAAATGAACCAGGATGTTCAGGTACGGTCGGCGATATCGCAGCTGGGGGCCGGTCGCTGCTATGTGTCACACGTAGCGAGATCGCTAGAGAGGTTGCTGTTGCGTCACAAAACCTGTGACATTTCAGCGATCTCGCTAAAGACATCGCTATTAGAGATGAGCGAACCGGTCGGGGTTCGGCTCGAGTTCGGTTCGTCGAGCGGAGGTCTCGTTCGAGTTCAGTTCGGCGAACGTTCGACGAACCGAACTCGAATCGCATAGGAAACAATGGCAGGCAATCACAAACACATAAAAACACCTAGAAAACACCCTCAAAGGTGTCCAAAAGGTGACAAACAACTCACAACACAACACAAACACATGGGAAAGTGACAAGGACATATACTCATGCGAAAACAAAAGAACTGGACAAGGAAAAAGAGGAGGAGACACAGATATAGGCATGGCACGCCCTTCTAAAACCATGTAAAACACCACAAGGTGACCCCAAACGGAGTTCTCCCTTTTTTCCAAAAATTGGGCCACACACACACACACCGACCCCTTCAGTGGCAGCACTTGTGCCCCAGTTGTGCACTTCACAGCTAGATTTGCATCAAGCACATTCAAAAATACGCCATCCTTTTCCGTCCTCAGGATTGCACCGGGGTAGGTAGCAAAGTCTTTCCTGATCCCAGCTCTGTGCATCTTGCATCATTTTTAAAAACAATGTAAGCAAGGGTTACTCCAAGCGGAGTCTCCCTTTTTTCCAAAAATTGGACCACACACACACCCACCCCTTCAGTGGCAGCACTTGTGCCCCAGTTGTACACTTCACAGCTAGATTTGCATCAAGCACATTCAAAAATACGCCATAATTAACCGTCCCCAGCATGACACCGGGGTAGGTAGCAAAGTCTTTCCTGATCCCAGAGCTGTGCATCTTGGATCATTTTTAAAAACAATGTAAGCAAGGGTTACTCCAAGCGGAGTCTCCCTTTTTTCCAAAAATTGGGCCACACAGACACCCCATCAGTGGCAGCACTTGTGCCCCAGTTGTACACTTCACAGCTAGATTTGCATCAAGGACATTCAAAAATACGCCATCCTTAACCGTCCCCAGCATGACACCAGGGTAGGTAGCAAAGTCTTTCCTGATCCCAGCGCTGTGCATCTTGGATCATTTTTAAAAACAATGTAAGCAAGGGTTACTCCAAGCGGAGTCTCCCTTTTTTCCAAAAATTGGGCCACACAGACACCCCATCAGTGGCAGCACTTGTGCCCCAGTTGTACACTTCACAGCTAGATTTGCATCAAGCACATTCAAAAATACACCATCCTTAACCGTCCCCAGGATGACACCGAGGTAGGTAGCTAAGTCTTTCCTGATCCCAGCTCTGTTCATCTTGGATCATTTTTAAAAATAATGTAAGCAAGGGTTACTCCAAGCGGAGTCTCCCTTTTTTCCAAAAATTGGACCACACACACACCCACCCCTTCAGTGGCAGCACTTGTGCCCCAGTTGTACACTTCACAGCTAGATTTGCATCAAGCACATTCAAAAATACGCCATAATTAACCGTCCCCAGCATGACACCGGGGTAGGTAGCAAAGTCTTTCCTGATCCCAGAGCTGTGCATCTTGGATCATTTTTAAAAACAATGTAAGCAAGGGTTACTCCAAGCGGAGTCTCCCTTTTTTCCAAAAATTGGGCCACACAGACACCCCATCAGTGGCAGCACTTGTGCCCCAGTTGTACACTTCACAGCTAGATTTGCATCAAGGACATTCAAAAATACGCCATCCTTAACCGTCCCCAGCATGACACCAGGGTAGGTAGCAAAGTCTTTCCTGATCCCAGCGCTGTGCATCTTGGATCATTTTTAAAAACAATGTAAGCAAGGGTTACTCCAAGCGGAGTCTCCCTTTTTTCCAAAAATTGGGCCACACAGACACCCCATCAGTGGCAGCACTTGTGCCCCAGTTGTACACTTCACAGCTAGATTTGCATCAAGCACATTCAAAAATACACCATCCTTAACCGTCCCCAGGATGACACCGAGGTAGGTAGCTAAGTCTTTCCTGATCCCAGCTCTGTTCATCTTGGATCATTTTTAAAAATAATGTAAGCAAGGGTTACTCCAAGTGGAGTCTCCCTTTTTTTCCAAAAATTGGGCCCCACACACACCCACCCCTTCAGTGGCAGCAGTTGTGCCCCAGTTGTACACTTCACAGATAGATTTGCATCAAGCACATTCAAAAATACGTCATTCTTAACCATCCTCAGGATAACACCGGGGTAGGTAGCAAAGTCTTTGCTGAACCATGACTTGTTCATCTTGGCTCCTTTTTAAAAACACGGCAAGCAAGGGTTACTCCAAGCGGAGTCTCCCTTTTTTTCCAAAAATTGGGCCCCACACACACCCACCCCTTCAGTGGCAGCAGTTGTGCCCCAGTTGTACACTTCACAGGTAGATTTGCATCAAGCACATTCAAAAATACGCCATTCTTAACCGTCCCCAGGATGACACCGGGGTAGGTAGCAAAGTCTTTGCTGAACCATGACTTGTTCATCTTGGCTCCTTTTTAAAAACACGGCAAGCAAGGGTTACTCCAAGCGGAGTCTCCCTTTTTTTTTCCAAAAATTGGGCCCCACACACACCCACCCATTCAGTGGCAGCACTTGTGCCCCAGTTGTTCACTTCACAGGTAGATTTGCATCAAGCACATTCAAAAATACGCCATCCTTAAAGCTGAATGTGTGTGTGTGTGTGTGTGTGTGTGTGTGTGTGTGTGTATGTCCGGGATTGGCATCTGCACCGTCGCAGCTACAGCCACAAAATTTTGCACACTCACACGTCTGGACCCCGAGAGCGTCATAGGCTATGTTGTGAGGCGAAATTTTAACACCGCGTGTTCCAATTTACCAATCAATTTTGCCCCTATCTACATAATGGGGAAAAAGTGAAACGAAAAGTTTATCCGCACTGTCGCATTTACAATCACAAAATTTTGCACAGACACCTCATGTGACCCAGGGAACGTTGTAGACTATGTTTTGACAGAAATTTTTTTTATTAGCTTAGTTTTTGCCTTTTAATAATTACATTTCTATCTATTTGTTTTGTGGTGTTTGTGTGCAGAATACATTTTTGTTAATACATTCTATTTTGTTAACAGCAGTTATTAACCCGGGCGAAGCCGGGTAGTACAGCTAGTTATAAATAAAATTGCACACAAAGGTCAAGGAAGTCCGTATATATTTAATAGATCCACTGCAGTGAACAGTTCCGTAGTAAATATATTTCATAAAGCAATCAGTATATTGTAGAAAATTTGTTTTTAAAGTCAGTTAGTTTTTGGGTGCTTACCCTTGGTAGCTTAAATCCTTTGTAGCAGTCTTTTTCAGATTCCAGGGACCCCGCACTCCACAGTGTACCGGGTCTATCAAGACCCCACTGGAATGCTCCTGGGGTTTGATAGATGCATTGCAGCGGCGAAAGGATGAAATCCAGGTACTTCCGGACGTAGCAGTCCTCCTCAAAACTTCTCCTGGGGTCTAAGATGAACTTACTTCAGGAAAGAGGGTAGACAGAATTTACATCGAGAAGATCGTGCTCATGGAGCTGCTGCAGTTTTAGTATTAGAGTCCCGTTACATGTAGCGAAGTTCCATCCATCCCGACAACAATATGACCTGGTCAGGATCGCTGGTACGTCGCTACATGGTCGCTAGTAAGCTGGCAAACAAGCAGATCTAATTAATGATGCAGCAACGATACAAAAATCCGTATAACGACCTCGGCGGTCGTTGGGACCCTGTCACACAGCAGCTATTCTGATGACTCAGACCACGATAGAGGCGCAGTGTTTCCACCCAGGCGTGCCTTTGCGTTGCCTTTTCCACGCCCCTCTGCTTCGATTGGTGGCCACTACCGCTGAGATGTCATTCTTGGATTGGACGACCTTGCCATTAGAAGGCAACGTAGTAGCACTTCCTTCCTTTGTTGCACAATGAGCACAGTGCAGAATATGGTTATGATTGCATATAATTGATAGCTGACCTGCACACGCTCAGGAACAAAGGATGGAAGTGCTACTACGTTGCCTTCTTTATGGCAAGGTCGCCCAATCATAACGCAGTTGTGACCACCAATCAGGAGCTCAGGGGGCGTTGAAAAGACAAAGCAAAAACACGCCCGTGTTTCTGAGTTCTGAGTCACCAACGAGGTCGCTCATTGTTGTTATGGTGTCAAACACAGCGATGCATGCTGCCCAGTGGGACACCAACAATCAAAAAATGAACCAGGATGTTCAGGTACGGTCGGCGATATCGCAGCTGGGGGCCGGTCGCTGCTATGTGTCACACGTAGCGAGATCGCTAGAGAGGTTGCTGTTGCGTCACAAAACCTGTGACATTTCAGCGATCTCGCTAAAGACATCGCTATTAGAGATGAGCGAACCGGTCGGGGTTCGGCTCGAGTTCGGTTCGTCGAGCGGAGGTCTCGTTCGAGTTCAGTTCGGCGAACGTTCGACGAACCGAACTCGAATCGCATAGGAAACAATGGCAGGCAATCACAAACACATAAAAACACCTAGAAAACACCCTCAAAGGTGTCCAAAAGGTGACAAACAACTCACAACACAACACAAACACATGGGAAAGTGACAAGGACATATACTCATGCGAAAACAAAAGAACTGGACAAGGAAAAAGAGGAGGAGACACAGATATAGGCATGGCACGCCCTTCTAAAACCATGTAAAACACCACAAGGTGACCCCAAACGGAGTTCTCCCTTTTTTCCAAAAATTGGGCCACACACACACACACCGACCCCTTCAGTGGCAGCACTTGTGCCCCAGTTGTGCACTTCACAGCTAGATTTGCATCAAGCACATTCAAAAATACGCCATCCTTTTCCGTCCTCAGGATTGCACCGGGGTAGGTAGCAAAGTCTTTCCTGATCCCAGCTCTGTGCATCTTGCATCATTTTTAAAAACAATGTAAGCAAGGGTTACTCCAAGCGGAGTCTCCCTTTTTTCCAAAAATTGGACCACACACACACCCACCCCTTCAGTGGCAGCACTTGTGCCCCAGTTGTACACTTCACAGCTAGATTTGCATCAAGCACATTCAAAAATACGCCATAATTAACCGTCCCCAGCATGACACCGGGGTAGGTAGCAAAGTCTTTCCTGATCCCAGAGCTGTGCATCTTGGATCATTTTTAAAAACAATGTAAGCAAGGGTTACTCCAAGCGGAGTCTCCCTTTTTTCCAAAAATTGGGCCACACAGACACCCCATCAGTGGCAGCACTTGTGCCCCAGTTGTACACTTCACAGCTAGATTTGCATCAAGGACATTCAAAAATACGCCATCCTTAACCGTCCCCAGCATGACACCAGGGTAGGTAGCAAAGTCTTTCCTGATCCCAGCGCTGTGCATCTTGGATCATTTTTAAAAACAATGTAAGCAAGGGTTACTCCAAGCGGAGTCTCCCTTTTTTCCAAAAATTGGGCCACACAGACACCCCATCAGTGGCAGCACTTGTGCCCCAGTTGTACACTTCACAGCTAGATTTGCATCAAGCACATTCAAAAATACACCATCCTTAACCGTCCCCAGGATGACACCGAGGTAGGTAGCTAAGTCTTTCCTGATCCCAGCTCTGTTCATCTTGGATCATTTTTAAAAATAATGTAAGCAAGGGTTACTCCAAGCGGAGTCTCCCTTTTTTCCAAAAATTGGACCACACACACACCCACCCCTTCAGTGGCAGCACTTGTGCCCCAGTTGTACACTTCACAGCTAGATTTGCATCAAGCACATTCAAAAATACGCCATAATTAACCGTCCCCAGCATGACACCGGGGTAGGTAGCAAAGTCTTTCCTGATCCCAGAGCTGTGCATCTTGGATCATTTTTAAAAACAATGTAAGCAAGGGTTACTCCAAGCGGAGTCTCCCTTTTTTCCAAAAATTGGGCCACACAGACACCCCATCAGTGGCAGCACTTGTGCCCCAGTTGTACACTTCACAGCTAGATTTGCATCAAGGACATTCAAAAATACGCCATCCTTAACCGTCCCCAGCATGACACCAGGGTAGGTAGCAAAGTCTTTCCTGATCCCAGCGCTGTGCATCTTGGATCATTTTTAAAAACAATGTAAGCAAGGGTTACTCCAAGCGGAGTCTCCCTTTTTTCCAAAAATTGGGCCACACAGACACCCCATCAGTGGCAGCACTTGTGCCCCAGTTGTACACTTCACAGCTAGATTTGCATCAAGCACATTCAAAAATACACCATCCTTAACCGTCCCCAGGATGACACCGAGGTAGGTAGCTAAGTCTTTCCTGATCCCAGCTCTGTTCATCTTGGATCATTTTTAAAAATAATGTAAGCAAGGGTTACTCCAAGTGGAGTCTCCCTTTTTTTCCAAAAATTGGGCCCCACACACACCCACCCCTTCAGTGGCAGCAGTTGTGCCCCAGTTGTACACTTCACAGATAGATTTGCATCAAGCACATTCAAAAATACGTCATTCTTAACCATCCTCAGGATAACACCGGGGTAGGTAGCAAAGTCTTTGCTGAACCATGACTTGTTCATCTTGGCTCCTTTTTAAAAACACGGCAAGCAAGGGTTACTCCAAGCGGAGTCTCCCTTTTTTTCCAAAAATTGGGCCCCACACACACCCACCCCTTCAGTGGCAGCAGTTGTGCCCCAGTTGTACACTTCACAGGTAGATTTGCATCAAGCACATTCAAAAATACGCCATTCTTAACCGTCCCCAGGATGACACCGGGGTAGGTAGCAAAGTCTTTGCTGAACCATGACTTGTTCATCTTGGCTCCTTTTTAAAAACACGGCAAGCAAGGGTTACTCCAAGCGGAGTCTCCCTTTTTTTTTCCAAAAATTGGGCCCCACACACACCCACCCATTCAGTGGCAGCACTTGTGCCCCAGTTGTTCACTTCACAGGTAGATTTGCATCAAGCACATTCAAAAATACGCCATCCTTAAAGCTGAATGTGTGTGTGTGTGTGTGTGTGTGTGTGTGTGTGTGTGTATGTCCGGGATTGGCATCTGCACCGTCGCAGCTACAGCCACAAAATTTTGCACACTCACACGTCTGGACCCCGAGAGCGTCATAGGCTATGTTGTGAGGCGAAATTTTAACACCGCGTGTTCCAATTTACCAATCAATTTTGCCCCTATCTACATAATGGGGAAAAAGTGAAACGAAAAGTTTATCCGCACTGTCGCATTTACAATCACAAAATTTTGCACAGACACCTCATGTGACCCAGGGAACGTTGTAGACTATGTTTTGACAGAAATTTTTTTTATTAGCTTAGTTTTTGCCTTTTAATAATTACATTTCTATCTATTTGTTTTGTGGTGTTTGTGTGCAGAATACATTTTTGTTAATACATTCTATTTTGTTAACAGCAGTTATTAACCCGGGCGAAGCCGGGTAGTACAGCTAGTTATAAATAAAATTGCACACAAAGGTCAAGGAAGTCCGTATATATTTAATAGATCCACTGCAGTGAACAGTTCCGTAGTAAATATATTTCATAAAGCAATCAGTATATTGTAGAAAATTTGTTTTTAAAGTCAGTTAGTTTTTGGGTGCTTACCCTTGGTAGCTTAAATCCTTTGTAGCAGTCTTTTTCAGATTCCAGGGACCCCGCACTCCACAGTGTACCGGGTCTATCAAGACCCCACTGGAATGCTCCTGGGGTTTGATAGATGCATTGCAGCGGCGAAAGGATGAAATCCAGGTACTTCCGGACGTAGCAGTCCTCCTCAAAACTTCTCCTGGGGTCTAAGATGAACTTACTTCAGGAAAGAGGGTAGACAGAATTTACATCGAGAAGATCGTGCTCATGGAGCTGCTGCAGTTTTAGTATTAGAGTCCCGTTACATGTAGCGAAGTTCCATCCATCCCGACAACAATATGACCTGGTCAGGATCGCTGGTACGTCGCTACATGGTCGCTAGTAAGCTGGCAAACAAGCAGATCTAATTAATGATGCAGCAACGATACAAAAATCCGTATAACGACCTCGGCGGTCGTTGGGACCCTGTCACACAGCAGCTATTCTGATGACTCAGACCACGATAGAGGCGCAGTGTTTCCACCCAGGCGTGCCTTTGCGTTGCCTTTTCCACGCCCCTCTGCTTCGATTGGTGGCCACTACCGCTGAGATGTCATTCTTGGATTGGACGACCTTGCCATTAGAAGGCAACGTAGTAGCACTTCCTTCCTTTGTTGCACAATGAGCACAGTGCAGAATATGGTTATGATTGCATATAATTGATAGCTGACCTGCACACGCTCAGGAACAAAGGATGGAAGCGCTACTACGTTGCCTTCTTTATGGCAAGGTCGCCCAATCATAACGCAGTTGTGACCACCAATCAGGAGCTCAGGGGGCGTTGAAAAGACAAAGCAAAAACACGCCCGTGTTTCTGAGTTCTGAGTCACCAACGAGGTCGATCATTGTTGTTATGGTGTCAAACACAGCGATGCATGCTGCCCAGTGGGACACCAACGATCAAAAAATGAACCAGGATGTTCAGGTACGGTCGGCGAAATCGCAGCTGGGGGCCGGTCGCTGCTATGTGTCACACGTAGCGAGATCGCTAGAGAGGTTGCTGTTGCGTCACAAAACCTGTGACGTTTCAGCGATCTCGCTAAAGACATCGCTATTAGAGATGAGCGAACCGGTCGGGGTTCGGCTCGAGTTCGGTTCGTCGAACGGAGGTCTCGTTCGAGTTCAGTTCGGCGAACGTTCGACGAACCGAACTCGAATCGCATAGGAAACAATGGCAGGCAATCACAAACACATAAAGACACCTAGAAAACACCCTCAAAGGTGTCCAAAAGGTGACAAACAACTCACAACACAACACAAACACATGGGAAAGTGACAAGGACATATACTCATGCGAAAACAAAAGAACTGGACAAGGAAAAAGAGGAGGAGACACAGATATAGGCATGGCACGCTCTTCTAAAATCATGTAAAACACCACAAGGTGACTCCAAGCGGAGTTCTCCCTTTTTTCCAAAAATTGGGCCACACACACACACACCCACCCCTTCAGTGGCAGCACTTGTGCCCCAGTTGTGCACTTCACAGCTAGATTTGCATCAAGCACATTCAAAAATACGCCATCCTTTTCCGTCCTCAGGATTGCACTGGGGTAGGTAGCAAAGTCTTTCCTGATCCCAGCTCTGTGCATCTTGCATCATTTTTAAAAACAATGTAAGCAAGGGTTACTCCAAGCGGAGTCTCCCTTTTTTCCAAAAATTGGGCCACACACACACCCACCCCTTCAGTGGCAGCACTTGTGCCCCAGTTGTACACTTCACAGCTAGATTTGCATCAAGCACATTAAAAAATACGCCATACTTAATCGTTCCCAGGATGACCCTGGGGTAGGTAGATAAAGTCTTTGCTGAACCATGACTTGTTCATCTTGGCTACTTTTAAAAAACACAGCAAGCAAGGGTTACTCCAAGCGGAGTCTACCTTTTTTCCAAAAATTGGGCCACACACACACCCCTTCAGTGGCAGCACTTGTGCCCCAGTTGTGCACTTCACAGCTAGATTTGCATCAAGCACATTCAAAAATACGCCATAATTAACCGTCCCCAGCATGACACCGGGGTAGGTAGCAAAGTCTTTCCTGATCCCAGCGCTGTGCATCTTGGATCATTTTTAAAAACAATGTAAGCAAGGGTTACTCCAAGCGGAGTCTCCCTTTTTTCCAAAAATTGGGCCACACAGACACCCCATCAGTGGCAGCACTTGTGCCCCAGTTGTACACTTCACAGCTAGATTTGCATCAAGCACATTCAAAAATACTCCATACTTAACCGTTCCCAGGATGACCCCGGGGTAGGTAGCAAAGTCTTTGCTGAACCATGACTTGTTCATCTTGGCTCCTTTTAAAAAACAATGTAAGCAAGGGTTACTCCAAGCGGAGTCTCCCTTTTTTCCAAAAATTGGGCCCCACACACACCCACCCATTCAGTGGCAGCACTTGTGCCCCAGTTGTACACTTCACAGCTAGATTTGCATCAAACACATTTAAAAATACGCCATACTTAACCGTTCCCAGGATGACCCTGGGGTAGGTAGATAAAGTCTTTGCTGAACCATGACTTGTTCATCTTGGCTACTTTTAAAAAACACAGCAAGCAAGGGTTACTCCAAGCGGAGTCTCCCTTTTTTTCCAAAAATTGGGCCCCACACATACCCACCCTTTCAGTGGCAGCAGTTGTGCCCCAGTTGTACACTTCACAGCTAGATTTGCATCAAGCACATTCAAAAATACACCATCCTTAACCGTCCCCAGGATGACACCGGGGTAGGTAGCTAAGTCTTTCCTGATCCCAGCTCTGTTCATCTTGGATCATTTTTAAAAACAATGTAAGCAAGGGTTACTCCAAGTGGAGTCTCCCTTTTTTTCCAAAAATTGGGCCACACACACCCAACCCTTCAGTGGCAGCACTTGTGCCCCAGTTGTACACTTCACAGCTAGATTTGCATCAAGCACATTCAAAAATACACCATTCTTAACCATCCCCAGGATAACACCAGGGTAGGTAGCAAAGTCTTTGCTGAACCATGACTTGTTCATCTTGGCTCCTTTTTAAAAACACGGCAAGCAAGGGTTACTCCAAGCGGAGTCTCCCTTTATTCCAAAAATTGGGCCACACAGACAACGCATCAGTGGCAGCACTTGTGCCCCAGTTGTACACTTCCCAGCTAGATTTGCATCAAGCACATTCAAATATACGCCATCCTTAACCGTCCCCAGGATGACACCGGGGTAGGTAGCAAAGTCTTTGCTGAACCATGACTTGTTCATCTTGGCTCCTTTTAAAAAACAATGTAAGCAAGGGTTATTCCAAGCGGAGTCTCCCTTTTTTTCCAAAAATTGGGCCCTACACACCCACCCATTCAGTGGCAGCACTTGTGCCCCAGTTGTACACTTCATAGCTAGATTTGCATCAAGCACATTCAAAAATACGCCATACTTAACCGTTCCCAGGATGACCCTGAGGTAGGTAGATAAAGTCTTTGCTGAACCATGACTTGTTCATCTTGGCTACTTTTAAAAAACACAGCAAGCAAGGGTTACTCCAAGCGGAGTCTCCCTTTTTTTCCAAAAATTGGGCCCCACACATACCCACCCTTTCAGTGGCAGCAGTTGTGCCCCAGTTGTACACTTCACAGGTAGATTTGCATCAAGCACATTCCAAAATACACCATCCTTAACCGTACCCAGCATGACACCAGGGTAGGTAGCAAAGTCTTTCCTGATCCCAGTGCTGTGCATCTTGGATCATTTTTAAAAACAATGTAAGCAAGGGTTACTCCAAGCGGAGTCTCCCTTTTTTCCAAAAATTGGGCCACACAGACACCCCATCAGTGGCAGCACTTGTGCCCCAGTTGTACACTTCACAGCTAGATTTGCATCAAGCACATTCAAAAATACACCATCCTTAACCGTCCCCAGGATGACATCGGGGTAGGTAGCTAAGTCTTTCCTGATCCCAGCTCTGTTCATCTTGGATCATTTTTAAAAACAATGTAAGCAAGGGTTACTCCAAGTGGAGTCTCCCTTTTTTTCCAAAAATTGGGCCACACACACCCAACCCTTCAGTGGCAGCACTTGTGCCCCAGTTGTACACTTCACAGCTAGATTTGCATCAAGCACATTCAAAAATACACCATTCTTAACCATCCCCAGGATAACACCAGGGTAGGTAGCAAAGTCTTTGCTGAACCATGACTTGTTCATCTTGGCTCCTTTTTAAAAACACGGCAAGCAAGGGTTACTCCAAGCGGAGTCTCCCTTTATTCCAAAAATTGGGCCACACAGACACCGCATCAGTGGCAGCACTTGTGCCCCAGTTGTACACTTCACAGCTAGATTTGCATCAAGCACATTCAAATATACGCCATCCTTAACCGTCCCCAGGATGACACCGGGGTAGGTAGCAAAGTCTTTGCTGAACCATGACTTGTTCATCTTGGCTCCTTTTAAAAAACAATGTAAGCAAGGGTTATTCCAAGCGGAGTCTCCCTTTTTTCCAAAAATTGGGCCCCACACACACCCACCCATTCATTGGCAGCACTTGTGCCCCAGTTGTACACTTCACAGCTAGATTTGCATCAAGCACATTCAAAAATACGCCATACTTAACCGTTCCCAGGATGACCCTGGGGTAGGTAGATAAAGTCTTTGCTGAACCATGACTTGTTCATCTTGGCTCCTTTTTAAAAACACGGCAAGCAAGGGTTACTCCAAGCGGAGTCTCCTTTTTTTCCAAAAATTGGGCCACACAGACACCCCATCAGTGGCAGCACTTGCGCCCTAGTTGCAAACAGGATGTTTTGATTTGCATCTAGCACATTCCAAATCCATAAGCATTTACTCTCCCCAGGATGACACAGGGGTAGTAAATTCCTTGTGGATCCATGACTTGTTCATTTTGATGAACGTTAGTCTGTCCACATTGTCACTGGACAGACGCGTGCGCTTATCTGTCAGCACACACCCAGCAGCACTGAAGACACGTTCAGAGACAACGCTGGCAGCTGGACACGACAAAATCTCCAAGGCGTAACTGGAGAGCTCTGGCCATTTTTCTAGATTTGAAGCCCAAAAGGAGCAAGGCTCCATTTGCAAAGTCATGGCATCAATGTTCATTTGGAGATACTCCTGTATCATCCTCTCCAGCCGTTGACTGTGTGTCAGACTTGTTGTCTCTGGTGGCCTTGCAAAGGACGGTCTAAAAAAATTATGAAAAGATTCCATAAAATTGCTGTTACCAGCACCAGATACGGTGCTACTGGTACGGGTAGACTGTTGAAGATGACGAGACCGTCCCATGTTTGTCAAGTTACAACTGGGAGATTCACTCCCTGCACCTGCACGGTTGTTTGGTGGAAAAGCCGAGCAAAGATCGAGTAACAGCTTCTGCTGATATTCCTGCATACGTGTGTCCCTTTCTATGGCTGGAATTATGTCACAAAATTTGGACTTGTACCGGGGATCTAATAGTGTGGCAAGCCAGTAGTCATCATCACTTCTAATTTTCACAATACGAGGGTCATGTTGGAGGTAGTGCAGCAAGAAGGCGCTCATGTGTCTTGCGCAGCCATGCGGACCAAGTCCTTGTTGTGTTTGTGGCATAGAGGTGCTAACCATTCTTTCTTCCTCTGACATCTCCCCCCAACCTCTTTCAACTGAAATTTGACCAAGGTCTCCCTCATCCGCTGAGTCTTCCATGTCCATGGACAGTTCGTCCTCGATTTCTTCATGTTCTCCTGCACCTTCCTCAACATTTCGCCTGCTACCATGCGCCCTTGTTGATCCCTGTCCCCCATGGTCCCATGCCTGCCGCGTTGGTGATCATGAACGTCTGGACCTTGGTGATGTTGTTGTGTCTTGCGCATATGAATCCTCCTGTAGTTCCTCCCCTTCCTGTTGTCTCACCCCCTGACTCCGAATTGTGTTTAGCGTGTGCTCCAGCATGTAAATGACTGGAATTGTCATGCTGATAATGGCATTGTCAGCGCTAAACATATTCGTTGCCATGTCGAAACTGTGCAGAAGAGTGCATAGGTCCTTGATCTGAGACCACTCCATCAGGGTGATCTGCCCCACCTCTGCATCTCGTTGGCCCAGGCTATACGTCATGACGTATTGCACCAGGGCTCGGCGGTGCTGCCACAGTCGCTGTAACATGTGGAGAGTCAAATTCCAGTGTGTCGGCACATCGCATTTCAGGCGATGAACCGGCAGGCCGAAAGACTTCTGGAGCGATGCAAGTCGCTCAGCTGCGGTGGTTGAACGGCGGAAGTGAGCAGACAGTTTTCGTGCCCTGGTCAGAAGGCCATCTAGGCCGGGATAGTGTGTTAAAAATTGCTGGACAACAAGGTTCAACACGTGAGCCATACAAGGCACGTGTGTCACCTTGCCCAGGCGAAGGGCCGCACCCATGTTTGCAGCATTGTCGCATACGGCCTTACCAGGCTGCAGTTTGAGTGGAGACAACCATTTATTAAACTCAGTCTCCAGAGCTGCCCACAACTCAGCCGCTGTGTGACTCCTATTTCCAAGACATGTCAAGCTAAAGACCGCCTGATGCCGTTGCGCTCTGCTGCCAGCATAGTAATGAGGGGTGCGTGATTCCTTCTGCGCAGTGAGAACGCTGGTGGCCTGACCAGGCAGGCTTGGGGCGGAGGTGGAGGACCCAGATGAGGTGGAGGAGGCAGAAGCAGTGGCGGAACTTGGAGAGACAGAGGATTGACACACAAGTCGTGGGGACGGCAAGACTTGTGCAGCAGACCCTTCAGCATCTATCACCATAGTTATTCAGTGCCCAGTCAGCGACATGTAACGTCCCTGTCCATGCTTACTGGTCCAAGTATCGGTGGTGAAATGCACCCGTTGACACACAGAGTTTCTCAAGGAAGCGGTGATGTTGTGTGCGACATGCTGGTGTAGCGCGGGCACACCTTTCTTAGAGAAGTAGTGGCGACTGGGCATCTGGTACTGGGGCACAGCAACAGACATAAGGTCTCTAAAATCCTGTGTGTCCACCAGGCGGAAAGGCAGCATTTCGGTATCCAAGAGCTTACAGAGGGATAAAGTCAACCTCTTAGCTTTGTCATGGGTCGCAGGAAATGGCCTTTTATTTGTCCACATCTGAGGGACAGAGATCTGGCTGTTGTGTGTAGACGGTGTTGAGTAAGGTGTCCCTGGAAAAATGCAGCTTTGTGAGGAAAGTGCAGTCGGAGACATGATGTTGCCTTCATCCAACGTTGGTGCTATCGATGTCTGAGAGAGCTGTACACACGTACTTGTTTCCTCTTCCAAACCAACTGACGACCTACCAAGCAAACTGCCTGTTGCGGTTACAGTGGTGGAAGTTGTGCGTGGAAAACCAGATGTGACAGCTGTCCCCACAGTCCTAGAAGATGAAGAGCACGCGGATGCACTGGAAGGGGCAGGCGGTGGATGGTTCGCTCCGCTAGGCCGCATTGCTGCACGGTGAGCTTCCCACTGGGACATATGATATTTATTCATGTGACGATTCATGGAAGAAGTTGTCAAACTGCTGAGGTTTTGCCCTCTACTAACAGAATCATGACAAATTTTACAGATCACATAATTTGGGCGATCTTTTGCTATGTCAAAAAAGGACCAGGCTAGGCAAGGCCTAGAGGGCATGCGACCTGCTGATCCACCCCGACTAGTGCTCAGAGGCACAGTGGTGGCTGAGGATGCAGTTGTAGACATGCTACCAGTACTCCGACTCTGTCCAGGAAGGCGCAAGGTAACTTCGTCGTCAGTTGCATCCTCCTCCACCGTCTCTGTTGACCTCCTTGAGGGCCTGACTGTGGGTTGACAGTAGGTGGGATCTAGAACTTCCTCATCAATTGTTGTGTTTGCACTCCCCTCACCCTCAGACCGAGCCTCTTCTTGCCCTGACCGAATATTTAAGTTGTCATCCCAATCTGGTATCTGCGTCTCATCGTCATCAGTATGTTCCTCATTGTCTATTACCACAGGTGTTTCAGTTTGTGAATAAGGGTCAACATTATGCTCAGAAACTTGGTCATCACGGCCTGAATCTGAGTCACAAAGGTTCTGGGCATCACTGCAGACCATTTCCTGGTCTGTACTCACTCTAGCTTGGGAGCAGACCTCTGATTCCCAGGCTATAGTGTGACTGAACAGCTCTGCAGACTCAGCCATCTCAGTTACACCATACTGTGCAGAGCGGATGGAGACTTCAGAGCTGTGAGAATGCAAGTGTGATTGGGCTGACAACTCAGAGGACTGGTGTTTTTTGGATGCGGTAGTTGAGGTGGCGGAGAGGGCACTTGTTGGACCACTTGAGATCCATTCAAGCATTTTCCTTTTTTGGCCATCATCTACCTTTGTTCCAGTTGTTCGTGTCCGTAAAAAAGGGAGCACATCGGATTGTCCACGGTAAGTAGTAGACATCTTACTTTTGCTGGAAGATGGTCTATCTTCAGCAGATCTTAATGGAGCTTTGCCACCTTCAGCAGCTGCAGAACTACAAGACTCAGCATATTCCATCCAGGACTGTATGCAGGAGTTTTTTGCAAACCAAAAAAATTACATGGGCTTCGCCATATTTTTGTATGCTAGTCAGGTACAGCAAGCAGGTACGGCTGCCCCAAACCTCCAGCTGCCTATTTGTACCCGGCTGGGAACAAAAAAAATAGGGAATCCCTTTTTTAATTATTTTATAAATTTCATGAAATAATTTAAAAAAAAAATTGACATGAGCTTTGCCACATTTTTGTGTCCAGCCAGGTACAACTAGGCAGCTGGGGATTGGAATCCGCAGCTCAGGTTGGCCTGAGATTTCTGGGCCTCTCTCCTACGAATTGCAGTCCGCAACCGTCCCAGAAAATGGCGCTTTCATATCATATCCAACTCTTCCAGCTGCCCTGAAGCAGGGTGGCTTGTTGGGTAATAATGAGTTGATACTAGCTTTGTTTTACTAGCTAGTATTAAGTCAGAGATTCTTAATGTCAGGCAAGTTTGACCCGGCCATTAAGAATCTCCAATAAAGGGTTAAAAAAAAAGACACCACACAGAGAAAAAATACTTTAATAGAAATAAATACACAGACACATTAGAGACTCCATGTTTATTAATCCCTCTCATCCCTCCACGATCCATGGTCTTCTGTCTTCTTTCTCCCTCAACCCATCCACCTCTGCTACATCAGACAGCGCTGCATGGGAGGAAAGACGCTGCTGCTCCCCATACACTGCAGTCTATTCACTCAGTCAGTGACCAGAGGCTGCAGGCTGTAAGCGGTGATGTCACCGCTGACAGGCGGGTTGATATAGCAACGGTGATCTCCGTTATTGATTGGCTATGGCAGCTGGTGAATAACAGAACGGGGAAGCAGAATGGGGAGTCAACCATATGCCAGAGCATTTCACTGGTATACGGAGATGCTGAAACGATCACCACGTACCGGAGAGTGCAATGACAGGACCTAGCATTACGTCATAGCCATGTGACCAGTCTGTAGCCAATGAGATAATAGACACGTGACTAGTCACATGCTTTTTTTTATGTCACGGAAGGTCCTATCATCAGTGCTGGTTACCGGGAGGACGCAGCGATTATCGGAAGGAAAAGCGTCGGGAGACAGAGTGCAGGACGCGTCGCGGGGACCTGTAAGTGTTATGGCAATGTTTATTGACTGTATGTGTACATTTATAATGTGTTTTTATGTGTTTGTGTTTGCCTGCCATTGGTTTCAATGGGGATCGAGAGGTTCGTCGAACGGTTCGTGGAGCTGAACTGGAACGCGGCCTCCGTTCGACGAATCGAACCGAACTCGAGCCTCTGGAGGCTCACTCATCTCTAGTGTGGACTACCTTCTTCTGACACCCGTCCCATCACCCATCCTCTGGGGCCCGGCCCTGCTTGTGGAGGGCCTACCATCCAGGCTTCATTTAAAAACAGCCCCAGTAGTGACATTCTGCAGCGGTGGCTCCATCTATATAGCTGTAACACCGCAAGTGGCATCATTTATGAACACTAATCTAATATCCCTGGGTGCGACAAAATTCATATTCCCACAGTGCAACCTAAAGTTATTCCTGTTTTCCCACAATGTAACCTAAATTTATTGCTTTGTATTCCCACAATATAGCCTAAGTCCATTCTTTTATATTACCACAGTGGAGCCTTCATGTGCATGTGCATGTGCTCGCTGTGTTTTTTTTGTTGCATTTTTGTCTCATTATTTGGTGCTATTTTTGTCAGCAAGTTCTGACATATGACTTCCCAGCAAAGTCTATGATAAGTCAGATTTACTATGCGCACGTTGCAGTTTATTTGTCAGCAGTTTTTTTTGTCAAGATTTTGTGACAAAAAAGAAGCAGCATGTTTACTCTTCTTGCATTTTTGTCAACTTTTGTCACCCATTCAAATCAATGATGGGGTTAAAAAACTGATTGCAAAACGCATGGATACAAATTGTTTGCGTTTTGCATATGTTTTACCCTTGGTTTTGTCAACAAAAATTGTAGCTCACGAACATAGTTCCAGAATGACAAAATCAACGCTGGAGTGATTTTGTGGTGTCGGCGTCGGTGTCTCTCTCTCTCTGTCTGTCTCTCTCTCCAAGTGCTACATACTCACCAATTACCGGTGCGGCTGTCACACTGCTCCCACAGCAGCTCTTTGTTCTTTCCGAGCCGCTCATTAGGCTCATACATATTCACTGCTTACCTCACTCACTGGCATCTGTGATTGGTTGCAATCAGATGCGCCCCGAGACTGAGTGACAGATATATGACTGCAACCAATCACAGCCGCCACTGGGTGGGTCTATATCGTACAGTAAAATAGATAAATGATTTTAAAAAAACGATATGCGGTTCCCCCCCAATTTTGAAACCCAACCAAGATAAAGTCTCACAGCTGAGGGCTGGTATTCTCAGACTGGGGAGACCCCATTATTGGGATCCCCCTAGCCTAAAAATATCAACCAACAGCCACCCGGAATTGCCGGATTCTTTAGATGCGACAGTCCCCAGACTTTACCTGACTGTTCCCGATTACCCTGGGGGGATGGCAATCGAGGTAATAAGGAGTTAATAGCAGCCCATAGCTGCCACTAAGTGCTAGATTAGACATGGCAGGAGTCTTTATTCCAAATAAAGGACTTTTGGGTGTTTATGTTTATTTACTTTCTCTTACAGACTAGTGATGGGGCGGGGTCTCAGACGACTGCCATCCCTAATCTAGGACTTAGTGGCAGCTATGGGCTGCTATTAACTCCTTATTACCCCAATTGTCAATGCAATTTATTTTGGGCATTATGTTTGTGACGATGATATATTAATAGCCAGCTGAATGAAATATAATTGTCAATTATTACCATTTGGCAAATATCACTCAAATACTCCCATATTGTACTTGCTGGTTAACTGTTTAATATGTATGTCTCTGTACCTGTGAAGTGGACATTAGAGTTAAGTGAGTTTCAAAATATTTGTATTCGCGATACTCGTAATGATTACTGTGTAATACTTGCGTATTTATTCCAAATAGTGAGTACAATGCAAGTCAATGGGATATGCGAGTAATTGTTTGCTGATTGGGAAATGCGAATAATTTTCTACAGAAAATTACTCGCATATCCCATTAACTTGCATTGTACCCTCTAATTATAACGAATATGCGAGTATTACACAGTGCTTGTTACAAGTATAGCGAATACGAATATTTTGAAACTCGCTCAACTCTAGTGAACATCTCTCACTTAGGAGCTGTGCCAGACATTTACCATTCCTGTTCTCCTTTTATTCCATGTTTGCACTGTGCACTTTGATACTTAATACATATGTTTGTATTCAGCAATTTTGCTTTTTGTTCTCCAGTTTTTGAAATATTATTCTTTGTATGATGAAAAAAATTTCAATAGAATGTTGAATTTGAAAATTCACTATTCACTTCCAATGAATAAAAACCTGCAATGGACACTCAGCTGTGAAGAAACTTCCTTAATTGGTGCACTTGCTGCCTCATATACATAAAGATTTATAGATGATTTTTTTGTGGTGGCATATTCATTTGCAGTCAGTAAGTTATGTTACAACTTGTCTTTTAATACCCTACTCAGCCATTTAACAAGTATGGTGACCCTAAAGCTCTATACAGGTTCCCTTTGAGACAATTTTGGTGGAAAAATTATTTTCCAATAATAATGCCTAAGGATTGTTTTACTGCAATTACTGTCTTTCTCCTAAACTATTCATCATTTTAGCTCTCAGGGTTGAGAACGTGGACCTGCTATTATTTTAATTATGTCTCCAGAAATATTCCATAGATGGAGTGGACAAATATATTAAAATCAATAAATGAATAAATATTCAATGCTTATTAATTTCTAAGCTATAAATTACGTTCATCGCTTATTCTGTTGTTTAATTTCACGTATCTTCCAGTTATGGAGTGGAGCAGTAATTGTGTATTAAAGCATGCCTAAATTTTACACATATATTTATTTTATTTGAAGGTGTTTATGGTTATTACTGTACTATCATAACATAAATTTAGAATTGAGTACAAAAAGCTACTTGGTACCATTTGGCAATTTAATTAACAGTCTAAGCTAAATTACTATAGAATTGCAGAAAACTGTAAAAAAAAGAACAAAAAAAATTAATTTCATTATGACCGTGCTATTTGTTATATCTTTCAGGTTTTTATGCAAACTACTGACAGGATGAACACAATAAATCAGTTTTACAATACTATGCTAGTAAAGAAAGGCATAAAGCAGTCTGAAGCCTATAAGTGCTGCCAACAGCTCTTGTTTTAATGAATTCCCTTTTAGATGTCCATTAAATGCTCATGGCAAATGTACTCATAATGGAAATAGCAAATCTAAATGGGCTGATATGAATAATCCATGGAGTTTAAATTCTGGTTTATGATCATCCTCACATTTAGATTTCAGGACAACGTAGTTTAGTTTTCATTACAGTTTGGAATAATGCGGACAGGGAGTAATTGATTGCTTCAAGCATATTAAAATCAATGGCCTTCTTCTCAAAGAACCAGTTCAATGCAATAATTTGAACGTTATGCATTGATTTAAGAATCTAAGCACAATGTTTTCTGTCACATGAACCTTTATCTTAAAAGCAGAAGGATTATGCACTCTTGAATTGTGATTGTTGAAGTCAAATTTTCGAAGACAAATCTGTCAATTTTTCCTTCGGCACCACAGATTGCAGTTATATCATCACTGATAGATATGTTATAATAAACCACAATATTTGTAAGATACTTAGAGCGGAATTATAAACTGTAATATACATTTCTCCTGATTTAATCCTAATGGCCAAATTGTAGGTTTTCACAGTATGTATAAAAATGAAAATACTTTATCCAGTGTAAACAGAATCAATTGCCAGCAAATGTGCATAAGAAGGTGTTTTACTGTGGTTTGAAAAAATATGAATAAGATCAAATGGTCATTACTTTGCCACTACTAGATAATTATTTAGGTTTGCTATTCAGTTTTCTTTGATTTACTATTGCTTGTTGCATTACTATACATAACATAAAAACGGTTAATGATAAAATGTAAAACTATCATAAGCTACAAATTAGCGAAAGCTAAATGTAAATGTAGCACCTCTGAGGTATCAGGTGTCACAAAATGTGAACTGTGGAAACCCAAATCTCGGAATAACCGTGCCAGTCAACACACCAGCACCCTCAGGCCATATACATAACCCCAATTCCAGACTGGGAGGCTGCCTAGCAACAGGTAAAAGGGATGGGCACTTATTGGCTAAATGCCACCCAATGTGTAGGGGAGAGACCCAGCAAGGGGAGGGGCCAGTGGTCAGTTGGGAAGTTGGCGGGAGAAGTGAGAAGTTGTGAGGAGAGAGTTGGAAGTGAAGGAGGGAGGAGTGAGAGTGTGAAGTAAAAAAAGACAAGTGTAACAACCTAAATTAAGAACGGGATACTGTAAAGGAGAGAAGGACTGTAAAATAAGGAACTGTGACTCCAGGAACCGTGGGTGGAAGTGTCATACTCCAGGGACCGCGGGGCGCCTGTGGAAGTCTGGAACCTAGGCTCAGACTCAGCTCAAGGCGGGGTGCAGACCCTAGGGTAGTGTGACACTTTATGGTCAACTGTTAAATCTGCCAGGTGAGGGGATCTCCAGGGTCCCTCACCAACCAAAGAGTCTGAAGCATCAGCAGCAAAAAGGGGGACCTGGGACAAGGGACAGAAGTCCACCCATTAAATAGTCTAGGCTGCCTGCAATAGGACCAAGACTGAAATGGAGGGGCTCCCCCAGAAGCTCTAAGCCAGGGGAGCCCAATACAAACAAGTGTGCATGGAGGACAACTACCCCAGGTAACAGCTGGCACGGAAAACAAGGGAAGCGGGAACACCTGAAACCGGCACCAGCGGGTCCAGGTACCGAGCCAAAAGTAAAAAAAGGCAAGTTGAAACTGCAATACCGGTGTGGACTGTTTCCGTACACATACACTGACTGTCCCCTACTATAGCCCCCCATCATACACTGCTGGAGCCTAGCCCTGCTTGGGGAGGGCCAAAAACTCCTAAGCTGCTTTACTCCACCAGCCCCAGCAGGACCCTGCAGCGGCGGCTTCAATAACTTGGCCGCACACCGCAAGTGGCGTAGTCAAAACCTCTTTTATTTCTTTTTCTTTTTCCATTTTTCACCCCCTTTTTATCGGAATGACCCCCCAGGGTCACTGAGCCAGGCATCGGCCGCGACTACGACTGTTCCCCCCTGCACACCACACGCCCGGGACCGAGTACCCCACAGCCCTAGGGCATCACATAAATAACGTGTAATTTTTTCCAAAAATGGTCTGCATGCTAAACAAATTTACCAAATGGTTAGGTAGTAGAGGTGAATGAACCCGAACATTAACACTTGGTGTTTGTACCGAACATGGACTTTCCAAAAACTCAGTGTTTGAGTTTGGGTGCAAACCACTCACTCAAGCATTTCTGTGCTTGTGTACGCTTGGTGCACGGCCCAGTGTGAGCTGTTTGCAGTGCCTAAATGGCTTCCACTGGGGGTAAAATCAGTGCTATTGGATGTAGTGTGCACAATAAATAATTGAAAAAATCCTACCCTTCCCTGGAAATGTTCTGTTTATGGCTAGCTGCATGTGGGTGAAGATTTAAACTGCCCAATTAGTGACTTCCATTGAGGTTCAGGTCAAGTCCAGGTCAAAAACTAAACTTTATCTAAAGTCTAGCTGAACCTGCCGAACACGAACTTCCACGGGTCCACTATTCTCTACTGGTGAGTATGCTGGCCATGCAAGAACTGGGATGTTTTCAGCTTTAAGGAAATGTGTACAGATCCTTGTAGCATTATCATGCTACAATATTAGGTGATGGTCGTGGATGAATGTCACAAAAAGGGATCTTGTCATGGTATCTCTGTGTTTTCAAAATGACAACAGAAAAATGACCTGTGTTCATCCATAACATACGCCTGCCTCTACAATAACCCCACTGTCACCCACACAATGCCATACATGCAGTCTGCCATTTGCCCTGTACAGTAAAAAGAGACCCTGATGAGGACCACGAGCATGCAAATGAGCTTCCCTGAGACTTTTTCTTACTAGGGCTGAGCAAACCCAAATGGTAAAATTAGAAGTTAATTGTAAACTGAACACAGACTTTTAACTGTATGTAGGGTTCCTCTTCGGGTTTGTCACCCGAATAAAGCTTGTTGAAAGGTTGCAGAGCACCCAATCATCTAGCTCTTAGGCTGTGGGAACTTCCGGAGCCACCGCAACCATGCCAATTATTGGTATAGCTGTGATTGGCCAGGGAAATCACTGCAAAAAAATAAATAATATTGACGTGAGCTACTAATGGAAGTTCGGGGCTATAAAATGGCCGTAGTAAGTAGAGATGAGTGAACCTTTCAAAGTTCAATTTGCTGAGCCTTATCAAGCAAACTCTACATTTGTCGAACCGGTCGCTGAACCAAACGTCGAACCTTTTCAAACCTTATGGACTACATTGGATTGGATGGCAGGCAAAACGTAAGGCAGAGAAAACACTTTTAGGGGGTCAAAAAGCTTCCAAGACAGCAAAAATACATTTTACACCACTGCTTTGTCAAAGCCATTATCTTTCTAGACTATTGATATAAAAAATATAGAGATGGAAGAGAGACAGGTATAGGGCTGGTGCACCCGTACAGAGAAGATACAACTTGGAGACCCATCTTGGAATCTTGACTGCAAAACCATTCAGGCAGACAGCAGAAGAGGTTCATCAATTGTCCCCCACCCCCATTTCCCCGTAGTGTGTTTGCACACTAGGGAATTATGGTCCTTGTAACACACAGGATGTGGGCTGGCATT
Organism: Anomaloglossus baeobatrachus; assembly: GCF_048569485.1. NCBI lineage: Eukaryota > Metazoa > Chordata > Amphibia > Anura > Aromobatidae > Anomaloglossus > Anomaloglossus baeobatrachus. The sequence goes on along the minus strand of NC_134356.1, from coordinate 105,920,044 downwards.
AATTTTAAAACATGAGCACACAGTGACCGTGTCTTCTGCAGCAGCGCATCCAGGTAGGAATAGTGCACTAGAAATTTTGGTAGAACCAGGTTGATCCATGCAATGCACATGTGATGTCACCCAGGCATAGTGTCGCCACCAACAGGTTTGCAATATTATCACATATGACCTTCCCTGGCTCCTGGTTCAATGAAGACAGCCTTTGATTAAACTGGGCCTGGATAGTTGTCTGCAACACGTCAGCTGTGTGACTACACTCTCCAATTCATATTAATTTAAGCACTGCCTGATTATGTGGACTTACACATAGGATGTAGGCTGGCATTTTCATTTAAAATAAACAAAGAGTTGCATGAGTGACAGATATAGGCCTTTTGCTCCCAGAACCCTGGCACTAAAGACAACACAAAACTTGGAGACCCATAATGGAGTCTATATATTTAAAACATTGCAGTTAAACAGCAGCACAGCAGGACAGTGGCATCAATCCCCTGCCCATGTCCCCATAGTGTGTTTGCACACCAGGGACGTATGGTCCATGCAACACACAGGATGTGGGCTGGCGTTTTCATTTTAAAAAACAAAGAGATGCATGAGTGACAGGCATAGAGATCTTGCTTCCAGTAACCTGGCATTAGAGACAATACACAACTTGGAGACAGATATTGGAGTCTTGATATTTAAAAACATTGCAGGCAGACAGCAGAAGAGTGGCTTCATTCCACCCCCTCATTTCCCCATAGTGTGGTTGCACAGCAGGGAAGTATGGTCCATGCAATACATGGGATATGTGCTGGCATTTTCATTTTAAAATATCACGAGATGCATATTGCTCTTAGAACCCTGGTACTACAGACAAGACACAACTTGGGAACCCATATTGGAGTCTTGATATTTAAAAACATTGCAGGCAGACAGCAGGAAAGCAGGTCAGTAGCATCAATCCCCTCCCCATGTCTCCATAGTGTTTTTGTACACCAGGGAAGTATGGTCCATGCAAAACACAGGACGTGGGCTGGTATTTTCATTTAAAAAAACAAAGAGATGCATGAGTGACAGGCATAGACCTCTTGCTCCCAGAACCCTGGCACTACAGACAAAACATAACTTGGAGACCCATATTGGAGTCTTGATATTTAAAAACATTGCAGGCAGACAGCAGGACAGCAGGTCTGTGGCATCAATCCCCTCTCCATGTCCCCATAGTGTGTTTGCACACTGGGAAATTATGGTCCATGTAACACACAGAATGTAGTCTCGGTGTCTCACATGGGTCAAAAACACCATCATGGTCACTTCTATAATAGCTTATGGTCTCTCACTCGCCCCAACTATAGCGGGTAAACAAGTGGAGGTTTTGCGGTCTTATACCTGTGTGAGAATAGTTTTGATGGGGATTCAGGAGGAAAAAGAAGCAGCAGATGTGGTTGATTTGACGGCTGGTGGTTGGGTAGGTCTGGTAGTCCGCATTTTAGCGCAGTAAGATTTCCACAATAATGCATGTTGCATACTCATGTACCACTTCATGCCTGTAGAAGTCAAATTATTAGAATTTTTGCCTCTACTGAGTCATTGTTTACATAGTTTGCAGATAACGAAAGTTGGGTCATCCTTTACAGTCTCAAAAAAGGCCCAGGCTACTCAAACCTTCCTGCGAACTGCAAACCTGCGAACGCTGCTGGCCACAGCCAGAGTTGTGGCTGAGCATGCAGTGCTTCTGATTGTTGCATCACTATGTGTTTCTATGGGAATTCACAATATAACCTCCTCGGCGTTCTGCTCCTCCTCATCTGCTGAGCTATGCAGCTGCATGCCTTTTTGTTCTCACCAAGTGGGATCTACAACTTCATCGTCAGGCTCTATGTTGTCCCACTCCTCCTCTTTTTGACCTGACTTCACAGGACAGTACTCATGCGCCTCAGGCATCCGAGACTCATCATCATCACCTCTAGCTCCGTGGGTTAACATCAGTTGACGAGGGTAGGGATCTTCCTCAGACCATACTTTGTCCAGTCCAGGATCCAACAAAGATTTTGGGCATCAGTGCAGATGCTTTCCTCCTCTTGAGTCTGTGAATCTTTGGAGCAAACCTCTGATGCCATACGATAGAATGTGTGAACAACTCTGCAGACTCGCCCATGTGTGGTTCACCACAGTCAGTTTTCTGGTCGGAGATTTGTGATGTGCAGGAAACAAGTGTAATTGGGGTGGCACCTCTGAGGAATTAACTATTTCTGATGTTGAGGTGCAAGAAGAGGAGGAGAGGCCACTTAATATATCGATTGCCATCCACTCTAGCATATGCTGTTTATCAGCCTCATTTGAAAGTTGAAATGAGGTGCAGCTGCCAAAGAAATCTGTCCAGTAACAGAAGTTGTTCTTATTTCTCTTGGGATAGGATGATCCGGTGTTTGCTCATTAGAGCTTTGACTAACAGAACTTCCCACACGTACATCTACAACACCCCTCCTATTCACTCTTCCACTACAAACTCGTCGTGATTTATCACACATGGTTGATGTACCCTTCCCCTCTCAGACAGATGTATTGCAACCCTACAGCCACATCTGTCACACACCTAACAAAAGATAAATTATTTATTTCCTATAAACCTACAACTTCCCTTATAGGGAAGGTCTAAATTTAAACAACCAAAAAAGTCCCAGTGACCAATCCACAAATTAGCAAGATAGTAGGGACAGTCACTGGTAAAGAAAAGACCAAAACAAGTACTCAGTGAAATACAAAAATAATTTTATTAAATATACGTGAAGTAAGGACAGACAGTGATGGTGACCCAGATGGAAAAATCGCCAGACACAGAGTTGCACAAACACCACCTGCAGATATCATGAGACTGCTAGACACAAAGTGGTTAATATCGAAAACCCATTAGCCAAAGGGTGGAGAGATAATATAATATATCGGGGGTCCGACTCCTCTAGGCCCAGACACCGCCTGCAACCTAGACAGCTACTTTCAAAAGCCACTGCTCCCTCCTTCCTCCACTTCACTCTCCTTCTACTTCACTTCACTGACACTCTCCTGACCCTCCCTTCCTGACCCTATTACGCTCAAGCCGCCCACTGATGTGTCTGGTGGGTGTGGTGCAGGGTGTTCATGGGATTTTATTTGCTGTTGGAGGCAGCACTGTAAGATGGGGACCCAGAACCATGAGGGATTTGAATACTGCACTAAGGGAAAAGAGCGTGCAGTACCCTGTGACGACCTGATAGTCCAGGGGCGTCACACATCTAGCTTCTCTTGAGTCCCCACCCCCTCCAATAATTAAACACATCCTCCTATTCATCATACAGCACCTCAATCCTATCCAAAAGCATAACATGTTATTAGAAAAGCATTTTTTTAAAACGTAATCGGTTATAGAACAAATCTGAACATTATCGACTTTTGGGGCGAGTGCTTGGGTTACAAAGCCTGAACCGAACAAGCTAAGGCTTGACATTGGTGAACCTTTATTGAACAGGTTCGCTCATCTTTAATAATGAGGAGGAGGAAGCTGAGGAGGTGGATGAAGAACAGGAGATAATTCCCTGTTCTACAGAGGGTGCTCTCCACATTGGCTTTATTCCGTCTGTTCAGCATGGATTTGCTGAAGAGGAGGAGATACAGATTTGTCCTCCTGGTTGGTGAAGGAAAGTCTTGCCTTTTTAGTGTCTGGCACATGGCTGACTTTATGTCCCTCTGCTTTGCCTGTGACCTTTACATTATACGCATTTTAGCCAACACTGATTACTGGATATTTACCCTTTGTGACCCAAAGAACAAGGAGAATGTTCCATCTCTCCTTCCTGTATTAAAGAGGGCTAGTAAAATAGTGCAATTAAAGAAGTCCCTAATCGAACAAGTAGTACAAAAAGTCCTATCCGACAATGTTGGCAGCAGAGGTCATAGTTCCTTGGGCAACCAAGGAGGAGACACACGAGTGAGATACACACACCAGATCCAACAGAGGAGGGGAACTCTATCAAAGGTTTGGGACAGTTTAATTAGACCCTTCCAGCAACCAGGCTCTGATGTGCATGCTTGTCTGACAAGGAGGGAAAGGTTTTTGAAGATAGTGAAGGAGTAGCTAGCTGACTGTATCAGCATACTCCATGATTCCTCTGTGTTGTACAACTATTGGGTATTCAAGCAGGAGAAGTGGCATAATCTGTCCCTGTACACCTTGGAGGTTTTTGCCTGCAAGCTTTTAGTAATGCCCGGGTCATAATAACTGATATGCACATCCACCTGTCAACTGAAAATGCTGATAGGCTGACTCTTAACAAAATGAACAAAACCTAGATTGGCCCAGACATCTCAACCCCACCACATGACAGCACCAGAAGCTAAAGCCAATCCAAGTGTCCTTTTTTTGCTGTGGTAATTCCATGCACCACTTCCTACCCAAAAAAGTACATGGTTTCTTCTTTTTCTTTTCCTCCTCCTCCACCAAATCAACAAGGTCATTGTGTTGCCCTTGCTCTTAATTTTTACAGAGTGTGTATGATACCCTACTTCATAATGTTTTCAAGATGTGTAAGAGGCCTATTTCTACAATTCTCTTACATATATAAATATATACACCCTAGGGGTAAATGTTTTTGAGCCCTTGTACTTATTGCATAGGCTTTCCCAGTCTAAGCGTCCTATTAATACAAATTGGGAAACTTTGTTTTCTGAGTGCCTCTATTTGTCTTCTAGGGTGAATTGCAGTTCCTCCTTCTAATATTTGGCAGCTCTTGCACTTAATTCATAGATTTTGCCAGTCCAGGCATCCCACTCCTTCAAAATTATTAAATGTTTTCTGAAGATGTTCTTTACGCGTCTTCCAGGGTGTATTGCAGTCCATCTTTATAATTTTTGGCAACTCTTGAATTAAACATTGACAGTAAGTGGAGCCTAAAACCCTATATACAAATCATTATACAGTAAAGAATGTTTCCTAACACTTTTTTCTTTAAACTCCTTTTAATCTTGGGTTTTATATGTTTTATTCTCAGTCCGTAAAAGTGGAGTATTTTTTCCACCAAATAAACAACATGTGTATGACATTTCAGGATTATCATAGACTTTACTGGCATCATGATTTCCTTCAGGTTTTATGAACAATCTGTAGAATCAAAGTTTTTCCGAAGTATTAAAAAAGCAATTAAAAACTCAGCTTCACATATGCACCAAATATGCATAAAAAAGGGGGAAAGCGCAGCAAACACGAAATAATCAGAGATGATTGTTATAGCGTTGTGTGACACCTTCAGTAAATGTTAGAAAAAAAAAAACAGCATTTATGCTACATGTGAACATGGCCTCAATGTTACATTTTTTTCTTAAAAAAATGTATCGATTTAATAGACAAAAATTATCAATCATGCCATGTTTTTACACCATTTACTGATCACCATAAATAATGTCATAACTGTGTTGTGTGGGTTGTTACGATTACAAGGGCACCAAATATTTCTGTTATTTGCTGATTTGTGATGTTTATTACTTTTTAAATTAATGCATTAAAATGACATTATTGAAATATGTTTTTTTAATATATTTTAGTAATTTTATAGGAAGAAAAAAACCTTTTTAGTCTCCCTCTAAAATAGAGGGACATAAATATAGTTATGTACAATGTACCCGTACAACCTGCCTATAAAGTCAAAAGCTACACTGCAGCTTCTAGATTACAAAATTCTCCCACGGACATCAGCGAAGCCTGTGGCTGAAGGTTTATGCCTATAGTTCTGTAGGTTGTCATTTTTATTCCTGGGGAAATATATGAAAAAAAATTTAAGGTTATGTGCGCACAAGAAAGTGCCTTTTTCTTAAGGAAAATTCGGACGCTCTTAAAGAATCCCGCACCTGCGGTAAAAAAACGCACGAAAAATGCAGAAAAATCCGCATTCGGTTTTACCGCGGTTTGCCGCGGATTTACCGCGGATTTACCGTGGACTTACCGCAGATTTTCCGCAGATTGGTCCCTACAAATTTTTACCATTATCTATGGCAAAGAACGCAGGTACCTACGGAAAAGAAGTGACATGCTCATTAATTCCGCAGCAAAAAATCAGCGGGTAAATTCGCGGGTATAAAAAAATGCAGTGTGTGCACAGAATTTTTTAATACCCATAGGATTTGCTGGGGAATGACTGCAGCAATGTTAGACACATTTTCTGCAGTAAATCCGCGTCAAATCCACGGCAAAATCCGCGGTAAATCCGCAGCGTGCGCACAAGGCCTAATAGAAGAAAAAAAATCAGACTTTTTCTTCACCCCTAGAATGCTCAGTTCCAGAGCTGCCCTGTCTTCTTATAGTGGCCACAGTTGGGTACTCCACATCCGCCTTCTATTTATTTGAATAGGAGGCAAATGTGCAGTACCAGGCCGCGGGCACTATCAAAAGATGGAGCAACTCCAGAACTGATCATCTCCAGCTGCCGGAAGACATTGATAATCTATCCTAAAGATAGGCCATCAAGGTTAAAGTAGTGGACAAACTCTTTAAGTACTAAGCATTAGTACACTATGTGGCGGTAGGGGTCACTGACATTCCAGGAATGCCTGGATTCACTTACCTAAACACAGTCTTGTTTCCGCGGTACATCTTATCTAGAAAACAATATTCTACAGAACATAAGAAGAATGTCTGCAGGCCTAATTGGCTTCTACAGCTGAAGTTAACAAAACATGATTTTATGAAGCTGATTTATAACAAGTAATAAAGCATATTGGCAAATTATAGATTGAAATAGCCATATTGATTATTTTACTTATCATCAGTAAATTTGAATCTATAAAAATTTGATTAAGAGGAAATGTATGAGCATATAATGTAACTTGATATGACAATTTTATTAGACTTAGTTATGAGCATAATGCTTAAGGCTTTTGTTAAAGAACAAAATCAAAAACAAATCCCTGAGCAATGTATATGTAGTTTACTGTTAATCAGTTTACATACTTAGAGATCACTCTCTACTAGAGATGAGCGAACCGGTCGCGGTTCGGCTCGAGGTGGTTCGCCGAACGGAGGTCTCGTTCGAGTTCAGTTCGTCGAACGTTCGACGAACCGAACTCGAACGTATAGGCTATAATGGGAGGCAATCACAAACACATAAAAATGCATTATAAATGTACACAAACAGTTAATAAACATTGCCATAACACTTACCGGTCCTCGCGATCCCTTCTGCACTCTGTCTCCTGCCGCTATTCCATCCGATGATCGCTGAATCCTCCCGGTGACCTGCACTGCCAGCAGAGATGCAGGACCTATCGTGACGTCAAAATAGCCATGTGACCAGTCATGTGGCTATTATCTCATTGGCTACAGACTGGTCACATGACTATGACACGTCATGTAGGACCTGCGAGTGCATCTCTCCGGTACACGGTGCACATATGTGTATCGCCGTGTACCGGCGACATGCTCTAGCACACGGTCGACTCCCCGTTCCGTTAGGGACCGGCTGACACAGCCGGTCATTAACGGAGATCACCGTTGCCATAGCAACGCAGTTAGCGGTGACGTCACCGCTAACCGCGGCTCCGAGAGCACCGTTGCTATGGTAACGCGTCTGTCAGCGTTACCGCTAGCAGCCAGCAGTGATCACTCACGGAGTGAAGGCTGCACGCTGCTGCACGATTGTAGTGAGCATTGTAGTGAGGATGGAGGTTCCCCAGCCCCAAGTGATGAGCTGGTGAATCTCATCCTTCCTCACTACAATCGTCACTACTACTACACTAGAAAGAAAGAAGACAGAAGAGCAGGGTCGTGGAGGGCTGACAGGGGGTAATAAAGATGGAGTCTCTAATGTGTCTGTGTATTTATTTCTATTAAAGTATTTTTTCTCTGTGTGGTGTCTTTTTTTTAACCCTTTATTGGAGATTCTTAATGGCCGGGTCAAACGTGCCTGACATTAAGAATCTCTGGCTTAATACTGGCTAGTAAAACAAAGCCAGTATTAACTCATGATTACCCAACAAGCCACCCGGCTCCAGGGCTGTTGGAAGAGTTGGATACAGCGCCAGATGATGGCGCTTCTATGAGAGCGCCATTTTCTGGGACGGCTGCGGACTGAAATCCGCAGCAGAGGCGCCCACAAACCTCGGGCTAACCTGTGCTGCGTATTCCAATCCCCAGCTGCCTAGTTGTACCCGGCTGGACACAAAAATAGGGCGAAGCCCACGTCATTTGTTTTTTAATTATTTCATGAAATAAGTGAAATAATTAAAAAAAACGGGCTTCCCTATATTTTTGGTTCCCAGCCGGGTACAAATAGGCAACTGGGGGTTGGAGGCAGCCCGTGGCTGCCAGCTGTACCTGGCTAGCATACAAAAATATGGCGAAGCCCACGTCATTTTTTTGGTGGGCAAAAAACTTCTGCATACAGTCCTGGATGGAGTATGCTGAGCCTTGTAGTTCTGCAGCTGCTGTCTGCTCTTCTCCATACAGACAGACAGCAGCTGCAGAACTACAAGGCTCAGCATACTCCATCCAGGACTGTATGCAGAATTTTTTTGCCCCCTGAAAAAATTATGTGGGCTTCGCCATATTTTTGTATGCTAGCCAGGTACAGCAGGCAGGTACGGCTGCCCCCAACCCCCAGTTGCCTATTTGTACCCGTCTGGGAACCAAAAATAAAGGGAAGCCCTTTTTTTATTATTTCATGAATTTCATGAAATAATTAGAAAACAAATGACGTAGGCTTTGCCCCATTTTTGTGTCCAGCCAGGTACAACTAGGCAGCTGGGGATTGGAATCCGCACCACCGGTTGGCCTGAGCTTTCTGGGCCCCACTGCTGCGAATTGCAGTCTGCAGCCACCTCAGAAAATGGCATTTTCATAGAAGCGCCATCTTCTGGCGCTGTATCCAACTCTTCCAGCACCTGCCTGCTATACCTGGCTAGCATACAAAAATATGGCGAAGCTCACGTCCTTTTTTTGTAGTTTTTTGGCAAAAAAAATAAAAAATGCTTCCCTGGATTTTCCATTGCCAGTGAAGGTAACACCAAGCAGTGGGGGTTAGCAGCCAGTAGCTGCTTGGATTACCCTTAGCTAGCAATACAAAAAATGCAGCGGGAGCCCATATATATTTTTTTTAATTATTTATTTAAATAACTAAAAATAAAATGGGCTTCCCTGTATTTTGATTGCTGGACATCACAGTGCTGTAAAAATAAATCTTTAAAAAAATGACGTAGCGCTCCGCGGTATTTTTGATTCTCAGCGCAGATAAAACAGACAGCTATGGGTTGCCACCCCCATCTGCCTGCCGTTACCTTGGTTGTCAATCAAAATACAGGGAAGCCCATTAATTTTTTCTATTTAAAAAATAGTTAAAAAAAAAAATTACGTTGGGTCCCCCCATTTTTGATAGCCAGCTAGGGTAAAGCAGACGGCTGTAGCCTGAAAACCACAGCTGGCAGCTTTACCGTGGTTGGGGATCCAATGTGGAGGTCCCCTCAGGCTCTTTTTTATAATTATTTTATAAATATTAATAATTACACAATAAAAGTAGGGTCCCCCCCAAATTGGATCACCAGCCAAGGTAAAGCGGACAGCTGTGGTCTGGTATTCTCAGGGTGGGAAGGTCCATAGTTATTGGGCCTTCACAGCCTAAAAATAGCAGGCCGCAGGCACCCCAGACGTGGCGCATCCACTAGATGCGCCAATCCTGGCGCTTCACCCCAGCTCATCCCGTGCCCTGGTGCAGTGGCAAACGGGGTAATAAATCGGGTTGATACTAGCTGTAAAGTCACCTGAGATCAAGCCCAGCAGTTTGTGATGTCATGGCGTCTATTAGATACCCAACATCATAAACTGTCAGTACTAACAAAAACAAAAAATCGACAAAAGAAATTTATTTGAAAAAACAGTCCCCAAAACATTTCCTCTTTCACCAATTTATTGTAAGAAAAAAAATAAAGGGGTCCCACGACGACTCTGGACCGTCTAGAATATGGGGGGGAGACACTCAGGGAACGTATCCCCCATTTTCTAGGAGTGCGGACCCTTCATGTGAGGAGTGTGGGTGCAATGAATCTGCACTCACTCTCCCCGGGTCCACAGCAGCAGAGTCCATGTCATAATGGTTGCTACCAAAGCTGCAATGCCCTGCTCATGAGGTAAGGGCATGCCTAATCAGGAGAACTACTGTAGAGGAAGCTCTGCTCACTGGTATATAGGTGCTCAGAGGTAATAATAGATAAAATTAGTGAGTAACCTCGGCACTCTAAATCTCCCAGACTAAGTCAGTAAGTCCCAATGGATAGTAATGCAAAATCACTCTTTATTGGTCCGTATTAAGAACATTTTTTTTTTCATAAGCATATATGTTTTTGTCCAAAACAAGTTACAAATGACGTTTCGGCCTGAGCCTTCGTCAGATTGGACTTATCTGCATGTAATCATGAAAAATGACAATAATCAGTATCACATAAGAGTGAGAGAACAATAACATAAACTCGAACAATGTAGAGGTACAATTGGGATGCAGCAAAAAAATTGCAACACAGCAAGAAATGAAACACATGATACAAATGTCATAATACAGTACAAGGACAATATAGTAATGACAAATATGGGGTCAGAGTAGGCTTAGACAGCTCTGGTACGAAAGAGATGTCAATCATAAAGTAACATGTGCAGTAGGTGTAGAGCTACAGTATGCATGGCAGAGCTAATGGGTAGACTGACCATAGAAAAAGAACGGTGAAAAAGTGGAGAAAAAGTGGAGAAAAAGTGGAGCATAAGAGGAGAAAAAGTGGAGAAAAAAGTGGAGAAAAAGTGGAGAACAAGTGGAGAAAAAGTGGAGAAAAAGTGGAGCATAAGAGGAGAAAAAGTGGAGAAAAAAGTGGAGAAAAAGTGGAGAAAAAGTGGAGCATAAGAGGAGAAAAAGTGGAGATTAAGAGGAGAAAAAGTGGAGAAAAAGTGGAGCATAAGAGGAGAAAAAGTGGAGAAAAAGTGGAGCATAAGAGGAGAAAAAGTGGAGAAAAAGTGGAGCATAAGAGGAGAAAAAGTGGAGAAAAAAGTGGAGAAAAAGTGGAGAAAAAGTGGAGTATAAGAGGAGAAAAAGTGGAGAAAAAGTGGAGCATAAGAGGAGAAAAAGTGGAGAAAAAGTGGAGCATAAGAGGAGAAAAAGTGGAGAAAAAAGTGGAGAAAAAGTGGAGAAAAAGTGGAGCATAAGAGGAGAAAAAGTGGAGAAAAAGTGGAGCATAAGAGGAGAAAAAGTGGAGAAAAAGTGGAGCATAAGAGGAGAAAAAGTGGAGAAAAAAGTGGAGAAAAAGTGGAGAAAAAGTGGAGCATAAGAGGAGAAAAAGTGGAGAAAAAGTGGAGAAAAAGTGGAGAAAAAGTGGAACATAAGAGGAGAAAAAGTGGAGATTAAGAGGAGAAAAAGTGGAGAAAAAGTGGAGAAAAAGTGGAGCATAAGAGGAGAAAAAGTGGAGAAAAAGTGGAGCATAAGAGGAGAAAAAGTGGAGAAAAAGTGGAGAAAAAGTGGAGCATAAGAGGAGAAAAAGTGGAGAAAAAAGTGGAGAAAAAGTGGAGAAAAAGTGGAGTATAAGAGGAGAAAAAGTGGAGAAAAAGTGGAGAAAAAGTGGAGAAAAAGTGGAGCATAAGAGGAGAAAAAGTGGAGAAAAAAGTGGAGAAAAAGTGGAGAAAAAGTGGAGCATAAGAGGAGAAAAAGTGGAGATTAAGAGGAGAAAAAGTGGAGAAAAAGTGGAGCATAAGAGGAGAAAAAGTGGAGAAAAAGTGGAGCATAAGAGGAGAAAAAGTGGAGAAAAAGTGGAGAAAAAGTGGAGCATAAGAGGAGAAAAAGTGGAGAAAAAAGTGGAGAAAAAGTGGAGAAAAAGTGGAGAAAAAGTGGAGATTAAGAGGAGAAAAAGTGGAGAAAAAGTGGAGCATAAGAGAAGAAAAAGTGGAGAAAAAAGTGGAGAAAAAGTGGAGAAAAAGTGGAGAAAAAGTGGAGCATAAGAGGAGAAAAAGTGGAGAAAAAGTGGAGCATAAGAGGAGAAAAAGTGGAGAAAAAGTGGAGCATAAGAGGAGAAAAAGTGGAGAAAAAAGTGGAGAAAAAGTGGAGAAAAAGTGGAGCATAAGAGGAGAAAAAGTGGAGAAAAAGTGGAGAAAAAGTGGAGAAAAAGTGGAGAAAAAGTGGAGCATAAGAGGAGAAAAAGTGGAGATTAAGAGGAGAAAAAGTGGAGAAAAAGTGGAGCATAAGAGGAGAAAAAGTGGAGAAAAAGTGGAGCATAAGAGGAGAAAAAGAGGAGAAAAAGTGGAGAAAAAGTGGAGCATAAGAGGAGAAAAAGTGGAGAAAAAGTGGAGAAAAAGTGGAGAAAAAGTGGAGCATAAGAGGAGAAAAAGTGGAGAAAAAAGTGGAGAAAAAGTGGAGAAAAAGTGGAGCATAAGAGGAGAAAAAGTGGAGATTAAGAGGAGAAAAAGTGGAGCATAAGAGGAGAAAAAGTGGAGAAAAAGTGGAGCATAAGAGGAGAAAAAGTGGAGAAAAAGTGGAGAAAAAGTGGAGCATAAGAGGAGAAAAAGTGGAGAAAAAAGTGGAGAAAAAGTGGAGAAAAAGTGGAGAAAAAGTGGAGATTAAGAGGAGAAAAAGTGGAGAAAAAGTGGAGCATAAGAGGAGAAAAAGTGGAGAAAAAGTGGAGCATAAGAGGAGAAAAAGTGGAGAAAAAGTGGAGAAAAAAGTGGAGAAAAAAGTGGAGAAAAAGTGGAGCATAAGAGGAGAAAAAGTGGAGAAAAAGTGGAGAAAAAGTGGAGCATAAGAGGAGAAAAAGTGGAGAAAAAGTGGAGAAAAAGTGGAGAAAAAGTGGAGCATAAGAGGAGAAAAAGTGGAGAAAAAAGTGGAGAAAAAGTGGAGAAAAAGTGGAGCATAAGAGGAGAAAAAGTGGAGAAAAAGTGGAGCATAAGAGGAGAAAAAGTGGAGAAAAAGTGGAGAAAAAGTGGAGAAAAAGTGGAGAAAAAGTGGAGAAAAAAATGGAGAAAAAGTGGAGAAAAAGTGGAGAAAAAGTGGAGAATAAGAGGAGAAAAAGTGGAGAAAAAGTGGAGAATAAGAGGAGAAAAAGTGGAGAATAAGTGGAGAAAAAAATGGAGAAAAAGTGGAGAAAAAAATGGAGAAAAAGTGGAACACCCTTTGGTACCTTTCATGTGGCACTAAGGGATGCTTAGCTTTGTATTTAGCCAAAAAAATGAAAAAAAAATGACGTAGGGTTCCCCCTAGTTTTGTAGCCAGCTAGGGTAAAGCAGACGGCTGCAGCCTGCAGACCACAGCTGGCAACCTCACCTTGGCTGGTAATCCAAAACTGAGGGCACCCCACGCTGTTATTTTAAATTAAATAAATAATTAAAAAAAAAAACACGTAGGGGTCCCCCAAAATTGGATCACCAGCCAAGGTAAAGCAGACAGCTGGGGCCTGATATTCTCAGACTAGGGAGGTCCATGGTTATTGGAATCTCCCCAGCCTAAAAATAGCAGGCCGCAGCCGCCCCAGAAGTGGCGCATCCATTAGATGCGCCAATCCTGGTGCTTCGCCCCAGCTCATCCCGCGCCCTGGTGCGGTGGCAAACGGGGTAATATATGGGGTTAATACCAGATGTGTAATGTCACCTGGCATCAAGCCCTGGGGTTGGTGAGGTCAGGCGTCTATCAGATACCCGACATCACCAACCCAGTCAGTAATAAACAAAAATAGACGACAAACACATTTTTATTTGAAAAAACACTCCCCAAAACATTCCCTCTTTAACCAATTTATTAGAATGAAAAACAAATCCAGGTCTGGTGTAATCCAAGGGGTTGCCATGACGATGCACACTGTCCCAGTCAATGAAGAGCAGGATGTTCCCCATTGGCTGGGAGAGCAGTGCAGTGACCTGAGCTAACATCAATGGGTCAGCCCAGGTCACTGCAGGGCATGACAAGTGCTGCTGTCAGCGAGGTACATTACCTGCGCTGATCTCCAGCACTGCCGACAGCCCCTGTCACTGAGGTCAATGACCGGCGCCTTCACATCAAGTATCGCGAGAGGTCCGTGACGTCTCGGGTGGGAAGCGAGAGGTGATGTGACAAGCGGCGGCCATGGAGGACAGTGACAGCGCTGAGGTCTGGATGGCGGGACTTCACCACCGCAGGTAAGCCGAGCGGGGGGGGGGAGGGGGGGTGCGTGTGTGAGAGTGTGTGTGTGTGTGTGTGTATATGTATGTATACATGCCGCGGGCAGGAGGGGGCGGAGCGAGCTGAGCGGGAAGTGTGGGCTTCCTGCACGTAACTAAGATAAACATCGGGTTACTAACCAAGCGCTTTGCTTGGATACCCGATGTTTATCTTGGTTACCAGCTTCTGGCAGGCTGCCAGCGATGGCTCCTGCACACTGCAGCTGTAAAAAGCCCTGCTTTTTGCTGCTAGAACCGTTCTCGAACGTTTCTAGAACTATCGAGCTTTTAGCAAAAAGCTCGAGTTCTAGTTCGATCTCGAACAGCCCAAAAATCACTCGAGCCTAGAACTGGAGAACCACGAACCGCGAACCGCGCTCAACTCTACTCTCTACTACTACTTGCAACAAAGTTCTAATCCTCTTTTCAATAACGTCACAGCCATTCAAATTAGCTGTCTCACGCAACATCATCACAGAGAAAACAGCTGTGGAAAAACAAGCGCAATAGGGTCTTACCCCAATATGTAAGGGGTGGGGAGGGGGGAGTAAACCTACTCACCAATTGTAGTTGTGAGAAGCCACAACTACTATAATCGCATGTATCAAAAGATCCAGGGCTGCAGCCACCAAAACCGGTAGATAACAGAAAGCACAAGAGAGAGGTGTTCAATGCCGCGCCAATAGATCACTTCAGGAGATGTTCAGATCAGTGTCACTTTATTGTCATTCAGGTCGACGCGTTTCTGGAGCATCTGCCCCCTTCATCAGGACCACCAGGAATAGAAATAACATCCAATCTGTCTGGGTTAGACGGTACATACAATATATAGACATAGTGACGTCATAGGAACATCCCTCAAACAGAAAAAAACGAGCGGGAAAGGATGCCACGTTGCAAGTTGTGACGTCCTATATACCCTTGACATACAAGTACACAAAATCACCTGTGTAAAACATATATTGGTTGATAATTGACACATATTCCCCTATAAAAGGGACAAACTATTTTTTATTTTTTATTTATTATTCATATAAAAAGAAAAAAAGAACCTAGAACGTGTATAAAAAACATTTGCTTCTCTCTTAGTATAAGCCAGTGTATATCAGACTGATTTCATGTGCTGAACAAGTAAGTGATCTCCCAGAGAAGGGAGAAGAACCCTAAACCTTCTATATTTTATTTCACCTCATATAGAATGAAGACACGGCATTATCACCTGCCGCCACCAGTGATTAACTCTCTTTCACCCGACAATTGAAAGTGCAGGTGATATGAAAGACCGAGAAATAGAAAAATCTTAAAGAACCGCTTCTGATCAGTGAACTCAGATCGCAGTTCAAACAAGGGCAAGACCGTGGGAATAAATAGAAAGGAGCATGCGCCCGAGCCCCGTCAAGATAAGGAGCCGGCAAAAGTTCACGGGAGGGCAAGAGCGTGGGAACCAAACCCACTGCGCATGCTTTGCCCCTGTGAGTCTATGCGACCCAGCACCAACATAATGCACCCATATGACCCTAGCTATTTAGACAAAACGTGAATATAAGCCTGATCACGCAATGATCAGGGTAAAGATATGATCACAGCCACACATTCCAATAGTGATTAGACACACATCGAAGCCGAGACATATCTCAAAGCCACCCGTGATGTGAAAAACCGGGACAGAAGTATAAACTTAGAACCTAGTACTATATATAACTAAAAGGGGCAGTATTCGCACCCCTACTCAGGACTTCTAGGTGTGAACATATGTACAATACACAAACAGGAGTGCATAAGAAAACATGGAAAACACCAAGGAAATATACCAGGGAAATATAATGACCCAGTAGAAATGGTCCCAAAACCAGGGCAAAGAACGAAAACCAGAAGCCAAATTGTACCACCGCTGCCCTCCACCCGCTAGATCCCATAATCGGGGAAGACCAGGGGCATAAAAGGGACGTTCAGTAATATATCTGACAGCGACAGACGCTAATTTACCAACCGGAGGTACTTATTTCACACCAGTATAATGAAAGATCGGTCCCCGACAAAGGCACCAACTCCAGACAAAAAGATTTAGATATATATATATATCTCTAAAAAGACCATGGAGCCCATGTTCTGTTGAAATTCTGTCGGGCCGGACATGTTAAAAATATATATATAAATACATAAATACAATAAGGGTAAGGTGACCTTATTAAAACTCACATTAAAAAGAGCCATAAAATTATTGCATCTAAATGAAACATACCAACAATAAAACCATGAAAAATCAATTGTATTAAAAATATACACATATATATATAAAAAAACATTACCTAAAAAATGTGTATAAGTGTAAAACTCAGTGGAACAGGTCAGTGACCTCATTAAGGCCATGGGGTTTTAAAGTATTAAGTTTATAGATCCAGTATGTTTCTTTTTTGTTTAGGGTCTCCATCCTATTCATGACGAACGAAGGTATATGCTCAATCGGAGTCACCTTCAAGGAGATTTTCTTATCATGACAAATCGTGGTGTGTCGGGACAAACCATGAAGCATGTACCCTACTTTAATGTTGTGCCTATGCGAATTAATACGATTATGAAGGGCTTGTGTGGTCCTCCCTATATAACGTTTGTTACAGTCACATTCAATTAGATAGATGACATAATCCGATTGACATGTCAGGTGCCCTCGTATAACAAAATCCCTACTTCCAGGGCTACATCCAAAGCTGACCCGCCCATGCTGGATCGACCTACAGCACAAGCAATTTTTGGTGAAACACTTATAGGCCCCCATGGGTTTATGGGTCCCTATACAGCTCGGTGGACCCCTTAGCCTGCTAGGGGCCAGCTGGTTTTTTATGGTCAGGGCCCTGCGGAAGGTGACCCCCGGACAGGATGGCAGCACTCCCTTAAGGTACGGGTCATTACATAGTATTGACCAATGTTTTCTTAAAATCCCCTTGATGGCCTCTCCATCACAGCTAAAAGTGGTTAAAAAATTGGATGAAAAACTCCTATTGGTGGTGATGGGCACTATTCCATCAGACCCATTATTATCCACACCAGAGCTCACATTCCGCCCTTGAAGTCTAGCATCTTGATATGCTTTCTTTACCAACGTAAGCGGATACTTTTTGTCCAAGAACCTCTCTTTTAGAATCTTCGCTTGGTCCTTAAAGTCATCATCTAGCGTACAATTCCTCCTTACCCTTTGATATTGATTTTTAGGGACATTAAGTAACCACTTATCATAATGGTTACTCCTAAAATTGATATACCCGTTACTGTCAACTTTTTTAAAAAAGGTTTTCGTGAGGAGAGAACCCTCTGCATGTGAGATGGTAAGATCTAAAAAATTAATAGAGGCCTGTTCCACAGTAGGGGCGAACTTAAGACCCCACCCATTACTTTCTATCCCTTCCAGGAATCTTAAATAGTTGTTTTCGGTATTGTCCCAAATGATGAATAAGTCATCTATATATCTTTTGTAGACAACTACATGCTTAAACAGTTCCGAGGAGTAGATATGTTGTATCTCAAAAAGTCCCATTACTAAATTTGCGAAGGTCGGTGCTGCCTTGGAACCCATAGCAACGCCACAACGTTGATGGTACATGTTGTCCTGGAACATGAAATAGTTATTTTTAGAGATAAACTCCATACTGTCCAAGACAAAGCCTTTTTGTGTCGCAGGTAGACGGTCATCCACCTCTAAAAACTGTTTGATACACTCGAGCCCTAGACTATGCGAAATATTAGTGTACAGTGATGCAATATCTAGAGTCAAAAACAGAAATGACTCCTTCCAAACGACCTCCTTTAGAATATTAATGAGGTGGGGCGAGTCTCTAAGGAAACTCCTTAAATTTGTCACATGTATTCTCAAAATGGAGTCAACATATGCCGCCAAATTCTCGGTCAAGGACCCAATGCCTGAGATAATAGGTCTCCCAGGGGGGTCAATCAGGCATTTATGGATCTTCGGTAGATGGTAATAAAATGCTGTTCTAGGATTTTTAATATCCAAAAATTTGTATTCATTCTGATCAAGAATTCCCCTGTCAAAAGCATTTTTTATTAAAATACGATATGCACCGATGGACTCCTGATATGCAGACACCTGCACTATCTCATAGTGTGCTTTATTGGACAGCATTCTTAAAGCTTCCTGTACATAACTGCTCCTATCCTGTAGGACAATGCCACCTCCTTTGTCCGCACCACGGATGACAAGGTTGTGATTATTCTTCAGGGATGCCAGAGCCATTTTTTCTTCCCTACTTAAATTAGCCTTGGGTGGTACTCTATTCTTGTGGAGTCTCTTGAAATCCTCCAAAACTAGATCATTAAAGGTCTTAATATGATGACCTACACTGTGTATAGGGTAAAAATTCGATTTCACTTTAAAATCAGTGTGTAGGAAACCATCAGTATTACCATTTTTGGGAGTGGGTATTGTTTTGTTGACTTGAAAGTGTCTGGTGAGTGTGAGTTTTCTAATGAATTTCTGAAAGTCCAGAAAAAGTTCAAAATCATTGGACGATCTTGCCGGGCAAAAAGAGAGGCCTTTTTTCAGGACCTTTAACTCACTCTTGGATAGATTATGGCTAGAGAGATTGAAAATGCCAGAGGAGTCGTCCTTATTCACGTGCTCCTTTTCTCTTTTTTGTTTGAGCCTGTGCCCTGCTCTGGTTCCTCTAAAATGTTTTTTCTTTTCCCTGTCCTTGTTAAAAAATCCGTGATAGGCACCTGCGTGCTCCTGGCTGGCGGTAAAAAAGGCACACATACGTTGTCCCTATGTGTGTTATCAATTGTAACAATCCCATCCCCACAACCGCCTGGTGAAAGGACAGAAGACGGAGGGATCGGGTTACATTCAAGGGACACGGACGTAGTGGGAAGAGGTAAATAGTCATCATGCACCGATAATTCTAAAAGGTCAATGACATCATCATCCAGCTGCTCAACCCCCGGTGGGGGAGCCCTATCAATATCCAAGAAGGACAAGGAATCCCTTTTACTACGAATTCTCTCAATCTGTGACCTTAAAGCTTCCAATTGCTTCCTAGTATCCTCACAAACAATAGATTCCCCAGACTGGGGTAGTCCAGAAGCAATAGGTTTAATAGGATCAATCTCCATGGAATTGACCTCTGCCAAAGCCGTAGTTGCAGAAACGGCTGCAAAAACATCATCCGTATTAACATCAATAGTACATGTAGGCGGTAAATGACCCATCAATGCTTGGGACACAGATGCCACATGAGAAACATCAGTGGACCCAGACCCCCTCACACCACCAGTAGTGTCACTCCTTCCACGTTTGCCTGTATTATTCTTATGGTATTTGCTATTGACAAAATTCCTATGGTTACTACGTGACCTCGGTCTATGGATCTAGGGATTTCTAGTAACTACTGCCACCTCCCCCTCCTGTGCCTTTTTGGACACCATGTCAGATCTGTCTCTTTGCAATTTCTTGGATTTACGAAAGATCATGTCTTGTTCTAATTGGATCAACTTAGTATTTATGTCAGAATTCAAAATCTTATATTCGGGGTGCAAATCATATTTACTCAGATCCTTATATAGTTCTGAAATATTGTTGGAAGCCTCAGTAGCAATGATGTTCCGTTTTTTGTATAAACACTGCAGCATTCCCTGCATACAATTTCTTAGAATACTATCCCATTCATTGGAAAAAACGGGATCAGTAGGAAAGGGAGAATCGTGCTTGATTCTAAGGCCCCTGGGGCAAAGTTTCTCCTCCAAATAAATAGTTAAAAAGCGGGCATCAAGCCCAAAACGAAGTTCTTCTTTAAGCAAGTCCTCTAGACGTAAAAACAATTTCTTCATCACCACAGTATCCTCCTCAGAATATATATCAGGCAAATTGAGATCCCAGTCAGTACTGTGTAAATCGGGAGTACCTACGGTTTGAAGAATAAGCTTCTCCCTTGAGGAAAGGCAGTTGTTGAAATAGTCCATAACTCCACGGATAGAGACCCTCTGCTGCTCCGTCCACCAAGAAGAAGATCTGGTCTTTGCCAGGTCCAATACAGCAACACAGAGAAAACAGCTGTGGAAAAACAAGCGCAATAGGGTCTTACCCCAATATGTAAGGGGTGGGGAGGGGGGAGTAAACCTACTCACCAATTGTAGTTGTGAGAAGCCACAACTACTATAATCGCATGTATCAAAAGATCCAGGGCTGCAGCCACCAAAACCGGTGGATAACAGAAAGCACAAGAGAGAGGTGTTCAATGCCGCGCCAATAGATCACTTCAGGAGATGTTCAGATCAGTGTCACTTTATTGTCATTCAGGTCGACGCGTTTCTGGAGCATCTGCCCCCTTCATCAGGACCACCAGGAATAGAAATAACATCCAATCTGTCTGGGTTAGACGGTACATACAATATATAGACATAGTGACGTCATAGGAACATCCCTCAAACAGAAAAAAACGAGCGGGAAAGGATGCCACGTTGCAAGTTGTGACGTCCTATATACCCTTGACATACAAGTACACAAAATCACCTGTGTAAAACATATATTGGTTGATAATTGACACATATTCCCCTATAAAAGGGACAAACTATTTTTTATTTTTTATTTATTATTCATATAAAAAGAAAAAAAGAACCTAGAACGTGTATAAAAAACATTTGCTTCTCTCTTAGTATAAGTCAGTGTATATCAGACTGATTTCATGTGCTGAACAAGTAAGCGATCTCCCAGAGAAGGGAGAAGAACCCTAAACCTTCTATATTTTATTTCACCTCATATAGAATGAAGACACGGCATTATCACCTGCCGCCACCAGTGATTAACTCTCTTTCACCCGACAATTGAAAGTGCAGGTGATGTGAAAGACCGAGAAATAGAAAAATCTTAAAGAACCGCTTCTGATCAGTGAACTCAGATCGCAGTTCAAGCAAGGGCAAGACCGTGGGAAAAAATAGAAAGGAGCATGCGCCCGAGCCCCGTCAAGATAAGGAACCGGCAAAAGTTCACGGGAGGGCAAGAGCGTGGGAACCAAACCCACTGCGCATGCTTTGCCCCTGTGAGTCTATGCGACCCAGCACCAACATAATGCACCCATATGACCCTAGCTATTTAGACAAAACGTGAATATAAGCCTGATCACGCAATGATCAGGGTAAAGATATGATCACAGCCACACATTCCAATAGTGATTAGACACACATCGAAGCCGAGACATATCTCAAAGCCACCCGTGATGTGAAAAACCGGGACAGAAGTATAAACTTAGAACCTAGTACTATATATAACTAAAAGGGGCAGTATTCGCACCCCTACTCAGGACTTCTAGGTGTGAACATATGTACAATACACAAACAGGAGTGCATAAGAAAACATGGAAAACACCAAGGAAATATACCAGGGAAATATAATGACCCAGTAGAAATGGTCCCAAAACCAGGGCAAAGAACGAAAACCAGAAGCCAAATTGTACCACCGCTGCCCTCCACCCGCTAGATCCCATAATCGGGGAAGACCAGGGGCATAAAAGGGACGTTCAGTAATATATCTGACAGCGACAGACGCTAATTTACCAACCGGAGGTACTTATTTCACACCAGTATAATGAAAGATCGGTCCCCGACAAAGGCACCAACTCCAGAAAAAAAGATTTAGATATATATATATATCTAAAAAGACCATGGAGCCCATGTTCTGTTGAAATTCTGTCGGGCCGGACATGTTAAAAATATATATATATAAATACATAAATACAATAAGGGTAAGGTGACCTTATTAAAACTCACATTAAAAAGAGCCATAAAATTATTGCATCTAAATGAAACATACCAACAATAAAACCATGAAAAATCAATTGTATTAAAAATATACACATATATATATAAAAAAACATTACCTAAAAAATGTGTATATGTGTAAAACTCAGTGGAACAGGTCAGTGACCTCATTAAGGCCATGGGGTTTTAAAGTATTAAGTTTATAGATCCAGTATGTTTCTTTTTTGTTTAGGGTCTCCATCCTATTCGTGACGAACGAAGGTATATGCTCAATCGGAGTCACCTTCAAGGAGATTTTCTTATCATGACAAATCGTGGTGTGTCGGGACAAACCATGAAGCATGTACCCTACTTTAATGTTGTGCCTATGCGAATTAATACGATTATGAAGGGCTTGTGTGGTCCTCCCTATATAACGTTTGTTACAGTCACATTCAATTAGATAGATGACATAATCCGATTGACATGTCAGGTGCCCTCGTATAACAAAATCCCTACTTCCAGGGCTACATCCAAAGCTGACCCGCCCATGCTGGATCGACCTACAGCACAAGCAATTTTTGGTGAAACACTTATAGGCCCCCATGGGTTTATGGGTCCCTATACAGCTCGGTGGACCCCTTAGCCTGCTAGGGGCCAGCTGGTTTTTTATGGTCAGGGCCCTGCGGAAGGTGACCCCCGGACAGGATGGCAGCACTCCCTTAAGGTACGGGTCATTACATAGTATTGACCAATGTTTTCTTAAAATCCCCTTGATGGCCTCTCCATCACAGCTAAAAGTGGTTAAAAAATTGGATGAAAAACTCCTATTGGTGGTGATGGGCACTATTCCATCAGACCCATTATTATCCACACCAGAGCTCACATTCCGCCCTTGAAGTCTAGCATCTTGATATGCTTTCTTTACCAACGTAAGCGGATACTTTTTGTCCAAGAACCTCTCTTTTAGAATCTTCGCTTGGTCCTTAAAGTCATCATCTAGCGTACAATTCCTCCTTACCCTTTGATATTGATTTTTAGGGACATTAAGTAACCACTTATCATAATGGTTACTCCTAAAATTGATATACCCGTTACTGTCAACTTTTTTAAAAAAGGTTTTCGTGAGGAGAGAACCCTCTGCATGTGATCACCTGCACTTTCAATTGTCGGGTGAAAGAGAGTTAATCACTGGTGGCGGCAGGTGATAATGCCGTGTCTTCATTCTATATGAGGTGAAATAAAATATAGAAGGTTTAGGGTTCTTCTCCCTTCTCTGGGAGATCGCTTACTTGTTCAGCACATGAAATCAGTCTGATATACACTGGCTTATACTAAGAGAGAAGCAAATGTTTTTTATACACGTTCTAGGTTCTTTTTTTCTTTTTATATGAATAATAAATAAAAAATAAAAAATAGTTTGTCCCTTTTATAGGGGAATATGTGTCAATTATCAACCAATATATGTTTTACACAGGTGATTTTGTGTACTTGTATGTCAAGGGTATATAGGACGTCACAACTTGCAACGTGGCATCCTTTCCCGCTCGTTTTTTTCTGTTTGAGGGATGTTCCTATGACGTCACTATGTCTATATATTGTATGTACCGTCTAACCCAGACAGATTGGATGTTATTTCTATTCCTGGTGGTCCTGATGAAGGGGGCAGATGCTCCAGAAACGCGTCGACCTGAATGACAATAAAGTGACACTGATCTGAACATCTCCTGAAGTGATCTATTGGCGCGGCATTGAACACCTCTCTCTTGTGCTTTCTGTTATCTCACGCAACATCATGTGAGAACTGGAAGAAGTCATCTAATTGTAAGTCATAAGACACTAGTTGGGATTCTGATATGTTTAAACTAGGAAAACAAGTGCCGGTCCAAAAACAGGAGCAGTGTGAATTGGGTAAGCGGAACTGTAATGATCACATGAATGGCGATGAAAACTTAATTTACTGATCTTTAAAATTTAAAGAGGTTCTTTGGGAGTAGAAAAAATGTAGAAATAAAATGCCATAAAAATAATTTCCTGAATACTTTTTATTTAGCAAATCACATTTCTATTGTCTAGGGAGGTGTTACGAGGGGGACCCGGGGAAGCGTGCCAAGATGGGAAATGGACAGCTTCCGCCGGTCAAGGTCCACTGTGCGGTGTAAGGGACCGCTGCTATGGTCAGGAAAGAGTGAGCGGGTTGCTGCTAGTGATCGTCTGGAACGTCACAGACGATCTATGTACACCGGTCCGCCCTAACCCGTGAGGGTTGTATGGCTCGGGGATTCTCGTATGGTGTACCTGTTGCACGGGGACGCACAGAGGTGCCTACACACGTGTGCCAGCGGGAGTCACAGGAATATGGCACGGGGGTAGCACAGAGGTGCCCACGCACGTGTGCTTCAGAAACTAAGTGAGTCCGACAGAGACTCGAGGAGCTCACCTGGGACAGGAACACAGCCTGCTAAACGGGATACTGCCGGAGCAGCAAGGCAGGGGCAAGACCTGCAAACTAGGTGCTGCCTGAGCAGCAAGGGCAAAGCCCACAAAAGACAATAATGCCTAAGCTGTGGCGTGGCAGCACGCTGCCAGACATCCAAACATAGAAGGACGGTCGCGCACCGCCATGATGGCAGGGGGAGCTTTTAAGGAGGTGTAGCTCCACCCAAGGGCGGGCGCAAGATGGGCGTGACCCAATCAGGGTTCGTGACGTCGAGGCCCAGCCAGTCAGGATTCAGCACATCACCAGCCTCGTCATGGGGCTGTGTGATATCAGTGAGCGAATCAGAAGACGTCACGTGGAGCACATGCTCATCTTCCTGCCTCTGGGTCATAAAGGCGGGATCCCCGGTTTCACAATGTGCAGAGACATGGGAAGTCTTGCTGCTCCCCTGAGCATCTATTCTTTGCACACTGCGCAACCTCCCAGAGCCTCCGTGATGCTGAGCAGGAGAGCTCGTGGCAGGCAAGGGATGGGAGACCGCTCCATTCCTTGCAAGGGGAGAACCACTAGGTGTCACCCTTCTGCTGTGTCTCTGAGAAGGCAACTCCTGCAGACTGCGCAGTCTCCCAGACCTTTGGCGCTGCTGAGCAGGAGGGCTCGTGGCAGACAAGGAATGGGGGACCACCTCATTCCTTGCAATAAGAGAGCCACGACGTGTAACATTACCCCCCTGTGAGGCAAATCCCGGGATATGAAGATGAATTATGACTCCAGTCATAATCCCTCATCACTCCCTGGCAGTGCCCCCTCCCTTCTTGTTCTCAGTGTTCCACTTACACCTCCATGGCCATGTCCTGTGATATGGAGATGAGGTGGTGTGGGAACAATGGACACAGGATGACTCCCTGCCGTCACCCTGTAGTAGGAGCTGCTATCTCATTAGCAAGGCTATGGAACTAGCCAGACAGAACGACTCCAGTAAAAAATGGTTCATATCTCGCAAGCCATATTTCCGATAAATATGGCAACCATAAAAATGGTGTCTCCGCATGCGGACGATGCCGGCACACCCTTTTTATGGGAGCAGGACATTGGGAAATGCCCCAGGCGTGATATCAGCCAATGGGGAACTGGCAGACAGGTCATGAGTCCCCTCGTTCTGTAGCTAAATTCATAACTGTCACAATGAGAGCATTGGCGTCCGCCTACGACGCTCCCAGGCAAAGTTATGGCCCATATTCCATGTTGTGGATTGTCCATAACTCAAGCCAGGGGTGGAGCAGTGCTCCCTCTGAGGTCACTAAGGTAGGAGGGGACCTGGATTTGCCCAGGTTGATAACCCTACTTCGGCCATTTTCCAGTGTTCTTTTCGCTGGGGGCACGTGTAGGAAACATCTGTGGGAAGGATCCTAGAAACCTGGGTACAGCGCCCCCCTGTGGCCAGACGCAACAAGGTAACTGCTGGAACTGTGTATGCCTGTTTGTAACCCATGCTTTGATTGTAACTGTACTCTGACATATGTATATTCTGTAGATTCCCTATTGTATATATTGTAGTTTCTAGTGTGCTTTAGGCTGATTAAATTATATAATTAATCTTGGGCTGTTCTGTTATCTCGATCTTGAATCCCACGTCTGTGTGTTCGGCTAATAGTTACCGTGAAGCGGTTGGTGGCAGCGAGTTTGTGCCAAGGATTATTGTGGGGAGGCCAGTGAGATTCGGGGAGATTTTATATATTCCGCCCGCGGAGGTCGGGGGAATATATACCTTACTCTCACCGGGGACCCTTCAATAATCGGCATAAGTAGTATAGCGGCCTCCTTGCTTATTGTCGGGCAATTCCATAATTGGCCTGACTATAAGAGGGGCGCTAGAGAGCGCGTCACGTGCTCTGTCTGTCGGTCGGGAGGTATAAAGGAGGGGTGACCCCCACTTGTTACCCCCCGATTGTGACGTACTGGTAGCCAGCGCGGGGGATTTCTGAGCGACCCCCCCGGTGGTTTGTGACATATTGGTGGCAGCAGTGGGATCGAGATAATAGTGTGTGTGAGTGTGAGACCCATACTCCCAGACACTAAAGACTGCCTGCAGCAGCTGTGGCTGCTGGGGTCTTCAGACTAGCTCAACACTAGAGTGTCAGAGTGCAGATACTGTAAGGTGTGTGGAGGCATCAGGTGTCAGTTCTGTGTCAGTGACCAAAAGTCTGCAAGAATGGCTGATGGCACCAGGAGCAGAGCTATGCAACTGGCCAATGCTAAGGCAGGAGCCGAAGAGAGGGAGGACGGTGCTGTGGACAGCAATGAGGAGGTTGCCCACGAGTCCTCCAGGAGCTCGACGCCAGAAAACCGTTCTGCCGAGGACATTGCGCAACCTGGCACTGCTGGACAAGATGAGGAGGAGCTCACCCAAGGTTCCTCAACGAGCCAGATGCCAGCCCTCCGCTCTGAAAGGGACAGTGAATCGCCTAGCTCTGCAGCGTGCCGCAGATCACCACGTGCCATTCCACCGAGCCTGGGAGGCTCGGATAGCCTTCTTCAAATGGCTATGGCCCTTCTCCAGGCTGGAGACCAGAAGGGCTACAAGGAACTCCTGGCAGAGCGCAGGGCAGAGCGGCACGCAGAGCGTGAGGCTGCGGAGCGAGAGCGGCAGGCAGCGCGTGAAGAGCGAGAGCGACAGGCAGACCGTGACTACCAGCTGCAGCTAGCTCAGCTCCGGCCCTCATCAGCCACATGTGACCTTCGAGACACCAAACTTCCAAAGGTCCGTGTTGAGGACTTCCCAGTGCTGGAGAAGGATGGAGACTTGGACTCTTTCTTGACTGCTTTTGAACGGACTTGCTTGCAGCACCATCTGGACAAGGACCAGTGGGCCAAATACCTGACCCCCCGTTTAAGGGGTAAGGCCCTGGATATCCTTGGGGACTTGCCTGCTGAGGCAGATCAGGGCTACGACACCATCAAGCGGGCCCTGATCCAACAGTACAACCTCACTCCAGAGTCCTACCGCAAGAAGTTCCGGAGCCTACAGAAGGGACCAAAGGACTCCTGGGCTGACCACCGGCGGGCACTTGCCCGAGCTGCCGACCACTGGACCCAAGGCCTGCAGCTTTCCACCGGACCGGAGATCCTGGACTTGTTCATCACGGAGCAACTCTTGTGGAACTGCCCTGAGGATCTCCGCCAGTTCATCCGAGACCAGAAGCCAAAGGGGTCCACGGCTACAGCTGCCCTTGCCGATGACTACACCAACAACCGGGCCCCTGAGGCCAGGAGAGCGGCCACCAGCAGCACCTGGAGAGGGGGTAAGATGAATTCTGCGACTGCCCCACCTGCCCCTAGACTGCAGGGGGTGTCCCCCTCAACTCCCCTCTCCAGGCCCGTGGCGGAACCAAGACGGTGCCACCAGTGCAACCTACCTGGACACTTCAAGGCCATGTGCCCTCAGCGTCCCAAGGCCCCGGCTCCGTCCCCGTCCCAAGGGCCGCCCAAGGTGTATTGTGTGGGTGGGGGTGGTGGTAGGTCCCTGGACAGCTTCCAACCTGTCACCGTCGGCCGGTCTGTGACCATAGGACTGCGAGACAGCGCCTCGGAGGTGACTCTGGTGCGGCCTGAGATGGTGTCCCCCCAAGACTTGATCCCTGGAAAAACCCTCGCTGTCTCCGGGATTGGAGGCACTGACCCGGCGCTGCCTGTTGCTGACATTTATGTGGACTGGGGCGCAGGGCGAGGGGTGAGGGAGGTGGGGGTAACTGATCGGATCCCTGCAAACGTGCTACTTGGGACAGATTTGGGGCAGATAACCTCCCAGTTTGGGCCCCAACCAAGGGCTGAACCTTCAGCCAGTACTGACATGCCTCCGGACAATGTTAATGTGTTATCTATGAATGATGTAAGGGAGGAGGGAGTGAACTCTGATATTTCTGCTTGCATAGACACCATAGACACACACACAGCTGCAGCTGTGACAGGGGAGGGGGTCAGAGAAAGGTGTGACAATGCCTCTACAAGTAACCAGCCTGTGAGCTGGGATCTGTTGCCCTCTGCAGGGATAAGCAGAGAGCAGGGTGCTGCAGGGGGAGGACCAGTGTGTGGGGTGGGGGCTACCACAGCAAATGTGGGGTCCCCAGAGATTTCACAGCGGGGTTCTGTTGCTGCAGGAGGGGAACAGGCAGGTGAGATTGGGGCCGGTCCAGGAGCGGAAGTGCTCCCAGGTAAGATCTCGGTGCATGGTTCCCCCACAACCGGGGTGTCAGGAAGCCAGGTCGGTCTGCCTGAACCGGCGACTTGGTCAGGAACGGAGGAGGAGCAGGCACGACCCACGGTCGCAGCGGCTGTGGCCGCTGTCACCCGCAGTGGGAGTGCTGGAAGCCAAGGGGCCTCCCGGAGGTCCGATAGCTCTTCCCCTTCTGACCAAGTGGCAGCCGAGTCAGGTGGAGGCCAGGACACAGGTCCCGGGGTACTGACTGAAGATGTGACAGTCTCGTCGATTCTGGCCACATCTAGTCAGGGGTTTCAGGCAGCGTTAGAAGCTGACGACAGCCTGAAAGCTCTTAAGGAGCAGGCGGCACAGCCTCCCTCGGACTCGGACCCGGAGCGAGTGGTCTGGGACCAAGGACGGCTGTACCGGGCCACGGTCCAGCAGGGTTCACCGGAGGCGTGGCCCAGGGACCGACAGTTGGTGGTACCCTATCCGTTCCGGACGGAGTTGTTGCGGATCGCACATGAGATTCCGATGGCCGGACACCTAGGGATCGCTAAGACCAAGGCCAGGTTAAACCAGCATTTCTACTGGCCAAAAATGGGGGCCGATGTGGCTGCCTACTGCCGTTCGTGTGAAACCTGTCAGAGAGTGGGGAAGGCGGGGCCACGCCCCAAAGCCCCACTGGTATCTCTGCCAATCATCGATGAGCCTTTCAGGAGGGTGGCTGTGGATCTGGTCGGCCCGCTGGCCATCCCCAGCAGCTCCGGGAAACGCTTCATACTGACGGTAGTGGACTATGCCACCCGGTACCCAGAAGCAGTGGCCTTGTCGTCCATTCGGGCTGACAAGGTGGCCACCGCATTGCTGGAGATTTTCTCCCGAGTGGGTTTTCCCCAGGAAATGCTCACTGACCGGGGGACCCAATTCATGTCCCAGCTGATGGAGGCCCTCTGTAAGCAAGTCCAGGTGCGACATCTGGTGGCCAGCCCGTACCATCCACAGACTAATGGCCTGTGCGAGCGGTTTAATGGCACCTTAAAGCAGATGCTTAAGATGTTGGTCGACTCCCATGGGCGTGACTGGGAGCGGTATCTCCCACACCTGTTATTTGCTTACCGGGAGGTTCCACAGGCCTCAACAGGATTCTCACCGTTTGAGCTCCTGTACGGGCGACGTGTGCGGGGCCCCCTGGCTCTGGTGAAAGAGGCTTGGGAAGGGGATTTGGCCACCCCTGGAGTGTCGGTTATCGAGTATGTCATGCGCTTCCGGGACAGAATGCAGGCCTTGACGCAACTGGTACACGACAATATGGCTCAAGCCCAGGCCGATCAGAAGCGTTGGTACGACCAGAACGCTTGTGAGAGGACCTACCAAGTGGGTCAAAAGGTGTGGGTACTGGTCCCCGTACCACAGGACAAGCTTCAGGCAGCCTGGGAAGGCCCATACCTCGTGTACCAGCAGCTCAACCCTGTGACGTACCTGGTCACCCTGGACCCTGCCCGTGGAAGGCGGAAGCCCTTCCATGTGAACATGATGAAGGCACATCATGAGCGGGAGGCATGTGCGCTCCCCGTATGCAACCTGCCCGAGGAGGGAGAAGCGGAAACCCTCTTGGATATGCTAGCCCAGGTTAGGGCAGGCGGATCCATTGAGGATGTGGAGGTTGGCCACCAGCTCTTGGAGGACCAACGGTCCCAGCTGTGGGCCACCCTACACCCCTTCCGGGGGTTGTTTACCAACCAGCCCGGAAGGACTGACTTGGCTGTCCATCACGTGGACACTGGGGATCATCCCCCGATCCGGCGTTCAGCATATCGGGTCTCCCTGGAGGTGCAGCAACACATGCGCCAGGAGATTGACGAGATGCTGAAGCTGGGGGTGATCCAGGCATCCAACAGCGCTTGGGCCTCGCCTGTAGTCCTCGTCCCTAAGAAGGACCGAACCACTCGGTTCTGCGTGGACTACAGGGGGCTCAATGCGGTCACGGTCGCCGATGCGTACCCAATGCCACGCATCGATGACCTGCTCGATCAGTTGGCCGGGGCTCAGTACCTGACCATCATGGACCTGAGCCGGGGATATTGGCAGATCCCCCTGACTCGCAAGGCCAGGGAACGCTCTGCCTTTATTACCCCATTTGGACTGTACGAGTCCACGGTGATGCCATTCGGGATGAGGAATGCCCCTGCCACTTTCCAGCGGATGGTCAACACCCTGCTCAAGGGACTTGAAGGGTACGCGGCCGCGTACCTGGATGACATTGCCGTCTTCAGTCCCACCTGGGAGGACCACCTAGAGCATCTAGCACAGGTGCTCAGGCGGATCCACCGGGCAGGTTTGACCATCAAGCCGGGAAAGTGTCAGCTGGCCATGAGCGAGGTCCAGTACCTCGGTCACCGGGTAGGCGGGAGAACACTGAAGCCCGAGCCTGAGAAAGTGGAGGCCATCGCATCCTGGCCCACCCCCAGGACCAAGAAGCAGGTGATGTCCTTCTTGGGGACCGCCGGGTACTATCGGAGGTTTGTTCCACGCTATAGTAGCCTGGCAAAGCCCTTGACGGACCTCACCAAGAAGAAGCTGCCCTCTGCAGTCGATTGGACAATGGACTGCGAGACAGCCTTCCAGGCCCTAAAGGACGCCCTGTCCAGCCCGCCCGTGCTACAGGCAGCCGACTTCACGCGGCCGTTTGTAGTACAGACCGACGCCAGTGACTTCGGCCTCGGTGCGGTGCTCAGCCAGGTGGACTCTGCGAGCCAAGAGCACCCAGTCTTGTACCTGAGCAGGAAGCTGTTACCAAGGGAAGTTGCCTATTCCACGATGGAGAAGGAGTGCCTGGCCATAGTGTGGGCCCTGCAGCGTCTGCAACCCTATCTATACGGGCGCCACTTCATCGTGGAGACGGACCACAATCCCCTCAGCTGGTTGCACACCGTCTCTGGGACGAATGGGCGATTGTTGCGATGGAGCCTTGCGCTCCAGCAATACAACTTCACCATTCGCCACAAAAGGGGCCGTGACCACGGTAACGCAGACGGGCTGTCCCGACAAGGAGAGGTCGCGGACGGGCGCACGGGGGAACACCGGAGTGTGCTGCCCCCTAGCGCCCTCAAAAGGGGGGAGGTGTGAGGCAAATCCCGGGATATGAAGATGAATTATGACTCCAGTCATAATCCCTCATCACTCCCTGGCAGTGCCCCCTCCCTTCTTGTTCTCAGTGTTCCACTTACACCTCCATGGCCATGTCCTGTGATATGGAGATGAGGTGGTGTGGGAACAATGGACACAGGATGACTCCCTGCCGTCACCCTGTAGTAGGAGCTGCTATCTCATTAGCAAGGCTATGGAACTAGCCAGACAGAACGACTCCAGTAAAAAATGGTTCATATCTCGCAAGCCATATTTCCGATAAATATGGCAACCATAAAAATGGTGTCTCCGCATGCGGACGATGCCGGCACACCCTTTTTATGGGAGCAGGACATTGGGAAATGCCCCAGGCGTGATATCAGCCAATGGGGAACTGGCAGACAGGTCATGAGTCCCCTCGTTCTGTAGCTAAATTCATAACTGTCACAATGAGAGCATTGGCGTCCGCCTACGACGCTCCCAGGCAAAGTTATGGCCCATATTCCATGTTGTGGATTGTCCATAACTCAAGCCAGGGGTGGAGCAGTGCTCCCTCTGAGGTCACTAAGGTAGGAGGGGACCTGGATTTGCCCAGGTTGATAACCCTACTTCGGCCATTTTCCAGTGTTCTTTTCGCTGGGGGCACGTGTAGGAAACATCTGTGGGAAGGATCCTAGAAACCTGGGTACAGCGCCCCCCTGTGGCCAGACGCAACAAGGTAACTGCTGGAACTGTGTATGCCTGTTTGTAACCCATGCTTTGATTGTAACTGTACTCTGACATATGTATATTCTGTAGATTCCCTATTGTATATATTGTAGTTTCTAGTGTGCTTTAGGCTGATTAAATTATATAATTAATCTTGGGCTGTTCTGTTATCTCGATCTTGAATCCCACGTCTGTGTGTTCGGCTAATAGTTACCGTGAAGCGGTTGGTGGCAGCGAGTTTGTGCCAAGGATTATTGTGGGGAGGCCAGTGAGATTCGGGGAGATTTTATATATTCCGCCCGCGGAGGTCGGGGGAATATATACCTTACTCTCACCGGGGACCCTTCAATAATCGGCATAAGTAGTATAGCGGCCTCCTTGCTTATTGTCGGGCAATTCCATAATTGGCCTGACTATAAGAGGGGCGCTAGAGAGCGCGTCACGTGCTCTGTCTGTCGGTCGGGAGGTATAAAGGAGGGGTGACCCCCACTTGTTACCCCCCGATTGTGACGTACTGGTAGCCAGCGCGGGGGATTTCTGAGCGACCCCCCCGGTGGTTTGTGACACCCCCCGTCTAGGGCCCCCCCCTGCCTGCGCCTGAGGGCCGCCACCAAACCTGGGGCGTGGACATGCTCCTCCAATTCCGAGGACCTATGCTCCGGGCCACGACCGACCCACTCCACGAGGAAGTACCTCTTGCCCTGTACAATTTTTGTTCTTACTAGCTTCGCTACTTCAGGGTCGTCGGACGAGAAGCCAACCTGGGACAGCAGAGACCCCGAGGTTTTAGGTCGTACGGGTTTCAGGAGAGATACATGAAAAGTATTAGAAATAGCCCAGCATGGAGGGAGCTGGAGTCGATATACCGCCGAGGTTACCCGCTCTATTACTGTAAACGGGCCCAGGTACCTAGGAGCGAACTCGGCTGTCTGTACCGGAAGGTAGATATGTTTAGAAGATAGCCACACTAGGTCCCCAAGTGCGAAAGATGGCGCAGAGTGAAGAAGACCCGCAGGTCTCTGCCTGAACGGTTTATTATACGCATACGACGTACAGACTCGCATATTCTCCTGTACATCCTGGGCTACCTCCGGCCCCCAATAATGCCTGACCGCAGGGTCTCTGATCCCGTCGACCCTGAAGTGACCCCTGCCTTTGGAGGCACGATCCCATGACAGCATATCATTCCGTGGGTCAGGGGAAATGAGGGTCTTACTAGGTGGCACCTGGTCTAGGGAAACGGAAGTGACCCTCCTCACGCTGACTGGAGGTGGAACAAGACACTGTGTTTCTTCCGATGGTTTCGAACATCGGGTGTCTACATGTCCCCTCTGCCCACAGGTAAAGCAATCGACCGACGGCCGAGAACCTGTGGTAGAGGAGACCACTGTGGAGATTTCCATTGGCTCCACAGAATCGTCAATAGAGCTGGCTGGGAGACCGGTCTGGTGGGGAAGGGGAGTCAGAGGCTCTGTAGACCAGGAAGATGTGGGTGCCGAAGAGACCTCGAGCCTCCGCTCCGCGTGGCGGATGTCTATGTGAGAGGCAAGCCGAATCAAGGACTCTAAGGTGGTCGGCACGTCACGCGTGGCCAGCGCGTCTTTGACGAACCCTGCCAGACCCTCCCAGAACACAGGGACCAGGACTTTATCTGGCCAGTCCAGCTCTGCGGCGAGTGTCCTGAATTGTACTGCAAAGTCCCCGACTGAAGTGGACCTTTGCCGAAGGCGTACGAGCCGCAGCGCGGAGTCGTGGGTGACTTGAGGCCCGAGGAACACCTTTCTCATGGCCTCAAGATAAACTGGAAGGTGATTCACCACCCGATCTCCGCGCTCCCACAATGGCGTGGACCACTTTAGCGCTTTCCCTGTGAGCAGGGACTGGACGAAGGCTACCTTCGCCTTCTCAGTAGCGTAATCAGTCGCGGACAACTCCAAGTAGGTGGTAACCTGGTTTATGAAACCACGGCACTCAGAGCTGTCCCCAGTGAAGCGCTCTGGGAGCGCAAGGCGAGGCGACCTTCCGCACAATTCCACAGCCTGAGTAGCCGCCTGGGTGGCGACTGTTGCTAGAGCAGCCTTATCGGGGGAAGACCGCTCCACTGCTGCCAATCGTGACTCCAACTGCTGCACATAACGCAGCAACTGCTGCTGCTCTTCCGCCATAGCCAGACCTTTGGCGCGACCGTAATGTTACGAGGGGGACCCGGGGAAGCGTGCCAAGATGGGAAATGGACAGCTTCCGCCGGTCAAGGTCCACTGTGCGGTGTAAGGGACCGCTGCTATGGTCAGGAAAGAGTGAGCGGGTTGCTGCTAGTGATCGTCTGGAACGTCACAGACGATCTATGTACACCGGTCCGCCCTAACCCGTGAGGGTTGTATGGCTCGGGGCTTCTCGTACGGTGTACCTGTTGCACGGGGACGCACAGAGGTGCCTACACACGTGTGCCAGCGGGAGTCACAGGAATATGGCACGGGGGTAGCACAGAGGTGCCCACGAACGTGTGCTTCAGAAACCAAGTGAGTCCGACAGAGACTCGAGGAGCTCACCTGGGACAGGAACACAGCCTGCTAAACGGGATACTGCCGGAGCAGCAAGGCAGGGGCAAGACCTGCAAACTAGGTGCTGCCTGAGCAGCAAGGGCAAAGCCCACAAAAGACAATAATGCCTAAGCAGTGGCGTGGCAGCACGCTGCCAGACATCCAAACATAGAAGGACGGTCACGCACCGCCATGATGGCAGGGGGAGCTTTTAAGGAGGTGTAGCTCCACCCAAGGGCGGGCGTGAGACGGGCGTGACCCAATCAGGGTTCGTGACGTCCTGGCCCAGCCAGTCAGGATTCAGCACATCACCAGCCTCGTCATGGGGCTATGTGATATCAGTGAGCGAATCAGAAGACGTCACGTGGAGCACATGCTCATCTTCCTGCCTCTGGGTCATAAAGGCGGGATCCCCGGTTTCACAATGTGCAGAGACATGGGAAGTCTTGCTGCTCCCCTGAGCATCTATTCTTTGCACACTGCGCAACCTCCCAGAGCCTCCGTGATGCTGAGCAGGAGAGCTCGTGGCAGGCAAGGGATGGGAGACCGGTCCATTCCTTGCAAGGGGAGAACCACTAGGTGTCACCCTTCTGCTGTGTCTCTGAGAAGGCAACTCCTGCAGACTGCGCAGTCTCCCAGACCTTTGGCGCTGCTGAGCAGGAGGGCTCGTGGCAGACAAGGAATGGGGGACCACCTCATTCCTTGCAATAAGAGAGCCACGACGTGTAACAGGGAGGTATTCACTGTAGTACATTGAAATGGCCACCACCTTGTTAGAAATGAAGAAACTTGTCCTACAATCTTATTTGGACAAGTACCTGTAAGCCTGAGCAGTAGAAGTTTCCCCAAACGTTCATGAGAAGGAAATGTGGTCCCAGTGGATAGCCTGATCTAATACTGTAGATATGAGTGCTAAGATGAGAAGAGGTCACTTACACTATGGTCATTTCTTTATCTCTACCCTGAACAGCTCCAGTGTTGTCTACTTTTCTTTTTTACAAGGCAAAGCCAAATTCTCGTTACATGCCAGCACTGGTGATGGAGAAGATGCCATTGTCATTATTGTTGGGCAGAGCATGTGTTACAGAAAGTGCATATAGTAGGTGAGGTGGATTCCGTAAGCTTATTGTCCGGCTGGGCACACGGGCAACCAGTGTCAGTGCAGCAGATAGGTGTTGCATATGGAAAAAGAAAGCAGAGTTACTGGAGGCAAACTAAAAGCCTTAATGGTGTCCTGGAAACAGCAGGTGAAAACGTAGCTGAAAATTGAAAGTTTTATAGGGGTCCTGTAAGCTGCAAGTAGACAGAAGACATCTTGGAAGCTGCAGACAGATACATGGAGGTAATCTTAAAGTCTTACAGGGATCCTGGAAGCCGCAAGGGGACAGAAGAAGTCGGACACATAGAGACAACCTGAAAGTCTTGCAGGAGTACTGAAAGCTGCAAACAAACAGGTAGAGTCCTGAAGATCACTGACAGCCAGCAGGGTTACTGGAGGCCACAGAAAAGCAGGTGAAGGCCTGAAAGCAACAGACAGGCAGCAGGACTAGTGAAGTCTTGAAGACCATAGACAGGCAGCAGGGTTACTGGAAGTTATAGAAACATAACTAAGGGACTAGAAACCAAAGGCATCCAGGAGATATTCGGGAGCCTGTAGACAGGAACTGTGCACACACAAAAATAGGGAAGAGCTATAAATACCAAGACACAGGTGAAAGTTTTGGGAAGCTTTATGTAGGCCTTGGAAATATAGTACAGAGCACACAGGGATAAATGAAAAGATTGACGTCAAGCACAAGAAAGTGGAGGAAGCACATCAAGCAGTAAGGCAAAAAACCCCCACAGTGGGCTATTAGCCCGTACTGGCAGTGGCACCATTTTGATTTTGAAGTGTGAACCTTTCCCAAGTAGTGATAACATACAGTTGCCATATACGTAATGGCAATAGTAATTATACAATATTTTAAAAAAATACATAAAAAATAAAAATACATATGCAAAATGAAGATACAATGTACAAATATACAGTATGATCAAGTTAATATACAATATATTACAAAAATGAAAAAATGAGTCCACCCCTCACATTTGTAAATATTTTATTCTATCATTTTTGCGGGACAACAAAATATGACACTTTGATACAATATAAAGTAGTCAGTTTCCAGCTTGTATAACAATGTAAATTTGGTGTGCCCTCTAAATACCTCAACACACAGCCATTTAAGTCAAAACCGCTGGCAACAAATATGAGTACACCCCTAAGTGAAAAATGGACAAATTGTGCCCAATTAGCCATTTTCCCTCCCCGATGTCATGTGCCTCAATAGTGGTACAAGGTCTTAGGTGTGAATGGGTAACTGGTGTGTCCCATTTGATGTTATCACATGGGAACAATGTAAATGTGGAACTGTTACTGCGCTGCTGGAGATACGACACACATCCAGGAGACGTAAAATACAAGGTGGTTTAATTCAACGCATTTCGAAGTTTAACCCCACTTCATCAGGAAAAGGTGAATTTCCTGATGAAGAAGTGGGGTTACATTTCAAAACGCATTGCATTAAAGAACCTCGTATTTTACTTCTCTTGAATGTGTGTCGTATCTTTAGCAGTGCAGTAACAGTTCCACATTTACAGTATTCCCGAGTGATCTTTGGCTTCTTCAGTACGTGGACTCTGCAGCAACTGGTTACCGCTTTTACTTCAGGTTGTAGGATACACAACCCAATAAGGTGAGCACATTCCCTTATTACTTTTATTCCTTGTTACTGGGTAAAACTCTCTTGCGCTCTTTTTCCCTCCAGCTTTTTACACACATTTGATGTTATTGCTAACACCCCCTCTCATTCTGGTGATACTTATCTGGAACATATGTATTACGTGGGTTGACTTGTATTGGCCAGTGGTGAAAATCTTTTGCAATGGAAGTGTGTATCCATGGGTACTTTTCTTCTAGCTTAACTGAAGTTGCAGTAATAAATTGGACTTGAAATGTTTCCTCAAATGTGGATCCAAACTTTCCCTCACATTCCTCCTTACCACCACCCAATCTCTAGGCTTTAGTGAATGACAGCCCTGAAAATCCTTCTGGGTCTGGTATAGAAGAATAAAGAGGGTGATGAATTTGTGACAATGTTTGTTGTAATGCACCAACATATCTAGTTAAGTCCCCATGTAGGTGTTGCAACTATTGAGGAAAATAACTACCTGTTTCAGTAGTGCTTCCAAAAAGAATCTCGTAGGGAAGAGAGCCTGTTTTGTTATTGGGATTAGTTTTGACTGAAAATAAAGCTATCATCAGATATTCAGTCCGTGGTTTTCCTGTCTGTGCAGTCATTTTCTGAATCTTTAATTTCAGTGTCCCCATTTAGTCTTTCAACTTTCTCACTGCTCTGAGGATGGTATGGGGTGTGTAATGCCTACTGTATTCCTAATTCTTCTCATAGAATCTTCCCCTGTACCTCACCTGTGCAATGTGTTTCTCTGTCACATTCTATTGTTTCTGGAACTCCATATCTACATACTACTTCTGACATTTTTTGCTAATGATTTTACAGTAGCTTGAGCACAAGCAAAAGCCTCTGGCTACCCTGAAAAGAGGTCAACACACATAAGTAAACACTCATATGTGTATACTATGGGTAACTGTATGAAAACAATCTACAGTCATTAAAACGGGTACAATGGTACAATGGTCTTGGACTATGTCCTTGTGGAACCTAAACTGTTTTTCCTGAATTATGGAGGGCATAGACACAGAACTAAATGTTGTAGAAGCTTGATTAAATCCTGGTGCCAACCTGTGTTTATTCACCAAATTTACCATAGCTTCTGTAGCACAGTTAATCCATGTCTCAAATGAGACAACATCGGGAGGAGTGACCTGGGAAGACAACATCTCTCACCTGATCTCGACACATCACACACACGTTACTCCATTACACTTCCATTCTTATTTTTCCTTAGGCAAGGACTGTTGCTACATCTTCCTTAACAGTTTAAAGTCCACAGGTGTATCCTGCTGCACACTACATACAAATTTCTCTGGTAGCGACATGATGGCAGCAGCTTTAGCAGCAGTGTCTGCCAGGGTGTTTCACTGAGATTGCTTTGTTTTGTTTTAGTATAATTCTGAACTGTAAGAATAGCCCTAAAAAGTTTCCTTATACTTTCTGCATTATGTATAGGTTTACCCGAGGACCTAAGGAAATCCCTGCTCCTCCAGATAGAGTCATGTGCCACTCCAAAAGAATATCAAGCATCAGTATATATGTTCGCAGTTTGACCTGCTGCCATTGTACAGCAGATGTCAGTATTTGGATCAACAAAGTATGGGGATTTTGTACAACAGGGGTGTCTATACCCAGTCTTTTTTTTAATTCTTGTAGATCATGGAGCACAAGGTATCCTTGACGTTCCTGTGGGACATTCTTTTTTGTATTGGGATCAAAGGGTTGTTCCAAGGGGATCTACACTCTTTTAGTACACCAGTTGACAAATACTGCTGTACTTGCTCAGTGATCACTGGTTTGTTCATGGTCGAGGAGATATTGTTTAATCTTTACAAGCACTGTTCCTGGTTTTACTTTGATAGTCACTGCAGTCAATGTCAGCTGGCCCATGTCAATTCTTCCTGTTGCCCTCAAAGCTTCTTACATAGTTACATAGTTACTTAGGTTGAAAAAAGACCTAGGTCCATCTAGTTCAACCTTCCTCCACCAGTTCTACATTTGGTCACTAAGTCATTTATAACCAACAATGTTGTGTGTACTGAGGAAATCATCCAGCCCTTTTTTGAAAGCTGTTATAGTATCTGCCATTACTACCTCTTGTGGTAGGGCATTCCACAGTCTGACCGCTCTAACTGTAAAGAACCCTTTCCTATTTAGCTGTCGGAATCGCTTTTCTTCCACTCGCAGTGAGTGCCCCCTGGTCCTTAGTATTGTCTTTGGAAGAAATAAGTCATGTGCCAGTCCTTTATATTGACCACACATGTATTTATACATATAAATGAGATCTCCTCTGAGACGTCTTTTTTCTAAGCTAAACATATCTAACTTTTTCAACCTGTCATCATATGGGCGGCCTTCCATTCCTTGTAGTACTCTAGTTGCCCGCCTTTGAACTGACTCTAACTTCTGAATGTCCTTTTTAAAATGTAGAGCCCAAAACTAGATCCCATATTCCAGATGGGGCCTTACAAGTGATTTATAGAGGGGTAACAATACGTTGGGATCACGGGATCTAATCTCTCTTTTTATACACCTTAGAATCTTGTTTGCTTTAGCAGCTGCTGCTTGACATTGAGTGCTGCTGCTCAGCTTATTTGTAATGAGAATACCCAAGTCCTTCTCCTGTTCTGTAGTCCCGAGTTTACTTTCATTTAATGTATACGCAGCTATAGGATTACTCCGTCCTAGGTGCATTACTTTACAATTATCAACATTAAATCTCATTTGCCAAGTATCTGCCCATTCTGACATCTTATCCAGATCTTTTTGTAATATTGTACTATCAAGGTTAGTTTTTAATATGCTACATAGTTTGGTGTCATCAGCAAAGACTGACACTTTACTATCAATCCCATCCACAAAGTCATTAATAAAGAGATTAAAAAGAAACGGTCCTAGCACAGATCCCTGCGGCACCCCAGTGCTGACTATAGCCCATTTAGAGAATGTACCATTTATGACTACTCTTTGTTTCCTAGTTTCAAGTTCTGGAACTTGTTTAAATGAAACATGATTGTTACGGGGGGCTGTCTGATAATAAAACCCAAAGGAATATCAGACAGTCAGGGTCCACCATGCAAAGACTCTGCTGCAGACTATGGCAGAGGATAAGGCGTATATAAGTGTGCCACTGTAAATAGTAATAGCACAAGTGCAGAGTGCAATACCTCTGTTAAACTCACAGAGGAATATAATTAGGAAATAAAGCAATTCCTCCCTTGCTTGGAGGGTGTGTGGTATGGTCTCTGTTAATGGTCACAGAGACAAAAGCAGTGAGTGTGAAATGGCACCTACCTAGGTCTGTTCCTCTAGCAGTGCCAGGAGACGGACAGCAGCATAAGCCGCACAAAGCTCCTACCTGCTTTCGCTCCACTAGTGTGCGAGGACACGAACCACTAGATATGGCACCTGCCTAGGTCCGCTCCACTAGTGGTGCAAAAGAGACGGACAGCAGCATAAGCCGCACAAAGCTCCTACTTATGTTCGCTCCCCTAGTGTGCGAGGATACGAACAACTGCCAGACGCAGTATAAGGAACGTTACCCTAGCGGCAACGTCCACCTACGAGTAGAATCACAAGGCCCAGCCGGACCATGTGCCTCAGGCACCTGCCTATGTCCGCTCCACTAAGATGTAAGGATACGGACCGCAGCCGAAGCTGTAAGGTATAAGAACGCTACCCCTCCGGTAGCGCTCACCTAGCATAGACAGCCTAGAGGGACGTGCACAGAGCGTCTACTCTCATGCATGAACCAAGAGGACTGAGCGCCGGGCGGCGTGCGTCAGGGTATTATATAGACTCTGTGCCTCATCCAAGATGGAGGACACCAGAGCCAATCCGCTGCCAGAATGACAGCAATGACGTCATGCTGGCCTATCACTGAGCAAAGCGTCACAAGCACATGACCAGCGACCAATCGGCATAGAAGGTATCAGAGACATGTGACCACATGTCACAAGCACATGACCAGCGGCCAATCAGCTTAGAAGGTGTCAGAGACATGTGACCTCGTGTCAGCGATGATGTCACCCGCACATGTGCAATGGCTCCAAGATAGGACTTAGTCTCCAGCGCTTGCACATGTGCAGTAGCAAGAAATCCGAACATAGTCTCCAGTGCCACAGCAACCATTACAATGATAGTCATGTGGTTCAATAAATGCATCTTCAAACTCTCTGAGCACATGGGTGTTCATCTATTAGCTGTCTGCATTCCAAAGCATTTTAGAATGCAACTGTTTTTTTTTGTTACAATACATGTTATGTTCAGTATGCAACTATTCAGACTTGCAAGTTAGGAACTCCCGGCAGTTTTTCTATTTTGGAATATGGAGGTCATGCCCTCTGTGTGTGTACTCCTCCCAGAAGCTTTAGTTGTTTTTAATCGTGTTAGCAAGTCTCTTTCTGCACATATACAGTAAGGAAAATATATATTTGATAACTACCGATTTTGCAAGTTTTCCCACCTACAAAGATTGCCACGATCCCCTGCGACCGGGGGTCCGACTCCTCTAGGCCCAGACCACCGCCTGCAACCTAGGCAGTTACTTCGGGAGACCCCACTCCCGACTTCCTCCTCCACTCACTGACTCTACTCGACTCACTACACACCTCACCTCCCCTCCCTGATCCCCCCAGGTGGACGACTCTATTCCTCTCAAGCCGTCCACTGGTGTGTCAGGTGGGTGTGGTGCAGGGTGTCTCTAGGACTTTGATTTGCAGTTGGAGGCAACACCACTTAAGTAGGGACCCAGAACCAAGAGGGAGGTGGAATACTGCACGGAAGGGAAGCTTGTGCAGTACCCTGTGACGACCTGATAGTCCAGGGGCGTCACATAAACACAGTCAGTCATACTATAACTTTTCCACCATGGCCAAGAAAAAAGAGCTGTCTCAGAACACCAGGGATAAAGTTGTAGACCTGCATAATAGTTGGATGCGCTACAGGACAAAAGGCATGCAGAATGGTGAGATGGCAACAAGTTTAGGCATAATTTTTAGAAAACGGAAAAAAACACACTATGACTGTCAATCTTACTTAGTCTTGGATCCATGTAAGATCTTGCCTCGTGGGGTAAAGATGATGCTAAGAAAGGTCAGGAATCAGCCCAAAACCACAAGGGAGGACCTGGTCAATTACCTGAAGAAAGCTGGGATTACTGTTAGTAACACATTATACTGTCATGGATTCAAATCCTGCAGGGTATGCAAGGTCCCCCTGCTCATGCCAGCACATGTCAATGCATTTGAAGTTCACTAATGACCATCTGGATGATCCTTAGGAGACATGGGAGAAGGTCATGTGGTCAGTTGAGACCAAAATAGAACTTTTGGTATCAACTCCACTTGCCGTGTTTGGAGGAAGAAGAGTAATAAGTACCACCCCATAAACACTGTCCCAACCGTAAATCATGGGAGTGGAAACATCATACTTTGGGAGTGCTTGCTTTTTTTTTTTTTGCTTTTCTGTAAAGGGGATAGAGCGACTGCACAGTACTAAAGGGAGCATAGATTGGGTCATGTATAGTGAGATTTTGGCCAACAGCCACCGTCACTAAGTAAGAGCATTGAAGATGGGTCATGGCTTGGTATTCTACTATGACAATGACATGAAACACAGCCATGGCAACTAAGGAGAGGCTCTGTAAGAAGCATTTCACAGTCCTGGAATGGCCTAGTAGTCTCCAGACTTGAACCCAATACAAAATCTTTGGAGGGAGCTGAAACTCAATGTTGCCCAGCAACAGCCCCAAAACCTGAAAGATCTGGAAATGTAGAAAGAAGTGAGCCCAAATCCCTGCTGCAGTGTGTGCAAACTTGGTCTCAAGAACTACAGGAAACATCTCCCCTCTGCAGTTGCAAACAGAGGTTTCTATACCAAATATTAAGTTCTGTTTTTCTATTGTATCAAATACTTATTTCATGCAATAACATGAAAACTAATTAAAAATCATATAAAGTGATTTTCTGGATTTTTTTTATTCTGTCTGTCACAGTTGAAGTGTGCTTACAATAAAAATTACAGACCATTCTTTGTAGGTCTAAAAACTTGCAAAATCGGCAGTGTAGCAGATACTTATTTTCCCAACTGTATAAGATGTCTTTTTTGACCCAATCATTAGGTTAGGACCCAGCAGAGAAATACCCCTTGACATTTGGTTACTGGGCTCAAATAAAAATTTTTATCTGC
Source organism: Anomaloglossus baeobatrachus (assembly GCF_048569485.1). Taxonomy (NCBI): domain Eukaryota; kingdom Metazoa; phylum Chordata; class Amphibia; order Anura; family Aromobatidae; genus Anomaloglossus; species Anomaloglossus baeobatrachus. Next base: position 105,876,207 of record NC_134356.1, on the reverse strand, counting down.
TAAGTATCTCAGTGTTTTTTTAATTATGTTTTTCCTAAGCAGTAATGCATGTTCATATTTTTATATTCACTGTTAGCATTCCACATCAACAGTTTTAGTTACAAAAGTATTCACAGTCAGTCTTCCATCCAAGTTCTAGACAAGCCCCACACAGAATATTGCACATAATGTTATATATTGAAGTGAAACTTCAAGAATAACCTTCCTAATGCAAGATGAGTGATAAGATTAATATAAAACGGCAAGTATAAAGAATTATTTTTAGAAAAAAGAATGAATCAACACTTAAAATAGACTGCAGCAGGTAGGGGCAAGCAAACATTTAATTATAAGTACTGATGAAAGAATATACTTGGAGCTATTCATAACTCGCAAAAATATTAAGATATTTGCAATATCTGTTATTCAATGAGCATTTTGCTTCTAGCCTCGTGAGTTTTGAGTCCTTTCCCTGTATGTTTGGTGCTGATTTTCAGCCACTAAGCATGCTGCAATTACTTGCCAATCACAGTAATGCCGTCTTTGCTACTGGCATTACTGTGATTGGAAGGTGCAATGAAAGAAAAAAAAATGATTTCAGGTCATTAGACCAGGAGAATTTACTTTCCCTGTCACACTAGTTCCTGGTCCGCTCATTAATCCTTATGAATATGCACTGTTTCCTCCGCCCACCCTTTGTGCTGGCATCTGTGATTGATTGAAGTCTGACTTCCCCTGCCCACCCTCTGTGCCAGCATCTGTGATTGGTTGCCCTCACACTCTCACACAGCTGTCTCAGTCAGGAAGTGGAGTGTGAAATAAATAAATAATTAGAAAAAAAGGTATATGGTCCCTTGTATATTGATACCCAGCGCCAGATAATACAGACAGCTACATGCTGCAATCCCCAGGTCTGTGCTTCATCTTGGCTGCGTATAAATATATATGGGACCCCTTGCGGCTTTTTTTTAGTTATGTAAATAAATAATTTTATTAAGCGGCATCCAGTCCCCTCCAATTTTGATACCCAGCCAATATAAGGTGGAAAACTGGGGACTAAATTCTCAGGCTGGGGAGATCTATCTATGTATCTATCTATCTATCTATCTATCTATCTATCTATCATTTAGCTACTTAGATAAATAGATAGAGATGGATAGATTTTTAAATAGATAGATAAGAGATAGATGCATACATAAGTAAATAGATAGACAGATGCATAGATAGATAATAGATGGATGGATAGATAGATGATAGATAAATAAATAATAGATAGGTGGACGGATGAATGCATAAATAGATAGGGGAGGATGAAACCCACTTCCCATTGCAGCAAATACTCAGCAGTATTTATTAGTTGGAGATAGCAACTGAGAAATACTGCTTGGATAGAAATGGGTCTTCCAAATGCACAATGACCCGAAGAATACTGCCAAAGTAGTTACAAAGTGGCTTAAGGATAACAAAGTCAATGTTTTGGAATGGTCATCACATTACCCTGATCTCAATCCTATTAAAAAATTATGGACAAAGCTGAAAAGGCTGGTGCAAGCAAGGTGACCTACAAGCATGGCTTAGTTCCACCAGTTCTGTCAGTAGGAATGTATCCAAATTCCTACCAATTGTTCTAAAAAGCTTCAGAAGGATATCCAAAATGTTTGATTCAAGTCATACAGTAGTTGGTCTATAGTAGCTACGGTATATTACTCGTTAATAAAAGACCTACATTTTCTGGACCACACCACTCTAGATGCTTGGTGTGGCAGTTCTCTACCTACCCAACTCTCCCATCTCCACATATAGGAATGTTTAGGGGTTTCTATATGGTTATGGTTATTTAAAAGGGCATAAATATCCGAGATCAGGCCTCTGATAGAGGAGCCGTCAGAGCAAACATATTCAAAGTGGAAGGGGTAGGGGTTCTCAATGTTCCTGTGGCAGTTGAGAAACAGTGGGCTATTTGCCGGTATGAAAAATGTAGATTTAATTGCAACTTACACTGTGTGCAGAATTATTAGGCAAATGAGTATTTTGATCACATGATAATTTTTATACATGTCCTACTCCAAGCTGTATAGGCTTGAGAGCCAACTACCAATTAAGTAAATCAGGTGGTGTGCATCTCTGTAATGAGGAGGGGTGTGGTGTAATGACATCAACACTCTATATAAGGTGTGCTTAATTATTAGGCAACTTCCTTTCCTTTGACAAAATGGGTCAGAAGAGAGATTTGATGGGCTCTGAAAATTCTAAAATTGTGAGATGTCTTGCAGAGGGATGCAGCAGTCTTGAAATTGCCAAAATTTTGAAGCGTGATCACCGAACAATCAAGCGTTTCATGGCAAATAGCCAACAGGGTCGCAAGAAGCAAGTTGGGCAAAAAAGGCGCAAAATAACTGCACATGAATTGAGGAAGCGTGAATCTGCCAAGATGCCATTTGCCACCAGTTTGACCATATTTCAGAGCTGCAACATTACTGGAGTATCAAAAAGCACAAGGTGTGCCATATTCAGGGACATGGCCAAGGTAAGGAAGGCTGAAAAACAACCACCTTTGAACAAAAAACATAAAATAAAACGTCAAGACTGGGTCAAGAAATATCTTAAGACTGATTTTTCAAAGGTTTTATGGACTGATGAAATAAGAATGACTCTTGATGGGACACATGGATGGGCCAGAGGCTGGATCAGTAAAGGGCAGAGAGCTCCACTCCGACTCAGACGCAACCAAAGTGGGGGTGGGGTACTAGTATGGGCTGGTATCATCAAAGATGAACTTGTGGGACCTTTTCGGGTTGAGGATGGAGTGAAGCTCAACTCACCAGACCTACTGCCAGTTTCTGGAAGACAACTTCTTCAAGCAGTGGTACAGGAAGAAGTTGGTATCGTTCAAGAAAAACATAATTTTCATGCAAGACAATGCTCTATCACATGCATCCAACTACTCCACAGCGTGGTTGGCCAGTAAAGATCTAAAAGATGAAAAAATAATGACATGGCCCTCTTGTTCACCTGATCTGAACTCCATAGAGAACCTGTGGTCCCTCATAAAATGTGAAATCTACAGGGAGAGAAAACAGTACACTCCTCAGAACAGTGTCTGGGAGGTTGTGGTGGCTGCTGCACGCAATGTTGGTCATAAACAGATCAAGCAACTGACAAAATCTATGGATGGTAGGCTGTTGAGTGTCATCATAAAGAAAGGTAACTATATTGGTCACTCATTTTTTTGGGGTTTTGTTTTTGCATGTCAGAAATGTTTATTTCTAAATTTTGTGCTGTTATATTGGTTTACCTGGTGAAAATAAACAAGTGAGATGGAAATATATTTGGTTTTTATTAAGTTGCCTAATAATTCTGCACAGTAATAGTTATCTGCAAAAACAGATATCCTCCTAAGATAGCCAAATCTAAAAAAAAACAACTTCCAAAAATATTAAGCTTTGATATTTATGAGTCTTTTGGGTTGATTGAGAATATAGTTGTTGATTAATAATAATAAAAAAATCCTCTAAAAGACAACTTGCCTAATAATTCTGCACACGGTGTATGTTGGTTGCATAAGTCATTAAATGTTTTAAATATTTTAGTAAGAGGATCCACTATATCTTGAAAACAAGAGGCCGGCTATTGAACACATCCTCTTCAACTGTGCATGCCACTATCATGGCCTTAGCTCCAGGTGGGGATTAGCACCCTGTCATCAACCTTTGCATTGTCTTTCACCAACTTCTCAGCCCTGCCCTTCAAGTCTCCACATTGATGATAACCGCAGCAGTTGGCACCTTTGTTTTATCAACCTCTGTGATGTGCTCTGGTGGTCCACAGACCATGTCCACCAGCCCTTCCATGGACTCATCATCTAACACAACGAGGGATATGCATCAATGCACTTAGTCTCTGCCACCTCTGTGGCAAGGCCAGGTGGATGGGCCACGGGACTCCAGCCAGCCAAGTCATCAAAAAGCATGAGTTACTGCTGCATGACTTGTGGCTCACACTGCTTGGCTGATTTTGAATGGGTTGAGGTGGAAGGAAGATGACCATGGAACTTAGGAGACAAGCATCAGCTTTCAGGTGTACACCAATGGGAAGACAATGCAAAGGAATTGGAGGCACTGGTAGGCATATAATCCCAAACTGCCTCAACATGTTCTGGCCTCACCATTCATGCTGTTGTGGCGCCCCTAGGCTTCAGATGCCACAGAGTATTACACCACTTTTCAGGGGTAATATCTATCCTGGGTTAAGAGGAGGTTAATCTGCCGGTGCCTTCGCAAAACACACACATACAACAGCAAGGCGCCTTCCTACAGGGGGTTAGACTAGGGCAGACAGGATTGTTAGCCATCATGAAGCATGGGACTTTCCCAGTCGCTAGGACAACCACTGGGGGCGGACACCACATTGGGTAGAAGTAGGCGCAACCATCACACTAGAGCAGGCTTTCCCGGGCACAGCTTGGGATAACATCTAGCATAGGCAACTGGAGTCTAGTATTTTTCTTTCTTCATGGGACGCGATGCTTGAAGCTGGAGGCTCGGCCCGGGTTCCGGAAAGCAACCGAGGGACACCTCACTAAAAAGCCTTTCATGAGCAGTGGCGGTGACCACCAACTATCCGGGATCGGCTGTAGACCATCATGACAGAAATCGGTACTCTGGGGCAGCACCTGAACTACTTGGGAGTAAAACACCTGGAACCGCAGACCCTGCCCCTGACTCTTATTTGCCGATGCCATCGACCAGCGCTGTGGCGCCAAGGCGGACTACCACTACCCCTGTTCCTCCGTCATCTTCCCCGGGGTAATCCCACTCCACCTGTGGGGAGCGTCAACATCCCAGCTGTGACCCTCACCATCAGCCCCGGAGAGCAGTACCCGCAGTGGTGGCCCATCCTTGGCCGCGTACCACAGGTGGTGTCACGATCATAAAAGACTGTAGTGATGGTTAGTCACTACCACCCCTATCCTCCATCCTGCCTCCCGTCCACCGCCTTCCCTCCCTCTTGTCACGAAACTGAGGAAGGTATTTCAATTTTGAGCAAAGCAGGTACATGTCTACGATTTCCTTGCCCTGAAACAGCTCCACCACCAGCAGAACCAAAATGGCAACGTTGCATATTAGTTGTTCTCCTTATTGTTTGGCACACAAACAAGTTCAGATTATTAGATGGCCTGTATACACAGAACAATTATAAGAAAGCTTTGTGATGCAAGGCAGTATGAGGTTTCAGAGATATTACACACAGCAAGCCATAAAGTTCACACAGTTTTTGGTAGATTGCGCTAACAGATTATACTGTCTGGAAGCTGCTGCTTTGGAGTGCTATGCAATGTAATATGATGCAACGCAGAATGAAGTGGCAGAGATATTCACACAGTAAAGCTGGGTTCACACTAAACGACAGCGACAACGACGTCGCTGTTACGTCACCATTTTCGGTGACGTAACAGCGACCTTGTAAGTCGCTGTTATGATCGCTGCTTAGCTGTCAAACACAGCAGAAGCAGCGATCATAACGTCGCTGTGTTACATGTTCAGAGAGCAGGGAGCCGCGCTTAGCGCTGGCTCCTTGCTCTCCTAGGTACAGTACACATCGGGTTAATTAACCCGATGTGTGCTGCAGCTACATGTCACAGTGCAGAGAGCAGGGAGCCGCGCGCACTGCTTAGCGCTGGCTCCTTGCTCTCTTTGCTACAGTATACATCGGGTTAATTACCCGATGCATACTGCAGCCACATATCACAGTGCAGGAGCCGGCGCTGGCAGCAAGAGCGGAGGCTGGTAACCAGCGTAAACATCGGGTAACCAGGGAAAGGACTTCCCTTGGTTACCCGATGTTTACGCTGGTTACAGCTTACCGCAGCTGCCAGTGCCGGCTCCTGCTCGCTTCATTTCGTCGCTCTCTCGCTGTCACACACAGCGATGTGTGTGTCACAGCGGGAGAGTGACGACGAAAAAATGAAGCTGGACATTCAGCAACGACCGGCGACCTCACAGCAGGGGCCAGGTCGTTGCTGGATGTCACACACAGCGACGGGACGTCGCTGCAACGTCACCGAAAATGGTGACGTAGCAGCGACGTCGTTGTCGTTGTCGCTGTGTGTGACACCAGCTTAAGGCATGCTGGAAAAAAACTCATTCATTTGCTAGATTGAGCTAATAGATTACACAGCTTGCATGCTGACATTTTGTACCTCTATGCCAAGCTATAGTATGCAATGCAGTATAAGGTTTCAGTGATAGTCACACAGCAATGCTGGAAAAATCTCAGGTTCTTTGATAGATTGAGCTAATAGATTATACAGCCTATATGATGCTGTTATGTACCGCTACGCAAAGCTGTGTGATGCAACGCAGTATAAGGTTTCAGAGATATTCACAGCAAGGCACGCTGGAAAACACACTGTTTTTTGGTAGATTGAGCCAATTAATGATACTGCCTGTATGCTGCTGTTTTGGACTGCTATGCAAAGCTGTGTTTGTTTTTTATTTAGAATTACATGCACCTATCACTGTCTCTCACTCCTACAGTGTCCTTTCCCTACAATGTATTTGTTTTTTCCCTAACTGCACCTATCACTATCCCACTCTCCAACTACATACTCTCCCTATTTTATGAAGACAGTATGGCGTCGCGCCTTATGATCTGGCCTTTATAATGGCCGATTCACCAGATGCACTGACCAATCACAACCATGCCAATACTTGGCATAGCTGCGATGGCTCTGGAAGTGCTCACAGTTTAAAAGCTTGCTGACTAGCTGCTCAGCAACCTTTCATCAAGCTTAAATCGGGTGAATAAAACAGAACAGGAACCAGATATACAGTCAAAATTCTGTGTTCGGTGTTCAGCCTTACGTCCAGTACGGAACCTGAACTTTACAGTTTGTGATCGCTCATCCTTAATAGTGGTTAACCTTGGAATTTAGCAAGCTATAATTCAAATTGAAAGTTTATTGGTCCTGTATAAAGGAGCCAAAGTCAATTTTGAAAATTCTGGATTAACCACTAAAAATAGTTTTGAAATATTACACCTAAAATAACAATTGTGCAGCATCTTTGCTTAATATTCTGCATTATGGTGTTCCCGTTATTCCTCCTGGAAAGCTATAGAAAAATCTTTTTTCAAGTACAAAGAAAAAGTGTTAAAAGTTAATTTTCAAAAACCACATATTTCTATAGTAATATAGCTAACTATAGTAATTGATCTCACACCTTCTTTGTTATGAAATCTATAAAAATAGATGGATTTTCTTCACACTCAAATAACATTTTATTTCTAACACATGGGAATTAAAAAATCTGTCAATAATTTGTACTTTCTAATAGAATCACATGATGTCTAAATTGTGAATAATTTGATATGTCTGTTAAATAAAAGTGTCTTGAGAAAATGATGCATTAATTGACTGATGGCTAAAGTTTCTCCTAAATATAATGGTCTACTCAGTTTGATTTGATTTGTGAGAGATACCTTTCTCTAATAAACAATTTGCTCTTAGGCAGTAGAAGAAATGAATGGATATCAAACCAAACCTAATTAGTTTATTCTAGATTGAAATTACTCAGGGAGTCTTCATCTTAATTGGTAAGCACTGGATACTAAAGGTTTTTTATTATTATTTGTTCTTTCCAAATGCTTTTGTGTAACTACCTATGGAATAATAACATCAGAAATTATTGTAATAAATGTTTATAAATGAACTAACTAATTATGGAAGCGTAAAAGGGATTTCTTTAATTATTTTGGATATTTAGTACAGCACTTCTCAAAATATGAGGGGCTTATTGGCTGGTGAGGCTCCGATCCCTACCTGTGCCAAGCATTTTTATGAAGCAGTCTGGGAAAACAATGAGAAAATGACAGCACCAGTTGAAAGGAAAATTCCAGACAGAAGCAGATAACTGAAGGAGCTACAATAGCAAATTTGTGAAAGACCTCCATTTCTTGAGGGCATCATTACAGGTTGAACTTGATAGACCTGTCTCTTTTCTCAAACTTCAACATTATGAAACTGTTATTAGATTCTAAAAAGTTAACTTTTGTATAAGAGTGGACAATGTCAGGTTTTTCGTGGGATAAAACGTATTGAATCTTTCATGGAATTTTATACACTCCTTCAGAGTTAGTCCAATTTATTAACATGTTATTAACTTACTAGTACCGAGGTTTTTTTTCCAAAAATAAGCCCTCCCCCAAATATAAGCCCCAGCATGGATTTTCAGCAGTTTTGGTGCAAGGCTTAAATATAAGCCCTCCCCCTAAAATAAGCCCTAGTCGCAGTTCAATAATGAAGTGTCTATCCAGCTAAAAAAGTTACAGATACTGCAAAACACTTCATTATAGACAATTGGCACTCCGTACTCACCCTCTCCAGATACAAGGGCAGAGAACCTGCAGTGATCACACCCACGCACACATCAGATCTCCCACACACAAACATCGATTCACACACACAATCAGATCACACACACAAACAATGAATCAGACACACAATCAGGCAACACACATAAACATCGAATCACACACACATCAGATCCCACACACACTCACTACATCCAGCGATACCGATTTCTTCTTGCCGGCAGATTCATGAGAGGCAGTTTAGTTGTAACCATATCAGTATGTATTGGTAATTGTTTAATTATCACTGGAGGGTGTTTCATACAGTGTGGTATTGTGATTACTCATATCAATGTTTTGTGGACATATTTTTGTGGACATCGGTTGGGATACAATTGATATTCCATTTGTGTAAGAACATCTGAGTATACAGTGAGAGATCTGCATTACGTCAGCCTTTTCTACTGTTTTGTCCTATAAACAACTGTGTATACAGTGAGAGATCTGCATTTTGTTAGTCTCTCCTACTGTATTTGTTTTTTAATAATTGGTTGCTATGCAACCATTTATGTTGTGTGTGAAAATATTTTAATTAGGATTTATTAAAAGTAAAATTTTACCTTGTCTTCACACAATTGGTTATACTATTTGCTTGGCTTATTCTATTTGATCTTGGTGAGCATTATACACAATTCTGGTACTAAGGGTCCCATTGGCATGAAGTTGAAGATTAATACATTACTATGGTAAATATGATAGAATTCAAGGAAGAAAGAGGTTATATGCATAAATGAAGTAGGGGAATTGAAAAGGGGGATATAGGAAGTGTATACTTTGATATCTATATGTGAGTGCAAGATGGGAGGAGAGGAAGAGAGGGAAGTGGTATTCTTCATGATTTATGTAAATAACGCAATATGAGGATTAGAATAGCATAGATAACATCACAATGGCCGATCAATCTCTCTATTTTTAAACCTTCTGTAGATATCACAATATGAGGCTTTACATAGCGTAAATAGCATCACAATGGCCAATCAATCTCTCTATTTAAACCTTTTGGTGCCAAGGTTTGCAAAGTGTGGATCCAATAACATTCTCTTTTCTTTAAGAGTTGGATATGATTGCTCCCTTTTCTGGGTCTGTGTACCTTCTCAATGACCTGATAGCGTAATTCAGCTATCATATGATTAGCCTCATGAAAATGGTGAGGCATGGGCAGCCACTAGTTTCCACATCTGATAGTAGACTTGTGGCTGGCAATACGGTCTCCTACATGTTGGATAGTTTCTCCGACATATAGGAGACCACAGAGGCATTTAATAATTTACACTACAAAATTGCTTTCACACGTGAAATATTCGTGTATCGGAAAAGTTTTACCTGACCTAGGATGCGTAAAATGGTCGCCTTTTATGACATTAGAGCATGCTGGGCAATTTAAACAAGGGAATGTTCCTGTCCATCTTGTGGTTAAATAAGATTGTGAAAGACCCTTTTTCCCCGCTGCCTATATCTACTCTCACCAATGTATCCCTAATGTCTTTAGGTCTTTTTTGCACATTAAAGTAGGTGAGATGAATGTTCCTATTTGTGGATATGCTCGCCTTAGTAGTGGCCAGTGTTTGGTTATGATATTGTAAATTTTGGGCATTGAGGGATGGTAGGTATGTACAAATGGCAATCTGTCACTGGTCTTTCTTTGTTGAAATAGTAGTTAATCCTTTTTCTTTCTCCTCTGTAGGTAGTGTCTTTGGATAATTGCATTCCAGAAAACTTTTGGTCATCATGTCCTCAAGTCTTTCTTCCCTGATTGTTTTATCTGATACAATTCTGGTTACTCTTTTGAATTGGGAAGGCTGTTTTTTGTAGATTTGAGGTGGCAGCTATTGTAAAGTAACATGCAGTTACGATGTGTTGGTTTTCAGTATATATCAGATGATAGATTACCCACTGTGTCCTTTTGAATGCATGTATCTAGGAAGATGATGATGTTATTATTGTGATTCAGTGGAAATCTGAGTTCAGGCCATATTGAGTTGATGTGGTTATGAAATGTTAATAGACTATCTATGTCTCCTTGCCAGATACAAAAGATATTGTGTATGAAACGGACCCATAGAAGGGCCCGCTCATCAAACAATGGATATGAATATACAAAACATGCTTTAAAGTGTTCCATAAATAGATTTGAGTAGGCCGGGGCCATATTTGACCCCATCGCGGTCCCGTGGATCTGCATATAGTAGTCATCTTGGAATAGGAAATAGTTTTCATTTAGGACCTTTTTGAGGAGGTTTAGGCAAAATTCGGTGGATTCTTTAGTGAGGTTTGTTTATTCAAGCACCAATTTAGTTGCCATTAATCCTTTTTCGTGTGAAATGGAGGTTTAGAGGCTACTTACATCCCATGTGCATAGAAAGCTGTCAGAGGGAACTTTTTTTATTTCCCTAATTTTATGGAGGAAGTTATTTGTGTCCAGAATAAATGATCTGGTGTTTAAAGTTAGAGGGGTCAAGATTTTCTCTAAGTATATTGAGAGTGGTGAGAGAATGGATTCAATGGAGGCCACTATTGGTCGACTTGGAGGATTGTTTAAACACTTGTGTACTTTTGGGAAAATGTAGAACACGGGTGTGATTGGATGTGGTTTAGTCAGAATCTCTTTTATGTAATCATGTGTGTTCTTTACTACAATCCCACCTCCCTTGTCTGCGGGCTTTATAGTGATTTCTTTATTATTTCTTAGGGAATATAATGCTGATCTTTCTGAATCATTCAGGTTATGTGTGGAATAAAAGCCTAATGTATGCTCATGGAGGTTTTCCTTGATGTCTCGGTCCACTAATGTTATAAATGTCTCAGCTGCATAGTATGTTTTGGGCGGCATATATTGGCTTTGTTACGTAGGCCTAAAGATTTAATACCTATTTCTCTAGATGGTAGTTGTAAGCCTGTGTTCTATTCTGGATTTAGCCCAAAGTGTGTCTTTAACCTTACAGATCTGTAAAACTTTTGCATGTCATTTTCCAAATCAAAAGAGTCCCATTTTTATGTAGGACAGAATGTTAGACCCTAGTTTAGTACCGATAATTCATTAGGAGATAAGATATAATTATAGATATTGATTACTAAATTGGGACCCTTATCTGACACCGCAGTGTCATCACCCAGTCTACTCCTGCTCCTCGACCTCCTCGTGGGTTTCCTCTTTTGCCTCCTCGTCCTAAAAAATTGGCTGAGTTCTTTAGACTTCCACTGGGTTCGCTTCCAGAACTTGGGGATTGGTTGTAGGATGGTTGTCTTGCAGTCCTCCTTTCCTTTGGATTTGGTAACAGGGACTCGAGTACCCCGGGCAACCATGGACTCCGATGTCCAGTCTTCAGCATTTTCTTCTGAAGTGAGCCGGGTCAGCTCCGCTTGCCAGAATCTTCCTCCTGTGCCTCTCTGCAGACCTCGCTTTTCTGGGCTTGGAAATCTTAGCCCCAGACACCATCTCACTTGTCCGTACTAGTCCAGCTTCTCACTCGAGCTCCTCTCTCTTCAATGATCAGCTTCCAACTATCACTCCTCTAACTCCTCCACCAGGTCAGAGCTTCTGGGAAACTCCCCAGAACACCAGGTTTAGAGCTCCCTCTCCTGGCTCGGAGTAGGAACTGTGTTGAATGTAGGTACTACTGGCCAAGGGACTCCCCCTCTTGCTTCCAGGCTTAGTATTAACCCTTGTGGGGCAACACTACTCTGGCGACCAGACCACTGAGATGCCACACTCCCCCTTAGTTAAAATTAGTACTCTTGGACTGAGGAAACATAAAGAAAACATGATGTTATAACTTCTCATCCCTTTTCGGAGGCAAAATTACTTGAACATTACACAACTTAAAATTTCAAACAAAAATAATTACAAAATTTTATGAGTCCAGTGTGGTCCTTGAACCGGGTGTTCATCACACTGCTCCAAGTGTATATAAGTCCTTGGGGGACCCGCCTCCAACAAACCCCCCTTGTAGGCTCTGGGCTGGTGACAAAGAACATTCGTTGACCACGACTTCTGTCAGCCGGACGGGTTTTTGTTCTGTGGTATCTTAATTCTGGTGTAGAGCACAATGGGTGCTAATTATAAACAAGCAAAGTTCAAGTCACCATAGTCCAGTGACCCACTTGTCCATGAACTTAATCACCTAAGACAAAAACATTATGGCAAAGAAAAACATTTAATAAAGCACACTAACTGGGTATCAACTATTTACAATTACAGTTCTGGATAAAGTGGATTGCATTCAATTAAACAAGTATATTTACATTTCCAGATCTTGATCATTTAAATATTGGGATCCTGCTCTGGAACGGCTCCAGGTACCAGGTATGCCAATGACAGGATTGTCTGTGTTCCTTGGTGATGAGAACCTGTAGCTGGCTCATCCTCAAGGTGGGGGTTCACTTTATGCAGCATGATCACCTATAGAGCATACCACCCACTCTCTCCTTGGTGTCGGGTAGAGCTCACTACATCACCCGGGTGTGCATTCCGTCATGGGTGACCCTCCTGCAGGTAAGATTCAATGTCTCTTCGGTACGCAAAAATATCTCTGGCTAAAACAGTTTCCCAGATGAATCCCCAGCCCTTGTCTAAGTTAAAGGTGACCACATTTCCTTTTCTCCGTGGACCCCGTTCAGGGAGGTTGGGACTTCCAGAGCACTTTCTTGGAGCCTAGGTTTCGGGCCTCCATTTCTGCCCACTGCACCTCTCGCCGTTCCTGCTACGACTGGTACCGGGCCAGGTGCCGCTTGCAGCACACCTCAATGGCAGTCTGTTGGGAACAGGGCAGCCAGCTTTCTCCCGCTAACCGGTAAATCGTCCCAATTTACTTTAGGCTCTGTCTGCTCAGGTGCGAGGACCGGGGGACTTGGAAGGGGCCCCACCAGGGTGTCCAGTTCAAGTGAGGTAACTGCGGACGTTAGCTCAACGGTATCTTCAGCTGCTCTTAATGTGGCCTTGGATGATGCCGCTTCTGGTGCAAGTCCCAGTTCCATCTCCTGCATTGCTCCGGTGTGCAGTCCCAGTAACCGCTGCCCCAGTAGCCTCACCTCCTCTCCCAGGAAGTCGACGTCCAGTGACAGCAACGATGTTGGCATGCCCTCCGGTCCTTCAGGTGAACCCAGTGCCATTTCTCTGCAGTTTGGTTTACTGCTCCTCACTGCCTTCTCCATTTGTCTTTGGGGCGGGCACAGCTCTCTGGCGCCAAGCTATGTCCCCGCCCATGAAGAGTGAACGCCATCTGACCTCCATCCTTCATATAGCGTCTGTTATTTTCACTAGTTTTTATTTTCACCCTATATTCATAAAGGTAATAACCTACCATGGGAACCTTCTACTTGGGATTATAATCCTCAGAGACCACCACTCCCACAGCAAAGGACGTGGTCTTGATAATGCAAAACCTGGGAAATATATAATTCAGGTACCTTATTATTCCCCTATACAGCTCTTCATTGTGTATACAAATTATTTATATGCATATCATTTTTCACAGACCTCACTTTTCAGTGATTCTCCATTTAATATTTTTCTTGGTGGGATTTTCTGTTCAACTTCTTTCTTCTTCTTAAAAATGTCTTCTGTGGAGGTATGATAATACGTTGTTTTCCTATATACAGAATATTACCGCCGCTCTAGTGACCAAGTTATACTGTTTTGTCAGTCCATCTTGTTATATATATCTATATGGAATCTTGTGAACTTATGTATATATGTATTTATGTAATATACACTGTGTGCAGAATTATTAGGCAAATCAAGCTGTATGGGCTTCAGAGCGAACTACTAATTAAGTAAATCAGGTGATGTGTATCTCTGTAATGAGGAGGGGTGTGGTGTAATGACATCAACACCCTATATAAGGTGTACTTAATTATTAGGCAACTTCCTTTCCTTTGGCAAAATGGGTCAGAAGAGACATTTGACCGCCTTGGAAAAGTCTAAAATTGTGAGATGTCTTGCAGAAAGATGCAGCAGTCTTGACATTACCAAACTTTTGAAGCGTCATCACCGAACCATCAAGCGTTTCATGGCACATAGCCAAGAGGGTTGCAAGAAGCGTGTTGGGCAAAAAAGGCGCAAAATAACTGCCCATGAATTAAGGAAATCCAGCGTGAAGCTGCCAAGATGCCATTTGCCACCAGTTTGGCCATATTTCAGAGCTGCAACGTTACTGGAGTATCAAAAAGCACAAGTTGTGTCATACTCAGGGACATGGCCAAGGTAAGGAAGGCTGAAAAACGACCACCTTTGAACAAGAAACATAAGATAAAACGTCAAGACTGGGCCAAGATATATCTTAAGACTGATTTTTGTAAAGGTTTTATGGACTGATGAAATGAGAGTGATCCTTGATGGGCCAGATGGATGGGCCAGAGGCTGGAACAGTAAAAGGCAGTGTGATGGTGGGATATGGGGGGAAGTGTATCTTGCTGTACAGATTCCTATATTAAGCTTGGTTCACTGTCTTATTTGTACTGCTTGTGTGTACATTTATATTGTTTGTAAGTAATCACCCCCTATAGTGCACGGTTATAGCCTATTGAGGCGCTTCAGCCCCTGGGTGTGGCCTAGAGTCCACCTACTGTAAACTCTCTGCTTACCTGGGAGATTCAGGCAGTCTGTTGGGAACTTGAAAGGAGAAAGATTGATCATCTGGGAGAAGCTGAGACTTCTCAGACCTGGAAATTTATCGGTTACCGGACTATATTTGTGTTACTGGACTAATTTTACCCTCCATTTTGTGGATTATATTATGGACCATTTGATTTGCTTGAAATAAATGCTTATTGGATTGAACAGCCATCGCTTGCTCTGTTGATTGTGTGATATGGGAGAAGGAACCCAAGACAGGCAGAGAGCTCCACTCCGACTCAGATGCCAGCAAGGTGGAGGGGGGTACTGGTATGGGCTGGTATCATCAAAGATGAACTTGTGGGACCTTTTCGGGTTGAGGATGGAGTGAAGCTCAGCTCAACTCCCACACCTACTGCCAATTTCTGGAAGACAACTTCTTCAAGCAGTGGTGCAGGAAGAAGTTGGTATCATTCAAGAAAAACATGATTTTCATGCAGGACAATGCTCCATCACATGCATCCAACTACTCCACAGCGTGGTTGGCCAGTAAATTCTAAAAGATGAAAAAATAATGACATGGCCCCCTTGTTCCCCTGATCTGAACCCCATAGAGAATCTGAGGTCCCTCATAAAATGTGAGATCTACAAGGAGGGAAAATAGTACACCTCTCGGAACAGTGTCTGGTAGGTTGTGGTGGCTGCTGCACGCAATGCTGATCATAAACAGATCAAGCAACTGACAGAATCTATGGAAGGTAGGCTGTTGAGTGTAATCATAAATTACAGTGGCTATATTGGTCACTAATTGTTTGCGGTTTTGTTTTTGCATGTCAGAAATGTTTATTTCTAAATTTTGTGCAAATATATTGGTTTACCTGGTGAAAATAAACAAGTGAAATGGAAATATATTTGGTTTTGATTAAGTTGCCTAATAATTCTGCACAGTAATAGTTACCTGCACAAACAGATATCCTCCTAAGATAGCCAAATCTAAAAAAAAACACCCTCCAACTTCCAAAAATATTAAGCTTTGATATGTATGAGTCTTTTGGGTTGATTGAGAACATAGTTGTTGATCAATAATAAAAAAAATCTTCTAAAATACAACTTGCCTAATAATTATGCACAGTGTATTGTAAAATATTGATTATTGCTTTTTCACTTTTTTCAGCGACTGTGCGTGAAAAAGGCCCTGTGAGGCCGAAATATCCTATCCTTTTTGTCGCCTTATAAATAAATACACAAATTTTTGCAAGGAAAATTCAACTTTGTCTCAATTGATATATCTAAAAAAAGAGAGTGCAGTGCTTGTTACATGGACATATAACTTGGACCATGGTCCCCTCACTTGCACCTCTAGAAAATTCCTCTTTTTGCTGAGTGCACACCAACACTACTATTATTTATTGTAACAGGAAGTGAGTCATGATAGCGACAGGAGTCATCACATGACCCTGTGCTACCATGACAACCAATGAATTAAGAGAAAGAAAATGTGCAAAAAAGTGGGATCACCAAATATGTAAATATCCAAAATATCTTTATTAATTAAGGACACCAAAACACAAAACACATACATATATTAAAACCAATTAAAAAAGCATGAGCATACAAAGACACACACATTAGGTGTCAATGGTGTATGACACGAAAAACCTCACACCTTCTGTAAGCCAAAACCCCATAAGGACAGAAAAACACAATAAGATATATTATGAGGCAAAGCCCAAAGATAAATTTCCTGCTAGAATATAGGGGGTGTCTATAAACAGGACATCCAGCGTATCAAAGGAAGTCAGATGGAAAATAAACAGGATTTAGTACAGCAGATATACACAACTTTGTGATCGTTATAATGTGATCTATTTTGTATTTACATTATATCCAACATAAGTGAATACTGTGTCTGGCATGTTTTTGTTATCTTATATACATAGAGCACTTGCTTGCCTGGTATTATGTTTGTTATAGTGCTCCAGCCCTTTTGCACATGCGTGATTTAGGATGACTGCGCGGCCTCATTGATTCAGAGAGACTCTCTCTACTAAACGTAGCGCTTTATTTCTCGCGCATGCGCATTTGTTGGTATCTGAATGTCACATCACAAAATCATGTGATCGAACCACGTGGCAACATGGCGGCTACCATCGGCGTTCTCTGGCTCCATGGTGCTCTCTCCCCGCCTCCTACCTCCATACTGGTAGGCAATTTTGTAATTATATTTTGGTATTTAAGGTACACTGGTCACTGCATAACACACTCTCCCCTGAGGAAGCTACACTATGTCTGTAGCGATACACGTGTGGCCGCTACCTCACTCCCTTATTCTCTGCCTTAACCCCTTGTGTGTCCATTTACAGGTATTATTGGTTTCCCTATTTGAGCTCAGCTTTTTTCTGAGCTGGGCGATTATTGGTGTATTTTCTATGTTCATCTGGGTTTCCTTGGTATACAATTCAACAGGCCACAGCACCACATTCCCACCTTTGTCTTCTTCCCGAACAATAAATGTGTTATTCTTTCTAAAATAAAACAAAGCTCTCTGTTCCGCAGCAGTAAGATTGTTCTGTTGGAAAGGCACAATCGTACGTTTTTGTATATCTCGACACATAGTCTCGTGGAAAATTTGTACTGCTGGGAACAGAGAGAAGGAGGGTGTGGCTTGAGAAGGCAACCGTGATGTAAATGGGGTCTTCTTTCCTCCAAAGCTGTCGTTTTCTTCCAGAAGTTCCAGCAGATCCCGAAATGCTTGTGTATCCTCCACAGGTAGAGTGTCAATGACCCCAGGTTGATGATACATGAGTTTAAAAACCAATTGCCTACAGAATAGGTACACATTTTTGGTGAGCTCAAATTTGTCAAGTATTTTGGTAGATGAGAAAGAAAGACCATTGGACAAAAGGCTCACTCCATCGTTAGAAAGATGATAGTTAGGTTGATAATCTGCAAATTACCTTGCAGGTCGGTATCGGAGTCATCATGACGGATACCATCCTCCATCACCATTTCTTCTTGTTGTGCCTCGTCACTCTGTTGGATGTCGAGGGCCATTGTTTGCGTCGTGTTTGGTTTGGCATGCCACCCGATGCGTTTGGCAGATTTACGTCTCCCTCCTCTGGTGGGCCTTCTCGGTCGCTGTTGTCCGACGACAAAAAATCACTTGAGGACAAGTCCCTAGTGGTGATATTTGAAGGAGTTTGACCTGTTGTAACAGCCCTCCAAAACCTCTGGTTACCATGATGTGTCCATCTAAAGGCAGAACCATTTTCAAAATCTTTTTTGTCCCTAAAAAACTTTTGCTTATTGCCCCTAATAATATCCTTCTCATATCTATCGACAGATTCCTTAAGTTGCTGTTGAAAAGGAAGAACCTGTGTATTTAAATCAAAGGTTTTAAGCTTGGATTCACATGTTCTGATTTTATCTTTGATATTATTTAGGAGGGTTTTATCATGCTCAATCAACATGTTCAAGATGATATCCGAACATTTCAAAAGTCCTGCCTCCCATGTACTCTTAAATCCCACATCAGGCTCCCAGGCTGGGAAAATCTGCCCCCTTAAACCTCTGGGTACAATCCCCATTTTCAGATACTCTTCTAGAGTCTTAACGTTCCACCACATTTTAATTACTGATTTATGTAAATTAATGAGTTCTATGGACAACTGTTGAAATGAGTCTTGAACTAATACTTCAGAAGGGGAGCCAAACAAGTCACCAGTCAGATTGCTCCACGCGGCCTCCCTAGCCTCCAAGTCCATGCTGCAAAAATAAACAATCAAAAAACACCAAAAAATGTGCCACACTCCCAGAAATGAAGGGAAAGCCTTCACTACTGAAACAGTTTTAAAAGACAAATACGGGAGGGCACCAAGGGTATGTAACGCAAAGGGATCACAACCACTAGCACATTTTGGAAGCTATGAATTAAGAGAAAGAAAGAAAATGTACAAAAAAGTGGGATCACTAAATATGTAAATATCCAAAATATCTTTATTAATTAAGGACACCAAAACACATACATATATTAAAACCAATTAAAAAAGCATGAGCTTACAAAAACACACACATTAGGTGTCAATGGTGTATGACACCAAAAACCTCACACCCTCTGTGAGCCAAAACCCCATAAGGACAGAAAAACACAATAAGCTATATTATGAGGCAAAGCCCGCAGATAAATTTCCTGCTAGAATATAGGGGGTGTCCATAAACAGTACAACCAGCGTATCAAAGGAAGTCAGATGGAAAATAAACAGGATTTAGTACAGCAGATATACAACCTATATGTCCCAAAATCCAAAGAAAGCAACTTGTTCTGTAAAATAGTTTTTTTGTGTTTGATCGTGTTTTCTATAAACAGGCGTCCGGAACCGCGATGGTTGCCCGTTGTGCCCTCCCGTATTTGTCTTTTAAAACCATGACAACCATTGGCTTCCTGTGGTCACATCATGTGACGTTCGATGGCAGCGGGTAAGCGTGAGTTACCTGCTACTGGCAATTAAATTGTGCTGTCACATTTTGACAGCGCAAGTTAAGGGGTTAACAGGCATGGGTGGATCTCGGATCCACCTGTGCCTGTGAGGCACATGTCTGCTGTACAAATCAGGTAACATATGTGGGGATTGCCACAGGCTCACCGCAGCAGCCGGTGGTGATTACCTCTTCATGATTTTGGACGTATGGGTATGTCCTTGGTCATGAAGGGGTTAAAGATTAATCCAGCACCACTTGAAACTTAAAACTTCACCACTTGAAACTTAAAACTTCACTTTTATTACTCTATTTAAAACAGAAGATTTAATGCATGCATCAAAAATAATAAAAAGACAGGTACTTTCTATGCTAGCATTTCCTTTCCTTTCAGGGGGTTAGAAATATTGAGTGAAGAGTGTAGTCTTGAATTGTTACTATCTTCAGAGATATTAGTAGAAGTCTTGTGGTGGTGAATTTGGATACTTGAAGAATTCATGATTGAGTTTCAAAAGGGATGAGTTGTTTCAAATAGATCAATTATGCATAAAAGACCTTTTTGTACCCATCAAGAGATACTTAAGTCTGGAATTATTATTCCAAGCATTCTAAGTGGAGAAGAGATATTTGCTTTGCCTAGTAGGGACTCGATAGAGACTTTAAGGTGTTTCCAGGTACGATTGTAGATTGCATGTATGGATGATGAGGTAAAGAAATTGTGTCATCTTTGATCTGAGCCCAAATAAGAGATAAGAAAACTGTATTTCTATTTTAGTACTTTCAATTTTGGCCTGCTAAAATTAGATGTTTTATAAAGCCTGCTTATACTAAGTGTAATAGGCATAGTAATAGCTTATTATTGCTCCTTATATTTGAGTCTGATAGGCCTCCTGTGTATTTTTTTTTTTATAAAATATGCTTATGGCTACTCTTATTTGTTTCCATTTCCGCATGAAGGCCGGAGTCACACTTGCGAGTGACTCACTTGTAACATGCGCGAGTATCGCATTGCATCACCCGACACAGCCTGCTGCTCTCGGGGCAGGAGCATCTCAGCTGTATAGAAATACATGCAGCCGACCCTCTCCTGTCTGGAGAGTGTGCGGCCGTGCCGGGTGATACAATTCGAGACTTGCGCGTATTACACGTGAGTCTCTCGCAAATGTGACTCCGGTCGAATTCGAAGACCTGGAATAGTAATTTATTTAGCCAGTTGTGGGAAATCACTATTGAGATATATCTAAAAATATAAAGGCGCATGGGGAGGATCATCATTTTATATAATATGTTATTCTTCCTAACCATGTGGAGTCTACTTTCTCAAAATGTGAAATATTGTTTCTAATTAAAGTATAAATGGAGGACAAATTTGTACTTTTTTTGGTGAGGCTAGGGGGTTAGTTCATTTTGTTCCTACCTAAGAGATTTCACAGTTTTTCTAATTGAAAGAGAAGTTATTTATTGGAATCTGTTTGAAAGATGGGTCATTGTTTTTAGCATTTGGGACTTAACTTTTAATAAGAGACTTTAACAAAGAAATTAATGGTCTCTAATGGGTAATTCAGAAAGAGAACAGGATCAGAAAAATTTAAAATATTGTCATCAATGAAAAGTCCAATTTTATACTGGCGAGAGTTAGCATAAAAGCCTTTCATATTAATATTAGATCTGATGGTTTCTGCTAGCAGTTCAGTTACCAAATGAAAAAGAAGAGGGAATAGGTGACATTGCACCATTAGTAATCATAAAAGGAATGGAAAGGGTCTTATTAATCCAGACTCTGCCAAATTGTTTAGAAAAGTTCCAGATATAGCAAATTTGGAAAGCGTAGGGAATGTGAATTTTCAAATAATTTGCTAAATGCCTTTTCGGTGCCTAATGTTAGGAAGATGAATGGGGTTTTGCATTAAGTTTACTATATACCTATTACTGTCTGCTGTATGTCAGTGTTTTATGAAACCCATTTGGTCTGAATGGATGAATATTGGAAATATCTCCATAAGTCTAAATGCCAAAGGTTTGGTGTAGATTTTAGTTCCAGAGTTGGGGAAAGAAATTGGTCTCTAATTTGTGAATAATGAGGGTTCCCTTCCAGGTTTGAGTATTATAGTGATGAGAGTGTGCAGCATTTCTACCAGAAGGGAGTCCTCAATGACTACACAATTACAAACATCTGTTAAGTAGAGTAAGAGTGAAGGCATGAATGATTGATAACACTCATTAGTAAATCCATCCGGAGAAGGTGATTTGCTTTTCTTTAAGACAAGAATAATTTGTTTGATCTCTTCTTGTGTGAAAGGAGAGTTCAAAGTGTGTCTTTGATGGTTATTAATGGAGGAAAGAGAGTTTTTTTCTAAAAATATGTTGACTGCCTGTTCATCTGGTTGAGGAGTTCCATGATTATACTTTAAATTAGATAATGAAAAGTAGAAGATTGTAACTGCAACAGTTACTGTATAAAGTTGAAACCAGACGTTTACATACTCTATCTAAAAAGACACATATGCATGTTTTTCTCACTATCTGACATGAAATCAGAATAAACCTTTCCCGTTTTAGGTCAATTAGCAACAAAAATCATATTATATTTCCCAAATGTCAGAATAATAGGAGAGAGAGAGAGAGAATTTTAAGGTATTTTTATTACTTTCTACAAAGTCAAAAGTTTCCATTCATTTCATTAGTATTTGGTACCATTGCCCTTAAACTGAATGACTTGGGTCAAATGGTTTGGATATCCTTCCACAAGCTTCTCACAATAGTTGGTAAGAGTTTGGCCCATTCCGCCTGACAGAACAAGTGTAACTGAGCCATGTTTGTAGGTCGCCTTGTTCTCACCTGCCTTTTCAGCTTTGCCCATAAATTTTCAATAGGTTGAGATCAGGGTTTTGTGATGGCCACTCCAAAACATTGACTTTGTCATCCTTAAGCCACTTTGTAATCAGTTTGGCAGTATTCTTCAGGTCATTGTCAATTTGGAAGATCCATTTCTGTCCAAACTTTAAGTTCCTGGCTGATGTATTGAGATGTTGCTTTAGAGCCAATTATTCTTCTTTCTTCATGATGCCTTCTATTTTCTGAAGTACACCAGTCCCTCCTGCAGAATAACAACCCCACAACATGATGCAGTTACCCCTGTGTTTCACAGTTGGGATGGTGTACTTCGGCTTACCAGCTTCTACCAGCATCTTCACAAGGTCTTTTGCGTTTGTTCTTTGGTTGATAAGCACATGTCTGACTAAAGCACGTTCATCTCTGGTACACAGAACCTGACTCCTTCCTGAGCATTATGATGGCTGGACATTCCCATCTTGTTTGTACTTGTGTACAATTGTTCCTACAGATGAACAAGGTACCTTCAATTATCTGGAAATTGCACCCAAGGATGAACCAGACTAGTGCAAGTCCACAATTCTCTTACTGAGATCTTGGCTGATTTTTTTTTTTTACTTTCCCATGATGCTACACAAAGAAGCAGTGTGTTTCAGGTGTGCATTAAAACACATTCACAAATGTGACTCTATTTAAGTCAAATGTTGACAATACACCTATCAGAAGCTTCAAAAGACATAACATCAACATATGGGTTGTCCTATATTGTTTAAAGCCATAATAAAGGCAAATATAAATAATTGTGGCAATTGTAACTGACCTAAAACGGGAAAGGATGATTCTGATTAAATTTTAGATAGTGAGAAAAACATGCATATGTCTCTTTTTAGATAGTGTATGTAAACTTCTGGTTTCAATTGTATATCCTTAAGCTGATACTTTATTGTCCCTCCCATTGTAGACAAAGTCTATTCTACTATTTTGCTCCCATTTGTTTGATTTTGTCTGCCTTGAGCCAGGAGGGTTTGTTGAAGAATAAATAGTGATTCAATTTTAAGGATTGGATGGTTTTATTAAGTTATTTAACCAAAAGAACACAAAGTTCAACACAAAATAACTTTTGTAATTAATTTGAATAAAGAATTCTGTCAATCTAATTAAGAGAGATCTTTTTTTTTTTTTATTTTATAGTTTTTTATATTTTGCTGATTGCTGGATCATTGCACCTCTGAGTACAGCCTAATAGGCTACCCAAAGTGGGAAGGGATTAACGTTAGAGGATTTGTTTTCAATAGAATAGCTATCCAAGACAGATGAAATTCTTGTTTAAAGGGAACCTGTCACCAGGATTTTCCCTTTTGAGCTGCGGCCAACACCAGTGAGCCCTTATATACAGGACTCCAAAATGCTGTATATAAGAGCCCAGGCCACTTTGTAGAATGTAAAAAACAACTTTATAATACTCACCTAGGGGGTAGTCCGGTCCAATGGTTGTCGCTGCTCTTGGTCCGGCACTTCCTCCATCTTGTGGACCCTTTGAGCCAGTTTCAGGAGGACCTTAAAGGTATCCTGGAAAGGGCCCATATGAAATTTTTCTTCTCATCTAATGATTATAAATTTCTGTTACCTAAGTGACTGCTACATTCTACACACTCCCTAAGGTCCACAAGGGACTGGATCCACTTATGGGTCATCCCATTGTGTTGGGGGTAGACTTGAGTAATCAGAATTGTGGGATCTACTTGTTTAAAACTCTTGACCCTTTTGTGAATGCAATTTCTTCCCATCTTAGGGACACCTCTGACCTGCTCACTAAAATAGAGGGTTGCGCTGTAGAGGAGCATTGTTTGCTTGCTTTCATAGATAATGAGGCCCTTTATAGTAATATATCACATATTGCAGGCAAAAAGAGCATCAAACATTTCCTGAGGGCCAGGTCCATAGAGTTTGAGAAACATAATAATTTTGTGTTCGACCTCTTACAACATGTATTATGACAGATTTTTTTCATCTTTGATTGTAGCATTTCCACCAGCTTAGGGAGACTGCAATGGGGAACCCCTGTGCTCCCACATATGCTAATCTCCTATTACCTCTCTGACCGCTCATTCACTGTATCCTTTGCCGGCTCCTCTTCCTCTCCTCTTCCCCTTACGGTCGGGGTTCCTCAGGGTTCAGTCCTAGGCCCCCTCCTGTTCTCTCTATACACAGCCCCTATTGGACAAACAATCAGCAGATTTGGTTTCCGGTACCATCTCTATGCTGATGACACCCAACTGTACACATCTTCTCCTGACATCACCCCTGCACTATTACAAAATACTACCGATTGTCTGTCCGCTGTCTCCAACATCATGTCCTTCCTCTATCTAAAACTGAACCTGTCAAAAACTGAACTGCTCCTGTCTCCTCCCTCTCCTAACCTTCCGAAACCCAATATTACCATTTCTGTGTGTGGCTCTACCATTACGCCCCAGCAGCACGCCCGCTGTCTTGGGGTTATATTTGACTCCGATCTCTCCTTCACTCCCCACATTCGTTCACTTGCTCATTCTTGTCACTTCCACCTCAAAAACATCTCAAGAATTCGACCTTTTCTTACCATTGACTCTGCAAAAACTCTTACTGTCGCTCTCATTCATTCTCGCCTGGATTATTGTAACTCTTTACTAATTGGTCTCCCTGTTACTAAACTCTCCCCTCTCCAATCCATTCTGAATTCCGCAGCCAGGATCATTTTTCTCTGCAACCGCTTCACTGATGCCTATGCTCTTTGCCAGTCATTGCACTGGTTGCTTATCGATTACAGAATCCAATATAAACTTATCACTCTCACTTACAAAGCTCTCCACAGTTCTGCACCACCCTACATCTCCGTGCCCTCCACTCTGCCAATGACTTAAGACTGACATCCTCAACAATTCGAACCTCCCACTCCCGTCTTCAAGATTTCTCACGAGCTGCGCCTATGCTCTGGAACACACTACCAAGAGAAATCCGATTAATTCCCAACATCCACACCTTTAAGCGGGCCCTAAAAATGCATTTCTTTAGACTAGCCTATCACCTCACTGCCCTGATCTAATCTAGTCCCTTTCTGCCCTTCAAAAAATGTACTTCCAGTTCTCGTCCCCTGTACCTGTATAAATTCTCACCGACAAGTTCATGCAGCTGCTTTTGAGTACCCTATTAAATCGATGGCTGGACCATATATGACAAGCTTTCCTCCCCCACATTCACCTTTTGTGTCTCCCCTATTTCCTCATAGACTGTAAGCTTACGAGCAGGGCCCTCACTCCTCCTGGTATCTTAATTTTGTTATTTTGTATTATCTCATATTGTCTGTACATGTCCCCTCTGAATTGTAAAGCGCTGCGGAATATGTTGGCGCTATAGAAATAAAACTTATTATTATTATTATTATTATTATTAATAATCTCTTCCAGGGCTGGTGGGAGGAAACAGTCATGTTTGAAGATGGGAGTGACTAGTGGCAGGAGTATGTCAGTCTGTGGTATAATTACATAGACGACATCTTCATCATTTGGTCTGGGTCTGATGCACAATTTTATGAGTTTGTCGCAAAGGTGAATGTCAACAATATCGTCATGAAATTTACAGCAGATATGGGCATTTTACAACTTCACTTCTTGGATATATTGATTACAAAGGAACAACACTATACTCAGTAAAATATATCACAAACCGACCTCCAAAAATAGCCTCCTCAGGTGGGACTGTCATCATCTGCTCCCCATGAGGAGGGGTAAACCCAAGGGTGAGTACCTACGCCTTAGGAGAAACTGTACCAATCTGACAGATTACAAAATACAATCTAAGAATATTATGGATAGATTTTTAGTAAATGGATACACTCGGAACATTCTGAAGACAGCCAATAGGTGTGCAGCCGGTGTGGCCAAACCTCCTTTACTACAGACAGGTAGAAGATTTAAAAAATGAGAGGGGTTAAACATCTCCCATCTGATAGGAACCTTTGACAATCAAAGTGATGAAGTGTTCAAGATAATGAAAAAGCATTGGGGGATGACCTGGATCTTAGGGATATACTGACTCCTACTCCCAGTGTCACATTTAGAAAGGGCAGATCCATTAAAGACAGGCTGGTTCATAGTTTCTACAGCCCAGATATGGAGGGTATATAGCTTGACAGGAGGATCAATGTTTTATTTTCCGTTGCGGTGAGTGTTATAACTGTAGATGGATGACATCCTGTAAATACTTCAAGAGTGCTTCAAAGCAAAAAATGTTTTTTTCTGAGGGAATTTTCAAAGTACAAAACATCTGGCTTAGTCTATTTACCAATCTGTTTTTTTCCACTCAATTACTGTATGTGGGCAAGACCAGGAGGCAAATTAGGAGAGTGGGGGCTACATTAGTAAGCTGGTATTAGACATCGATCCCTAGTGTGTCCTAAGGTACTATATCCCTGAGGAAGCTGCCATTAGGGTGGCGACACGTGTTGGGGGGTTCAGGTTCCTTCCTTACTATGGTTATTTCACCGTGTGCCTGTGACTTGTTCCTTATGGACTTCTTTATGTTTGATCCCTAAAGGGTATGGCATTTATGGCTCTTTATTTGTATCAGCATATGATTCTTTGTGCTTATTTCTCAGTGCATGTGTTTACCTCAGTATGGGTGTTGTTACACCGCAACTTTGTTTTTATGCCCATTCTTATTATTGTTGTATGCAACTTTTTCTGTGTTCATACTTGTTAATGCCATTTCCCTGTCGGGGCCTATAACACATGTTCCATTGTAATACATATCGGAAATAAGGGGGAATTTTGGGGGGTTTATCATGCTTTATTATACGCGAGCCCCACTGCGTGTGTCTTCACTTTTTGGAGTGTTTTAAATGTTTTTAATGTTTTCTGGTGTTTCATGTTAATAAAGATATTTTGTATTTTCTGCATAACACTTGGTGATCACATTTGTCGCCTACCACCTTTTTCTTTGTTCTGGATAGTATCCACATTTATAAAACTCAGCAGCACAGACGAGAGTTCACAAGTGTACACATGTTGGCAATCGCCCAACAAAAGAGCAATGTGATGCTCATTTATCAGATGATTGGATTGTTTGTCAGAACAAAAATCATTGTTTTTGAGCAGCACATCCCCTGGTGCACACTGGATATGTACTGCTGATAACATGATACTTAATGGGGACAGTATGATCTACTACTGATCATTCAGTGCCCATCATTTCTTTGTCATCCTGTGTAAAGAGGCCGCTAAACAAGCACCAAACTTCTTCAATATTGTTGATTGTGCTTGTGTAATGGCCTGAATTCAGCCTATGTAAATTGAACCTAAATGTTTGTAAAGGTGCAATAATGTTACTATTTGGGGCCCCACTTTGTCTAAAACTTTTGCCCAGACTCTGCTAGTCGATTCGATGATGATAAATTTTAATTGATACAGATGTATAGTAATGGCCGTATACTCTTGAATTTATTTTACTCACTTACAGAGCTGCTCACCATTATTGGCACCATTTAATTTTTTTTATACACTTTACATTATCTTAAGAAATAAATGGAGATGTACCACAGTTATATCCTCAGGATTTTTTAATTAGTGGTAAAAAGTAATACAACAATAAAACATTGTCAACTTACATGTTGCAATTTCAGAGAAGAAACAGAATAAACAGAATGTGCAACAATAAAGGCCCCTAATTATTACTTGATTGCACACCCTTTGGTATTGATGACAGCCTCCAAACATTTCTTGTAGCCATCTGTAAGCTTTTTGAACTTCTCAGCTGGTATTTTCTCCCACTCTTCCTTTGCAGTTTGTTCAAGCTCTTGAATATTTGTAGGGTTCTTTTTCCCAATGGCAGATTTCAGCTCACCCCAAAGATTTTCAATGGGATTGAGGTCAGGGCTCATTGCTGCCAATTTAAAAACAGTCCATTTTTTCTTTTTCAACCATTCCTGTGTACTTTTGAATGTGTGCATTGGCTCATTGTCTTGCTGTAGGACACATGATCTTCGACTCAAACCCAGTTTTCTTACACTGGGTAGGATATTTTGCAATAAAATATTTTGATAATTCTTTGCTTTCATGATTTTTGTGATATGGCCAAGGTCTACAGTACCGGACACAGCAAAACAACCCCACAGCATTATGGATCTTCTACCATGCTGAACTATTGGTAGGGTATTATTTTCCTTACACGCTTCATTGTGCTGTCTGTAAACAAACTGTTGCTTTGCATCACCGAAAAGGTCTATTTTTGTTTCATCTGTCCACAGAACATTTTCCCAGAATGATTGTGGTTTGTCAAGGTACTCTTTTTATGTCTTTTCTTCAGCAAAGGTTTGTTCCATCGCCTTTGCCCATAAAGCTCTGCTTGGTTTAATGTGCGGCGTATGGCACTTATTAAAACTATAACCTCAGATTGTTTCATGTTGGCTTTCAGGTCTTTGTTGGATGTTTGACATGGTGTTTTTTCCACCATTCGTACCAATCTTTGAAGACATATCTTGTCAATTTTCCTCTTTTCCCCACATCCAGGGAGGTCCTTGATGGTTCCATGCATGGCAAACTTCTTAATAACATTGCACGCTGTTGAAACTGGGCTACTAAGGTTTTTAGAGATGGCCTTATATCATTTAGAAGTATTGTGCTTGCTAATAACAGCAATTCTGATGTCCTCAGACAGCTCCTTTATCTTCACCATTGTGAAAAAGGAACAGGGCCTACCATGGGGCTTTTTAAAACACTGAAGTCATCATTCATTGGCTAATTCATGTCACATGGGCACTGACAATTTATCACAGATGATTCTCATTTGTGATTTACCACAGGTGAGTCAAACTGTGTTTCCATACTAATTTAATGTAAAGGGTGCCAATACCAGTGTCACAGCAAGCTTTAGGTTTGTCTATTTTTCCCTCCCATTGTTTTTGTTTTAAATTGTTTATCATTTTCTCCTTTCTATTTAACACGAGTGCTCTATACAAAAAAGCTGTTTCACTCGATTAATTTTATTCAGGAGATAGTCCACATTAAGCATGTAAACTTCATGGGTGCCAATAACAAGGAGCAGGACTGTATATAGCACCATTAATTCCACAGCACTTTACAGAAATTATCATCGGGGCTTACAATCTAAATTCCCTATCGGTATGTCT
Source organism: Anomaloglossus baeobatrachus (assembly GCF_048569485.1). Classification (NCBI taxonomy): domain Eukaryota; kingdom Metazoa; phylum Chordata; class Amphibia; order Anura; family Aromobatidae; genus Anomaloglossus; species Anomaloglossus baeobatrachus. The sequence continues at coordinate 105,846,793 of NC_134356.1, read as the reverse complement.
TTGGAGTGTGGGAGGAAACCCAGGTAAATACAGGGATAACATACAAACTCCTTGTAGATTTTATGCTTGTTGGGACTGAACCCAGGATCCCAGCATGGCAAAGCTACAGCTCTAACCATAGAGCCACCATGCTGCTCACTTGTATGGTGCAATATTATGGCTGTTGTAGGATAGTGACTGGCTACTCTGATAGTGCCACAAGGTTAATTAAAGACATTACAATAGCAGGTTTGAATGTTGCTGGAGATGGGAATGTTGACATACCTCTACCTGTGGGTGGAGCTCATAGCATATAATGTGACTGTTTCAGCACATGGTCGGACAGAGAGAGAGTATCAGGAGGAGACGGCCCCTGGACGGGGCTGTGTGTGTACTGACTGGAGTCAGTGTGTGGGTGCACACAGTGGTGCAAGCTGGAGGCCTGTGACTGGGGAATCAGGCCCATACGCACCCCTGGTAGTGACAGACAGAGGTATGTTGTATTAGTTAGTGCCCAGCCGGGCCAGCATTTATTATGTCACATGATGTAATATGTTTTGCCATATGATCTGTTGTGTGGGATTCGGAAGGCTGGAAATAAAAGTCTTATGTTCCTTGTATATGGACTAATTGGGGTCTGTGTCACTGCCATACCACCCAGGGCATCACACTGTATACAACATTGTGCTGTAATATAGCTGTGGCGCCCCTGAGGCTTCAGTCGCCACAGGGTACTGCATCTCCTATAAGATAGAGTACTCATCCCGGGTAAGGAGAGGTTAATCGCTGGTGTTTCTCACATTCACACACCACAAACAATTAGGTGCTTTCTCATCTGGGGTTTGGCCTAGGGTAGACAGGGGGGTGGCCAACACGAGATATGTGACTTTCATGATCACTGGGACAACCACCTGGGGGGCGGGAACCACTTGGGGAAAAGGAAAGGAGCATCTTCACACATAGCCAGTTAGCCCCGAGCACAGCTTGGGGTGAGAGACACACCTGCAGCCTTGGTCCAATCTTCTACCTCACACTTCTGGAAGTGCCTTAGGACCCACGGCTTGGAGCAGATAGCTCGGCCCGGGTTCTCTACAGCTACACAGGATTCCAGGGTCTGCGGAGACTGCAGGAAACACCTGCAGCCTGCTCCATATTCCACCTACACCGGAATTGGAGGGACCCCGACCAGAAAGGACTCACAGTGAGAACACCAGCGGTGACCTCTAATTGCTCGGGATCGACTGGGGCCCATCACGACGGTGACTGGCATCTCCCGGATAAACCAGGACTGTTAGAAAAGAAAACCTTGACCCCCCGGACACTATCCGTCTGTGCTTGCCATCGCCGTCGCCTCGCGCTTTGGCATCCGCCATTACTACTCCCCTCTTCATCGTCCCTGGGGCCCGCTCCACCTGTGGGGAGTAGAAACATCTTGGCTGCTACTACCATCCGCCCCGGAGGACAGCCACAGCAGCGGTGGCTATTCTCTGGCCGCATACCGCAGGTGGCGTCACGAAATCAAACCTCCATTATCATCCCCTTTTTTATAGTACACCTCGGCCACGGAACCGGGAAAAAGGACCAACCTGTGAAATCCCCCTGACTCGACATCACCGGCCCGGTGACGAGTAAGTTAACCCCTTGCCCCATGGGTGCTACATAGCCATGTGCAGGTAGAGAGCAAAATATCTTGGACAAAAAACCCTCCTTCTTTCTGAAGGAGAGCTTTTTGCATATTGAACATGAAAGAATTGTTTACTGTATAAACACATTAAACATTCACCTTGGCTCAGGCAGTTTTGGGCAAGAAGTACAAACAATAATGCTTCCATTTACCTTTTGCTGTAACTAAATGAATGAAGCTTGTTGTAAAAATGACAGGCCATGGCAAAGTTTAGTGCGGAAAGACTGTTTCATGTGCATCTTAAGGTTGCTTTTATCTTTTATATACATATTAAAATGATTTCCATAATGGTCAGTGCTGCCTCTTTTTATATTGTTTACATGTTTGACTTCTTGTTTGGATTTTTATTTGGTGGTTTTTTTTTTTATTATTAATTTTTAATGCAAAAGCACTTAGCATTAGGAGTTTGACATTTTGTCTGACCTTAATCACCAAGAGGATCATGAGAGGTTTATTCAGTGGAAAGAGAACTGTTACTCTCTGACAGAAATGATGGGAAATAAGTAAACAGCCTTTTAAATCCTCACCAGAAATCAATATGGTTTAAAGATGATGGACATCGGTGTTTTTTTTTTTTTTTTTGCTGCTTAAGGACTTCAACCTTTTACGGGAAAATATCTTCAAGAAGTGTCAGCATTTTTTTCAAGAACCCATTGAATCACTGCTGCAAATAGAAGTCTTCACATCATTACTGTTTTGTGGTTGATGCATATCACTTTCGACGGTAATGTGGGGAACTTAAGTCTGCAGGAATATTGAAATGACCTCGCTATATAGTTTAAATAATCGATGATCTGTTTGACAATAAATACTATTTCATCCGAAAATAGCCGCATTGTAGGATGTATACTTTATTTTCCATCACGCTTATTTTATTGAAGTGTACATAGTAGTAATATGTGTCGTTTTACACATCTCCAGAACATGACACTTTGTATGAAGAAGAAAAATTTGGGATGAAAGTTATCTGCCTCTTTGTAATACATTATTTTGCCATGTATGGATGTTTCAGTAATCCTACCATTTGTTACCATTTAATTAAGTCCGAAGGCTTTTATTTTCCTATGTCTCTGAGATTCTAGCTTGTCTCTGTTCCTGCTGAAGCCATGGCAATCCTGCTTGCGGGTAAAATATTCCATTATGTGTAACGGATCAGCCATAATATTAAAGCCACCGAAATAATATTGTGTAGGTCTTGTCACCCTGTATAAACTGCTGTAATGTAAATGATGGGACATGTAGCTCACCAAACAAGGCCCCCTTCTTCCATTGCTGCATAAATCAGTTTTGATTCTTATACAGTGTGTCCACCCACATCCTGTCCACCGCCATTAACTTGAGAACAGTGGCAGCTATAGGAATAGAAGTGGTGTCTAGGTATAGTAAAGTAGCCATGCACTACACAATGAAACCACCTATAGCGCCACCTGGTGGAAAACAACGGAGTTAGCATTTTTATCGAAAACGTAACGAGATAGAGAAAAAAAGTGTATTACAAAGTTGTTGGGCATCATCAATTCAATACGAATCGAGACCTTGCATACAGAAGAGCTATGATAAGAACATGTAAAACTCACAAGGCTGCGGATATGAAGTGATACCTCATGGAGACCTTTCTACAAGTCATTGGGTATGGTGGCTGCGTGGAGTGGCCTCCAGGCTCACCCGACCTGACCCCATTGGACTTCTTTCTGTGAGGTCACATCAAACAGCAGGTGTATGCGACCCCTCCACCAACATTGCAAGACCTACGACTACGTATCACAGATACACCTACCATGTTGCACAACATGCAGCAAGATACAGTATGCTGTCCAGAGCCCAGGTGTGCATTGCAGCTGACAGTGGCCACAATTAGCATCAAAGATAAATGAGCGCCATATGCGTGACCAGCATTCAATGTTTTGAGGGGGTCATGGGTTTCATATCATAGCATGTTTGTATGAAAGGTGTCGATTTGTATTGAATTGATGATGCCCTACAATTTTTTAATTCGCTTTTTTTCTCTATCTCGTTCCGTTTTCAAGATAAAAATGCTAACTCCGTTGTTTTACACCAGGTGGCGCAATAGGTGGTTTCATTGCATAGCGCATGGCTACTTTATTATACCTAGACACCACTGCTATGCCTATAGCTGCCGGCATTCTCAAATTAATGGTGGTGGACAGGATATGGGTGGACACACTGTATATTTATTGTATTCTCTTTCTAAACTGGACATGGGTCAGCATGAGAACTCTGCATGGTCTGTGTTACATAGCTCTATACATGTCAGGCTGCAATGAACAGAGTTTTCTGAATTTATGTTGGCCAGACTGAATTTTTTCACATTTTTTTCCTGCAATAGCACCTTTATGAACCCTTAATTAGCCATAGGGCCATACTTGGCATTCATGATGTCCCTACAGTGATTTATGTGCAGTGCAGACAGGTGTTTTGTGTTTGTAATCACATAATGCACTAGTCTGGTCCTTTTTCAGTCTTGGGCGGCAAAGCTCAGACTGGCCATAAGTCTGGAGTATGACAGTTTGTATATTTCTATGAGTTTGTCACTCTGTGGTTAGAAGTAGAGTTGAGCGATGTTCGAGCCGAACGGTTCGCTAATTTCAAGTTCGAGTGATTTTTGGCGGTGTTCGAGTCGTTCGACGAACTCGAACGATTTGCTTCAAGTTCGGCAGTTCGAGTTACGTTCGATAATGGTTCGATCACCAAAAAGCGTAGCTAGTTACTAGCTGTTTTTTCACTGTAATAGTGTGAGTCACTGTGAATCATGATATTATTAAAATTCAGCGTATAGTGTGCGGGGGGGGGGGACGGGGTTTAGATCAGTGCTGCTGCTGAGTGCTGAAAGAATGGCCATTTTTTTTTCTCCTAACCGCGCGTACAGTGGGGTGGGCCAGGCTGTCAGCCAATCACAGACATACACACAAAGCAAAGATGATTTTTGCCAGACAAGCAAGGGCATGTGTCATAGGCTGTGCATGTCACATGTCCTTGCCCGATAAGACATGGCCATTTTTCCCATCGCCGCCATTATCTCTCTGCTGCGGGTGGGTGACAGTCACCGCTGCCGCTGCTGCTGTGTGCGCTATAGACATACAGTGCAATCCACAGATCGCTTTAGGGATTAGGGACTACTTGTAATTTCAGCCCTTTTCAGGGCTTCATTACAGCCGTTCATAGCCATTTGTTGCTAGGCAGGTCTGTGCCAACGCTGTGCAGGGGTGATATAACAGCATCTGGCTACATCAGCTCAGGCAATTCCTTGGGGCATTGTTTCATTGGCAGGGATAGAAAGTGAGGCTTTCTTTGCTGACAAGCTAGCTACAGCACCTGTACATTCTACACACCTGTCCCTTTTTGCTACGCAATTTTAATTGCAAACAGTGCTGACACTTTTAGGGGCATAGTAAAATTGTCTGTAATACTAACTTAGTGTTCCTCTGCTGCCAAACAATGTACAACACCTCTGCATTCTACACACCTGTCCATTTTTGCTACGCAATTTTAATTGCAAACATTGCTGACACTTTTAGGGGCATAGTAAAATTGTCTGGAATATTAACTTAGTGTTCCTCTGCTGCCAAGCAATGTACACCACCTCTGCATTCTACACACCTGTCCATTTTTGATACGCAATTTTAATTGCAAACATTGCTGACACTTTTAGGGGCATAGTAAAATTGTCTGGGATACTAACTTAGTGTTCCTCTGCTGCCAAGCAAGGTACACCAACTGTGCATTCTGCACACCTGTCCATTTTTGCTATGCAATTTTAATTCCAAACATTGCTGACACTTTTAGGGGCATAGTAAAATTGTCTGGGATAGTCAGTGTTGGTTCTTCAGCTGTCAATAAAGCTAGACCACCTCTGCAATCTACACCACCTCTCCATTTTTGCTATGACATTTTAAGTGTCCAATTTGGTCACAAACAAAATGAGTGGCAACAGGACAGATGCTGGTGGAAAGGGGAACAGGCGTCTTGGAAAGGGAAAAAAGTTTGTGTCCGTGGGGTAGGTGGTAAAGCTACAGTAACATCTGCTGAAGAAATGCCATGTTCCAGCAAAAGTAAGATGTCCACTACTTTCTGTGGACAATCTGATGTGATCTCTTTTTTACGGAACCGAACAACTCTAACAAAGGTAGATGATGCACAAAAAAAGGACATGCTTGAATGGATCTCAAGTGCTCCAACAAGTGGTCTCTCCTCCACCTCAACTTCAACATCCAAAAAAATCCAGTCCTCTGAGTTGTCACCCCAATCGCACTTGCTTTCTACCAGCACGCAAGTCTCCACCCGCCCTGCAGAGTATGGTGTAACAGAGATGGCTGAGTCTACAGAGCTGTTCAGTCACACTATAGCCTGGGAATCAGAGGTCTGCTCCGATGCTACAGTGAGTACAGACCAGGAAATTATCTGCAGTGATGCCCAGAAGCTTTGTGAGTCAGATTCAGGCCCTGATGACCAAGTTTCTGACCATAATGTAGACCCTCATTCCCAAACTGTAACTCCTCTTGGTGGAGACAATGAGGAACATACTGATGACGATGAGACTCAGATACCTGATTGGAATGACAACTTAACTATTCAGTCAGGGCAGGAAGAGGTTAGGTTTGAAGACGAGGGGAGTGCAAACACACAGGTTGATGATGAGGTTGTAGATCCCACTTACTGTCAACCCACAGTCAGGCACTTGAGGAGGTCAGCAGAGGCGGTGGAGGAGGATGCGACTGATGACGAGGTTAGCGTGTGCCTTCCTTGACACAGACATAGTACTGGAAGCACGTCAACAACTGCATCCTCAGCCACATCTCTGCCTCTGAGCACAAGTCGTGGTGGCTCTGCATGTTACGAACCGGCGCCGCCATAGCCGCAAGCTGTCTGCTGCGGTTCCTGTTGCGCCCAGGCGCCGGCTGCCGTTCTTGGCCGTGCCTCGGGTCGTCCAGTTGGCTGTTCCTTCCACCACGTCTAAGTGTGGAGAGGCGGCTAGTGCGCATGCGTGCGCTGATTTACCCCAGCCAGAATTTAAGCCCGGTGTTTTGCCTAGTGAGCATGCTCAGCCTGATTGTGTTATGTCTGAGACTAAGTCCTCAGTTCAGGCTACTGAGCATGTTCCCACAATTAACCCTAACAGCCTCTTTGCACAGGTACTTGGACTTCGTGCTGTGTCTAAGTTCTGGGATGTGCCTACTCAGCATGCTCAAACTGATAGTCTGCTTTCTGAGCCTGTTGCTCAGGCTACTGAGCATGCTCAGGCACTTAGTGCATCAGAGGCTAGGTCCGGTAATGACCTCACTGAGCATGTCCGTGAGGTGGCAGGCCCTGATAGGGCAGAGGGTGTCAGGTGTCCTGATGACGTGGCAACTCCGGACTGGCTCACAGAGGCCCGCCCCTATGATTTGGCACCTCAGTATTGGTCGTCAGACGATGACTGGTGAAGTGTTTGGGGCGTGGCTGCCATGAGGTCATCAATGATGTGGCGGTTCCGGATAGGTCGCATGTCATGTCACTGATGACATGGCACTCTGCTATTGGACCTTGGTGGTTCCACCCTGGGTTTGGGGCGGACCCAGGTTATAAAAGGGGCTGGAGACAACATGGAGGTGCGCAGTCTTCACTTTTGCTCAGTCAGAGCACACCTCCATGTTAGAGCCTCATTGCGGCATAAGCCTATGTTGGGAAGCGGTAGGTAGGGTTAGGCGAACGGTGCTTGTCACGCCAAGATTCGTGGCTCGGCACATCAGGGTCAGGCGCCGTGCTTCCCTCCTGCCATTCCAGTCTTGCTATAGCAGCCCAGTGGCGTTAACTGGGCTGCGGCTGCTGTGCTTCCTGTCCGATTGTGCCCCCTACGCACACGGACAACGCACCTGCTGCGCCACCTGTCCGATTGTGCCTCCTACGCACACGGACAATGCACCTGCTGCGCCACCTGTCCGATTGTGCCCCCTACGCACACGGACAATGCACCTGCTGCGCCACCTGTCCGGTTGTGCCCCCTATGCGGACGGACAGCGTACCCCAGGACCCCTGTGGAGTTAACAGGGTGTTCCTTATCCTCCTCGGCTTCCCGGTCAATGCTACTGGTGTACCCATCTGGCCTGACGTGTCCTACACACACGTGGCCAGTCGAGAGGTGGCCAGAAACGCTAATCGGAGGACCGCTCGGCCTGACGTGTCCTACACACGTGGCCGACAGGGCGCTTTCGTGGCGGTCTTCCGGTCAACGCTACCTGGTTACCACCCGGCCTGACGTGTTTCCTGCACACGTGGTTGGTGTAGCGCTAGGTGCACCAATACGCTAATCGGGTTGTCGTCCGGTCTGACGTGTCCCAACACACGTGACCGGTTCCCAGAGTTCCTGGGTTATCTCATAGCCATCCAGCTCTATAGTCTCCGCCTCACCCTCAGGTGCCAGCAGCTCCTTTGTCATCTGGAGCACGGTGGGCCCCGACTGGCGATTAGGATATATACCCCCTGGTCCTAATCTGCCAGTTCCCCCATAACACTGCAGGTCGCATGGGCTCTAATACTTGCCTAGCCTGGTCCTTTTTTGACATCACAAAGGATCTCCCAACTCATGTCATCTGTAAGATTTGTCGCCAATCTCTATGTAGAGGCCAAAACCTCACTAGTTTGACTACTTCGTCCATGAACCGTCACATGGATATGAAGCTTAAGTCCCAGTGGGAAGCTCACTGTGCTACAATGTGGCTTAGCGGAGTGGGCCAACCACCGTCTGCCCCTTCAAGTGCATCCTCGCGCTCTTCATCCTCTATGACTGTGGGGACAGCTGTCACACATGATTTGCGATGCAGACCTTCCACCTCTTTAACCGCAACAGGCAGTGTGATTAGCAGGTCGTCAGTTGTTTTGGAAGGGGAAACAGGTGCTGGTGTAGAGCTCTCTCAGACATCGAGAGCACCAACTTTGGATGAAGGCAACATCATGTCTCCGCCTGCACTTTCCTCACAGATTAGCAGTTTTCCAGGGACTCCCTACTCAATGCTGTCTCCGCACAGCAGCCAGATCTCGGTCCTTCAGATGTGGACAAATAAAAGACCATTTCCTCCTAGCCATAACAAAGCTAAGAGGTTGACTTTATCTCTCTACAAGCTGTTGCTACAGAAATGCTGCCTTTCCGCCTGGTGGACACAGAGGATTTTCGAGACCTTATGTCCGTCGCTGTGCCCCAGTACCAGATGCCCAGTCACCACTACTTCTCCAAGAAAGGGGTGCCTGCGCTACACCAGCATGTCGCACACAACATCACCGCTTCCTTGCAAAACTCTGTGTGTGACAGGGTGCATTTCACCACCGATACTTGGACCAGTAAGCATGGAAAGGGGTGTTACATGTCCCTGACTGGGTAACTATGGTGAGAGATGGAGAAGGGTCTGCTGTACAAGTCTTGCCGTCCCCACGAGTTGTGCGTCAATCCTCTGTATGTCGAAGTTCCTCCACTGCTTCTGCCTCCTCAACCTCATCTGGGTCCTCCACCTCCACCCAAAGCCTGTCTGGTCAGGCCACCCGCATTGTAACTGCGCCCAAGGAATCCCGCACACCTCCTTACTATGCTGGCAGCAGAGCTCAACGGCATCAGGCGGTCTTTACGTTAAAATGTCTGGGAAATAAGAGTCATACAGCTGATGAGTTGTGGTCAGCTCTAGAGACCGAGTTTAGTAAATGGTTGTCTCCACTCAACCTGCAGCCAGAGAAGGCCGTGTGCGACAATGCTGCAAACCTGGGTGCGGCCCTTCGCCAGGGAAAGGTGACACACGTGTCTTGTATGGTTCATGTGTTGAACCTCTTTGTCCAGCAATTTTTAACCCACTATCCCGGCCTAGATGGGCTTCTGTACAGGGCACGGTCACTCTCTGCTCACTTCCGCCATTCAAACGGCGCAGCTGAACGACTTGCATCACTCCAGAAGTCTTTCGGCCTGCCGGTTCACCGCCTGAAATGTGATTTGTTGACACGCTGGAATTCGACTCTCCACATGTTGCAGCGACTGTGGCAGCATCGCAGAGCCCTGGTGCAATACGTTATGACGTATAGCCTGGGCCAATGAGATCCAGAGGTGGGTCAGATCACGCTGATGGAGTGGTCTCAGATCAAGGACCTATGCATCCTTCTGCACAGTTTCGATATGGTGACGAATATGTTTAGCGCTGACAATGCCATTATCAGCATGAGAATTCCAGTCATTTACATGCTGGAGCACACTCTAATCAGTATTCGGATTTAGGTGGTGGGACAAAAGGAAGGGGAGGAAGTACAGGAGGATTCATATGTGGAAGGGATACCGAGATCTACAAGGTCCAGACTTTCAGCATCACCAAGGTGGCAGGCATGGGACGCTGGGGGAGAGGGATTAACAAGGGCGCATGGTAGCAGCCAAACTGTTGAGGAAGGTGCAGGAACCCAAGAAGAAATGGAGGACGAACTGTTGATGGGCATGGATGACTCAGCAGATAAGGGAGACCTTGGTCAAATTTCGGATGTTCGAGGTTGTAGGGAGATGTCAGAGTAAGGCGGGCTTTACACGCTGCGACATCGCTAGCATTGGCTAGCGATGTCCAGCGCGATAGCAGACGCCCCCATCGTACATGCGATATATGGTGTTTGCTGCCGTAGCGAACATTATTGCTACGGCAGCTTCACATGCACATACCTGCCCTGCGACGTCGCTGTGACTGCCGAACAATCCCTCCTTCAAGGGGGAGGTGCGTTTGACGTCACCGCGACGTCACTAAACGGCCGGCCAATAGCAGCAGAGGGGCGGAGATGAGCGGGAGATAACATCCCGCCCACCTCCTTCCTTCCGCATAGCTGGTGGACGCAGGTAAGGAGATGTTTGTCGTTCCTGCGGCTTCACACACAGCGATGTGTGGTGCTGCAGGAATGACAAACAACATCGTATCTGCAGCAGGAGCGACATTATGAAAATGAACGACGTGACACAGATCAGCGATTTTTGTCACTTTTGCGCATGTTCGTCGCACCTAGGCTTTACACGTTGCAATGTCGCTACCGGCGCTGGATGTGCGTCACTAACGATGTGACCCCGATGATATATCAGTAGCGATGTCGCAACGTGTAAAGCCCCCCTAAGGAAGCACGGTTATTACCTCACCGGCACAAACACAGCAAGGACTTGGTCCGCATGGATGCGCAAGACACATGAGCGCCTTCTTGCTGCACTACCTACAACATGACCCTCGGATTGTCCGAATTAGAAGTAATGCTGACTACTGGGTTGCCACACTCTTAGATCCCCGGTACAAGTCAAAATTTGCCGAAATAATTCCAGCCATAGAAAGGGACGCACTTATGCAGGAGTATCAGCAGAAGCTGTTATGCAATCTCAGCTCGGCTTTTCCACCAAACACCAGTGGTGCACAGAGTGAATCTCCCAGTTGTAACTTGCCAAGCATGGGACTGTCGAGTCATCATCAGTCAAATCGTGACAGCAAAATCGTATCTGGTAGTAGATTGGAGCCTTGCTCATTTTGGGCTTCCAATCTTGAAAAATGGCCTGAGCTCACCACTTACGCCTTGGACATTTTGTCGTGTCCCACAGCCAGCGTTGTCTCGGAATGTGTCTTCAGTGATGCTGGGTGTGTGCTGACAGATAAGCGCATGCGTCTGTCCAGTGACAATGTGGACAGACTAACGTTCATCAAGATGAACAAGTCATAAATCAGCAAGGACTTTGCTACCCCTGTGTCATCCTGGGGAGAGTAAAGGCTGGCGTATTTTTGAATGAGCTTGATGCAAATCTACATGTCAAGTTGCAACTGGGGCACAGGTGATGCCACTGAAGTGGTGTGTGTGGCCCAATTTTTGGAAAAAAGGGAGACTCTGCTTGGAGTCCCCTTGCTGTGTTTTTAAAAATGTTCCAAGATGAACAAGTCATGGTTCAGCAAGGACTTTGCTACCCCTGTGTCATCTTGGGGAGAGTAAAGGCTAGAATTTTTTAATGTGCTTGATGCAAATCAACATGTCCAGTTTGCAACTGGGGCACAAATTATGCCACTGAGTGGTGTGTGTGGCCCAATTTTTGGAAAAAAGGGAGACTCTTCTTGGAGTCCCCTTGCTGTGTTTTACATGATTTTAGAATGGCATGACATGCCTATATCTGTGTCTCCTCCTCTTTTTATTCGTCCATCTCTTTTGTTTCCGCATTAGTATATGTCCTTGTCACTTTTCTATGTGTTTTTGGTGTCTTGTGAGTTGCTTGTCACCTTTTGGACACCTTAGAAGGTGTTTTCTATGGGTTTGTATGTGTTTGCCTGCCATTGTTTTCAATGGGGTTCGAATGGGTTTGTCGAACGTTCACCGAACTTGCTCGCAGTTCGACGAACCAAACCAAACTCGAACGCTAGGGGGGTGGCTCATCTCTAGTCAGGAGAGCCACGAGCTACCATGCATTGAGAACCAAGATTGGACCAATTTGCACAGACATCTGAATGAGCCATAATGCATGTCAATGTAAACAGATCCTACACATGTCTACTAGTGAAGGATGGACCTGGACTGTAAAAGTCTGGATCTGAGCAGTTTCAAACTTACCCGAGTGCCAGGCCCGGACTGAGAATTCTCAGGGAATTCTGGCTAATGATCTGGATCCGGAACTTGGGAAATAAAGAAAAAATAAAGGAAAAATAAAGAAATAAGAATGAAGCATGCGGTTCATACTTACTGAGGCTCCAGCGTGGCTGTAACTACTCCTGCAGCCGCTCATTCTTCTTCTGGGGCTGCTTATCTATATGCACTGCTTTCCCCACAGTACCGGCATCTGTGATTGGTTGCAGTCAGATGCACCCCCAGCCTGTGTAAAAGCGTCTGACTGAAAACAATTATAGGCGCTGTTAGTGGGTCACTATCATGGTGTAAACATAAATAAATTAAATAATTGGAGTAGGGTCCCCCCATATTATGATACTCAGCCCAGATAAAGTATAAGGCTACAGGCTGCAGCCCCCAGCCATGTGCTTATCTTGGCTGTGTAACAAAATATGAGGAACTGCATGTGGCTTTTTTGCTTGTTTTAATTATTTAAATAAATAATTACAAAAAAAACTGTGTGCGGTCCTCCTACCCAGCCATGATAAAGCAAAACAGCTGGGCGCTGGTATTCTCAGGCTGGGGAGACCCATGCTTATTGGGCACCCCCCAGCCTAAAAAATAGCAACCTGCAGCCATCCGTAACTGTCGCAACCATTAGATGTGACAAGCCAGGCATTTTACTCATATCTTCCCAATTGCCCTGGTGTGGTGGCAATCAGGATATTAAGGGTTTAATGGCAGCTCAAAGCTGGCACTAAGCCCTAGATTAGTAATGGGAGGCATCTATGAGACCCCCATTACTAATCTGTAAGTGAAAAGAAATAAACACAAATGCCAAAAAAATCTTTTATTTGAAATAAAACATACAGTACCACGATCATTTCAGCTCTGCTACATCTGGAGCTCATAGCAAGCACTATAGAACATGACTGCCCGCTGTGAGCTTCAGACAGAGACTGAGTGAGCTGCATGATCAGCAGTGATATCACTCAGGTGATTTGCGGTCACAGCTGGAGGTTCCCACGGTTCTCTGTTACAGCAAATCACCTGAGTGACATCACAAATGATCACATGGCTCATTCATTCTCTGCCTGAAGCTCACAGTGAGTGGTCATTGTTCGGGTTCTCAAATCCCTTCTGGAGGAACAGGAGACAATGGGTACTTACAAATTACCCTATTTTATTAAAAAGAGATCAACTGCCTTTCCACCTCTGTCGGCCTACCTTGCTGTTGACCTTTTTACGAAAATGGTGACTCAAGTATTCAGAAAACTATCCACCAAATGTACACATGACAATCTTAACAGTCAACAGCAGGCTCTGAATGAATTAAAATCTGTGAGTGATGTTGTCATTAAGCAGGTTGACAAGGGTGGAAAGGGTGGAAATGTGGTCGTATGGTTTACAGATAAGTATGAAGCATTTAAACAATTGAATGATGTTTCCTGTTATACAAGGCTTCATAATAACCCCATGAGTAGGTTTCAAAAAGAGCTTAATGATTTACTATATTTTTCACGAGAAGACTATAATCCCAAAAACTGTTCTTGAAAGGTTGATCTTTATCTATTAAACTATTTATGTTTTGCCAAAAGTGCATAAAAATATGGAATGCCCACCAGGTAGACCCATTGTTGCCAGCAATAATACTTTGTGCAAAATAGTGTGCAGATTTTTAGTTTATTATCTAAAAACCCTCATACATTCAGGATTCTACCAAATCCCTCAATACATTGGAAGGCATTACATTTGAATCAGATGTGGTGATGGCTACCGCTGATGTGGAGTTTCTATACACAGCTATTACCCATGAGAATGGCATTGTGGCTGTTGATTTTTATTTAACATCTGCTGATTTGGATAGCCAACCTGTGAATCTCCTGATTCTACTACTCAGGTTTATTCTTACTCACATTTTTTTTCTTTTCAAGGGCCATTTCTATCTCCAGGACAGGGGAGTCGAAAAGGGGGCGTCTTGTGCGGCCTCATATGCGAACCTCCTTCTTAGATACTGGGCACTCAAATTGGGCGCTCAATTTTCCCGAAAATGATTCTGGTGCAATCCACATGTGGTTGCGCTTTATTGATGAGATTTTCTTAATTTGGCAGGAGGAGATGCACCAGTTGGATTGTTTTACGCCACAGCTTAATGATAATGTGAATAACATACAGCTTACTTATACTTTCAGCACAGAAAGAATAGAATATTTGGAGGTGCAAGTATCTAAAGAAAATGATGAGTCACTTAAAACTGACATCTATCTCAAAAAGACGGCAGTAACTTCCCTCCTAAGTGCAAAGTCTTTGCATCCCACACAGGTAATTAACTCAATTCTAAATGGGTAGTTCCTGCGGGCACACCGGATCTGCTCTAATGAGATATTATTTAAGAAACAAGCTGGCGACCTTAAGAGACGTTTCAAAGGGCGTCAATATAAAAAGACATCTATTGCACAGGGTTATTTAAGAGCTAAAAGCACCCCACAGGATGAATTATTAAAACCACGTTTAAAAAAAAAAAAGCTGTGATCAAATTTAGTGCATCCCTTCTTACCATGCACAATGGAGTGAAATCTCGAACATAGTTGAAAAATATTGGCTCATACTCCTAGTCCAAATAGGGGTCCAAAATGGGCTTCTTTTTCCTGTGGGGGGTGTGGTGCCTGCCCATAAATAAATCAGGTGTTCAACTTTTGTGACTCTTCAAATTCAAAGACTTATAAAATTGTCCAGTTCATTAATTGTTGATCCAGTGTTATCATATACTGGGCAAATTGCCATTGTGGACTTATATATGTGGGACTCACCTCCCGCAAGTTCAGAGTCCAAACATTAGAGCATATTTGTGACATTAAAGATGCTGCTAAAGCTCAAAAACTGAGGGATATTGCAGAACTCAAAAATATCGCTAAACATTTAGAAAAAAGCATAACTGCAATTGGCGTTTGTGGAGATTTTGAGGCATTGACAAAGTTCATCTGGGGATGAGAGGTGGGGATTTTAATAATCACCTACATAAAGAAGAGGCCCGTTGGATTACACTACACGATACTGTGAAGCCAAGGGGTCTGAATGATATGGTCAGTTTCAGGCACTTCCTTAGATAGGTTGCTCCATGCACGACGTTGTACTAGACGTTTTGGAGTTCTTTGTGCTGAACGTTATTGCTTTTTATGTTTTTTAATATTTTTTCTTTTTAATTTTGTACAGAACCTGGCTGTGTTGTCTTGCCATTATATGATCAATCAACAGAAATTGCCGCAGCTACCCACCCCTGGGCATCAGCCGTTGCTTATGTATACGGCAGACGGTAATCCTCCACATACACTGGGCAGGTGGTGCTTATCCCAAGCAAAAAAAAGTTCCTGGATAGAGTCCGACAATAGAGATAGGGCAGCAATCACCAGCGTCCAGTAAAAAAGACTTTATTTATTCATGGTGCAGGTAAAAAAGCAGGAGCAGAGTCGACAGCAGGGCCCCCTCATGGACGACAGCCGTTTCGCGTGTACTCACTCAGGTCCCGAGGAAGCGTGAGTACACGCTAAACGGCTGTCGTCCACGAGGGGGCCCTGCTGTCAACTCTGCTCCTGCTTTTTTACCTGCGCCATGAATAAATAAAGTCTTTTTTACTGGACGCTGGTCAGTGCTGCCCTATCTCTATTGTTGGACTCTTGCCATTATATGAACTGTGGATTAATACTTTTTTGGAAGAATACCACTAGGGGACAACATCGCTCCACTACAAGAAAAATGTACTTACTGTATTGTAACAAGAATATATTGATTGTGCAAGATATACTTATCTATGTATGTCCATATCTATATATATAATTGCCTTATTCTGTCTGTCTGTCTGTCTGTCTTGCTCCAAAATTGTGTCCTTACGGTGACACAAAGCTGATTGGCCGCTGGGCTCGCCATGGCACCGCCCCCCGCACAGATTGGCCGCTCGCCTCGCCTTGGCTCCGCCCCCCCACGGATTGGTCGCTCGCCTCGGCCTGGCCCCGCCCTCCGCATGGATTGGCTGCTTGCCCCGGCCCTCCGCACGCATCGCCAGGCATAACCTTGCGCTGCTGGGATCGTGATGGAGCCAGTGAACGCTGGTAACCATTATACACATCGGGTAACTAAGGTCCCTTAGTTACCCGATGTGTATCATAGTTACCAGTGTACACCGGCTCCGTCACGATCCCAGCAGCGTCAGACATAACCTTGCGATGCTGGGATCTTGACGGAGCCAGTGAACGCTGGTAACCATTATACACATCGGGTAACTAAGGTCCCTTGGTTACCCGATGTGTATCATAGTTACCAGTGTACACCGGCTCCGTCACGATCCCAGCAGCGCCAGACATACCCTTGCGATGCTGGGATCTTGACGGAGCCCGTGAACGCTGGTAACCATTATACACATCGGGTAACTAAGGTCCCTTAGTTACCCGATGTGTATCATAGTTACCAGCGTACACCGGCTCCCGGTACACATGTGCAGGGAGCCGGCATTATACTCCTCTCCCCCCAGGACTACTCCTCCTATTATAGTCCTCCTATTATACTCCTCTCTGAGTATAATAGGAGAACTATTATAGCATGGGGGATGTAGCACGATGGGGGATGTAGCACGATGGGGGGTGCGCAGCATGGGGGATGGAGCACGATGGGGGGTGCGCAGCATGGGGGATGTAGCACGATGGGGAGTGCGCAGCATGGGGGATGTAGCACGATGGGAAGTGCGCAGCATGGGGGATGGAGCACGATGGGGAGTGCGGAGCATGGAGGATGGAGCACGATGGGGAGTGCGCAGCATGGGGGATGGAGCATGATGGGGAGTGCGCAGCATGGGGGATGGAGCACGATGGGGGGTGCGCAGCATGGGGGATGGAGCACGATGGGGAATGCGCAGCATAGGGGATGGAGCACGATGGGGGGTGGGCAGCATGGGGGATAGAGCACGATAAGGGGTGCGCAGCATGGGGGATGGGGCATGATGGGGGTGCGCAGCATGGGGGATGGAGCACGATGGGAGGTGCACACCTCCCCCCAACACACACACACACACAACACACCACACACACACTAAGAACCACAAACACCGCCATACACAGACACCCACACACACAGACAACGCCGCACACACACAACACCCAACACACAAACACCGCGGCATACATAAATATACGCACATACCGCACAACACACACATTGCACAAAACATACCTCCCCCCAAAACACACCA
The DNA here is from genome assembly GCF_048569485.1 of Anomaloglossus baeobatrachus. Classification (NCBI taxonomy): domain Eukaryota; kingdom Metazoa; phylum Chordata; class Amphibia; order Anura; family Aromobatidae; genus Anomaloglossus; species Anomaloglossus baeobatrachus. The sequence goes on along the minus strand of NC_134356.1, from coordinate 105,829,322 downwards.
CACCCACACAAACCGCGCAACACACACACACACAACGCTACAGACACACAGCGCTCCACAAACAATGCAACACACGCAACACACATACAACACCGCTCTCACCCCCCGCCACACCCAGACAACACCCAGAACATGTACAGCCCCTACACAAACACTTGGTAACTACACACAACAACATCTATATATATATATATATATATATATATATATATATATATATATATATATATAACAAAAATCATACATGAACTACACAATACGTAAATTCTAGAATACCCGATGCGTAGAATCGGGCCACCTTCTAGTATAATATATAAGGATGTTATTGTATATTGTGGGGTTTTAATATGATGCCCTCCCAGTATCCCTGTATAACGCTCACTGAGGCACGGCAAGCGTGGATGTGTGAACCCACTAGACCCTGCGGTAGCTGACCACAAGCAGGACAAGAGAGAGCACAGATGGTGAGCAATAGACAAGGTTTATTGATAATCCTTAAACAGGAAAGGAGTACGAGGGTGACTGGGAGAGGATCCACCGGACCATGCACTGGACTCCCCTGAAGGAGCAACCGGACCAAACCCCTATACAGGGGCTGTCCGACCCAACCCCAGGAGGACTAAATGCACGATCTCCAAGACAATGGTTACGACTCACCGCACAACGTGCGAAGACACGGCAAACGTGAAGGTTCAGTGGAAGTGGAAGTGGCTCCACCGGATGCGGCACCGCTGATACAACAAGGCTCTGTGGACGTGGAACCACAAGTGGAGCTTGAGACCAAGAAGGAGGCACAGCTTACGGGTCCTTTTGGCAACAAAGAAGCAGCAGTTCTGGAGGCACAGCAAACACGAGTTAATCTAAGGATAGGAAATGACACGTTAGTAAGAGGCACAGGAAGAGGTACGCAGCGCGACTCCTACACTAACAACATACCTAACGATAGGAAATGTTGCCCGAGCACTTCCCATAAGGGGAGAGTGCTTTATGTATACAGGGCTGCTCAGCAATAGGCTAGGAGGGAATTGCACTCAGAACAGCTCAGTACTAACAGGACCTGCGATGATATCAGAGGGAGGGGAGGAGTCAGAGATTACATGAATTTTAGTGCATGCAGGATTCTGCAGTGTTACTATGAATGCAGGAGAGCAGGGAGTGCACGTGGGCTGCGTCAGCTTGCTGGAAATGGTAAATACAGAACGGACAGAAGCCGTTTCAGCCCTGATGACACTGCAGAAACGTCCCCGGTCTCCATGGCCAGTGGGAACCAGAGTCACAGCACTTGGGGACAGCACAGGACGGGACATGACACCCCGATCCAATGTGGTAACTTCTGCTCCCTGCCGCTGCACATGCCAGTTGTCTCCTCCTTCCCTATGCCTGGCATCCAATCGGTTCTTCATGCATGCACACCCCGACTTCCGGGATGCTGGGAGCAGCAGTGGATGGATATTGGGCAGAAGGTGCTATTGGAGGGGGAACTTTGTTTTTGGCTATATAACTTGCCAGTTCCACTGTCACTGCACCACCTGACGAAGTTGGGGTGAAACGCACGTTGAGGTGCAGGGCGGTGCGATCTTTATAGTGCTCATGGCTGCTGCTGGTGGGTACTAGGGACATTGTGCCCCATTTTTCTACTGTCCACCAAATAGTATGTTTATCTTCATACCCACAGAGAGTGTTTTACATGAGGATCCCAGGATATTAGTACTGTCCAGTATTCATAATATTGTAATATTTATATTTGTGTTCGGATATTTCCCAATGATATTGAATGCTAAGTGTATTCCTCAATACCTGGTAATTCATCCATTATTTATGCTGGGACATCTGTGCAATAGCAATTATTCATATGTGGGGTCTATTCTGAGTATACCAAATTCTGATACTGTGGTTGAATTTCTCACTGTGTTGGAGGTATTTATTTTCTCTTGACCATTATTCATCATCGCACTGTCCTGTTTTGGTATGAGTGTTTTTAAGGCAATCTTTGTTTTTTGTTTTGTGTTTATAATAAGAAATTATATTTTGGAGTATAATTTTCTATTTAAATATTTATTGAGTATTATGTTACAACTCAAGTCATTTGTATGGATCTTGATATTCATGTGGTATCCAACTGACTATAACACCTGGTTCTCAATAATAGCCTAATGTTTTTACAGCATATCACAAAAGTGAGTACACCCCTCATATTTCTGTATATATTTTATTATATCTTTTCATGGGACAACATTAAACATGTGACACTTTGATGCAATGTAAAGTAGTCAGTGTACAGCTGTCATGGGAGTGTCACGGGTGACAGACAGTCATGTGGTTTCTGGCAATAGAAAGTCACAGTGTATGGCTGCAAAAAATGCTCCCTGACTTTCTGTTGTTCCTGCTGTTAGTATTCATTGTACTAAGTAGCTTTCCTACTGGATCCTCATTTATTCTCTTCAGGACCAAGGGGAGTGCTCCTTCCATCCAGTTGATGATTATTAGTATTCCCTTTCTGCATAAATACTTCCATCTTCCCTGGACTTGTGCTGCTGATATTATTCAGTTCACTCAGCTTTGGTTGCAAGTAGGAGGCTTGTACTCATCTGTTGTATCATTGCTCTAACTTTGCTCAACTTCTACCTAAGTCATCTGTAGATAAGTAATTCATGCACTTTCCCCCCGTGTGTCCTTCATGTGTCTTCCATAGTGTTTAGTGGGGTTGAAAAAGAGCTCATTCCATCCATTCCCTATTTATGCTTCAGCACTAGGGTCAGGTCTCCGGCTCAGTGCATAGGTGCGAAACCTATCTAGGGTTGTGCGGGACACCAGGGACCAGCGGTCAGTTTATTCAGAAGTCACCATTTCCCTCTTCCCTAGACACAGGGTTTCCCTTCCCATTTTCCGTTTGCTTGTTACTTCCCCGTACCTAGCATGACAACAGCTTGGGTAACAGTGTAAATTTGGTGTGCACTCTAAATAACTCAACATACAGCTATTAATATCAAAACCACTAGCGACAAAATGAGTACACCCCTAAGTAAAAATGAAATGGACAAACTGTGCCCAAAATGTCAATATTTTGTGTGGCCACCATTATTTTCAAGCACTGCCTTAACTTAATTGGGCATAGAGTTTATTAGAGCTTCAAAGTTTGCCACTGTAATCCTCTTCCACTCCTCCATGACAATATTATGAACGTGTTCTGAGTGGAAGCTGTCTTGTTAAACCGCTGTATGGTCCTGTGGACTGTACTGCAGCTCAGTTTCAGGATGTTGGCAATCTTCTTATAGCCTAGGCCATCTTTATGTAGAGTAATCATTCTTTTAATCAGATCCTCAAAGACTTTTTTGTCACGAGGTGCCATGTTGACCTTCCAATGACCAATATGAGAGGGTGAGCGATAACACCAAATAGAACAACCATGTTCCCCATTTACACCTGAAACCTTGTAATACTAAAAAGTCACATGACATCAGTGAGGGAAAATAGCTAGTTGGGAACAATTTGTCCATTTTCACTTAGGGGTGTACTCACTTTTATTGCTAGTGGTTTATATATTAATGGCTCTGCATTGAGTTATTTAGAGGGAACTCCAAATTTATACTGTTATACAAGCTGGACCCTGACTACTTTACATTATATCAAAGTGTCATATCTTCAGTGTAGTCTAATGAAAAGATATAATAAACTATTTACAAAAATGTGAGGGGTGTATTCACTTCTGTAATATATTCTGTGCATCATAAAAGAAAAGGAAAGTTTTCTGGAATATATAATGTTGTTTAGGATATCAGTTGCAAGGGATTTTGATATTTGAGGGAATTATAGTTGTTCCAAATAGACCATCTTATGTTATATTTGGGAAAAGTATTGTTCCTTATAAAAAAGGAGAGTTCAAAAATATTATATGTAAAAGTTTTTCAATTATTTCTGATAGGAATGGATTTTTTCTTGTGTCTCCAGTTAGTTGCTATTGCTATTTTGTAATGAGAAACTTGAGCACATATTGATCTAACTATACATGGTAATTTATCTAGAAAGTATGGCAACATGAGATAAAAAAGGAATATTCAGATTACACAAATTATTGAAGATATTGAACACCTCGATCCACACAGTTTACATTTTTGGACAGTTCCATTGTATATGTAATAAGCTACCTTTAAGTCCACAATTTCTTCACCACATCTCTGATTTGGAAAAGCTTCATGGAGTCCTACAGGTTGAAGTACCACTTGGATAGTGTTTTATAATAGGATTCATGCACATTAGCATTAAGAAAAGATAGAGTAGGCTATTTGATTGCCTTGTTCCAATTTTCTGGAGAGAAATGAAAACCTAATTCTTTATCACAAATAAGTATAAAATTATGTTTAGAAAAAAGTGTATCCATATTGAAGATGGAATATACATATTTGGTGTTCCAAATTAATTTATTTTCTGAATTGTTTATTAAGGAGAACAATACTTGTGGGAGATTTAAAGGAAAGTTGTAGCTGTTTCTTAAATATTTCTTGATTTCTAGAAAAGTGTATTATTCTTCTTTTAGTAGATTGTATTTTATGTACAGTATAGGTGATGAAAGTTATAAAAATATTCTTTTTTATTTCCTTTTTTTATTTGAAAAATTAATTTTATTCTTATCCCAAATTTTATATGGGATAGCAATTTTAATTTGAATATAGGGATTTTTTTTTTTATTTCACTATGGAAGTATCTAACTTACAATGTTTGTATAAGTTTCCAAGCTAAAACTGAACTTCTAATAATTGGGTGAAGAGGTGGATCTAAAGATTGATTTGGCATCTGAGAAAAAAAACAAATAGAGATGACAGGGGACTATCAATAATAAATTATTTTTCTAGATGAATGCAAGAAAAATGACTCAGTTGCTTTAAAAACCAAGTGCTACTTTGTAAGATTAAGTTAGCATGATAAGTACTATTATTAGAAACACTAGAACTCCAAATAAACTTTCTTAATTGTCTTTGCAGATTATTTATCTAGGTGTCTGAAATAAATATTTTAATAGAGAGGAAAGAATAAAGGTGCTTAAGAAAAGGTAGCATTTTATAGCGGGTTATTGTCACCAGCCATGTGGAATCTGTTTTCTCCATTTGGGAAATTTCTTCTAGTAGATTTTCATAAAGAGCAGATAAATTAGTATCTAGGATTTTATACCAGGTTTAGTAAGTTTTATTCCTAAATAGAAATGAGTGAACCGGTCACGGCTTGGCTCGAGTTCGGTTTGCCGAACGGAGGTCTCGTTTGAGTTCGGTTCGGCGAACCGCTCGAACCGCATAGGAAACAATGGGAGGCAATCACAAACACATACAAACACCTAGAAAACACCCTCAAAGGTGTCCAAAAGGTGAAAAACAACTCACAACACAACACAAACATATGGGAAAGTGACAAGAACAAATTCTCATGCGAAAACAAAACAGCGTTACAAGGAAAAGAGGATGAGACACAGATATAGGCATGGCATGCCCTTCTAAAATCATGTAAAACACCGCAAGGTTACTCCAAGTGGAGTCTCCCTTTTTTCCAAAAATTGGGCCACACACACACCCACCCCTTCAGTGGCAGCACTTGTGCCCCAGTTGTACACTTCACAGTTAGATTTGCATCAAGCACATTCAAAAATACGCCATACTTAACTGTCCCCAGGATGACACCGGGGTAGGTAGCAAAGTCTTTGCTGAACCATGACTTGTTCATCTTTGCTCCTTTTAAAAAACACATCAAGCAAGGGTTACTCCAAGCGGAGTCTCCCTTTTTTCCAAAAATTGGGCCCCACACACACCCACCCCTTCAGTGGCAGCACTTGTGCCCCAGTTGTACACTTTACAGGTAGATTTGCATCAAGCACATTCAAAAATACGCCATCCTTAACCATCCCCAGGATGACACCGGAGAAGGTAGCTAAGTCTTTCCTGATCCCAGCTCTGTTCATCTTGGATCATTTTTAAAAACACTGTAAGCAAGGGTTACTCCAAGCGGAGTCTCCCTTTTTTCCAAAAATTGGGCCCCACACACACCCAACCCTTCAGTGGCAGCACTTGTGCCTCAGTTGTACACTTCACAGGTAGATTTGCATCAAGCACATTCAAAAATACGCCATACTTAACCGTCCCCAGGGTGACACCGGGGTAGGTAGCTAAGTCTTTCCTGATCCCAGCTCTGTTCATCTTGGATCATTTTTAAAAACACTGTAAGCAAGGGTTACTCCAAGCGGAGTCTCCCTTTTTTCCAAAAATTGGGCCCCACACACACCCACCCCTTCAGTGGCAGCACTTGTGCCCCAGTTGTACACTTCACAGGTAGATTTGCATCAAGCACATTCAAAATCCACAAACATTTACTCTCCCCAGGATGACTCAGGGGTAGTAAATTCCTTGTGGATCCATGACTTGTTCATTTTGATGAACGTTAGTCTGTCCACATTGTCACTGGACAGACGCGTGCGCTATCTGTCAGCACACACCCAGCAGCACTGAAGACACGTAAGTGGAGAGCTCTGGCCATTTTTCAAGATTTGAAGCCCAAAATGAGCAAGGCTCCATTTGCAAAGTCTTGGCATCGATGTTCATTTGGAGATACAGTTAGGTCCAGAAATATTTGGACAGTGACACAATTTTCGCGAGTTGGGCTCTGCATGCCACCACATTGGATTTGAAATAAAACCTCTACAACAGAATTCAAGTGCAGATTGTAACGTTTAATTTGAAGGTTTGAACAAAAATATCTGATAGAAATTGTAGGAATTGTACACATTTCTTTACAAACACTACACATTTTAGGAGGTCAAAAGTAATTGGACAAATAAACCAAACCCAAACAAAATATTTTTATTTTCAATATTTTGTTGCGAATCCATTGGAGGCAATCACTGCCTTAAGTCTGGAACCCATGGACATCACCAAACGCTGGGTTTCCTCCTTCTTAATGCTTTGCCAGGCCTTTACAGTCGCAGCCTTCAGGTTTTGCTTGTTTGTGGGTCTTTCCGTCTTAAGTCTGGATTTGAGCAAGTGAAATGCATGCTCAATTGGGTTAAGATCTGGTGATTGACTTGGCCATTGCAGAATGTTCCACTTTTTTGCACTCATGAACTCCTGGGTAGCTTTGGCTGTATGCTTGGGGTCATTGTCCATCTGTACTATGAAGCGCTGTCCGATCAACTTTGCGGCATTTGGCTGAATCTGGGCTGAAAGTATATCCTGGTACACTTCAGAATTCATCCGGCTACTCTTGTCTGCTGTTATGTCATCAATAAACACAAGTGACCCAGTGCCATTGAAAGCCATGCATGCCCATGCCATCACGTTGCCTCCACCATGTTTTACAGAGGATGTGGTGTGCCTTGGATCATGTGCCGTTCCCTTTCTTCTCCAAACTTTTTTCTTCCCATCATTCTGGTACAGGTTGATCTTTGTCTCATCTGTCCATAGAATACTTTTTCAGAACTGAGCTGGCTTCATGAGGTGTTTTTCAGCAAATTTAACTCTGGCCTGTCTATTTTTGGAATTGATGAATGGTTTGCATCTAGATGTGAACCCTTTGTATTTACTTTCATGGAGTCTTCTCTTTACTGTTGACTTAGAGACAGATACACCTACTTCACTGAGAGTGTTCTGGACTTCAGTTGATGTTGTGAACGGGTTCTTCTTCACCAAAGAAAGTATGCGGCGATCATCCACCACTGTTGTCATCCGTGGACGCCCAGGCCTTTTTGAGTTCCCAAGCTCACCAGTCAATTCCTTTTTTCTCAGAATGTACCCGACTGTTGATTTTGCTACTCCAAGCATGTCTGCTATCTCTCTGATGGATTTTTTCTTTTTTTTCAGCCTCAGGATGTTCTGCTTAACCTCAATTGAGAGTTCCTTAGACCGCATGTTGTCTGGTCACAGCAACAGCTTCCAAATGCAAAACCACACACCTGTAATCAACCCCAGACCTTTTAACTACTTAATTGATTACAGGTTAACGAGGGAGACACCTTCAGAGTTCATTGCAGCCCTTAGAGTCCCTTGTCCAATTACTTTTGGTCCCTTTAAAAAGAGGAGGCTATGCATTACAGAGCTATGATTCCTAAACCCTTTCTCCGATTTGGATGTGAAAACTCTCATATTGCAGCTGGGAGTGTGCACTTTCAGCCCATATTATATATATAATTGTATTTCTGAACATGTTTTTGTAAACAGCTAAAATAACAAAACTTGTGTCACTGTCCAAATATTTCTGGACCTAACTGTAATCCTGTATCATCCTCTCCAGCCGTTGACTATGTGTCAGACTTGTTGTCTCTGGTGGCCTTGCAAAGGAGGGTCTAAAAAAATTATGAAAAGATTCAATAAAATTGCTGTTACCAGCACCAGATACGGTGCTACTGGTACGGGTAGACTGTTGAAGATGACGAGACCGTCCCATGTTTGTCAAGTTACAACTGGGAGATTCACTCCCTGCACCTGCACGGTTGTTTGGTGGAAAAGCCGAGCTAAGCTCGAGTAACAGCTTCTGCTGATACTCCTGCATACGTGCGTCCCTTTCTATGGCTGGAATTATGTCACAAAATTTGCACTTGTACCGGGGATCTAATAGTGTGGCAAGCCAGTAGTCATCATCACTTCTAATTTTGACAATACGAGGGTCATGTTGGAGGTAGTGCAGCAAGAAGGCGCTCATGTGTCTTGCGCAGCCATGCAGACCAAGTCCACGCTGTGTTTGTGGCATAGAGGTGGTAACCGTTCTTTCTTCCTCTGACATCTCCCCCCAACCTCTTTCAACAGAAATTTGACCAAGGTCTCCCTCATCCGCTGAGTCTTCTATGTCCATGGACAGTTCGTCCTCCATTTCTTCATGTTCTCCTGCACCTTCCTCAACATTTCGCCTGCTACTATGCGCCCTTGTTGATCCCTGTCCCCCATGGTCCCATGCCTGCCACGTTGGTGATGATGAACGTCTGGACCTTGGTGATGTTGTTGTGTCTTGCGCATATGAGTCCTCCTGTTGTTCCTCCTCTTCCTGTTGCCCCACCACCTGACTCCGAATAGTGTTTAGCATGTACTCCAGCATGTAAATGACTGGAATTGTCATGCTGATAATGGCATTGTCAGCGCTAAACAAATTCGTCGCCATGTCGAAACTGTGCAGAAGGGTGCATAGGTCCTTGATCTGAGACCACTCCATCAGGGTGATCTGCCCCACCTCTGCATCTCGTTGGCCCAGGCTGTACATCATGACGTATTGCACCAGGGCTCGACGGTGCTGCCACAGTCGCTGTAACATGTGGAGAGTCGAATTCCAGTGTGTCGGCACATCGCATTTCAGGCGATGAACCGGCAGGCCGAAAGACATCTGGAGCGATGCAAGTCGCTCAGCAGCGGTGTTTGAACGGCGGAAGTGAGCAGACAGTTTTCGTGCCCTGTTCAGAAGGCCATCTAGGCCGGGATAGTGTGTTAAAAATTGCTGGACAACAAGGTTCAACACGTGAGCCATACAAGGCACGTGTGTCACCTTGCCCAGGTGAAGGGCCGCACCCAGGTTTGCAGCATTGTCGCACACGGCCTTACCAGGCTGCAGATTGAGTGGAGACAACCATTTATTAAACTCAGTCTCCAGACCTGCCCACAACTCAGCCGCTGTGTGACTCTTATTTCCAAGACATTTCAAGCTAAAGACCGACTGATGCCGTTGTGCTCTGCTGCCAGCATAGTAATGAGGGGTGCGTGATTCCTTCTGCGCAGTTAGAACGCTGGTGGCCTGACCGGGCAGGCTTGGGGCAGAGGTGGAGGACCCAGACGAGGTGGAGGAGGCAGAAGCAGTGGCGGAACTTGGATAGACAGAGGATTGACACACAAGTCGTGGGGATGGCAAGACTTGTGCAGCAGACCCTTCACCATCTATCACCATAGTTACCCAGTGCCCAGTCTGCGACATGTAACGTCCCTGTCCCTGCTTACTGGTCCAAGTATCGGTGGTGAAATGCACCCGCTCACACATAGAGTTTATCAAGGAAGTGGTGATGTTGTGTGCGACATGCTGGTGTAGCGCAGGCACACCTTTCTTAGAGAAGTAGTGGCGACTGGGCATCTGGTATTGAGGCACAGCGACAGACATAAGGTCTCTAAAATCCTGTGTGTCCACCAGGCAGAAAGGCAGCATTTCGGTAGCCAAAAGCTTACAGAGGGATAAAGTCAACCTCTTAGCTTTGTCATGGGTCGCAGGAAATGGCCTTTTATTTGTCCACATCTGAGGGACAGAGATCTGGCTGCTGTGTGTAGACGGTGGTGAGTAGGGTGTCCCTGGAAAAATGCAGGTTTGTGAGGAAAGTGCAGGCGTAGACATGATGTTGCCTTCATCCAACGTTGGTGCTATCGATGTCTGAGAGAGCTGTACACACGCACTTGTTTCCCCTTCCAAACCAACTGACGACCTACCAAGCAAACTGCCTGTTGCGGTTACAGTGGTGGAAGTTGTGCGTGGAAAACCAGGTGTGACAGCTGTCCCCACAGTCATAGAAGATGAAGAGCGTGCGGATGCACTGGAAGGGGCAGGCGGTGGATGATTTGCTCCGCTAGGCTGCATTGCAGCACGGTGAGCTTCCCACTGGGACATATGATATTTATTCATGTGACGATTCATGGAAGAAGTTGTCAAACTGCTGAGCTTTTGACCTCTACTAACAGAATCACGACAAATTTTACAGATCACATAATTTGGGCGATCTTTTGCTATGTCAAAAAAGGACCAGGCTAGGCAAGGCTTAGAGGGCATGCGACCTGCTGATCTACCCCGACTAGTGCTCAGAGGCACAGTGGTGGCTGAGGATGCAGTTGTAGACGTGCTACCAGTACTCCGACTCTGTCCAGGAAGGCGCACGGTAACATCGTCGTCAGTTGCATCCTCCTCCACTGCCTCTGTTGACCTCCTCGAGTGCCTGACTGTGGGTTGACAGTAGGTGGGATCTAGAACTTCCTCATCAATTGTTGTGTTTGCACTCCCCTCACCCTCAGACCAAGCCTCTTCTTGTCCTGACCGAATATTTAAGTTGTCATCCCAATCTGGTATTTGCGTCTCATCGTCATCAGTATGTTCCTCATTGTCTATTACAACAGGTGTTTCAGTTTGTGAATAAGGGTCAACATTATGCTCAGAATCTTGTTCATCATGGCCTGAATCTGAGTCACAAAGGTTCTGGGCATCACTGCAGACCATTTCCTGGTCTGTACTCACTGTAGCTTGGGAGCAGACCTCTGATTCCCAGGCTATAGTGTGACTGAACAGCTCTGCAGACTCAGCCATCTCAGTTCCACCATACTGTGCAGGGCGGATGGAGACTTCAGAGCTGGGAGAAAGCAAGTGTGATTGGGATGACAACTCAGAGGACTGGTGTTTTTTGGATGCGGTAGTTGAGGTGGTGGAGAGGGCACTTGTTGGACCACTTGAGATCCATTCAAGCATTTTCTTTTTTTGGCCATTATCTACCTTTATTCCAGTTGTTCGTGTCCGTAAAAAAGGGAGCACATCGGATTGTCCACGGTAAGTAGTAGACATCTTACTTTTGCTGGAAGATGGTCTATTTTCAGCAGATGTTAATGGAGCTTTGCCACCTTCCCCATGGACAAACCCTTTTTTTCCTTTTCCAACACGCCTCTTCCCCTTTCCACCAGCATCTGTCATTTTGCCACTCATTTTGATTGCGACAAGATTGTGCACTTAAAATGTGGTAGTAAAAATTGAGAGGTGGTGTAGATTGCAGCAGTGGTCTAGCTTTATTAACAGCAGAATAAACAACAATAACTATCCCTGACAATGCAACTACGGCCCTTAAACTGGCAGCATAGTTTGCTAGTATAATGGCTTAGTAACAATGAGTTTGAGTGTGCAATGCAGAGGTGCTGCAAATAGCTTTGCACCAGTGGGACACTAATGGAAGTCCAACAGCCACTTTTAGGATGCCACTAAGTTTCCTCAGTGTTTGCTAGTATAATGGCTTAGTAACAATGAGTTTGAGTGAGCAATGCAGTGGTGCTGCAAATAGCTTTGCACCAGTGGGACACTAATGGAAGTCCAACAGCCACTTTTAGGATGCCACTAAGTTTACTCAGTGTTTGCTAGTATAATGGCTTAGTAGCAATGAGTTTGAGTGTGCAATGCAGAGGTGCTCCAAATAGATTTGCACTAGTGGGATACTAATGGAAGTCCAACAGCCACTTTTAGGATGCCACTAAGTTTACTCAGTGTTTGCTAGTATAATGGCTTAGTAACAATGAGCTTGAGTGTGCAAAGGGCAGGAGGGTACAGTGGCAGGGTCGTGGGTCAGTGTACAGGAAAAGAAGCCTCACTTTCTATCCCTCCTAATGGGGAAATGCAGCGAGGAAGTCCCTGACCTTAGCTACACAGACACTGTTATCTGTAGCTGTTAAAATCTGTTTCCACGGATCTGACTGTCACCTATGACTCTGAGCCTGCTGTTATTAGCCCTTACAAGGGCTAATAGAAACTTCTATCCCTATTCTGTATAGCGCTGTGTGTAGATCGTACACAGCAGTATCGGAGACAGGAGCTACGCCAGCGGTGACTGACACCCAGACGCAGAAGAGATAATGGCGTCCGGACGGGCAGATACTCATTTTTATAATGCAGGGACATGGGACATGGACATCCTATCACACATGTCGTTGCTTCTCTGGCTAAAAGTCCACTTAGCTGTGTGTGTGTCTGGGATTGGCTGACATGCTGTCCCGCCCCACAACACGCGCGCGCGCGCTTAGGGAAGGAAGACAAGGAAAAAAAAAAAATGGCGATCGCCACTATCCCAGCAGCAGTGATCTGAATGCGCTGTTCCCGCACACTATACGCTGAAATTTCATAATAGTGTGAGTGTCGCGGGCGGGGAGGAGGGTGTCAGCACACCGCGCTCACCCCTTCTGCTCGGGTCCGGCAGCTGCTCCTGGTGGCTCGAGCCGTAGGCCGGATCCCGGGGTTTCTCGAGCGACCCTCCTCGCCCGTGAGTGAAAGGGGGGTGTTTGTTGGGTGTGGGGATTGTTATAGTTCGTGACGCCACCCACGGTTGTGGTGATTGCACCACCGCTGCTCAGTGTGGGGGTCCCGGGGATGGTGATGCGGAGCAGCCAGGTGTTGTGTTGCCCCTCCGTGGGTAGGGGTTGGTGATCCCGGGGCCCAGTGAAGAGATGTAAAGTGTAGGGCCTGGAGGGCGCAGGGACGCGGGGGCAGCGCTGTGCCTTGCGGCACTGTGGTACTCACTCAGCCTGAGACTTGGACACAGTTTGTACGGTAAACCAAACGGCTGGTAGGACGGTCCCACAGACGGCTGCACCTGCACTCCCGGTAGGTGACGGTGATGTCTCTCTTCCTTGCACCTGTGTTGACTGATGGTAGCGGTGGATTCCCTCCGGTTACCCGCTCCCCGACTGCAATCTGGGCCGGAGGAGCTCTACACTTTGCCCGCAGGCGCTGGCCCTGGGGAAACTGGTGCCCTGGCGGTGGCGGTGTCTCCCCTGTAATGGTCGGGCTGTTGCCGTCAATCGGGACTTGGTTGCTGGGGGATCTACGTCCCCTTCACTGACGGATTTGGCAAATTGGGCGACTCCTAGCCTTGCCGGGGTCCGAGAGGCCCCTGCCCTGGTGCTGACTGTCCTTCGGAACACTGCTCCAGACCACCGGGCACACAGCCAACGGGGTCCTTCCAGGAACTTCCAAACGGTCCCCCTCCGAACAGTCACCGCCGTCGCTGACCTTGCTGTTCTAGCCCTACACAAAGCTGGGCTCTCAGGCTTTGCACACTCTCTGCTCTGTCACCACTTCTTGCTTTCCTCCTTTACTCCTTTTCTTTCCTCCACTTTCACTTCTTGGTTGTTTACTCTAGCCCTTCACTGGACTTCACTCTTCCCCTGCCCGGGGCTATCTGCCTGGTTTTCCCGCCTCCAGAGTTGTGAGCTCCTCGGTGGGCGGAGCCAACCGCCTGGCCCACCCCCTGGTGTGCATCAACAGACTCCTGGAGGAAGGCAACAAGGATTTCTGGTTAGCAGATGTGCCTACCTGGAGTGTGGGGTGTGGTGGTGTTGTGACCTGTGTCCCCTGGCTTGCCCAGGGCGACACATTCCCCCTTAGCAAAATGCAGACCGTCCGCGGGCTGCCGTCCTACACCGGTTTTATTTTTCTGTAAAAAGGGGATAACAGGGTTAAACAAACAATAAATGACATTTTTAATAACTTCTTCCCAAGACGGGAGGCACATTTACTTTTAACGTTGCAACGGTATACGGTTACGGTTTCCGCTCTCTCCCACCCAAGTAACCTGGCCCTGATGCTGCCCCTAAAACCCAGGCAGCACCCCTTGACCCACAGTCCAGCACACGGTACCCGAGCGGGATCTGTCCTTCCCCTCCAGAGGGTAGCCACCGGTTCCTTTGGTGGCTGGGCCCTGGCCTGCTCTGCTCATGGCCCTCCCTCCAACCTGCCTCTCCGGAGGCGGCATTGCGGAAACGGTAACGGTACCCAACATATTTACAAGCCACTAACGTTTCTGGTTGCCCTGCAGAGTTCACGGGCTTGTCCATGGATAGTTCCCATGCATAAACTTTTAACGGTCCCCACGGGGACAACGGTGCCGGCTCCAGCTGGTTGCAAATCAACAAACAAATCAGGTTACTTCTTCGGTGTGATCATTTTCATTTTGGCAAAACTTTCAAACTTTTTCAAACAAACAACCACTCCTTCACATTTGCGGACCCCTTTTCCTCATAGAACGGTCTCCCTGTACCTAAGTGGGGGTCTACCTAGGTTGGAACGGGTGGACCTTCGGGGCCCGGTGTCAGTGTTGCTAGACAGTGGGGTAGAGGGAACAATTGGTTCCTCCTCCCTGCTATAGTGTGGGGCAGGCGGAGGTATAGGGGGGCTGGGTACAGGTTCATCCCTGGGCACTGGCACTGGTTCTGGCTCACGATTAACCGCTTCCACTACTTCTTCATCCACGGGTTGTGGGAACAGTATCACTGGAAGTATCACCGCGCCGTTCTGTGTAGGCCAGTTTGCTGGGAAGTCACCCATTACAGTGTGGATTACCTCTGCTGCCTTCTCCACGGGTGAAGGAACCGGTACTTCAGCCTCTGCCTTCAACGCTGGGGGGCATTTTTTTAGATGGTCCCGGGAAACAGTGGCCAGGGTGCCCCCTTGGTCACGACTGATCTGGTAGGTCTTCCCATCTTCCCATGCTGTGGGTTGTATGACGTAAGGGACCTGCTCCCACTGATCATCCAGCTTGTGGGCTTTTCTCTTCCGTTTCAGCACCACATCTCCTGGCTGGAAAGGACCTGCGGGCGCCTTCTGATTGAACCGGTGCTCTTGCTGTTCTCGACTTCGACCGAGGTTTTTCTCCACATACTCCTGGATTTGCCGGTACTGTGCCCTCCTCCGACTTTCCCACTCTGCCGTTGAAGGGAGTGCTTCTGGGGCCTCCAACCCCATCTCCAGATCCACCGGCAGGCGGCCAGGCCGAGCCCTCATCAGATACGCTGGGGTGCACTTCGTCGAGCTGGATGGGATATTATTGTATATGTCGACCAAGTCGGGCAACTTTTCCGGCCACATGTTCCGTTCTTCCAGCGGCAGCGTCTTGAGGAGCCCCAGGACCAAGTGATTCATTTTCTCGCACATGCCGTTGGTTTGGGCGTGGTACGGAGTGGTCCGGATCTTCTTGCAGCCGTACAACTGGCAGAATTCGTGAAACACTTCTGCTTCAAAAGCCGGACCTTGGTCCGTCAGCACCTTCTCGGGGTACCCATGGGGTCGGCAGAAATAAGCCTGGAACGCTCGAGCAGCGGTTCGACCAGTTAGGTCCTTAACGGGGACTACCACCATAAATCTTGAGTAGTGGTCTACCATGGTCAATGCGTAGGTGTACCCACTTCGGCTAGGGGTGAGCTTGACATGGTCCAGGGCGACCAGTTCCAGCGGCTGATGGGTAACGATGGGATGTAATGGTGCCCTCTGGCTAGTCTCGTCCTTTCTCCTCAGTGTACAAGGACCGCACTCTCGGCACCAGGCTTCCACCGATTCCCGCATCCCACTCCAATAGAACCGCTCCCTCAACAGCATCTCCAGCTTCTTCCACCCGAAGTGGCCAGCACCATCATGGTACGCCCGCAGGACAGTAGCGACCTCAGCTTGAGGAACGATCAACTGGCATATTTTCTCATGGGTCTTTGGGTTGATCAGCTCACGGCACAGCCTCCCTTGGTGTAGGTAGAGCCGTTTTCGTTCTTTCCACAAGCGTTGGGCTTCGGCTGGAGCGCTAGGGTCCATTCCCATGGTGCCTTGTTCCACCAGAGTCTTGACAAGGCGGACAGCCGGCGCTTGGTCCTGGGCGTCCTGCCACTCTTGACTGGGCCGCGGGTCCAGATCCACCCTTTGCTGATATACTTGTACCTTCTCAGGAGGCGGCTGGTGAAACGCAGGCAACTCAATCTCCTCGAGGTCGTCACCCTCGCACCCCTCTTCTGACAAATGGGGCATCCAGGAGAGTGCATCTGCATTGATGTTGACACGACCAGCGCGGTACTTTATGGTGAAATCATAGTTGGCTAACCGGGCTACCCACCGCTGCTCCAGCGCGCCCAACTTGGCCGTGTTCAAGTGAGTCAGCGGATTGTTGTCCGTGAATGCGGTGAATTTTGCTGCCGCCAAATAGTGACGGAACCGCTCCGTGATAGCCCACACCAATGCCAGTAGCTCGAGCTTGAAAGAGCTATAGTTCTCAGGGTTCCTTTCGGTCGGCCGGAGTTTTCGGCTGGCGTAGGCGATCACCTTCTCCTTTCCATCCTGGACCTGGGAGAGGACCGCTCCTAGCCCCACATTACTGGCGTCCGTGTGGAGGATGAATGGGCGCCCGTAGTCAGGGTACGCCAGGACCTCTTCTCCGGTCAGGGCCGCCTTCAACTGGCAAAAGGACTCCTCATGCTTGTCCTCCCACGACAGTGGGGCTCCGACGGGTCTACCACCTTTGGTCTGTCCCACGAGGAGATTTTGCATGGGGGCGGCCATCTTCGTGTACCCCTTTATAAAGCGCCGATAGTACCCCACCAGACCCAAAAACTGCCTTACCTCCCTCACGGTAGTGGGCCTCGGCCAGCTTTGGATAGCAGTGATCTTCTCAGGGTCGGGGGCGACACCATCCGCACTCACCACATGCCCTAGATATTGCACCCTGGGTTTCAGCAGGTGGCATTTTGAAGGCTTCAACTTCATCCCGTACTTAGCAAGGGACGCGAACACCTCGGCCAGGTGCTCCAGATGGGCTTCATACGTCTGGGAATAAACAATCACATCATCCAAATACAGCAGGACGGTCTCGAAGTTTAAATGTCCCAAACAGCACTACATCAGCCGTTGGAAAGTCCCGGGGCATTGCACAGCCCAAATGGCATGCTATTGAATTCGCAGAGTCCCATCGGGGTGGTGAAGGCGGTCTTCTCCCGGTCCTCCGGGGCCACGGCCACTTGCCAGTATCCGCTGGTGAGGTCAAGGGTCGAGAAGTAGTTTGCAGTTCTCAGTGCAGCCAAAGACTCTTCGATACGAGGCAACGGATAGGCATCTTTATGGGTTATCTGGTTGATCTTCCGGTAGTCCACACACATCCGCATGGTACCATCCTTCTTCTTGACCAGTACCAACGGAGCGGCCCAGGGACTACAGCTGTCCCGAATAACCCCTGCCTCCTTCATATTCTTCAACATATCTTTGGCACACTGGTAATGTGCAGGGGGAATAGGTCTATACCTCTCTTTGATAGGGGGATGTTCTCCCGTGGGAATGTGGTGTTGGACCCCCTTAATCTGCCCAAAGTCTAGGGGGTGCTTACTGAAAACCTGTTCGTACTCCTGCACCACCCTGTGTACCCCTGCCCTGTGATGTGTAGGGGTATCATCAGTGCCTACATGGAGCTGTTGGTGCCACTCCTTTGTGTCCCCCTGGGGTGGGGAAGTGTTGGTGGTAGGTGGGAGTGTGGCTGGACTGGCTTCCTGGATAGTGTGAGGGTCCAGGGTGAGCAGCTTGGCAATGGTGGCATACCGGGGGAGCCTGACTTCTTCCTCCCCACAGTTCAACACTCTCACGGGCACTCTCCCTTTCTTCACATCCACCACCCCTCGGGCGGCTACTACAGTGGGCCAGTGCTCGGAAGGCATGGGCTCCATCATCGCAGGGTAGTCACGCCCCTGAGGCCCTACCGCTGCCCTACACCAAATCATCATCTCACTCCTAGGGGGCACAGTCAATGGAGCAACATCCATCACTCTCACTCCACCAATCTCCCCTCCGGTTGAGCTTACATGCTGGCGGTACATCAGGGCGCGGATCTCACGCTGCACAGCCCTCTGCCGGCTCCCCGCCGCCGTAGCGGCTAGCTGTTGCAATAGGTTCAACACATCAGCCATGCAGTGTTCCATCACATTGGTTCCCAGCACTATTTTCGGGTTATGATCACTGGGTTCATTCATGATCACAATCATACCCTGGTGTTGCAGTTCAGCTTGCCCCACTGTCATAGCCACCTGTTTATACCCCACCTGGGTCAATGGAAGTCCATTAGCGGCAATCAAATTTATACTATTGTCTGGGGGCGCCAGCTCGTCTGTGGCCCAATATTGCTGATACAACGTGTACGGTATGGTAGTTACCTGTGATCCAGTGTCCAAGAGAGCCATCACTGGTATGCCGTCCACAGCCACAGGGATGATAGGGCGGGCCCCAACATATCGGTCTCGCCAGTCCGGGGGGCCACGGTGTTCTACTCCTGAGGATTGGCCCGGGGCCCCAGGGGTTGCTCGTTTAACGGGCACTGTCGGTAATAATGGCCCGGTTTACGGCAATTGTAGCAGATTGGAGGTCTGCTCCGCGGGTTGTTAGCGCTTCTCCGTTGCATCCAGGGAACATCTTCGGGACTGTCAGCAAGCTGTATCTGTGCCGGAGGCTGAGATCTGGTCAGAGGTTGTAGCGCAGCAAGGATCTTGGCAAGGTCTCCGTCCATGCGACGGACCTGGGCTGCCAGTTCTTCCACTGTGCTGCTCGGGGCTGCAGGTATTAAGGAGGTTGGTTTGGCTGAGGCCGCCACAACGGGAGCTGTCTCGGCGGGCCACGGGACGGGTTCCAGAACTTCAGCAGCTGGGGGCTGTAGTGCTTTGATAGCCCGCTCTTTTAACACAGCAAAGTCCACATCAGGGTGTTCCAGGGCCCACAGCCGGAGTTGTTTACGATCCTCAGGGGACCTCATCCCCTGTGCAAATTGCTCCACTAACATCTTGTTGCTGTCCGCCTCATTAATAGAGTTCACTCGCTTCAGCGTGCGGAGGGCGGTCTGCAGACGTAGAGCATAGTCCCGAATGCTATCCCCAGCTCGTTGCCGGCACTGGTAAAACTGCATCCTCAGCTCAGCTTCGGTCCGGGTTTCGAAGGCAGTCTGTAGCTTCTCGAAGATGGTGGCTACAGAGAGCCGGTCCCCCTCGGCCCAGGTCTCCGCTTCCTGCTCCGCCGCACCGGTTAGCTGGCCTAGCACTATCGCTGCACGTTGCTTATCAGTCAGGGGGTACAGCTCTAGCAACGGGTTAAGCTTTTTCCGGAAGGCCTGTAGGGCATCCGGTTTCCCGTCATACTGCGGTAGCCAGGCAGCTCCGGGCGCATAGGGCAAGGAAAACGGCATGACCTGAGCAAGCGCGGGGGCCACGGCACCTCCCGCCGGTACGGCCGGGACCTGGGCAGGCCCATTCCCATCTGCGGGTGCCGCTGCGGCTGCGACCACCGCTCCTCCAGCGGCTCCGTCGGGCGCAGACATCTTGTTTCCGTCCCCCTTAGCTCTTTCCGGCCCCACCTCTCTCGGGGCGGGGTTTTGGCCTTCGCGCCTCTACTGCTCGAGAAGACGCTCGAGCGGGAACTTTTCGCGCCAAAGATGGCGGCTTCTGAAATTTTCCTGCCGGATACCTCCGGCGGTAACAAGGCGCACCTCTACCAGACGGCAGAGCGGTAAGATCCTGTTCGTGACGCCAAGTTGTCGCGGGCGGGGAGGAGGGTGTCAGCACACCGCGCTCACCCCTTCTGCTCGGGTCCGGCAGCTGCTCCTGGTGGCTCGAGCCGTAGGCCGGATCCCGGGGTTTCTCGAGCGACCCTCCTCGCCCGTGAGTGAAAGGGGGGTGTTTGTTGGGTGTGGGGATTGTTATAGTTCGTGACGCCACCCACGGTTGTGGTGATTGCACCACCGCTGCTCAGTGTGGGGGTCCCGGGGATGGTGATGCGGAGCAGCCAGGTGTTGTGTTGCCCCTCCGTGGGTAGGGGTTGGTGATCCCGGGGCCCAGTGAAGAGATGTAAAGTGTAGGGCCTGGAGGGCGCAGGGACGCGGGGGCAGCGCTGTGCCTTGCGGCACTGTGGTACTCACTCAGCCTGAGACTTGGACACAGTTTGTACGGTAAACCAAACGGCTGGTAGGACGGTCCCACAGACGGCTGCACCTGCACTCCCGGTAGGTGACGGTGATGTCTCTCTTCCTTGCACCTGTGTTGACTGATGGTAGCGGTGGATTCCCTCCGGTTACCCGCTCCCCGACTGCAATCTGGGCCGGAGGAGCTCTACACTTTGCCCGCAGGCGCTGGCCCTGGGGAAACTGGTGCCCTGGCGGTGGCGGTGTCTCCCTTGTAATGGTCGGGCTGTTGCCGTCAATCGGGACTTGGTTGCTGGGGGATCTATGTCCCCTTCACTGACGGATTCGGCAAATTGGGCGACTCCTAGCCTTGCCGGGGTCCGAGAGGCCCCTGCCCTGGTGCTGACTGTCCTTCGGAACACTGCTCCAGACCACCGGGCACACAGCCAACGGGGTCCTTCCAGGAACTTCCAAACGGTCCCCCTCCGAACAGTCACCGCCGTCGCTGACCTTGCTGTTCTAGCCCTACACAAAGCTGGGCTCTCAGGCTTTGCACACTCTCTGCTCTGTCACCACTTCTTGCTTTCCTCCTTTACTCCTTTTCTTTCCTCCACTTTCACTTCTTGGTTGTTTACTCTAGCCCTTCACTGGACTTCACTCTTCCCCTGCCCGGGGCTATCTGCCTGGTTTTCCCGCCTCCAGAGTTGTGAGCTCCTCGGTGGGCGGAGCCAACCGCCTGGCCCACCCCCTGGTGTGCATCAACAGACTCCTGGAGGAAGGCAACAAGGATTTCTGGTTAGCAGATGTGCCTACCTGGAGTGTGGGGTGTGGTGGTGTTGTGACCTGTGTCCCCTGGCTTGCCCAGGGCGACACATGAGTCACAGAGTGACTTACACTATTACAGCGGAAAACCAGCTAGTAATTAGCTTGGCTTTTTGCTGCTAGAACCGTTCTCAAACGTAACTAGAACTATCGAGCTTTAGCAAAAAGTTCGAGTTCTAGTTCGATCTAGAACAGTCCCCAAAATCACTCGAACCATGAACTGGAGAACCACGAACCACGCTCAACTCTATTCCTAAATAAGTATTTTGAGAATTTTTCCCTGCTCAAGTTCTCACCAAAAACTCATTGTTGATACACAGCCTTATAGTCTTTTATCCAGCTCTGGCCTGGTCATGTCAGGGGTTAAGTCCTCCCTGCCTCGTTCCGGTGCCAGGACACTATATCTTGGAACTGGAGCAATAGTTTATACTCTGCAGCATGTATCACTGGCTCTGGTGAGTTTCTTGATCTGTCCTGCTTCCCTGCTACCTGATTCTGACCCATACCCTTCTCCATTCGTCCATCTGTCCCGATTCCTGACTCCCTGCTCCTGTCTACTGTGTATCCTTCCCTGTCTGTCTTATCCCAGTCCGGACCTGTTTGTCATCCTCTCTTGTTTGTACTTTGACTTCCTGGCATCTGACCTTAATCCACGTTCCTGACCCCGACCTCTGTCTCTCCCTTTGACTGTATCTGTGACTTCTCGGCTTCTGACTCTTGGCTATCACCGGCCCACGATTTGTCTATCCCAATAATATTGACGAGATCTCTTGCTTCTGCTCCGGTATTCTGATTACTCTATTGCCCTCTGGTGGTTTACCTGCTAACTGCACTCTAAAATTACAATGCTTGTAACTTCAGCTTCTCCTAGTGCAGAGTGACAATGGGTTTTTATAATAATTTAGAGATATATTTATTTTCCAGGCTTTGGAAATAGAACAATGGGCTTTATTAAAAAGCCCACCAATATTGCTATTATTCATTAATTTCACTATTATTTGTTTTACATTACCTTATTTGCACATATTTTCTGTGTAAAGTCACCTCAAAGGTGCAAATATGTAAATTTTTTCCTTTTTTCCTTTTGTCATTCCCACAAAGACTCTAGTACACGCCACACATATATTTGAGAATATGGATGTTTGTAAATATGTTTTATGTGGATTCTTGCAAAATGTAGAGAATGGAGTGACCATTTTTGAGAAATGTTTGAAATCCAGGCATTTTTTAAGTGGATGCAATTATTACATAATTTAAGTTCATAAATGCACCATGTGGTCTACAATATGTGGCACCACTTTGAGTCTAAAGTCAAGAAAAAGTAAATATGGATCCAGTTTAGGTAACGGTTTTTGTAAAACCGTGTCTCTCAGCATGCATTCCTGCATTCCATAATTGCAATTTTAATGAGTTTTCTAATTGAACAAATTCAAAATTTTAATGAGTATTACTAATTGAACAAATCCCAGAGCAATCCCTTGATAGGTTTGAAAATCTAAAGAGAAAGGAAACATTGTGGATATTCATATTAAACACCATTAACCCTCTAGGATTGAATGAGACACTTGAAAATATATATGACCAACGACATATTCTTAAAGAAGATAAGAAGTAAAGGAGAAAAAGAAGAGAAGTAGGAAAGGAAGAAAAGAATAAAGGCAGAAAGGAAAAAAGAAAGCAAAAAAATAAGAAAGGCCTCCTTAGGACTCTTTCACACGTCCATTGAAAAAAAAAAACTGCACATGTTGCACGGTCTGATTTGTCCATCTGTGTGGCCATCCATGTGTAAGTGTGTGTCATCTGTGTGTCATCCATGTGATATCCATATGCTATGTGACATCTGTGTGATCAGTACCGGAAAAAATGCATGATACTGAAATAATTATTTTTTACGTATAAAAGATGTGCAAAACTACAAAAATGATAGACAGATAAATTGTACAGCTATTTAGCCAAATAAATAAATAATTAAAAGAAATAAATGATGTTGAGTTCCCCCTATTTTTCATAACCAGCACAGGTAAAGCAGCAGCTGTGGGCAACCCTCAGATGTCAGCTGTACCTTGGCTAGATATGAAAAATAGAAGGGATGCTAAGCAGATTTTTTATAATTATTTCAATAAATAATTAAAAACAAGTCCCCACATTTTTCATAACCAGTCAAAGTATAACAGACACAAGGGGGATGGTATTATCAGGCTGGGAAAGTACAGGGTTTTTGACCCCACGAGTCTAAAAATAGCAGCCTATAACTGCTCCAGAGTTGGCGCATCACATTAGATAATCCACATAATCACACTCCAACCTCTCCACCATGGCCAAGACCAAAGAGCTGTCTACGGACACTAGGGACAAAATTGCAAATTTGCACAAGGCTGGGAGGAGCTACATTGGAAGAAACACAAGATGACAGTCAATCTTACACAGTCTGGGGTTCCATGCAAAAACTCACTTCATGTGGTAAGGATGAGTCTAAGAATGGTCAGGAATCAGCCCATAAGTACAAGGGAGGACCTGGTCAATGACATGAAGAGAACTTGGATGATAGTCTCAAAGATTACCATTAGTAACACACTATGCCATCATGGATTAAAACCTGCAGAGCAAGCAAGGTCCCCCTGCACATTCCAGTATATGTCCAGGACTGTTTGAAGTTTGTCAACATCCAAAGGAGGCATAGTAGAAGGTAATGTGGTCAATGACACCAAAATATAACTTTTTGTTATCAACTCTACTTGCCATGTTTGGCGGAAGAAGGATGAGTACACCGCAAAAGCACCGTCCTCACCATGAAGTATGGGGTGGATATATTATACTTTAGGGGGTGCTTTTCTGAAAAGAGGACAGGATGACTGCATGCTGTTGAAGGGAAGATGACTGGGGTCATGTATCGCAAGATTTTGGCCAACAACTTCCTTCTCTCAGTAAGAGCATTGAAGATGGGTCGCGGCTGTGTCTTCCCACATGACAATAACCCAAAACACAGCGCCAATGAAACTAAGGAATGGATCCTTTAGAAGCATTTGAAGGTCCTAGAGTGGCCTAGCCAGTCTCCACACCTGAATCCAATAGAAAATCTTTGGAGGGAGCTGAAATTCAATGTTGCCCAGCAATAGCACCAAAACCTGAAAAGATCTGGAGATCTGAATCGAGGAGTGGGACAAAATCCTTTTTGCATTTGGTGCTTTCTTGTACAAGAACTACACAAAACATCTGACCTCTGTAATTGCAAACAAAGGGTATCTGTGCCAAATTTAAGTTCTGTTTTTCTATTGCATCAAATACTTATTTCATGCAATAAGATGCAAATTAATTATTTAAAAATCATACAATGTGATTTTCAGGATTTTTTTTGGGGGGGGGCTTCTGTCTGGCACAGTTGAAGCATACTAACAACGTCTTCATTCTTTGTAGGTGGCAAAACTTGCAAAATCAGCAGTTATCAAACACTTATTTTCCCTACTGTACATTCATTTCTTTCATTTACTAATTTATCCATACATTTAACCCCTTCACGACCATGGACGGAAAGATCCGTCATGGTGCCCTGGGCCTTAATGACCAAGGACGGATCTTTACGTCATGACGTAATCGATGCACCGGAGCCCCCGGTAACTGCGATCGGTTAACACAAACCGCAAATTCGGGGAGGAGGGGACCTGTACCTGACCTCAGGAGGGGTGGTGCCTCCTCCCCGGACCTATGGAAGCTGTGATTGGCTGACGAACGCCGCTCAACCAATCACATCTGTGATGTCAGCAGAAGCTGCAGTGGCTGTGTGGAGCAGGCCGATGCGGTGGGTGTCCCAGATGCTCTGTCGGCGGTCCGGGCTTCAAAGGAATGGTGCCCGGAGCTCCATCTGTGCAAGTGCTGACTCCGAGCACCATCAATTGAAGCCAGAGCATCTGGACCACCAGACGCACAGCTACCGCAGCTTCAAATGCCAGCACAGCGACCACAGCCTGCACAGCCAACCACCGACCCATACAGAAAGACAGCCAGCCGGCTGGCCACACAGTGAGGCAGCCCGTGTGCCGCCCCAGCAGCAGTCGAATTGCTCGGATCCAGGGTTGCTGAGACTCGAGGGTCTCCAGACCCGGGGGCTTGCGGCCACTTCAAATGTAAGGGGATATTTACAGGGGATGAATGTTTGTGATGCCACCTGCGGGTTGCGGAAAAGGGGAGTACCGCTGCTGCCGATGGGAGTACCGGGGCAGATGGTTTGGGGAATCCAGATGTTAGTCCCTCCGCAGGTAGGGAAGGCTCCAGATAGTGGGTATTTGGTGAACAAGTGGCTTGCTTGGCCTTGGGAAGCAGGGTGCAGGGGTTAGATTACGCACTGCGGTAGTCGTGGTGTTGGATCAGGTGGATTAAGCAGACACTCACACAGATGGTAAGCCAAAGTCTCTAGGCACCACAGTCTCTACAGGGGGAGCCCGTTCAGGTCCCGCTCCCACCAGTGTCACTTGGTAAGTCCGGAGCCCTGCCTCCGTGCACAAATTGTTTGACAGTTGTGGCCCCTTGGCTTGAAGCTTTCGGGGCCCTGCTATCCATGTGTATGACAGCTGTGCTCTTGGTGGCTGGAACTTGGGATTTCAGTGGGTTGTGTATTTTGGAGAACTCTATCCCTCGCGTTGTGCTGATGCCTTTAATCTCTGAGCTCTTGGGGAAAGTTCATAAAGAGACTATCCTCCGCAGGTTAATTATCAGGTTGCTTAAAGCTACTCCCCGATCTAGGGTCCTGTACCCCGCCATGCTCGGTACCAGTAAGGTGGCTGGGCTTTCTGGTGCCAACAGTCCTCCTAGACTGCGTCTGTTACACTACTGTCCAGTGTTCCTAATAACGGTCCCCGACTACTGTGGTCCCGGACCACCGTTTGCGACCCAACCTGTCACCTCCCTGGGAGCTCCAACTCCCCTGCTTCTCACTCTCTGAGGGCCAAACTCTGTACTCCTTGTCTCCCCTCCCACCAGTCTGCCTGACCACTAGGTGAGCGGCCGTGCTCCAACTTGACAAACCCACTGGTGTGTCTGTCCAGCCCTGGTGTGAGGTGTGATTGGGATTTGTAGTGTTGATGTCAGTGACACTGTTGATGGGATCCTGGAACCACGGGAGGGTACGCCCTGCACCTTGGAGTACAGGATGCAGTTCCCTGTAGCACCCTGATGCAGTCAGGGGCGCTACACCCGCAAAGAGGCAGCCAACCACCCGCACAGACAGCCGCCCACACAGAGAGGCAGCCGGCCACAGGCACAGAAAGGCAGCCGGCCACCCACACAGGCAGTGGCCCGCACAGAGAGGCAGTCGGCCGCCCGCACAGACAGCCCCCTGAGCAAATTCTCCACCTCCCGGTAAGCTATATCTGGATTTTAAAATGCACCCCTCATTTTCCTCCCAAATTTTTGGGAGGAAAAGTGCATTTTATAATCTAAAAAATATGGTAATAAGTAAATTGCTTTCTTGTATTATTCCTACAAAGACTCTTGCTTCCATAACTGCCTCTAGTATGCATGTACCACACATTATGGTAATGTTTGTCTCAAATAATTGGAATATGCTCTTGAGATAAGCAAATTTATTTCACTGGAATTAAATTGTACTTGAAGATACAGAAACCCCTGCATATTTTAGCATTTTGATTTTTGAAAATTTGCTTCATGCGTATTTAGTAAACTGGCCGCCAGTTTGTTCAACCATAGAAGGCCAGCAAAAGTTTAAAAAACAAAAATAAACATACTCACCTTACCACTCATAGGTCCAGCTCCTACCACTGCTCACTATCTGGTCTTCAGAGTCATTTTTTCTTTCTTCAGTCATAACTTATAGTTATGGAAGGGTGTTGTTACGCTAGGTACGGGGAAGTACCAAGTGAACGGCAAAAGGGAAGGGAAACCATGTATCTAGGGAAGCGGGAGATGATGACCCCTGACCAAACCTACGGCTGCCCCTGGCTTCCCTCATCACCGTAGATAGGTTCCTCACCTATGCGCCAAGCCAGATACCTGACCTTGAAATAGGCCCTAGGTAAGGAATGGATGGGATGAGCACTTAATCAACCCACTAAGCTTTAAAGAACACACAGTGAATACAAACAGGGGAGTGAACAAATAATTTATATCCAGATGACTCAGGGAGAAGAGCTTCAACAACAACAAAGTTTCTCCAGATGAATTCAAGCCGACTGCTTGCATTTAAGACGTTAAAGGTATTAGACCTATCACTAGCACAGACCAGAAGGGAATCAGAGTTTTTACAGACACAAAGGGAAGTGCTGATGAAAACAGCTCAAAGGGTGAGGCACTCCGCTGAGTTCTATAGGGAAAGGGATAAATTCCAAGCAGAGGAGACACATAAGATACCATATACACCAAGCAGGAAAAATAAAAAGTCAGGGAGCAGTTTGTGCAGCGAAACGCTGCTTCCTTCTATAGCAAAGCACCACAGGACTGATAGTCAACCATGACAGTACTCCCCCTTTACGAGTGGTCTCCAGACACTCGGGGCCAGGCTTATCCAGATGGGCAGCATGATATGAACAAACTAACCTTGAAGGATTCACATCCGATGCTGGGATCCACATCGTCTACTCCAGTTTGTAACCCCTCCAGTACACTAAGTATTGAAGGATATACCATAGAAAATGAAAAGCAATAATCTATTTGAAAATTTAATCTGCCATCAACCATGATTGGGGCCAGCGGCAAGCGAGACAGCTACAAGGGTACCATACTTCTTGAGCAAAGACCTGTGGAACACGTTGTGGATCCTAAGAGCCTGAGATAACGCCAGACAAAACATTACTAGGTTAATAATGGCGATTACCTTATAGGGACCAATAAATTTAGATCCCAACTTCCAGGAAGGAATCTTCAAGTTGATAATCCTGGTAGACAACCACACTTAGGTCTAGACCTGGCAAACAATTTTTGCCAGTCATATATTTGTATCTATTTCCCATCAGCTTCAAATTACTCTGAACCCCTTGCCATACCAAAGAGAGTGATGAGGCAAAAAGTTCCTCTTCAGGAACTCCTGAAGCCCATTTACCACTAAAGGTACCAAATAGCAAATGAAAACCATGTGCACCAAAGAAAGGTGATTTGCCCGTAGATTCCTGATGATGATTGTTTATAGTAAATTTTTGTAAAGGTAAGATGCCCCATCATCATGGTTCTCAGAGAAAAAACACCTGAGGTAAGTTTACAAATTTTCATTTGTGCGCTCGGTCTGACCATTCAACTGATGGTGGAAGGCAGAAGAAAAACACAACTGCACCCTCAGTCAAGCATGAAATGCTTTCCAAAACTTCAAAACAAACTGCATTCACCAGTTTGAGACCACATGGGAAGGAACCCTGTGAAGCTTAACAATATCATTGATGAACACCTGAGCTAGAGTCTTGGCATTCGGAAGTGCCAGTAATGCGATGAAATATATCATCTTATTGAACCTGTCCACAACTACTAAGACCACAGTTTCACCTGCAGACAAAGATAGGTCAGTAATTAAATCCATGGATAAACGCATTCAAGGTTTACTGGGGATAGCAAATGGCAAAAGAAATGTCGGCAGACGAGTATGCATTACCTTGGAATGTGTGCAAATACTGCAAGCAGACATGTGGCGCCCCTGAGGCTTCAGTCGGCACAGAGGTACTGCACCTCAGACAGAGGTGTGGTATTCCATCTCGGATAAGGAGGAGGTCACTAGTTCACACAGAAGACTGACACCCAAGCTCAGAAACACCTCATCAGACATGGCTGGTGGGGTGGAGTCTTAGGAGTGAGAACACGATAGTACAAGTGGGAACACAGTGTGGGGTGTTTTAGTTTCAGTCAGAGGAGCAGTGGAAGAACTAAGACCCGCGGCATGGAGCAGGTACCACTCAGCCTGGGTATAGACAGAAGGGGTACTAGAGACCACGGGAGCTAAACATCCATGACCTTGTTTCACATATAATCTTCAGGTGGAAAGACTTGGCTGCAACACGGGGACTGGCCCAAAGCTAGGGGAGTATAACCTACGGGCTTCTCTAGCGAAACCAGCGGCTGAGGTGGCTGCACGCACCGAAGCTACCACCACACACAAATTCACTGGAAGGTGACCCTTAAGGACCAAAGGAATAGAGCTTCACTCCACCCCACAGGGTTCACGGGCACTGATACAGGATTCAGTGACTGAAGGCGCAAGCAGGAGGGAGAAGCAAGCGAGGAGTCGGCCAGGAAAGGGTACACTTTAGAAATGTGCACCGACTCGACCTCCGAAGTAACCGAGATCGGCTGTAGCCCATCATGGTGAATCCCGGCATTCCAAATGTGGTCCCTGGCATGTGTGTAACCGTGTAACAGTGAGTAAACACCATGAGACTGCACCCCTGTGTCGCTCCGTTATTCGCCTGCGCCCGCCATCATAGAGTACTACTACCTCCATTATCCGCCCTGGGGCCCAGCTCTACCTGTGGAGAGGTACACCATCTAAGCTGCATCACCATCCAACCCAGAGACTCCCATCCCTCAGCGGTGGCACCACCACTTGCCGCATACCACAGATGGCGTCACAAACTACCATCCCCATCATCCACAAATTCCCCGTCCCTTTTGATTGACACCGCCGGGGTCAAGGAACCAGGCCACGCCACCGCGGCGTCCCAGAGCCAGAACCTCCACCTGGTAATGAGTCACCCCACGGCCCCGTTGTGGGAGTGTCATTTTGGCATCACGAACAGGATTGCATGCCCGTAACAACAGGTACTGTGTGACTTAACAGACTGTGCAAATTACGTTCATTAAAACAACAACCGCCATTAAGTGGAAGAAGAAAGGGAGCGTGCCATCATGGGCGGAACTCAGAAAACTGCGCAAAGAGGAGCCCCGCTGTCGAAGTGGCAAAAGATTAACCCGAGATTCCCTGGAGGAGGGAAAGAGACACAAGCATGTCCAACGAGGGGGAAAACCAGGCTGCTGCCACAGTCGCAGCTGTGGCGCCGGTAGTCCCATTCTCAATGCCACATATCCCTGGAGCAGCATGGCTACCACAGTACTCGGGAGAATCCCATACCTTAGGCGACTTCAAGGAGAGACTGAATAGTTTTTTCTGGGTGTACCCCCTGACTGAAAACCAGAAGGCAAGTATCCTAATTGGCCAACTAATAGATACAGCCCAGCAAGAGGTGAAATCCTGGTTGGAGGATGAAAATGGAACAGTATAGCAGATCCTGACCAAGCTGAAAGCCACCTTCGACACCCATACAGCAGCCGAAATAAAAATGAAGTGTTTCAGGTGCAAGCAGGGGGTGCAGGATAGTGTTCGCGAGTATGCTCTGAACCTCCATGAGGCGATGTGGGCACTTAAGCAATTGGATCCAGACAGTGTGCGCAATGAGGACCGGCTGCTAACCGACCAGTTTATCGAGGGGCTCCAGTCAGACGCCCACCGAACACAGCTGCGCATAATGTCTCTGCAAAACCCTGGTTTTCTCTTTGCACAATTCAAGGACCGACCTATTTGGGTGTTACGAGATCCAGCTCCAATTACCCCTGACCCCCTTCGTCCCCAGACAGGACTGTGCATGGAGGTGATGTCATCCACTCGTACAACGGTGTGGGCTAGTGAGCAGACTTTGGGCAGTGACCACCTGATTAGAGATGAGCGAACCGGTCGCGGTTCGGCTCGAGTTCGGTTCGCCGAACGGACGTCTCGTTCGAGTTCGGTTCGGCGAATGTTCGACGAACCGAACTCGAACCGCATAAGAAACAATGGCAGGCAATCACAAACATAAAAATACCTAGAAAACACCCTCAAAGGTGTCCAAAAGGTGACAAACAACTCACAACACAACACAAACACATGGGAAAGTGACAAAGACATATACCCATGCGAAAACAAAAGAGCAGGACAAGGAAAAAGAGAAGGAGACACAGATATAGGCATGGCACGCCCTTCTAAAATCATGTAAAACACCGCAAGGTGACTCCAAGAGGAGTCTCCCTTTTTTCCAAAAATTGGGCCACACACACACCCACCCCTTCAGTGGCAGCACTTGTGCCCCAGTTGTACACTTCACAGCTAGATTTGCATCAAGCACATTCAAAAATACGCCATACTTAACCATCCCCAGGATGACACCGGGGTAGGTAGCAAAGTCTTTCCTGATCCCAGCTCTGTTCATCTTGGATCATTTTTAAAAACAATGTAAGCAAGGGTTACTCCAAGCGGAGTCTCCCTTTTTTCCAAAAATTGGTCCCCACACACACCCACCCATTCAGTGGCAGCACTTGTGCCCCAGTTGTACACTTCACAGCTAGATTTGCATCAAGCACATTCAAAAATACGCCATACTGAACCATCCCCAGGATGACACCGGGGTAGGTAGCAAAGTCTTTCCTGATCCCAGCGTTGTGCATCTTGGATCATTTTTAAAAACAATGTAAGCAAGGGTTACTCCAAGCGGAGTCTCCCTTTTTTCCAAAAATTGGGCCCCACACACACCCACCCCTTCAGTGGCAGCACTTGTGCCCCAGTTGTACACTTCAAAGCTAGATTTGCATCAAGCAAATTCAAAAATACGCCATACTTAACCGTCCCCAGGATGACACCGGGGTAGCTAGCAAAGTCTTTCCTGATCCCAGCGCTGTGCATCTTGGATCATTTTTAAAAACAATTAAAGCAAGGGTTACTCCAAGCGGAGTCTCCCTTTTTTCCAAAAATTGGTCCCCACACACACCCACCCCTTCAGTGGCAGCACTTGTGCCCCAGTTGTACACTTCACAGCTAGATTTGCATCAAGCACATTCAAAAATACGCCATACTTAACCATCCCCAGGATGACACCGGGGTAGGTAGCAAAGTCTTTCCTGATCCCAGCTCTGTTCATCTTGGATCATTTTTAAAAACAATGTAAGCAAGGGTTACTCCAAGTGGAGTCTCCCTTTTTTTCCAAAAATTGGGCCCCACACACCCACCCATTCAGTGGCAGCACTTGTGCCCCAGTTGTACACTTCACAGCTAGATTTGCATCAAGCACATTCAAAAATACGCCATACTTAACCATCCCCAGGATGACACCGGGGTAGGTAGCAAAGTCTTTCCTGATCCCAGCGCTGTGTATCTTGGATCATTTTTAAAAACAATGTAAGCAAGGGTTACTCCAAGCGGAGTCTCCCTTTTTTTCCAAAAATTGGGCCACACACACACCCACCCCTTCAGTGGCAGCACTTGTGCCCCAGTTGTACACTTCACAGCTAGATTTGCATCAACCACATTCAAAATACACAAGCATTTACTCTCCCCAGGATGACACAGGGGTAGTAAATTCCTTGTGGATCCATGACTTGTTCATTTTGATGAACGTTAGTCTGTCCACATTGTCACTGGACAGACGCGTGCGCTTATCTGTTAGCACACACCCAGCAGCACTGAAGACACGTTCAGAGACAACGCTGGCAGCTGGACGCGACAAAATCTCCAAGGTGTAAGTGGAGAGCTCTGGCCATTTTTCAAGATTTGAAGCCCAAAATGAGCAAGGCTCCATTTGCAAAGTCATGGCATCGATGTTCATTTGGAGATACTCCTGTATCATCCTCTCCAGCCGTTGACGTGGCCCATAGGACGTGCGGTTCACTCCCGACACCACGCAGGCACATGCTACCCGGACTCCTACCACTACATCCCAAGGACCCCTATCCAGATCAAATACCAGTGGAGTCTCAGTCAGGTAGTTACCTGGACCAGCACCCATCTTCTTCCAATTGCTGATCATTTTGTGACCATATTGTGGCCTCTTACCCTTGGCCCCTGCACATCACTCCAGGAATCACCGCATTCCACAGGCTATCTTAGGCTCCCGATTACGTCAGAGACTTATCCACATACTATAGATCACTGAGGTGTTGGCTCCGATGTAATCCAGACCCTTTGTGCATGACCATGCACCACCACATTACTGATTAAGTACAATGTCTGGGATTGATGCATCTTTCTATAACAGTGCCATCCTCTACCCATAGTGCATTCCGAATTTGACTATTTGCATATTTTGATCCATACAGCACCCCAGCATTGGTCAAGCAATAGTGTCCTGTGTATATTCATCCATTTTGTGTCCCTCTACTCTTAAGCCTGTCCGACCTGAAGAAGGCCATATTGGCCGAAACGTTGTGATTGGCGGACTATTGTACAGCACTTTTTGCACATTTTTCACTACAAAATAAAAAGAAAAGGATTTTGACATCTACTTCACGTCTTCCTATTTACTGTGTCTCTAAGGGTGATAGTGAGTGTGCCGGAGTTCTTACACTGCTTGACTTATTTTTCTCCTGAGCACCCACAAGAGGTGATGCGACGTATTCTCTGCATCAGTACATTTTATTTGTCCACATCTGAGGGACAGAGATCTGGCTGCTGTGTGTAGACGGTGTTGAGTAGGGTGTCCCTGGAAAAATGCAGGTTTGTGAGGAAAGTGCAGGCGTAGACATGATGTTGCCTTCATCCAACGTTGGTGCTATCGATGTCTGAGAGAGCTGTACACACGCACTTGTTTCCCCTTCCAAACCAACTGACGACCTACCAAGCAAACTGGCTGTTGCGGTTACAGTGGTGGAAGTTGTGCGTGGAAAACCAGGTGTGACAGCTGTCCCCACAGTCCTAGAAGATGAAGAGCGCGCGTGTTACGGTTGCTGTGGCTCTGGAGACTATGTCTGGATTTCTTGCTACTGCACATGTGCAAGCGCTGGAGACTAAGTCCTATCTTGGAGCCATTGCACATGTGCGGGTGACATCATCGCTGACACGAGGTCACATGTCTCTGACACCTTCTAAGCTGATTGGCCACTGGTCATGTGCTTGTGACACGTGGTCACATGTCTCTGACACCTTCTATGCCGATTGGTCGCTGGTCATGTGCTTGTGACGCTTTGCTCAGTGATAGGCCAACGTGACGTCATTGCTGTCATTCTGGCAGCGGATTGGCTCTGGTGTCCTCCATCTTGGATGAGGCACAGAGTCTATATAAGACCCTGACGCATGCCGCCCGGCGCTCAGTCCTCTTGGTTCATGCATGAGGGTAGACGCCCTGTGCACGTCCCTCTAGGCATCTCTCTGTCTATGTTAAGTGAGCGCTACCGGCAGGGTAGCGTTCTTATACCTTACAGCTTCGGCTGCAGTCCGTATCCTTACTTCTTAGTGGAGCGGACATAGGCAGGTGCCTGAGGCACATGGTCCGGCTGGGTCTTGTGATTCTACTCGTAGGTGGACGTTGCCGCTAGGGTAACATTCCTTATACTGCGTCTGGCAGTTGTTCGTATCCTCGCACACTAGGGGAGCGAACAGAGGTAGGAGCTTTGTGCGGCTTATGCTGCTGTCCGTCTCTTTTGCACCACTAGAAGAGCGGACCTAGGCAGGTGCCATATCTAGTGGTTTGTGTCCTCGCACACTAGTGGAGCGAACGCAGGTAGGAGCTTTGTGCGGCTTACGCTGCTGTCCGTCTCTTTTGCACCACTAGAAGAGCGGACCTAGGCAGGTGCCATATCTAGTGGTTCGTGTCCTCGCACACTAGTGGAGCGAACGCAGGTAGGAGCTTTGTGCGGCTTACGCTGCTGTCCGTCTCCTGGCACCACTAGAGGAACGGACCTAGGTAGGTGCCATTTCACATTCACTGCTTTTGTCTCTGTGATCTTTAACAGAGACCATTCCACACGCCCTCCAAGTAAGGGAGGAATTGCTTTATTTTCTAATTATATTCTTCTGTGAGTTTAACAGAGGTATTGCACTCTGCACTTGTGCTATTATTTTTTACAGTGGTACACTTATATACCCCTTATCCTCTGCCATAGTCTGCAGCAGAGTCTTTGCACGGTGGACCCTGACTGTCTGACATTCCTTTAGGTTTATTATCAGACAGCCCCCCGTAACAGCGCGGATGCACTGGAAGGGGCAGGCGGTGGATGGTTCGCTCCGCTAGGCCGCATTGCAGCAAGGTGAGCTTCCCACTGGGACATATGATATTTCTTCATGTGACGATTTATGGAAGAAGTTGTCAAACTGCTGAGGTTTTGTCCTCTACTAACAGAATCACGACAAATTTTACAGATCACATAATTTGGGCGATCTTTTGCTATGTCAAAAAAAGACCAGGCTAGGCAAGGCTTAGAGGACATGCGACCTGCTGATGCACCCCGACTAGTGCTCAGAGGCACAGTGGTGGCTGAGGATGTAGTTGTAGACGTGCTACCAGTACTCCGACTCTGTCCAGGAAGGCGCAAGGTAACTTCGTCGTCAGTTGCATCCTCCTCCACCGTCTCTGTTGACCTCCTCGAGGGCCTGACTGTGGGTTGACAGTAGGTGGGATCTAGAACTTCCTCATCAATTGTTGTGTTTGCACTCCGCTCACCCTCAGACCAAGCCTCTTCTTGTCCTGACCGAATATTTAAGTTGTCATCCCAATCTGGTATCTGCGTCTCATCGTCATCAGTATGTTCCTCATTGTCTATTACAACAGGTGTTTCAGTTTGTGAATAAGGGTCAACATTATGCTCAGAAACTTGGTCATCACGGCCTGAATCTGAGTCATAAAGGTTCTGGGCATCACTGCAGACAATTTCCTGGTCTGTACTCACTGTAGCTTGGGTGCAGACCTCTGATTCCCAGGCTATAGTGTGACTGAACAGCTCTACAGACCCAGCCATCTCAGTTCCACCATACTGTGCAGGGCGGATGGAGACTTCAGAGCTGGGAGAAAGCAAGTGTGATTGGGATGACAACTCAGAGGACTGGTGTTTTTTGGATGCGGTAGTTGAGGTGGAGGAGAGGGCACTTGTTCGACCACTTGAGATCCATTCAAGCATTTTCTTTTTTTGGCCATCATCTACCTTTGTTCCAGTTGTTCGTGTCTGTAAAAAAGGGAGCACATCGGATTGTCCACGGTAAGTAGTAGACATCTTACTTTTGCTGGAAGATGTCTATCTTCAGCAGATGTTAATGGAGTTTTGCCACCTTCCCCGCGGACAAACCCTTTTTTTCCTTTTCCAACACGCCTCTTCCCCTTTCCACCAGCATCTGTCATTTTGCCACTCATTTTGATTGCGACAAGATTGTGCACTTACTTTACTTGGTAGTTGGTAGTAAAAATTGAGAGGTGGTGTAGATTGCAGCGGTGGTCTATCTTTATTAACAGCAGAATAAACAACAATTACTATCCCTGACAATGCAGCTACGGCCCTTAAACTGGCAGCATAGTTTGCTAGTATAATGGCTTAGTAACAATGAGTTTTAGTGTGCAATACAGAGGTGCTGCACATAGGTTTGCACCAGTGGGACACTAATGGAAGTCCAACAGCCACTTTTAGGATGCCACTAAGTTTCCTCAGTGTTTGCTAGTATAATGGCTTAGTAACAATGAGTTTTAGTGTGCAATACAGAGGTGCTGCACATAGGTTTGCACCAGTGGGACACTAATGGAAGTCCAACAGCCACTTTTAGGATGCCACTAAGTTTCCTCAGTGTTTGCTAGTATAATGGCTTAGTAACAATGAGTTTGAGTGTGCAATGCAGAGGTGCTGCACATAGGTTTGCACCAGTGTGACACTAATGGAAGTCCAACAGCCACTTTTAGGATGTCACTAAGTTTCCTCAGTGTTTGCTACTATAATGGCTTAGTAACAATGAGTTTGAGTGTGCAATGCAGAGGTGCTGCACATAGGTTTGCACCAGTGGGACACTAATGGAAGTCCAACAGCCACTTTTAGGATGCCACTAAGTTTACTCAGTGTTTGCTAGTATAATGGCTTAGTAAGAGTGAGTTTGAGTGTGCAATGCAGAGGTGCTGCACATAGGTTTGCACCAGTGGGACACTAATGGAAGTCCAACAGCCACTTTTAGGATGCCACTAAGTTTCCTCAATGTTTGCTAGTATAATGGCTTAGTAACAATGAGTTTGAGTGTGCAATGCAGAGGTGCTGCACATAGGTTTGCACCAGTGGGACACTAATGGAAGTCCAACAGCCACTTTTAGGATGCCACTAAGTTTCCTCAGTGTTTGCTAGTATAATGGCTTAGTAACAATGAGTTTGAGTGTGCAATGCAGAGGTGCTGCACATAGGTTTGCACCAGTGGGACACTAATGGAAGTCCAACAGCCACTTTTAGGATGCCACTAAGTTTCCTCAGTGTTTGCTAGTATAATGGCTTAGTAACAATGAGTTTGAGTGTGCAAAGGGCAGGAGGGTACAGTGGCAGGGCTGTGGGTCTGGATAGAGGAAAGGAAGCCTCCCTTTCTATCCCTCCTAATGGGGAAATGCAGCGCGGAAATCCCTGAGCTTAGCTACACTGACACTGTCATCTTGTGTAGCTGTTAAAATCTGTTTTCACGGACCTGACTGTCACCTATGGCTCTGACCCTGCCGGTATTAGCCCTTACAAGGGCTGAAAGAAACTTCTATCCCTATTCTGTATAGTGCTGTGTATAGCGCGTACACAGCAGTATCGGAGACAGGAGCTACGCCAGCGGTGACTGACACCAAGACGCAGAAGGCAGATAATGGCGTGCTGGAGGAAAATGTCCTTTTTTATAATGCAGGGACATGTGACATGGACATCCTATCACACATGCCGTTGCTTCTCTGGCTAAAAGTCCACTTAGCTGTGTGTGTGTCTGGGATTGGCTGACATGCTGGCCCGCCCCACTACACGAGCGCGCTTAGGGAAGGAAGACAAGGAAAACAATTATCCATTAGCCATTATCCAAACAGCAGTGATCTGAATGCGCTGTTCCCGCACACTATACGCTGAAATTTCATAATAGTGTGAGTCACAGAGTGACTTACACTATTACAGCGGAAAGCCAGCTAGTAATTAGCTTGTCTTTTTGCTGCTAGAACCGTTCTCGAACGTATCTAGAACTATCGAGCTTTAGCAAAAAGCTCGAGTTCTAGTTCGATCTAGAACAGCCCCCAAAATCACTCGAGCCGCGTACTGGAGAACCTCGAACCGCGCTCAACTCTACCCCTGACCAATCTCCGACTCTAAGTGAAAGAGCTGACCAAGGGTATGGCCGCCTTAACCTAGGTCGTGCAGAAGCCCCAAGTGACCCCACAGCCAGTGGCTATGGAGCTGGCTTCCAGGCCAGATGATGTTCCGTGACAATGGCAACGGGGAACCCCGTTGTTTCAGTCAAGCTCCTGACCTCTATGACTCCAAGGGGCAGCCGATATGCTGCCGTTGCAGCAAAGCGGGACATTATGCCCAAGGCTGTCGTTTGAGCGGGCCAAATAATCTGGTGCTAGGAGCCAGTCCTCAGAAGGTAGACAAGAAATAGTTTAACAGCACTTAAAAAAATGTAAATAAGTCAATAGTAATGATAAAGTTTAACTATGATTTTTATTTGCTTTTGATACTGCATAATGTGTGAGTTAAATGGACAGCTGGGCCACTGAACTATGTGTGGCCAGGAGTTCCTGTGTAAATATTTGCGCTGATTATGGCACCCTCTAGCAGAATTCTTTGATCATAGGAGACAAAACCAGTCTGGTGCGTCAGAAGCAATGAATTGTGATCAGGAACGCTTTGTCGCCCACCCAGAGCCTACATTGGGGGTTTGTTGGTGTCGGGTCCCCCCCTCTGTTTTATTTGTCGCTACTGTGATGACCCTGAACTAGTCAGGTGTCAGAGGGTACTGCACTCCTTTCCCTTTTGGTGCAGGGCTCAACCTCCATGGTTCTGGGATCCTAACCTTTGGTATTGCTCCATCAGCATTCAAATCCTAGCCACACCTCGCACCACACCCTGTCAGGCACACCAGTGGGTGGTCTAGCTGGAACAGGGTCACCTGTCTAGAGGTCAGGCAGACTGGTGGGAGGGACTGAGTCAGTTGAG
Organism: Anomaloglossus baeobatrachus; assembly: GCF_048569485.1. Lineage (NCBI taxonomy): Eukaryota > Metazoa > Chordata > Amphibia > Anura > Aromobatidae > Anomaloglossus > Anomaloglossus baeobatrachus. The sequence continues at coordinate 105,790,216 of NC_134356.1, read as the reverse complement.
TAGTAGCTCCCAAAGATTGAGGAGCTGGAAGCAGCAGCTCCCTGGAGTTGAGTGGTAGCCCTCAGAGAGTGAGGAGCTGGAGGTAGTTGGAGCTCCCTGGGTGACGTTGGCTATGTCGCAGATGGTGGTCTGGGACCGGAGGAGTCGGAAACCCGGTCGCAGGGTATTAGAGACACGTGCCAGACTTAGTTTTGGAGAATGGTCGGCACTGGAAAATCTAGTAACCGATCCAGTACCGAGCATGGCGGGATACTGGACCCCAGATCAGGGAGTAACCTGATAATTAACCTCCGGAGGATAGTCTCTTTATGAACTTTGCCCAAGAGCTCAGAGATCGAAGGCATCAACACAACAAGGGGATAGAGCTTTTCAGCTTATGCGGCCCACTGAGATCCCAAGTGTCAGCCATCGAGAGCACCGCTCCTCTAACTAACCGTAGGGAGCGGGACCCTGAAAGCTTCAGGCTGAGGGGTCACTCAGAACATCTAAATTCTAGTGCATGGAGGCAGGTTACAGACCATCAGCAATACCAAAGGGAGAAGACTCCCAGATGAGCTCCCCTGAAGTGGCAGCGGCACCCAGAGACTTGGTTTACTACTGTGTCAGAGTCTGCTTTATGGTCGCATCAACACCAACATGGCCTGAGTGACTACGCTGCCTTCCCTTGCGACCAACCTGCACTACGCTCCCCTATACTCCACCATCCAGAGTCCTGGGGCCTCCCCTACCCATGGAAGGAACGTCATCTGGCTGCCCCACTCCATCTCCCCTGGGTACTCCCATCAGCAGCGGCGATACTCCCCTTCCGCGAACCACGGTTGGCGTCATGAACATTAATCCCCTGTAAATAGTTCTCTTTCATTATCAGGAGACCCTCGAGCCACAGAAACCCTGGATCCGAGTAGTCCGACTGCTGCAGGGGCTGTACACTACAAGTTGCACATCAGAGAAGCAGTGCAAGGAGACTTGGCACCGTGCCTTCCAGAAAGCTTATTATTCAAAGAAAATATTTTATACTGTCGAGTTTTACAGAGTAAAGAATGAATTTATCATGTTGGTAACGTTCAAGATGGTGTCTCCCATAAAGTGAAGAAAATGTTTAAATGTTATAGCATACAAAAATTGCATGTCGTCACTGTATGTTTGTCTGTTCCAGCCCGACGACGTGCTGGGATTTGCTGTGGGGCAGTGTGGCACCCCTGAGGCTTCAGTTGCCACAGAGGTACTGCACCTCAGACAGAGGTGTGGTATTCCATCTTGGGTTCACACAGAAGCATGATACCCAAGCTCAGAAACATCTCATCAGACATGGCAAGGGTGTGATTATACCCGAAGCCAGGCTGGAGTTTTAGGAGTGGGAACACGATAGAACAAGTGGGAACACAGGGTGGAGTGTTTTAGTTTCAGTCAGAGGAGCAGTGGAGGAGCTAAGACCTGCGGCTTGGAGCAGGTACCGCTCGGCCCGGGCATAGACACAAGCGGTCCTAGAGACCGTGGAAGCTAAACGTCCATGGCCTTGTTCTACATATAATCTTCAGATGGAAGGACTTGGCTGCAACACGGGGACTGGTCCCTAGGCTAGAGGAGTATAACCCACGGGCTTCACTAGCAAAACCAGTGGCTGAGGTGGTTGCACACATCGAAGCTACCACCACACACAAATTCACTGGAAGGTGACCTTCAAGGACCAAAGGGATAGAGCTACACACCACCCCACAGGGTTCACAGGCACTGATACAGGGTTCAGTGAGTGCAGGTGCAAGCAGGAGGGAGAAGCAAGCGAGGAGTCGGCCAGAAAGGGGTACACTTTAGAAATGTGCACCGGACTCGACCTCCGAATTACTCCTGATTGGCTGTAGCCCATCACGGTGAATCCAGGCATTCCAAAGGTGGTCCCTGGCATGTGTGTAACCAGCTACAGTGAATAAACACCTTGGGACTGCACCCCTGTGTCACTCCGTTATTTGTCTGAGCCCGCCATCATAGACTACTACCTCAATCATTCGTCCTGGGGCCCAGTTCTATCTGTAGAGAGCTACACCATCTAAGCTGCATCACCATCCGCCCCAGAGGCCCCCATCCCGCAGCAGCGGCATCACCACTTGCCACATACCACAGGTGGCGTCACAAACTACCATCCCCATCATCCATAAATTCCCCATCCCTTTTGATTGACACTGCCGGGGTCACGGAATCGGACCATGCCACCGCGGTGCCCCAGAGCCAAAACCGCCACCTGGTAACGAGACACCCCACGGCCCCGGTGTGAGCGTGTCAGACACATAGTCAACCACATCCTGATGCAACCTCAGCCACCAGAAAGGACAAGAAAACACATAGTCAACTACATCCTGATGGAACCTCGGCCAAAAATAACAAGAAAGGAGGTCCAAGGTTGGTTTACTACCTGTATGGCCCGTGAGTAAACTATTCTGATGTTTCCCAATTATTTTACAGTGCAAATTAGGTGGCATGATTAACCTCCCTAGAAGGCCAGAGCCTGGGGCATACCCCTGAGCCTCCAACACCTCCCTTTACAGGTCTGGGCACAAGGCCGAGACGACTACCCCCTTCTTCAAAATGGGTACATGATTCACATGATCACTATCACCAGGGACGCTCCAGGATAAAACATCTGCCTTGATGTTTTTAACTCCTGGACGGTAAGAGACAGTAAAATGAAATCTAGTAAAAAGCAAAGACCATCTACCCTGCCTAGGATTGAGACATTTGGCAGACTCAAGGTATGAAAGTTTTTATGGACTGTGATTACGGTAATGAGATAAAATGCCCCCTCCAACCAATGATGCCATTCCTTGAAAGTCAACTTAATCGGCAAGAGTTCTCTATTGCCAACATCATACGTTCACTCAGCCAAAGACAATTTCTTGGAAAAGAAGGCGCATGGATGCCATTTACCAGGAGAAGGACCCTGTGATAACACAGTCCCAACTCAAACGCAATAACCTCCACAGTAAAAGGCTGTGAAACATTAGGCTGGATAAGTATAGATGTGTGGAAAAATCTGACCTCTTTTCTGTCATGTCAGTGAGAGGTTTCACAATGACCAAATATTTCTGAATAAATTTCCAGTAAAAGTTGGCAAATCATAGAAAGCGCTGTAACGCTTTCAGGTTTTCTGGACGATCTCAGTCAAATACTGCATGTATCTTCTCTGGATCCATTCAAAACCCCAAAGATGGCAACATGTACCCCCAAAACTGCACCTCTTGGACACCAAAAACACATTGCTTCAGTTTGGCATACAGTTTATTTCTTAAAATCTTTAATTCCTATTTTACATGTACCTGATGTGTCTCCATATCAGATGAGTAGATCAAGATATAGTCCAAATATACTACTAAAAACCTGCCTATCAAATGGTGAAAAATATCAATTACAAAATGATAGAAAATGGCAGGGGCTTAGTGTGACCAAATGGCATGACAAGACTATCAAAATGCACCTCAGGTTTATTGAAAGCAGTTTTCCATTGATTCTCTTCTCTGATTCTAACCAGATTGTAAGCCCCCTTTAACACTAGAACTACTGGACTCGTGACACCTATATAGAAATACATGGTGCAAAGTAGTCAAAATGACTACCTCAGTAGTTCTAGTGTTAAGACCAACATGGAAAACCATTTAGCACTCACAAAAAGGGTCAGGGGACAGTACAGAGCTCTCTCTAATGTTCTTTCTACACCTAGGCCTGCAACAGGGACAAGGGGCTTCCACTACGGTTAGAAAAAAGGAGGTTTAATCATAATCACAGATGCAAATTCTTTACTATAAGAGCAGTGAGACTATGGAACTCTCAGCCACATAATGTTGTAATGGTTGATTCACTACTAAAATTTAAGAGAGGCCTGGATGCCCTACTTGAAAAATATATTACTGGTTATGTGCACTGTATTATGTGATGAAGTGTTGATCCAGGGAACTAGTCTTATTGACGTATGTGGAGTCGGGAAGGATTTTTTTCCCTAATGTAGCGGTTACTGTCTGCCACATGTGGTTTTTTGCCTTCCTCTGAATCAACATGTTAGGTTAGGTTATGGGTTGAACTCCATGGAGTAAAGTCTACCTTCAATCTTAAACACTATCAAACTATGAATAAATCCGGAATCAGGGGAGGAGGATTTGGGTATTTCATGGTAATCTGATTTAATTCCCAAAAATCCAAGCAAGGACAGAGACCCCCGTTTTTCTTCTTAACGAATAAAAACTCTGCCGCCTAGGGGCAAAGAGGAAGGTCTTATATGTCCCTTCTTCAGACTATCAGCAATGTAATCTTTCATGGCTTGTCTGTCTGCACCATAAAGATTATACAGTCTGGATTTAGGTAATTTTGCTCCCAGAAGCAGAGTAATGGGGCAAGTCCTGACACGCCCCTCTCTGAAAATACATCCTCAAAACCAGACAAAAATGCAGGTAAAGTCTCCGTAAAGACTGTGGAGAGGGAAGTGTTTATGCAGTTATCAAGACAGTAAGTTCCCCTCTCCATAGTCTCCATGTATTGCTAATCCACTAAAGGATTATGTTTCACCAACCAGGGTAGACCCAATACAATAGGAGTGGGAAGGCCTCCCAAGAAATGGCAGGAAATTACTTCACAGTACAGGGGTCCTACCCTAAGTCTTAAATCATGGACAATCTGTGTCAAGCATCTCTGAGCAAGTGGCACTGAGTCAATGGCAGAGATGCTGAAGGTAAGCCCATGAGTTTTTACAAATAGAACATCCACCATACTGACTCCTGCTCCACTGTCCACAAACACATACATTTTCTTAGTGCTGCTCTCTAGCGCCACCTCTGTTCTCAGGACAAACCGAGAATAAAATAAAGAAGACAAACACAACCCTTGAATGTCCACCCCCCACAGCACCAAGGGTCAGCCGAGCCCCAGATGTTTCCTTTTGCTTAGGAATCAAGCAGGAGGCGCCAATAAAATGACCTTTTTTATCACAAAAAACAAACCCTTTTTTTATGGCGGATCTCAGTGGAAACATGTAAGGTAGTGGCTTTGCCTAACTGGTAGGGGTTCTCCAAACCCATGCGTGATGGTTCCCCCACAGATTGCCTCTCGAACATTGGATTGCTGCTCTGAGGTAGGGTCTCCAGGCAAAGTGCTCTAACCATTCTATCTCACAGGCATCTATCCATACATATAGGACACGGTGGCCTCCAAGGTCTTAGGGGTTTCATAAATCACCAAGGCAACCTTGAACCTCTCTCAAAGTCTCTGGCAAAATTGGCTTATAAGAGCTGGGTTATTCCACTTGGTATCGGTTGCCCATCTACAAAATTCAGAGTAATAAGTCTCAGCCAACTGATTCCCTTGCTCGAGGTGACACAGTCTGGACTATGCCAAAGAGACTCAGCCAAGATCATCATAAATGAAACACCTTAATAAATTAGAATATCATCAAAAAGTTAATTTATTTCAGTAATTCAATACAAAAAGGGAAACCTTTATTATATAGCGTTTTTACAGAGTGATCTATTTCAAGTGTTTATTTCTGTTAATGTTGATGATTATGACTTACAGCTAATGAAAACCCAAAAGTCATTTTCTCAGAAAATTAGAATAATTACCACAAAACACCTGCAAAGGCTTCCTAAGCATTTAGAATGGTCCCTTAGTCTGGTTCAGTAGGCTACACAATCATGGGGAAGACTGCTGACTTGACAGATGTCCAGAAAGCAGCCATTGACACACTCCACAAAGAGGGTAAGCCACAAAAGGTCATTGCTAAAGAAGCTGGCTGTTCACAGAATGCTGTATCCAAGCATATTAATGGAAAGTTGAGTTGACTTTTTGACTGCAAAATTGCCTGGAATAGATAGCGGATGCAATGTCATTTTTGGAGAGCCCCTGATGTGCTTAAAGAGTGGAGCTCCAAACGAGTGACCCCATTTTGGAAAGTAGACCCCTTAAGGAATTTTTTTAGATGTTTGATGAGCACATTGAACTTTCAGGTGCTTCACAGAAAGTTATAACGTTCAGGCATGAAAATTAAAAAAATACATTTTTACTACTACATTGTTACCTCAACCAGATAGCTTTTTTTACACAAGGATAGGAAACAAGAAAAAAATGCACCATACAATTTACTTTGAAATTTCTCCTGAGTAAACTGAACTTCATATATGGTGGATATAAACTGTTTGTGTGCATGGTAGGGCTCGGAAGGGAAGGAGCAACATTTCATTTTTTGAACTCAAAATTTGTCTGGAATAGATAGCAGACACTATGTCGCATTTGGAGAGCCCCTGATGTGCCTAAATAGTCGAGCTGCTTCACAAGTGACCTCATTTCGAAAACTAGACACCTCAAGGAATTTATCTAGATGTTTGTTGAGCACCTTGAATCCCCAGATGCTTCACATAATTTTATGACGTTAAGCCATGAAAATAAAAACAGTACATGTTTACATTAAAATTGTTACTTCAACCAGATACCTTTGTGAAAAAAAGCTAACAGGAGAAAATGCACCATACAAGTTTAGTGCATTTTTTCCTGAGAACACTGATACCTCATATAAGGTGTAAATCAACTCTTTGGGCGCATGGCAGTGTTTGGAAGGGAAAGAGCGCCATTTGACTGGAAAATTGGCTGGAAAAATTGGCGGATGCCAAGTTGCATTTGGAGAGCCCCTGATGTGCCTAAACAATGAAGCTACCTGTTACGGTTGCTGCGAGCACTGGAGACTATGTCCAGATTTCTTGCTACTGCACATGTGCGAGCACTGGAGACTAAGTCCAGATTTCTTGCTACTGCACATGTGCGAGCGCTGGAGACTAAGTCCTATTTTGGAGCCATTGCACATGTGCGGGTGACATCATCGCTGACACGAGGTCACATGTCTCTGACACCTTCTATGCCGATTGGTCGCTGGTCATGTGCTTGTGACGCCTTGCTCGGTGATAGGCCAGCATGACGTCACTCCTGTCGTTCTGGCAGTGGATTGGCTCTGGTGTCCTCCATCTTGGATGAGGCACAGAGTCTATATAAGACCCTGACACGCCGCATGGCGCTCAGTCCTCTTGGTTCATGCATAAGAGTAGACGCTCTGTGCGCGTTCCTCTAGGCATTCCTCTGTCTATGCTAGGTGAGCGCTACCGGCAGGGTAGCGTTCTTATACCTTACAGCTTCGGCTGCTGTCCGTATCCTTACCTCTTAGGGGAGCGGACATAGGCAGGTGCCTGAGGCACATGGTCTGGCTGGGCCTTGTGATTTGACTCGTAGGTGGACGTTGCCACTAGGGTAACGTTCCTTATACTGCGTCTGGCAGTTGTTCGTATCCTCGCACACTAGGGGAGCGAACAGAGGTAGGAGCTTTGTGCGGCTTACGCTGCTGTTCGTCTCTTTTGCACCACTAGAAGAGCGGACCTAGGCAGGTGCCATATCTAGTGGTTCGTGTCCTCGCACACTAGTGGCGCGAACGCAGGTAGGAGCTTTGTGCGGCTTACGCTGCTGTTCGTCTCTTTTGCACCACTAGAAGAGCGGACCTAGGTAGGTGCCATTTCGCACACATTGCCTTTGTCTCTGTGATTATTAACAGAGATCATTCTACACACCCTCCAAGTAAGGGAGGAATTGCTTTACTTACTTATTATATCCTTCTGTGAGTTAACAGAGGTATTGCACTCTGCCATAGTCTGCAGCAAAGTCTTTGCACGGTGGACCCTGACTGTCTGATACTCCTTTAGGTTATTATCAGACAGCCCCCCGTAACATTAGGACTGAGCCAAGGGTCTTGCAGTTATGGCAGAATATCAGCAGTTACACCGTTACATACAAGTACTTGAGTCACGGCTCAAGAGTATAGAGGATAAACCTCAGACCATGGTGACAGCTGCACATGATCCTCAACTTGCTCTACCAAACAGATATTCTGGCGATGCCAGATCATGTCGTGGTTTCATTAGTCAGTGTCAGATACACCTAGAGGTCAACTCTTCTCGCTTCTCTACGGAGAGGTCCAGAGTAGGCTTTATCATCTCCTTACTTCAGGACAAAGCCTTAGAATGGGAGACTCCCCTATGGGAGCGCTCTGATGTGGTTACTCTGAGACATCAAGACTTTCTTGATGCTCTTAAGGCGGTATTCATGGGTCCGCAGGTTACCCATGATGCGGCCCTGAGACTGTTAGATCTATCTCAGGGTTCGTTATCCACTAGTTCTTATGCCATTGCTTTTAGAACTCTGGTGGCAGAACTAGATTGGCCAGAGAAGGTGTTGATTCCTATCTTCTGGAGAGGGTTGGCAGGCTATGTCAAGGATGCTCTTGCTACTCGTGAGGTCCCTGCTTCTCTGGAGGACTTGATCACAGTAGCAACGAGGATCGATGTACGCCATAAGGAACGTAGACTCGAGGTCTCTTCCTCACGCCCTAAGCATCGGGCTATTCCAGTTGTTGAGGGTCCACTACCATCTTCCTCAGCATCTGAAACATCTCCCACTCCTATGGAGTTAGGTCATACATCCTCCAGACTACGCAAGTCTGGTCCTCCTATATGTTACGTATGTCGTCAGGCTGGGCACTATGCCAACAAGTGTCCTAGTCGTCAGGGAAACTCCCTGGCCTAGTAACCATTAGAGGGGGGTTACTAGAGACGTCTTCTGCACCCTCTAAGTGTTGTATCCCAGGTCAGCTCTCGTTATCTGAGAATACATGGCCTATTATGGCTTTTGTGGATTCCGGAGCTGACGGGATTTTTGTGTCCTCAGGATTTGTAAAGGGACACAATATTCCCTCTATCATGTTAGAGGCGCCTATTCCTGTCCGTGTTGTTAATGGAACTATGTTGTCTGACTCCATTACATTGAGGACAGTTCCCTTGCGCCTTTCCCTGTCTCAGGGTCACATAGAGGAGATTTCTTTTCTTGTTTTGCCTGAGGGTATAGACGACGTCCTTCTGGGTCTTCCATGGCTTCGGACTCATGCTCCTCACATTGACTGGGAGTCTGACAGCATTATTAGTTGGGGTTCGAAATGTCAGTCCCGATGTCTTCCCTTACCACCTAAGGTCGTTGCAGTTGCATCAACTGATCTCTCTCCCATACCTACACCCTATTTGGATTTCGCTGACGTGTTCTCCAAACAGGGTGCTGAGGTTCTTCCACCCCATAGGCCGTATGACTGTGCCATAGACCTTATCCCAGGTTTGGTTCCACCTAAAGGCAGAGTTTACCGCCTGTCGATACCTGAGTTGGAGGCCATGTCGACCTATATAAGAGAGAGTTTAGAGAAGGGGTTCATTCGTAAGTCTGTCTCTCCCGCGGGAGCTGGGTTTTTCTTTGTTCGGAAGAAAGAGGGTGATTTGCGTCCCTGCATAGATTACAGGGGTCTCAACGCAATCACAATAAAGAACAAATACCCATTACCTTTAATTTCGGAGCTCTTTGACAGACTGAGAGGAGCTCAAGTTTTTACGAAGTTGGATCTGCGGGGTGCGTATAACCTGGTACGAATTCGAAAGGGTGACGAATGGAAGACCGCTTTTAACACCCGAGACGGTCACTATGAATACCTCGTCATGCCTTTTGGGTTATGTAATGCACCCGCAGTATTTCAGGACTTCGTAAATTATGTGTTCAGGGATTTACTGTTATCCTCCGTCGTGGTGTATCTGGACGACATCCTGATTTTTTCTCTTGATCTGGAGACTCATCTTCAGGATGTCGTTTGTGTCCTTTCCCGTTTAAGGGAGCACTCATTGTTTGCTAAACTCGAGAAATGTGTATTCGAGCAGTCCTCATTGCCTTTTTTGGGTTACATTATCTCACAAGAGGGTCTGGCTATGGATCCTGCGAAGCTCTCTGCTGTCCTGCAATGGTCCGAACCTCATTCCTTGAAGGCGGTGCAACGCTTCTTAGGATTCATAAATTATTACAGGCAGTTCATACCCCATTTTTCTACTTTGGTGGCCCCTTTGGTGGCCTTGACTAAAAAAAGGTGCTAATCCCAAAGCCTGGTCTACTGAGACATCTCAGGCTTTCGAGGCAGTAAAAAGACACTTTTCAACTGTTCCCGTTCTTCAAAGACCCGATGAGAGTAAGCCCTTCCTCTTAGAGGTTGATGCCTCTTCAGTGGGTGCTGGTGCGGTCTTGTATCAAAAGAACGGTGCAGGTAGAAAAAGGCCGTGTTTCTTCTTTGCTAAAACCTTTTCACCGGCAGAGAGAAACTATACCATTGGGGATAGGGAACTGCTCGCCTTGAGATTAGCCTTGGAGGAGTGGCGTCACTTGCTGGAAGGAGCGAAACATCCTTTCCAGGTCTATACAGACCATAAGAATCTGACGTACTTACAAACCGCTCAGCGTCTGAATCCTCGCCAAGCCCGCTGGTCCTTGTTTTTCTCCCGCTTTCACTTCTCCATCAACTATCTGTCTGGGAGTAAGAATAACAAGGCAGACGCCCTGTCTCGCTCTATGCTTTCTACCCAGGAAGAGATTGACGAACCTCGTCTTATCCTTCCCTCCAGGGTTTTTCATACGCTCTCCCCTGTGACGTTAGACCAAATCCCACCGGGCAAGACCTTTGTTCCGCCTGATCGACAGAATGATATACTGTCATGGGCCCACACCTCAAAGGTGGGTGGGCATTTTGGTATTAGGCGGACACGAGAGTTACTGGAGAGGTGGTATTGGTGGCCACACTTAGCCAGCCACGTCAAGAGATATGTCGGTTCCTGCTACTCGTGTGCTCGCAACCGTCTATTACGGCAGAGACCGGCTGGGCTCTTGCATCCTTTACCAGTGCCAGATAGACCATGGGAGGTGGTAGGCATGGACTTTGTGGGTGATCTTCCATGTTCTCAGGGACATAGATTTGTGTGGGTCATTACGGACCATTTCTCCCGGATGGTTCATCTCGTACCGTTATCGAGAATCCCATCTTCCAGGGTACTAGCCAAACTATTCCTCAAGCATGTCTTTAGGCTTCACGGGATGCCAGATCGTATCATTTGTGATAGAGGCCCGCAATTTGCTTCCCGTTTCTGGCGAGATCTTTATAGCCTTCTGCAAATTGAGTTGAATCTCTCTTCGGCATACCATCCGGAGACCAATGGTTTGGTTGAGCGTACCAATCAATCTATGATTATATACCTTCGACATTTTGTTGCTGAGAACCACGATAACTGGTCCTCCCTCCTACCCTGGGCAGAATTTGCCCTTAACAATTCGCTGGCTGAGGCCACTGGGCAGACACCGTTCGTACTCAATAATGGGCAACACCCTAGGGTACCGGTACCATTTCCCGCTGCGGCACCTCCTCCTCTTGTGGCCGACTGGGCAACTAATGCCAGAGAGGTTTGGGATCGGACTCAAGAGTCGATCCAAGCAGCTAAGGACCGTATGAAGACGGTGTCCGATCGGTTTCGTCGCCCGGCTCCTGTCTTTTCTCCAGGGGACTTTGTGTGGCTCTCTGCAAAACACGTGAGACTTAGAGTGAGCTCTGTCAAATTTGCTCCTCGCTTCCTGGGTCCTTATGAGGTTCTTCGACAGGTAAATCCTGTAGTCTACCAATTGAAGTTACCTGTCCATCTTAGGATTCATGACAAATTCCATGTCTCACTGCTAAAGCCGGCTATATTACCTCACGCTCGTGAAGTGCACTCTCCTGCCTCTGATTCCTCTCGCTCTAGCTATGAGGTAAGAGCCATAGTTGGTTCTAAGATGGTTAGAGGGCGCAGGTTCTTCTTGATAGATTGGGAGGGCTATGGCCCGGAATATCGCTCTTGGGAGCCTGAGGAGGCTGTCCATGCTCCCGACTTAGTTGCCGATTACCTGCGTCGCCGGGAGGGGGGCGCTTGAGGGGGAGGTACTGTTACGGTTGCTGCGAGCACTGGAGACTATGTCCAGATTTCTTGCTACTGCACATGTGCGAGCGCTGGAGACTAAGTCCAGATTTCTTGCTACTACACATGTGCGAGCGCTGGAGACTTATTCCTATCTTGGAGCCATTGCACATGTGCGGGTGACATCATCGCTGACACGAGGTCACATGTCTCTGACACCTTCTATGCCGATTGGTCGCTGGTCATGTGCTTGTGACGCCTTGCTCGGTGATAGGCCAGCATGACGTCACTCCTGTCGTTCTGGCAGCGGATTGGCTCTGGTGTCCTCCATCTTGGATGAGGCACAGAGTCTATATAAGACCCTGACACACGCCGCATGGCGCTCAGTCCTCTTGGTTCATGCATAAGAGTAGACGCTCTGTGCGCGTTCCTCTAGGCATTCCTCTGTCTATGCTAGGTGAGCGCTACCGGTAGGGTAGCGTTCTTATACCTTACAGCTTCGGCTGCTGTCCGTATCCTTACCTCTTAGGGGAGCGGACATAGGCAGGTGCCTGAGGCACATGGTCTAGCTGGGCCTTGTGATTTGACTCGTAGGTGGACGTTGCCGCTAGGGTAACGTTCCTTATACTGCGTCTGGCAGTTGTTCGTATCCTCGCACACTAGGGGAGCGAACAGAGGTAGGAGCTTTGTGCGGCTTACGCTGCTGTTCGTCTCTTTTGCACCACTAGAAGAGCGGACCTAGGCAGGTGCCATATCTAGTGGTTCGTGTCCTCGCACACTAGTGGAGCGAACGCAGGTAGGAGCTTTGTGCGGCTTACGCTGCTGTTCGTCTCTTTTGCACCACTAGAAGAGCGGACCTAGGTAGGTGCCATTTCGCACACATTGCCTTTGTCTCTGTGATTATTAACAGAGATCATTCTACACACCCTCCAAGTAAGGGAGGAATTGCTTTACTTACTTATTATATCCTTCTGTGAGTTAACAGAGGTATTGCACTCTGCCATAGTCTGCAGCAAAGTCTTTGCACGGTGGACCCTGACTGTCTGATACTCCTTTAGGTTATTATCAGACAGCCCCCCGTAACATTACCCCACAAGTGACCCCATTTGTTAAACTAGACCCCTCAAGGAATTTATCTAGATTGTTGAGGAGCACCTTGCTCCTCTGGGTGCTTCATACAATTTTATAATATTGAGCCATGAAAAAATATATATTTTGACCACAAAAATGTTGTTTTAACCCCAAAGCTTTCATTTTTGCAAGGGTCACAGAACATAATTGACCATATAATTTGTTGTGCAATTTCTCCTGAGTACGCCAGTACCTCATATGTGGTAAAAAACGTCTTATGAGGTACAGTGAAAAGTTAAGAAGGGAAGGAGCGCCATATTTGAAATCAAATTTCATTGGAATGTTATGCAGGTAAAAGGAAAAGTCCAGCTCAACGCATTGTGACAAACCCTCTTGTTATTGCCACGGATCCGCTTTACCAAAATGTATAAGAAATATAGGAGGAGTTGAATATGAGTGGTTCTCCCATTGCATGTGACTAAAGGAGATTAACAATTAGACCGGCAGAGATTAACTCTTGCTAGTTTGCCTAAGAACTACAAGTCTGTGAGTCAATGACCGAGTCTCCCTTTGTAATCAAAAACATCAGAGAACTTAAAAGGCAACGTGCAAAAATCTGAAATTTCCACAGACCCTCACACAGTCATGACAGTAGATGGTGCTTGCAGTAACCTACTTTTGACAGTAACCCTCCTTCTAAAAGGGACCCCTGAACCGTCAGCATCCAGTTTCTCCAGATGAAGATTAAATGTCCTAACCAGGCATTCAGCAATAATTACGGAAGCTCGTATTCAAGTTCTCTCCTCAGAACCATATCCCCGCCAATGAACCAAACATTGCAATGAACTGCAAATGAATCGACAATCGTGGTTATCTGAAACTCTAATTTATATTTAGAAATCATGCCAAGCAAATGTTGCTGAATTTTCTCTGATGTAGACGATGATGACGAGACAAATAGATCCTTCCCAGGTACCTTGACGAATATGACACTCCCCGCGCCGGGACCGTGGGGCACCCGTTACCGGGCCGTGGTTCTGCTCCTGGGACGCAGCAGTATCAAGGCCCGGTTCCATGACCCCGGCGGTGTCATTTAAATATAAAGGGGGTGATGACAGTTTATTCGTGACGCCACCAGTGGTATGTGGCAAGTTAGGTGCAGCCGCTGCCGGATGGGGACCTCTGGGGCAGATGGTGACGCAGCTGAGATGGTGCAGCTCTCCACAGGCTGAGCTGGGCCCCAGGGCAGATGGGGGTAGTAATAGACGAAGGCAGGGGTTGCAGGGCCGGAGGCGCAGACAAATAACGGAGCGACACAGGGATGCAGTCTCAAGATGTTTACTCACTGTAGCAGATTCCAAGGTAACACGACGTCAGTGAGCGCCTTTGCAGTGCTGGGTTCCACTGTGAAGGGCTATGTGTACCTTCCCTGGTCGTCTTCCTGCGCTTTCTTCTCCCTCCTGCTTTGCGCCTGAAACCTGCTCACACACAGATCCCTAAGCCGGTGTCCACGGATCCTTTTGGGTGGCTTGAAGCTCTATCCCTTGGCCCTATGTGGTCACCTTCCAGCGGATTCGTGTGCGGATGTTGCCTCGGTACAGGATGTGCCCTCGGCCTCTGGTTTTACTAGCAGAGTACGTAGGTTCTTTTTGTCTAGCCTAGAGACTCCACCCCAGGTCCGTCGGATTAAGGGAGGGAGGTGTCATCACTCACAGGGACTATACATAGTCTGATGGCACCAAGCCCCAACCCTGACCTGATGGGAGCTGCTAACTGAGAGTGTTGTGTGTTTTATGTGCATACTGGTGATTGACCTCTTCTGTAGAGTTGAGCGATGTTCGAGGTTCGAGGTTCGCCAATTTCATGTTCGAGTGATTTTTGGGGGTGCTCGAGATCGAACTGGAACGCGAGCTTTTTGCTAAAAGCTCGATAGCTCGAGTTACGTTCGATAACGGTTCGATCAGCAAAAAGCCTAGCTAGTTACTAGCTGGCTTTTCACTGTAATAGTGTGAGTCACTGTGATTCACACTATTATAAAATTTCAGCGTATAGTGTGCGGGGGGGATGCGGTTTAGATCTGTGGTGTACTGCTGAGAGAATGCCGATTGCCATTTTTTTTTTCTTTCCTAAGCGCGTGTGCAGTGGGGCGGACCAGGATGTCAGCCAATCACAGACACAAACACAGCTAAGTGCATTTTTGCCAGACAAGCAAGGGCATGTGTCATAGGCTGTGAATGTCACATGTCCTTGCCTTATAATACGTCCATTTTCCCTGTCGCCACCATTATCTCCTTTCTGCGTGTGGGTGACAGTCACCGCTCACGCTGCTGCCGCCGACCCTGCTGTGTGAGCTATAGACATAGTGCAAGCTACACAGCGCTGTAGGGATTAGGGACTGTTTGTTATTTCAGCCCTTGTCAGGGCTAATTTCCAGGCGTTCATAGCCTTAGCTGCTAGGCAGGTCCATGCAAACGCTGTGTACAGCTTTAGATAACAGCATCTGTGTACCTCAGCTCAGGGAATTTCTTGCTGCATTTCATCATTAGGAGGGATAGAAAGTGAGGCTTTCTTTCCTGTCCAGGTACCAACAGAACCCGGGCACTGTACCCACCTGCCCAGTTTTGCCACTATTTTATTTGCCCAAAGAGCTGACACTTATTCTGCCATCCTAAAAGTGTCTGGAATACTAAGTTAGTGTTCCTTTCCTGTCCACTGACCCACAGAACCCGGGCACTGTACCCACCTGCACACTTTTGCCACGCTATTTTATTTGCAAACTCTGCTGCCACTGTTAGGGGCATACACAAATTGTTTGTGATAGTCAGTGTTGGTTCTTCAGCTGTCTATAAAGCTAGACCACCTCTACATTGTACACACCTGTCCATTTTTGATACGCAATTCTAATTGCAAACTGTACTGCCACTGTTAGGGGCATACAAACATTGTTTGTGATAGTCAGTGTTGGTTCTTTAGCTGTCTATAAAGCTAGACCACCTCTGCATTGTACACACCTGTCCATTTTTGATACGCAATTCTAATTGCAAACTGTGCTGCCACTGTTAGGGGCATACTAAAATTGTCTGGGATAGTCAGTGTTGGTTCTTCAGCTGTCAATAAAGCTAGACCACCTCTAAAATCTACACCACCTCTCAATTTTAGCATCCACATTTTAAGTGACCAATTTTGTCGCTAACAAAATGAGTGGCAAAAGGACAGATGCTGGTGGAAAGGGGAACAGGCATGTTGGAAAAGGAACAAAAGTTTGTGTCTGTGGGGAAGGTGGGAAAGCAAAATTAACATCTGCTGAGAATAGGCCATCTTTCAGCAAAAGTAAGATGTCTACCACTTTCCGTGGACAATCTGATGAGCTCCCTTTTTTACAGAACCTAATAACTGTAACAAAGGTAGATGATGTACAAAAAAAGAACATGCTTGAATGGATCTCAGGATCTCAAGTGCTCCAACAAGTGCCCTCTCCTCCACCTCAACTTCAACATCCAAAAAACAACAGTCCTCTGAGTTGTCATCCCAATCACACTTGCTTTCTCCCAGCTCTCAAGTCTCCACCCGCCATGCACAGTATGGTGTAACAGAGATGGCTGAGTCTAAAGAGCTGTTCAGTCACACTATAGCCTGAGAATCAGAGGTCTGCTCCCAAGCTACAGTGAGTACAGACCAGGAAATGGTCTGCAGTGATACCCAGAAGCTTTGTGACTCAGATTCTGGCTCTGATGACCAAGTTTCTGAGCAAAATGTACACCCTCATACCCAAACTGTAACACCTGTCGGTGGAGACAATGAGGAACATACTGATGACGATGAGACACAGATACCTGATTGGGATGACAACTTAACTATTCAGTCAGGGCAGGACGAGGTTAGGTCTGAGGGCGAGGGGAGTGCAAACACAACGCTTGATGATGAAGTTCTAGATCCCACTTACTGTCAACCCACAGTCAGGCACTCGAGGAGGTCACCAGAGGCGGTGGAGGAGGATGCAACTGACGACGAAGTTACCTTGCGCCTTCCTGGACAGAGTCGGAGTACTGGAAGCACGTCTTCAACTTCATCCTCAGCCATAACTCTGCCTCTGAGCACAAGTCGGGGTAGCTCTGCAGGTCGCATGGCCTCTAAGCCTTGCCTAGCCTGGTCCTTTTTTGACCTTGCAAAGGATCTCCCAAATCATGTGATCTGTAAAATTTGTCGGCAATCTATAAGTAGAGACCAAAACCTCACCAGTTTGAGAACTTCTTCCATGAATCGTCACATGAATAATAAGCATAAGTCCCAGTGGGAAGCTCACCTTGCTGCAATGCAGTCTAGTGGAGCGGGCCAAACACCGTCTGCCCCTTCAAGTTCCTCTGCTCGCTATTCATCTTCTATGACTGTGGGGACAGCTGTCACAACTGGTTTTCTACGCAGACCTTCCACCACTTTAACCACAACAGGCAGTTTGCTTGGTAGGTCATCAGTTGGTTTGGAAGGGGAAACAAGTGCTGGTGTACAGCTCTCTCAGACATCGAGAGCACCAACTTTGGATGAACGCAACATCATGTCTCCGCCTGTACTTTCCTCACAAACCTGCATTTTTCCAGGGACACCCTACTCACCACCGTCTACACACAGCAGCCAGATCTCTGTCCCTCAGATGAGGACAAATATAAGGCCATTTCCTCTGAGCCATGACAAAGCTAAAAGGTTGATTATATTCCTCTGTAAGCTCTTGGCTACCAAAATGCTGCCTTTCCGCCTGGTGGACACAGAGGATCTTCGAGACCTTATGTCCGTCGCAGTGCCCCAGTACGAGATGCCCACTCGCCACTACTTTTCCAAGAAAGGTGTGCCTGCGCTACACCAGCATGTCGCACACAACATCACCGCTTCCTTGAGAAACTCTGTGTGTGACCGGGTGCATTTCACCACCGATACTTGGACCAGTATGCATGGACAGGGGCGTTACATGTCGCTGACTGGGCACTGGGTAACTATGGTGAGAGATGGAGAAGGGTTTGCTGAACAAGTCTTGCCGTCCCCACGACTTGTGCGTCAATCCTCTTTATGTAGAAGTTCCTCCACTGCTTCTGCCTCCTCAACCTCGTCTGGGTCCTCCACCTCCGCCCCAAGCCTGCCTGGTCAGGCCACCCACGTTGTAACTGCGCACAAGGAATCCCTCACACCTCCTTACTATGCTAGCAGCAGAGCTCAACGGCATCAGGCGGTCTTTACCTTGAAAGGTCTTGGAAATAAAAGTCACACAGCGGAGGAGTTGTGGTCAGCGCTTGCGAGCGAGTTTCGTAAATGGTTGTCTCCACTCAACCTACAGCCAGGGAAGGCCGTGTGCAACAATGCTGCAAACCTGGGTACGGCCCTTCGCCGGGGCAAGGTGACACGCATGCCTTGTATGGCTCACGTGTTGAACCTTGTTGTCCAGCAATTTTTAACCCACTATCCCGGGCCTAGATGGGCTTCTGCACAGGGCACGGTCACTCTCTGCTCACTTCCGTCGTTCAACCGCCGCAGCTGAGCGACTTGCATTGCTTCAGAAGTCTTTCGGCCTGCCGGTTCATTGCCTGAAATGCGATGTGGTGACACGCTGGAATTCGACTCTCCACATGTTACAGTGACTGTGGCAGCACCGCCGAGCCCTGGTGCAATACGTTATGACGTATAGCCTGGGCCAAGGAGATGCAGACATGGAGCAGATCACGCTGCTGGAGTGGTCTCAGATCAAGGACCTATGCACCCTTCTGCACAGTTTCGACATGGCGACGAATATGTTTAGCGCTGACAATGCCATTATCAGCATGACAATTCCAGTCATTTACATGCTGGAGCACACGCTAAACACTATTCGGAGTCAGGGGGTGGGACAAGAGGAAGGGGAGGAAGTACAGGAGGATTCATATGCGCAAGGGATACCAACATCTACAAGGTCCAGACATTCATCATCACCAAGGCGGCAGGCATGGGACGGTGGGGGAGAGTAATTAACAAGGGCGCATGGTAGCAGCCAAAATGTTTAGGAAGGTGCAGGAGACCATGAAGAAATGGAGGACGAACTCTCGATGGACATGGAAGACTCAGCAGATGAGGGAAACCTTGGTCAAATTTCGGTTGAACGAGTTTGGGGGCAGATGTCAGAGGAAGAAAGCACGGTTATCACCTTGCCGCCACAAACACAGCGTGGACTTGGTCCGCATGGATGCGCAAGACACATGAGCGCATTCTTGCTGCAGTACCTACAACATGACTCTCGGATTGTCAAAATTAGAATTGATGATGACTACTGGGTTGCTACACTATTAGATCCCCGGTACAAGTCCAAATTTGGTGAAATAATTCCAGCCATAGAAAGGGACGCACGGATGCAGGAGTATCAGCAGAAGCTGTTACACAATCTTAGCTTGGCTTTTCCACCAAACGCCAGTGGTGCACGGAGTGAATCTCCCAGTTGTCACTTGCCAAGCATGGGACTGTCTCGTCATTATCAGTCAAACCGTACCAGCAACACCGTATCTGGTGCTGGTAACAGCAATTTTATGGAATTGTTTCATAATTTTTTTTAGACCATCCAATGCAAGGCCACAAGAGACAAGAAGTCTGACACATAGTCAACGGCTGGAGAGGATGATACAGGAGTATCTCCAAATGAACATCGATGCCATTACTTGAGCCTTGCTCATTTTGGGCTTCACATCTTGAAAAATGGCCTGAGCTCGCCACTTACGCCTTGGAGATTTTGTCGTGTCCCGCAGCCAGCGTTGTCTCTGAACGTGTCTTTAGTGCTGCTGGGTGTTTGCTGACAGATAAGCACACGCGTCTGTCCAGTGACAATGTGGACAGACTAACGTTCATCAAGATGAACAAGTCATGGATTCGCAAGGACTTTACTACCACTGTGTCATCCTGGGGAGAGTAAAGGCTGCTGTATTTTTGAATGTGCTTGATGCAAATATACCTGTGAAGTGTACAACTGGGGCACAAGTGCTGCCGCTGAAGTGGTGTCTGTGGGGCCCAATTTTTGGAAAAAAGGGAGACTCCGTTTGGAGTCCCCTTGCTGTGTTTTTAAAAATGATCCAAGATGAACAAATCATGGATCAGCAAAGACTTTGCTACCTACACAGGTGTCATCCTGGGGACAGTTAAGGCTGGCGTATTTTTGAATGTGCTTGATGCAAATGTACCTGTGAAGTGTACAACTGGGGCACAAGTGCTGCTACTGAAGTGGTGTCTGTGGGGTCCAATTTTTGGAAAAAGGGGAGACTTCGTTTGGAGTCCCCTTGCTGTGTTTTTAAAAATGATCCAAGATGAACAAATCATGGATCAGCAAAGACTTTGCTACCTACACAGGTGTCATCCTGGGGACAGTTAAGGCTGGCATATTTTTATGCTTGATGCAAATGTACCTGTGAAGGGTACAACTGGGGCATAAGTGCTGCCACTGAAGTAGTGTCTGTGGGGCCCAATTTTTGGAAAAAAGGGAGACTCCGCTTGGAGTCCCATTGCTGTGTTTTACATGATTTTAGAAGGGCATGCCATGCCTATATCTGTGTCTCGTCCTCTTTTTCCTCGTCCAGTTGTTTTGTTTTCGCATGAGTATTTGTCCTTGTCACTTTCCCATGTGTTTGTGTTGTCCTGTGAGTTGTTTGTCACCTATTGGACACCTTTGAGGGTGTTTTCTATGTGTTTTTATGTGTTTGTGATTGCCTCCCATTGTTTTCTATGGGGTTCGAGAGGTTCGTCGAACGGCTCGCCGAACTGAACTCGAACGCGGCCTCCGTTCGACAAACCAAACCGAACTCGAGCCTCTAGAGGGTGGCTTATCTCTATTCTTCTGTACCCAGGATGGAATTCCACACCTCAATACCTCTGTGGTGACTGAAGCCTCAGGGGCTCCACAAATACACCTCCTGAAATGTACAGTATATGGGGATGATGACCATAGACCAAAAAAAAAGGGGATACCCCAGTAGATTTATGATGATTATTAATGGCAAATTCAGCAAGAGGAAGGAAAGAGGACCCCTCTTCCTGATTTTCAGATACAAAACAACTTAAGTACTGCTTAACTGATTAACTTTTTCTGTTTGCCCATTAGACTTAAGGCCCAGTCACACTAAACAACTTACCAGCGATCCCAACAACGATCCAACCTGATAGGGATCGCTGGTAAGTTGCTAGGAGGTCGCTGGTGAGATGTCACACTAAGCGACACTCCAGCGATCCCACCAGCTACCTGATCTGGCAGGGATTGCTGGAGCGTCGCTACACGAGTTGCTGGTGAGCTCACCAGCAACCAGCCCCCAGCACCGCGTGGAAGCGATGCTGCGCTTGGTAACTAAGGTAAATATCGGATAACAAACCCGATATTTACCTTGGTTACCAGCGCACACCGCTTAGCGCTGGCTTCCCTGCACACCTAGCCACAGTACACATCGGGTTAATTACCCGATGTGTACTCTGCTACGTGTGCAGTCAGCAGGAGCCGGCTTCTGCGGAGGCTGGTAACCACGGTAAACATCGAGTAACCAAGAAGCCCTTACCTTGGTTACCTGATATTTACCTTCGTTACCAGCGTCCCCGTGCTCACGCTGCCAGTGCCGGCTCCCTGCACACATAGCCAGACTACACATCGGGTGAGATCGGCGGACGCTGGTAACGAAGGTAAATATCAGGTAACCAAGGTAAGGGCTTCTTGGTTACCCGATGTTTACCGTGGTTACCAGCCTCTGCAGAAGACGGCTCCTGCTGCCTGCACATTCAGTTGTTGCTCTGTCGCTGTCACACACAGCGATGTGTGCTTCACAGCGGTAGAGCAACAACTAAAAAATGGCCCAGGACATTCAGCAACAACCAACGATCTCACAGCAGGGGCCGGGTTGTTGCTGGATGTCACACACAGCGACATCACTAGCAACATCGTTGCTACGTCACAAAAGTTGTTCGTTAGCAGCGATGTTGCTAGCGATGTTGCTAGCGATGTTGCTTAGTGTGACGTGGCCTTTAGGGTGCAATGCCGAAGAATGAGATAGCATAATCTTTAACCGAGAGGAAAAAGCTCTACAAGATTTAGGAATAAATTGAGTTTCTATCTCCGAGACAATGTTAGAGGGATTGACATGACATTTAACCACCTCACAAAAAAGACCTGAGCTAAAGTCTTTGCTTTAGGTAAGGATGCTCAGCACTGCTCGGTACTTGACCAAGCATTAAGGTGCTCAAGATCAAGACACTCTATACTCGAATAGAGTTTTTTGGTACTCGGGCGCCTTGCTTGAGACCCAACACCGCATGTTTCCCAGCTTTTTATCAGCCAGTAAACATTGCCTGACAATCATTTCAATACCGTAGCCATATTGACTACTGGCATTACTGTAATTGGTCAGGGCCGCATAGCGTCATCAGGCCTATATTAGAACCAGAAACGCCATGCTTGCCGCACTCGTCTGGAAATAGTGTAGGGACTAGGAAGAGATTCTGGTAGGAAAGGGACAGCATGAGAGTGCCTGCTGGTACAACAGTAAACAAACTGTTCTTTTCAGGGCTAATTGAAATCTGTTCTATTCTCTAATAATATTGCTCTTAGCTGTATTTACTGTAGGGCAAGCTGCTGGAGTAGCGATCCTTTATTACAGGTATATAGGCAGTGATTCTAGCCTTATACAGCGTGCTGCTGATACCTAAATATGTCATCTATTCTCTAATAATATTGATCCTAGCTGCATTTAGTGCAGGGAAAACTTCTCGAGTAGGCATAGTGTATGAAAGGCATGCAGGCAGGAAATTTTAGCCTCATCCAGCATGAACTTCTTTGGACGCGGAGGGTGTTTTTTTTGTCTTTTATTTCAAATAAGTAATTTTTCTGTGTTTGTATTTATTTACCTTCACTTACAGATTAGCAATGGGGGGGGGGGGTCTCACAGGCCCTGCCACCACTAATCTAAGGCTTAATGGCAGCTGTGTGCTGACATTAACCCCTTATTACCCTGTTTGCCACTGCAGCAGGTCAATCGGGAGAGTCGGGTAAAGTGCTGGGATTGTTGCAGCTAATGGATGCAACAGTCCTGAGCGGCTACAGGCTGCTATTTTTAGGCTGGCAGACCCAATAAGCATGGGTCTCCTCAGCCTAAGAACGACAGCCCCTAGTTATCGGGCTTTATAATGGCTGGGTATCAATATTTGAGGTGACCGCATGCATAATTAAATTAAATTAAAAAAAAAAGCGCGCTGCGTGTGGTTCTTCTCATTTTGATACTGTGGCACCCCAGGACTGTGGGGTACTCGGTCTCGGGCATATGTGACAATCAGGGGAGTCGTGGTCACGGCTGATGACTGGTTCTGTGACCCCGTGGGTCGGTCCGAAATAAAAAGGGGGTTTAAATAAAATAAAACAAAATAACTGTACTGTGAGCCTTGGTTCCAGACTTCCACAGGCCTCCCGTGGTACCTGGAGTCTGACGCTTCTTCAGGTAACCCACGGTGCCTGGAGTCCTGATTCCGTACTCCACAGTTACTCACTTCTTTTACAGCACTCCTTGTGGTTCTACAGGTCAGTTTCAGTATTTTCCACCTTCTACTACTACTCCTCTCCTTCTCTCCTTTACTTCCTTTTCTCTCTCTCTCTCCCCTGACTGACTGCACACCACTTCCTCCTGCCAACTTTCTAACTTACCACTGGGTCCCCCCCCTCGCTGGGTCTCTCCCTCAGGTTGGGTGGCTACTATCCAATCAGTGCCCTCCCCTTTTACCTGTTTCTAGGCAATATCCCAGGCTGGTGTTGGGGTTGTGTGTGGCCTGAATGTGCTGGTGTGTTTGCTTGCACGGGTATTCCGGGGTTTGGGTTTTCCATGAGTTACATTTGTGGCACCTGGTGCTACAATATACAGCCAAGAAAAGTGAATGGCTGGGGGCTGCAGCCTGTAGCTGTATGCTTTATCTGTGCTGGGTATCATAATACGGGGAAACCTTAGGCTAATTTATTTATTTATTTATATATCATAATAGGGACCTGAAGACAGGGTCTGTGATTGTAAGCAGGGCTGTTACAAAGACTGGGAGCACATCTTACTGCAACCAATCACAGACGCCAAGACTGCCGGTGGGTGGGGGAAGTGTGACGCCCTGGACTAGTCAGGTTGTCACAGGGTTCTGCACAATCTTTCTCTTCCCGTGCAGGGCTCAACCCCCAATGGTTCTGGGAACCTAGCCTGCAGTGCTGCCTCCACCAGCATTAACAAATCCTAGGTACACCTTGCACCACACCCTGTCAGGCACACCAGTGGGCTGCTTAAGCTGGAATAGGGCCGCCCACTTAGGGGTCAGGAAGGTAGGTGGGAGGTGTCAAGTTAGTTTAGTGGTAGCCCTCGAGCTGTGAGGGGCTCTGAGAAAGCTGGAAGTTGTAGCTCCCAGGGGAGAAGCAGACTAGGTCGCAGACTGTGGTCTGGACCTGGAGGAGTCGGACCCCTTCTCGCAGGGGATTGAGGCTAGGTGCCTGGGATTTGTCTTGGAGGACGGTCAGCAGCCTGGGCCTAATCACCGGTCTGGGACCGAAGGCACGACGGGGTACACGGACCCTAGGTCGGGGAGAAGCTTCAGGCAACCAGGCAATTAACCTGCGGAGGACAGGAACTCTATGGACTGTTCCCATGAAGGTCAGAGATCGGGGGCACTAGCGCAACATGGGGGATAAAGCTTTCCAAATAAGCGGCCCACTGAAATCCCAAGCATGGGCTCCTGAGAGCATGCTCTTCTACTTAGCCACAGTGGGAAAGCGCCAAGCTGACGGGCCACAAAGGACACTCTAAATTACTGTGCCAAGAGGCAGGTCACGGACCACCAGGCAGTGCTGTGTGACGCCCTGGACTAGCCAGGTAGTCACAAACATAACATCACACACACCCCCTCCCCTGGATAGTCTACATCAGTCAAACAAAATCCTTGTTGCCTCCCTTCAGGGTCTGATGTCCACACCAGGTGGGGCGGAGCCAGGCGGTTGGCCCCACCCACCGAGGAGTTCACAGGCCTGGAGGCGGGAAAAAGCAGTTAGTTCAGTTTTGGAGTTCAGTGGAAGTGGAGTGAGGAGTTCAGTTTGGAGTGGAGAAACTGCTAGTCTCTGGGTAGGAGCCCAGGCACTGTCAGCAAGGTCGGCAGACGGTGGTGGCCATCTGCAGGAGGTGGTGCAAGTCAGCGGAACCGTAGGACCGGGGACGGATGGTGGCCCGCCGGTACCGAGCCGGGGAGCAGATCTGCACCAAGCACAAAGGCAGGGCCATCAGACCCCGACCAGGCTAGGAGCCGCCGACAACGGTCAAATCCGAGAGTGACCGGAACCCCAGGGGTTCCCTAACACCCAAGTCCCGACAGAAGGCAACCGTCCACACAGTGAGGATCAAAAGCCACCGCCATAGGCTAGAAATCCAAGGGCCAGCGCCTGCGAGCAAAACGGGCTCCTTCGGTACATACACGCCGGGGACCGGACTACCGTTGGGAAACCATCGGAGTCAATACTTTCTACAAAGGTGCAGGGAAAGACAGCCATCATCAACCTGTCCGGGGAGAGCAAAGACACTGCAGCCGGCTGCGTGACCCGTCCAACCAGCCATTTGGTTTACCAGAGACTCTGTGAATCTGTGCCTGAGTGAGGATAACAGTGCCATCCGGCACCGTGCCGCGCTGCCTCCGCAACCCTACACCACAGCTACCCTGCGTCCCTGTACCACCACCGGGCCCCGGGATAACCAACCCCTACCCACGGAGGGGGAACCAACATCCTAGCTGCTCCCTGCCATCGCTCCCGGGATCCCCGTCACCAGCAGCGGTGGTGCCCATTATCACCATGACCCGTGGATGGCGTCACTGACTATCTGCCCAAACAAACCACCCCCCTTTTCACTCGTGGGCAAGGAGTGCTGCTCAAGTCCCCGGGTCCGGCCCACCGCTCGAGCCATCAAGCAGCAGCAGCAGCCCCGGACCCGAGCGCAGCGAGCGCGGCCCCTCCGCCTGCGACAACTTGGTGTCACGAACAGGATAGAACCAATCTACCTACCGGTTGAAGTGCACCTTGCAGTCCCCGCCAGCGGCGTCTGGCTGAAAAATTTGAAGTCCCGGCGTCTTGGGCGCGAAGATTTTCCGCTCGAGCGTCTTTCCCGAGCAGGGAGGGAGCGAAAGTGAAGCCCCGCCCCAGAAGGAAGTGCTAGAAAGAACCAAGGGGGGGCGGGTGCAGGTGTACCTGATGTAACCGAAGGTATAAAGAGCAGGGACGCCAGGACTCTGCTATACATCCGGTTCCTGGAAGCACAAGCGCCAGTATGTCCGTCCCGTCCGGCAATGCTGAGATCCCAGAGCCCACGCCAGGAACAGCGGCGTGGGTGGAGGCCCGGACCGCGCAGATGTGCTGCCGCCTGCAGGCTCAAGTCCGATTCCTAATGGAGAGATGGGTGGCCGACATGGAGGAAGTAGCGGCGGCCGTGCGGAGACGCAATGTGGAGACAGTGCTTGAGGAGCGGGTAAGCGACCCACACCCCTGTGTCCTCGGAGGACCGGTCGCTGCGGCTGAGGGGCCCGGTCTGCGTCCATTCACCCTGCTGCCTCTCCCGCCATCCGCATCGGTTGTTGCTGCCCCGCCGCTAGGTCCGCTGCCCCCAACACTGGCAGCGGAGTTCAACCCGTCCGCCCTAGAGGACCAGCCTGTAGGCGTTACCCGTGAGCGACTCACACTGATCCCGCTGCCGTGGAAGATTCCTCGGGAGGTGCCCATCCGTAAAAAGAAGCCGTCGGCCCCGTAAGTGGCCGCACCCAAGACAGTCCCGGCTCTGGCAGTCCGTCCGGCTACGGAAGAAGTGGAAGCTGTGAGCAGGAAGGCCCAGCAGGTGAGGCCTGTTGTCCCTAAACCACATGCCTCGAATAGGCTGCGTCGGGTCGCCGCTGCAAGGCAGCATCCCAGGCCGCGTCACCGCAGGACCCCCCCTAAGAGGATACCGGTCGTGGCCGGTGTGGGGGAGGTCCAGCGGGGCCCGACCCGCGCGCAGGGGCATGCAGACGCCCCTTACTGGGACAGAGAGCCGAACCAGCTGGGCCACAAGATTGCCCCCAGAGAGCAGCAGAGGGCCGAAGTGCTGGCACGCACTATAAGAGAGAAGGACAATCTCCGCAACGCCACTTTCCAGGTGCGGGGCCCGATTTACGAAGGCCAGGTCAGACGGTTTGACCCTCAACGTGGATAAGGCTTCATCTACGAGCCGGGCCTGGAGGCCAAAATATTTGTGGCATGCCGAGATGTCAATTCCTACCTCCCAACGGTCACCCTGGTCGTGACCTGCAACCGGGTGACCTAGTGACCTACACCCGACATTGCGGGGAGAGGGGCTGGTTTGCCCTAGATGTGAAGCAGAGGGAAGGCCGCGGTGTCCAGATGCGGTCCCAGACCCCTCCCCCACCGTACCATCTGGATGTAGAGTTGGAGGAGGCGTATGAGGAAGGCGACCTCAAGTAAGGCAGCGGTCCTCCGTTGCAACCCAGTTGTCCCCGTTGGGATAATCAGCACCATGTTACTGTTTTAAGTTTTAATGAATGAATGAACACCAATTACCTGAATACTTCACCTGAATGCCGTCCGTAAAGAAGAAAGTTGTCCCCGTGGGGACTTTATGTGTTTCCACTAACCCCCTTCCAGAGACAAGGCCGAGAACTTGCAGGACAACCACAAACTAGTGGCCTTGTAAATAGTTTGCTGGGCCGTGTTCCGTTACTGCCTCCAGAGAGGCAGATTGGAGGAAGGACCCGCAGCAGAGTAGGCTGGGGTCCGGCCACCACCAGGACCGGTGGCCATCCTCCGGGTGTCAAGAGTCCCCCTGGACGAGGGGTCCCCTGAAATGACAGCCGGGTGCGAAACACCGTACCCATTCCTGCTTGGGTGACCTGGAACCGAGTTCCTGCTTCCGGACTGGGGAAGAGGGGTGCTGCCCGTTTCTTAGGGGCAGCATCAAGGTGTAGGTTGCTTGGGTGGGGAAGCGGAAGAACATGGACCCGTCCGTTATTACTAAAAATGTTTTTATATCCGTTAGTAATGTTTAAGAGAAAAGCCTCCTGTAAGGGAAGAATAAAAAAGTATGCTTAATGTTAATATTTATATGTTTTTCCATGTTAACTTATATTTTTCAGAAATAAAACCGGTGATGGACGGGCAGCCCGCGGACAGTCTGCATTTCACCAAGGGAGAATGTGACGCCCTGGACTAGCCAGGTAGTCACAAACATAACATCACACACACCCCCTCCCCTGGATAGTCTACATCAGTCAAACAAAATCCTTGTTGCCTCCCTCCAGGGTCTGATGTCCACACCAGGTGGGACGGAGCCAGGTGGTTGGCCGGCCCCACCCACCGAGGAGTTCACAGGCCTGGAGGCGGGAAAAAGCAGTTAGTTCAGTTTTGGAGTTCAGTGGAAGTGGAGTGAGGAGTTGAATTTGGAGTGGAGAAACTGCTAGTGTCTGGGTAGGAGCCCAGGCACTGTCAGCAAGGTCGGCAGACAGTGGTGGCCGTCTGCAGGAGGTGGTGCAAGTCAGTGGAACCGTAGGACCGGGGACGGGCGGTGGCCCGCCGGTACCGAGCCGGGGAGCAGATCTGCACCAAGCACAAAGCCAGGGCCATCAGACCCCGACCAGGCTAGGAGCCGCCGACAACGGTCAAATCCGAGAGTGACCGGAACCCCAGGGGTTCCCTAACACCCAAGTCCAGCTTGAAGGCAACCGTCCACACAGTGAGGATAAAAAGCCACCGCCATAGGCTAGAGATCCAAGGGCCAGCGCCTGCGGGCAAAACGGGCTCCTTTGGTACATACACGCTGGGGACCGGACTACCGTTGGGAAACCATCGGAGTCAATACTTTCTACAAAGGTGCAGGGAAAGACAGCCACCATCAACCTGTCCGGGGAGAGCAAAGACACTGCAGCTGGCTGCGGGACCCGTCCATCCAGATGTTTGGTTTACCACAGACTCTGTGAATCTGTGCCTGAGTGAGTAGAACAGTGCCATCCGGCACCGCGCTGCGCTGCCTCCGCAACCCTGCACCCCAGCTACCCTGGCCTCCCCGTACCATCACCGGGCCCCAGGATACCCAACCCCTACCCACGGAGGGGGAACCAACATCCTAGCTGCTCCCTGCCATCGCTCCCGGGATCCCCATCACCAGCAGCGATGGTGCCCATTATCACCACGACCCGTGGGTGGCGTCACTATCTCCCCAAACAAGCCACCCCCCTTCTCACTCGTGGGCGAGGAGCGCTGCTTGAGTCCCCGGGTCCGGCCCCGGACCCGAGCGTAGCGAGCGCGGCCCCTCCGCCCGCGACAGCTGCAGGGGACGGGACCCGGATGAGCTCCCCCAAGAGGGCAGCGGCACCTAGAGACTTGGATTATCCTGTTGTCAGCGTCTGCTTTATTGCTGAATGAGTACCTAATTAACCCCTGCAACCAGCGAGCTTGCGCTTTCCCTGCACTGTCTCCACCATCCAGAGTCCCGGGGCCTTCCCCTACCCGTGGAAAGTGACGACATCTGGCTGCCCCACTCCATCACCCTGGGTACTCCCAACGGCAGTGGCGGTACTCCCAATTACCATACACGACGGTTGGCATCACAAACTATATCTCCCTTGTAAATACCCCCCCTGTTCATTTGAGTGTGGCCCCTAGACCCCGGGTCTGGAGACCCTCGAGCCACGAGTAATCATCACCCCCGGATCCGAGCGGTTCGACCGCTGCAGGGGCGGCACAGAAGCAGTGAATATGGATGAGCAACAATGAGTGGCCCTGGAAAAAAAATGAGCCGCCAGGAAGCAGTTACAGCTGCGCTGAAGACTTGGCAAGTACAGTGGGCGTGCTTTATTTTTAGTTTTCTTTTTTTTTTTTGGCCCAAGTGTTGACCTGTTTTTGGCATCAATCATATATATTTTTTTATAATATGTATTACATACTTAGCTCTATTAGAGGTTGTTTCCTTTGTTGGAAATTTTGTCCCTTGCTACATTTCGTTTTAGTAAAAGAAACTGTGCTGCACTCACCATGCCCTGGTCCACTGGCAAGTTTCCGCTTCTGCTAATGGAATATGGCATTGGCTGCGACGCTGTTGTCAATCAGTGAGCTCAGCGGTGGGCCATTCCATCTCCGAGCCACTAAGCTCACTAATTGACAGCTGCACTCTCCATATCAGCACCACCGCCAATGAAAGAAACCAAACAGCGGAGGGGACTATTGGTGGACCTGGGAATGGTGAGTAGAGCAATTAAAAAAAATCCCCAACAAATTGCAGCAAGGGATGAATTATATTGGATATGGTACAATGCCATTAATGATAACATGAAGGGAAGAGCTATTATCACATTTACCATGCCGTGCAGCCATTATCACTTATTATTCTATACCTTAGTGGCTGTAATAACTTATGAATGTGTCTTTATGTTTGCAGACCGCTGTCACATATGTTTTGGTGAGAATGCAGCCACATTTCCGTCTGGAGCAGCAGCACTGAGTGAACAGTTTCTGTCAGTGTTTGCTTAGATGAGCTCGTGCATCTAGTACAGCACAGGAGCAGCTTACATGACTGTGTTAGGAAAAGGACCTGAGAACTGTGTGACGTCACACGGAGGTGATCACATGACCTATGCATTACTTAGCTTCGACAGCAGGACTTCTGTGACGTTCCTAGCTGAGGATCACATGATCGGCATGTTCTTCACTGCGATTGGCTGCTTTACAAGTCTGTCAACATCAGTGACGTAGATGACTCTTTCTCCCTTCCTATTGGTTACAGATGACTGGAGGAGGGTTTTCAGAAGTTATAAAAAGCCCTGCTACCGGCTTTGCACGCTCAATTGTACTGACACACTGGCGTCTGGGGGGGCGTTGTAATACAGCTCTGTCTGTGACACACTGGCGTGTGGGGAGGGGGATTATAATACAGCTCTGTCAGTGACACACTGGCGTGTGGGGAGGGGGGTTATCATACATCTCTGTCAGTGACACACTGGCGTGTGGGGAGGGGGATTAGAATACAGCTCTGTCAGTGACACACTGGCATGTGGTGAGGGGGGTTATAATACAGCTCTGTCAGTGACATACTGGCGTGTGGGGAGGGGGCTTATAATACAGCTCTGTCAGTAACACACTGGCGTGTGGGGAGGGGGATTATAATACAGCTCTGTCAGTGACACACTGGCGTGTGGGGAGGGGGATTATAATACAGCTCTGTTAGTGACACACTGGACTGTGGGGAAAGGGATTATAATACAGTTCTTTCAGTGACACACTGGCGTGTGGGGGTTTATAATACAGCTCTATCAGTGACACACTGGCGTGTGGGGAGGGGGATTACAATACAGCTCTGTCAGTGACACACTGGCGTGTGGGGAGAAGATTATAATACAGCTCTGTCAGTGACACACTGGCGTGTGGGGAGGGGGATTATAATACAGCTCTGTCAGTGACACACTGGCGTGGGGAGGGGGATTATAATACAGCTCTGTCAGTGACACACTGGCATGTGGAGAGGGGGATTATAATACAGCTCTGTCAGTGACACACGCATGTGGGGAGGGGGATTATAATACAGCTCTGTCAGTGACACACTGGCGTGTGGGGAGTGGGATTATAATACAGCTCTGTCAGTGACACAGGCGTGTGGGGAGGGGGATGATAATACAGCTCTGTCAGTGACACACTGGCGTGTGGGGAGGGGGGTTATAATACAGCTCTGTCAGTGACACACTGGCATGTGGAGAGGGGGATTATAATACAGCTCTGTCAGTGACACACTGGCGTGTGGGGATGGAGATTATAATACAGCTCTGTCGGTGACACACTGGTGTGCGGGGAGAGGGAGTATAATACAGCTCTCTTAGTGACACACTGGACTGTGGGGAGAGGGATTATAATACAGCTCTGTCAGTGACACACTGGCGTGTGGGGAGGGGGATTATAATACAGCTCTTTCAGTGACACACTGGCGTGTGGGGGTTTATAATACAGCTCTGTCAGTGACACACTGGCGTGTGGGGAGGGGGATTATAATACAGCTCTGTCAGTGACACACTGGCGTGTGAGGAGAAGATTATAATACAGCTCTGTCAGTGACACAGGCGTGTGGGGAGGTGGATTATAATACAGCTCTGTCAGTGACACACTGGCGTGGGGAGGAGGATTATAATACAGCTCTGTCAGTGACACGCTGGCGTGTGGGGAGGGGGATTATAATACAGCTCTGTCAGTGACACACTGGCGTGTGGGGAGGGGGATTATAATACAGCCCTGTCAGTGACACACTGGCGAGGGGGGTTATAATACAGCCCTGTCAGTGACACACTGGTGTGTGGGGAGGGGGATTATAATACAGCTCTGTCAGTGACACACTGGCGTGTGGGGAGGGGGATTATAATACAGCCCTGTCAGTGACACACTGGTGTGTGGGGAGGGGGATTATAATACAGCTCTGTCAGTGACACGCTGGCGTGTGGGGAGGGGGATTATCATACATCTCTGTCAGTGACACACTGGCGTGTGGGGAGGGGGGTAATAATACAGCTCTGGCAGTGACACACTGGCATGTGGGGAGGGGGATTAGAATACAGCTCTGTCAGTGACACACTGGCATGTGGTGAGGGGGGTTATAATACAGCTCTGTCAGTGACATACTGGCGTGTGGGGAGGGGGATTATAATACAGCTCTGTCAGTGACACACTGGCATGTGGTGAGGGGGGTTATAATACAGCTCTGTCATTGACACACTGGCGTGTGGGGAGGGGGATTAGAATACAGCTCTGTCAGTGACACACTGGCATGTGGTGAGGGGGGTTATAATACAGTTCTGTCAGTGACATACTGGCGTGTGGGGAGGGGGAATATAATACAGCTCTGTCAGTGACACACTGGCATGTGGGGTGGGGGGTTATAATACAGCTCTGTCAGTGCACACTGGCGTGTGGGGAGGGGGATTATAATACAGCTCTTTCAGTGACACACTGGCGTGTGGGGAGGGGGATTATAATACAGCTCTTTCAGTGACACACTGGCGTGTGGGCAGGGGGATTATAATACAGCTCTTTCAGTGACACACTGGCGTGTGGGGAGGGGGATTATAATACAGCTCTGTCAGTGACACTGGTGTGTGGGGAGGGAGATTATAATACAGCTCTGTCAGTGACACACTGGTGTGTGGGGAGGGGGATTATAATACAGCTCTGTCAGTGACACACTGGCGTGTGGGGAGGGAGATTATAATACAGCTCTGTCAGTGACACACGCGTGTGGGGAGGGGGATTATAATACAGCCCTGTCAGTCACACACTGGCGTGTGGGGAGGGTGCTTATAATACAGCTCTGTCAGTAACACACTGGCGTGTGGGGAGGGGGATTATAATACAGCTCTGTCAGTGACACACTGGCGTGTGGGGAGGGGGATTATAATACAGCTCTGTTAGTGACACACTGGTGTGCGGGGAGAGGGAGTATAATACAGCTCTGTTAGTGACACACTGGACTGTGGGGAAAGGGATTATAATACAGCTCTGTCAGTGACACACTGGCGTGTGGGGAGGGAGATTATAATACAGCTCTTTCAGTGACACACTGGCGTGTGGGGGTTTATAATACAGCTCTATCAGTGACACACTGGCGTGTGGGGAGGGGGATTACAATACAGCTCTGTCAGTGACACACTGGCGTGTGGGGAGAAGATTATAATACAGCTCTGTCAGTGACACAGGCGTGTGGGGAGGGGGATTATAATACAGCTCTGTCAGTGACACACTGGCGTGGGGAGGAGGATTATAATACAGCTCTGTCAGTAACACGCTGACTTGTGGGGAGGGGGATTATAATACAGCTCTGTCAGTGACACACTGGCATGTGGAGAGGGGGATTATAATACAGCTCTGTCAGTGACACGCATGTGGGGAGGGGGATTATAATACAGCTCTGTCAGTGACACACTGGCGTGTGGGGAGGGGGATTATAATACAGCTCTGTCAGTGACACAGGCGTGTGGGGAGGGGGATGATAATACAGCTCTGTCAGTGACACACTGGCGTGTGGGGAGGGGGGTTATAATACAGCTCTGTCAGTGACACACTGGCATGTGGAGAGGGGGATTATAATACAGCTCTGTCAGTGACACACTGGCGTGTGGGGATGGAGATTATAATACAGCTCTGTCGGTGACACACTGGTGTGCGGGGAGAGGGAGTATAATACAGCTCTGTTAGTGACACACTGGACTGTGGGGAGAGGGATTATAATACAGCTCTGTCAGTGACATACTGGCGTGTGGGGAGGGGGATTATAATACAGCTCTTTCAGTGACACACTGGCGTGTGGGGGTTTATAATACAGCTCTGTCAGTGACACACTGGCGTGTGGGGAGGGGGATTATAATACAGCTCTGTCAGTGACACACTGGCGTGTGAGGAGAAGATTATAATACAGCTCTGTCAGTGACACAGGCGTGTGGGGAGGTGGATTATAATACAGCTCTGTCAGTGACACACTGGCGTGGGGAGGAGGATTATAATACAGCTCTGTCAGTGACACGCTGGCTTGTGGGGAGGGGGATTATAATACAGCTCTGTCAGTGACACGCTGGCGTGTGGGGAGGGGGATTATAATACAGCTCTGTCAGTGACACACTGGCGTGTGGGGAGGGGGATTATAATACAGCCCTGTCAGTGACACACTGGCGAGGGGGGTTATAATACAGCCCTGTCAGTGACACACTGGCGTGTGGGGAGGGGGATTATAATACAGCTCTGTCAGTGACACGCTGGCGTGTGGGGAGGGGGATTATAATACAGCTCTGTCAGTGACACACTGGCATGTGGGGAGGGGGATTATAATACAGCTCTGTCAGTGACACACCGGCGTGTGGGGAGGGGGATTATAATACAGCTCTGTCAGTGACACACTGGTGTGCGGGGAGAGGGAGTATAATACAGCTCTGTTAGTGACACACTGGACTGTGGGGAGAGGGATTATAATACAGCTCTTTCAGTGACACAGTGGCGTGTGGGGAGGAGGATTATAATACAGCTCTGTCAGTGACACACTGGCGTGTGGGGAGGGAGATTATAATACAGCTCTGTCAGTGACACACTGGTGTGTGGGGAGGGGGATTATAATACAGCTCTGTCAGTGACACACTGGCGTGTGGGGAGGGAGATTATAATACAGCTCTGTCAGTGACACACTGGTGTGTGGGGAGGGGGATTATAATACAGCTCTGTCAGTGACACACTGGCGTGTGGGGAGGGAGATTATAATACAGCTCTATCAGTGACACGCGTGTGGGGAGGGGGATTATAATACAGCTCTGTCAGTGACACACTGGCATGTGGAGAGGGGGATTATAATACAGCTCTGTCAGTGACACACGCATGTGGGGAGGGGGATTATAATACAGCTCTGTCAGTGACACACGCGTGTGGGGAGGGGGATTATAATACAGCTCTGTCAGTGACACACTTGTGAAGCCCCGCATGTGCAGTGTCGGTGCATTACCTTCAGGGACTCCACTCGGCTGCATCTCCGTCACTGGTAGGAAATCTTCTGTTTGATCGTGACGCCACTCTCAGTATTGCGGCCAGTAGGGACCGCCACTGCAGGTTGAGGGTCGCCTGGGGCTGATGGTGTGTGCAGTTAGTTGGAATAGCCTCCTGAGAGTGAGGCAAGCCCCAGGGCCCGGTGTAGATGCGTAGTACTACAAGTCGCAGAATGACTCACACAGGCAGAACTGTCTTTCAAGGGCTTTACTCACATTTGATGGCAGGGTGAGTAGCCCGGGCGTAGCTGAGATGAACCAGGTGGGAACCAGGTATCCTTCAGGCTGACTTTATGAGGGTGACTACCAACTCGCCTTCCTTAGCCCTTGGTGGTTTGGGGTGACCCCGACTTTGAGTCCCTATGGGGGTCACCCAGGGAAGATGCTGCAGCCTCTCTCCCCTTCGTTCGCCGTGTGCTTGTCGCCTGGGCCAGATCACTCCAGCTTCTTGCCTCCTGTGAGCTATGGGCCCTAACTGTGGCTACGTGGCTGCGGCTTTTTGTGGTGTTGTGGCGTGGGCTTTGAGAGCCCCACACCGGCAGGTTTAGCAGAAGAAAGCTGGATCTATCTCCGCTTCGGGATCTGCCGCCCGTTTGGGCCTGGTACTCTCTAGCAGTCTCCTTACTTCCCACTCCGTGCTCTCTCTTTAGCTGAAGATGGATTTCGGGTAGCACTCCTAGTTGACCGTTCTCCCCCGTCAGTAGCCACTGCGCGGGCGCTGTTAGACAGCAACAGCCCCACAGGTCTGCTCCTCACTGAGCCCTATGGAGTTCTGCTCTAACTGACTCACTGCCCCTCCTCTCCTGTTCTTGCCTACGCCACCTAGCAACCAGACTCTCTTACCACACCCCTTGAGAGGAGATGGAGGCTTTTGGCCCCCTCCACTATTCCAGTGAAGGTCAAGGCTTTTCCCCCTCCTGGGATCCCCAGGGGTCCTCTCATGGGTACATGTGTGAGAGCTGATTACTATGCGCCTGTGTTCCACACCCCGGTCAGCCTTCTGGATTACCTGTATTGTACTGTCCCCAGCATGGGTGCAGTACTCAGTGGTGCCTGACCAGGTCAGGGGCGCCACATTCCCCCTTAGTTATCACCAGCACGTCCTCGGGCTGCAAGACAACATTTTAAAATGCATAAAACATTAAAACATGTAAAACATTTTAAAAGCACCAGGTACCATACATCACCACCCTCCACCCACAAGTCCGTTAACCCACCCAAAACCCTCTCACGTTGGCCGCGACTTCAGCCACTTCTGGCAGGATGTAGAGGCGGCTTTCATGGGCTGGTGGTTTCAGGGTATACCTGGCCTGGTGGATCCGCGCCTTCAGCCTCTTCTGGCAGGATGCAGAGGCGGCCTCCACAGTTGGTGCTGACCAGGTACCCTCTTTGTGGTGGAGAGCCAGGCCCCATAAACAGGCATGCTCTCTGGTCGCAGGCGAGCCAAGGCCCTATATACGGACGGGCTCCTCCTGGTTGCAGACGAGCCAAGCCCCTAAACAGGCTGACTCTGGTGGCGGTGGTGCCCTCTGGTGTAACTATTTACACTGCGAGAGTTTGTGGCTATAGCCAGTTCATAGCCTTAAGGTTTATGGTTTTCTCACAATAGTTTTTGTGGGCACATTACTTGAACTTGAGAACGTTGCAAAACAAACTTTTTCAAAACTTTAACTGATAACTTCTTTCTTTACTTTACTTGGACTTATGCAGATTCCTCTTCACCAGGGCTTGGGCCTGTAGGGCTGCGGCACCTGTTGCTTTCTTGCTCTTTGTCGTCGTCTAAAGTAGTTTCATCTGTAGGTTCCTTGTCTTTTCTTTCTTGATCTTCATCTGTTTCCTTTGCTGCATCTGTTTCTTTATCTCTGTCTTTTCTCTCTTCTTTGGGACATGGTGCTACATCAAGCGCATACAATCCTCTTTCGCCTTCATGCATAGTGAATTGCACTGTATTTCCCATCTTTAAATTTCTGCCAGGGTGTCCTCTAGGCAGATGAGCGTTCACATCTCTTCTGTTGACAAATATCCCTTCTTTGATACCAGGGGCTACAATGAATCCATATCCACTTCTCAAATTGAAATCCTCCACTACTCCTCTGCAAAGGGGTCCTCTGACCTGGGCTTTGGCTCTTCTCAGGAACCTTTTCTCCTGTAGGTCTCTGGCTGTGACTTCTCTCTGCTCTGGAGACTGTGGTGCAGGGGACAGCGTTGTTCTGTTGCGACGCCTTGTCTTGCGGGCTGGGTTCTGCTGGGCTGTTACTTCAATGCCTGCAGGGCCCCAGGTGAGGTTTCTGGGCTGATCTTCGTCAGCAGACGGTGTCAAGTCCTCCTCATCCCAACGTGAATAGGGTAACATCTCCGGCTCTGAGTATTGCTCCACTGCCGGTGGCTCCGGAGTCAGCTCCTCAGCTGCCTGGCCTCCTCTCCCCCTTAGTGCTTCTGAGCACTCTGGTTGTGGTAGCGCTGGAGATGAGTGGTCCTCAGCTGGTCTGGGCGGTGGACTCTCTGGCGCGGCTACAGGGGTTGCCTGAATCTCCTTGGGGGTATGCGGAGGGAGCAGATACCGATCCACCATCTCTTGTGGGAACTGGGCCTCTAGGTCAGCCTTCAGCTTCCAGTATTCGGGGTCCTCTCCTATCAGGGTCTTCCTAGCAGGGACCTCTTTGGACTGGGGAGCGGTGTCTGCTCTGGCCTTGCAGGCCGGGGTAAATGATGAGGTAATCTCTTCTTGGCGGGCCGCGCCTGGCATGGCGGCGGCCTGGTCTTGGCGGGCCGCGCCCTGGATGGCGGCGGCCTGGTCTTGGCGGGCCGCGCCCTGGATGGCGGCGGCCTGGTCTTGGCGGGCCGTGCCCTGGATGGCGGCGGCCTGGTCTTGGCGGGCCGGGCCTGGCATGGCGGCGGCCTGGATCTGTGTCGCTGTTGCAGGGGGCTCTGTGCAGGCTGGGCTGGACGTCGCTGCAGCAGTCTGGGCTTGGCGGGCCGCGCCTGGCGTGGCTGCGGCCTGGTTCAGCACCTCACTTGCGGCGCGGACGAGCGTTGCTGCGGCGGTGGGGTCTCGGCGGGCCGGGCCTAGCAGGGCGGCGGCCTGGGTCAGCGTTACGCCTGCGACGCGGATGAGGGTCGCGGTGGCAGCCGGTTCTTTGCGGGCCGGACTGGGCTTTGCTGCAGGGACCGGGTCTTGGTGGGCCGAGCAGGGCATCGCTGCGGCGGCCGGGGCTTGGCGGGCCGCGCCTGGCGTGGCTGCGGCCTGCTTCAGCGTCGCCGCACCGGACGCCTCTTCAGGGACCGCGGGCGTGGCAGCAGGGGTCGGGGCACTTGCGCTGGCCGGGGCATCACTCGACTCACCCACCGGTGGCAGCATCAGGGTCTGCGTCATCACCGTCCTGTCTGGCACTCGGCGCGCGGCTCTCCTCTCATAGGCCCGAACCGCCGCGGTCATCTCCAGCATTTCCATTCGTTCTTCCCGGATCTGCTCCACAACCCGGGTCTCCAGTCGGTCGCAGAACTGGGCCAGCTCCCGATACCACCAGGCAGCGGAGCCCGGTTCTGGATTTTTGCGGTCAGACGCCATTTCTTCTGCGCCCTCTTCTGCACGACTCTCCAGCTGTGTACTCGCCGTTGCCTCTGATAGCAAGCTGTTCAGTTTCTGCTCTGCCTCTTTCAGCAGCTCCTCTCCCAGCAGTAGGCTTGTGGCTTCCTTTCTGTCCCGACGTCTCTGAACGCTTCCACTCTCATAGCTGGCAAGGTCAGAACTCTGCAGGGGATCCCTGGGTAGCCACACCTCTTCGTGGGCGGCAACTTCTCCCAGCGCGGGCTGCTGTTGTTTTTCAGCGCGCTTTTCATGGTGGCAATATGGCGGCGCTTCCAATTTTTCAAGCGGACCGCCCAGGCACATGGTCACCTGTCTGGACAGGTCTAGTCCTTATCCTGTTCGTGACGCCAGATGTGAAGCCCCGCATGTGCAGTGTCGGTGCATTACCTTCAGGGACTCCACTCGGCTGGATCTCCGTCACTGGTAGGAAATCTTCTGTTTGATCGTGACGCCACTCTCAGTATTGCGGCCAGTAGGGACCGCCACTGCAGGTTGAGGGTCGCCTGGGGCTGATGGTGTGTGCAGTTAGTTGGAATAGCCTCCTGAGAGTGAGGCAAGCCCCAGGGCCCGGTGTAGATGCGTAGTACTACAAGTCGCAGAATGACTCACACAGGCAGAACTGTCTTTCAAGGGCTTTACTCACATTTGATGGCAGGGTGAGTAGCCCGGGCGTAGCTGAGATGAACCAGGTGGGAACCAGGTATCCTTCAGGCTGACTTTATGAGGGTGACTACCAACTCGCCTTCCTTAGCCCTTGGTGGTTTGGGGTGACCCCGACTTTGAGTCCCTATGGGGGTCACCCAGGGAAGATGCTGCAGCCTCTCTCCCCTTCGTTCGCCGTGTGCTTGTCGCCTGGGCCAGATCACTCCAGCTTCTTGCCTCCTGTGAGCTATGGGCCCTAACTGTGGCTACGTGGCTGCGGCTTTTTGTGGTGTTGTGGCGTGGGCTTTGAGAGCCCCACACCGGCAGGTTTAGCAGAAGAAAGCTGGATCTATCTCCGCTTCGGGATCTGCCGCCCGTTTGGGCCTGGTACTCTCTAGCAGTCTCCTTACTTCCCACTCCGTGCTCTCTCTTTAGCTGAAGATGGATTTCGGGTAGCACTCCTAGTTGACCGTTCTCCCCCGTCAGTAGCCACTGCGCGGGCGCTGTTAGACAGCAACAGCCCCACAGGTCTGCTCCTCACTGAGCCCTATGGAGTTCTGCTCTAACTGACTCACTGCCCCTCCTCTCCTGTTCTTGCCTACGCCACCTAGCAACCAGACTCTCTTACCACACCCCTTGAGAGGAGATGGAGGCTTTTGGCCCCCTCCACTATTCCAGTGAAGGTCAAGGCTTTTCCCCCTCCTGGGATCCCCAGGGGTCCTCTCATGGGTACATGTGTGAGAGCTGATTACTATGCGCCTGTGTTCCACACCCCGGTCAGCCTTCTGGATTACCTGTATTGTACTGTCCCCAGCATGGGTGCAGTACTCAGTGGTGCCTGACCAGGTCAGGGGCGCCACACACTGGCATGTGGGGAGGGGGGTTATAATACAGCTCTGTCAGTGACACACTGGCATGTGGAGAGGGGGATTATAATACAGCTCTGTCAGTGACACGCTGGCGTGTGGGGAGGGGGATTATAATACAGCTCTGTCAGTGACACACTGGCGTGTGGGGAGGGGGATTATAATACAGCTCTTTCAGTGACACACTGGCGTGTGGGGAGGGGAGTTATAATACAGCCCTGTCAGTGACACACTGGCGTGTGGGGAGGGGGATTATAATACAGCTCTGTCAGTGACACACGCGTGTGGGGAGGGGGATTATAATACAGCTCTGTCAGTGACACACGCGTGTGGGGAGGGGGATTATAATACAGCTCTGTCAGTGACACACTGGCATGTGGGGAGGGGGATTATAATACAGCTCTGTCAGTGACACACCGGCGTGTGGGGAGGGGGATTAT
The DNA here is from genome assembly GCF_048569485.1 of Anomaloglossus baeobatrachus. Taxonomy (NCBI): domain Eukaryota; kingdom Metazoa; phylum Chordata; class Amphibia; order Anura; family Aromobatidae; genus Anomaloglossus; species Anomaloglossus baeobatrachus. Next base: position 105,749,223 of record NC_134356.1, on the reverse strand, counting down.
AATGCAGCTCTGTCAGTGACACACTGGTGTGCGTGGAGAGGGAGTATAATACAGCTCTTTTAGTGACACACTGGACTGTGGGGAGAGGGATTATAATACAGCTCTGTCAGTGACACACTGGCGTGTGGGGAGGGGGATTATAATACAGCTCTGTCAGTGACACACTGGCGTGTGGGGCGGGAGATTATAATACAGCTCTGTCAGTGACACACTGGTGTGTGGGGAGGGGGATTATAATACAGCTCTGTCAGTGACACACTGGCGTGTGGGGAGGGAGATTATAATACAGCTCTGTCAGTGACACACTGGTGTGTGGGGAGGGGGATTATAATACAGCTCTGTCAGTGACACACTGGCGTGTGGGGAGGGAGATTATAATACAGCTCTGTCAGTGACACACTGGCATGTGGAGAGGGGGATTATAATACAGCTCTGTCAGTGACACACGCATGTGGGGAGGGGGATTATAATACAGCTCTGTCAGTGACACACGCGTGTGGGGAGGGGGATTATAATACAGCTCTGTCAGTGACACACTGGCATGTGGGGAGGGGGGTTATAATACAGCTCTGTCAGTGACACACTGGCATGTGGGGAGGGGGATTATAATACAGCTCTGTCAGTGACACACTGGTGTGTGGGGAGGGGGATTATAATACAGCTCTGTCAGTGACACACTGGCGTGTGGGGAGGGGGATTATAATACAGCTCTGTCAGTGACACACGCGTGTGGGGAGGGGGATTATAATACAGCTCTGTCAGTGACACACTGGCATGTGGGGAGGGGGGTTATAATACAGCTCTGTCAGTGACACACTGGCATGTGGGGAGGGGGGTTATAATACAGCTCTTGTCAGTGACACGCTGGCTTGTGGGGAGGGGGATTATAATACAGCTCTGTCAGTGACACACTGGCGTGTGGGGAGGGGGATTATAATACAGCTCTGTCAGTGACACACTGGCGTGTGGGGAGGGGGATTATAATACAGCTCTGTCAGTGACACACTGGCGTGTGGGGAGGGGGATTATAATACTGTTCTGTCAGTGACACACTGGCGTGTGGGGTCGGGGTTATAATATAGCTCTGACTGCCAGGACCCAACAACCACCATTTTTCCCCCCCTAGAAAGACACAACACCGTTCTCTTATAAATTAAAATACTTTTATTTGAATTTTCCATTTTTGGAGAGAGGTATGGGGAAAAAACCACTCTCATCTTTTGGCATAAAATTTGGTCGCAGCTTTTAACCAGGCATTAACTTGCCAACATCACGGGGTTCAGGCAAATGTACCGCCATCCGGCCGTCCGGAGCGGGTATTTCACCACCACTTTTCCTACCCCTTCCGCTGCTGCGACTTAAAACACAGTAAACTCCAACAAACTTGGAAAACAAAAGGGAGGGAGGGTGGGAAACAGGTCCGGGTCCTGCAGCCGAGAGGCTGGAAGCTGGGCAGCACGATGATATGTATCCAGGAGGCGGGGCTTAGGCCAGTCACACCACAGGAGGCGGGGGCGGCAGGTCAGTGTCTTTCCAGGGGGGAGAACTCTATTTTAACATGCAGAGGGGCCAGCAGTCAGGGGGCAGCATCTCAAGTTTCTGGCTGCAGTGCCCCTCAGACTGTCAGGACCCAACAACCACCATTTTTCCCCCCCTAGAAAGACACAACACCGTTCTCTTATAAATTAAAATACTTTTATTTGAATTTTCCATTTTTGGAGAGAGGTATGGGGAAAAAACCACTCTCATCTTTTGGCATAAAATTTGGTCGCAGCTTTTAACCAGGCATTAACTTGCCAACATCACGGGGTTCAGGCAAATGTACCGCCATCCGGCCGTCCGGCGCGGGTATTTCACCACCACTTTTCCTACCCCTTCCGCCAAGGAGCAGCACAGCGCCAGCAAGCTGCGACCCCACCCAAAAAACTGAAATACCTGAGCCGTCCCAGGAATTTCCGCAACCACCATATCCACAACATCATCATTCGGGATGTACCCATCTGAGCTTAAGGACAGCCATATATTGCCTTCCAGCTGGCGGTGCCAGACCTCCAACCTTTTTTTTTTTTTTTTTAAAACACTTTATTAACAGCACAACTTGGGTAGGCCCTGATCGCTCATGCGCCATGAGAGATCCATATCACATTCTTCCTTAGCGCCTTGCCCCCTGGGCCAGAGGGTTACCTTCGGCCGGATCGTTGTAACACTCCGAACGAAAACAGGGAAACTTGTACCTCTGTGACCAGATAAGGGTAAGAGGCCTAGCCAAACGGCCTTGTACCAGATACTTGAAGCCTATGTGTATCACCAAGTCGGTTGGAGAAAAGAGAGCTCACACAATCTTGATCACCTCTGATAGACCCACAGCTGAGCCAAGCTCCGGCAACCTCTCCAATTACATCCACTGTAAAGGGAACCAAGGACCGACCACCAAGGCGAAGAGGCGAAGATCCGCTCTCCTCGCAGCCAACATATACGGAAGTAACCTCGGACCCAGTCACTAGGCCGACTTAGATCTGAAAGGAAAAACACTGTCAAAACAGAGAATTCTCGTAACCATCAAACACCTCTTCTTTCCAAGGTGTTACTGGCAAAACCCAAAACCCCCTTTTTTTTTTTTTTTTTTTTTTTTTATAAAAAGAAACAAATCACAATCATATCATTTTACATTAGCCCTGTACGCTGTTCTGAATCTTCTTACGTGCCTGATAAAACCCGATTTCAAAAACAACTCAGTACTAACGTCCCTCACAATGCATTTCAATTGCAGTCACCAAAACCACTGAAACTGTGCTCATGTATGCTGGCCCCCGAAGCCTTGGAACACCCCAACTCTGGGAGCGTACGTACCGGGTACCACGGCTGACAAACACCGAAATAACCAGGAACCGTCGCATTACCGACCAAAACCAGCCCACGAAAAGGAGGACTAAATCCGTGACGCTAAAATGAAGGGCCGTCGTCGTGGGTAAAAACTGGTCCCATCACACACGCTCGCCTAATAGACATGACCGAGTGATGGAAAAAGAGATCCAAAACATCAATGTATAGATTTGCAATGGGGCGAACAATCCACAAAACCCCCTTTTTTTTTTTTTTTTTTGAAACAATCTACGGCTAGATAAGAATAGGCCTACTGTGATCCACTCGCTTGCCGCTAAACATCCAACCCTTCAATACCTTACACCCCACAAGCCCTCATCGCTTCAGTACCGTTCCACAATTTAAAATGGGAAGACCGACCTCGTCACAGGTTGCTTGCAACCGAACATGGTGCACGTTCGCTGAATACTGCCGGGTGTGTATTACTAGAGGGTGGCTTGGGAAATCATCACGCACATCAACCACCGAAGCAATACCCGCTGCATAACGTACCATAGAACCGTCAGGTCAATGCAAAACGGGGGCCCGGATCATAGGCCTAACTTCACCAAACACCCCACCATCTAGCTGAGAACTCCAAACCTTGATCCTGCTGGTGAGTGGAGTTACCAAAATACCTGAGATTGGGATTGCAATAAGGTGCCCGATACTAACTCGGAACCCAGATGCCTGTTTTGCCTCCAACCCTGCGCTGACCCATAAACATTCCAAGCCACAAAAAAAACCTAATCAGCCTGATTACTTATTCGAGGAAAGGGCTGTAGTTGGTTAAGGCTTTTACCCACCGGCATCGTCGGACCACTGGTCATTCTCCTATTTCCCAGTCCACCCCCCTTATTGTGTAGCTGGAACCGAAATAGTGGGAAGGCGCAATCAAAGTTAGGTTAATGGACCATGCCCCCCCCCCGGGCCCAGCATAAGGAGCATTTTTTTTTTTTTTATATATATAACTATATAAACACTTTGTATCGCGAATGATCCCAAATAGCTGGCCCAGCAACACCGTAATAATCCATCTAAAAATCTGTCTGTTCCTCCTCTTGAAACTATTTTGGCCTGGCACGGTGGCTCAATGGCTAGCTGCAGCCCTGGGGTCCTGGGCCCAAATCCCACCAAGGACACCGTCTGCAAGGAGCCTGTACGTTCTTCCCGTGACTGCGTGGGTCTACTCCGGGCACTCTGGCCTCCTCCCACACCCCCATAAACATACAGGTATGAAATCCAGACCGTAAGCCCCAATGGGGACAGCGTCCCCAATCCATGCAACGCACACAAAAACTAAAAGTGAATTTATACCTTTTAGAATATTTAAGTGGAAGTAATTGTCCAAAAATATTAGCGAGCCTAATTATTCTGCGAATAGCTAACCTTGCCGGTTTTCCCATCTCACTTGTTTATTTTCAGTTCCTACGGTAAGGAAAACCAACTAAAACTTACGTAATTAACCAAAGAGGGAAAATCTTAGTACAAAAGGATGAAAATTACTTCACTACAAAAGAGAAGCAATTTTAAAAAAAAAACAGTCAAACCATGCAACTGTACAGAAATATACTTCTCACATTTTGATAAAACTATCTGTGGCCAATATAGATCCCTTCTTTCAATTACAGCATGAAATTAGGGGTAAAACAGGGGTGTTAGATCCCGTGATCCCATAATATTGTCAATAATCAATAAATCACTTGAAGGGTCAGTTGACCGGTGGCAACAAGATTATTCCAAGGAATGGAGGCCGCCTGTATTAAACTAAGGTTGAAAAAATAAGATATGTTTAAGTTTGGAAAGATGTCTCAGAGGATATCTCATTTGTACCTCTTCCAACAAGCCTACAAGCTGCCGTAACCCTCCATCTGATACAGCGCCGCACAATCAGCTCTGCCCTCATCTACTGTCTCCTCACCTATCCCCTGTAGACAGTGAGCCCTCGCAGGCAGGGTCCTCTCTCCTCCTGTACCAGACTGTGCCTTGTATGGTCTATGATTAGTATACTGGTACGTATTATGTAAACCCCTGTCCCATGCAAAGCGCCATGAATTATATGGCGCTATAATAAATAATAATAATTTGTAAAAATACCCGTGTGGTCAATATAAATCAACTGTCACCAAACTTAATCCTCCGAAAAAGGGGAAGCTTCGTTACAGTTAGAGCAGGTAGATTGTGGAATGCTGTCTACAAGGGGTAGGAATGCTAGATACCATCACAGCTTTTACCAGAAAAGGGGGAGGGCGATTCCCTCAGCACCAATAACATTGTTTGTTATAAATAACTTAATGGCAACATGTAGAGCTGGAAGCCTGTTACCTGTGACATCACATTATCCTCCCAAGGGGGACTTATCCCACCCCGCATTCCCCATCAGGGTACTCACCTGGTGATTCAGGAAATGACAAGACGACTGGATCTAGATCTACCCACGTAACGCCTGCTACCACGACGCTCACACCTATCCAAGCGTTAAGATGACAGACTCCGGACATGGTGGCTACCCATGCCAAAGCTTGCTACCGTGACCCCTGCACATGACCGTACAACGCGATGGTCGGCACCGCACCCACCGCCGCCATAACATGCTGAAATCCACTGTGTGACAACGGGGAGGGGCTGTTAACAGTCACCATTGTATAATGTCAAATGGAGTGTGTTTTGGCCTGGGAGGGGGCTCGGTGTAGGTGGGGTATCAGCAGGAGGGAAAACATGCCACCTGCTGACTGTTGCTTCTTGCCCCTGTTCACTACCCGCCCCCCTCAATTTGAACATTGAAGTCCTAACAGAATCCCTTAACCCGCCCGCTCACTGGGAGACCCACATGGTCCCCGGTTCATTCCCAGGCTAGCCCCCTTGGCATTCCCGGGGCATACAAACGGAGGGGAGGGGAAGTTCAGTGCGTGAGGGATGGGGTGATTTGAACTCTTGCAGGTTAGTGCCTGCATACTACATTCCCCCCTACCGTGCCTCCAACCTGCGCTGTGACAGGGACTGCAATGAGTCTGCACTTCAATTAGGCTGTGTGCGTAATTCATGCGTCCTGCGTCCCCTGCACAGTCTATGGAGGCTGTGCAGAGGCCGTACGCACGTTGTATAGTAGAACGCAGCGATTCAGCTGGGGCCCGAATCCCTGTGTTCTAAGAAGTGACATGTCACTTCTTCCGTGCGCTCCGCCGGCAGCTCCTGCTCTGTCTATGGCAGAAGCTGCAGGCTGAGCGCACGTTCTCTGCCGGCACCATGCGCCTCAGAACGGAGCTTTTCAGCTGCGCTCTGAGGCACACCTTTTCGGTGCCGTGCAGAGCGCACACAGCCCTACCCTGCTCCTTCTCAGTACTGGCGGCGGTGGCTGGGCGGCGGTGGCTGGGCGGCGGGTAGGCGGGGCCAAAGACAAAAAGCGCGAAGCGCTCTTTTTTTAAAAACTTAATGGCGGCTCAAGCTGACCGGCGGGCGCGTAGTTTCCTCAGAAACGCCGCTCGCCGGCGCCCATAGCTTGAGCCTCAGCATGGAGGGAGCCGCTCACGGCTAAAAGCGCCGTGAGCAGGACGCTTTCCTCCATGCTGATTTTTGGGGAGGCTGGAGGGAGGGAGGGGGTTAAGGGTGTTTAAAAAAATGACGAGCACAAGCGGACCAGCGGGCGGGTCGTTCCCATAGAACGCCGCGCTCACCGGCACACACTGCTTGTGCCTCAGCAGAGAGGGAGCCGCTCACAGCTAACAGCGCTGTGAGCTGAAACGCTTACCTCCCTGCTGATAGCTCTCCTACCGCCTCCAGGAGCGGGTCCCTGTGTCCGGCTGTCCAAACAGGTCCGGGTCCTGCAGCCGAGAGGCTGGAAGCTGGGCAGCACGATGATATGTATCCAGGAGGCGGGGCTTAGGCCAGTCACACCACAGGAGGCGGGGGCGGCAGGTCAGTGTCTTTCCAGGGGGGAGAACTCTATTTTAACATGCAGAGGGGCCAGCAGTCAGGGGGCAGCATCTCAAGTTTCTGGCTGCAGTGCCCCTCAGTCTGGGCAGTCAGTCATATTTAGGAGCTAGCTGCGGATACTGCCGACCAGGCTTTCCCATTCCATATTATCACACTGTAGCCGTCTATGTGCGGCTGCCTCATCTTGTGCCTCCCATGTCACGCATTGATCAGATAGGCAGCCATTCAATAGTAATAACAATAAAGGGGAGTGTTTATGTCTAGCTAGAAACCTGAGGTAATTTTTTGCTCCTCATGTATGGGTAATTTAACCCCTCCATTCCCAAGCCGGTTTTCACCTCAGCGACTGTGCAATCTTTTACAATTCTGACCAGTGTCACTTCATGAGGTTATAACTCTAGAACGCTTCAACATACCTTAGTGACTCTGACATAATTTTTTCGTGACATGTTCTACTTCATGATAGCTGTAATTTTAGGACGATATTTTTTGCGTTTATTTGTGAAAATATCGGAAATTTGGCAAAAACTTTGCAAATTTCGCAATTTTCAAGCCTTGACATGTTATGCCCTTAAACCAGAGAGTTATGTCACACAAAATGGTTACTAAATAACATTTCCCACATGTCTACTTGACATCAGCGAAGTTTTTGAAACAACATTTTTTTTTGTTAGGAAGTTAGGATTGAAAGTTCATCAGCAATTTCTCATTTTGCCATCAAAATTTATAAAACCATTTTTTTTAGGGACCACATCACATTGAAGTGACTTTAAAAGGCCGAGGTGACAGAAAATACCCAAAAGTGACCCCATTCTAAAAACTGCACCCCTCAAACTGCTCAAAATCACATCCAAGAAGTGTATTAACCCTTTAGGTGCTCACAGGAACTAAAGCAATGTGGAGGGAAGAAATGAAAGTGTCTTCTTTCCCACAATAATGTTACTTAAGCCATAAAATTTTTGCATTTTCACAAGGGTAACAGGAGAAAATGCACCTTACAATTTGCTGTGCAATTTCTCCCGAGTACACTGATACCCAATATGCGGTGGAAATCAATTGTTTGGTCGCACGACAGGGCTCGGAAGGGAAAGGAGCACAGTTTGAACTTTTGAACACAAAATTAGCTGGAATCGTTAGCAGACGCCATGTCGTGTTTGCAGACCCCCCAAAAGTGACCCCGTATTAGAAACTAGACCTTTCACGGAATTTATCTAGATGTTTGAGCACCTTGAACCCTCGGGAACTTCACAGAATTATATAACGATGAGCCGTGAAGATAACAAAAAATACATTTTTACCACACAATTGTTACTTCAACCAGATAGCTTTTTTCACAAGGGTAAAAGAAAAAAATGCATAATAAAATGTATTGTGCAATTTGTCCTGAAAACGCTAATACCTCATATGTGGTGAAATTATACTGCTTAGGCACATGGCAGGATTCAGAAAGGAAGGAACAATATTTGAATTTTAGAGCGCAACACTGTCTGAAATAAAAAATGCCATGTTGCATTTGGAGAACCCCTGATATGCCTAAACAGTAACGCTCCCTCATAAGTGACTGCATTATGGAAACTAGACCCCTCAAGGAATTTATCTAGATAATTGGTGAGCAGCTTAAACCTCTAGATGCCTCACGGAATTTTATAACGTTGAGCCATGAAAATGAAAAATACATTTTTTTACCACAAAAAAATTATTTTAGCACCAAAGCTTTCATTTTCCCAAGGGTCACTGGACTTAATACACCATACAATTTGTTGTGCAATTCCTCCTGAGTACACCAGTACCCCATATTTGATCAAAAACTACTTTTGAGACACAGTATAACCACACATTCCACATTTTGTATTAAGGCGATCAGAATTGCATCCTATCTGACGATAATACCACTTATATCCTCTAAACAAGAATATACATGATGCCAATATTCCTTAAAATTATACCACTTTTTTAATGAAGAGTAAAAAACACATACACATACAAAGAAAGGCACAACAAAGTAGAGAGAAGTGCAACTGTGACTCCCACGGATTGAGGGGAGGGTAGGGGGGGCAAAACAAGTGGATAGTCTCAGGGCAATATAAGTGGATAATCAATATCACTGGTCTGTATGTAGATCATGCTATGCCTATAGACACTGAATCAATAACATGTCTCCCCAGAGGTCTTACAGAAGTGGCCAGCGAGGGGTCTGTGGCTACACACTGACACAATTTAAATAACCATAAAAGCCCAAAGGGCTACATATGTGCTTCCCAAGTGGGTTAATTACTAACGGCACATGAGTGTCAGTATGTTTGTCACTAACCCTACCACTATACAAACAGAAGGACTATGCTTACATTTTTAATAAGAGAACAAGCAATATATTAATGTTAATTCTTTGTGGATATCCGTCACAGCCGTATGTCAAAAGAGGGGCCGCATATCAAAATTGCTCTACAGGTTCACACAGTGAGCTGGTTCCAAGATGCACTCAAAAGTCGAGTAATTAAATCTAGGGCTATACTCGGGGGTAATACAAATTCATAAACCCCAAAATTTCATAATCTAGCCATAGAATCAACTCATTGTGCTTCCCCGAGCCAGCCCATCAGTAAGATGCTGCATTCTGGGAGCATAAACACTCCCTCGCCCATACAGTTTTGAGTACAGAGGTATAGAGCTCCCAATAGATGTTAGCTGTGACCCACCAGCTATATAGGAGATCCACGGGGATATGCCATAGCAAAGATCATGCATAAAGTCATAAGAGATTAACCGTAAAGTATCATACAGACCTGACCCGAGTGATTGCGGTTCCCACCCACCGCACCTCAGGCGGCCCCTCTTGTGACATACGGCTGTGACGGATATCCACAAAGAATTCATATTAATATATTGCTTGTTCTCTTATTCAAAATGTAAGCATGGTCCTTCTGTTTGTATAGTGGTAGGGTTAGTGACAAACATACTGACACTCATGTGCCATTATTAATTAACCCACTTGGGAAGCACATATGTAGCCCTTTGGGCTCTTATGGTTATTTAAATTGTCAGTGTGTAGCCACAGACCCCTCGCTGGCCACTTCTGTAAGACCTCTGGGGAGACATGTTATTGATTCAGTGTCTATAGGCATAGCATGATCTACATACAGACCAGTGATTTTGATTATCCACTTGTTTTGCCCCACCTACCCTCCCCCCAATCCGTGGGAGTCACAGTTGCACTTCTCTCTACCCTGTTGTGCCTTTCTTTGTATGTGTATGTGTTTTTTACTCTTCATTAATAAAGTGGTATAATTTGGCATAATGTATATTCTTGTTTAGAGGATATAAGTGGTATTATTTTGAGAGACAGTGCAAAGTGAAGAAGGGAAGGAGCACCATAGTTGAGATCAGATGTAGTTGGAATGGTTTGCGGGGGCCATGTCACTTTCGCAACACCTTAGAGGTGCATAAACAGTGGCGATACTGTGCAATTGACCCCATTTTGGAAACTAATTGACCCATGAAGGAATTTATCTAGATGTTTGGTGACCACCTGGAACCACTGTATGTGCTTCATGAAATGTTGTAACGTTGTGAAAACAAAAACAAACAAACATTTTTTTAATGCAAAATGTTGTTTTAACCCCAAATTTTACAAATTTACTATAGTAACAGAAAATGATTCACCATAAAATTTGTTGTGCAACTTCTCCTGAGTATGACTATACCCCATATATGGCTGAAAATTACTTTTGAGGCACAGTACAAAGTGAAGAAGGGAAGGCCTGTCATATTGGAGTGCAGATTTAGTTGAAATAGTTTGCGGATACCATTTCACATTGGCTGTGCCCCTGAGGTGCCAGAACAGCAGAAACCCCACACAAGTGACCCCATTTTACAAATTGCACACATCAATTAATTCATCTAGGGCTGCAGTGAGCATACTGAGACTACAGGTGTATAAGAAAAATATTATACTATTGGGCGGTGAAGAAAAAATAATTTCATTTTTACCACTAAAATGTTGTTTTAACCCCAGATTTCCAATTTTCACAAGGGAAATGGGTAGAAAATGTGCTGTAATGTTTTACAATACTTGGCAATACCCCACATGTAGCTGTACAGTACTGTTTGGCCACACCACAGGGCTCAGGAGGGAAGGAGCTCCATTTGATGTTTGGAGCACATATTTTCCTAGAATAGTATGTGGACTCTGTTGGCAGAGCCCCTAAGTGCCAGAACAGTAGAAATCCCCTCAAGTGACCCAATTTTGGAAAATACACCCCTCTTGGAATTTATCTATGGCTGTAGTGATGATTTCGTCTCTAGAAAACACCCATGGTGTCAAACGCAGTTAATGTTGCAGAATTAAAAATTGCAAAAAAGTCCATGTTGCCCAGTACATTGTAGTGCCCGTACATTGTGCCAAGCTAATGCTTCTGGAAACCTGCACCCTGTATATTTAGGTATGCTCTCCTCACTACAATAATGCCAAACATGTGGACACTAACTGTGGTTTAGGCATATTTTTGGGCTCAGGAGAGTTTGGGACATTTGGATTTGGGAGCGCAGATTTTGCTGTATTTCTTTTTTGAGGGGGGAAACCATATCATTTTCCAGAGCCTTTGTGCTATCAGTAATATGTAAGCCCCCTATCTTTCCATTAAACGATGACAGAACTTGTTTTTGTGGGATGAGTTGAATGATATTTGGTGTCAATTTTGGTACATAACATTTTAGATCGGTTCACATTTATCCTGTGCTGAGCACAATCATGCTGCTATTCCTAACCGTGGGCATGCACCCTTACTCTTAATCCCGGTACAAGTGCTCAGCGTAGTGTGCAGGATAAATATGAGCCGCGCTGTACTGCGATCTTTTAGAGACAGAATGAACAAATCAAAATAGTTGAATAATTGGCTCTATTTTTTACGACGTTCACCTTGCATTGTAAGTGATTAGGCGCCTTTATTCCTCCAGTGAGTACGATTACAGTGATACCAGATATATATATATATATATATATATATATATATATATATATATATAGTTGTTTATTGGTTTGGCGACTAACACACAAAAAAATGCTGTTTTATAAATAAAGGTTTTTTGCATAACTGAATGTTGAAGGTATTTTTTTTTTTTTATTTTTCTGCCGACAGTCATGTGAAGGCTTGTTTTTGGCAGGATGAGTTGGATTTGGTATTGGCACCATTTTTGGCCTCGCAAGTTTTGTGATCACTTTCTATTCCACTTTTTGTGAGGTGGAATTTGACTTTTTGCAAACACATTTTTTTGCAGCTCCCTGAGCTCTGCTTTATTGCAGCAATATTTCAACACTGTCTGGCTGCAAGCTGGAGGCTGAAGCTTAGAGGCACCTGCAGAAGTGTCAGTTATAATTACACACAGCTCTGCAGTGAGAGCAGAGAGAGGCCATCACACTGGTAATACCTCTTTTATTGCAGATACAGGATACTGTGGTATCTCAGGTTACTTTAGCCTCTTGGGCCAAAAGCAGGGGCAATTGTGAGGGAGCAACATTTTGAATTGAGGAAGGGATTTCATGTGGATCATGAAAATATTGTGGGGCAAAAATCCACTGCCCTTGTGATGTTTGATTCGGATGAGTCACCAGCAACAGGAGTAGCCCAAATAGCCAGATGAGCAGCAGCAGTAGCAGGACCATCAAAAACAGCAGCAGGAGCAGCTGCACGTTGGCCTGGATAACAGCTTGAGTACCCCGGGACAGGCTAAAACGCCAGTCCTCAATATAGGCAAAGAGCTGGATGGGGTTTTCGCCTGCCTTCCTTGAATCAAGAAGTAATTATGTGGACAAAACTATCTCAATAGGGTCTTACCCAACAAATGAACAGACTAACTGTGAGTGTCACCCACAACCAGAATGAAACGACATACAGCTGCCGCATGGTCCCACAAGCCCTAAGGCAGAAATGAAATATAAAGAAACCAGGAGATGTGTTGATCAATTTGCGCTGCTTTAGATAGATAAAAACTCCAGCGGTAGATGAAGTGTTTTATTCAACGCATTTCAAAGTGAAAACCCACTCCTTCGGGACAAGCACCAATTTACCTATGTATTTATTCTATCTATCGTCTTTGTGCAGATGATTTTGCTTCCTCCTCGACTTAATCCAAATTATCATCAGTCCTTTGAAAGTAAACAAAAAACAAGTCAATGTGTTTTGTTTTAGTAAAGAAAATCAGTTTCTCAACTTTTCAGAACAACATATAAACAAAATAAAAAAATTAAGGGCACAGGATTCATCTACCTCCCAAATTGATCCTTGTGCTAAGAAAAGCAAGAAACACCCCCCACCCCCTAAAAAAGGCCCTACGTATTCTGAAAAGTATATTTTTTTTATGAAAAAAAGGTTGTGTTTCAGGGTGCATTTGCAATTCAGACGCAATTTGGCACCAGGTCCGCAAAATCAGCAATCCGGTTGTAGTAGCACTCCTGACGTATGCCTGTAGCTCAGAGTGCTGCCAAACTAGTGCAGTTAGGCGCTCTGTATCAATGCATTCAGGCATTTTAAAGTCAAAAATGGCCACTGACCAACTCCCTTTCCCTCTCCAAAAAATGCCTTCTCCCCATAACCAGGAAATGTAAGGTTGTCAATAAGGGTTATTTAAAAAAAAAGTTACAAACCAATTAAAAAAACAAAACCAACACACACATGCCATCCATGTGCTGTACATCTTTCACACACACCCATAGACATGTATAGGTTTGTGTAAGCCGTGAGACTGACTAAAAACAGACGTCTCCGTGTGCCACACAGACACATGGACCATGTGAAAACACGGACATGTGAGTATAACTATAGACTATAATGGGTACTTGTGGCATCCATATAAAAAACAGACATCACTTGTACCTGAAACGCGAACATGTGAAAGAGACCTAACAGTAATTTTGACCAGAGGTGACAAAAACGTTTGCATGCCACTGTAATATATACGTACAGCAGGTAAAATAACTATTGAATAACTCACCAGTTTTCTAAGTAAAGTTCTTTCTAAAGGTGATATTGACATAAATTTCTCACCAAATCTTGGTAACAACCCATTAGTCCACACAGGCAAATAAATCGAACCATAGATGTCCATAAATTTTGTAAAAATGAGAAATAAAACAGGGAAAAGTATTAAACACAAGAAGAAAAAGATATATAAAGCCATGGAAAATCATACCAGCTGAAATCTATCTAATTAGAAAGCAATCCTGACACGTAGTGAAAAATACGACAATAAACTGACAATGACCAGTTGCTCCTCCTTGTGTCCAAAAGCCAAGGATCACATGTGGAGAGCTACACAATGACCTGGAATCATCAGGTGTTTCCAAGAAAACAATAAGTAATGCACTTAACCTCCATGTCCTTTATGCACGCTCACCATGCAACACTCCATTGCTCAACAAAAAGCATCTTCATGTGTGCTTAAAGTTTACTTTAGTTTGATTTAGACAAGTCTGTGAAATACTGGGGAATATAGTGTGGTGAGATAAGACCAAAATTGAATTCTTTGAATGCCATAATGCACATCGGATGAATGAACAAATGTACCCAGACATTCTTCATACAATTCTGATGCCATCTTCTTTGGTTATGAAAATTATACGTGAGTCGACATTTCAGAAAGACAATGATCAAACAAACAGCTAAGGAAACTGTCAATTGGTTTCAGAGAAAGGAAACAAATCTTTTAGAATGGCCCAGCCAATCACCAGACCTGAGTCCGATATAATATTTATGGAAGGAACTAAAGCTCAGAGTTCATAGAAGGAACTCACAGAACCTTCAGGATTTGAAGTATTTGTGTGGAATAATGGGCCAAAATCAGACCTGAGCAATGAATGTGACTGGTTTCTCCATACAGAATCCGTCTTGAAGCTGTCATCACCAACAAAGGCTTTTGTACAAAGCATTAAATGGAATCTGTCACCACTTTTGACCTTGCTAACCTATTAATATGGGAATACAGGTTATAGAGTGCTAAAAAGAGTCAGATCTCTGTCTCATACATACATATATGTATACCTTCTTGTGGAAAAAAAATGTTTTATCTCTTTATGTAAATGAGCTCTTCCAAGCAATGTGTCTGATGCTGCCAGGAAGGTAGCGCTGCCTCTGCTCTTCATTAGCCTAGCCATCACCTCTCATTAGCATCACACTATTCCTGTGACATCTAATTCTTGTCCTGAAATCCTGCACACTGCAATTGCATAGTTCTCACAGACCTATTATTTTTTCTTTAAAAGCCCTTTTACACTACACTGATTATATTTGTATTACCCATGTGGAGTAATGTGATGACATCCTCTTGCCGGGACTTTGTCATGTTTTTTGTCTGTTTTTATAGAAATACGACAATTTTAATTTAATAAAATTGACTTTTGACTTATAAATATGATCGGTCGACTTCCTGGACATCAGTCTGGAGGTGGATGTTGACGGGGCGGTCCAGACTGATGTCTTCAGGAAATCGACCTCTGTTAACTCACTACTACATGCTCACTCATCACACAGTCTGGCTACTATCAAGGCTATCCCGGTTGGACAATTCCTCAGGATGAGGGGGATCTGATCCACTGGGACCACCTTCAAAAAACAGGCTAATGATCTTTGGGAGAGATTTAAACAGAGAGGGAATTGCTGCCAATGTATATCGAATGGCTTACAGTGTCTCATATGACCAATTAATACAACCTTCTACTTGACAGAAGGATGGTAGTGGGAATATCAAATATGTGTCGACATACAATCATAAGTGGTATAATATGTGCTCGGTGTTGCAGAGACATTGGGCAATACTTAAGTCTGATCCAATCTTGGGGAAATACCTTCTGGATACCCCATCCATGACGTCAAGAAGATCCAGGAACCTCACGGTTTTATTGGTAAAAAGCCATTATATTCCAGAGTTATCGAATTCCTTTGGCTCTACAGGTCCTAGTCGTGGTTGTATTCCTTGCGGCCACTGGCTGACATGCTCAAATATCAATTGCGGTTTTGATTTTGATTCGGCTGATGGGACTAGACATTTTAACATCAACCAATATAGCTCATGTAGGATAATGCATGTGGTATATTATGCCACATGTGATTGTCCCCTGATATATGTAGGACTCCCCTCTGCAAATTACGTGCTAGGGTATGTGAGCATGTCAGGGATATTGTGGCCGCAAGAATAGTGGATGATCTTTCCACTTTAAAGACACTCTCACATCACTTTTGGTTGTTTCATCAATGTAATCCTAAATTTTTGCGGTTCCTCGGGATTGATGTTGTGCATGGGGGGATCTGTGGGGGCAATATGAAAAAAACTCTTGGCACAAAGAGAAACAAGGTAGATTTATATGTTAGACACCTTGGCATCCCAGGGATTAAATTAATCCATCAGTTATGCCCCCTTTTTTTGATCCTTGTTTTTGACTACTTGTTTTTAACATTTATTCTGTCTACTTATTTTTAATTGTTGTCTTTTTGCGGGTTTAATGAGTTTCCACTTCACTTTCCACTTCTCCATATTATGGACACCTGAGCCTGTTCCACCCCTGCATGTTCCTTTCAGAGGACGTCATTGCATTCCTGGGATCATTCCAATACATGGATTGACTTTATAAGTATCCTGATATTGCATGTGTTGGTGCCGATGTAAATACATTGTCCGTTACCATCCTTTGTACTTGTTAACCTCCTTGAACTTTCACCTGATCGGTCTCCTTAGCGGCGGTGTGACCGCACTTCCCAAATCGCGTGGGGTGGTTGTCTTGGCGATGTCTTTCCGGGTTGAGCAAACGCGCAGAGGCTGGGGTGACGCGTCCCCCTCTTGGTCCTCTGCGCCAGCGCTCCCTGATGTGACATCGCTGAGCGGTCTCCCTGTGCAGTCTTGGGCGTGTACTCAGCTGCCCTAACGCCGATCATCTGGGAGCATGTGCTTGAGAATGTGTACTAGTTCTGTCCATATGACCGGATCACAGGACCTAAAAGGTCCTTGTAAGTCAGGACAGTATACTCTTTTCCAAGAAGCAAGATTTGCACCCTCAAAATGTGTGTTGAGGCAGTGGGGTCTATATTGGGCACCTGTGGCTTCAGAGTTGCTAGTGGTAAGCCCATGGCTGTTTTATTTATTGATATTCATTCAGTGAGCGTTATGTCCTGCGCTTTATTTACTAATGCTGTGTCCTACCACTAGGTATTACACATTCATATAGATCAATTACCATATATTAGTCACAGGTATGAGCACTAGTCACTTTATTCCTTGCAGTTGCCCTTTTTATTGTTTAGTCAGCGTCAAAATTTCAATAAAATTCTATATTGCACAAAATCATCTCCACCTCTTTTGGTTCTCCTTTTTGCACTGGCATACATTGATCAGGATGCAACCAATTGCCATCAATATCTCATTTGTATTTTGGCGTGACAATGTTACGCTATGTGTAAAAATCCACTTCTCTAATTTAGTGACAGTTTCTTTATCCAAAAAATTTGGATCAGATGCAGCTGAATTAGTCCAAATGTCAATTTTTTTTGGTCTCAGCTTTTTGTCCAAATCTTTTCGAACCTCTCACTCTGGGCTTTCTGTATTTTCTGGTAAGCATTGGCTTTATCTGTTCTGTTTCGGAGACTTAATGAACAGTAGCACTTGATCTTTTGGCACATTAAATGTCACATTTTTTTTAAATTCTTCCCCATTATCAACCTTTCTAAAGGTTTGGACACATAATCTCAATTGTGTTTTTTTTCTATCTTTGGCATGGGAGAAAGTGATGTATTTCATGTTCTGGACCTCACAATGCTTTTTGGTCAATGTCTCTCTGTTCTTTGTTTTGCTATTCACTATTTGAAACAATGCAGTCCTTGTCCAACACAAATAATGCATTTTCTGTGTACAGTGGGTTAATTTATTCCCAGTGCCACTGTGATATATACAAAATCATATATGTGTTTGCATGACCATAGGTATTTTTTCCATGCATGCACATGAGGGGGCATCGCCTCCTAAGATCACTGTATGCTTGATTTCAAGAATAGATTCATTTGTGACATTTCCGTTATCTATGTTGCTTCTTCACCTCCTCAGAATGTGTAAAAAGATGTCTGGGCCTGTTGTTTTTTATGAGTGGTGGCTGTTCCTCACTACATTTTTTGTAATATTCACACTCTTGTACATATTATTTTTATGTGCCTGAAAAGAAATAAAACCCTTATTAAAATAATTGAAAAAGTAAAACTTTAGTAGTCCTGTCTCTTACCCAGTGTAACCAATTCTGTAGTAGTAATCTACACATTTGTAACTACTACCGGTAGTATGTGTGGAATACTGTCTTGTTCTAAAAATGAAATTAAGTACAGATTTCCATTAGTTATTTTACATTTTTGACATTGTTTACCAACATTTCTATAGAGTAAATAGTTTTAATTTAAGAATGTTACTTTTTATAGGTCTCTGGAAAGAAATGTGAAGTAAGCATTTGTATTAATTCCTTAAGTGTACAGTCTCTGTGATTATCAATAAAGGGGGGGAGCCAGCACTGCTTGAAAAAATTAAGTGTAAATTCACAAAAAATTCCAAATGCACTACAATACAAAAATGAGATTTTTAGCAAAAAATGTATCAACCTTTTGAGTCACCCCTGCCACGTGATGGCAAATCTCAATAGGGGGGTCCTACACTGTATTTATAATTTCATTGTGCCATGCGGCCTCAAAAATTCATTAAATGTAGAACCATATTAAAGCAATACATTAATCTGTAACATCTCAGAAACTGCTTCCATGTTTGCAAGGAGAGGCAACCACTAATAAAGGTGGCCCAGGTCCCAGCATGTGCAGCAACCGCCACACACACCAGGACAATGTCAGAACCACCCTCAGAGCGCCAAACCAGGGTCCATGAATAAAAGCAGAACAGGACCAAGTAAATGGTGCTTAATTAAAAAGTCTGTGGAGAGGGGGGAGGTGGTAAAGTGTGAACAACCACCAATATATAATAATGGTAGAGACAAATGGAATCTGCAAACCAGACCCTTGTAATTGTAAAAATATGAGCCACTGTTGTGGGATTGGGTTATTTGAACGTGCTTGCCATCCAAGGCACCTCCACAGTTGGGAAACTGCCAATGCACGGCAAATGACTCAGCTATTTCTGCCCACTCCGCTGCAGATTTTGGAAAAGGCATACAGGCCCTAACAGAGTGTATAATGGCCTGACAGGTCTCAGGGATCAATATGCTCAGCAAGGAACGGGACATGGCTGCAGAGTACTGGAGATCTGTCAGGGACCGTCCAGTGGCCAGGAACCTCAGGGTCACACCCAAACGCTCATCCACAGGGACGGCTGCACGCATGACAGTTTCCTGCCTGATAATGTACGGACGGACATTGTCATGCAGTAACATGAAAAACGCCTCGGACATCCTAAGATAATTGTTGAAGTCCTGTGGATTCCTCTCTTCAAGTTCCCGGACAAGTTGCATATGTGTGTAATTTTGCCACCTCAACAGCCACTCTCGAGACCAAATATGACATCGTCGTTGATTGCGACGGCAACGCCTTTGCCCTCAGCCTCCTTGCTAATGCCCACACATCCCACATTGTGGTGTTTCCTGTGGATGGAATGGGATGTTTTAGACTTTTTGACTGTTATCAAACAGATACACACAAAGGTCTTTGTAACGGGTGTGAGTTTACATTCCCATGTGCGTCATATTCCTATGTGCATTACACTTTAATCACTTACCACCATCTTGATGCCAAAATGTCAAAGGCTCGTTCAACATAGCAACGTGCTCTGGCCAATGTGCTATTAAATTTGGCTTTTGATCTGTCTAGTCCACGTCTTGGATATGGATGCATCAAATGCCTAGACAAAGCAAACCCCTCATCAGCAACCATGACAAATGGTGCATTAGGGCCATTAGTACCAGGTAAAGGTCTGGGTTCTGGCAAATTTAGATTCTCTGACATTAAGCGTCTTTCTAAGTGTGAACTTCTGAAAATTCGTGCAGCAGGGGCACTGCCATAGGCACCAATATCAGCAAATAGAAAACAGTAGTTAGTGTCTACCAAAGCCAAAATAACTACAGAAAAAAACTTGTGGAAATTAAAATATCTTGAAGCAGAGTTAGGTGGTTTCTTCACTCTAATATGTTTGCCGTCTATGGCGCCTATACAGTTAGGAAATGTTTTGTCAAAATAATCTTCAGAAATGCGCATCCAATCCTGTGTTGTTGGCTGCTGCATGACATGATGCTTAAGGGTTTCCCATAGCACAGTGCAGGTATGCAGTATTATCATGCCAATTGTAGATCTTCCCAATAAAAATTCAAAATGTAGACTGCTGATGGATTGCCCAGTTGCAAGGAAACTAAAAATAACAAGGACATGACATTACTATGTTTATTATTTATAGTGGCTTTTTTTTTTAAATAAAAATGTTTATTACAATGGCTGGATACATATACTATTTAACAATTTTTTTATGCCTTTATTTAAAAATCATCATAAAATCATTTTTTCCATATTGGAAAATTGAATATATTTATGTTTAATAAACAATGTTGATTGGATTTTGAATCTCGCATCATTTTTCTATTAATGGTTGAATGGTATGTCTAAGCACTCAGACCATGTTATTATACTCAAATGATTAAATATGGGTTAGTAATAAATTTTAAAACACCCATACATAGGTATATGAATGTACATATGGCTATTTACTGAATGTTTCTACATTTAAACACATTATAAGCCTGAAAAATAACGTATGAGTATGGAATAAAACACATACCGTAAAGTAGCCAACAAGCGTTCCTCAGGGGAGATGCTGAGACGCATACAGGTGTCCTGATGTTTCAATTGGTGATGCGCATGGCCAAGGATGTTGTAAAAGGACGTTATGGTTATATGGTAGTATGCTTGAAATTGGCGGATATTTGTGCATTTCACTATAAAGAATGTTAAAATGTCCATGCGTTTTCCTTAGCTTGACAAGGGGGTGGATCCACATCCTTTTTTCAACAGGTGGTTCATAATTAAGCTTATGTCGCCTAACAACAAATCTCCTAGATATCAACCATAGCAAATACATTGTTGCTTCATTTGATAGACATTTTGGAGTCTGTATAATGAGTGGAAGAGCCCAGAAACAATGAATTTAAACAATGTTTAACCTAATAAACAGATGAGGGATGGTAATTGACCAATTAAACCCACCAGAATCGCATGATGAAGCATTAACAACGTAATTTGGGTATGAAAGCAGATCTCAAAAAACGGAAGTCACACGGACAACACACGTACGTATTTAATGCCAAAACGGACGTTACACACGTACACACGGCGAGCATACGCCATTACATGGAAGTCATACGTACCGGAGAAACGCCCATAAAAAATGGAACACGGACCCAAAAAACAAAACGGGAGACACGTACGTTTTTTATGCGGAAGTTTTAGGCCTTATAGATTTTATTGTTGGTATCATTACATAGTTTCAATTAAGTATTTTTATAGAAATATTAATAAACTAAAAAACAAAAACAAACGTTTTACAACACGGCGACAATGTCTGGTCTTCTGCTGTTCTGGTAATTTATGATGATCAATACAAGCAAGAAGGACAACAGTCAAAAAATATTGAAACATACACAAATGCTAAACCACAAAACTTAAATTTATTATGCGACACACTCATTATTAGATATGCTGTTGCCAGCTCACAGCTGCTGGCCCATTGAAATAAGCGCAATACCGCTCACGGTTCTCCAAGGCATCATGACGGCTACGGCTGGAGGGGGGCTTGGATTCAAGGCCGCAGGCTGGGGATCATGCTGCCGTCATGCTCCTGGAACAATTTGCCCATTAATACTTTCATCGGTGTCCACATAGCCTGGCGGAATGTAGTCCTGTGCATCCCTTTTTTGCAAAAAATTATGTCGTACACAACAGGCAAGGACAATCCTTGATTCTAGTTTTAAATTAATGGGTGTTGAGAAAACCCGAAAACGACTACACATTATGCCAAAGGCATTTTCAACCACCTGCCGTGCCCTTGACAGTCCATAGTTGTAGATTCGTCGAGCAGGTAACAAAACAGTTTGTGGATAGGGTCTCAGGCGATGTGTTTGAAGGGGGAAACCCCATCGGCAACAAAAACAAAGTTCATGTTGCCACAATTGGCAGAGTTGGGAGGCAAGGGCAACTCAGATCTTGCCAGCCGTTGACCAAATAGGGTGTGTTCTAGGACCCCCCATTAGAAACCCGGCCATTCATCCCAGCATCCACAGTAACAAACTCATAGTTGGAGTTTACAAGGGCCATGAGGATAATACTAAAATAACCCTTGTAATTATAATTCACTCACCACTCCCAGGCACCTCCAGACACCTCCAGACACCGCGACCACGAGGACTACGCACACAGGTATAACCCCAGTGAGGCTCACATGGTCCCACATGTAATCTTTGACTTTTGTTCCCTAACCGCCTTCCTCTATACATAGGCCCCTCTGACCACATTCAGGACCGTACCCCAATAGTCTCACCTTCTGGGTAAGCAATACCTCATTTGAGCAAACTGTTTATTATTCACCTGGCTAATTAGCGTTACAAACGTCTACTCTATTTACATCCAGGTGCCATGTTATACTTACCCTAGGCTTTTTGCCTACAACAAAATAGGTAATTCCCTTTATAGGTGATTCTTTTCTATGTCCTCTTATATACAATTTATAACTATTAGGATATGTCAGTTGGTAATATGACACCTAGTTACTTCATGTTGTTTCTTATACATTATATGTTTTAGATCATAAGTCGCACATATTCATACTTATGGACCTATTCAGTGCCTGGTGTTCATTTCGCCTACAATCCTATTTCTTATAAAGACGTGAGAGGTGTAATTTTCCTTTTCTACCTTTGTTGGTCAGGTGACCATTACCATTTATGTATGTATCTCCACTACACATTAATTCTATTACCTCTTGTTACATGCACTGTTCCATATTAAATGCAGAACATATGTGTCATTTGTCATACAGCTTTCAAACAGAGTTGATAAGAGGACAACTATCATTCTATCATCCATATGAGGGTATTAAGGTACTTATACCTACCCCTGAGAACGATATTTCTTTCCTTCCCCCAATGATTCACATGATTGCGTCATACCTTATATGCCATTCTCTTATCCTATTCCTCTTTGACCTTAGGCTCTGTAAGAGTGACGAAAATAAGATATATGCGATTGACCATTCCATGCAATACGCACTTTACTACAACCCCTTGAGGTTTGTTTCTATTTGTAATGCCTCCTAGTAACTTCCATATGTTTTTTCTTCCATGTTTTCTTCCCTTTTCCTCACTTCAGTATGATGTACGAATACCTTTAAATATAGCAATGTATCAATTTTCATGGAGATTGTGCCCTCTTGTGAGAAATACTTATTGCAATCCCTGTTTTTCCTCCAATATTGAGTGGTTTATTTCTGCTGATTTTTTCATTTTTATGTAACAACAGTTTCTATTGTAACTGAATATCTACTGTATTTATTTTTTGTAATTCTTTGTTTTTATGTTGTTTCACATCCTACAGTCCTTGAAAAAGACCAAAAAGTTTTAGTCGAAACGTCGGACTTTATTCGCATTTTTTTTTTTCGATATCCTCACAAGAACACAATAAAAATTTTTTTCAAGAAAGCATCTTTGTAATCATCTTTATTAAGTGTGCCGGATTCTCTTTATATATACTGGACTTATATTTTCCGAGCACCTTAGTCCCCCACCTTTTTTTATAGTTAAGCCAGGCCTTTTCTGTTGTACTGGAGATCTGTCAGGGACCGTCCAGTGGCCAAGAACCTCAGGGTCACACCCAAACGCTCATCCACAGGGACGGCTTCACGCATGACAGTTTCCTGCCTGATAATGTACGGACGGACACGGTCAAGCAGTAACCTGAAGAACGCCTCGGACATCCTAAGATAATTGTTGAAGTCCTGTGGATTCCTCTCTTCATGTTCCCGGACAAGTTGCATATGTGTGTAATTTTGCCGCCTCGACAGCCACTCTCGAGACCAAATGCGACATCGTCGTTGATTGCGACGGCAACGCCTTTGCCCTCAGTTTCCTTGCTGATGCCCACACATCCCACATTGTGGTGTTTCCTGTGGATGGAATGGGATGTTTTAGACTTTTTGACTGTTCTCAAATGGATACACACAAAGGTCTTTGTAGCGCGTGTGAGTTTACATTCCCATGTGTGTCATATTCCTATGTGCGTTACACTTTAATCACTTACCACCATCTTGATGCCAAAATGCCAAAGGCTCGTTCAACATAGCAACGTGCTCTGGCCAATGTGCTATTAAATTGGGCTTTTGATCTGTCTAGTCCAAGTCTTGGATATGGACGCATCAAATGCCTAGACAAGGCAAACCCCTTATCAGCAACCATGACAAATGGTGCATTAGGACCATTAGTACCAGGTAAAGGTCTGGGTTCTGGCAAATTTAGATTGTCTGACATTAAGCGTCTTGCTAAGCGTGAACTTCTGAAAATTCGTGCATCAGAGGCACTGCCATAGGCACCAATATCAGCAAATAGAAAACAGTAGTTAGTGTCTACCAAAGCCAAAATAACTACAGAAAAAAACTTGTGGAAATTAAAATACAGTGCCTACAAGTAGTATTCAACCCCCTGCAGATTTAGCAGGTTTGATAAGATGCAAATAAGTTAGAGCCTGCAAACTTCAAACAAGAGCAGGATTTATTAACAGATGCATAAATCTTACAAACCAACAAGTTATGTTGCTCAGTTAAATTTTAATAAATTTTCAACATAAAAGTGTGGGTCAATTATTATTCAACCCCTAGGTTTAATATTTTGTGGAATAACCCTTGTTTGCAATTACAGCTAATAATCGTCTTTTCTAAGACCTGATCAGGCCGGCACAGGTCTCTGGAGTTATCTTGGCCCACTCCTCCATGCAGATCTTCTCCAAGTTATCTAGGTTCTTTGAGTGTCTCATGTGGACTTTAATCTTGAGCTTCTTTCACAAGTTTTCAATTGGGTTAAGGTCAGGAGACTGACTAGGCCACTGCAACACCTTGATTTTTTCCCTCTTGAACCAGGCCTTGGTTTTCTTGGCTGTGTGCTTTGGGTCGTTGTCTTGTTGGAAGCTGAAATGACGACCCATCTTAAGATCCTTGATGGAGGAGCGGAGGTTCTTGGCCAAAATCTCCAGGTAGGCCGTGCTATCCATCTTCCCATGGATGCGGACCAGATGGCCAGGCCCCTTGGCTGAGAAACAGCCCCACAGCATGATGCTCCCACCACCATGCTTGACTGTAGGGATGGTATTCTTGAGGTCGTATGCAGTGCCATCCAGTCTCCAAACGTCACGTGTGTGGTTGGCACCAAAGATCTCGATCTTGGTCTCATCAGACCAGAGAACCTTGAATCAGTGTGTCTCAGAGTCCTCCAAGTGATCATGAGCAAACTGTAGATGAGCCTTGACATGACGCTTTGAAAGTAAAGGTACCTTATGGGCTCGTCTGGAACGGAGACCATTGCGGTGGAGTACGTTACTTATGGTATTGACTGAAACCAATGTCCCCACTGCCATGAGATCTTCCCGGAGCTCCTTCCTTATTGTCCTTGGGTTAGCCTTGACTCTTCGGACAAGCCTGGCCTCGGCACGGGTGGAAACTTTCAAAGGCTGTCCAGGCCGTGGAAGGCTAACAGTAGTTCCATAAGCCTTCCACTTCCGGATGATGCTCCCAACAGTGGAGACAGGTAGGCCCAACTCCTTGGAAAGGGTTTTGTACCCCTTGCCAGCCTTGTGACCCTCCACGATCTTGTCTCTGATGGCCTTGGAATGCTCCTTTGTCTTTCCAATGTTGACCAAGTATGAGTGCTGTTCACAAGTTTGGGGAGGGTCTTAATTAGTCAGAAAAGGCTGGAAAAAGAGATAATTAATCCAAACATGTGAAGCTCATTGTTCTTTGTGCCTGAAATACTTCTTAATACTTTAGGGGAACCAAACAGAATTTTGGTGGATTGAGGGGTTGAATAATAAATGACCCTCTGAATAAACTTTTCACAATTTAAAAAAAAGAAATAACATTATTTTTTGCTGCAGTGCATTTCATACTTCAAGGCTGATCTACAGTCCAAATGTCACAATGCCAAGTTAATTCCGAATGTGTAAACCTGCTAAATCTGCAGGGGGTTGAATACTACTTGTAGGCACTGTATCTTGAAGCAGAGTTAGGTGGTTTCTTCACTCTAATATGTTTGCCGTCTATGGCGCCAATACAGTTAGGAAATGATGTTTTGTCAACATAATCTTCAGAAATGCGCATCCAATCCTGTGTTGTTGGCTGCTGCATGACATGATGCTTAAGGGTTTCCCATAGCACAGTGCAGGTATGCAGTATTATCATGCCAATTGTAGATCTTCCCAATAAAAATTCAAAATGTAGACTGCTGATGGATTGCCCAGTTGCATGGAAACTAAAAATAACAAGAACATGACATTACTATGTATATTATTTATAGTGGCTTTTTTTTTTAAATAAAAATGTTTATTACAATGGCTGGATACATATACTGTTTAACAATTTTTTTATGCCTTTATTTAAAAATCATAATGAAAAATCGTTTTTTTCCATATTGGAAAATTAAATATATTTATGTTTAATAAACAATGTTGATTGGATTTTGAATCTCGCATCATTTTTCTATTAATGGTTGAATGGTATGTCTAAGCACTCAGACCATGTTATTACACTCAAATGATTAAATATGGGTTAGTAATAAATTTTCAAACACCCATACATAGGTATATGAATGTACATATGGGTATTTACTGAATGTTTCTACATTTAAACACATTATAAGCCTGAAAAATAACGTATGAGTATGGAATAAAACACATACCGTAAAGTAACCAACAAGCGTTCCTCAGGGGAGATGCTGAGACGCATACAGGTGTCCTGATGTTTCAATTGGTGATGCGCAAGGCCAAGGATGTTGTCAAACTACATTATGGTTATATGGCAGTATGCTTAGAAATTTGCGCATTTCACCATAAAGAATGTTAAAATGTCCATGCGTTTTCCTTAGCTTGACAAGGGGGTGGATCCACATCCTTTTTTCAACAGGTGGTTCATATTTAAGCTTATGTCGCCTAACACCAAATCTCCTAGATATCAACCATAGCAAATACATTGTTGCTTCATTTGATAGACATTTTGGAGTCTGTATAATGAGTGGAAGAGCCCAGAAACAATGAATTTAAACGATGTTTAACCTAATAAACAGATGAGGGATGGTAATTGACCAATTAAACCCACCAGAATCGCATGATGAAGCATTAACAACGTAATTTGGGTATGAAAGCAGATCTCAAAAAACGGAAGTCACACGGACAACACACGTACGTATTTAATGCCAAAACGGACGTTACCCACGTACACACGGCGAGCATACGCCATCATACGGCTGTCATACGTACCGGAGAAACGCCCATAAAAAATGAAACACGGACCCGAAAAACAAAACGTGAGACACGTACGTTTTTTATGCGGAAGTGTGTTTTAGGCCTGATAGATTTTATTCTTGGTATCATTACATAGTTTCAATTAAGTATTTTTATAGAAATATTAATAAACTAAAAAACAAAAAAATAAAACCGTTTTACAACACGGCAACAATGTTTGGTCTTCAGCTGTTCTGGTAAATAATCAATCAGATCAATACAAGCAAGAAGGACAACAGTCAAAAAATATTGAAACATACACAAATGCTAAACCACAAAACTTCAATTTATTATGCGACACACTCATTACTAGATATGCTGTTGCCAGCTCACAGCCGCTGGCCCATTGGCGGAATGTAGTCCTGTGCATCCCTTTTTTGCAAAAAATTATGTCGTACACAACAGGCAAGGACAACCCTATCTATTGATTCTAGTTTTAAATTAATGGGTGTTAAGAAATCCCGAAAACGACTACACATTATGCCAAAGGCATTTTCAACCACCCGCCGTGCCCTTGACAATCCGTGGTTGTAGATTCGTCGAGCAGGTGACAAAACAGTTTGTGGATAGGGTCTCAGGAGATGTGTTTGAAGGGGGAAAGCCCATCGGCAACAAAAACAAAGTTCATGTTGCCACAATTGGCAGAGTTGGGAGGCAAGGGCAACTCAGATCTTGCCAGCCGTTGACCAAATAGGGTGTGTTGTAGGACCCCCTCGTTAGAGACCCGGCCATTCATCCCAGCATCCACAGTAACAAACTCATAGTTGGAGTTTACAAGGGCCATGAGGATAATACTAAAATAACCCTTGTAATTATAAAAATATGAGCCACTGTTGTGGGGTTGTGTTATTCGAACGCGCTTACCATGCAAGGCACCTCCACAGTTGGGAAACTGCCAATGCATGGCAAAGGACTCAGCTATTTCTGCCCACTCCGCTGCAGATTTTGGAAAAAGCATAAAGTCCCTAAGGGAGTGTATAATGGCCTGACAGGTCTCAGGGATCAACATGCTCAGGATGGAACGGGACATGGCTGCAGAGTACTGGAGATCTGTCAGGGACCGTCCAGTGGCCAGGAACCTCAGGGTCACACCCAAACGCTCATCCACAGGGACGGCTGCACGCATAACAGTTTCCTGCCTGATAATGTACGGACGGACACGGTCAAGCAGTAACCTGAAGGACGCCTCGGACATCCTAAGATAATTGTGGAAGTCCTGTGGATTCCTCTCTTCAAGTTCCCGGACAAGTTGCATATGTGTGTAATTTTGCCGCCTCAACAGCCACTCTCGAGACCAAATGCGACGTCATCGTTGATTGCGATGGCAACGCCTTTACTCCTCCGCCAACGCCATGGCAGCAGCAGCAAGCAAGCAAAACAGAAGCCACAATTGCCTGCTCTGGATTAGAAAGCATGATGACACTCCAATAGAATAGACACATATGAGAGGTGTTGCACACACACATTGAACTAATTTGTATAAGTACACATGTATACTGACATGAAACTACAGTATTAGAAAAAATACTTAGCAATGCGGTCACCATGTGCTCACAGGGGTCTTCACATGTGAACAATACCAGATAGGGCTCAGTGGTTGATTCTACGAGTGTGGAAAAAATCTAGGTAGTAAATGCGTTTAAATGTTAAATAGAAACCTATCCAAGAGATGCTATCAAGCAAGTACATACTATAAAGGCGAAAATTAAATTTTACACGACACAGCAGAGCTCTGTAACGGAACGCTCACACGACTGCGCAAAGCCACAAAGGACGACAATGCACATTTGTCTGCCTTTTCAACCTTGACTGTTTAATCATAACGCAGTTGTGACCACCAATCAGAGCAGAGGAGGCGTGAATCATTGTTGGTAAACACATGCACGCGTCGTTGATGACAGACGCAGTAACGATGTAATTCGTCGTTCCCGGGGTGTCACACGTAGCGATGTGTGCTGCTTCAGGAACGACCAACAACCTGTGTTCACAGCGAGCAACAATATTTGGAAAATAAATTTTGCGATCATTAGCGGTCGCTTGTAGGTGACACATGCAACGACGTCGCGAATGACGCCAGATGGGCATCATGAATTCCGTGACCCCATCGATATCTCGTTAGCGTGTAAAGCGGTCTTTAGTGTGTGTGCTTTAAAAGGTTTTTTTTGTATTTTGACCAATTATTTTTTCCCCTTTTAGATTTCTGGTGACAGGCCTCTCTATTTCAGCTCTACATCTTGAATTTCTCATAGCAAACTTAACAATATCAGGCATCTTCAATGTTACCTGTCAATAAATCTGGCTCAGATTTCAGCCTCAAGTCATGCCAGAGCCAAACACTGAGGACTTGCTCTGAATAGCCCAGAGAATGGCTTTCAATTGCAATATTCCAAACTGCATTGGGGCAGTAGACTGGAAGCACATCTGAAGCCACTGAACTCAAAGTCCCAATACATCGACTACAAACTATTGTTCAGTAGTGCTGTTAGCCTTGACTGACCGTAACTACCACTTTGTAGTTGTAGCTTTTGGGGCCTATGGAAAAACAGGAAACTCAAAAATTTTCAATTCTTAATGGGTCGGCGACTTCAAAACAATGCCCTTAGTGTGCCCCGCTCCAGAATTTACCTGGCTCAAGCGCTTTACCAGTACCATTTGTTATGGTTGGGGATGAGGCCTTTCAGCTCATTCGCCATGTGATGACTCCTTATCCTCAGCATGATCTAGACCACAGATGTCATATAATTACCAGCTAAGTAGGACACAGCATCTGGTCGAATACATTATTGTCATTTTATGTACTAAATGGAGGGATCTGATGAGTGCCATCCACTTCAGCGAGCAAAATGTCAGTGGTATCATTAATGCGTGCATTGTTCTTCATAATTTCACAGCAAAATGAAGCAGTAATGAACTGCTCAGGCCAAAAAAATCTAATGCACTACCAGGGTGCAACCAGACCCCCAATAGATGGAAATAACACAGGTGCAAGAGGAGCAAATCATTCACACAACTACAGAATATGGAGAGGGTGATCGCTGAATAGTAAAATTGCACACTAGTGGCTTGCATAGGGCTCCGTTCACACTTACAGGCTTATAGTAACCCAGTCAGCAGCCTATTACACGGCCATACTATTCGATCAGGTGGGCTGCCCAGTACTAATGTGCACCATATAGGGACAGAGTCTCCAATATGCAAGTCCAATATGCAGGGGCCTGGCTGCACCCCTTATAAAATGTTATGTGGAGAAAAATAAATACACTATCTGAGGCATTAGTCGATAGTATGGCCAAAATAGCGGTAGCCTACAAACCACGTCACGGTTCCTCATACTTGTAGGTCCCTACACTAATCGATATAAATAGAAAAATAGCAAAATAGCAAAAACAGGACTAAATATCCTCCATAATTTAGAATACTCACAGCAAAATGAAGCAGTAATGAACTGCTCAGGCCAAAAAAATCTAATGCACTACCAGGGTTCTTCATAATTTCACCAGCATCCACGACTTGCCTGTGGATGCTGAGAGTGAATTGGTCCCCAATATTCTACCTGAAACACAGGCTGCTTGCAGACTCCTTGATCGATCTTGTCTGACAGTGCATCAAATGTACACCGACTATTATGTTACACCGGAGGGGTCTGTACTCTGAAAGGATAATTATGTTTTTTGAATATTTTCCTCTTCCTGTTTTTTGTGCCATAATGTAAAGAAAGACTTTTGGTTACTACATATTAGCCCAATAAAAAACCAACAAAGCAAAGAACATAATAAGCTTAGACTTTTTTTCCAAACATCATCCACATAAAGCTAAACTTTGGGAAGCTTTATTAAACTTAGTCATTTATCAAAATTTAAAAAAAGGCTTATAAATTATAAAAGGTTTTGGAGAAGTGGAGTGGGGTGGGGGCTGACAGAAGGATTTTGACCAGTAGCACAATAGGGAGAATGTGCATAAACCATTGATGTATGTGGGTTTGAGAGTAGAGTGGTGTGTTAAAGGTGTGGTGGCATATAGTACCATTGGCAGTCAGATCAGGTGCTACCTCATGTTGGTACTCTCTTGACCTTCTTTGTGATGGGTTTCCCACATTCTTATGTTGCTAGACCCCATGGTGCCTTACTTCCCTGGGCCGGAGGCTTTGTTGGTAAGGGCCAGCATATTATCCAGGGGATGTTGGTGCTTACTGTGCTGGATGTTGGTGCTAAAGTTGTCTGGGTTACCTGCTTATGTTCCAGCAGAAAAAAACATTCTGGGAGTAATTCAATAAAGTTGCTGAGCAGGTTGGGTGCACAGTTGTAGATGGTCAGGCACCTTTCTTTGAAACTGTGCCACACTTTGACAAAATGCATCCACACCATCATTATTAACTGTATAAGATTGATAGTTTATTACACGACTATCTACCTCGTAACGGTTCATGTTGGGAAGCTGCTGCCTTTGGCTTCCTCGGAGTGGTAAGGGGCCCACAATGGGGTGTAGTATGAAGTGGCAAGTTGGGGTTGCAGCACCTTGCTTCATCATCTTGGTTTGGCGCAACTGCAGGGCCAGCTGATGGGCCGGACTCCTTATCCTTGGTGTCCGCTACCTTGGCCACAGATGGTGTGACCCAGTTTTGAAAGTTAGATTCTATTTTGAAAAGTAACATATTAATGATTAGATTCAAGCTATTTTTAAAATTTGCCAAGGATAATTACATTGAAATGAAACTTACGGCCTGAGCTGCATAATAGGCGCAAGGAAATGGAACCTCTCCATGTAAATATAGTTGTTTCAAAATAATAGCAGTGTGTACTCAAAATCTTTATAATAGTTTTTATTTCCAGGCATTGAGAAGATTGCACACTGTTTGCTATATCAAAACAGAGAAATTTATATAATTTTTAACTACTTTATAGAAAGTATAAAAAAATGAACATTTATAGCAGTGTCTCCATTTGTCTACTCAAAATCTGTCCTTTTTATTGAGGATGTAGCATTCCTGTGAATTACTAACCTAATGTTTAGTTGTATAACCACACTTTTTTAGAAGTGCTTTGCATCTATGTTGCCTGAAGTCAACCATCTTATGGCACCTGTCAATTCTTATTCCAGCCCAGGATGCTTTGACTACATCCCACAATTTATTGCATTTATTGGTTCTGCTTCAGAAACAGCATTTTTAGATGTCACCCCACATGTGTTCTATTGGATTAAGGTCTAGATATTGGGCTGGCCACTCCATAACTTCAATTTTGTTGGACTAGAACCAAGATTTTGCTCCTTTACTCGTGTCTAGGGTCATTGTCTTGTTGAAACACCCATTTCAAGGGCATTTCTTCTTCAGCGTAAGGCAGTACAACACAACCTCTCCAAGTATTTTCATATAGGCAAACAGGTCCATGATCCCTGGTATGCAGTAAATAAGCCCGTCACCATAGTAAGAGAAACATGCCCATATCATGATGCTTGAACCACCATGCTTCATGGTCTTCAGAGTGTACTAGAGCTTGAATTCAGAGTTTGGGGTCGTGTGAAGATCTGTCTTGGACCCAAAAAGAACAATTTTACTTTCATCAGTCCACAAAATTTTTCTCCATTTCTCTTTAGGCCAGTTGACATGTTCTTTGGCAGATGGTATCCGCTTCAGTATATGTCTTTTTTTTAACTGTGGGACTTTGCTGGAACTTCTTGCAAATAGATTATCTTCACACATGCGTCTTCTAACTGTCACAGTACTCACAGGTAACTTGAGACTGTGTCTTTGATCATACTGAAGCTGCTTATTGGATGAGCCTTTGCCATTCTGGCTATTCTCCCATCCATTTGAATGGTCATCTTCAGTTTTCTTCCATATTTCTGTTTTTGCTTTCCATTGTTAAATATTGAAGATAATTTTAGCTGAGCAGCCTATCATTGTCTTCACTTCTTTATAAGTTTTACCCTCTCCAATCAACTCTAATCTACAGTGCCTTGTGAAAGTATTCGGCTCTTTTGAATTTTTCAATTTTTCCCACATTTCAGGCTTTAAACAAAGATAAAAAATTTAATGTTATGGTGAAGAATCAACAATTGGGACACAATTGTGAAGTTATTGCTTATTTTAAATATTTAAAAAAATAACTGAAAAGTGGGGTGCGCAATATTATTCGGCCTCTTTAAGTTAATACTTTGTAGCGCCACCTTTTTCTGCGATTACAGCTGCAAGTCACTTGGGGTATGTCTCTATCAGTTTTGCACATCGAGAGACTGAAATTCGTGCCCATTCTTCCTTTGCAAATAGCTCGAGCTGAGTGAGGTTGCATGGAGAGTGTCTGTGAACAGCAGTTTTCAGGTCTTTCCACAGATTCTCAATTGGATTTAGGTCTGGACATTGACTTGGCCAGTCTATAACACCTGGATACATTTATTTGTGAACCATTCCATTGTAGCTTTTGAGCTTTTGCCTTATGTTTTGCATCATTGTCTTGTTGGAAGACAAATCTCCGTCTCAGTCTTGGGTCTTTTGCAGACTCCAACAGGTTTTCTTCAAGAATGTTCCTGTATTTGGCTCCATCCATCTTCCCATCAGTTTTAACCATCTTCCTTGTCCCTGCTGAAGCAAAGCAGGCCCAAACCATGATGCTGCCACCACCACTTTTGACAGTGGGGATGGTGTGTTCAGGGTGATAAGCTGTGTTGCTTTTATGCCAAACATATCGTTTGGCATTTTGCCCATATAGTTCGATTTCGGATTAATTTGACCAGAGCACCTTCTTCCACATGTTTGGTATCTCTCCCAGGTGGCTTGTGGCAAGCTTTAAATGATACTTTTTATGGATATCTTTGAGAAATGGCTTTCTTCTTGCCACTCTTCCATAAAGGCCAGATTTGTGCAGTGTACGACTGATTGTTGTCCTATGGACTCTCCCACCTCAGCTGTAAATCTCTGCAGTTCATCCAGAGTGGTCATGGACCTCTTAGCTGCATCTCTGATCAGTCTTCTCCTTGTTTGACATGAAAGTTTGGATGGTCGGCCGGGTCTTGGTAGATTTGCAGTGGTATGATACTCCTTCCATTTCAATATGATCGCTTGCACAGTGCTCCTTAAGATGTTTAAAGTTTTGGAAATCTTTTTGTAACCAAGTCCGGTTTAAAACTTCTCCACAACAGTATCACAGACCTGCCTGTTGTGTTCCTTGGTCTTCATGATGCTATCTGAGCTTTACACAGAACACTGAGCCTATCACAGAGCAGGTGCATTTATACAGAGACTTGATTACACACAGGTGGATTATATTTATCATCATCAGTCATTTAGGACAACGTTAAATCATTCAGAGAGCCTCATTGAACTTCTGGAGTGAGTTTGCTGCACTGAAAGTAAAGGGGATCAATAATATTGCCTGTCCCACTTTTCAGTTATTTATTTTTTTAAAAAAGTATAAAATAAAAAATAAATTTCAATTAACTTATCAATTGTGTCCCACTTGTTGATTCTTCACTATAACATTAAAATTTTATCTTTGTGTTTGAAGCCTGAAATGTGGGAAAAGGTTGAAAAATTCAAGGGAGCAGAAAACTTTCACAAGGCACTAAGTAAGCTATTCTATTTAACAATGTCTCCAACAACCCATATTTCTCAGGCTGTCAAGGAGAAATGCATGTACAACATTGACTGGCTTCACCCTTAAATAAGGGCAACCTGATTCACACCTGTTTCTTCACAGAATGAGTGACCTCACTAATGTAACTCCATACTGCTATTATTTTGAACACCCCTTCTAAATTAATTATTCAAACACACAGACTCAAAAACCTGCAGATCATGAATGCAGAGTCTTGGGGTTTTCTAAGAATCTACTGTACCAATTGGTAAATTGTTTGACGTGGTAATATAATTTATACCAACAACAGTGAATAATCTGGTTAGTCATATTGGACTGATATTATTTTGACTATTGTATATGATAGGTTTCGGGAGGCACCATCTCCTCTCCTGGCTTGCTGCTGTCGCTCCCTCCAGTACTGATCCCTGCAGCTGTGTCAGCATCTCGTCACACCATTCTCTAGGTTGGTGAAACAAACATGAAAGAGGATTAGGGATCAAACAGACTCTTAACACGTTGCTGGGCATTTGTGTTCCACAAACTTCTTGGCATATTTAGCTCAATTCAATCTTATATATTGTGTAAATGAGGGGGTTAAAAGAATTTGCCCCGCTCCTGCATGGCTAGAAAATCTTATTAGGACATTTCTTATTTTAGCAAAATATGATAATGTTTAGTAAATTAAACCATTATTTGAAAACATAAAATTTGCTATAACATAAAACATTCCAAACCGGGAATTTTATTCTGGGCAACAAATTAATTTCACGTCTGGATTCCTTTACCCCATCTTTAAGGCCTGTAAGCTAGCACATGCTGGGATGCATGTGGTGTCATCTACATGTTACATTATGTTGTCTGTGTACTAAAGTAAGATGTCACAAAGCAAATGTTTTGATTTTGGTTTTGATACAGGCTGAAAGTTAAAATATGTGCCAGATGTCTGTTTGAAATGGTACTTTTTGGATAGGCCTTGAGCAGAAACTTACTCATTTCTTTTTGGAAATGAGGGGTGCTGCAATTTTTTCTCAGTTCGAACTGCGCTGAGGAAAAACTATCAGATTTACTCTGCCTCATTGACTAATATTGGTTTGAGTGCAAGGGCATGTTTTCTCCCATTGCACTCATCCGTTTTAAACACCAGTGTGAGAGGACCCTAGTAATAGCAAATATCTCCAATTAAAAATGTAGTATGGTTTTCCTGATTAGCTATGTCTCTTACCTCATGTGCAGGGCATTGCAGCTTAGGTATACATGGTTACGTCCACTCGTGTACTTGCCCCTGATTAAGCCGTCTTTAGCAGCGACATGCATTGGGCTCTTTCTGCCCGCTGACAGCCCTGGTTTACTTATGCTGCTCACTCAGCTCCGGGTATTGTATGAGTTGTACATCTATATGTGTGACCCTTGCCTGTAATCCTCCCTGTGGATCATTGTAGATCTTGCTTCACTATGCACCTTATATACTATTACTTGCACCTTGCATAGTTTTATGCATTCTTCTTGCATTAGATATACTGTCTTGGTGATGTTTCATTCATTAGCATATTTTAGTTCGGGGACTATTCTTTTGCAGGGGCTTCCCAGTTGGGGATTATTTAGGCTCAGATATTCTCATATGTATTTTGGTCTCAATATTTTAACATCAGCATTTTTTTGATGCTAATAAAAATAGTTTTGATTTGCTTTATTTTGGTGTGCACATTACATATGCAGTCTTTCTTGTCCATTATTCTAAACATCCACTTGTGTATATGTGAAGCCCCACAGGTGCAGTGTCGGTGCATTACCTTCAGGGACTCCACTCGGCTGGATCTTGTCACAGGTAGGAAATCTTCTATTTGTCGTGACGCCACTCTCAGAATTGCGGTCAGTGAGGACCGCCACTGCAAATTAAGGGATGCCTGGGGCTGATGGTGGGTGCAGTCGGTTGTAGTAGCCCCCTGAGAGTGAGGCAAGCCCCAGGGCCCTGTGTAGGTGTGTAGAACCACAAGGCGCAGAATAACTCCACACAAGCAGAATGTCTTTCAGGGGTTTTACTCACAGAAGGTGGCAGAGTGAGTAACCCGGGCGTAGCTGGGATGAACCAGGCTGGAACCAGGTATCCTTCAGGCTGACTGATGAGGGTGACTACCGACTCGCCTTCCTTAGCCCTTTGCGTTTTGGAGTAACCCCGACTTTTAGTCCCTATGGGGGTCACCCAGGGAAGTTGCTGAAGCCTCTCTCCCCTTCGTTTTGTCCGTTTGCTTGTAGCCTGGACCAGGACACTCCGGCTGCTTGCCTCCTGTGAACTATGGGCCCTAACTGTGGTGACGTGGCTGCGGACTTTTTAGTGTGTTCTTGGGGGTGTAAAGTCCCCCCTCAAGCAGGTTTGGCAAGGAAAGGTGGATCTATCCCTGCACTGGGACCTACTACCCGTTTGGGCCTGGTAACTCCCTAGCAGTCTCCTTACTTCCCACTCCGTTGCTCTCTCTTTAGCTGAAGATGGATTTCGGGTAGCACTACTAGGTGACCGTTCTCCCCCGTCGGTAGCCACTGCGCGGACGCTGTCAGACTGCCACAGCCCCAGGGGTCTGCTCCTGACGTCTGCTCCCCCTGAACTGCACACTGAACCGGCTCACTGCCCCTCCTCTCCTGTTCTTGCCTACGCCACCTAGCAACCAGGCTCTCCACCACACCCCTTGAGTGGAGATGGAGGCTTTTTACCCCCTCCACTATTCCAGTGGAGGTGAAGGCTTTGCCCCCTCCTGGGATCCCCAGGGGTCCTCTCAAAGGTACATGTGTGAGACCTGATCACTATGCGCCTGTGTAGTCACACCTCGGTCAGCCTTCTGGATTACCTGTTTGTACTGTCCCCAGCATGGGTGCAGTACTCAGTGGTGCCTGACCAGGTCAGGGGCGCCACATTCCCCCTTAGTTATCACCAGCACGTCCTCGGGCTGCAAGACAACATTTTAAAATGCATAAAACAGTAAAACATGGTAAAACATTTTAAAACCACCAGGTACCATACATCACCACCCTCCACCCACAAGTCCGTTAACCCACCCAAACCCTTTCAGGAGGCAGGTCACCGGTCCTTTTGGTAACCAGATCTGGGCCATCTACTTCCCCAGACCTTTCCTCCAATCTGCCTCTCCCGTTGGCCGCGCCTTCAGCCACTTCTGGCAGGATGTAGAGGCGGCTTCCAGGGTCTGGTGGTTTTCAGGGTATACCTGGCCTGGTAGATCCGCGCCTTCAGCCTCTTCTGGCAGGATGTAGAGGCGGCCTCCACAGTTGGTGCTGACCAGGTACCCTCTTTGTGGTGGAGAGCCAGGCCCCATAAACAGGCATGCTCTCTGGTTGCAGGTAAGCCAAGGCCCCATAACGGACGTGCTCCCTGGTTGCAGGCGAGCCAGGCCCCTAAACAGGCTGGCCCTGGTGGTGGTACCCTCTGGTGTAACTATTTACACTGCGAGAGTTTGTGGCTATAGCCAGTTCATAGCCTTAAGGTTCATTTCTCACATTAGTTTATGTGGGCACATGCCTTAACTTATAAACGTTGCAAAAACTTCAAACTGGTCAAAACAGTAACTTGTTGTACTTCTGACTTTACTTTCCTCTACTCCTCCATACCAGGGCTTGGGCCTGTAGGGCTGCGGCACCTGTTGGTTTCTCGATCTCTTTCTTTTCCTTCTTCTTCTACATCTGTTTCTTGTTCTGTATCTGTTTCTTTTGCAGGACTGCTGTAAGGCTTTCTGGTACATGGGGTAACATCCAATGCATACCAGCCTCTTTCTCCCTGGTGCATGGTAAATTCCACTGTATCTCCCATCTGTAAGTTCCTTCCCGGATGTCCTCTGGGCAAATGAGCTCTAACGTCTCTTCTATTCACGAATATGCCTTCTTTCATACCAGGAGCTACGATAAACCCATATCCACTCTTCAAACTGAAGTCTTCCACAACTCCACGACAAAGTGGGCCTCTGACCTGTGATTTGGCTCTTCTTAAAGACCGTTTCTCTTCCAAGTCTCTGGCTGTTACTTCATCCTTCCTATCTGGAGATTGCTGTGCAGGGGAAAACTTTGTTCTGCTGCGGCGCCGTGTTTTGCGGGCTTGATTCTGCTGGGTGGCTGCTTCACTGCTGGCAGGCTCCCAGGTGAGGTTGCTGGACAAATCTTCCTCTTCATCCCAGCGGGAATACGGCAGCATCTCTGGCTCTGGGCATGGATCCACTGCTGATGGCTCCGGGGTCAGCTCCTCAGCTTCCTGGCCTCCTCTCCCCCTTAGTTCTTCTGAGCACTCCTTTGGTGGCAGCGCTGGGGATGAGTGTTCATCAGCTGGCCCGGGCGGTGGACTTTTTGGCGTGGACATCTCCAGAGTCTTCTGAGGGGTATGTGGAGGGAGCAGATACCGGTCCACCATCTCCTTTGGGAACTGGGCCTCTAGGTCAGTCTTCAGCTTCTGGTATTCGGGGTCCTCCCCCAGCGTAGACTTCCTAGCAGGGACCTCCTTGGACTGGGGAGCGGTGTCTGCTCTGGCCTGGCAGGCCAGGGTAAATGGTGATACAACCTTGTCTTGGCGGGCCGCGCCTGACATGGCGGCGGCCTGGTCTTGGCGGGCCGCGCCTGGCATGGCGGCGGCCTGGATCAGCGTCGCTGTTGCAGCTGAAGTCTTAGCGGGCATCGCTACTGTAGCCGGTTCTTGGCGGGCCGGGCAGGGCATCGCTGCGGCGGCCTGAATTGGCGTCGCAGCTGCGATGGGATCTGTGCAGGCTGGGCTGGGCGTCGCTGCAGCGACCGGAGCTTGGCGGGCCGCACCTGGCGTGGCTGCGGCCTGGTTCAGCACCTCGCCTGCGGCGTGGATGAGCGTCGCTGCTGCGGTGGGGTCTTGGCGGGCCGGGCCTAGCAAGGCGGCGGCCTGGGTCAGCGTCACACCCGCGGCATGGATGAGGGTCGCGGTGGCAGCCGGATCTTTACGGGCCGGGCAGGGCATCTCTGCGGCGGCCTGGGCTTGGCGGGCCGCACCTGGCGTGGCTGCGGCCTGGTTCAGCGTCGCCGCGGTGGGCGCCTCTTTGGGGACTACGGGCGTGGCAGCAGGGGTCGGGGCACTCGTGCTGGCAGGGGCAACACTGGACTCACCCATCGGTAGCAGCATCGGGGTCTGAGTCGTCGCCGCTCGGTCTGGCACTCGTCGCGTGGCCCTCTCCTCGTAGGCCTGTACCGCCGTAGCCATCCCCAGGAGCTCCTTGCGTCCCTCGCTGAGCTGCCGTAGAACCCTGGTTTCTAGTTGGTTGCAGCACTGACCAAGCTCTCGAGCCCACCAGGCAGCGGAGCCTGGCTCGGGATCTCTGCATCCAGACGCCATTTCCTCTAACAGCAGGCTTCTGGCTCCCTTTCTGTCCCGACGTCTCTGAACGCCTCCGCTTTCTTCACTGGCGAGGTCAGGACTCTGCAGGGGATCTCTGGGTAGCCACACCTCTTCGTGGGCGGTAACTTCTCCCAGCGCGGGCTGCTGTTGTTTTTCAGCGCGCTTTTCATGGTGGCAATATGGCGGCGCTTCCAATTTTTCAAACGGACCGCCCAGGCACATGGTCACCTGTCTGAACAGGTCTAGTCCTTATCCTGTTCGTGACGCCAGATGTGAAGCCCCACAGGTGCAGTGTCGGTGCATTACCTTCAGGGACTCCACTCGGCTGGATCTTGTCACAGGTAGGAAATCTTCTATTTGTCGTGACGCCACTCTCAGAATTGCGGTCAGTGGGGACCGCCACTGCAAATTAAGGGATGCCTGGGGCTGATGGTGGGTGCAGTCGGTTGTAGTAGCCCCCTGAGAGTGAGGCAAGCCCCAGGGCCCTGTGTAGGTGTGTAGAACCACAAGGCGCAGAATAACTCCACACAAGCAGAATGTCTTTCAGGGGTTTTACTCACAGAAGGTGGCAGAGTGAGTAACCCGGGCGTAGCTGGGATGAACCAGGCTGGAACCAGGTATCCTTCAGGCTGACTGATGAGGGTGACTACCGACTCGCCTTCCTTAGCCCTTTGCGTTTTGGAGTAACCCCGACTTTTAGTCCCTATGGGGGTCACCCAGGGAAGTTGCTGAAGCCTCTCTCCCCTTCGTTTTGTCCGTTTGCTTGTAGCCTGGACCAGGACACTCCGGCTGCTTGCCTCCTGTGAACTATGGGCCCTAACTGTGGCGACGTGGCTGCGGACTTTTTAGTGTGTTCTTGGGGGTGTAAAGTACCCCCTCAAGCAGGTTTGGCAAGGAAAGGTGGATCTATCCCTGCACTGGGACCTACTACCCGTTTGGGCCTGGTAACTCCCTAGCAGTCTCCTTACTTCCCACTCCGTTGCTCTCTCTTTAGCTGAAGATGGATTTCGGGTAGCACTACTAGGTGACCGTTCTCCACCGTCGGTAGCCACTGCGCGGACGCTGTCAGACTGCCACAGCCCCAGGGGTCTGCTCCTGACGTCTGCTCCCCCTGAACTGCACACTGAACCGGCTCACTGCCCCTCCTCTCCTGTTCTTGCCTACGCCACCTAGCAACCAGGCTCTCCACCACACCCCTTGAGTGGAGATGGAGGCTTTTTACCCCCTCCACTATTCCAGTGGAGGTGAAGGCTTTGCCCCCTCCTGGGATCCCCAGGGGTCCTCTCAAAGGTACATGTGTGAGACCTGATCACTATGCGCCTGTGTAGTCACACCTCGGTCAGCCTTCTGGATTACCTGTTTGTACTGTCCCCAGCATGGGTGCAGTACTCAGTGGTGCTTGACCAGGTCAGGGGCGCCACATATATAGTGACAGTTGCTTAAGGTCGTAAACATGGATGTCATGATTGACTCCTGGCTCAGCTGGAGCTGAGCCTTTTTTTTAGTTTCACTTCTGATGCAGGTCACGTTAGGGGTTAATCCTTTCTGCCTCGTTCTGGAGGTCAGGCTGCTTTATTAGGGCACTGTTTCTCTTGGACTACGCCAGTGATACTTCTGGCTCTGCTGTGTTCTGCTCTTGAGTGACCTGTTGTCTGCCCTGCCCCCTCCTGACCTCCGTGTGCACCTGACCTGTTAACCTCCTCTGTTGTCTGTTTCCATCAATGTCTCTCCCGCTGTCTCCCTGTTCGTTCCTTATCTGTTTACCTTTATTCTGTCTTGTCTTCCCACTCCCCCTCGCTTCTAGGCTCTGATTTCCCAGCTATTGACTATTTGCTTCCCTCTGACTACGTTTAGACTTTCCCCTTGTGTA
The DNA here is from genome assembly GCF_048569485.1 of Anomaloglossus baeobatrachus. NCBI lineage: Eukaryota > Metazoa > Chordata > Amphibia > Anura > Aromobatidae > Anomaloglossus > Anomaloglossus baeobatrachus. Next base: position 105,707,094 of record NC_134356.1, on the reverse strand, counting down.
CTTACAGACCTCATGTTGTGACACGGCTTTCTGACGATTCTACTGCCATCTGGTGGGCTTGACTAGTATTACCTCTGCTAGGGAATTCCCTGCTCATACGTTTCCTCCACTTTTACGCCCCCTAGTGGTTTACCAGCTAACTACCTTCTCAGATAGTTTCAGGAATCCTCTCAGTCCCACATTACTGCGCTGTACTGCTATTTTACATCTTAGAGTACAGTGTGACAATTGATACCTATACTGCAATACCCTGCACATGAAGAAAGATGCATTGCTATATCAGAATAACTATACTACATTTCTAATTAAAGTTATTTCCTAATTATTATTATTACGCCTACTACATATTAAGGTTGGATTTTGTAGATGGGAATACCCCTTTAAGCTTTCATGCTGCCTTTCTTTTCCATTATATGTTATCATTCAGAAATACTCACTTTGTTTGAAACAAGTGCACCCACATCTATCTGTATGGAACATATGAAACAGAAAGTGATAGTTAATAAATACACCATGTTCCAAATTATTATGCAAATTATATTTTTCTCTGATTTTCCTAAATGGTCCGTGCAAATGACAGTCTAATAAAAGTCATCACCCGTTAGAGTATACGTTGAATTTTATTGAAGAAACCTCCCAACTATAACAGTATAATCTTCAAAATTAAAAAAAACTCAAAATGCACTTTTCCAAATTATTAGGCACAGTAGAGTTTCTAAACATTTTATATGTTTTAAAGAACTGAAAATGCTCATTTGTGGAATTTGCAGCATTAGGAGGTCACATTCACTGAAATAAATAGCTATGTAAGCATAGGAACCCTTCTTTGATATCACCTTCACAATTCTTGCATTCATTGAACTTGTGAATTTTTGTAGAGTTTCTGCTTGAATTTCTTTGCATGATGTCAGAAAAGCCTCCCAGAGCTGCTGTTTTGATGTGAACTGCTTCCCACCCTCCCAACCCAAAGGTTCTCTATAGGGTTGAGGTCAGGGGAAGATGGTCACACCATGAGTTTATCTCCTTTTATGCCCATAGCAGTCAATGACACAGAGGTATTCTTTGCAGCATGAGATGGTGCATTGTCATGCATGAAGATGATTTTGCTTCTGAGGTCACATTTCTGTTTTTTGTACCATGGAAGAAAGTGGTCAATCAGAAACTCTATATACTGTGCAGAGGTCATTTTCACTCCTTCAGGAACCCTAAAGGGGCCTACCAGATGTCTCCTCATGATTCCGGCCCAAAACATGACTCCTCCACCTGCTTGCTGACGTCACAGCCTTGTTGGAACATGATGCCGATCCACCAACCATCCACTACTCCATCCATCTGGACCATCCAGGGTTGCTAGGCACTCATCAGTAAAAAAGAGGTTTTGAAACTTAGTCTTCCTGTATGTCTGGGCCCACTGCAACTGTTTCTGCTTGTGAGCATTGGTTAGGGGTGGCCGAATAGTAGGTTTATGCACCACAGCAAACCTTTATAAATCCTACACCTTGAGGTTTGAGGGACTCCAGAGGCACCAGCAGCTTCAAATATCTTGTTGCTGGTTTGTAATGGCTTTTTAGCAGCTGCTCTCCTATTCCGATGAATTTGCCTGGCAGAAACTTTCCTCATTCTGCCTTTATCAGCACGAACACATATTGTATGTGCTCTGAATCAGCCACAAATCTCTTCACAGTACGATGATCACGCTTACGTTTTCGTGAAATATCTAATGTGTTCATCCCTTGTCCAAGGCATTGCACTATTTAATGCTTTTTGGCAGCCGAGAGATCCTTTTTCTTTCCCATGTTACTTGAAAACTGTGGCCTGGTTAATATTGTGGAACATCCAGTTTTCCTTTTCTTGGGCTCTCTTGGCAAACTAATTATCACAGGTATCTGAGATTGATTTCAGTGATCTAAAGAAACCTGAGACACAATACCATCAGAGTTTAATTGAAAAAAAACAAACAAATAATCGCTATGACACAAATCAAATTTGCATAATAATTTGGAACATGGTGGAGATTAGGGTTCTGATCCTGTGATATATTACTTGAACATTTTTTTAAAGAAGTAAAGTGATTGGGCATTTGTGATTAGGCATTCCGTTCTGTGCAGAACACAGATTTAAACTTACGATGTCACTGTCAGAGGAAACTGAGATGAGTGATATGCTATATATTCCATAACGCCTTCTGCCTCCTACCCACTAAAATGATGCCAATTGTGGTCTGCTTTAGGCAGTACTACTAGTTGGACAGCTGGTGCCAATGGTGATGCTTCTGTGATGCTAGCGGCTTCCACATTCTTAGTAGTATGTTGTGTTTTTCTTTCACACTACCCCCTACCTTGCCATTTTCCACTTTTAGCGTACATTTTGTATAAAAGTGTAATTAATCCAAATTACTCAAGCCTTGCCAAACGGAGGTGGTAAATTCTTGGTATTAACGTACGGAAAGAAAAAAGTAACAGCAGGACGCAGCTTAGAGGTGGAGAGAACAGTTGTCAAATAGGCTAGTCACTTATATTTAACAAATTGCAGAAAAAAAGAATAATTAAAAATCAAGTTTTATTAAAACATAAATACTAATCACATATCAAGTCAATGTAAAGGACAAAGATTCAACACCTTGGCTCATCAAAGGCTTATGTAAGGTGGGATAGGTATACGGTAGCATAAATTAAATAGTACGAAACGTATCAATACATCAGTATAAGCAGGATGACTTATCATACAATGTAGAGGCATTTATATGTGAAGAAAAGTAATTGATGTAGCTTTTGATAAGATTTATTTGAATAAAATCCAAACTCAAGCGACAAAGTATTAATAACTAACATTCAGATGTGGATCATAATATATTAATGGAGGTAGTATGTGAAACACCAGATGCGTTTCAAACTGCTTTGTTTCTTAAATTTAGTGAATATACAAACGCAAAGTAGATGGAGTTTAATCGCCATACATACTGTATTAACAGTTATGGCAGGCTATTGCCTGAGAAGGTCACATGACCATAAGCACAGACTCGTGAATAGACATAAATACAAGAGGACCAGAGTCTCGAAGTGCATCAAAATTTATTACATGCAAAACACTGGTGAAATGTTAATAAAAAGAGCGGTTTAAAGTCAGAAAAACATAACAAGAATAGCAGCACATAGGTAGTTTAGCATGATGATATTCATCCAGATAAAAAACGGTTTGACATGGGGATGTAAACAATCATATATAAATTTAAATGAGGCATAAAAATACAAAAATACAAAAACAAAGGCTCAGAGAAAGTACATAGTGCAAAGGGTTGTTCAATCTCCAAGAGCCGGACAATCCAAACATTAAGCCTCCATATGGTGACCCCATGAAAGACCAGGATAATAAAGTGCCAAGTGCTAAGGTGGCCCGTGCATCAGTTCTGTTTAAAGAGAAAAATACTCCCACATCGCCCACCGACATACGTTACGCCTTGGGGTAAATACACCCAAGTCCAGCTTCCTCAGGGAGGGAGAAGAGTGACCCCACGCTTCGTGCCGCAAAGTTTTTAAATGGTCACTCACAATGCTTCCGGCTGTGTCATTCTCCAGAACGACGTATGTGCACGTCCCTAACATCATGATACGGGCAGGCGAGCCGTCAGGCAGTACCGGGCACGCACGAGAGCAGGGACGCGGCAGCCTACTCCCGCGCATGCACGGATGCCATACTGTCAGCGAGCGTGCCGGCGGCAGGAAGGTGCATACGCGGCATGCATACAGAAAAGCGTATGTAGGTAACCATGGCAATCCCAACGCATGGGATGCCATGTGCCCAAAGTAAACAGATGAAAAGACAATACAATTGTCTAAGAAGTACATAAAACCAATAATAAACAACGAGATATATTTCCAGGTGGGATGTATATATATAATAACAGATTTCTTCTCCACCATAGAGATTTCCATTTTCATCCTTCGTATTATTTCTTGTCATATAGCAATATAGTCCATAGATAAAATTCCGTCATGATAATCATGACAACAAGATATTGACTTGCAGATGTTCATTGTTTCCATGTAGTTCTAGGTATAATACATATGTAAAGATACATTAGGATATGCAAACAGATATATGATAACTAAAAGTGGCACAATAATGTGAATACTGTACTGATGACATATAAAGTGGCACGGAGCGAGAACAACAAGGGAGAAATAAGACAATAAAATACCTAAAATGTGAAATACTAAACAACCGCACAAAAGGAATTAAGAACCCCCCCTCCCACCCAAGGTTGAAAGAATTTCTAGAGTAACGGGGCAAAACTTATAATTTCATAAAGTCCTTTTGGGACCAATGTGTGCAAAGTGTGGATCCAGCGTGCCTCGCATTGAGCTAGTTTCTTATTGAGGTTTCCACCTCTGGATCCACAATTGACACTATCAATGCTCCACGCCTCAGGTCTCGAGTCGCATTTGTGTTGAGCCTAGTAGTATTGAGACAACGTTTTGAGTAATGTAATATCCATAATTGAACTCACTGCCTCAATATCACAAACATGCTCCCTTACCCTGGTGCAGAGCTCATGGGAAGTGGGCCGCACATAGATCAGAGAGCATGGACACTTCGCATAATACACCACATGCGTGGTATTGCATGGGATGTATTTTCTAATGTCAAATGTTCTAAGCCCATCTGAGGAAAATACATTTTTACTGCGGTTTATATTCCTACATGCAAGGCAGTGACCGCATTTAAAGCAGCCCACTATCGGGCCTCTAGTACAGAAGGGATTCTAGACCGGGGGAACGTAATGGGCTCTCCACCAAGATATCCTTTAAATTTCTGCCACTACGTGCTGTCACGAGTGGGGCTTCTGATAGGAGGTCCGACAGCACTGGATCTGAAAAAAGTATTGGCCAGTGTTTGTTTAGGAACTCCCTCATAGTTCCCCACTTCTGATTGTATGTACCTATGAAGTGTACTTCAGGCTCCGGAGTATTCCATCTAGGTGTGTAAGAGAGCAAATTATATCTAGGGGTCCTCTTAGTTCTTAACCCCTTTTGATGGCACGATTGCTGTAACCACGGTCCTGGAAATGACCCTTCAGATCGGCTGACAAATGTTCAAATGTGGTATCTGACGAGCAGATCCGTTTCATCCTTAGAAACTGTCCAGTCGGTATGACCCGGATAGTGGAGGGGGTATGAGCAGATAAAGCATTCAGCAGTGCATTGACTGATGTACTTTTTCTAAAGACATCAGTTTGTATGACCCGTTCGGGGATATTTTATTGTCCAAAAAGTCAACGCAACTGCTGCTATGCTTATACATCAATTTATTATTAAAGATGTTATCGTTCAGTTCCCCCATGAATGTCTAGAGTTGCTCCACCGTGCCCTGCCAAAAAATTAAAATGTCATCGATGTATCCCTCTCTCAGTAGCCAAGGAAGAGTTTGGTGTACGAAGGTGCACAGGCTGCGCCCATCGCAGTGCCCTGCCACTGAAGATTTCGGCCTTTAAATAAATAGAAATTATGAGTGAGGGCAAAGTGGAGCAACTCGAGAATAAATTCCCCCATCCTGCCACACCAACTGTCCATTCCAAGAAAAAAATGGACCGCTACCAGACCATCCTCATGCCGAATGCTCATGTACTCAACATCAACCGTGACGATAAGAACGTCGTCTTCCACAAAGATATCGTCAATCCTATTCAAGACGTCCGTCGTGTCTTTGACATACGAGGGGAGTGTCTCAACCAATGGCTTTAAATAAAAATCTATCAGTTTGCAAATGGGCTCACACAACCCCTCGATGCCAGACACGATGGAATGCCACGGGGTATTGACAGCATCTTTGTAGATTTTTGGTAAAAAGTAGAGAGTTGGAATTCTAGGTGTTATGTTGAGAAGCCCATCAAGCATTTTCTTATCTATAATACCTTTTCCAAGCACCGTCTTTTGGAGCCGGGTCAGCTCTCGGAAATAAGTAAAGGACTTCTGGGTAATTTAACATAGGTCTTCCTATTTCTCAATAGTCTCATAGCCTCTCTCTCGTATTTATCCATCGCCCAGACCACGACATTTCCCCCTTTGTCCACCGCCTTGATCACCACATCTTTGTATGTTCGTAATTCCTCTAAGGCAATCCGTTGTTTGTGTGTGAGATTGTCTCTCTTTCTCCTTGTGGAGATCTTTTTAAAATCGTTGGTAACCAACCTCACAAAAATTTCAGAAGAGAATCTGGTGGATCTGGGCAACAGAGAGTTAGGAAACACACCTGTGTCGGTAGTGGTTTGTTCACGCAAGAGATCCTCCAGGGCCTGAAGAGCTTCTTTTTCCAATGGACTGTCCGCCTCCATGCTCTTCCTGTGATGTAATCTCTTGAATAGTATCTTCCTGGCGAATAAGTTCATGTCTTTTACTGCAGAAAATAAAGTGAAAGTTATTAGTAGGAGAAACAGACAACCCCTTGGAAAGCACCTCAACTTGGGCATCTGAGAGTACACGGTCTGAGAGGTTGATAATTTAGAGCCGATTGTCAACATACTGTACAGACCAAAAGTTTGGACACAACTTCTCATTCAAAGAGTTTTCTTTGTTTTCATGACTTTGAAAATTGTAGATTCATATTAAAAGCATCAAAACTATAAATTAACACATGTGGAATGAAATACAAAAAAGTGTGAAACTGAAAATATGTCTTATATTCTAGGTTCTTCAAAGTAGCCACCTTTTGCTTTGATTACTGCTTTGCACACTATTCACATTCTCTTGATGAGCTTCAAGAGGTAGTCACCGGAAATGGTCTTCCAACAGTGTTAAAGGCGTTCCCAGAGATGCTCAGCACTTGTTGGCCCTTTTGCCTTCACTCTGCGGTCCAGCTCACCCCAAACCATCTTGATTGGGTTCAGGTCTTGTTACTGTGTAGGCCAAGTAATCTGGCGTAGCACCCCATCACTCCTCTTCTATGTCAAATAGCCCTTACACAGCCTGGAGGTGTGTTTGGGTTCATTGTCCTGTTGAAAAATAAATGATGGTCCAACTAAACGCAAACCGGATGGAATAGCATGCCGCTGCAAGATGCTGTGGTAGCCATGCTGGTTCAGTATGCCTTCAATTTTGAATAAATCCCCAATAGTGTCACCAGAAACGCACCCCCACACCATCACACTTCCTTCCCCCATGCTTCACGGTGGGAACCAGGAATGTAGAGTTCATCTGTTCATCTTTTCTGCGTCGCAAAAAGACACGGTGGTTGGATCCAAAGATCTCAAATTTGGACTCATCAGACCAAAGCACAGATTTCAACTGGTTTAATGTCCATTCCTTGTGTTCTTCAGCCCAAACAAGTCTCTTCTGCTTGTTGCCTGTCCTTAGCAGTAGGAGATAGCAGTATCCCAAAAATATAGATCCACAGTAATCAAACAAAATTAGCTGGACCAGAATAGGATATGAAAGAAAGACAAGCTTAAAATATAACTTTTACTGTGTATGTGGATAAAAGGTGAATAGTAGCTCACCAATTTAAAACCAGGGTAGCAAAGATCCAACCATGTGGACCAACATTGGGCTGAAACAATATAGGCCCAAATACGGACTGCCTCAGTAGGTGTACAGCAGTGGGAGATAAATCACACAGTACATATATAATAATAGCCCTAACTGAGGCACAAAAGCACACAGTATAATAAATTCGTTTCACAACCCCATTCAGGGGAGAGTACAAACGTGTGTGTCACAGGCAGACCCTCCGGTAACCATGGGAACCGTAACAAATAATAAATCCCACACAAAGTGGGAACGGTCTTACCAGGTCCGGAGATCATACACGGGCATTGGTGCAGGTTATAGGTTCATGCAGGGGGCTGTCCATCAGCACATCGAAATCCCTTAGAGACCTAAACCCATATATGGCATGTAGTTATAAAACCCACTCCCAACGTTTCAAAAAGTGGATCATCAGGGGAGTTCCAGTGGGATATAGAGGAGGGCTGTCAAAGGGTATCTCTACAGTATGACAGTCCGCAGATGCCCAGGTCACTAGAAATAAGTAAACACAGAGGGTAAGCCCAAAGGCTGCCTATCAAGCCGTATGTATAATGCCCCATGGTTAGAGACACTCACCGCACCATGGTGCATATCAGGACCCGATTCAAAGAATGCCGCGCACAGCGTCCGGAAGGGCGCTCCATATATGGCCCGGCGCATGCGCAGACGAGTCCGACGCCGATGACGTTCACTCCCAGACTACCGCTGGGCCGGAAGTGACACGTCATCGATCGCCGCGTCGCTAAGGAAGCATCACAGCTATTACCCGATGTAGTCACATCCGGGTAAGTGAAACGCAAGCTAAACCATCACATACAACAGCACATGGCATAACCATAGTAATGTGGACGCCATGTGTCATAGCCGCGAGGGGGAATATAATGATAGGCACGGAGGTACAAGCCCATAGACGTGCCGGTATATAATAGCTTTTCTAAAAGTGATCGATGGGTAACTAAGAAGGTGTTTATCAATGGTGGGATCCATATGCAGTATGGGCCAATATTTGCATAGTATTTGTCTCAAATCGGTTGCACCATTGTTGAATGTTGTGATAAATCTAAGGACGTCAGGGGTGGCGGCATTGTTATGGTTAGGGTTTAATAGGCTACCGTGGTTCAGATTGCATGTAGACTTGTATGCCCTCGTGATCACCCCCTCAGGGTAACCCCTGTCTCTCAGACGCCCCATCAGGTCAGCTGATTGCAAGCGGAAAGAAGCCTCCTCGGAACAGTTTCTCCGCATCCTAACAAACTGTTAGATACACCCCTTGTGCGCCTCTCCTGGTTACCTCCTCATTTTGATTCCGCTCTCAGACAACCCTGGGGGACCTATGGGGTGGCTTCTTTAACCCCTTGGTACAGGGATTGCCCCCTGTGGCATGAACATCGCTCCTTCTCCCCCCTTCCCTACACTCCTCCCATTGATAGTTGCCTCTAATGAATTTTGATTTTAACCCTCCTTGTATGGCCTGTATATCTACATCTATATGTCTAGGCCCTGCCTCTCTATTATCCGTACTCTTAGCTCAACCAGCGATACTGCTTGTATATACCGGCACGTCTATGGGCTTGTACCTCTGTGCCTATCATTATATTCCCCCTCGCGGCTATGACACATGGCGCCCACATTACTATGGTTACGCCATGTGCTGTTCTATGTGATGGTTTAGCTTGCGTTTCACTTACCCGGATGTGACTACATCGGGTAATAGCTGTGACGCTTCCTTAGCGACGCGGCGATCGATGACGTGTCACTTCCGGCCCAGCGGTAGTCTGGGAGTGAACGTCATCGGCGTCGGACTCGTCTGCGCATGCGCCGGGCCATATATGGAGCGCCCTTCCGGACGCTGTGCGCGGCATTCTTTGAATCGGGTCCTGATATGCGCCATGGTGCGGTGAGTGTCTCTAACCACGGGGCATTATACATACGGCTTGATAGGCAGCCTTTGGGCTTACCCTCTGTGTTTACTTATTTCTAGTGACCTGGGCATCTGCGGACTGTCATACTGTGGAGATACCCTTTGACAGCCCTCCTCTATATCCCACTGGAACTCCCCTGATGATCCACTTTTTGAAACGTTGGGAGTGGGTTTTATAACTACATGCCATATATGGGTTTAGGTCTCTAAGGGATTTCGATGTGCTGATGGACAGCCCCCTGCATGAACCTATAACCTGCACCAATGCCCGTGTATGATCTCCGGACCTGGTAAGACCGTTCCCACTTTGTGTGGGATTTATTATTTGTTACGGTTCCCATGGTTACTGGAGGGTCTGCCTGTGACACACACGTTTGTACTCTCCCCTGAATGGGGTTGTGAAACGAATTTATTATACTGTGTGCTTTTGTGCCTCAGTTAGGGCTATTATTATATATGTACTGTGTGATTTATCTCCCACTGCTGTACACCTACTGAGGCAGTCCGTATTTGGGCCTATATTGTTTCAGCCCAATGTTGGTCCACATGGTTGGATCTTTGCTACCCTGGTTTTAAATTGGTGAGCTACTATTCACCTTTTATCCGCATACACAGTAAAAGTTATATTTTAAGCTTGTCTTTCTTTCATATCCTATCTTGGCTGTCCTTAGCAGTGGTTTTGCATGAAGGCCTGCTGCACAAAGTCTCCTCTTAACAGTTGTTCTGGAGATGTGTCTGCTGCTATAGAACGCTGTGTGGCATTGACCTGGTCTCTAATCTGAGCTGCTGTTAACTTGCGATTTATGAGGCTGGTGACTCGGATAAACTTATCCTCCGCAACAGAGGTGACTCTTGGTCTTCCTTTCCTGGGGCGGTCCTCATGTGAGACAGTTTTTGTAGCGTTTGATGGTTTTTGCCACTGCACTTGGGGACACTTTCAAAGTTTTCACAATTTTTTGGACTGACTGACCTTCATTTCTTAAAGTAATGATGGCCACTCATTTTTCTTTACTTAGCTGCTTTTTTCTTGCCGTAATACAAATTCTAACAGTCTATTCAGTAGGAATATCAGCTGTGTATCCACCAGACTTCTGCACAACACAACTGATAGTCCCAACCTCATTTATAAGGCAAGAAATCCCACTTATTTAACCTGACAGGGCACAACTGTGCAGTGAAAACCATTTCCGCTGACTGCCTCTTAAAGCTCATCAAGAGAATGCCAAGAGTGTGCAAAGCAGTAATCAAAGCAAAAGATGGCTACTTTGAAGACATTTTCAGTTATTTCACACTTTTTTGTTAAGTATTTCATTCCACATGGGTTAATTCATAGTTTTGATGCCTTTAATGTGAATCTGCAATTTTCAGAGTTATGAAAATAAAGAAAACTCTTTGAATGAGAAGGTGTTTCCAAACATTTGGTCTGTACTGTACTTGGGAGATCTTTTCCAAGAAGACTGTAACTTGTTGCGGCCCTTGACTCTGGCACCAACACTTTAATCCGTGTCTAAAGTCCCAAGAGACGCCCCTGAAGAGGATCCGTCACCGGAAGTTTAGGAGTGCATGGAGGAGGATCTGTCCCGTGAAAGGATCTTAGATTTAGCACCACCACGTTCCCCAATGTATCCAGAGCGCCACCTATAGGCTCCATGAGCAGCATAGTCCGAAGTATCTCTATTAAATTTCTTCATCTTGTATTCCTTGGTGTCTCTTCCGATCTTAGAGAGCTCCGTTTCGATATCTGATCGGGAGTACACTTTTCCTTCAGAGATTTTTCAATATTCTCCAACTCGACTTCCGTGGTTGTCAGGGAGCGGGTATTGTGGTCCCTAAGTAATGTTAGGAATCCTCTTGAACAGGTCTGGGCCAGATCCTCCCATTTATCTCCAAAATCCTGACTTTAAACCGTGTTTTTTATTAACATTTCACCAGTGTTTTGCATGTAATAAATTTTGTTGCACTTTGAAACTCTGGTCCTCTTGTATTTATATTATTAATGTATTAATAGAGTGACAGAGTAACAGTAAAACAAAAAAAATAAAAACATCTTTTTGTGGATATCAAAAATATGAATTAATAAATCACTTTTCAGTAATGAAGTATGATTTTATTTATTAGGTTCAAACCTGCTGGAACATGGGTATTTAATATAAAGATCCAAAAAGTTTCCCTATTGCAGAGTATTTGTACACGAGCTCCACCTCGGGGATATTTCTCCACATTTTCAGTCGAGTAAACCTAGAAGTTACTTTTGCGTTGATTGTGACAATTAATATATTTGAAAACATTGGATCAATTCCTAATTGATGGTTCAGTAATGTCATAAAGATGTTGCCTAATTCTAGATTCTAGTTTCCTTTGGGTAGAACCAACATATTTCAAATTGCACTCAATAATACGTTTTATGTGGAATATGACCACATTTATAATAGCCATTATCTCTCAGGGGACTGAGTACACCGAGGACACAGGAATATAGTTCATGTTTTAAGCACATTGAATAATTAGGTTTTCAGTTGGCCTAATACGTTAATATTAAGCTTTCGATTACCTATTTTACATGTTCAAATCCCACCAAGCATGAATCCCAGGCCTTAGCGGATTGTGTATGTTTGTTGCGGAGCAGGCCCGGAAACGGGGCTCAATAGTTGGCCGGCGGAGCCAGCGGTTAGTGCTTAATGGGCGGCCGGCGGAGCCAGCGGTTAGTGCTTAATGGGCGGCCGGCGGAGCCAGCGGTTAGTGCTTAATGGGCGGCTGGCTGAGCCAGCGGTTAGTGCTTAATGGGTGGCCGGCGGAGCCTGCGGTTAGTGCTTAAAGGGCGTCCTGTGGAGCCAGCGGTTAGTGCCTAATGGGCGGCCTGTGGAGCCAGCAGTTAATACTTAATGGTCAGCCTGCAGAGCACACGATGAGTGCTTAATGTTCGGCCCTGCAGAGCACACAGAGAGTGCTTAATGGGCGGCCAGCGGACTCAGCGGTTAGTGCTTAATAGGCGGCTGGCCGAGACAGTGGTTAGTGCTTAATTGGCGGCCGGCAGAGCCAGCGGTTAGTGCTTAAAGGGCGGCCTGTGGAGCCAGCGGTTAGTGCCTAGTGGGCGGCCTGTGGAGCCAGCGGTTAGTGCCTAATGGGCGGCCTATGGAGCCAGCAGTTAATACTTAATGGTGAGCCTGCAGAGCACACGATGAGTGCTTAATAGTCAGCCTGCGGAGCCAGCAGTTAGTGCTTAATGTTCGGCCTATAGAGCCATCGGTTAGTGTTTAATGTTCAGCCTGCAGAGCACGCAGTTAGTGTTTAATCTTCAGCCTGCGGAGCACTAAGTTAGTGCTTAATGTTTGTTGCGGTAGAGCAACGACTTCACGTATGGCTCATTTCACAAGTTTTCTGATACCTGTTATGTTTGTTGCGGAGCCCCAAAGAGATGGCTTTATGTTCGTCCTGCAGAGCCAGCTGTTAGCGCTTAATGTTCGGCCTGTGGAGCACTAAGTGTTTAATGGGCGGCCTACGGAGCCGGCAGTTAGTGTTTGGCCTAGAAAGACCAAGTAGCCTTTGGTAAGTGCTTAATGTTCGGCCTGCGGAGTCAGCGGTTAGTGCTTAATGGTCAGCCTAGGAAGCCTGTGCAGTGGTGAGTGGTTATTGGTCGGCCTACGGAGCCTCAAGGAGATGGTTTGATGTTCGGCCTACGGAGCCTCAAGGAGATGGCTTGATGTTCGGCCTGCGGAGCAGGTGGAGCCCGCGGTGAATGCTTAATGTTCGGCCAGAGCAGTGCTTAATGCCTGTCCTGGTGCAAAGAAAAATGACAGAAAATATTTGCATTTAAAGGTTTTTATTTTAATGTTCTGCCTGAGGAGACCCAGAAAGCTGGGTACATGTCTTGCCTTCAGAGCCCCAGGGGAATAGCTAAAGGTTCTCTCTGAGGAGAACCAGATAGCTGGGTAAATGGTTGACCTGCTGAGCCAGTGGAGCCTGCAGTGAATGCTTAGTGGTGGGCCACAAGCAGTGCTTAATGCTAGGCCCAGTGCAAAGAAAAATGACAGAAAATATTTGCGTTTGAAGGTTTTTATTTTAATGTTCTCCCTCAGGAGACCCAAATAGCTGGGTAAATGTTTGACCTGCTGAGCCAGTAGAGTCTGTGGTGAATGCTTAGTGGTGGCCAGAGGCAGTGCTTAATGCCCGGTCTGGTGCAAAGAAACATTTCTTGATGACCGTCTGTCTGGTTCTCCTAATAGGTAGACGACTAATTTTTGTAAGGGGCGATGACCTATTGTTTTGTGATACCTCAGTGTTGGCTTTCCCGCTGCATACCTGATCATTCTCAGATTCTCTTGATGACCGATTCGTACTTCTCTCATGCTCTCCTGAACGAACCACCAGTTCACAGGCCTGACACATGTCTTCAATCCTTTTTACCTGGTAAACAGCTTCCGCCATCTCATTTGAGTGTGCTATAAGTAACGGGCAATTAGACACTTCTCCGGGTCAGAGTATCGCGGCAGAAGCCATGTCTCACATACTCGTCGTACCATTTAGCTTGTCACGACAGGCAGGTTGTAGCTGTGAAGCAAGACAGGGCAGAAAAAGTACATATTTTCTGCATTTGTTTAAAAATTGGCTTGTTGAGAAGCTTATTTTATGTGGTATTGCCTGAAGTTGCTCGATGCGCATCGTATATGCTAACCATTACGAAGAATGCTTTTTCCATTTCACAGCTCCTGGTGAAGTATGACCTGATTGTTTCGGCATATACTTTAAACAACTGAAAAATATGAAAGCAATTCAACGCCTTGCACAAGACAGAATAGGTCAAACGAGGTTTGCAAGCCCTTAAATTTGTTGCCTTACCGATTCCGCTTGCTCTGAAAGCACGAATGCAGCTACTTGTTTCGAAGAGATTTTATGCTCCTTAACGCCAATGACAATATAGCAACGTCCGCGGTGGATGTATTCCGTCCTCTCGTTCCACTCTGCAATCCAAGGGTTAGGGGAACACGTAAAAAGAAATTGAGCTATAGCACCGGACCGCGCACGTCTGGGCACTACTTACTGTCATTTTCTGTACAACACATGATCTCTGTAAGTGCTGCAATATTAAGAGTGCCTGGAGATAACGGCTCACTTCTAAGTCAGCTGGAACCACGCTCTGTCTTGCAATTCCACGTTTTCGGCCAAGAAATGATGGTTTTGCCACCACCAGTAGTTGGTGGCATTTTTGGGGTGATTTCGAAGGCCGCATAAGTACGTCGTACCTCTTGCTAACCATTTCTCAGCTCGTCCCCTTGTATAATACCTTTTGAAGTTCACTTGTAGAGTTCATGAAGAGCTCACAGGCACGATAAAGTTGAGGCTACTCTATGCTTAAGTTTGTTGCGTTCATTTGATACGTGGAAAATCTTTGTAAGTTTTTAAGCATTACCAGTGTTGTTGCCTTTGAGAGCGGCAAGCTACACAGCTGGGTGAATAAAGCCTTTTGTCTTGCCGGGTCTTTGGAGGTACTCAAGTGTAACAGCTCTGGGGTTCACGTAGTAAAGGAATCGGGCGATATTTGAGACCTCTGCTTTACACATCCGTACATAGAGGGTTCTCTTCAGATACTCGGCGTACTCCTTAAGTATGGGGTGATTCACAGGGTGACATTTGTACAAGCCAGCGGCTATGGAAGCTGTACGGCTTGGGAGTCTCCATTGCATGTCTCGCTCTCTTCGTGTACTAGCATCAGGGGCTTCCTAGTCAGTTAGGTGATCAGACATGGTAGCGGTGATTTCTGCCTCAAGGCTGGGTTCTCCCTCCGAGCCGTTAGCTGGTCTTATTCGATCTGTGAATCCCGTTCCTGTGGGCCGAGCTGCGTCACCTGCTCTAAGGCGGTTTCGCTATGGCTCTCGGATAAAGATGGCGTACGGATGGAGTCAAAACTCCGCTTGCCTGTCACCAAAAATCCATGTCCTTCCAAAAAAGCCACCGACTCGTCCAGGGATGGCAGAGGCTTGAGGTCATAAAATTTAATGGTAGTACCATGTCCTGCAACCCGGTCTAGACAGCGCTTGGCCGAGGTCACTGCCTCACGTATCTCGGAGTCGATCTGTGTCTGTATGCAACCCATAGATATTTCGTTGCCATATGACAAAGGGGGCATGTAAGGGGTGTTCGCCGGTGGCTGAAACGGGAGGTGCTACGTGTTATTTTAAGGCATTGTGATTACCTAGATGGTCAAACATCGCAGTTTACTTAGGGTTCCATCAGTAGCGGGATCACACGGTCTTCCTGCAGGAGCTGCTCGGCATCGTGACCTGTGGAGATATTAGCTGCAACTGCGCGGTGTCCGCACCTACTCGGCTGATTGGCATCCGCACCTGCTCAGTTAATTAGCTTGGCACACTTTTGTTTTAACCTCCACCTCATCCTGTGTGCTGTCATCCAACGGGCTGTCACCCGCAGCGGTGATTCATCCACTGGGCTGCCATCTGTATGAGTGAAAATCTCCAACAGTGGTGATAATTGGGTTCTATCTCTTAGCGGACTGAGTGCACCGAGGACACAGGAATATAGTTCATGTTTTAAGCACATTGAATAATTAGTTTTTCAGTTGGCTTAATACGTTAATATTAAGCTTTCGATTACCTATTTTACATGTTCAAATCCCACCAAGCACGGGTTCAAATCTCAGGTCTTAGCAGATTGTGTATGTTTGTTGCGGAGCAGGCCCGCAAACGGAGCTCAATAGTTAGCCGGCGGAGCCGGCGGTTAGTGCTTAATGATCGGCCGGTGGAGCCAGCGGTTAGTGCTTAATGATCAACCGGCGGAGCCAGCAGTTACTGCTTACTGATCGGCTTGTGTAGCTAGCGGTTAGTGCTTAATGGGCAGCCGGCGGAGCCAGCGGTTAGTGCTTAATGGGCGGCCTACGGAGCCAGCGGTTAGTGCTTAATGGGCGGCCGGCGGAGCCAGCGGTTAGTGCTTAACCTTCCTCTTGTGTTAGCTTTCTGTTACTCTTTCTTATGTTAACGGGTCGGATTTGACCCATGTCTTAAATCACCCCTAGGATACCCTAAAAACAGTTATTTATGATCCAATTTGTTTCCTTCCTCTTAGTTACCTTGTTAGGGTTTCTCATCCATGGAGGGCTTGATTTTAATATTTTTGTTGTGGCCCCCTGGGCCTTTCATTTGAGAGCATACCCTTCATTTTCAATATAAAAATATTGTCAAATGAACCTCAAGAGAATATTATAAACTTAAAAAAGTTTGTTATATTATCTGACTATTAGTGAAGGGTTTTAGAACACATTTCTTAAATGTAAAAAAAATATACATATATATTTTATATTATTAACTCTAGTAACATCTATGGTGTTACGGGTCAATTTTGACCCATATCTAACTACATTATGAAAAAGGCAAACAGATTTTTTTTTTTTTTTAACTTTAATACAAATAAAAGATAAAAATTATATTAACATTAATAGCAATAATAATAAAAAGTAGCTTTTCTAGGTCAAACAAACAAACAAACAAACAATCAATCAAGTACTAGTTTTTAGATGCATTAGTATTTAGATGCATGTGTGGCAAAAAGCGACACTTTTTGTGTGTTCTTTGCAGAGGTATTTTTTGCAGGCGAAGCACGATGTGTTTGTCTTTCTGTCCTTATTGCTAGGTCAGACCTGACACCTCTTTCTTTTAGAATCAGGTGGTCTCACTGGGGTTGTAGCTGTTGTTACATAGTTACATAGTTACTTAGGTTGAAAAAAGACCTAGGTCCATCTAGTTCAACCTTCCTCCACCAGTTCTACATTTAGTCACTAAGTCATTTATAACCAACAATGTTGTGTGTACTGAGGAAATCATCCAGCCCTTTTTTAAAAGCTGTTATAGTATCTGCCATTACTACCTCTTGTGGTAGGGCATTCCACAGTCTGACTGCTCTAACTGTAAAGAACCCTTTCCTATTTAGCTGTCGGAATCGCTTTTCTTCCACTCGCAGTGAGTGCCCCCTGGTCCTTAGTACTGTCTTTGGAAGAAATAAGTCATGTGCCAGTCCTTTATATTGACCACACATGTATTTATACATATAAATGAGATCTCCTCTGAGACGTCTTTTTTCTAAGCTAAACATATCTAACTTTTTCAACCTGTCATCATATGTGAGGCCTTCCATTCCTTGTAATAGTCTAGTTGCCCGCCTTTGAACTGACTAACTTCTGAATGTCCTTTTTAAAATGTGGAGCCCAAAACTGAATCCCATATTCCAGATGTGGCCTTACAAGTGATTTATAGAGGGGTAACAATACGTTGGGATCACGGGATCTAATCTCTCTTTTTATACACCCTAAAATCTTGTTTGCTTTAGCAGCTGCTGCTTGACATTGAGTGCTGCTGCTCAGCTTATTTGTAATGAGAATACCCAAGTCCTTCTCCTGTTCTGTAGTCCCGAGTTTACTTCCATTTAATGTATACGCAGCTATAGGATTACTCCGTCCTAGGTGCATTACTTTACATTTATCAACATTAAATCTCATTTGCCAAGTATCTGCCCATTCTGACATCTTATCCATATCTTTTTGTAATATTGTACTATCCAGGTCAGTTTTTAATATCCTACATTGTGGTTGATGTTGAGGCAGGGCTGGTTGAGGAGGATGCTGGTGATGATGCTCTTTGTGTTGCTGTGGGTGTGGGCGAAGCACTTGGGCTCTGGAGTTGTCGGACCAAGGCTGCAGCGGCTGGGTCTCGGGGCACTTGTTCCCTTTGGTCAATGTGCGCCTTGACAAGGGATCTTTCTAGTTCCTCAAGAAACTTCCTACGCTTGTTTTTTTCTTTGAATTCCATCCTTGGGGAATGTGGGTCCACAACACAAATGCATTATATGCTGACACATCAAGGATGTTTGAAAATATAACCATTGGCCATCTCCTAGTCATTCGCTGGCAAGTGTAGGTGGCAGTCAGCTTGTCCAGGTTATCCACTCCTCCTATGTTTTTGTTATAGTTCAGGATGATTCTGGGCTTTTTGTTCACTTCCTGATGACGCAGCTGCATCTTTGTGAAGTGTGGACATCAGTACCACATTCCGTCGTTTTTTGGGGTAGTATGAAACAGCAGTGGTGGTGTCTGTAAAAACAAACTTTGAGGAAAGTGGAGCCCTGTCCTTCATCTGCAACCATTCAGCAGGCAGCTCAGGTTTGGTTTTTTTCACTGTGCCCACCATGGTGATTTTCCTCCTGAGAAGTTCTAGTCCAAGGTCATAGCTGGTAAAAAAAATTGTCATAAGTAATGTTGTGACCATGCAGTCCAGTAGTCATATCGAGGACTACACGCTTTCCTTGTTTTTTTTCAGGGATGCCACTTGCAGACTTGCCTGTGTAAATCTGTAGATTCCAGGCATAGCTAGTTTTTGCATCACAGGCTGCCCAGATTTTTATGCCGTATTTGCCTGGCTTAATTGGCATGTATTGCCGGAAGGGGCATTTTCCACGGAAAGGGAGAAAACATTCGTCTACTGTCACCTCTGGCCCTGGGTTGAACATCAGTGGAAGAAGCGGCACCCATTTCTCCCAAACATCCCTGATGGGAGCAAGTTTCAGATTTTGTTCTGGTGTCTCTGTTGTCAAATCTGAGGACTCTTGATATCATTTGAAACTTTTGAAGTGTCATTGTTGCCCAGAAAATATTCCTGCCTGTCGATGCGTCCCAGAGACTATCAGTGGCCTCATTGCAGGATCTGTACACTCCAGCAAGGAGAAGAACACCAATGTAGGCATCCAGGTCATCATCATGAAGGTCATTCCACATGTTGCCGTGGACTTTTTTTCCTTCAAGGTTTGTCAAAGCAATAATGACTTTTTTATTGACAATGGCATAAACAGATCAAAACATGTCTTGATGTCACTTACTCTTGTCACAGCAAACCTTGTGATCCCAGGGGTCATTTTTATGACATTTGCAGCATCTGCCCTGCCATGTACATCTGGAGGTACTGAGCTCCAACTGATCTTGCCACTTTTGAATTTGAATCTTTCAGCGGGAGCAGCTTCAGCACCGGTGACCTCCTCATCAGACTGATCAGAACTGAACAACCCCGAGTTAGCCCCCCTTATTAAGAATTTGGTTACAAAATGATTCCATTCGTTAGATCCTTGTTAGATCCGGTTTGATCAACCAAAACTAACGTTAGATCTCCTCTACAAAATTAGATATTTACGATCTTTTTCTGGGGGGGCTAACCCGTAGCTAGCCCCCCCTCTTTTGAAATTGGCCGTTTTTTGGATGGATTCTGATAGATATTCGTTAGATCCAGTTTGATCAGAAAAAATTAACGTTAGATCTCTTTTCGTTCCCGAGATATGGGGGTGTCAGGTGGGGGGTTAGCTACGGGTTAGCCCCCTCTCTTTTGAAATTGGCCGCTTTTTGGATGGATTCTGATAGATATTCGTTAGATCCGTTTGAGCTACGGTCCTGAGGTGTAGATGGAGAAGAGGAGGGGTCCAAGGACAAAGCATTGGGGGACACCAACAGAGAGAGTGAAGTGAGGAGGTGGCGAGTGAGTGGGACAATTTTAAAGTTCGGTCAGTGAGTCATTCTCATCCCCCGTGATGCCTACAGGCCTTCCTCTTCACAATCATCGCAGCACACTGCCCACTTCCCCCGCCGCGACACATCGCCAATGAAGTCCTGATGCTGCCCACAATTCGCCCACGCCGAAGTCGCCGCTGCTCCAACGGATCTAGCGAATATCTGAATCCTTAAAAAAAAAAGCACATTTCAAAGTGGGGGGGGCTTGTTTTTTTGCATAGCAAGTTGAATTTTTCCTTTGCACCACTTTGAGTGCATATAATGTTTTGTATAACTTTTATGTTTAGGAGAGGGAAAATTAAAAAAAAATTATGTTAATGTTTTTTGAGTTTTATTATTGGATAATTTCCCGTGCGGTAATAGTAACAATACCTTTATTCTCCGGGTCAGTTTGGACACACCGATACAAAATTTATGACTTTTTTTTTTACTACTTTTAAAAAGGAACACGTTTTTTTTTTTTTAAATAATGAGAGAGGATTTTGCCACGCCGCATGCGCAGCCCCGTAGCGCTTTTATTTTTCTGACTGCGGAACAGTGGGATGCCTCATTTTTTGCTGGAAGAGTTGTAGTTTTTATTCGGACCATTTTGGGGCATATTCGATTTTTTTATCGCGTTTTATGACTTCTTTTTGTGACTCAAACAGTGAAAAAAATAGAAATTCAGTTTTTTTTTTATTTTTTTATGGCGTTAACCCTGTGGAATAAATATTAAACTATTTAATTTTTGGAGGTTGGGATCCCAGCTGATGATAGGACTGCTGGGATCTCACGATTGCTGACAGGGCTAGCTGAGGCTGCCATTCCCCCGCCCGACGTGAAAACTATGGCAGAGGAATAAGGCCCGGCTAACGCCGTCGTCAAAAGTCAATGATCGGTCGTCAAGGGGTTAAAAATTCCTGTACATAGACTCTCATTTTTAGGTCTCATTTTTAATCAATTTAATTATCAGAACAATAAATTTTACTTATTAGTACAGTGAAAAACACAAGTAACAGTAATACCTTCCAGAAATAGAGATTCAACAATGGAAACCTGAACGTTTAGGACGCAAAATCCCTGGAATAGAAATAGGACACGTATATTGTAACATCTAGACGGAGTTCCCGAGTTATCGGTGTTTAACTTATACAAAAAACGAAGAAAATTACTAATGTGACTAGATATAAATGTATTCAAATGCTTAATATCATAGAATACCAATAATAATTTACAATAAATATTCACGAAAGAACTCAAACAAAAGAAAGAAGAACAGTAAGACCCCACCACCGATCAGTAACACCCCAACACCGGTGTAACACTCAACCGTAAAACCCAACACTGGGGAGTTACTGTTCTTCTTCTTTCCTTTGTTTGAGTTACTTTGCACTCATGGGAATTTTCAGTCTTTCTATTCTTTAGATACAGCCTTCATCTTTCGTGAATATTTATTGTAAATTATTATTTGTATTCTATGATATTAAACATATTTGAATACATTTATCTCCATTTCCCTTTATAGTTTTTCTCCACTCATACAAAAACCCTACTTATGAATGGAGGAACTGTCTTTGGATAGAAAGAATTGCGTGGCGGTCAGAGCGCTCTGAGGCTGGCTTAGCTGCTAGTAGATGCTGTAGCTGTGCTCAGCCTGTGAGGAGCTTGGCAAGCGTTGCTGTGTGTCACTGCCTCCTAAGCGTCCTGACCCAGACTGCAGATGTCGGATCAGTTCAGACAGCAGCAGCCCTCCTGTAGGTGAGCGGAATGATGAGTTCCTGCTGCCATGTGAGTCATATTGCTGTGCAGCAGGTGGTGAGCAGTTGGACTCAAGACACACAGGAGAGCAAGACGAATGCAACATTACTGACTTTGGGGGCATTATTGCTTAAGATGGGGGTATGTGAGGGTTATTATTTGTATTACATCTATTGTCATTTCGAAATCCATGCAAATTTAAATTTTTTTTGTTTCTTCTTGGTTGGTATAGTGTTGCAGTGAAAGCCACTGAGATTTGCATACTAACCTGTACTGTATTTATATGCAGAGTCTATAGACTATTGTAAGTGCCTTCAAATTGCCCCTTACAGTTGCCACAGCTGTCCACTAGATTTCCTTTTCTTCCATGATCCGCGTGATATCACGGGCATGGCTAGCACTGCGGCCAAACTCCTGATAGAGCTAGCAGCCAATTAGGAGCACGGTCACATTGCTCTCCCCTTTTCTCCCTAATGCCAGTGAGCCAGATTAAGCGGAAGAAATAAAAATCCAGTGGATGGTTGTCGGGGTAACTTGGGGGCACTTACAGAATCTGTAGACCCTGCATCTATATACAAGTAAATATATATGCCCCCTCCCTGCCCACTTATGAAATAGAAAAGTTAAGTTACTCTTTGAGAATTAACTGATATTCCTCTTTTTTTTTCCTTTTTTTTACTTATTGCTTTTGACATAGAACTAATTTTGAAATCTAGTTTGGTTTCAGTTACAGTATATGAAAATGGTCTGTAAATGCACTTAGTGTAGGTTGAGTTCACAAGGGCATCATATAGTTATATTCAGTTTTTCTGTCTAAAGGAGAGGCTGGACAGAACCAAATATAATAGTTTGCTTCCCTGTTTGCTTGAACGGGAACAGTAACTTACTGAACTGCTAGTGCTCAAAATATTAGCAAGTTTTTTTTCATACCTGCAGGTTTTTTTCCCCCCCCTGTTTTAAAGCAGCCTTAACATTTATAGTACGAGCTGTTCAGAAGGCTTGTATCCTTGTTCAAGTATCGAGGAAGCAAAAGTCTTTGTTTTGTTGTATTCAGCCTCTTATTTTTGACAGAGGAGCTGAATGAAACCCCCTGACCCCCAGCCTTAGCTTTATAAGAAGTGCTTTAAAGAATAGCTAAACTTTCAAACCAGTTTAACTCTATTGGCTTTCCCACCCTCATTATAACTTACCTTAGTCCTGCCAGTTGTGTGCTCCTGGACTGTGGTATCACCCATGGTTCTTGCCATTCACACCCGCTCTGTCTCCCTGACATCCACCCAACATTTTCTCTGGCAAGTGTTTACATGTGTACTTACCCAAGATGGCATCAGCCCCAATCGGAGACTTCCTTTCCTCTGGAATCTGATTAGCAATAAGGAAAGGAAGGCTCTGATCACTTCTGGTGCAATCTTGGGTGACTACATACAGTATGTAGTCTCCAGCATGAGGAAATATCTGGTGGACATTGGGGAGACAGAGTGCGATGCAGCGGCCAAGAGCGCTGTACTGCTAAAAGTAAAGTTATAACAACAATAACAACAAGGCCCAAGGAGACAATAGAGGTAAACTTGCTTAAAAGTTTAGCTACTCTTTACAGAGCGATTATCTTTACTCATTTGTTATACCTGTAAACAGGAAAAACTACATTTTAACATATATTACAACTTCTGAATTCCCACATAGTTTGTTTGGGTCTACCGTTTTTACAGAGTAGCTCATGTCGTCATAAACTTCCCAACAACTGTCCTTTCTTCTACAATATGAAATGTAATGGTTTCCTTGAACATGCATAATAATGACTCCTAATGTGTACCGTATATCTGATATGATCACTTGAGTGGGGAATTCAGAGATCCGTCACTTTATCGGTAAACCAACACGTGGCTCTATTATAAGATGTGGTCCTCGTTTGTAGATAATTGTAGTACATTCGCTGCAGTTGGGTCTACATGGTTTATTAATGAGCTTAGATGAAATTTGCATAGCACGCTCAAAACCATGTTTTACATGATTAGTGTTGATTGGCCAAAAGATATTGCATCGTTCTTTGTTGTTTTTACATGTCACATTTTGACATGTAGATATTTCTGTTAAACTGGGGATGTCTTTTAAAAACACTTCTACTGTATGGCCAATGTAATCTTCTGCATACAAACTCGTAATTCCACCTAGAAGTGTGTAGCTTGTGTAATTTTCCAGTATCAACTGAGCTCTTTTTCTGTACATGTTTTGATTTGCCCCAAATTCCACAAAATACTTAACAGCACCCAAAAATGGGTTTTCTGAGTTAGTTATGAAGTTTCTGTATGAGTCATAATCAACAAACATGGTTGACAAACTATGCAGCAGTGAGTCAAATTGGCAAGTATTATTGACATTATGCACATTATTATTTATATTAATGGTGTTCAAGAGATTCCCATTGCGCAGGATACCTAAAGGTTTTCGTGTACAAAGATCATCAATTATTTGACACATATTTGGATACGGCGTTAAATATGTTGTTCTCTTCTTGAAAGGTATGTTCAGTGGGGAAAGTAAATCCTTGGACTTCTACGACTTATCACCTTCATTTTGTGCTATGGGAGTATGTGCAATTTTCAGTTGAGAGTTGGTTTTACCCCGCCAACATTCTTCTTGCCTAAGCTCTACCACACTCTGTTCTGTGTTCCTACTTTCAAAAACACTTGTTTCTTTCATAGATTGTTGAAGGGGCAGGAGAGTGTCTGTCAGCTTCTTTGTGTTCACTAACCACTTCTTTTTCATGACTTTTTTCCTGCTGCCCATGTTTGTCTTTGGCAGATTCATCGATGACCTCTTCCTTTTCCAATGTTACTAAACTGTTACT
This sequence comes from Anomaloglossus baeobatrachus, assembly GCF_048569485.1. NCBI lineage: Eukaryota > Metazoa > Chordata > Amphibia > Anura > Aromobatidae > Anomaloglossus > Anomaloglossus baeobatrachus. The sequence goes on along the minus strand of NC_134356.1, from coordinate 105,682,513 downwards.
TTCTGTGACATGTACAGCAGCTGCTATTTTTGAGCGCCCACACAGAGCACTCAAATGCAATTCAACAAATTTGTCAACTCGCATTGGAGTTTCAATATGCTGAAGAATGGAGTTCTTCAAAAGGCCAAAATCTCCCTCAACTGATGCAGAAGAGGCTGTTTTATTTGGTGATTGAAAAACTGGTTGCATCACAGATGTCCAAATAGGAAAATACTTCAGAAGGTGAAGTAGTTTATGAGAAAAATCTGGACAGAAGTAAGGGTTTGGCTGTTCCCCCTGTTCTAGACTTGCAGTATCTTCTTGCACAATGTCATTTAGCCAACCTGACAGTGGCTCACTATAGCTCTTTTCATTTTCATCACTCAGCATTTCAGTCTCCTGACAATTCTCCATATACTCATCAATAATTCTCAAATTCCCAGTCTCTATGCAATGGCAAAGGTATGCCTTTGATGATTTATATTTTGATGTTTCACGATCACTGACGTTACCTGTTGTCTCAGATACACAAAGAATAAAGGTACTGAGAACAAGCTGTTTAAGAATGTCAAATGATTCACACTTCACCAGAAGTCCAACACATCGTATATAGAACTTCCTCACAAGTTTTGCATTTTTTACAAAGCACTTCCACCGACATACAGTTTTAATCAGGTGGGCAACATCTCGTATATAGCATTTTGCTTTTTCACTTTTATTGCCAAGTAGGAGGAACAAGCAAGTCCTCAAGTATGTGTTAAGGCTACAGTTATTTAGAGCTCGTGACAATGCACCAAGTAATGCATGAGAAAAGTCGCAGACACATTCTTTAGGCAATGTCTGTACATCCTTTATCCATTTTTCCAGCCAAAAAGTTATAGTTGGAGTATCTTGAGTTTCACTCAACATTTGAGATACACTCATTTGTGTATTCTCAAAGTTAATAACAATCTCATATAAAAAAATATGAGCAGACAATTTATTTTCTCGTTTTATTTTGAATACCAAACTCCCTGTGGCATCTACTTGAACGCGAGGGAAGCAATGCTTTGAACAATACTTCTTAAAAATATATATTTGTTCCTTTGACCAATAATGAACAAAAAAACCATCATATGAGATAGTATGAATATCTCCTGCATACTTATGAGTACTCTTCATCTGAGACAGTGATAAAACTGGATCTTTCAACTTTGGTGTACCAAACATCCTATCCATAGCTTCTAGCCTAGCATCTTGATAAATTCTTAGTGATGGTATGGTTGGTGGTTCCTTTTCTCCAAATGCTATTTCGGAATCAATTGTTTCTCGTCTCCAATTGTAGGGTAAAGTTTTTAACATTTCTTCTCCAAGTTTCCTTCTCTTCTCACCTCTCAACTGATTTTTTTTGGAATGTGGTATGGGTCTTGTGTCAGGTGCTCGAACATGAAGAATTAAAGGGTTTCCCACATCAGGTTCCTCTTCTGCATAAATATGCACTGCTGCTTTGCACTCTGTACAATGCCCATCTGCAGTTAAGAACTTTCTTGCTTTGTTTTCACCCGCACAAACTTTGTTCCTCCTAAAGGAGAAGGCACATGGGAGTCCATGCTGTTTATAAAGAACCTCTGTGATAATAGAAGTCGATGCATGTTTTTGAGCACCATGCGCCTCTTTTTGCTGTCACCCTCATTATAGAATTTCTGTATCTTTTGATTGAGGCAAGATGTTATGTTCCATACGTAAGTACATCTGCAAATCATACCTATTTTGAAATACATAGTCATGTATCTGTTTGGGTTTAAATATAGCCTGGGAAGTTTCTGATTCTTCCATCAAGGAGCTATATTTCTGCAAGGCGGGGTGAGAACATACTTCCCTCCAGATAGGATCAGAGGCTGACTTTAACTGTCCATTAGCATTGAAAATGCCAGGATAAGATTTTAATGTTTTTTTTAATGTCTTGACTATCAATAGAGGGTTTTCGTGGCATCTAAAAACAAAAATAGGTAAACATTAGAATGGATAAGCTAGTATGTTTTTTTCTTGTCACTAATCAGATATTACAACCTATATGTCTAGTTTCAAATAAACATTACTGCATGTAACATGGAAAGTGATCCTCGCCAATACACCATGGACATCTCAGTGTTTTGGTTGGAATTTCATTGTAATTTGAACTATCATCAAAAAATAGATTTTGTTTAACAGGTACCGCAACCTGGCCACAGCATAACAGTAACGTATGTGGGACAGTGTGGCGTGACATCTGTTCCCCAACGCCACTTGGCACAATTTTCTATTGTGCACTTATGTGCTTAAGGGCTAGAACACACAAACGAGTTTTGATGGGCGAATTCGTTCGTCAAAATTCGTTCTAAATTCGCCTGCAATGCTGCCCTATGGGGCAGCACACAGACGAATTTAAGCGGGCGTCACACATGGTGATATCATGTTCAATATCGCTGCTATCTGGTCGTAGCGGCGATATTGCATGGCAATCGCCGCGTATGACATCCCGACGCCGACCGTCGCAAGGTTTTGGAAGTTGCAAAACCTTGCGACGGCGAGCGGGGCAAACCGCCGCATCGCCGGGTGTGACGCGGCGATGCGACGGCAGCAGAGACTCCTCTGAGCTATTCCTATACAGCGGAAGCTCCAAGGAGTCTCAGCCCCCATCGCGTGACGTCACACGCGACTGGCCCGCCTCCATCTCCTCACCGTCGGCTTGCAAGGTGTCAGTGTGTGACACCTCGCAGCCGTCGGCGGGCCGATGCGCGCGGCCGCGGCATCGCCTGCGATGCTACGGTCGCGTTGCTATGTGTGACGCTTGCTTTAATTCTCGTCGGCGCCCGACGAGAATTAAATCAGTTGCATGCAGCTGATTTCTGAGTTCGCCCAGCGCTGTGAATCAAAGTGCCGGGAGGCTCAGAAACGGCGCCGGCAAAACGCCCGGCATCAGCGTCTGTGTTCGTCCAGCGTACTCGCCGCGTGAGTACGCTGGAAGAACACATACGCTCATGTGTTCGAGCCCTTAGGTGGGATTTAATTTCCTAATACACAGCTCTCTACATCCATTCTCCTGCTGCCGTCCATATCTGCATACATTGATCAGCAGATCCATACACACACTCATGCACAGAAAAGGATAGGACAATTACATACAGTAGATCAGACCTTCCTGCATAGAAATATGCCATACATAGAAAATCAATACCTACCTTCACAGTTAGTGAAGACACTTGTACCAGGATGTGTTTCTCTGCCTGCTCTTATGACTGAAGTGAAAATGAACATCCAAAGAGAAGGTCACACACATGGTCAGACAGAGGGTGGGATCAAAATCACTGTGTTGATAAAACTTCATGCACATGTAAAAGGAGCTAAGTGGGTTTTCAAGCCTTTGCCCCACCTGGTTTTTCCACATGTGGTTTTCAATGGCATCATGCAGTGTTTAGGCCATGTTCACACTTCTCGGATTTTATCCGGATTGCTCCGTCGGATTTTTCAGTCGGATTGTACCGTCACTGCTTTTAAACACAGGATTAACCCATAGGCAGCAATGTTAAATTGTAAAATCCCTGTGCATACTTGCAAGCGGAATTTTCTGTCCGGATTTGGCCGCTTGGACGGATATTTCATTCCATTGCATGATCTTGATTTTTTCATATCCGTCGCGAACTCCATTGGGGTCATTGTTAGGTCAAACTGCCACTCTCAAATTCATCAAAAAACGGTCAATTTAAAAAAAAAGGGGGCCTAACTCGTAGCTAACACCCCACCTGACACCCCCAATATCTCGGGAACGAAAGGAGATCTAACGTTAATTTTTGCTGATTAAACCGGATCTAACAAATATCTATCAGAATCCATCCAAAAAATGGCCAATTTCAAAAGAGGGGGGGCTAGCTATGGGTTAGCCCCCCCAGAAAAAGATCGTAAATATCTCATTTTGTAGAGGAGATCTAACGTTAGTTTTGGTTGATCAAACCAGATCTAACAAAGATCTAACGAATGGAATCATTTTTTAACCAAATTCTTAATAAGGGGGGGCAAACTCGGGGTTGGTTTAGAACTGTCTGAGTCTTCCGGTTGCTACTCCACATCATCTTCCTCCTCAGAAACCTGTTAATCTGTATCAGTTTGCTGCTGTGTGTCCTCTGATTCATTATCATCCAAGATATAATCCAGAATTTTTCTTGCATCTGATCATCTCCTCATTGTTGCATGGTGTAAACTGAAGATGTATACTCTGCAAAGTACCAACTGTAAGCTGATTTGGCCATGCATGCCTGGACATGCCCCAACTCAAGTTGTTGGAGGTAGAGCTGGCTGTGGGCTGTTGGTTTATATTGTGTTTATGAGTTCAGTTTTGGGACTTATTATTGTTTTTTTACTCTTATATTAGACCTGGGTCGAAATTGACCCCAACAACACAAATGTTATAATTTTAATACGAGCATTTTACAATTTAGTACTAGTTTTATTTTATTGTATTTTGTTTAAAAATAAGTTCCAGAAAAAGTAAAAAAGTCTTGATGCAATAAACAAATGTATGTAGAATTTGTATGCATTTAAAACCTAAAACTGGTCAGTCACAACCCTAACACTAGCGGAGCCAGCGGTTAGTGCTTAATAGGCGGCCGGCGGAGCCAGCGGTTAGTGACTAATGGGCAGCCTGTGGAGCCAGCAGTTAATACTTAATGGTTTTAAAATATATGGAGGTCTTTTGTAGGAACATGTTGGCTTGTTGGTGACTCTTCATAGTATAAGTGTCTAAATATGGACCTAGTTATTCATTTATTCTTGTGTAGTACTTAATGGTCATCCTGCAGAGCACACGATGAGTGCTTAATGTTCGGCCCTGCAGAGCACACGGAGGGTGCTTAATAGTCAGCCTGCGGAGCCAGCAGTTAGTGCTTAATGTTCGGCCTATAGAGCCAGCGGTTAGTGTTTAATGTTCAGCCTGCGGAGCACTAAGTTAGTGCTTAATGTTTGTTGCGGTAGAGCAATGACTACACGTATGGCTCATTTCACAAGTTTTCTGATACCTGTTATGTTTGTTGCGGAGCCCCGAAGAGATGGCTTAATGTTCGTCCTGCAGAGCCAGCTGGTAGCGCTTAATGTTTGGCCTGTGGAGCACTAAGTTAGTGTTTAATGGGTGGCCTAGGAAGCCTACGGAGCCGGCAGTTAGTGTTTAATGTTTGGCCTAGAAAGACCAAGTAGCCTTTAAAAGTGCTTAAAGTTCGGCCTGCGGAGCCAGCAGTTAGTGCTTAATGGTCGGCCTAGGAAGCCCGAGAAGCCTGTGCAGTGGTGAGTGGTTATTGGTCGGTCTACGGAGCCTCAAGGAGATGGTTTGATGTTCGGCCTGCGGAGCTTCAGGGAGATGGCTTGATGTTCAGCCTGCGGAGCCAGTGGAGCCCGCGGTGAATGCTTAATGTTTGGCCAGAGCAGTGCTTAATACCTGGCCTGGCGCAAAGAAAAATGACAGAAAATATTTGCATTTGAAGGTTTTTATTTTAATGTTCTGCCTGAGGAGACCCAGAAAGCTGGGTACATGTTTTGCCTTCAGAGCCCCAGGGGAATAGCTAAAGGTTCTCTCTGAGGAGAACCAGATAGCTGGGTAAATGTTTGACCTGCTGAGCCAGTGGAGCCTGCGGTGAATGCTTAGTGGTGGCCAGAGGCAGTGCTTAATGCCCGGTCTGGTGCAAAGAAACATTTCTTGATGACCGTCTGTCTGGTTCTCCTAATAGGTAGACGACTAATTTTTGTAAGGGGCGATGACCTATTGTTTTGTGATACCTCAGTGTTGGCTTTCCCGCTGCATACCTGATCATTCTCAGATTCTCTTGATGACTGATTCGTACTTCTCTCATGCTCTCCTGAACGAACCACCAGTTCACAGGCCTGACACATGTCTTCAATCCTATTTACCTGGTAAACAGCTTCCGCCATCTCATTTGAGTGTGCTGTAAGTAACAGGCAATTAGACACTTCTCCAGGTCAGAGTATCGCGGCAGAATCCATGTCTCACATACTCGTCGTACCATTTAGCTTGTCACGACAGGCAGGTTGTAGCTGTGAAGCAAGACAGGGCAGAAAAAGTACATATTTTCTGCATTTGTTTAAAAATTGGCTTGTTGAGAAGCTTATTTTATGTGGTATTGCCTGAAGTTGCTCGATGCGCATTGTATACGCTCTAACCGCTAACCATTACGAAGAATGCTTTTTCTGTTTCACAGCTCCTGGTGAAGTATGACCTGATTGTTTCGGCATATACTTTAAACAACTAAAAAATATGAAAGCAATTCAACGCCTTGCACAAGACAGAATAGGTCAAACGAGGTTTGCAAACCCTTAAATTTGTTGCCTTACCGATTCCTCTTGCTCTGAGAGCACGAATGCGGCTACTTGTTTCGAAGAGATTTTATGCTCCTTAACGCCAATGACAATGTAGCAACGTCCGCGGTGGATGTATTCCATCCTCTCGTTCCACTCTGCAATCCAAGGGTTAGAGGAACACGTAAAAAGAAATTGAGCTACAGCATCGGACCGCGCACTTCTGGGTACTACCTACTGTCATTTTCTGTACAACGCATGATCTCTGTAAGTGCTGCAATATTAAGAGTGCCTGGAGATAACGGCTCACTTCTAAGTCAGCTGAAACCACGCTCTGTCTTTCAATTCCACGTTTTTGACTAAGAAATGATGGTTTTGCTACCACCAGTAGTTGGTGGCATTTTTGGGGTGATTTCGAAGGCCGCATAAGTGCGTCATACCTCTTGCTAACCATTTCTTGGCTCGTCCCCTTGTATAATACCTTTTGAAGTTCACTTGAAGAGTTCATTAAGAGCTCACAGGCATGATAAAGTTGAGGCTACTCTATGCTTAAGTTTTGTAAACAAAAAATGCATGGCTAATTATGTATACACTGAGGGAAACAGTTCAAAGGTTCCCACAGGAAAAGTGCCTACTTCGATAAACATTGTAAACAAAGAGGACAAGAAGAAAAATGGCACAAGGGTTGAATGCAAAAAATATCAAATTTTATTAACACCGATATTAAAATTGTATAAATATCAGAATAGTCATAAGATTTGCATATTCAAGTAAGACAAAAGGGATGGAGTCACAAGGCTGCAAGTGGATACAAGACTTAGTATAGCACACAATTGACATTAAAACAATCCAAGCCGCCACTCAAGAAAACGGGGGGGGGGCCGTAGGGATTAGTGAGGATGGTAATGAAAAATTGTATGTCAAAAATATGGGCCCAAGAAGAACCCCTAAAGCCCAGCAGGTAAGAAATGACATAAAGCCCCTCCACAGCTGAATATGAGTCGCAGCACAATAACTAATCAATAGCTGAGGAGATATACCAGGATAATGGACAATAGAAAGAAAAAAGTATTAGTGCGAAGAAGAGTAGGGTCAGGTGTACCAGTGGCAGTCCATAACTAAGAATGGGTAAGGAAAATTACAATCCAGATGCATAAACCTGTGTATAACAGGGAATGCCAAAGGAAAAATAATAAACAAAAATAAGTACTTCTGGATGGTAAGGACTGGCAGTGGTGTACCTGAGCACCAGAGAGAAATGGAAGGTGAAAAAATAGTCGTGAGCAGAGAGGTGCAAATAGTATACAGAGTTTGCAGGAACTAGTCGTGGAGCTGAGAGAGGGGACACTGATGGTAAATAGTATTGTAAAAAGTAGTCCTGGAGCCGAGAGGTACCGTGAGCATGTAGTTCAATTATGACCGAACCTAGGAAAGAAAGGTGGAGAGCAAAGCACAGCTCCTGAGCTAAGAAGTGTAGGCTTAGCAAAGGGAAGAAGGAAAGGAGAGGCAGTAAATGTGCCAGCCAAATAGAATGCAGCGCAATATAATGCGTTGCTGGCACAAATGAATAAAATTGCAAGTATACCTGGTGGGGTAGTAGAGCGTGGCGGCGGATAGGCGGTCTATGCTTAAGTTTGTTGTGTTTATTTGATACGTGGAAATTCTTTGTAAGTTTTTAAGCATTACCAGTGTTGTTGCCTTTGAGAGCGGCAAGCTACACAGCTGGGTAAAAAAAGCCTTTGTGTTGCCGGGTCTTTGGAAGTACTCAAGTGTAACAGCTCTGGGGTTCACGTAGTAAAGTAATCGGGCGATATTTGAGACTTCTGCTTTACACATCGGTACCTGGAGGGTACTCTTCAGATACATAGATCAGCTGGATACTTAATAGTAATAGTCACCCACAGTCAGAAGATAACCCAGCAGAAAATGGGTATAGGAGAGGACACTAATACAAAAAAATACTCCTAAAACGTAGCTTTTAATAGTGAACTTAAAAGACCATCGGTCATATAAAACATGACTATAAAAAACAGTCATATGTCACTTGGGTCACAAAGCTCAAACATGCCCAGTGACATATGAGGCACAGATAATACAAATTCCAAGAGGCTGTGACCCTCTATAATTGTACTCCACAGTATCCTTAGTGGGGAACCGCCCCTAAAGAAAAAACTGGGATTTTAATCAATGGGAAAAGGTGAAAACAGTTTTAACCTCAGAATTAAGAAAAATACTGAGAGGCTACATGTGCAGTCATGGCCAAAAGTTTTGAGAATGACACCAAACTTATATTTTCACATGATCTCTTGCCCTCTGGTTTTTAATTGTGTTTGTCTGATGTTTACATCACATACAGAAATATAATTGCAATCATATTATGAGTACCAAAAGGTTATATTGACAGTTAGAATGAGTTAATGCAGGAAGTCAATATTTGCAGTGTTGACCCTTCTTCTTCAGGACCTCTGCAATTCTCCCTGGCATGCTCTCAATCAACTTCTGGACCAAATCCTGACTGATAGCTGTCCATTCTTGCATAAGCAATGCTTGCATTTTGCCAGAATTTGTTGGTTTTTGTTTGTCCACCACAAATTTGTTAGGCCATTTTTGTGCAGCGCAATGATGGCTGCACGTGTTTCTTTAGAGATAACCATGGTTAACTGAAGAGAAACAATGATACCAAGCACCAGCCTCCTTTTAAAGTGTCCAGTGGTGTCATTCTTACTTAATCATGATTGATCGCCAGCCCTGTCCTCATCAACACCCACACCTGTGTTAATGGAACAATCACTTAAACAATGTTAGCTGCTCCTTTTAAGGCAGGAATGCAATGCTGTTGAAATGTGTTTTGGGGGTTAAAGTTCATTTTCTTAACCAATATTGACTTTGCAAGTAATTGCTGTTAAGCTGATCACTCTTTGACATTCTGGAGTATATGCAAATTGCCATTAGAAAAACTTAAGCAGTAGACTTTGTAAAAATTAATATTTGTAGCATTCTCAAAACTTTTGGCCATGACTGTACATATAAGTGACCAACAGACACTATTTCAGAACACAGTCATCTGTCTCATAAAATATGAAGATCTCACTGTTTTCTTAATTGTATAACCGATCCATAGTACAGGGTTATCATATCATGGTCGACCCTTTTGTTAATCTAGTCGCCACCTACCACTTGCTTTCAGGAAACGGTCACATAGGAATCAAACTTATCTTGTCATCACATAGAATGCAGATCCAAATGAATCATTCCCATGTAGTGCAGATCATATAGGTTACTCCCAGCGCGTTTCGTTACCAGTAGTACTCATCAGGGGAGTGCTGGTTTTATTGGTTGCTGTAGTCTCTCAGCAACATAGATTCTGCCTAAAACGAATTCAAAGTAAGGGAAAATAATTCCCCATTCAGTCTGCTATATTGCAACATATTCACAGCAATAGTTGTAATAGAAACCGCAGTACTCACCACATTATTCTCACATGCTTGTTTAATTCCGTGCCGCACTTGTGGCTTATGGGCGCCGCCATGAAATAGAGGCCTGAGCATGCCCAATAAGCCCTGATCTAAGGGAGGAGTTTTGGGCCGGGTTACAAGTCCCGGTCACGTGACCAAGATCCTCCCACAGGCTGTGTGGCTTCAGGAGCACTCTCGTGCATCTCACTGAAGATAGGAAGCCACACCTCCTGAATCGTCATAGCCGACAGCCCTAATTGCAGCATCAGGGTGCTGCTAAGACGCAGGCTTGCCTTCCAAATCAATCCATGTAAATAACGCAACTTTATTAACAAATACACAGACTGCAAAACATCACAAATTGTACAAAGGGATATAAATCTCATTTCCCTGTACAGTATCCTTAATAGCATTCAAATGGACAGGATCACCATTCCTCCCACAATCCTATAATTCACGCCACCAATGTAAACAAACTCTTCAGATACGCGGCATACTCCTTAACACTAGAACTACTGGACTCGTGACACCTATTAGAACTACAAGTGCGAAGTAGTCAAAATGACTACCTCAGTAGTTCTAGTGTTAAGCATGGGGTGATGGACGGGTTGACATTTGTACAAGCCAGCGGCTCTTGAAGCTGTACGGCTTGGGAGTCTCCATTGCGTGTCTCACTCTCTTTGTGTACTAGCATCGGGGGCCTCCTCGTCAGCTAGGTGATCAGACATGGTAGCAGTGATTTCTACCTCAATGCCGGGTTCTCTCTGAGCCATTACCTGACTGAAGCTGGTCTTATTCGAACTGTGATTCCCGTTTTTGTGGGCCAAGCTACGTCACCTGCTCTAAGTCTGTTTCGCTATGGCTCTCGGATGAAGATGGCGTACGGATGTAGTCAAAACTCGGCTTGCCTGTCACCAAAAATCCATGTCCTTCCAAAAAAGCCACCGACTTGTCCAGGGATTGGAGAAGCTGGAGGTCACGGAATTAAACAGTAGTACCATGTCCTGCAACCCGGTATAGACAGCGCTTGGCCGAGGTCACTGCCTCACGTGTCTTTGAGTTGGTCTGTTTTTGTATGCAATCCCTTCTTAGGTGGGTAGATAGATGTTTCGTCGCCGTATGACAAACGGGGCATGTAAGAGGCGTTCGCCGGTGGCTGAAATGGGAGGTGCTACGTATTATTTTAAGGCATTCTGATTATCTAGTTTGTCAAACATCGCAGTTCACTTACAGTTTGATTGGTAGCAGGATTACACGGTCTTCCTGCAGGAGCTGCTCGGCATCCTGACCTGTAGAGATATTAGCTTCAACTGTGCGGCATCCGCACCTGCTCGGCTGATTGGCATCCGCACCTGCTCGGGTGATTGGCATCCGCACCTGCTCGGGTGATTGGCATCCGCACCTGCTCAGCTGATTGGCATCCGCACCTACTCGGGTGATTGGCATCCGCACCTACTCGGGTGATTGGCATCCGCACCTGCTCGAGTGATTGGTATCCGCACCTGCTCGGGTGATTACCTTGGCGCGCTTTTGTTTTAACCTCCACCTTATCCCATGTGCTGCCATCCAACGTGCTGTCACCCGCAGTGGTGATTCATCTACTGGGCTGCCATCCGTATGGGTGAAAATCTCCAACAGTGGTGATAATTGGATTCTTGGATCAACCTGGTTGTACAGCAATTCCTAGAGCAGGATTATGTGATAGATGCGCTGCTGCAGAAGTCACAGGTGGTATGTGATCACTTACAATATTGTGGATAGGTTACGGCCAGCGTTCTTTTTGTTGCATAGCCTTCTTCCTTTCCACAACTATTTCAGAATGAATATGTCATCTGACATATTCAGATGCTCTTCTCTCTGTACTTTGGTGAGTAATTGGGATAAATGGCTGGCTCTACTGAAGCTAGGGAAATGGTGATCAGGCTTAAAACCTAGTTGCAGCACTATGGCCGAGCGACACCACATATGCACTGCATGGATCAACCTGGTTCAACAGCAATTTCTAGAACAGAATTATGTGCTAAATGTCCTGCTGCAGAAGGAACGGTCAGTATGTGAAAACTTTTTCAAATGAAAATGCCGGCTCATAGCCTTTGCATGGACCGTAACTCCCGGGTATTTTATAGCCCAATGGGGAGGTGGAAATTCCCCATGGATAGGGGTCAGTTGTTGATGCTAAACAACTTTTTGTTTGAGTATACAGAGACTAAAAGATATGTCTCCTAATGTTGTGGCGCAGTTACTTCTAGTGTTCAGGGTCAGGGCTGCCACAAGCCCAATAATGTACAGCTCTGGCACAAATTAAGAGACCACTGCACAGTTTTATAGTTCCATTCCAGTGTAAGTTGAATTCCAACAAGAGTACATGTCATTCCACTTAATGTGCTTCTGATTAGGTGATCATCTGAACCAAATCTTATTTTATGAGGAAAAGTATAAAACACACTGCTGTGGTCTTCACAATCCTCTTGCATTAGGACAAGCTGGATGGAAAAACAAGTGCTAGTAATATCCCAAAAGTACAGTAATAGGAATGAAAAAATAACTTTTAACCATTAGTAAATATAAATTGTGCGGCCACAAGCTTAATATCAAATAATGTTGTGTAAAGATGACCATTTTTTGGTAGTCCTTAATTCTTGGCGAAACCTCATTAATGACAACTTTGAGTAGGACACCCAACTACATGGCTCATGAGCTGTTGATCACAGGAGGAGGAAGAAGCAATAGACGCGGTTGATTTGGTGGCTGGTGGTTGGGTACACATGGTAGTCTAAATTTTAATGCAGTCAGATTACCACAGTTACGCATGTTTGTGTGCATGTGTCGGTTCATGCATGTAGTAATAACATTTATTGACTTTTTGACTCTACTTAGTCGTTTTTCACATTGTTGGCAGATAAGGACGGTAATATTGAGGTGGATAACAGCCAGGCGTAGGGCTGGGGGTCCCGTACCAATGGCACTGCAGACAAGAACCAACTTGGATACCCATCTGTGAGCCTCGAGATTCAAAAATCTTTCAGGCACACAGCAGAGTAATATAGTAGCATCACTTGCTCCCTTCCCACAGTGCCTTAAAACACCAGAGCGTTAAGGTTCACCAAACACATTGGCCGTGGGCTGTTTTTGTTGGGGGAAATCAAAATATGCATTAGTGTGCCTGTGGCAGGCCTGAACACTGGCAGTAACCTCTACCAACAATCGGAAACACATCTTTTTGCATCTGCCTACCCAAACAGGCGTACACTACCATCGATTACACCAGCCCCATAGGGAATTCCTCCTCCCCATAGGGCTTTCAAACACCAGGGAGTTACGATCCACGAAAAACGTAGGCTGGTATTTCTTTTTTTAAAAAAATCGACACATGCATTAATGGGCCAGTGGCACTGGCAGTAACCTCTCCACAACATTTGGAACAACATTTTGGAGACTCTTTGCCCCGTGTCTGTAGCGTACTGCTAAATATCTCTTATTATTCACATTTTCACTTTCTAGTTAGCAAATAGCATTTTTCATTGCACTTTTCGGCATGCTTATAGCATTATACTATTATCAAATTAGTTGATGTGCAGCCTTCATATTTATTGATTGGTTTTGTTGGCTTGCACCCTGTATATATATATATATATATATATATATATATATATATATATTGGTGCTCACTTCAGTTATCCTATTCAGTAGTCTGTAGCGTACTTGAGCGGGCTAAGGACTGCAACCCTCAACCATGACTACTGCCCCTGACCACGTTAGTTATACCCTGAGTGCTGTTTTTACAATTTTCTAAAGGCAATTTCAATTAGCAAGAATGCAGTGTGTAGATACTGCAGTAACATTTTTTTTATTAGACCAATAATTGTGCGTGGCTATAACCAGCTGGTGTTTTGAAATGTTTCTAAAGGCAATAACAATTGCCAACATGCAGTGTGTAGATTATTATCATTATTATTGTAGGTTGAGTGGACAAGCTATTTATCAAACTCGCTTACAAAAGTACCGAGAGAGGAGCAGCTGGATATTCCTGATAACAGATTTCTTCTCAAGTAGATGTGGAAAGGCAGAAGGCTATGGAAAAAGATCACTGACTGTAACCTATCCACAACATTAGGAGACCCATTTTCTAGAATCTGCATTTAAAAACAACAGTCCAGTACCATCAATTGTCTCCTCCTCATAGGGTATTTCCCCCTCCCAAAAGGGCTTTCAAACAGCAGGTAGTTATGGTCCACTAAACACACAGGTTGTTGGCCTTTTGTTAAAAAAAATAAATAAAGATATGTATTAGTGGGCCGGTGGCAGGCCTAAGTGCTGGCAGTAACCTCTTCACAACATTAGGAGACCCATTTCCAAGTCTCTTTCTTTCAAAACAACAGTCCAGTATGTTACAGCCAGTGACCACGCGTAGCTCCCTTAGACAGCGGCGCGACCCAGAGCAGTAGCGGAGATCAGCACGCAGGCGCACTGCACGGTCACCATATGTATTAGTGCACTACATTATCCAGAAGTATTTGTGGCACAGAAAAGGTATAAATATCCATAGATAAATCATATTCAGATACACTAAGATACATCATGAATATATTAATACAGTTATACATCACAGGCTATTCATTTGAGATGGATACAGCAATGCACAGCATGTGCTGACATACATGTATAATTCATATGGAGATGGCATAACACAATAACATAGGATGCATCATGTATTGTATTGGATCCAGTTCTTGAGCAGGTGAGATGTCCATTCTCATGGCAAATAACACACCGTGAAATGTGATAAAAAAAGTGCAACACTAAAAACAAAATAAAAAACAAAAACTGAATAAAAACCAAACCTTAGGCAAGGAGTATAATAAGTACTTATACAACTATCTAGTATGTAGGACCCAAAAGAAAGGCCAAAGCACATAAAAAATCAGGATATCTACTATGTCATAGTATAATATGAGTCCTTCAATAGCTTTGTATAAGAAGCCTGCAAATAAGTTAGCCTCATTAAGTCCATGGGGAGTTGTTGTCCCCAACATGGTAATCCACCTACATTCCCGCTGCAGCAACAGTTTTTTAATATCGCCACCATGGATTCCAGTCTGGACGTGCTCAATACCCCTGACCCTCAATGTCAGAGGATCACTCCCATGTTTAAGTTTAAAGTGACGGGGCAAAGTTTTGAGCTCATCCAGATTCATAACTGACTTAGCTGCAATGATGTCACGTACATGTTCCCTAACTCTAATTCTCAACTGTCCAGATGATAAGCCAATATAGATGAGATCACATCCACATGTCGCGTGGTATATCACCTGTATGGTAGAACAGGTGATATACTGGCGAATATCATACTCTCTGACTCCACCAGCTGACTTAAACATTTTGGACCTACATATGTTGGCACAGGATAGACATTCACCACATGGAAAGCACCTTCTCACGGGTATTTAGTTCCCAAATGGTGTGCTAGGTTTTGGAGTATAGGATATCAAAGTGTAGACTGGAGGAAAAACGGGTTTAAAAACCGCGCTAGGAAACCACGAGCAAGGATGTAAATGAATATTTTTCTTTTATTTAGATAATTCCAACGCGTTTCGGAGACCCATCTGTCTCCTTCCTCAGGGAAAAAAAAATAATTTAATAAATAAAGGTTTTGGAGTATAAAAGCTCCTAACCAGTAGGTCTTTAAGGTTTGAACTCCTTTTAAAGGTGATCATGGGGTGGTCAGAGAGAGATTTTTTGATGGTGGGTTCAGTTTGCAAAACAGGCCAGTGTTTTTTCAAAATGTCTCTGATAACGTCAGATTGTGAGCTATAGGTAGTGATAAATCTGACTCCACAATCGACATTATCTGGCCTGCTGGATGGTTGAAAAAGAGATTTCCGCTTGGATTTTTTGGCTCTAGTGTAGCCATTCTTTATGCATCTATTGCTATATCCATGCGCTTGGAATCTTCCATTCAGGTCATCTGCTTGGCTCTCAAATTTGTCTCTGGTGGAGCAGATCCGCTTCACCCTCAAAAACTGCCCCATTGGGATGGCTTTGAGAGTAGACATAGGGTGGTTAGATTTGACATGCAGAAGGGAATCAACAGCAGTGGACTTCCTGAACACGTCAGTCTGTAATTGATGGTCAATATCCACTTCTATCTTAATGTCAAGGAAATCCACCGCCTCCCGACTGCATGCATATGTTTGTTTAATATTGTAGTCATTAACATTGTCGCTTCATGAACTGCTGAAGGTCATCCTCACTCCCCTGCCAGATGAAAAGTATATTGTCAATATATCTTATCCACAACGGGATATGGTCCGCCGCCTGTGCACCCTCGTCCCCCCACAAACCCCTTTCCCAGTACCCCAGGAATAGGTTTGCGAATGAAGGCGCACAGGCTGCCCCCTTTGTAGTACCCCGCTTCTGTAAATAATACTGCTCCTTAAAGACGAAAAAATTATGTGTGAGGATGAACTTCAGCAGCTCTACGACTAACTCACAAATTTGGCCATCCCAACTGCTTGCCCCGAGGAAAAAGCGGACCGTCTCCACACCTTGTACATGGTCAATACAAGTGTATAAGGTCTCGACATCTGCGGTTACTAGGTACATGTCTGGTTCAAGATGGATTCCATCAATACGGGTTAACACACAAGTAGTGTCTCTTACATAGGATGGGAGAGCCTCAGCCAAGGGTTTTAAATATTTTTTTCACTTGTATCCAACCAAGAATACCAATGATGCAGAAAATCCATAAAATATTTTATTTATTAACAATATGTAAAATTACAAAACTTGGTATTAAAGGGCAAAAAAAGCGCAAAACTGCACCCTCCATCTATTGGGGAGGGGCGGGTGCTGAATCACAAAAAC
The DNA here is from genome assembly GCF_048569485.1 of Anomaloglossus baeobatrachus. NCBI lineage: Eukaryota > Metazoa > Chordata > Amphibia > Anura > Aromobatidae > Anomaloglossus > Anomaloglossus baeobatrachus. Next base: position 105,665,897 of record NC_134356.1, on the reverse strand, counting down.
CTATAGAAAGTGTTACCAGGTAACTACACAAATATCATACAAAGTTATACGTAGTCCAAAAATAGACATTATATGTTAGACTGGTAGTGATCTGTCACAGGCTCATATGGACAGTATTTCCGGTCCTGATGGCCATCTGAGGAGCACTCACCAGTTATAATAGCCAAACAACATTTTGATCAATCATTGCGCAAGATATATCAAATACTAATAATTGTCTACATGGGTCATAGTGTCCGGCAGCACATCAATCATTTGTAAAGTGAATCCATGTGTTGGAGGACAATACCCCTACCCGTGGCAAATACAAAAAATATCTCAAGTCGTTTAGCCACAGTACCATGACACAGTGTATAATATCAATGCAAATACAATCAATTGCTATAAACATCCACTTTAAGCTGTCTACATGTGTGGCACTGAAAACCTATCATGCAAAGTCTAACTATACTACAGTAAGATAGTATCCCCATTAATTAGTTAGGGTCATATGTCCGGTATTTGTGGATCTCCCAAAATCCGCAGAATGATTTAACCAGACTGACCAACAATAAACGGGGGTATATTCATATACCACACATATATATGCACATATAATCAGCCCAAAATAGGCATAGCGATTTTATCATAATGAAAATAACAAATGGCAATCCAAAGCACAATGTCTGAGTAAAAACTTGGTTAGACGGTCAATGCTTCTCATAACCCACCGCGTCTCAACGCGTTTCACCTGGGCTTCATTAGGAGTCAGATATGTTTGGGGCAGTCATGGTGACCTTTTATGTGTGTGTGTAATTTGTCCAAATAGTGCCACATGTTCATGCTCGTAATGGCGCGGCTGTTTCCATGAACTGAGGAAGTGTACTCAAATGACCTCATACCTGTTCCGGCCTGGCCGGGAGCCCGCCCCACATGGTAACCGCGGCAACGCGATGCCACAGCCACCACGCATGCGCGAGCCCCGCACCATCGGCCGTACTGGAGAATGAGGAATCCTCAGTCAGGTTGTAGCCGCGCACCGCATGCATAGCAGCAAGTATTTACTTTAAACCAGAAAGCGATCTGACTATTATAAGTTAGATAATTGTATATTCTCCATATAGAGGATCCAGGCCAAGGGCCATGATTAGTATCCCGATGTATTTCTTAAAATTTAGAAGGGGGAAACTAGAAAAAAGGAACCGTCTAAACAAGTCTATACCCAGACATTTTTACATATGCTTAAATACGTCAAGGATCACAAGGATCATATGTAAAAAACACAAAATGAAAAAAATGAAATGCGTAGAAAAAAAGGAAGAAATGAAACTCAAAAAATTACAATAATGAACACCATCACATCATATTCATTGTATCCTTCCTCTTTCTCTTTGACTGGCCCCATTCTTTACAATCGTCACATATATGTAGGGAAGTGACTAGTAGTCCCAGTTAATTTGTATCAAACATGATTCCTCTCATAGGCCAATATCGATGGAACACACATCATTTTTATGCTATCACCTCAGGAGAGAAAGTTTGAGCATCAGTTAATTTAGCACACATAAGCATAAGTTACCAAGCTGTTATAATATGCCATACCACATTAAAACTAAAATGCTAATAAAATTTATTCAGAACGTCTCCGGACAATATATATAAGTACATTCACAAGAAAGCACTAAAGCCAAAGCTTTCATTCAGGTCTGCTGGGGACACAGTGCCGAGGCAATAGATCCATTTGCTCTCTAGTTGAGCGAGAGCTCTCCCAATATCGCCACCATGTTAATTCACCCTCACCCTGATTTGGTTGATTGCCTTCACCATTAGATGTCTGGAATCTGAATTGTAACATTCCCTGAAGTGGCGAGGAATAGTTTTTAATTTCTCATTAGGGGAAGCTTCCTTTGAATTTTTTACATCTCTAACATGCTCACCCAGCCGGGTTTTTAATCCGCGGGTGGTCATGCCTATATAATATAGGCCACAGGGACAAGAGGCTTGGTAGATCACTGCCTTCGACATACAATTCAAATATACCCTAATCTCATATTCCCTATCATCATTGGCATTTTTTAATGTCTTGGCCCTCCGCATGTTGGCACAAACTTTACATAGCCCGCATGGGAAGAAGCCAATCACTCCTGTCTTATTCTTACTACCCACTAAGTGGTCTTTGATGTTTCTCGCCCTCCGTGCTGTCATTAACGAGTATTGTGATATGTTTTTACTCAAAACGGGGTGTGTTGTCAGTATATTCCAGTGTTTCTTTAGAATCTCATTAATGTCTTTCCACCGTTTGTAATAAGTTATTAATCTAACCTCACCTTTCTGCTGTTCCTAGGCTTGGGAGTAATTTGGATAGAGGAGAGATTCCCTAGTGCATTTTCTTGTCCTTTCAAAATCCCGTTAGATTTTTCTCCTGCTGTACACCCTATGCAAATATCTCAGCGTTAGCTCTCCAGCCTTCGCAGAGAATGCCTCATCAGAGGAGCAGATCCTTCGAGCCCAAAGGAATTGCGCAATAGGGATACTGCTAATAGTTGCAGGATGATGGGATGATTGTGCGTGTAGCAGGGCATTGGTTGCTGTAGATTTTCTATAAATTTCTGTGGTAAGTCTCCCCTCATTACTCGCTTTAATTTTAATTTCCAGAAAGTCAATTTCTCGACCTGCCCTGTATGTCAAAAAGATGTTGATAGAGTTCTTGTTCAATCTATCGATAAACCCTGCTAACTCAGTGGGGGTACCATCCCATAGGAACCAGATGTCGTCAATATATCTCATCCAGTTATTCACCTTACCAATGTCGACATCTGGTTCCTTGAGAAAGATCTCCCTTTCGCAAGCCCCTAAAAATAAGTTAGCATAAGCCGGGGCACAAGCCACCCCCATGGTGGTGCCCTGTTTCTGGATAAAGGTAGCCCCCCCCTAAATGTAAAGACATTATGGGTTAACACAAACTCCAATAATATCAACAGCACCTAAACCAATTTTTTATCCAAATTACTAGTATTAAGGAAATGTGCTGTTGCCCTGAGTCCATCCTGCTGGCCAATCGACCAGTTTTGAGTTTTGAGCTCATCCAGATTCATAACTGACTTAGCTGCAATGATGTCATGTACATGTTCCCTAACTCTAATTCTCAACTGTCCAGATAATAAGCCAATATAGATGAGATCACATCCACATGTCACATGGTATATCACCTGTATGGTGGAACAGGTGATATACTGGCGAATATCATACTCTCTGACTCCACTAGCTGACTTAAACATTTTGGACCTACATATGTTAACACAGGATAGACATTCACCACATGGAAAGCACCCTCTCACGGGTATTTAGTTCCCAAATGGTGTGCTAGGTTTTGGAGTATAAAAGCTACTAACCAGTAGGTCCTTAAGGTTTGAAATCCTTTTAAAGGTGATCATGGGGTAGTCAGAGAGAGATTTTTTGATGGTGGGTTCAGTTTACAAAACAGACCAGTGTTTTTTCAAAATGTCTCTTTTTTTAACGTCAGATTGTGAGCTATAGGTAGTGATAAATCTGACTCCACAATCGACATTATCTGGCCTGCTGGATGGTTGAAAAAGAGATTTCCGCTTGTATTTTTTGGCTCTATTGTAGCCATTCTTTATGCATCTATTGCTATATCCATGCGCTTGGAATCTTCCCCTCAGGTCATCTGCTTGGCTCTCAAATTTGTCTCTGGTGGAGCAGATCCGCTTCACCCTCAAAAACTGCCCCATTGGGATGGCTTTGAGAGTAAACATAGGGTGGTTAGATTTGGCATGCAGAAGGGAATCAACAGCAGTGGACTTCCTGAACACGTCAGTCTGTAATTGATGGTCAATATCCACTTCTATCTTAATGTCAAGAAAATCCACCGCCTCCCGACTGCATGCATATGTTTGTTTAATATTGTAGTCATTAACATTGTCGCTTCATGAACTGCTGAAGGTCATCCTCACTCCCCTGCCAGATGAAAAGTATATTGTCAATATATCTTATCCACAACGGGATATGGTCCGCCGCCTGTGCACCCTCGTGCCCCCACAAACTCCTTTCCCAGTACCTCAGGAATAGGTAATTTGGATAGAGGAGAGATTCCCTAGTGCATTTTCTTGTCCTGTCAAAATCCCATTTGATTTTTCTCCTGCTGTACCCCCTATGCAAATATCTCAGCGTTAGCTCTCCAGCCTGCAGAGAGAATGCCTCATCAGAAGAGCAGATCCTTCAAGCCCAAAAGAATTGCGCAATAGGGATACTGCTAATAGTTGCAGGATGATGGGATGATTGTGCGTGTAGCAGGGCATTGGTTGCTGTAGATTTTCTTTAAATTTCTGTGGTAAGTCTCCCCTCATTACTCGCTTTATTTTAATTTCCAGAAAGTCAATTTCTCGACCTGCTCTGTATGTCAAAAAGATGTTGATAGAGTTCTTGTTCAATCTATCGATAAACCCTGCCAACTCAGTGGGAGTACCATCCCATAGGAACCAGATGTCGTCAATATATCTCATCCAGTTATTCACCTTACCAATGTTGACATTTGGTTCCTTGAGAAAGATCTTCCTTTCCCAAGCCCCTAAAAATAAGTTGGCATAAGCCGGGGCGCAAGCCACCCCCATGGCGGTGCCCTGTTTCTGGATAAAGGTAGCCCCCCCTAAATGTAAAGACATTATGGGTTAACACAAACTCCAATAATATCAACAGCAGCTCAACCAATTTTTTATCCAAATTACTAGTGTTAAGGAAATGTGCTGTTGCCCTGAGTCCATCCTGCTGGCCAATCGACGTGTAAAGACGCTCTACATCAGTGGTCACCATTGTGGTACCCGGGTCAAGTATAACACCATCCAGTCTTCTCAATGCCTCAGTGGTATCTTTTATGTAGGACGTGAGAGAGGCCGCCAGGGGTTTCAGGTAGAAGTCCATCATCTGGCAAACACCTTCACAAAGGCCATCTATACCTGACACTATTGGCCGGCCTGGTGGATTTAAATTATTTTTATGCAGCTTTGGTGTCAGGTATAGGGTTGGCATCTTTGGGTTTTTACTAACCAGGCAATCTAGCAGTTTCTTGGGGATAATGCCCTTCTGAAAGGCATCATCCAGAATCCCAACCAGTTCTGCCTGGAATGCAGCCAGTGGATCCACATAGTTTTTTATAGCATATTTTATTGCCCAACTGCCTTTTGGCCTCCCTCTCATACATCTGGTTGGGCCAAATGACGAGATTCCCGCCTTTATCGTCTGGTTTGAATTGGACATCCGTCCATCCTTTCATCTCATCAAGGGCCCGTTTTTCCTGCCAACTGAGGTTAGAGAATCTGTTTGGTTTCAGGTTGAGCCGCTCGATATTTTTACTCAACATTTTGACAAAAATGTCTACAGCAAGGGCATAGACCTAATGATGGAAATTTCTTTGATTTGGAATATAAATGAGCAGGAAACTTACTCATTGTCACTCCAGCAGCCTCCTCAGATAAACTTTCTAGAGCATCAAGTGCTTCTTCCTCCCTTTCCTTTTCTGTTGGTCCCCCTATAGAAGATTGAGCAAACATCCGTTTAAAAAGCAGCTTGCGAGCAAAAAGATGTACATCTTTAATTGCAGTGAATGTATCAAGCTGCATAGTAGGGGCAAATGATAATCCTTTGCTAAGCAGTTGGACCTGAGTTTCAGACAGTACATGGTTAGACAGGTTAATTACCTTAAACTGATCTGTTCTTTCATTTGTAGCTTTGATTATTATAAACTCCACTTTTTCTTCGTCCACCAGATCGTGTGTGCATAGCACTAGCTGATGGTATTTCTTCCCCCGACTGATCCAGTTCACTATTAGTAGTTACTGATGATATAGAACCTGATTTAGGTCTTGTTCTTTTTGCCTGGGCTGGTCTAAACTGCCACCTGACTACTTTATTTACATGGTCAGAGATGTCTCTCTGATACTTCTTTGCCTTAGTGGTACTGATCTCCTTTTCCCACTTCTGGGTGTCTTTCCATCTCCTCTAAAAAAAAATATTGAGTGTCTCGAAGGAAAATTCCTTACACAAGCTGTTCTCAAGGTCTACTATCTCAATATCTAATGTCAAATGTGATGTCTTATTTTTATCAATAATCTGTAAAAATGATCTAAAACAGGCCACTGCTGCCTCTTCCCACCTTTTTATGTAGTTCTCCTCCTCTAATGGAAATAATGGGTAGTTACTGAGTGATATAACTATATACAAATGTGTAAATTATACATTACAATGCAGATTTAAACTAAAATAATCTTTAAACTGATTCCTCACTTGGAGACCAGAAGTGGCCAAATTAGTTCTTCCACTTCCGTTACCTACTTATGGGGCATTTAGACCTGGCAAATCATCAATGTCGTGGTCATTGCATTCATGTAATCTACAGTAATTATGTAAAATTACTGTAGCTTTCATGACAGCCTTGACAATGGTTGGTTGGAGCTGGATCTTGATGCCAAAATGCCGAAGGCTCGTTCAACATAGCAATGTGTTCTGGCCAAGGTGCAATTAAATTGGGCTTTTGATCTGTCCAGTCCACGTCTTGGATATGGACGCATCAAATGCGTAGACAAGGCAAATCCCTTATCTGCAACCATGACAAATGGAGCATTAGGTCCATTAGTACCAGGTAAAGGTCTGGGTGCAGGCAAATTTAGATTGTCAGACATTAATCGTCTTGCTAAACATGAACTCCTGAAAATTCGTGCATCAGAGGCACTGCCATAGGCACCAATATCCGCAAAAAGAAAACAGTATTTAGTGTCTACCAACACCGAAATAACTACAGAAAAAAACTTGTGGAAATTAAAATATCTAGAAGCAGAGTTAGGTGGCTTCTTCACTCGAATGTGCTTTCCGTCTATGGCGCCAATACAATTAGGAAATGATGTTTTGTCAAAATATTCTTCCGAAATGCGCATCCAATCTTGTGTTGTTGGCTGCTGCATAACATGATGGTTAAGGGTTTCCCATAGCACAGTGCAGGTATGCAGTATTATCATGCCAATTGTAGATCTTCCCAATAAAAATTCAAAATGTAGACTGCTGATGGATTGCCCAGTTGCCAGGTAACTAAAAATAACAAGGACATGACATTACTATGTATATTATTTATAGTTTGAAATTTTTGTATACTAAGCTTTAATACAATGGCTGGATACATATACTGATTTACAATTTTTGTATGGCTTTTTTGAAAAATTAGATTAAAAAATCATATATTTCCATATTGGAAAACTCAATATATTTATGTTTAATAAACAAGATTGTTTGACTTCAGATTCTCGTTTCCTTTTTCAATTAAATGGTAGAATGGTATGTCTAAGCACTCAGACCATGTTATTTCCAAAAAATAGTGAAATGTGTTTAATAATATTTTTTTCATAAACATACATAGATATATGAAGTTACATATGGGAATTTACTGAATGTTTCTAAATGAAAACACATTTTATACAAAAAAAAAGAGTAGTCAATAACACACAACAAGCGTTCCTCAGGGGAGATGCTGAGACGCATACAGGTGTCCTGATGCTTCAATTGGTGATGCACAAGGCCAAGGATGTTGTCAAAGGACGTCAGGGTGATATGGCAGTAGGCTTGAAATTTTGGTGGAAATTTGCGCATTTCACCATACAGAATGTTGAAATGTCCATGCGTTCTCCGTAGCTTGACAAGGGGGTGGATCCACATCCTTTTTTCAACAGGTGGCTCATAATCAAGAATGTCGCCTAACCCCAAATCTCCTAGCTATCAACCATAGCAAATACATGGTTGCTTCATTGGAGAGAGACATTTTGGAGGTTGTATAATGAGTGGAAGAGCCCAGAAACAATGAATTTAAATGTTTTTTTACCTAATAAATCGATGATGGACGGTAATTGACCAATTTAAAACACCAGGAACTCATGATGAGGCATTAACGTCATTTGGGTATGAATGTGGATCTCAAAATACGGAAGTCACACGGACAGCACACGTACGTATTTCATACCAACATGGACATTCCACACGTACACACGGCTAGCATACGCCATCACACGGATGTCATACGTAAAGGAGAATGCCCATAAAAAACGGAACAAGTACATGAAAAAAGGAACGTGAAACACGTATGTTTTTTATGCGAAGTGTGTTTTAGGCCTAAGTTAATTTATGACCACTTCAGTAAAAATCTCTGCCAAGCATGTTGATAAGGGAGGGAAAGTAGTTGACCTAGGATATAGATTCTTAGGAAAGTTACCTTGTGGCATTCTTTCCTGTTCATCCAAGAGATCATTGAGGTTTCTCAATGCTTCATTTTCCAAGGCGTCCTCTGCATCTGTCTGATCATCAGCATTTTTCCTCTGGTGGAGCTTTTTCAAAATCAATTTTCTTGAGAAGAGAGTGACGTCTTTAATCACTGAAAATAAATTAAAAGAATTAGTGGGAGCAAACGTCAATCCTCTCTCCAATAGCTCCTTCTGAGTTTGTGTTAGTTGGTGCCCGGGTAGATTAATTACCTGTAGTTTATTAGAGCTGATTTTATTTCTGTGCCCTTTCCAGGTTATTGACTTTTTTTGGTTATTCTGCCTTCTTCCAGTAAATCTGAGGTTTATGCTACTCCCCATACCAGGATCTCTGGCAGATGTATCATCAGTTGATACAGAAGACGCCATGGAATTAGATCTGGATCTAGCATCCTTGCCTCCACCTCTGTGTCTTCTCTGCCATCTATAGATATTATTTTGATTTTGATCAGTCATGTCTCTGAAATTTCTTTGTCTTGGTCTCACACACTTCCTTTTCCCATTTTTGAAATTCATCAATCTCATTATTCATTTTTGTATGAGCTTCACTGGACAGATTTTCCTGTACATGTTTTTGTGTTGTTTCTATCTCAGTATCCATATTACTTAATGTTTGTTTGTTCAACTGAATTAATAGATCTAACAAGCTCTTTAAGCAGGTGGTTGCTGCTTCCTCCCACTTGCTCCCAAATGTCTCGTCTGGGACGTCAAATGATGGGAATACCTGCACTCTTAAACCACGTGGAATCAGGCTTCTCTCCAGATATTTGTCAAGGAACGCTCTGTTCCACCATATCCTGGTTCTCTTATGCAACAACTCCTTGAGCCTATAACTCATATTTTGTATATCTCCATTGCCTTTGGTTACATTTAATGTTGGTTCATCACTATATAAATACTTCATCTTGGAGAGCCACATTTTCTCACGGGCTCTATAATCCAATTTATTTTTACTGGAGGCTGTGAAAAACACAAAGTATCAGTATCCACCAAAAATTCCAGATTTGCATATTGTACACTCATAAATATACCAACTCCATATAGTATAGCTTACAAAAAAAGAACAAGGAGTAATTTGCGCATAAACAATTAGATTTTATTAATGAAATTTCTTTTACAAGACAATAGTGAGTGATTTGTGATAGTGAACAAACAAAAAACATTTATGAGTGAATGACATACATAGATAAAAAGTATATATTAGTCTGTATAAATGTTATAATTTGAATTGCATCATAGGTATATACTAAAGAAAAAAAAACAAAGAGAAAAATTGTATGAAAAATACCCTGACTATAAATAAATTGCAAGTGCTTAATAACAGGGTACTTAGTATATACATTTTTGCAAAAAGGTATGAAGCCATCTCACCTCATCAGGGTGTACCCATCTGGGACAGTCCCTAACCAAATTAAGTTACAAACATTTTCTATACCTGACTAGTGTCATATCAAAACTCCAATGTGAATGGTAACAAGTGGTCAGCTGGGTCCCAGGTTAAATACACAGCAGGTTGCACCGTTGTGCAGACATATTATATCTATACATATCTACTAAATGTAGGGAGTATGTAGAACTAAGCTGGTTAGTGCTTTACACTGCAGCACTTCCAAATGCAAAGCAGGTTAATTGTGCCTGAGTGTTTCAGCTGCTGAAGGCAATGTGCATTCAGAGGTGTTATCTACCTTATATCCACAATACATGTCCAAAAAAATGGTCCAAAATTTTATATATATTGTTACATAGACATGTGACCTAATGGCAAAATTTCTTATCTCTCATCACATTTGTGATAATTATAGTTAGATCATAATTTGCAGCAACTTAAGGGGACCAGTAAAACAACCAAGCATTTGTAATACAAAGGCAGCACTCTTATCTAGAGAAATAGATCGTAACTATTGCACTAGCCCTGTTGCTGTTTAAGTAATCTTTCAGTTTCTTATTCCTGTGCAAATAGTGCAGATAGCAGCAGCTTGGCAAATAAAGTGCATATAACGTGCATCAAGGAAAGTGCAAATAACAGGCAGTATGGCAGCAGTTCATAGTAGTATAGTCATAATAGACCCAGACTCCCTACTGTAGCAAGCAATCAGAGTATCATCTTAGTAATTACCCATTGCATAAGATTGTTGTGAAAAAGGTCATTCAGTCCTATCCCATGCTGTTGCTGCTTCATCAGTGGGCTGTTGCAATCAGTTTACTTCCCCCTTATATATCTGTACACTCACCCTGTTGCTCCACTGGCCGTGCATCGTCGGCGCATGCGCGCTGACGTCCAGCGCCGCCCCAGACCCACCGCTAGTCACTGAAGTGGGTGCATGCACAGTGGCCGAACATTGTTACAGCCAGTGAGCACGCGCAGCTCCCTTAGACAGCGGCACGACCCAGAGCAGCAGCGGAGATCAGCACGCAGGCGCACTGCACGGTCACTATATGTATTAGTGCACTACATTATCCAGAAGTTTTTGTGGCACAGAAAAGGTATAAATATCCATAGATAAATCATATTCAGATACACTAAGATACATCATGAATATATTAATACAGTTATACATCACATGCTATTCATTTGAGATGGATACAGCAATGAACAGCATGTGCTGACATACATACATAATTTATATGGAGATAGCATAACACAATAACATAGGATTGCATCATGTATTGTATTGGATCCAGTTCTTGAGCAGGTGAGATGTCCATTCTCATGAGGAATAGCACACCGTGAAATGTGATAAAAAAAAAGTGCAACACTAAAAACAGAGTAAAAAGCAAAAAATTATTAAAAACCAAACCTTAGGCAAGGAGTATGATAAGTACTTATACAACTATCTAGTATGTAGGACCCAAAAGAAAGGCCAAAGCACTAATAAAATCTAATAATCTATACTATATGGAGTTAGCATATTTATGAGTGTACAATATGAAAATCTGTAATTTTTGGGGGAAGCAGAAAAATATAGTAGCATTAATCGCCTCCCCATAGGGAGTTATGGTCCATCCAACAGGCTGTGGCCTGGCATTTAAATTTTAAAAATCAAGACATGCTTGAGTGCCAGGTATAGTCCTCTTGCCCCCAATAAAACTTGCACTACAGATAAAAGCCAACTTGGAGACCCTACTTGTCGCCACATTTCCAAAAATTAAAGTGAGGCAACAGGAAAAGTGGCCATAATTGGCACAAAATACCGATAGGCCAACAAACCAACATGGCTGCGGGAAACTGGCAACGGAACAAGGCCTGAAACATCATTTTTTTGTCACCAGGGCAAGCAAGATGACAGGTGTAGGCCTCTTGCTCACAGAAGCCTAGCTGTTATGATCCGGAACCATGGAAGACCACCACAAATCATTGGTAAAAGGTGACGAGCATTGGCCTTCCCCTTACTAACCATCAACACTAGAAGTAGCCGAGGGGTGAACTAACATCCTGTGCATCGCGAACCCAGCCGGAAAACTAACTATCCTAAAGGAAGGAAAGATGAATAACTCTCTGCCTCAGAAAATAGACAAGAATAGCAAACCCCCCACATTCAAAGACTGCGGTCATATAGGAAAAACACAATACACAGATAGATGACAGGATTAGCAAAAGGTGAGGCCCCCACTGACTAAAATAGGAAAGGACAGGAAAGGGGCTGATGGTGGGCAGAGAAAAACCCTGCAAAATTCCAAATTCCTGATAGTACAAAAAGGCCCTCAGATCGCACGATCTGAACTCCGTCCTATACCACGTGCTCTTGTCATACCAATGAACAGAAAACAAGAATCATAACAAATTCAACAAGCCACAAACACATGGACTTAAAGGAGCTATACTCCATACAGAACTGCAGAGAGTTCCCCAGCCAAGCAACTGAGGGGGAAAATCCCTGCATGCAAATAAACTGAAAAGAACCACAGCAAATGACAAACCCAGATAAGAGCAAAAGAACCAAACAATAAATAAAGAGCAAGCACTTATCTGGGGTAGATGTGATGTGGAGCAGAATGAAGCAGGCTGGTGATACAAAGAACAACTGACATCCGGCATAGCCTGCTATCAGACCAGGATTTAAATAAGCAGAGAGTTAGCAAAGGAAACGCCCATTGCACAACACACCTGGTCCAAGTCCAAACCATTCCTGGCCACCAGTGGGAGCCTACCAGCAGCCAAAACATAACGAACATTCACAATAGTACCCCCCCTTGAGGAGGGGTCACCGAACCCTCACCAACGCCACCGGGTCGCTCGGGATGAAAATGATGGAAGGCGCGAACCAACCTGTCCACATGAATGTCAGAAGCCACAACCCAAGAGTTATCCTCCTGCCCATAACCCTTCCATTTTACAAGGTACTGAAGCTGACGCCTACTGCGACGGGAATCCAGAATTTTTTCAACCTCATACTGCAGATCCCCTTGTACCAAAACAGGGTCAGGAGGCACTGCTGCAGGAACTGTTGGCTCCACATGTTTCTTCAACAAGGACTTATGGAAGACATTGTGAATCTTAAATGACGCAGGCAGAGTCAAACGGAAAGATACAGGGTTGATAATCTCCGAAATCTTATATGGTCCAATAAATCTGGGCTTAAATTTAGGAGATGGAACTCTCATAGGAATATTTTTAGAGGACAACCACACCATGATTCAGGATAGTAGACGGTTCGACAACCTCCAAAGAGTCAGCGCAGAAACTCCTGGAAAGGGCATCGGCCTTAACATTCTTGGTGCCCGGCAAAAAAGAGACCACAAAATTAAACCGTGTAAAAAACAAAGCCCACCTGGCCTGCCGAGGATTCAACCTCTTGGCCGATTCCAGATAGATGAGATTCTTGTGGTCCGTAAGCACCACAACTTGATGCCTAGCCCCCTCCAACCAATGCCTCCCCTCTTCAAATGGACACTTCATAGCCAATAATTCCCGGTTCCACACATCATAATTCCGTTCAGAAGGAGCAAACTTCCGAGAGAAAAAGGCACAGGGCTTAAGTTTACCCGAAGTAGCGTCTCGTTGAGACAGAACAGCACCTGCTCCGATCTCTGAGGCATCGATCTCAACTTGAAATGGGCGAGACACATCAGGTTGCTGCAGGACTGGGGCAGAAGTGAATCGCCTTTTAAGCTCCTGGAAGGCCACAATTGCCTCTGGGGTCCAATGCTCAGCATCAGTTCCCTTCTTTGTCAAATCTGTCAGAGGTTTGACAATGGCAGAAAAATTGGCTATAAATTTACGGTAAAAATTAGCAAACCCCAAAAACCGCTGCAGGGATTATAGAGAAGTCGGTTGCACCCAGTCGTAAATAGCCTGAACCTTAACTGGGTCCATTTCGATAGCGGAGGGAGACAAGATGAAGCCCAAAAAAAAATCCTTTGCACCCCAAAGAGGCACTTTGACCCCTTAACGTACAGTGCATGATCCCTAAGTATCTGAAAAACAGCCCGTACTTGCCCAACATGAGAGTCCCAATCTTCAGAAAAAATCAAGATGTCATCCAAATACACAATCAAAAATTTACCAATAAGGTCCCGAAAAATATCATTCATGAAGGCCTGGAAGACGGAGGGTGCATTAGTGAGCCCAAAAGTGCCCCTCAGGAGTATTAAAAGCCATCTTCCATTCATCACCCTCCTTAATACGGATGAGATTATACGCACATTATACGCACCCTTGAGATCCAGTTTCGTAAACCATTTGGCACTCTTCACTCTAGAGAACAGATCAGACATCAGAGGCAAAGGGTACTGTTATTTGACCGTAATTTTATTAAGAAGACGGTAATCAATACAAGGCCTCAACGACCCATCTTTCTTAGCAACAAAGAAGAAGCCGGCACCCAAAGGAGAAGATGAGGGCCGAATGTGCCCCTTCTCCAATGATTCCCTGATGTATGACCGCATGGCATCATGTTCGGGCTCAGACAAGTTGAAAATCCGCCCCTTGGGAAATTTACAACCGGGCACCAACTCAATGGCACAGTCACAGTCCCAGTGTAGGGGCAGAAAATCAGATTCCTGGTCATTAAATACATCACAGAAATCAGACAAGAAGGCCGGAACATCAACTGCCTGAGCAGACGTGGACGACACGGAAAGGTCCTGATGCAAACCTTGACAACCCCAACTAGCTACTGACAAGGATCTCCAGTCAAGAACTGGATTATGGGTCTGCAACCACGGAAATCCCAGTACCAAGGTATCCTGTAGATTATGCAATACTAAAAATGTACAAGTTTCCTGATGCGCTGGTGCAACTCTCATAGGCACCTGGGTCCAAAATTGGGGTTTATGTTCTGCCAAAGGGGAAGCATCAATGCCCCTTAAAGGAACAGGAGTTTGCAAAGGAACCATGGGGAAACCACAATCCCTAGCAAACCCAAAATCCATCAAATTGAGCGCTGCCCCTGAGTCCACAAAGGCAAATACAGAAAAGGAAGACAATGAGCAAATCAATGTGACAGACAAAAGAAACTTTGGTTGCAAAGAACCCACAGTAACAGAAGTAGCCAATCTCCTTTCACGTTTAGGGCAGACAGAGATGTTATGAGAAGCGTCTCCACAATAGAAGCACAGTCTATTCTTCCATCTGAACCCCTGCTGACTAGTATTAGAAAGGACCCTATCACACTCCATAGGCTCCAAAGGCTGTTCCACAGGCACAAAACTAACAGGTATCTTCCTGCGCTCACGTAACCGTCTATCAATCTGAATGGCCAAGGTCATAGAGGCATCAAGACCAGAAGGGACTGGAAATCCTACCATTACATCCTTCACAAAATCAGCAACACCCTTCCGAAAAAGAGCCGCAAGCGCATCATCATTCCATTTTGTAAGGACTGCCCACTTTCAAAATTTCTGACAAAACGTTTCTGCAGAATCCAAACCCTGAGTTAAGGACAACAAGACCTTTTCTGCTTGGTCCACAATATTGGGTTCGTCATATAATAAACCCAAGGCCTGAAAAAAGGAGTCCACATCACTGAGAATCGGATCATCAGACGCTAAAGAGAAGGCCCAGTCCTGAGGGTCACCACGCAGTAAGGAGATGACAATCTTAGCCTGCTGTACGGGATTCCCTGAGGACTTAGGGTGCAGGTCAAAAAATAATTTACAATTATTTTTGAAGCTCAAAAATCTCGACCTATCTCCCGAAAAAAATTCAAGAACGGGAATCTTAGGCTCTGCAAGGAGAGTCTGTGCAAGATAAGACTCTATACGACGAACCTTAGCATCAAGATGAGCAACACGCTCACCCAATTCATCCATGCTAGAAAAAAGAACTCTTCCACGGAACCCAAAGAAGAAGAGGAAAAACACCAAAAAAAATAAAAACATTTTTTTTCTCAGCAGACTTTTTTCCTTCTTAAGAGTACCCTTTAAATTTGTTGGCCGGATGTACTGTTATGATCTGGAACCAAGGAAGACCGTGACAAGAGCATTGGCAACTAATCTGGCCGCCATCCCCTTACTAACCATCAACACTAGAAGTAGCCAAGGGGTGAACTAACATCCTGTGCACCGCGAACCCTGCCGGAGAACTAACTATCCTAAAGGAAGGAAAGATGAATAACTCTCTGCCTCAGAAAATAGACAAGAATAGCAAACCCCCCACATTCAAAGACTGCGGTGATATAGGAAAAAAAAAAGTGAGGCCCCCACTGACTAAAATAGGAAAGGACAGGAAAGGGGCTGATGGTGGGCAGAGAAAAACCCTGCAAAATTCCAAATTCCTGATAGTACAAAAAGGCCCTCAGATCGCACGATCTGAACTCCGTCCTATACCACGTGCTCTTGTCATACCAATGAACAGAAAACAAGAATCATAACAAATTCAACAAGCCACAAACACATGGACTTAAAGGAGCTATACTCCATACAGAACTAATAAATAAGCTTTTTGACATAAACACCACCATCATAATTATTACCAATTTCCATTCAATATAAATTGTATAGATGGTGCCTTGCGCATATAAGGACCTTGGATAAATCGCATGACAAGCAACAGCAACCAAAGAAAAAAGCGATCAAACATCCAATGCATTTAAAATATAAATTTATTAGTGCAAGTGTATGACATAGGAATAGGCACATAAAGAGGGCATACAATGGTGGTGTCAATCCATCATAATAGTACTAATGGTGCTAATGACACTGCTGGTGGCAGGGAGTGCCTGGAGAACACAGCAAAAATGGCAATGACCACAATATTAATTCCCCCAATGGGGTATAACTCACATGTCCATGTTGATGGGCTCAACAGAGACACCCCACCAACCAGCGGCAACCAGGTCTATTTACCTATCACATGTATATACATAACCCACCATGGACATGGTATTGCACTCACCAGAGCCCCCCACCCGACGGACGTCAGTTTCGGCGGATGCCTGCGTCAGGGGTGGCTGACGCAGGCATCCGCCGAAACTGACGTCCGTCGGGTGGGGGGCTCTGGTGAGTGCAATACCATGTCCATGGTGGGTTATGTATATACATGTGATAGGTAAATAGACCTGGTTGCCGCTGGTTGGTGGGGTGTCTCTGTTGAGCCCATCAACATGGACATGTGAGTTATACCCCATTGGGGGAATTAATATTGTGGTCATTGCCATTTTTGCTGTGTTCTCCAGGCACTCCCTGCCACCAGCAGTGTCATTAGCACCATTAGTACTATTATGATGGATTGACACCACCATTGTATGCCCTCTTTATGTGCCTATTCCTATGTCATACACTTGCACTAATAAATTTATATTTTAAATGCATTGGATGTTTGATCGCTTTTTTCTTTGGTTGCTGTTCCATACAGAACTGCAGAGAGTTCCCCAGCCAAGCAACTGAGGGGGAAAATCCCTGCATGCAAATAAACTGAAAAGAACCACAGCAAATGACAAACCCAGATAAGAGCAAAAGAACCAAACAATAAATAAAGAGCAAGCACTTATCTGGGGTAGATGTGGTGTGGAGCAGAATGAAGCAGGCTGGTGATACAAAGAAAATCTGACATCCGGCATAGCCTGCTATCAGACCAGGATTTAAATAATGTTTGTCGGTGTCGTTCCTTTCTGAGTTGAGGATTAGACACTAAGCAGTCTATCCTACAGTGTTGTGATTTAGGTAAAGCAAGCTTGAGATGTTTAAGGTGACAACTGGAGAAATTAAGAAGACTGTTTCTATCTGTTGATTTAGTAACAAGATCAGTTGTAATGATCTTCTTTTCTGTAACGTGCACCGTGGTGTCAAGAAAATTGATTGACTGGTTGCTGTGGTGTAGGGTAGAGGAAATGTTTGATGTGGCTGACTTGATATCATCAAAAAATGTTAGTAGAGAAGGTAGGTCACCCGTTCATATACAGAAGACATCATCAATGAAGCGTTTCCATAATTTGATATAATGATTGAATGCTGGGTGTGGATCGATATAGAGATGTTCAAAGTGGGCTATAAAAATATTTGCATAGGGGGCGCTGCGTTTGAGCTCATCGCGGTCCTATGGCACTGTAAGAAAAATGTTTCCTCAAAGAGAAAAAACATTTTTGTAAGGACTAGTTCCAGAAGGTCCACGCAGAATTTTCTTGGTTTCCGAGTGTGGAACTGTAGTAACCACCTGACCGCCTCTAGGCCTTTATCCTGATTAATGCTCGTATAAAAACTGGTAACATCCATCGTGACCAGTAAGCTATGATCAGGTACTGAGTTCAGGGACTGAAGGATGGAGATTAAGTGTGAGGTGTCTTTTAGTTGTGATGTGATGTTGGGAATGAACGTTGTTAAAATCTTCTCAAGGGTGATGGCAACTGGGGATAAGATGGAATCTGTAGATGCTCTGATTGGGGATGTCCGGTGTGTGAGGTGAAATATTTATGGATTTTCTGGAGAGTGTAAAAAATAAGGGTGATAGGATGATTATTAACAAGAAAATACGCAAGTTTCGTGTCTATTGTGGCGTTGTGTAGGAAATAGTCAATTTTGGTTTGTATGATAGAAGCTATATCAGGAGTGGGGTCACAAGGTAAAGGGAGATACGTGATTTCTCTTTCAGTTCTTGGCATATCACTCCCATGTAATAGCTTCTATCCAGAACGACAACTACACCACCCTTATCAGTGGGTTTAATGACGAGGTCTGTTCTTAAGTGACTAAAGAGCTCGACTCTCATCAGTTGACAAATAGTGTCTTAGGTGTATGGTTCCCTTCCTTATGTCCTCTGGGATATGTTCAAGATCTGTAGATACAAGGAAGATGAAATTCTCAATCAAGTGGTAGCATTTGGGGGGTTGGAAAGTGCTTAAAACCTTTGTCTAGTTCATGTAGTGTTAGACCTTGTATGGATGCAGGGATGGCAGGTTGGGTCGTAGAAGGAAGTGGGTTATTAAAGAAATGTGCCTTTTAACGCAGGTTCCTATAAAAGCGTTGAGTTCCTGCTCAAGGACGTGTGTGTTGAAGGTGGGGGTGGGACAGAAGGAGAGGCCCTTCTGTAGCATCTCAACTTCTGTGAGTGTGAGAATCTGACTGGAGATATTGAACACGATGTTGTCCCAACCTGGGAGCGTGTCACTATCCGATTCGTGCGTCCACCTCGATTACTGTCCCCTTCTCATCTTCTTGTGTCCACCTCGATTACTGTCCCCTTCTCATCTTCTTGTGGGTCGTCTTGGGCCTAAAAATGAGGAGTAGCCAGAGAGGCTTTGATCGCTATCTGAGCTCTGAGCTGTTTCCAAAACGGCGGAACCTTTCAGTAAAGGGAGAGGTATGCCATCTATATACTCGTTTTTTTATATAGTCCTCTTGATCGCGCAAGAACTTGTCCCTCTTGCGGGTTGTAGGGTCTCCTTAAATCCTTTAGTGGTTTCGTTACACTTCTTTTTGAGGGTCTCTAGATCCGATTAGTTAAGGGTTTGCTTCAGCTGGTCCTCAATACTCTTAATGTTATTCCCAATCACCTCGAGCTCTTTTTGCAGAAAATCAATGGTAAGAAGGATGATATCTAAAGAGCTCTTATTAAGAATACCTGCGAATTGTTTGCAATAGTCAGGGTTGTCCAAGAACAGAGTAGGTCTCAGGGAAACCCTGAGACCCCTCGGGATCCTCTGGGCCCTGTGGTACTCTGAAAGTGTGATTGTGTGTAATTCCAGAGTAATGTTCCGTTTCAAATCTTTCAAGTAATCCCTTGACCTTATTTTGTCAGACGGGGTTGACAGAAATTGATTTGGGGCTGTTACTGTGGAGAGAATGCTGGCAGCCTGATCATCACTGAAGGATAAAATTGACATGGACATGGAAAGGCTTATGTAGTGGGAGCACTGGACAAAACAAAGTCATACAGAGAGGATAAGCCTCGCTCGACCACTATACACCATGTTCCAAATTATTATGCAAATTGGATTTAAGTGTCATAGCGATTTTTTTTTTTTTCAATGAGATTCATTGATGGTATTGTGTCTCAGGGTTGTTTGGATCACTGAAATCAATATCAGATACCTGTGATAATTAGTTTGCCAGGTGAGCCCAATAAAAGGAAAACTGGATGTTCCACAATATTAAGCAGGCCACAGTTTTCAAGTAACATGGGAAAGAAAAAGGATCTCTCTGCTGCCAAAAAGCATCAAATAGTGCAATGCCTTGGAGAAGGGATGAAAACATTAGATATTTCACGAAAATGTAAATGTGATCATCGTACTGTGAAGAGATTTGTGACTGATTCTGAGCACATACGTGTTCGTGCTCATAAAGGCAGAATGAGGAAAGTTTATGCCAGGCAACTCCATCGGTTTAAGAGAGCAGCAGCTAAAATTCATTACAAAATAGCAAACAGATATTTGAAGCTGCCGGTGCCTCTGGAGTCCCTCGAACCTCAAGGTGTAGGATCCTTCAAAGGCTTGCTGTGGTGCATAAACCTACTATTAGGCCACCCCAACCAGTGCTCACAAGCAGAAACGGTTGCAGTGGGCCCAGGCATACATGAAGAGAAGACTAATTTTCAAACAGTCTTGTTTACTGATGAGTGTCATGTAACCCTGGATGGTCAAGATGGATGGAGTAGTGGATACTTGGTGGATGTCCACCATGTCCCAACAAGGCTGGGATGTCAACAAGGAGGTGGAGGAGTCATGTTTTGGGCCGGGATCATGGAGAGACATCTGGTAGGCCTCTTTAGGGTTCCTGAAGTTGTGAAAATGACCTATGAAAAGTATATAGAGTTTCTGACTGACAACTTTCTTCCATGGTACAAAAAGCAGAAATGTGCCTTCAGAAGCCAATTCATCTTCATGCATGACAATGCATCATCTCATGCTGCAAAGAATACCTCTGTGTCATTGGCTGCTATGTGCATAAAAGAAGATAAACTCATGGCCATAGAGAATTTTTTGAGTTTCATCAAGCAAAAGATCTATGAGGGTGGGAGGCAGTTCACATCAAAGGAACATTTCTGGGAGTCTATTCTGACATCATACAAAGAAATTCAAGCAGAAAAGCTCACAAATTCAATGGATGCAAGAATTGTGAAGGTGATATCAAAGAAGGGTTCTTATGCTTACATGTAACTTGGCCTGTTAGGATGTTTTGGATTTAAATAGCTTTTTATTTCAGTGAATGTGACCTCCTAATGCTGCAAATTCCACAAATGAGCATTTTCAGTTCTTTAAAACATAAAATGATTAGAAACTCTACTGTGCCTAATAATTTGGAACAGTGCATTTTGAGTTTTTTCTAATTTTGAAGATTATACTATTATCATTGGCAGGTTTCTTCAGTAAAATTAAATGTATACTCTAAAGGGTGATGACTTTGATTGGACTGACTGTCATTTGCACTGACCAATGAATGGGAGCAACATGGGTCACAAACGGACTAGGAGTAGGTAGAGAGGTGCCCCACTTTTGCAGCTTGTCAAACTGAGTAGATGTGAAATATATTGGGATTACAATGAGATAATGAATAAGATAAGCCACATTGTTACAGATAATACTGTATAATAACAGATGAACATGCTGTAAATACCATCAGGAGGAAGAGGACCACTAGTAACAATGTACTTTTCACATAATGATATATACTGTAGATGGCATAGATATACATACCAACCAAAGGTCAGGAGACAGGGAGATGGTGTATGAGCGCTGCGCCTGAAAGCAGATTGGAGGGTTAATGCTAAGAGAGGGAACTTACAAAGGTCTATCCGGAAGGGAAGTATGGGGAGATTGGAGACTTTACCTGTACGTGGAAGCCTGGGATTAAGAAAGAGTCATTATGGAACAATAGTGGCAGTGGTGCTGGTGGTGACTGGGTTATGCCTGGAACCGCGCTCTTATATGTGCTGAATGGCGGCCTTTATGTTTCCTGCTTCTGGTCCTGTGGAACACAGAGCATGCGTGAAACGCATAGAACTGCGTGTGTGCTTGACGTCAGCGGAGATACCGTGAGTGGGAGCAACCCCCCCTTCCAGTCAGCAGCAAGTTTTTCACTGCAACAAAAGAGTCAAAGGCATTTTGGGTGAGAAGCTAATTTCCCTAGATAAGACCTCATATTATGCTGACGTTAATTGATGATAAGGCAAATTCACTACCTCCAATGTAGTCTTATTTTTTATAGTCTTACAGATTGAAATGGTTTTTCTTTGTGGGGTGTTCTGTCGGCTTTTGCCACATGTAATGATGACTCTTAACTCTAAACTGATCCCAAAGACAAGATTTCATCATTTGTCTCATCACTAGAGATGGATGAAAATAATGATGTAGAATGGGAGCGTGATCGTGAGTTCGTACGGGCAGGTGCTCTAGACCTGCCAGTTTATGGTCTCCACTTATACACATTGTACATTATCAAGATCTCATTTGAATTTCTTAAATTTAATTTCTTTCACCTCCATTTACCACTTTTGCACCAAATTGTTGGTTTCCTCCTCAAATTTGTGACGAACCTCAATGCACAGTTCTTGAGCGATAGAAACTTATAAGTCATCTAGTTCTTTCTCCATCAAGGAGGGAAATGTACTATTCATTCTAGAGATGCATTTTAGAAAGCCACAGGAGCAGGAATTGGACGGTGTCTCCCATTCAGATTTAATTGTCTTGTTCTCTATAGGGAATAAGGGGAACACTTGCACCTACAATTTACGCGGAATTAATCCTTTTTCCAAATATATAATGAGGAATGCCCTATTCCACCAAGTTTTTGTGCATTTCCACAGTATATCTTTATCTATGAATTTTCTCTTTTGTGGTATGCTCTCCAATATCCATATCAATACTGTCACTGTCCTTAAAGGCATTGGTTATCTCAAGAAGCCACGTCTGGTCCTATATCCTTAAATCCATACTCACAATGTGGATAACACAGAATTAATATGTACATTTGTCTCAAAGAAAGGAATTATAGGCCCATCCTAGAAAGTGTCCAAAGCTTGTACACTAAGAGAGTGGTGCTAGATAAAAAATGTACACACCAAAAATACAGGGTCAGCACATCTCATCATTAAACATTATAAAAAGGAGAAAAAGTAGAGGAAACCATTGTGAAATTAAATTATTTTATTAGAAATAAGTTATAGATCATAATCAGTAAATTAGTCAAAGGACATGAAATGACAAGTGAAATTGCACCTGTGACAAAAGTCAAAGCATAATCAAAAGTACGGTAATATCACAATGAATGGAAAGTATCACTGATGGCTCTAAATAAAGTGCCTGACAGTGCAAAAATGTGGCAATAAATTTGCCAGTGATGCTTACTAGAACATATTAAATATCCCAGTATTATCCCAGTAGGTGAAGAACATCAGTAATGGCTCTAATAAAGTGTCAAACAAAGTACAAAATTCGGCAATAAATTATCCAGTAAGGCTTACGCACTAGAATATGACAGTAACAGGTGTAGGATATAATCCTCTGTCCTGATGCACATTTCGCAGGGAGACCCCACTTCTTAGAGGGGAGTAGATATTATGCCAGACTGACAGGACCTGTATGCTGCTGTCTTCAGTGACTGCTTCCTGGGTGAGTGCTGATGCGGAGGTGGAGGTGACGCGTCCCTCCTATGACCCCTCTGCGCCTGCGCTCCCTGATGTGTGGTCACTTGACAATGTATACATGTTCCCCAGCTAAATGTCTCTCCACCCAATCACATTCTGATTGCCATGTGATCAGTCATGTGATCGGCTGGCAGGTCCTTAAAATGTCCTGTCAGCCTGGCATAGTATCCACTCTCCCCCAAGAAACAGAGTCTCTCAGCAAAACGTGCGTCAGGACAGGGGGTTCTATCCTGCACCTGTGAATGTCATATACTAGTGGATAAGCATTACTGGCCAATTTACTGCCGAATGTTCATTCCCCCTTCCCTGATAGTGGTCAGTTTATCCAGCCAGAACACCCGATTTCCATTTATTCTGCCCTGGTGCTAGAAAAGAAATGAGAAGCATCAGAATTGAGGGTTTTACATTTAGTGTGTTTCATCTGGGCTACGTTCATGGTAGACTCATGTTTCTAAATCTGCTTTCTCAGTTCCTGGGAGGTTTCATCAACATATCTTCAGAGGATGACATATATGACACACATGGATTTACAATTACTGTAAAATTTTAATCTGTTTTGTTTATTGTCATTCGGGTTAGTGAAAACATTGTAGGTGGGTTGCATCTATTGGCATATATTGTAATTGCCGCATGAGAATGACCTCTTCAGGTGGACACCCTGTCCAATTTGTGTGGTCGGCCTGGAGAAGTGGCTCCTAACCAAATGGTCATTTAAATTAGGAGCTCTTTAAGCAGTTGACGCTCCCCTAACAAAGGACTGATTTTCGGATCAGTGTGTAGAGCTTACTAGCGGTCTGTGAGAATTTTCCTCACCTGTTTCCACTGACTATTGTAATCCATTGTGATACATAGCACAGTGTCCTCCACATTAGTCAGGTTGTCATGCGACCATCAATATCACATTTATTTTTGGTGAACAATTGGAGGAACAAAGTGGTAAGTTAAAGGTTTCAAGACCAGGGTGAAGATAAGAAATGATCATTTGTCTACACGTTTCACAGCCAGAAGCTTCTTCTTTGGGACAAATCACATTACAGTATACAGGACACACATGATTGATTGTCTTTATATATATACACTATAAAGGCGCTCAAGTACGGACATCACTTAGTCACTCTATTGTTGCAAAAGTGTGAAATCATCATTAAAACAATAGAATCAAATTAAAAACATAATTGTTCATAATATAAATATACAGGAAAAAAATCGACATAAAAAATGATCGAACTACATAATAAAATAAACCTAATATAGTGGGGCTCTACATGTAATATATGGATATAGAGGAGATCCAATGTAACCACCTCAGGCTATGTGAGCACACATCGGATTTGTTTCTCCAGCGAAAAATGCATGCATTTATACCCAGAGGGGCATTGCAGCTATAAGTCCCCTTACCTGGCAGCCAGACTGGCTTGCAAAGTCTCCTTAAGGAGAATAGTGTTCCCCCGTGGAATTTTAGGGGCATTGCAGCTATAAGTCCCCTTACCTGGCAGCCAGACTGGCTTGCAAAGTCTCCTTAAGGAGAATAGTGTTCCCCCGTGGTCCCCACATAGCTTTCTCATGAGCCAGATCAGACACCCCCATACTTTGCACTGACGAGGGGCAAGCACCCCGAAACACCGTGTCTGCAAATTGGGATTCTGATCTGGCTTATATATCCTGAGTCATATTGCAAAGGATTGTCAAAAATCCACCTGTGACTTTTAGGATCGCTACTTCCAATAGGTGGCGCTGTGCTAGAGTTTGTCTCCTTTACTGGAGAGACAATTTGAATATTTCCCAGAGGGGCATTGCAGCTATAAGTCCCCTTACCTGGCAGCCAGACTGGCTTGCAAAGTCTCCTTAAGGAGAATAGTGTTCCCCCGTGGAATTTTAGGGGCATTGCAGCTATAAGTCCCCTTACCTGGCAGCCAGACTGGCTTGCAAAGTCTCCTTAAGGAGAATAGTGTTCCCCCGTGGTCCCCACATAGCTTTCTCATGAGCCAGATCAGACACCCCCATACTTTGCACTGACGAGGGGCAAGCACCCCGAAACACCGTGTCTGCAAATTGGGATTCTGATCTGGCTTATATATCCTGAGTCATATTGCAAAGGATTGTCAAAAATCCACCTGTGACTTTTAGGATCGCTACTTCCAATAGGTGGCGCTGTGCTAGAGTTTGTCTCCTTTACTGGAGAGACAATTTGAATATTTCCCAGAGGGGCATTGCAGCTATAAGTCCCCTTACCTGGCAGCCAGACTGGCTTGCAAAGTCTCCTTAAGGAGAATAGTGTTCCCCCGTGGAATTTTAGGGGCATTGCAGCTATAAGTCCCCTTACCTGGCAGCCAGACTGGCTTGCAAAGTCTCCTTAAGGAGAATAGTGTTCCCCCGTGGTCCCCACATAGCTTTCTCATGAGCCAGATCAGACACCCCCATACTTTGCACTGACGAGGGGCAAGCACCCCGAAACACCGTGTCTGCAAATTGGGATTCTGATCTGGCTTATATATCCTGAGTCATATTGCAAAGGATTGTCAAAAATCCACCTGTGACTTTTAGGATCGCTACTTCCAATAGGTGGCGCTGTGCTAGAGTTTGTCTCCTTTACTGGAGAGACAATTTGAATATTTCCCAGAGGGGCATTGCAGCTATAAGTCCCCTTACCTGGCAGCCAGACTGGCTTGCAAAGTCTCCTTAAGGAGAATAGTGTTCCCCCGTGGAATTTTAGGGGCATTGCAGCTATAAGTCCCCTTACCTGGCAGCCAGACTGGCTTGCAAAGTCTCCTTAAGGAGAATAGTGTTCCCCCGTGGTCCCCACATAGCTTTCTCATGAGCCAGATCAGACACCCCCATACTTTGCACTGACGAGGGGCAAGCACCCCGAAACACCGTGTCTGCAAATTGGGATTCTGATCTGGCTTATATATCCTGAGTCATATTGCAAAGGATTGTCAAAAATCCACCTGTGACTTTTAGGATCGCTACTTCCAATAGGTGGCGCTGTGCTAGAGTTTGTCTCCTTTACTGGAGAGACAATTTGAATATTTCCCAGAGGGGCATTGCAGCTATAAGTCCCCTTACCTGGCAGCCAGACTGGCTTGCAAAGTCTCCTTAAGGAGAATAGTGTTCCCCCGTGGAATTTTAGGGGCATTGCAGCTATAAGTCCCCTTACCTGGCAGCCAGACTGGCTTGCAAAGTCTCCTTAAGGAGAATAGTGTTCCCCCGTGGTCCCCACATAGCTTTCTCATGAGCCAGATCAGACACCCCCATACTTTGCACTGACGAGGGGCAAGCACCCCGAAACACCGTGTCTGCAAATTGGGATTCTGATCTGGCTTATATATCCTGAGTCATATTGCAAAGGATTGTCAAAAATCCACCTGTGACTTTTAGGATCGCTACTTCCAATAGGTGGCGCTGTGCTAGAGTTTGTCTCCTTTACTGGAGAGACAATTTGAATATTTCCCAGAGGGGCATTGCAGCTATAAGTCCCCTTACCTGGCAGCCAGACTGGCTTGCAAAGTCTCCTTAAGGAGAATAGTGTTCCCCCGTGGAATTTTAGGGGCATTGCAGCTATAAGTCCCCTTACCTGGCAGCCAGACTGGCTTGCAAAGTCTCCTTAAGGAGAATAGTGTTCCCCCGTGGTCCCCACATAGCTTTCTCATGAGCCAGATCAGACACCCCCATACTTTGCACTGACGAGGGGCAAGCACCCCGAAACACCGTGTCTGCAAATTGGGATTCTGATCTGGCTTATATATCCTGAGTCATATTGCAAAGGATTGTCAAAAATCCACCTGTGACTTTTAGGATCGCTACTTCCAATAGGTGGCGCTGTGCTAGAGTTTGTCTCCTTTACTGGAGAGACAATTTGAATATTTCCCAGAGGGGCATTGCAGCTATAAGTCCCCTTACCTGGCAGCCAGACTGGCTTGCAAAGTCTCCTTAAGGAGAATAGTGTTCCCCCGTGGAATTTTAGGGGCATTGCAGCTATAAGTCCCCTTACCTGGCAGCCAGACTGGCTTGCAAAGTCTCCTTAAGGAGAATAGTGTTCCCCCGTGGTCCCCACATAGCTTTCTCATGAGCCAGATCAGACACCCCCATACTTTGCACTGACGAGGGGCAAGCACCCCGAAACACCGTGTCTGCAAATTGGGATTCTGATCTGGCTTATATATCCTGAGTCATATTGCAAAGGATTGTCAAAAATCCACCTGTGACTTTTAGGATCGCTACTTCCAATAGGTGGCGCTGTGCTAGAGTTTGTCTCCTTTACTGGAGAGACAATTTGAATATTTCCCAGAGGGGCATTGCAGCTATAAGTCCCCTTACCTGGCAGCCAGACTGGCTTGCAAAGTCTCCTTAAGGAGAATAGTGTTCCCCCGTGGAATTTTAGGGGCATTGCAGCTATAAGTCCCCTTACCTGGCAGCCAGACTGGCTTGCAAAGTCTCCTTAAGGAGAATAGTGTTCCCCCGTGGTCCCCACATAGCTTTCTCATGAGCCAGATCAGACACCCCCATACTTTGCACTGACGAGGGGCAAGCACCCCGAAACACCGTGTCTGCAAATTGGGATTCTGATCTGGCTTATATATCCTGAGTCATATTGCAAAGGATTGTCAAAAATCCACCTGTGACTTTTAGGATCGCTACTTCCAATAGGTGGCGCTGTGCTAGAGTTTGTCTCCTTTACTGGAGAGACAATTTGCATTTATACTGTGATTTGATGTGTATTTACCGTGTTTTTGCCTGTGGTTTTGACCCTGCGGTTTTTTAACATTAAACATAGGGGAAAACATAGAAAACCACAGAAAAGAAGTGACATGCTACTTCTTTTTGCTGCAGAAATTCTGCAGCAAAACCTGTAAGAAAAAAGAACGCAGTGTGCGCACAGCATTTGGGATTTCTCATAGACTTTTCGGGGGAAGGACTGCATGAAGCTTATAACCAAAAACTGCACTAATTCTGCAGCAAAAATGGCGGAAAATCCGCAGCAAAAAAACGCAGTGTGCGCATAGGGCCTTACCCTTCATGTTATGTTAAGTTAATGTTATGATATTATTTTGTTAGTTTAACTAATATGTCATGATAATATAATGATTTATTGTCGTTATAATATAATATTTACAACCTATTAGAGAGACGGCACCACTCAAATCAAAATGGAAGCGTGCTCCCACCCATATATAAACAAATGGCACACAAAATTTATGGGAAATAAAGCACAGCTTGACCATAAATACACTGGAAATCCAGAATTTAAATGGACGACAACAAAACACTTGCTGTATGCAAAAAGTGAACAAGTTAAATAAGTGCAGAATGTTAAAACACCATTAAAAAAATGGGAAGGACTCAAAGAAAGAGGAGTCCCCCATATAACAAAGGCTACATACACACCAATACCTCAATAACAAAGAGTAGGCAATACAGGCTATCAACCATATACAGCCAAAAAGTGCAAATACATAGTAATATATTGAAATATGTGAAAACTACACAATGAAGTCTAAAATCCACTAAATTTATTGATTACATATTAATCAGACATACATTTAAGAAAGAGAAAACACTCTATAGGTAAATATGCTGTAGAGGAAACTAATAAGGAGGTAGTAAATCTCAACAAGGTGGAGACTGAGTCATTACAATATTATTCATTATCAGGGAAGGTCTGGAGGAGCACGGAGCAGTAAATACAAATAGATTATAGACATTCATAAGTCAATCTCCCACAGACCAAAATTCCATTAATATCTCGCTGGTAATAGGGGGCTAGCCATTTGTACTACTGCAGACGCCCATCCCATATATTGCATAAACACAACTCCCAG
Organism: Anomaloglossus baeobatrachus; assembly: GCF_048569485.1. Lineage (NCBI taxonomy): Eukaryota > Metazoa > Chordata > Amphibia > Anura > Aromobatidae > Anomaloglossus > Anomaloglossus baeobatrachus. The sequence continues at coordinate 105,636,768 of NC_134356.1, read as the reverse complement.
TTATAATTACCTTTGGGACGTACAGGGTGCAGTATTGGTTGCCCTCCCAGTAACCCAGCAGGAACAAGTAATGACTGGTCCGAGCCCGACGCGCGTTTCTTGATCCTTCTTCAAGGGCCACCACATGTTGTCTGGTTGAACTCAAAAGCTATGTTTTTATATTCCAAAATTCCCGCCACGGAACAGCTGAGCGGGTCATCAATTGCGCGTGCGCCGTCATCGGGATCCGGAAGTCGTTAGCATTCCACCCGGCGGTAGTCATCGGATCATCGCGTACGCGTGGGGAGCCCTTCTCCCCGGATGTCACTTAACGCATGCGCAACCCGATATCTGACACCGCCGGGTGTATGCACCCGGAAGTCCCATCTGTACGGCTCACACAGCGCGGCCGCTCATTTGTCCGTGGGGGAAAGCAGCAAAAAATGTAATACACATTAGTAAGGCCAGTATACCAAGTCATAATAAGGAACAGGGGAACTGCAACAAAAGCGGTTCAGAGTATATTCATAGAGTGACCACATATGAATGAATCGCATATGCTCAAGTCCACAAGGATAATAGAAAATTTCCCAACTTGAACTAATATATAGTGGAACATATATCTGCACAATGAAAACCGCTCCTTAAATACATGTATAAATTGAAGAGAGTAGTATCAACATTAATATCCGGTGACAAAAAAGTCACCCCCAACATTATAAATATTAATAAATATCCCGTACACAAATTATGAATAATTATGGTAACATGAAGATGTTTATTTTTTCTTCAATTTTTTTGTTTTTTTCTTTATCCATCAAGGTGGTATAATCCTTTGAGCTTGACAGGAAAAGGTCTTCATATAAAGTCAAGCAACTGGCACGCTTAACTAGAAAGGAGCTGCATATGGTAATTATCAACAATCGGATTTACATTACTACAAAGAAAGAAACATTCAGTCCTGCAGGGGAAGTTGTACCAAGTGAAAAAATCCACTTGCATTCCAATCTCGCTAGCATGGTCTTTAAATTGCCGCCACGGATCCCGACGTTTATCAGGTCAATCCCCATCACTCTTAGGCCACTTGGGTCACAGTTATGATATAATTTAAAGTGCCTGGGGAGAGTCCTTAACAAAGACGGGTCCCTGACTGATGGTGCCTTCAAGATATCTCGTACTTGTTCACGTATCCGTATCCGCAGTTGTCTGGATGTCAACCCCACGTAAATTAGATCACATGGGCAAGTGGCGTAGTATATGACATGTGCTATTACAAAAAAATGTATTTTTTAATTCTGAAGGATTGTTTTTTATCAGCTGAGTGGAATTCCTTCCCCCTCACGATATTACCAGGTCTGCATGAAGCACAGTCGCCACAAGTAAAACACCCGACAGCTGGAGGGCCACCACCCAAAAATTCTACTGAGGCCTTTGCCACATAGTGGCTATCGACCAATAGATCTCGAAGGCTCCTACCTCTGCGTGGAGTCACAAGTGGAGTTTCGGATAACCTATTCTCCAACACTGTATCCGTCTGCAAGACGGACCAGTGTTTTGGTTTTTTGGTTTTATTAGTAACACAGGGTCCTTAGGAGCAAGTGTGAATGTAAAACAATAGGAAGAACGGATCGCAAAATAGAACAGAACAAATCAGGCAAGGTGCTTGGTAGATGTAGTGCAAATAAGTATTATCCCATTGTGGAGCCGAGTATGACACTCGATCTCTTACCACTCTAGGTTTGAGAGACTTCACTTTGGAACTCGGCCCTTATCGCCTCTAGGCCATTCAGTGATGTACATGCCCTGGTCAACCCAATCCAATGGGCTCCAACAGTGTTGTTTGGGCAGTTCATAGCTATGTGTCTCAGTAATGCTGATCTAACTACTTCCAGAGAGCCGCTGCGTACACCATAGCATTCAGGCTGCTTCTTGGACATTATCTCCCTTTCCCCCACAACGGCCGCTGCGTGTAGACCCTGACCTGCAGAGCACCCTTGACCTCGTTGGGTAACGACGGCTTTCTCCCGGATGCGGTGACCCATTACCTGAGTGATTTTCTCTCTGGAGCTCAGTTCGGCTATGACACTGGTTAACTGAGTGACCTGATCCGAGAGGCTGCAGATTTGTGCAGACATCTTCTCCATTCTGCGGGTCATGTCGTTCATCTTGACCAGGAGTTCCTCCTCGTTGGCGGATCTATCAGGAGCCCGGGGGGATTTTACCTGCTTTAAAGCTGACATGATGAGAAACTGCCTCACATGAGTTGAGATGTCTGTTGTCTCGAAGAGTCTCTCTCGTCTGGGTAGTGGGCAAAGCAAGATCGGACATAGTCGATGTCTCTCTCAAGGCTCATGCCTGTTGTCATTCTCCAACGAGGATCGGCACACAGCATATTGAGATATTGGTCATTGGAGAAATCCTGGGTTGCTGGTACTTGTCCCTCGTTGCTCCTGGCTGTTGCCTTGGGAGGTCTCTGTGCGTGATGTAGGGGGGCAAGGGAATATTCTGGGTTCATCGGTACTCCAGCATGCTCTCATTGCCTCTCTGAGAGGCATCTTCTTGGGGCCCGGCAGGGTCATCGGGCAGCCCAGGGTGTGGCAGGATGGAACCCTCTTGAGATGCGATCCCCATGACTTCAAGTCCTTCTGCGATAGTCGAGACAGGATTGGCAAGGGCTGTTGAGACAACCTCTAAGAGATGTGGTACATCTCCTGCGACGAAGTTATTCAGTCCAGTGGCGTCGACGTTCTCCATGCTTGACAGTAGGAGCGTTGAGCTTCGACGGACCAGTGTTTTTAGAGAGCCTCCCTCATCCTTCCCCATTGTCTATTGAAGGTTGAAATAAACCGTATTTCACCACTGCCTTACTTCTGCCTAGTCAGATGGGATTGATACAGTAACTGGTCCCTTGATGTGGCTTTTGCTCTTTGGTATCCATTTTTGATACCACGGATGCCGTAGCCCCGCTCCCTAAATCAGACACACAGGTCTCCGGCCTGTTTTTCATATCTCTGTGGTGTGGAGCAGATTCTTTTTGCTCTAAGGAACTGCCCTGTGGGTATGGCTCTGATCGTGGACCTCATGTGGGCTGAGGACGCATGCAACAAGGCATTGACCAAAGTGGTCTTACGATATAAATCGGTCTCGATCACCCCGTCCTCTCCCACCTCCACCACAACATCCAAAAAATCCACCCTTCTTTTATCCACCTTATATGTTAACTTAATATTAGAGTCATTATGAATTAAGTCTGACATAAATTGGTCCAACAGAGGCCGGGTACCTTGCCAGAGGAGCAACACATCATCTATATAGCAGTACCAGCATATTATATTCTGGGCAAGGGGTGAGTCATGAAGTATCAACTGTCCCTACTTGCCCAGAAATAGTCCTGCATAAGATGGCGCACATGCCGCTCCCATGGCGGTACCCCGCCTGTGCAAAAAGAACCGATCTTTGAAGGTAAAGATGTTTGTGGTGGAGGATAAAGTCCAATAGGTCCACGATCAGGCCACACAAAGGGACGTCCCACACACTTGCAGCAAGGAAATACCTTACTGCCTCCAGACCCTGTGTGTGCGATATGCACGAATATAGGGCCTTTACATTCGCGGTAACAAGCCACATGTCAGGTTCCACCTGTATCCCATCAAGTTTCTTCAGTAAGTCGTTGGTATCCTGTAAATATGAAGGTAAATTATGTACCAACGGCTTAATGTAGAAGTCAACGAAGGCACAGATGGGTTCACAAAGGCCGCCGATCCCCGAGACGATAGGACGCCCCGGGGGATTGACGGCATCTTTGTGAACCTTTGGCAGTAGGTAAAATGTCGGTAGTTTGGGAAATTTCACCAACAAGCCCTCTCTCACTTTAGGGGTAATGGTTACCTCCATCAATGCCTCATCCAGAATAACCATCAATTCAGTTTTGTACTGAGCCAGGTGATTTGTGGGGAGTCTACTATAGGTCTCCCCATCATTAAGCTGTCTAAACGCCTCTCTTTCGTACTTTGAGGTTGGCCATATCACGACGTTTCCTGCCTTATCCGCATTTTTGATGACGACGTCAGTCATATTGCGGAGTTCCTGAATTGCCACCCGTTGATGTCTCGTCAGATTGTCATTTGAACTGTATCTAGGGATTTTTTTCAGTTCTTTCATGACCAATCTGACAAAGATATCCACCTGTGGGCAGATTGATAAGGGAGGAAACGTCGTGGATCTGGGTAGAATCTCCTTAGGGAAAATCCCTGAAGCACCCAGATTACTTTCCATCTCAAGGTCCTCTATAGCCGCAATGGCTTCCTGTTCCTTCGTATTATGGGCCTCGTTACCCCCCTCTGCCTTAGTGTGTAATTTGTGAAGAATCAACTTACGAGCGAACAGGTGCAGGTCCTTAACAGCGGTAAATAAATCAAATGTACCAGTGGGCACAAAAGACAACCCCAACTGGAGGACCTGCACCTATGTCTCCGTCAATTTATGTGAGGATAAATTGATTACCTCTAATTGGCTTTTTTTATTCTTCTGTTGGTCCTGGGGTATAGTGGGTGATATCCCCTTCCTCTTCCCCTGAGATGGTCCCCGGTTGTTTTTGTAGCCCTCTGTAGTTTTTCTACTGAAATATGGATGATTTTCATCTCTTTCCTTCAGATCTATACTTTCACTAGAAGTGCGGGAGGATATAGATACAGATCATGGTCTAAAGCTGTTAAAACGACCTTTCCTCTACCTATAGACCTGCTTATTTTGGAAATCATTTTTATCTCTGATCAATTTTTTGGCTTTGGTAGATCTGATCTCACTCTCCCATTTAGTGAAGTCACTTTCTACTTCCTTATTAAATTTGGCCAGTGCTTCCTCAGTAAGTTCTTTTTTTAGTTTTTCTTGAATATTTTCAATTTCAACTTCCAAATCATTTACATTAGCTTCGTTCAGTTTAACCAGTAGTTCCATAAATTGTTTAGAGCAGGCATATTAGCACAGCTCTCCCAAGCATTTACAAACCATTCCTCCTGGATGGGAAACGAGGGGAAAACCTGGATCCGGAGACCCCGGGGGATTAGGCCCTTGGAGATATACTGTTCGAGGTACCCCTTGTTCCACCATAATTTCGTATGTTTTTGTAATAATTGTTTAAGCTTCAGCATGTCAGCCTGGTGATCATTATGCTTATTGTTAAGACCACCATTGAGGTCCTCCTTGAAAGCCTCATTTATGTGTGAGCGCCAGGTGTTGTCACGCGCCCTGAAATCCATAGTTCCTGAATATAACACAGTAATATATGTTACAATCACGTTAGAAAGGTACAGAACCAGGAAAGCCTGCAATACAATACCATGGTCTGAATTATAAAAGAGGTAATGTGGATGCACCTGCCCGTCCCACGTGTTACACCACCGAATGTGGCTTCATACCTGAAGCAAGTGTTCTGTTGTCGTCCATTTAAATTCTAGATTTCCAGTGTATTTATGGTCAAGCTGTGCCCTATATCCCATAAATAAATTTTGTGTGCCATAATATAATATTTAACACTATAGCTCCAATTAAAATTGTATGATTTAAAAAAATATATATGTATGTCGCAGGCGGAGGGGCGCACTCACTACGCTCGGGTCCGGGGACTTCTGCTGCTGCTCGGTGGCTCGAGCGGTGGGCCGGATCCGGGGGACTCGAGCAGCACTCCTCGCCCACGAGTGAAAAGGGGGTGGTTTGTTTGGGGAGATAGTTCGTGACGCCACCCACGGGTCGTGGTGATGATGGGCACCACCGCTGCTGATGACGGGGATCCCGGGAGCGATGGCAGGGAGCAGCTAGGATGTTGGTTCCCCCTCCGTGGGTAGGGGTTGGTGATCCCGAGGCCCGGTTGTGGGACGAGGAGGCTGGATGGCCGGGGTACAGGGTTGCAGGGGCAGCACGGCGCAGTGCCGGATGGCACTGTGGTACTCACTCAGGCACAAATTCACAGAGTCTCTGGTAAACCAAACGGCTGGATGGATGGGTCCCGCAGCCGGCTGCAGTGTCTTTGCTCTCCCCAGACAGGTTGATGGTGGCTGTCTTTCCCTGCACCTGTGTAGAGTTTGTTGACTCCGATGGTTTCCCAATGGTAGTCCGCTCCCCGGCGTATAAGTACCGAAGGAGCCCGTTTTGCCCGCAGGCACTGGCCCTTAGATCTCTAGCCTATGGCGGTGGCTGTGTATCCTCACGGTGTGGACTGTTGCCTTCTGTCGGATCTTGGTTGTCAGGAAACCCCTGGGGTTCCAGTCACTCTCGAATTTGACCTTTGTCGGGGGCTCCAAGCCTAGTTGGGGTCCGATGGCCCTGCTTTTGTGCTTAGCTTCACTCCGCTCCCCGGTTCAGTACCGGCGGGCCACCGCCCGACCCCGGTCCTACGGTTCCGCAGCGATCTGCTAACTCCTGCAGACGGCCACCACCGTCTGCCAACCTTGCTGATAGTGCCTAGGCTCCTACCCAGACACACACAGTGTCTGACCTCTCTCTTTCACCTCCAAATACTAACTCCTCACTTCACTGACTAACTTTTCCCGCCTCCAGGACTGTGAACTCCTCGGTGGGTGGGGCCAACCACCTGGCTCCGCCCCACCTGGTGTGGACCTCAGCCCCTGGAGGGAGGCAACAAGGGTTTTGTTTGACTGGTATGAACTGTCCAGGGGAGGGGGTGTGTGTGTTGTTATGTCTGTGACTACCTGGCTAGTCCAGGGCGTCACATGTACATATATATATATATATATATATACTGTATATATATATATAAAAAAATATACATACTGTATATACAGTGTGTATATATATATATATATATATATATATATATATATACAAACGTGTTCAAAATTGTTGGTACCCCTCCTTTACTGAAAGAAAAACCCACAATGGTCACAGAAATATCTTCAATCTGACAAAAGTAATAATAAAAAACTATGAAAGTGAACAAATGAAAGTCAGACATTGCTTTTCTGCTTCCACAGAATTAAAAAAAAAAAAAAACTCATGAAAATAGGCCTGGACAGAAATTTATGGTACTCTTAACTTAATATTTGGTTGCACAATCTTTTAAGGCAATCACTGTAATGAAACAATTCCTGTATCCGTCAATGAGACTTCTGCTCCTCTCGACAGGTATTTTGGCCACTCCTCCAGTTGTCTCGTGTTTGAAGGTTTGCCTTTTGATTGCGTGTGTATGTATAGTGGGACTGGTTTAGTAATGTGTAGCAAATGGAAACCAGTTGTACAATTGTGAATGTGCATGATAGAGGAGTTAAATTGATCAAATTTAAACCAAATAAGTCTGTGAATTGAAATAAGGGTGTACTGTATGTAAAACAAACTTAATTTATTGTATGAAAGAATAAGCAATAAATCGGTGAGAGATGATGTCAAAATAAAAGGGAAATAAGAGAAAAGGAAAAAAAAGGACAGAAAAGAGAGAAAAAACACTGGTAAGAGGAGCAGTGCTCTGAAGAAATATTTGATCAAAAGAACGTGATCATAGAAAAGAAGGCATGTGAGTCAGAATGGGGAGAGAAGGAGAAAGACTAAGGGTGCATGCCCACGATCAGTGTTTACAACGTTTTAGATGTAGCATGTTTTTGCTGCATCCAAAACACTGCGGTGCATCAGGGGTGGCCTAAAAATGAGGAGGAGCCAGAGAGGCCTTGCTCGCTGTCCGAGCTCTGTGAGCGGTTTCCAAAATGGCGGAACCTTTGAGTAAAGGGAGAGGTATGCCATCTATATACTCATTTATTTGTATAGTCCTCTTGATCGCGCAAGAACTTGTCCCTCTTGCGGGTTGTAGGGTCTCCTTAAATCCTTTAGTGGTTTTGTTACACTTCTTTTTGAGGGTCTCTAGATCCGATTAGTTAAGGGTTTGCTTCAGCTAGTCCTCAATACTCTTAATGTTATTCCCAATCACCTCGAGCTCTTTTTGCAGAAAATCAATGGTAAGAAGGATGATAGCGAAAGAGCTCTTATTAAGAATACCTTCAAATTGTTTGCAATAGTCAGGGTAGTCCAAGAACAGAGTAGGTCTCAGGGAAGCCCTGAGACCCCTCGGGATCCTCTGGGCCCTGAGGTACTCTGCAAGTGTGATCGTGTGTAATTCCAGAGTAATGTTCCGTTTCAAATCTTTCAAGTAATCCCTTGACCTTATTTTGTCAGACGGGGTTGACAGAAATTGATATGGGGCTGTTAGTGTGGAGACAATGCTGGTAGCCTGATCATCACTGAAGGATAAAATTGACATGGACATGGAAAGGCTTATGTAGTGGGAGCACTGGACAAAACAAAGTCATACAGAGAGGATAAGCCTCGCTCGACCACTTTACACCATGTTCCAAATTATTATGCAAATTGGATTTAAAGGGAAGGTATCGCGTTTTTTATTTTTGTATTAAAAATAGTGATTATGAAAAAAAGTATTTCTAATACAAAATGAAAATCGCAGCTTATTTAGTTTTTATTTAATTCTTATTTTACTGGAGGCTGCCATGCTGGATTTGCCGTGTGTGTAACGATAGTAACTCATTCCTTTATGGCAGCCCCTCTGCATAGAGAACAGTAGTCGGGATCAGACCCCTTGCAGTACGTTACAGAGGGCGTCTGCTGTGACCTGGACGCGCCCCCTGGGCTGTCCAGATCACAGCAGAGGGAGGAGATCAGCGCCAATATTGTGGAGCTCACAGCGTATGCTCCACTATACCCCTTTCAACCGCCAGGATATGTGAGTACGGGCCGCCTCCCCTCCCCTCCCCGCAGAGCTGTGTATCTAATCCTGTCCTGTGTGATACTCCTGCTGTCCTTGGTGACACTATAGACATTTGTGGTCATCAACAAAATGGCTCTGCACTATGTCCCTACATGTCATTTTCTGTTATCTGTTGTAAACACACAGACTAGGAGGGGGAGGCGTGCCATCACACAAAGGAGAGCAGACTCTGCCCACTTTACTGCAGGCTGTAATGTGAGCTTTTTTTACAGTGAGATTTCTGTAGGATTTCAGCAGCTGCTCCCCCTAATGTTTAACAGTGGAAAATATCAAACTTTTTAATTTATTTTTTATATTTTGCTCAATTAAAAACAAATAATATTTAAACAAAACATTAAAACATTATTACTTTACATTTTTTCAGTTATTGACATTTTTTTTTTTTGACGATACCTTCCCTTTAAGTGTCATAGCAATTTTTTTTATTTTTTTTCAATGAGACTCATTGATGGTATTGTGTCTCAGGGTTCTTTGGATCACTGAAATCAATCTCAGATACCTGTGATAATTAGTTTGCCAGGTGAGCCCAATAAAAGGAAAACTGGATGTTCCACAATATTAAGCAGGCCACAGTTTTCAAGTAACATGGGAAAGAAAAAGGATCTCTCTGCAGCCAAAAAGCATCAAATAGTGCAATGCCTTGGAGAAGGGATGAAAACATTGGATATTTCACGAAAATGTAAACATGACCATCATACTGTGAAGAGATTTGTGCCTGATTCTGAGCACATACGTGTTCGTGCTCATAAAGGCAGAATGAGGAAAGTTTCTGCCAGGCAACTCCATCTGTTTAAGAGAGCAGCAGCTAAAATCCATTACAAAACAGCAAACAGATATTTGAAGCTGCCGGTGTCTCTGGAGTCCCTTGAACCTCAAGGTGTAGGATCCTTCAAAGGCTTGCTGTGGTGCATAAACCTACTATTAGGCCACCCCAACAAGTGCTCACAAGCAGAATCGGTTGCATACATGAAGAGAAGACTAATTTTCAAACAGTCTTGTTTACTGATGAGTGTCATGTAACCCTGGATGGTCAAGATGGATGGAGTAGTGGATGGTTGGTGGATGTCCACCATGTCCCAACAAGGCTGGGACGTCAGCAAGGAGGTGGAGGAGTCATGTTTTGGGCCGGGATCAAGGAAAGACATCTGGTAGGCCCCTTTAGGGTTCCTGAAGGTGTGAAAATGACCTCTACAAAGTAAAGAGTTTCTGACTGACAACTTTCTTCCATGGTACAAAAAGCAGAAATGTGTCTTCAGGAGAAAAATTCATCTTCATGCATGACAATGCACCATCTCATGCTGCAAAGAATACCTCTGTGTCATTGGCTGCTATGGGCATAAAAGGAGATAAACTCATGGTGTGACCACCATCTTCCCCTGACCTCAACGCTATAGAGAATTTTTTGAGTTTCATCAAGCAAAAGATGTATGAGGGTGGGAGGCAGTTCACATCAATTCAGCAGCTCTGGGAGGCTCTTCTGACATCATGCAAAGAAATTCAAGCAGAAAAGCTCACAAGTTCAATAAATGCAAGAATTGTGAAGGTGATATCAAAGAAGGGTTCCTATGTTAACATGTAACTTGGCCTGTTAGGATGTTTTGGAATTAAATAGCTTTTTATTTCAGTGAATGTGACCTCCTAATGCTGCAAATTCCACAAATGAGCATTTTCAGTTCTTTAAAACATATAAAATGTTAAGAAACTCTACTGTGCCTAATAATTTGGAACAGTGCATTTTGAGTTTTTTCTAATTTTGAAGATTATACTATTATCATTGGGAGGTTTCGTCAATAAAATTAGATGTATACTCTAAAGGGTGATGACTTTTATTGGACTGACTGTCATTTGCACCGACCAATGAATGGGAGCAACATGGGTCACAAACGGACTACCGTCAAGAGTAGGTAGAGAGGTGCCCCAATTTTGCAGCTTGTCAAAATTTGAGTAGATGTGAAATATATTGGGATTACAATGAGATAATCAATAAGAAAATACTGACAATACTGTATAATAACAGATGAACAGGCTGTAAATACCATCAGGAGGAAGAGGACCACTAGTAACAATGTACTTTTCACTTAATAATGATATATACTGTAGATGGCATAGATATACATACCGACCAAAGGTCAGGAGACAGGGAGATGGTGTATGAGCGCTGCGCCTGAAAGCAGATTGGAGGGTTACTGCTGAGAGGGAACTTACAAAGGTCTATCCGGAAGGTAAGTAGGGGGAGAATGGAGACTTTACCTGTAGGTAGAAGACTGGGATTAAGAAAGACTCCTTATGGAACAATAGTGGCAGTGGTGCTGGTGGCGACTGGGTTATGCCTGGAACCGCGCTCTTATATGTGCTGAATGGCGGCCTCTGTGTTTCCTGCTTCTGGTCCTGTGGAACACAGCGCATGCGTGAAACGCATAGAACTGCATGTGCGCGTGACGTCAGCAAAGATACCGTGGGTGGGAGCAACCCCCCCCTTCCAGTCAGCAGAGTGGCACATGAGTGGACAAATAGGAAAACGTCCACATGTGACGACAGCAGGCCGAGTGCTGGGTGAAGCTAAATCAGGTGCTATAATTATCTTGTGTGGTATGTGGAAAGGGTGGGAAAACTGTGCATGGAATTCAGCCACATGATAGAAGAGTGCTACGGAATCTACAAGGGAAGAATGAAATTAATGAGAGATAAAGTATTAAATGTATATGAGGCAATAAAGCAACAAGGGGCAAATGTTATACATGTTCTACAGAGCATACATATATTGTAGATCCGGTAATAAGATGTTTATAGGTACACATCGCACATAATGGTTGAACCGCATAAAAATAAAATAGAATAAAGCCCAGTATGATTAAGATAAATAGCGTGGTTCCAGGCATAACCCGGTCGCCGCCAGCACCACTGCTACCACTATTCCATAAGGACTCTTCCTTAATCCCAGGCTTCTACCTACAGGTAAAGTCTCCGTTTTCCACATACTTACCTTCCAGTTACACCTTTGTAAGTTACTTCTCTTAGTATTAACCCTCCACTGTGCTTTCAGGCGCACCGCTCATACACCAACTCCCTGTCTCCTGACCTTTGGTCGGAATGTATATCTATGCCATCTGCAGTATATATCATTATGTGAAAAGTACATTGTTACTATAATGGTCCTTCTTTCTCCTGATGGTATTTACAGCCTGTTCATCTGTTATTATACAGTATTGTCTAACAATTTGGCTTATCTTATTGATTATCTCATTTTAATCCCCATATATTTCAGATCTACTCAGAATTTGACAAGCTACAAAAGTGGGGCACCTCTCCACGTACTCTTGATGGTAGTCCCTTTGTGACCTATGTTGCTCCCATTCATTCTTCACGTACGTGCTCACTTTAATTTACTGTTTGTAAATTTGTACATATATACAAACATACATATTTTATGTGTTTTACACTTGTATATATTGACACTGTTTCTTCACCTTTTAAGCAAAACCTTGAAAAATGCTCCAGTAGCTAAAACGTCGGGTGTTTTGCTTTTCATTTCGGTGCACTTTTTGCAGAATATCAAAATAAATTATTTTTTTCAAAATTGCAAATATTACTTCAATTGTTTATCATTTTAGTGCTGGATTTTTTTTACATAGTTACATAGTTACTTAGGTTGAAAAAAGACCTAGGTCCATCTAGTTCAACCTTCCTCCACCAGTTGTACATTTAGTCACTAAGTCATTTATAACCAACAATGTTTTGTGTACTGAGGAAATCATCCAGCCCTTTTTTAAAAGCTGTTATAGTATCTGCCATTACTACCTCTTGTGGTAGGGCATTCCACAGTCTGACTGCTCTAACTGTAAAGAACCCTTTCCTATTTAGCTGTCGGAATCGCTTTTCTTCCACTCGCAGTGAGTGCCCCCTGGTCCTTAGTACTGTCTTTGGAAGAAATAAGTCATGTGCCAGTCCTTTATATTGACCACACATGTATTTATACATATAAATGAGATCTCCTCTGAGACGTCTTTTTTCTAAGCTAAACATATCTAACTTTTTCAACCTGTCATCATATGTGAGGCCTTCCATTCCTTGTAATAGTCTAGTTGCCCGCCTTTGAACTGACTAACTTCTGAATGTCCTTTTTAAAATGTGGAGCCCAAAACTGGATCCCGTATTCCAGATGTGGCCTTACAAGTGATTTATAGAGGGGTAACAATACATTGGGATCACGGGATCTAATCTCTCTTTTTATACACCCTAAAATCTTGTTTGCTTTAGCAGCTGCTGCTTGACATTGAGTGCTGCTGCTCAGCTTATTTGTAATGAGAATACCCAAGTCCTTCTCCTGTTCTGTAGTCCCGAGTTTACTTCCATTTAATGTATACGCAGCTATAGGATTACTCCGTCCTAGGTGCATTACTTTACATTTATCAACATTAAATATCATTTGCCAAGTATCTGCCCATTCTGACATCTTATCCAGATCTTTTTGTAATATTGTACTATCCAGGTCAGTTTTTAATATCCTACATAGTTTGGTGTCATCGGCAAAGACTGACACTGTACTATCAATCCCATCCACAAGGTCATTAATAAAGAGAGTAAAAAGAATCGGTCCAAGTACAGATCCCTGCGGCACCCCACTGCTGACTATAGCCCATTTAGAGAATGTACCCTTTATGACTACTCTTTGTTTCCTATCTTTTAGCCAATTCCTTACCCAGTTGCATATTGTGTCCCCTAGTCCTTGCTTCTGGAGCTTTAGTATAAGGCTATTATGTGGGACAGTATCAAATGCCTTTGCAAAGTCCAAATAAATCACATCAGCTGCATTACCAATATCCAGGTTTGAACTTACCCCCTCATAGAACCCCAACAGGTTGGTTAGACACGACTTATCTTTCATGAATCCATGCTGTTTGTCAGTTATCATATTATTTTCTGCAATATATTTTTGCATGTCATCCCTTAAAATGCCCTCAAAAACTTTGCATACTACTGATGTCAGGCTTACTGGACGGTAGTTGCCTGGATCTACCCTCTTACCTTTCTTAAATATCGGTACCACATCAGCAATCCTCCAATCCTGAGGCACCAACCCTGTTACAAGTAAGTCTAAAAAGATGAGATACAGCGGTCTGTTGATTACGGAGCTCAATTCCCTCAATATTCGTGGATGAATGCCATCTGGCCCTGGGGATTTGTCAATGTTTAATTTACTCAGACGTAGGCGTACTTCATCTTGTGTTAAATTAATTATATCGGGTGGTGGACTTTGATTTTTCACTTGTTGAATGATCCCTGGTACAGTCAGTTCCTTGGTGAATACAGATGAGAAATGCCTATTTAATATCTCAGTCTTTTGTTTGTCCTCTATAACTAACTTGTTATTATATTTTAAGGGGCCGATACTATCCTTTGTTTTCCTTTTGGCATTAATGTATTTATAAAAGATTTTGGGATTTATTTTAATGTCATTGGCGATTTTTGTTTCAGTAGCTAATTTTGCTTGTTTGATTTCTTTTTTACATTTCCTATTGATATCTTTATACTTCTGAAATGCTATTTCTGTATTCTCAGCCTTTAAGATTTTAAATGCCCTTTGTTTTTGTTTTATTTTACTTTATACAGTCTTATTTATCCATAGTGGTTTCTTTTTATTCCTGGACATTTTATTACCAGAGGGTATACTTTTTTTACAGGACTCTAGTAGTATATCCTTAAACTTACCCCATTTATGTTCGGTATCCCCAGTTACCATGACTTTGTCCCAATCTAAACATTTAAGCTCTTCCCTTAATTTGTTGAAATCAGCTTTCCTAAAATTCCAGGTTTTAGCATTCCCCCTTTGAAATGTTCTATTGAATATTATCTTGAAGCTTACCATATTATGATCGCTGGTGCCCAAGTGCTCCCGGACCTGTAGATCTGAAATTGTATCCGGTCTATTTGACAGGACCAGATCTAGCAAATTATCTCCCCTGGTCGTTTCACCTACCATCTGAGAGAGGAAATGGTCTTGAATAGTAGACAAGAACTTACAGCTTTTAGCAGAACCAGAAGATTCTATGTCCCACTGAATGTCTGGATAGTTGAAATCCCCCATAATAAGAACCCGATTATTATTATTAGCTGCCTTTTCAATTTGTTCCAGCATTTCACCCTCTATTTGTTCAGGTATGTTAGGAGGCTTATAGCAAACTCCAATTAGCATTTTTCCATTATTCCCCTCCCCATGTACATTTACCCATACTGACTCTACATTGTTGCTGTTCCCCTCAATGTCATCATACAACACAGGTTTTAGGTTAGATTTAATAAATATACACACCCCACCACCTTTTTGGTCTTTCCTGTCCTTCCTAAATGTACTATAACCCTGTATGTTTGTCACCCAGTCATGGCTTTCATCCAGCCAGGTTTCCGTAATGCCCACCACATCATAATCCATGGTTGACATAAGAGTCTCCAATTCATTCATTTTGTTTGCAAGACTTCTTGCATTTGCCAGTAGACATTTAATCCTATTAACACCTTTATTACTCCTAGCCTCCCTACGTTCCTTGTATGTCCCATCCCCCCCTAATCCTTCATTGACCCCTACCGTCTCCCTGTCTCTAGGGATTTTACTCTACTGTATCCACTAGTCAGGCAGCATTTCTGTGGCCAACAATTTCGATATGGTCAAGTTCAAGCACTTTGCTTTCTCATGTGTGAGAGGAGATGCTCTTTTACATGACCAAACCTGTGTGACCGAGGGCTGGCTGCTGTGCTGATAGAGGGTGGAAGAAGGTGTGCACAACCAACCGGTGGACTTTGCGGGAGGTGTAGGTGTAAATGGAATGCTGGATTGAGAACCATGTGGTGTGCTCGATGTCTCACATGGACCTTAAGCACCAGGCATGTCACTTCCGAAACACCTGAGGGTTCCTCACTCACCTGCACTGTAGAATGTCCACTGGAGGAGGTTCTGCGGTCAGAGCCCTGTGTTACAATTCTTTCCCCGGTGACACAAGAGAAAGAAGTGGCAGATGATGTTGATTTGGCAGCCGGGAACTGGGTAAGCCCATTACTCTGTGTTTCAGCACAGTGAGATTTCCACAGTAATGCATGTTGATTGTGCATGTGCCTGTTCATGCTTGTAGGTGTCAAATTATTACTATTTCTGCCTCTACTCAGTTGTTTACAACGCTGGTAGATAATGAAAGTTGGGTCATCTTTTGCTGTCTCAAAAAAGGCCCAGGCTAGGCAAAACTTCTTGTGAACTGCAGACCCACAACTGCTGCTGGCCACAGCCAGAGTTGTGGATGATGATGCAGTGCTTCTCATGGTTGCATCACTACGTATTTGTGTGGGAATCGACACTGTAGCATCCTTGACTTCCTCATCTTCCTCCTTGTCATCAATTGACCTACTCAGCTGCATGCCTCTGGGTTCACACTAACACAAGAAGTCCCAGAAGTTTCGAGCTCCCCCCTGAAGTCCCGAAAGAGTGTCAAATGACACTTAGTCCAAACTGAATAGAACGAACTAGATACTAAATGGCTAAACTGAATGGAAAACAACAACCTCCTGTGGTGCAACAGTAATAGCCTTAATTACAGAACAAAAGATGGTAATTATAGGATGTTAGCTAAAATCCTTCAGGTCTCCCTGATGGAATTCATTAAACGCCTCCTCATACAATGAAGGAAGACTTTAACCATAACGTCAGGCTTATTGCAGCGCTTGCTATGACAGTATAACACCTGCAAGCAGAGCTGCACCAGCTCCAATGCCGTAGAGCCGGAAAATGTAAAATGGCAGAATAGACTGTCATTCACATCATATACCAGATATATGGTGATTGGCCTAAGCCTAGAGACTCCCTGATGGAATTCATTAATAGCAAAAGAGGGGGGATGGGGAAGGGGGAGAGAAGGATAAAGTACAGAATATCAAAGGCAATAAGAGGACCTGACAGTGTAGAGGACAGGGGGAGGAGGAGACAACACTGGAGAAGTAGGGCCTTAATACACAAAACCGCCATAATAGGGGCCAAAATAAGGAAAGGAAAATACCCTACCTACACCTCCACCACTGCTGCTTACTTAGGCAAAAGCTAACCCCTACCTAACAGCGGAGGTTGGCACCCTAGAACAGACGGTGATTGGCACCCCCACTCATCCGACGGCTGACCCTCCTAACTCACACTGTCTTAAAATTACAAAAAGGGTGCAAAAGAAAGGGTCTCGTTTAAACCATGAGGATTGACGGTTCTTAGTCTAAAGATCCATTCAGCCTCTCGCTGAAGGATCCTTTTGTTCCAGTCACCGTCTCGTCTGGGAGGAGGAATCACATCGATGCCCTGGAAGGAAATCCAATCCGAATCGCCACCATGTATGGCATCAACGTGCCGTGCTAACGGGGTGTCATTTTTGAGCCTGAAATTCCTTAAGTGCTCACCGACCCTCCTCCTCAGTTCTCTCTTGGTCTTCCCTATAAATTCGAGACCACAGCGATACGTAGCTTTATAAATGACACCCTTTGTACGATAGTTAATGAACCACCGGATGTCATATTCTCTCCCTGTAAAATTACCTAAGAATTTTTTACCTGTCTTCAATGCCTTACAGGCAACACAGCCACTACAGCGGAAGCACCCTTTGATGTTACTCTTAAGCCACCCACTGTTGGTCTCTCTGTTATCCGTAAAGTGACTGTGTACAAGTCGGTCCTGTAGGGATCTTGCCTTCCTAAAGGTAATGCTAGGTCTCTCTGAGATAAAGTCTCCGATGTCTCCGTCCATTTTAAGAATTGGCCAATACTTCTCCAGTATCCCCCTCACTGCCCCAGCCCCATTGTTTAAAGTGGTAATAAAATGAATAGACTCACACGTCTCATCCTTCTCCTTGGGTGGTGGGTATAGTAAAGTGGACTTCTCCAATTGGTCTGTCACCTTGCGGGCCTCTCTGATGACCTATCGTGGGTACCGTGTCTCACGAAAACGATTTTCAAGATCATTGGACTGTGCGACACACGTCTCTTCACTTGAACAATTCCGTCTAATCTTAGAGAACTGCCCACGAGGGATGCCCTTCTTCAGAGCCAGAGGGTGTCCACTTTCCCATCTCAGCAATGAATTTGTTGCTGTTGGTTTTCGATAGGTACTAGTGGCAATACAACTCTCTGTGGTTTTTTTCCCCTAGGACATCCAAAAAGGGCAGACTAGAGGAATTGCCCTCAAACGTGAAATGCAGACCAAGACAATTATTATTAAGCCCAGCTACAAAGGCAGATAGTTCAGATTCCGAGCCTTTCCACAACAAAAACACGTCGTCAATGTATTTGCACCACATTAAGATCTTATCAGTGGGCAGAACAGACTCATCCCCAAAAATCACTGTCTCATCATACCAACCCAGGAGCAGATTAACATACGATGGTGCACAAGGGTTGCCCATCGCGGTGCCCCTGAGTTGGTGGTAGAGTTGATCACCAAATAGGAACATATTACGTGTAAGACAGTATGAAGAGCATAATTCATTTCTACTGAAGATTCTCGAGTTCTGTCTGCCTCTACTATTAAGAAAGTGCCGCATAGCCCTCAGACCAATTTCCTGCCTGATAGAGGAGTATAGAGACTCAACATAAATGCTCGCAAGTATGACGTCATCCTCGACCGAAATACCCTCAAGTTTTTTAAGAAGGTCCGTGGTATCTCTTAGGTAAGAATTCAATAAGACCACAAATGGCCTCAGGAGCTTGTCCACATAAATCCCCAGGTTCTGGGTCAAACTCTCCACCACCGACACAGTCGGTCTACCCGTTAGTGGGTTTATACTTTTGTGCACCTTTGGTAAACAGTAGAATCTGGGGAGAAGAAAATCATACTCCTTTTAATCGATTAGGCCATTATCCTTAGCGGTCTACAGAATACCCTTCAGTTCTTGGATAAAGGACTCTATGGGGTTATATATAAATTTACCATAACTCTCTCTATCGTTTAGAATGTCAAGACACATTTTCTTGTAACCCTCAATATCCATCACAACCACATTCCCGCCTTTGTCTGATTTTTTAATCATCAGATCAGGAGACTTTTCCAAGGATGTCAAGCCAGCTATCTCTTGTTTAATTAGAATAAAGTTGCATGGGTGCACTAGGTTTAGATGTTCAAAATCCCTAGTGACCGGGTTACAGAAGATATCAATAGAGCCAATATCATTAACCACCGGGGGCATCTTATCACTTTTCATCTTGAGGTCCGTAAAGGGTCCCAGGCCACTCAGATTTGGATCAGCCTCGCCAATACTATACAATAGCCTTACATCCTCCAGAATGTCCTCTGGGATGCCCAGTTCAATACTCTGTTTTTTATCCTCCCTGATAAAGTGCTTCTTCCATTTTAATACGAATAAAGAGGTTAAGGTCTTTCACCCCTTCAAAAGTATTAAAGTCTGACGTTGGTACAAAGGTGAGACCCTTGCTCAAAACTGACATCTCACCAGCTGACAGCTCACGCTTAGAGAGATTAATTATCTGGGTAGGGCCAAGGGATGGGGGGTATTCCCGGGTTTCTGCCTATTTCATAAAGAATAACCCGTCTGTTCTAAAAAACGGTTACTACCCCTACCTCTACCTTTGTTCTTTCCTTTGCCTCTAGAGGCCCCACCACGTCCTTCAAAATCAGAGGCGTCAGTATCGGTGGATGTGCTATCAGGCTCGTTGGGTCTAGGGGGTCTAGAGAGAAAGAAACTGTAGGCCTTGTTGTCCCTAAACTCTTGAAGGTCCCTTACGTAAAATTTATGTTGTGTCTCTTTGAGATGGTATAGAAATTTCTCAATGGTATTTTGCAGAACGGCCTCCTTAGTGGCAAATTCACTGTCTGCAGAAAACTTTTTTGTAATATCGATTTGTTCTTTAAGAGCTAATTCAAGACCAGCCAACCTCCTACGTTCCTCGTCCAGTAATAGGGTCATCAATCTTAAGGAACAATCAGTGACCTCCTTCTCCCACCTAGACGCCAACTCAGTACTTTTATATCTATAGCCAGGTGTAAGTGAGATCCGCAAATAGCGGGGTACAATCTTGTCCTTCAAACATACCTCATTCGACTCGTCACTGGGTTCCAAAGGTAGAAATGTTAAATGACACTTCTCTGTGACTTCTAGTGCCAACTGGGTTCTAATACTTCATCATCATGCTCTATGTTGTCCTCTTCTTCCTGACCTGACATCACAGCACAGTATACATGCGACTCAGATATCTGAGTCTCATCATCACCTCCATCCCCGGGGCTTAATGTCAGTTGAGGAGGGTGGGGATCCTGCTGGGACCCTACTTTGTCCAAGCCAGGATCCAACTCACAAAGATTTTGGGCATCGTTGCAGATGTTTTCCTCCTCAAAAATCTGAGAATCTTTGGAGTGGACCTGTGATGCCAATGGGATAAAATGTTTGAAGAGCTCTGCAGACTCGATCATGTTTGGTTCCCCACAGTCAGTTTGCCGGTTTTAGGTTTGTGATGAGGGTGCAAACACGTGTAATTGGGGTGGCACCTCTGAGGAATAAAATGTGTGTGATGTAGATGTAGAGGAGAGGCTACTTGATACAGTGGTTGAAACCCACTCTATCACCTGATGTTAATGAGCCTTATTTCCAAGTTGAATTGATGTATGGCTGGAAAATATATCTAGTCTAGTAGGCTGTCCAGTAACATTAGGTAAAAGAAAGTTCAATGGCACTCACCGGTAAAGTTGTGTAAAAATCCTTTTAAAGGTAGCAAGCCGGGGTACAGAAATATAAAATTTAACTTTTAATAAATTTCCTTAAAAGGAAGCAGGAGATCCTTACTTCAAATTAAAACGTTATCATAAAATATGCCTGTCACAAACCACCGGGGGGGGTCACTCAGAAATCCCCCGCGCTGGCTACCAGTACGTCACAATCGGGGGGTAACAAGTGGGGGTCACCCCTCCTTTATACCTCCCGACCGACAGACAGAGCACGTGACGCGCTCTCTAGCGCCCCTCTTATAGTCAGGCCAATTATGGAATTGCCCGACAATAAGCAAGGAGGCCGCTATACTACTTATGCCGATTATTGAGGGGTCCCCGGTGAGAGTAGGGTATATATTCCCCCGACCTCCGCGGGCGGAATATATAATATCTTCCCGAATCTCACTGGCCTCCCCACAATAATCCTTGGCACAATTCGCTGCCACCAACCGATTTACGGTAACTATTAGCCGAACACACAGACGTGGGATTCAAGATCGAGATAACAGAACAGCTCAAGATTAATTATATACTTTAATCAGCCTAAAGCACACTAGAACTACAATATATACAATAGGGAATCTACAGAATATACATATGTCAGAGTACAGTTACAGATAAAGCATGGGTTACAAACAGGTATACAATTACATCAGTTACCTTGTGTGTCTGGCCACAGGGGGGCGCTGTAGACCAGGTTTCCAGGAACTCTCTCACAGGTCTGTCCCAACCAGGCCCCCGAGCAGAAGAACGCTGGAAAATGGCCGAAGTAGGGTTATCAACCTGGGCAGATCCAGGTCCCCTCCTACCTTAGTGACCTCACAGGGAAGCACTGCCACTCCCCCTGCATGGATCAGAATTATCCAGCAAAGGGGATTTTGGCTATAACTTTGCCTGGGAGCGTCGTAGGCAGACGCCAATGCTCTCATTGTGACAGTTATGAATTTAGCTACAGAACGAGGGGACTCATGACCTGTCTGCCAGTTCCCCATTGGCTGATATCACGCCTGGGGCATTTCCCAATGTCCTGCTCCCATAAAAAGGGGGTGCCGGCATCGTCCACATGCGGAGACACCATTTTTATGGTTGCCATATTTATCGGAAATATGGCTTGCGAGATATGAACCATTTTTTACTGGAGTCGTTCTGTCTGGCTATTTCCATAGCCTTGCTAATTAGATAGCAGCTCCTACTACAGGGTGACGGCAGGGAGTCATCCTGTGTCCATTGTTCCCACACCACCTCATCTCCATATCACAGGACATGGCCATGGATTTGTTGCTAAACCAGTTGTGTGAAGGGAAGGGGGTAGTGACACCAGGAGAGGGCTTCCTGACATGACTTGAATGTCATGATTTATCGTCATATCTCCGGATTTACCTCACACCTCCCCCCTTTTGAGGGCGCTAGGGGGCAGCACACTCCGGTGTTCCCCCGTGCGCCCGTCCGCGACCTCTCCTTGTCGGGACAGCCCGTCTGCGTTACCGTGGTCACGGCCCCTTTTGTGGCGAATGGTGAAGTTGTATTGCTGGAGCGCAAGGCTCCATCGCAACAATCGCCCATTCGTCCCAGAGACGGTGTGCAACCAGCTGAGGGGATTGTGGTCCGTCTCCACGATGAAGTGGCGCCCGTATAGCTAGGGTTGCAGACGCTGCAGGGCCCACACTATGGCCAGGCACTCCTTCTCCATCGTGGAATAGGCAACTTCCCTTGGTAACAGCTTCCTGCTCAGGTACAAGACTGGGTGCTCTTGGCTCGCAGAGTCCACCTGGCTGAGCACCGCACCGAGGCCGAAGTCACTGGCGTCGGTCTGTACTACAAACGGCCGCGTGAAGTCGGCTGCCTGTAGCACGGGCGGGCTGGACAGGGCGTCCTTTAGGGCCCGGAAGGCTGTCTCGCAGTCCATTGTCCAATCGACTGCAGAGGGCAGCTTCTTCTTGGTGAGGTCCGTCAAGGGCTTTGCCAGGCTACTATAGCATGGAACAAACCTCCTATAGTACCCAGCGGTCCCCAAGAAGGACATCACCTGCTTCTTGGTCCTGGGGGTGGGCCAGGATGCGATGGCTTCCACCTTCTCAGGCTCGGGCTTCAGGGTTCTCCCACCTACCCGGTGACCGAGGTACTGGACCTCGCTCATGGCCAGCTGACACTTTCCCGGCTTGATGGTCAAACCTGCCCGGTGGATCCGCCTGAGCACCTGTGCTAGATGCTCTAGGTGGTCCTCCCAGGTGGGACTGAAGACGGCAATGTCATCCAGGTACGCGGCCGCGTACCCTTCAAGTCCCTTGAGCAGGGTGTTGACCATCCGCTGGAAAGTGGCAGGGGCATTCCTCATCCCGAATGGCATCACCGTGGACTCGTACAGTCCAAATGGGGTAATAAAGGCAGAGCGTTCCCTGGCCTTGCGAGTCAGGGGGATCTGCCAATATCCCCGGCTCAGATCCATGATGGTCAGGTACTGAGCCCCGGCCAACTGATCGAGCAGGTCATCGATGCGTGGCATTGGGTACGCATCGGCGACCGTGACCGCATTGAGCCCCCTGTAGTCCACGCAGAACCGAGTGGTTCGGTCCTTCTTAGGGACGAGGACTACAGGCGAGGCCCAAGCGCTGTTGGATGCCTGGATCACCCCCAGCTCCAGCATCTCGTCAATCTCCTGGCGCATGTGTTGCTGCACCTCCAGGGAGACCCGATATGCTGAACGCCGGATCGGGGGATGATCCCCAGTGTCCACGTGATGGACAGCCAAGTCAGTCCTTCCGGGCTGGTTGGTAAACAACCCCCGGAAGGGGTGTAGGGTGGCCCACAGCTGGGACCGTTGGTCCTCCAAGAGCTGGTGGCCAACCTCCACATCCTCAATGGATCCGCCTGCCCTAACCTGGGCTAGCATATCCAAGAGGGTTTCCGCTTCTCCCTCCTCGGGCAGGTTGCACACGGGGAGCGCACATGCCTCCCGCTCATGATGTGCCTTCATCATGTTCACATGGAAGGGCTTCCGCCTTCCACGGGCAGGGTCCAGGGTGACCAGGTACGTCACAGGGTTGAGCTGCTGGTACACGAGGTATGGGCCTTCCCAGGCTGCCTGAAGCTTGTCCTGTGGTACGGGGACCAGTACCCACACCTCTTGACCCACTTGGTAGGTCCTCTCACAAGCGTTCTGGTCGTACCAACGCTTCTGATCAGCCTGGGCTTGAGCCATATTGTCGTGTACCAGTTGCGTCAAGGCCTGCATTTTGTCCCGGAAGCGCATGACATACTCGATAACCGACACTCCAGGGGTGGCCAAATCCCCTTCCCAAGCCTCTTTCACCAGAGCCAGGGGGCCCCGCACACGTCGCCCGTACAGGAGCTCAAACGGTGAGAATCCTGTTGAGGCCTGTGGAACCTCCCGGTAAGCAAATAACAGGTGTGGGAGATACCGCTCCCAGTCACGCCCATGGGAGTCGACCAACATCTTAAGCATCTGCTTTAAGGTGCCATTGAACCGCTCGCACAGGCCATTAGTCTGTGGATGGTACGGGCTGGCCACCAGATGTCGCACCTGGACTTGCTTACAGAGGGTCTCCATCAGCTGGGACATGAATTGGGTCCCCCGGTCGGTGAGCATTTCCTGGGGAAAACCCACTCGGGAGAAAATCTCCAGCAATGCGGTGGCCACCTTGTCAGCCCGAATGGACGACAAGGCCACTGCTTCTGGGTACCGGGTGGCATAGTCCACTACCGTCAGTATGAAGCGTTTCCCGGAGCTGCTGGGGATGGCCAGCGGGCCGACCAGATCCACAGCCACCCTCCTGAAAGGCTCATCGATGATTGGCAGAGATACTAGTGGGGCTTTGGGGTGTGGCCCCGCCTTCCCCACTCTCTGACAGGTTTCACACGAACGGCAGTAGGCAGCCACATCGGCCCCCATTTTTGGCCAGTAGAAATGCTGGTTTAACCTGGCCTTGGTCTTAGCGATCCCTAGGTGTCCGGCCATCGGAATCTCATGTGCGATCCGCAACAACTCCGTCCGGAACGGATAGGGTACCACCAACTGTCGGTCCCTGGGCCACGCCTCCGGTGAACCCTGCTGGACCGTGGCCCGGTACAGCCGTCCTTGGTCCCAGACCACTCGCTCCGGGTCCGAGTCCGAGGGAGGCTGTGCCGCCTGCTCCTTAAGAGCTTTCAGGCTGTCGTCAGCTTCTAACGCTGCCTGAAACCCCTGACTAGATGCGGCCAGAATCGACGAGACTGTCACATCTTCGGTCAGTACCCCGGGACCTGTGTCCTGGCCTCCACCTGACTCGGCTGCCACTTGGTCAGAAGGGGAAGAGCTATCGGACCTCCGGGAGGCCCCTTGGCTTCCAGCACTCCCACTGCGGGTGACAGCGGCCACAGCCGCTGCGACCGTGGGTCGTGCCTGCTCCTCCTCCGTTCCTGACCAAGTCGCCGGTTCAGGCAGACCTACCTGGCTTCCTGACACCCCGGTTGTGGGGGAACCATGCACCGAGATCTTACCTGGGAGCACTTCCGCTCCTGGACCGGCCCCAATCTCACCTGCCTGTTCCCCTCCTGCAGCAACAGAACCCCGCTGTGAAATCTCTGGGGACCCCACATTTGCTGTGGTAGCCCCCACCCCACACACTGGTCCTCCCCCTGCAGCACCCTGCTCTCTGCTTATCCCTGCAGAGGGCAACAGATCCCAGCTCACAGGCTGGTCACTTGTAGAGGCATTGTCACACCTTTCTCTGACCCCCTCCCCTGTCACAGCTGCAGCTGTGTGTGTGTCTATGGTGTCTGTGCAAGCAGAAAAATCAGAGTTCACTCCCTCCTCCCTTACATCATTCATAGATAACACATTAGCATTGTCCGGAGGCACGTCAGCACTGGCTGAAGGTTCAGCCTTTGGGGCGGGGCCAAACTGGGAGGTTATTTGCCCCAAATCTGTCCCAAGTAGCACGTTTGCAGGGATCCGATCAGTTACCCCCACCTCCCTCACCCCTCGCCCTGCGCCCCAGTCCACATAAATGTCAGCAACAGGCAGCGCCGGGTCAATGCCTCCAATCCCGGAGACAGCGAGGGTTTTTCCAGGGATCAAGTCTTGGGGGGACACCATCTCAGGCCACACCAGAGTCACCTCCGAGGCGCTGTCTCGCAGTCCTATGGTCACAGACTGGCCGACGGTGACAGGTTGGAAGCTGTCCAGGGACCTACCACCACCCCCACCCACACAATACACCTTGGGCGGCCCTTGGGACGGGGACGGAGCCGGGGCCTTGGGACGCTGAGGGCACATGGCCTTGAAGTGTCCAGGTAGGTTGCACTGGTGGCACCGTCTTGGTTCTGCCACGGGCCTGGAGAGGGGAGTTGAGGGGGACACCCCCTGCAGTCTAGGGGCAGGTGGGGCAGTCGCAGAGTTCATCTTACCCCCTCTCCAGGTGCTGCTGGTGGCTGCTCTCCTGGCTTCAGGAGCCCGATTGTTGGTGTAGTCATCTGCCAGGGCAGCTGTAGCCGTGGATCCCTTTGGCTTCTGGTCTCGGATGAACTGGCGGAGATCCTCAGGGCAGTTCCACAAGAGTTGCTCCGTGATGAACAAGTCCAGGATCTCCGGTCCGGTGGAAAGCTGCAGGCCTTGGGTCCAGTGGTCGGCAGCTCGGGCAAGTGCCCGCCGGTGGTCAGCCCAGGAGTCCTTTGGTCCCTTCTGCAGCGTCCGGAACTTCTTGCGGTAGGACTCCGGGGTGAGGTTGTACTGTTGGATCAGGGCCCGCTTGATGGTGTCGTAGCCCTGATCCGCCTCAGCAGGCAAGTCCCCAAGGATATCCAGGGCCTTACCCCTTAAACGGGGGGTCAGGTATTTGGCCCACTGGTCCTTGTTCAGATGATGCTGCAAGCAAGTCCGTTCAAAAGCAGTCAAGAAAGAGTCCAAGTCTCCATCCTTCTCCAGCACTGGGAAGTCCTCAACACGGACCTTTGGAAGTTTGGTGTCTGGAAGGTCACGGGTGGCTGATGAGGGCCGGAGCTGAGCTAGCTGCAGCTGGTAGTTACGCTCTGCCTGGCGCTCTTCACGCGCTGCTTGCCGCTCACGCTCGGCCATGAGTTCCTTGTAGCCCTCCCGGTCTCCAGCCTGGCGTAGGGCCATAGCCATTTGAAGAAGGCTATCCGAGCCTCCCAGGCTCGGTGGAATGGCACGTGGTGATCTGCGGCCCGCTGCGGAGCCTGGTGCTTCACTGTCCATTGCAGAGCGGAGGGCTGGCGTCTGGCTCGTTGAGGACCCTTGGGCGAACTGCTCCTCATCTTGTCCAGCAGTGCCCGGTTGTGCAATGTCCTCTGCAGAGCTGTTTTCTGGCGTCGAGCTCCTGGAGGACTCGTGGACAACCTCCTCATCGTCTCTGGCCTGAGCATCGGCCATTCCTTTGGCTTTGCTCCTGGTGCTCTCAGCCATTCTTGCAGACTTTTGGTCACTGACACAGAACTGACACCTGATGCCTCCACACACCTTACAGTATCTGCACTCTGACACTCTAGTGTTGAGCTAGTCTGAAGACCCCAGCAGCCACAGCTGCTGCAGGCAGTCTTTAGTGTCTGGGAGTATGGGTCTCACACTCACACACACTATTATCTCGATCCCACCGCTTGCCACCAATATGTCACAAACCACCGGGGGGGGTCACTCAGAAATCCCCCGCGCTGGCTACCAGTACGTCACAATCGGGGGGTAACAAGTGGGGGTCACCCCTCCTTTATACCTCCCGACCGACAGACAGAGCACGTGACGCGCTCTCTAGCGCCCCTCTTATAGTCAGGCCAATTATGGAATTGCCCGACAATAAGCAAGGAGGCCGCTATACTACTTATGCCGATTATTGAGGGGTCCCCGATGAGAGTAGGGTATATATTCCCCCGACCTCCGCGGGCGGAATATATAATATCTTCCCGAATCTCACTGGCCTCCCCACAATAATCCTTGGCACAATTCGCTGCCACCAACCGATTTACGGTAACTATTAGCCGAACACACAGACGTGGGATTCAAGATCGAGATAACAGAACAGCTCAAGATTAATTATATACTTTAATCAGCCTAAAGCACACTAGAACTACAATATATACAATAGGGAATCTACAGAATATACATATGTCAGAGTACAGTTACAGATAAAGCATGGGTTACAAACAGGTATACAATTACATCAGTTACCTTGTGTGTCTGGCCACAGGGGGGCGCTGTAGACCAGGTTTCCAGGAACTCTCTCACAGGTCTGTCCCAACCAGGCCCCCGAGCAGAAGAACGCTGGAAAATGGCCGAAGTAGGGTTATCAACCTGGGCAGATCCAGGTCCCCTCCTACCTTAGTGACCTCACAGGGAAGCACTGCCACTCCCCCTGCATGGATCAGAATTATCCAGCAAAGGGGATTTTGGCTATAACTTTGCCTGGGAGCGTCGTAGGCAGACGCCAATGCTCTCATTGTGACAGTTATGAATTTAGCTACAGAACGAGGGGACTCATGACCTGTCTGCCAGTTCCCCATTGGCTGATATCACGCCTGGGGCATTTCCCAATGTCCTGCTCCCATAAAAAGGGGGTGCCGGCATCGTCCACATGCGGAGACACCATTTTTATGGTTGCCATATTTATCGGAAATATGGCTTGCGAGATATGAACCATTTTTTACTGGAGTCGTTCTGTCTGGCTATTTCCATAGCCTTGCTAATTAGATAGCAGCTCCTACTACAGGGTGACGGCAGGGAGTCATCCTGTGTCCATTGTTCCCACACCACCTCATCTCCATATCACAGGACATGGCCATGGATTTGTTGCTAAACCAGTTGTGTGAAGGGAAGGGGGTAGTGACACCAGGAGAGGGCTTCCTGACATGACTTGAATGTCATGATTTATCGTCATATCTCCGGATTTACCTCACAATGCCACACAAACAAAACAGCTACCAGCAGTGAACCGGACTAACACAGTACCACAGGGTCCAGAAAACACTGACTTAGATGCTGAAATAATGGAATGTTCTCACCCAAATGCATGCAAACTCACACTGTCCTAAAATTACAAAAAGGGTGCAAAAGAAAGGGTCTTATTTAAACCATGAGGATTGATGGTTATCCTTCTCTCCCCCTTCCCCATCCCCCCTCTTTTGCTATTAATGAATTCCATCAGGGAGTCTCTGGGCTTAGGCCAATCACCATATATCTGGTATACGATGTGAATTACAGTCTATTCTGCCATTTTACATTTTCCGGCTCTAAGGCATTGGAGCTGGTGCAGCCCTGCTTGCAGGTGTTCTACTGTCATAGTGAGCGCTGCAATAAGCCTGACGTTAAATGGTTGAAGTCCTCCTTCATTGAATGAGGAGGAGTGACGCTCGGCATTATTTACTACCTCTGCGCACGCGTCAGCAACGTCACATTCTGTGACGTGTGCGTTCCAAGCGTGCGTTCCACCGTGCGACCCGGAAGTGTGAGGGAGGTGGCACGGTTGTAGCGTCAAACGCGGGCAGCTGATCAGGGATTTAAAGATGGCGGGTGCAGTTTAGCGGTGCGCAGTGGTTTGAAGGCCCACTGCTGCCGTCCGGTGAGTCCTTGTCAGAAATTTTCTTAGCGGTTTGCTTGGTAACTTGATCCTTTACAGCAAGTACCTTATATTTGTCATTTGTATGTTTTCAGCATGTTCTGTCCAGTTCTTGTGAATAAGGACCGACACCAGATGTAAACTCCCCTGACGATTACTAATGTAAGAAACGCATTGGGAGAGCAGGGACACCAGGACCTCATTTTTAAATAAGGGGACCATATGACTAGTCCAGTTAAGTACCATTGGGATGCCCAGGATGTTATGAGGATCCTTTAAATTGAAGGTGGATGGATCACATGCATTTGGGTGAGACCATTCCATTATTTCAGCATCTAAGTCAGTGGACCCTGTGGTACTGTGTTAGACCGGTTCACTGCTGCTAGCTGTTTTGTTTGCAGACTGCTTAGGTCAGCTTACTACAGCTCTGTTATCTATAAGAATTTTTTCCTGGCTAGAAAAAAACCCTTTTCACATGCTGAAGGGGAATTGTGTTGTGTGGCATATGTTATGATAACGTTTTAATTTGAAGTAAGGATCTCCTGCTTCCTTTTAAGGAAATTTATTAAAAGTTAAATTTTATATTTCTGTACCCCGGCTGTACCCCGGCTTGCTACACTGATTTTTTGATTGTGGTACAGTACCAGTGGCTATTCTTATTAAAAATCCTTTTAATCCAACATCGAAATTCAAGTGAAGGCATGGGGGATGGGGGTGTACATGGCGCGTCGGACGACGGCCGTTTCGTGTCTTGTTTAATGCTTCTATGGGTCCACACACTGTGATGTAGTTTCCTGTTCTATTTAATCATCCGGTCAACATACTGACATCACACCATTTAAAAACAGCAATTAAAAACAATATCAGGAAAGTAATCAAAGAGCCCATTATTTTTTTGTATGGAACATATTCATAGAACCCACATTCACAAAAAAAATATAATTTTTCTCATTAAGTCCCAATGGGCCCGTTCAATTATATTTCATGATATATTGTGATTCCTTTTGTAATAGGATTTTGTGGATATCTCCACCTGCTGCTGTAGGTTCGACTTTCTCTAGTCTGGCAAATGTTAACACATTACGGTCCTTGTTGTGTGCCTCCCTAATGTGTTTTATCATTCTAGTTGCGCCTACACCCGTAATTATGGAATTCCCATGCTCCCTAAAGCGGGTGAATTTTTTTTTCCAATATAATACGTCCTGCAAGGACAAAAGATAATGTATACAACCATTTTTGTTCTACAAGTGATTAAATGGCTTGTTGTATGCCATTTATCTCCTATCTTCAGGGATTTATCTGTAAGATGGAATTTGCAGAAGGAGCAGCTGACACATTTGTGATTACCTGAAGGGCCTATTGTATGTAACCATGTTTTAGGGAGGATATATCCTTTAGAAACCAGCTCCGCCTCTAGATTTTTACACCTTCTATAGGCTATAAATGTTTTTTGCTTAGCGATCTCCGCCAAATCATTATCGTTTTCTAACAAAAAACATTTTTTGTTGATTATGGTCCTAATTGTCTAATCCATGGGATCATATTTAAAATTGAAGACAAATCTGGACATTTTCTCTTTTTTCCCTGTCAGTATTAGAAGATTTTGTGGGAGGTGGACTCATTTGTGCCCGCTTCTGTGCATTGTCGATGTGTTCTAATGGATAACCCCGTTCCAAAAACCGCACTCTCAATTCCTTGGTTTGCTCATTCAATTTTTGTGAATCGTTTGTAATACTATTTAAATGTAAGAATTGTCCATACGGGATAGATTTTTTTGTGTGTGCTGGATGTGCACTTTTATAGTGCAAAAGCATATTTACCGAAGTCGGTTTTCTGAATAGTTCACGTTTTATTTTACCATCTTTTGATGTTAATTTAACATCTAAAAATTAAATGGAATTACTTCCAAATGCATGGGTAAAGAACATGTTGAATTTATTCACAGAATTTAAATAGGAAACAAAGGATTTAAACTCCTCCGAACCGTCCCAAATGATTAGGGCGTTGTCCACAAACCTGAGAAATGTTTTAATGTGCTTTAAGAACGGGTTATTCACATTGTTCATCAAATCATCTTCTACCTGCGCTAAGAAAATATTAGCTAGGGAACAAGCCACCGGGGTACCCATGGCCACCCCACTATTCTGAAGGTACCATTTGTGGCCAAATTTAAATGCATTGTGTTTTAATTCAAACGAGAGGGCATCATGTACAAAGCTGATTAGGGTCTCACTTTCCCCTATCTTTTTTAGCGTGTTCACTACCACCTCTACTACTCTCTATGTCCAAAGAAGCCCAGTGGAATCCCGTCTGCCAATCAAAACCGTCCAAATTTTTAACTAGGCCTCCTCTGTCTTGTACATAGGATGATATGTTTTTTAGGAGTGGATGTAACATCCAATCTAAATACTGCAAAAGTGGCTCCATTAAAGAGCCCACTCCCGAAACTATTGGTCGACCGGGTGGTTGCACCAATGTTTTGTGTACTTTGGGGACGAAATACCAGTGTGGCTTTTTTGGACACTGTGGCAGTAGTTTCTCTGCTCTATTTTGTGTTAGTGCTCCTATTGTTACTTGCTTGTTTAGCAAGCTACGTAATTTTTCCCTGAACGTATAGGTCGGGTCACTTTTTAAAGGTTGATATACCTCTATGTTGTCTATGTGCCTCACTGATATAATATTGTGTGCTCATTAACGCCGTACCGCCTCCTTTGTCTGCTCTTCTGATTGTAACATCATTTAATGATTTTATCCTACGTAATGCTTGTTTTTCCTGTCTGGATAAATTATCTGGCAGAGAAGGGTAGTGTAAAGCTTTGATTTCTTTGAGCACAGCCTCCTGAAATAGATCCACGTTGTTCCCCGGTGTGGTTGGGGGAAAAAAGGAAGATTTTACTTTCCCTGTAAATTTAGTTTCTTTATTATCCACTGGTATGGAGCTAACTGGATCACCTTCAGTGAGACGAAAAAGCTGCAAAGCATCATCCCTTACACCTCCTAACCCTGATTCGCTGTGATAAAAGCCCAATGGGCCGATAGTAACAGGTTTTTCTTCTTTCATACAGTCATATGATAGTTTGGGCACCCCTATTAATGTTATCCTTTTTTCTTTATACCAATTTGGGTTTTTGCAACAGCTATTTCAGTTTCATATATCTAATAAATGATGGACTCAGTAATATTTCTGAGTTGAAATGAGGTTTATTGTACTAACAGAAAATATGCAATCTGCATTTAAACTAAAATTTGACAGGTGCATAAGTATGGGCACCTCAACATAAAAGTGATATTAATATTTGTAGATCCTCCTTTTGCAAAAATCACAGCCTCTAGTCACTTTCTGTAGCTTTTAATTAGTTCCTGGATCCTGGATGAAGGTATTTTTGACCATTCCTGTTTACAAAACAATTCCAGTTCAGTTAAGTTTGATGTGGGGAGATAAGGTATGCACACCAGTGACTATGTAAGGGGAATACATGAAATAGCAGAAACTGCTGTGTGAATACTGACTTGAAAAATCCAATAGCTATATGTAAGCGTGAATATGTGAAAAATGGAATCTGCATTACTGCCATTAACATATGAATCAAGAGAAATTTAGCTACTGAATTGATCAATGCAATAGAGCCCCAACACTACGCCAAAGTATTTCTCTACGTTGGGGTCCCTAGCTTGTGTGTGTCCTCTCATGCAGTTAAAAAAACCTACCGTGTATGGGAAGCTGAGACCCAGGCTATTTATGCGTATGATATGGATTGGCAATAGGTGTGGTTGGGGAGGGTTCACAAACGAAAAAATACTAACAAATAGGAATAACGTTTGGAACACCATTCTAAGTCCGAACTGGGTGCAAAAACCTAAAAAACATCACTATGGGGAGATAAGGTATGCACACCAGTGACTATGTAAGGGGAATACATGAAATAGCAGAAACTGCTGTGTGAATACTGACTTGAAAAATCCAATAGCTATATGTAAGCGTGAATATGTGAAAAATGGAATCTGCATTACTGCCATGAACATATGAATCAAGAGAAATTTAGCTACTGAATTGATCAATGCAATAGAGCCCCAACACTACGCCAAAGTATTTAGTAAATACAGTTAAGTTTGATGGTCACCGAGCATGGACAGCACGCTTCAAATCATCCCACAGATGTTCAATGATATTCAGGTCTGGGGACTGGGATGGCCATTCCAGAACATTGTAATTGTTCCTCTGCTTGAATGCCTGAGTAGATTTGGAGCGGTGTTTTGGATCATTGTCTTGCTGAAATATCCATCCCCTGCGTAACTTCAACTTCGTCACTGATTCTTGCACATTATTGTCAAGAATCTGCTGATACTGAGTTGAATCCATGCGACCATCAACTTTAACAAGATTCCCAGTGCCGGCATTGGCCACACAGCCCCAAAGCATGATGGAACCTCCACCAAATTTTACTGTGGGTAGCAAGTGGTTTTCTTGGCCTGCCACTTCTGGGCTTAACAAGAACTGTACCTGTGTGTTTCCATTTCCTTACTATGTTCCTCACAGTGGAAACTGACAGTTTAAATTTCTGAGACAACTTTTTGTATCCTTCCCCTGAACAACTATGTTGAATAATCTTTGTTTTCAGATCATTTCAGAGTTGTTTTGAGGAGCCCATGATGCCACTTTTCATAGGAGATTCAAATAGGAGAAGCACTTGCAAGTGGCCACCTTAAATACCTTTTCTCATGATTGGATTCACCTGCCTATGAAGTTCAAAGCTCAATGAGGTTACAAAACCAATTTAGTGCTTTAGTAAGTCAGTAAAAAGTAGTTATGAATGTTCAAAACAAGAAATTGATAAGGGTGCCCATACTTATGCACCGGTCAAATTTAGTTTAAATGCAGATTGTACATTTTCTGTTAGTACAATAAACCTCATTTCAATCCAGAAATATTACTGAGTCCATCAGTTATTAGATATATGAAACTGAAATAGCTGTTGCAAAAACCCAAATTGTTATAAAGAAAAAAGGTTAACATTAATAGGGGTGCCCAAACTTTATCATGACTGTAGATGTATCTGTTTGCATTACTTTATATTTATTGGAAAAAAACGTTTTCAGATGTAGCTTACGACAGGATTTAAATAAGTCGTCCGAGGCGCCATGTACACCCCCCTCCCTATGCCTTCACTTGTATTTTGATGTTGAATTAAAAGGATTTTGACACAACTTTACCGGTGTGTGTCATTGAACTTTCTTTTACCCTGTGCAGCAAGTGTTTTTTCTTTGCAATGAGCACCCCGTTTTTTTCCTGTCTGCCAATACCAGTAAACAATTTGGATTTGATGGACTTTAACCGTGCATGGAATTTATAAGCCATTTGGTGGGTTAATAACTGCTGAGTATAGACATTGCCCAGTTTTTTCCTTCTCCTATATTTTGTTGTCCAGTAACATAACTTGTTCTCATTTGTTCTTGCACAGGCTGAGCTGGTGTTTGCTCAGTAGACCTTTGACTAGCTGAACTTCCCACACGTACACCTCCAATACCCCACCTAGTCCCCTTTCTACGACATCCTTGTCCTGATTTACCAATCATGGTTAACGTACCCATTTGCAATTTTTCAGCAGGCACCACTACAATAAATCTAAATTTATTTTAGTGCGTAATTTACAGCAGACCCAGAAAAGTGGCCATAAACACTTTTTAGATACTGCACTAAAAACTTTATTAGGACCGCCAATAATATGTGGTAGTACTGTTTTTTTTTTTTTCATTTTTTAAAGGTACTTTAAATTGGCAAAATGCAGTGTGTAGAAACTGCACTAAAACATTTTTATAGTCCAATAATATGTGGCTACAGTGGCTAAAACCACAGCGGTCTTTTGAATTTTTCTAAAGGCAATTTCAATTTCCAACATGCAGTGTGTACAGACTGCACTAACAGTACTTATTAATGTGCTGGCCTTAGCCTGTGTAATTTGGAGCAGGCACCAAGATGTATTTAGATGCCTCACTGCCTGGCAACTGTTTTTCACGTACTACAGGTACCTGCAGTCCTTATTTCTATGACTTCATGTGCCTATTTATGGCACGACACCTCTCCCTACAGTGCCCATCCCTAGTCTAAATTATCACTGGCCTATGTAGCTAAACTACATTAAACTCCTAATCTCACTCTCTAGCAGCAGCAACACCTTCCCTATTACACAACATTAACGAAATAACGCTGAGGCAAAAATGGCTGCCACTTATAACCACACTGAATTGTGACTTAGCAAGCCAATCACAGATACCCTTCTGTCTCCATCTTGAGAATGTTTCCTCTGCCGTGATTGGCTGTAGGATAATCCACAAATACATTTTTGAATTAAAAAAAAGGTGCTGCGTGCCAAAAGTTTTCTTCTGGTGCAGAAACCCCTCTTTCACTGATTTTACACATCCCAATATCAAGCAGCACCACAATCTTATACAAAACCAGAAAATGGTAATAAAAAAGCATTTATGGAAATGTGGCCAGCGTTTGGGGGCAGCAACGAACATTACTGAGTTTTGGCCGAGAGGATCATGTTTACCATGCCCAAACAAACAATATCAGGCTTGTACTGAACATGAGATTGGCGAGCCTTTATCGAGCAGGTTCGCTCATCTGCAATTATGAGATGATGAGTATGGCTTAAATTGTCAATTCATCATTTAGTAGATAATCTACAAAAGTCATCAGTCACACGTTTTGTGGCAGAACAGAGAGACAAAGGGAGGAACCTCGTAGATCTGGGGAGTGTTGATATGGAAATTTACCCTGGTCACAGATTGATTGTTCAACCAAAAGTTTATTGAGAATTCGAAGAGACTCTTGTTCAGTGGGACTGTCCAATCTCTGCTCCCTGTGGCTTTTGGTGTGTAATGTTTTGAGGAGGAGCTTCTGTGAACAAAGATATACATTTTTCACTGCAACAAAAGAATCAGCATTTTGGGTGAGAAGCTAATTTCCCTAGATAAGACCTCATATTATGCTGACGTTAATTGATAAGGCAAATTCACTACCTCCAATGTAGTCTTATTTTTTGTAGTTTTACAGTTTGAAATGGTTTTTCTTTGTGGGGTGTTCTGTCGGCTTTTGCCACATGTAATGATGACTCTTAACTCAGTACTGATCCCAAAGAAAAGATTTCATCATTTGTCTCCTCACTAGAGATGGATGAAAATAATGATGTAGAATGGGAGAGTGATCATGAGTTCGTATAGGCAGGTGCTCTAGACCTGCCAGTGTATGGTCTCTACTTATACACATTGTACATACACATTGTACATAATCAAGATCTCATTTGAATTTCTTAAATTTAATTTCTTTCACCTCCATTTACCACTTTTGCACCAAATTGTTGGTTTCCTCCCTCAAATTTGTTAC
Source organism: Anomaloglossus baeobatrachus (assembly GCF_048569485.1). Classification (NCBI taxonomy): domain Eukaryota; kingdom Metazoa; phylum Chordata; class Amphibia; order Anura; family Aromobatidae; genus Anomaloglossus; species Anomaloglossus baeobatrachus. The sequence continues at coordinate 105,600,319 of NC_134356.1, read as the reverse complement.
GAACCTCAATGGACAATTCTTGAGAGATAGAAACTTACAAGTCATCTAGTTCTTTCTCCATCAAGGAGAGAGATGTACTATTCATTCTAGAGAGGCATTTTAGAAAGCCACAGGAGCAGGAATTGGACGGTGTCTCCCATTCAGATTTAATTGTCTTGTTCTCTATAGGGAATAAGGTAAACACTTGCACCTATAATTCACGGGGAATTAATCCCTTTTCCAAATATCTAACGAGGAATGCCCTATTTCCACAGTATATCTTTCTATCTATTTATTTTCTCTTTTGTGGTATGCTCTCCAATATCCATATCAATACTGTCACTGTCCTTAAAGGCATTGGTTATCTGAAGGAGCCACGTCTGGTCCTTAAATCCATACTCACAATGTGGATAACACAGAATTAATATGTACATTTGACCCATAGAAAGGAATTATAGGCCCATCCTAGAAAGTGTCAAAGCTTGTACACTAAGAGAGTGGTGCTAGATAAAAAATGCACACACCAAAAATACAGGGTCAGCGCATCTCATCATTAAACATTATAAAAAGGAGAAAAAGTAGAGGAAACCATTGTGAAATTAAATTATTTTATTAGAAATAAGTTATAGATAATAATCAGTAAATTAGTCAGACATGAAATGACAAGTGAAATTGCACCTGTGACAAAAGTCAAAGCATAATCAATAGTCCGGTAATATCACAATGAATGGAAAGCATCACCGATGGCTCTAAATAAAGTGCCTGACCGTGCAAAAATGTGGCAATAAATTTGCCAGTGATGCTTACTAGAACATATTAAATTTCCCAGTATTATCCCAGTAGGTGGAGAACATCACCAATGGCTCTAATAAAGTGCCAAAGTACAAAATTCGGCAATAAATTGACCAGTACTGCTTACTCACTAGCATATGACAGTAACAGGTGCATGATATAACACTCTGTTCCGATGCACATTTCGCAGGGAGACCCCACTTCTTAGAGGGGAGTGGATATTATGCCAGACTGACAGGACCTGTATGCTGCTGTCTTCAGTGACTGCTTCCTGGGTGAGTGCTGATGCGGAGGTGGAGGTGACGCGTCCCTCCTATGACCCCTCTGCGCCTGCGCTCCCTGATGTGTGGTCACTTGACAACACATACACGTCCCCCAGCTAAATGTCTCTCCACCCAATCACATTCTGATTGCCATGTGATCAGTCATGTGATCGGCTGGCAGGTCCTTAAAATGTCCTTTCAGCCGGCATAGTATCCACTCTCCCCCAAGAAACAGAGTCTCTCAGCAAAACATGCGTCGGGACAGGGGGATCTATCCTGCACCTGTGAATGTCATATACTAGTGGATAAGCATTACTGGCCAATTTACTGCCGAATGTTCATTCCCCCCTTCCCGATAGTGGTGTTCAGTTTATCCAGCCAGAACACCCGATAGCCATTTATTCTGCCCTGGTGCTAGAAAAAAAAATGGGTAGCGACATAATTCAGGGTTTTACATATTTAGTGTGATTCATCTGGGCTAAGTTCATGGTAGACACATGTTTCTAAATCTGCTTTCTCAGTTCCTGGGAGGTTTCATCAACATATCTTCAGAGGATGGCATATATGACACACATGGATTTACAATTACTGTAAAATTTTAATCTGTTTTGTTTATTGTCATTCGGGTTAGTGAAAACATTGTAGGTGGGTTGCATCTATTGGCATATATTATAATTGCCGCATGAGAATGACCTCTTCAGGTGGACACCCTGTCCAATTTGTGTGGTCGGCCTGGAGAAGTGGCTCCTAACCAAATGGTCATTTAAATTAGGAGCTCTTTAAGCAGTGGACGCTCCCCTAGCAAAGGACTGATTTTCGAATCAGCGTGTAGAGCTTACTAGCGGTCTGTGAGAATTTTCCTCACCTGTTTCCACTGACTATTGTAATCCATTGTGATACATAGCACAGTGTCCTCCACATTAGTCAAGTTGTTATGCGACCAGTTGCCATCAATATCACATTTATTTTTGGTGAACAATTGGAGGAACAAAGTGGTAAGTTAAAGGTTTCAAGACCAGGGTGAAGATAAGAAATGATCATTTGTCTACACGTTTCACAGCCAGAAGCTTCTTCTTTGGGACAAATCACATTACAGTATACAGGACACACATGATTGATTGTCTTTATATATATACTCTATAAAGGCGCTCAGGTACGGACATCACTTAGATTCACTCTATTGTTGCAAAAGTGTAAAATCATCAAAACAATAGAATCAAATTAAAAACATAATTAAGGGTTCATAATATAAATATACAGGAAAAATATCGACATAAAAAATGATCGAACTACATAATAAAATAAACTTAAGATAGTGGGGCTGTACATGTAATATATGGATATAGAGGAGATCCAATGTAACCACCTTAGGCTATGTGAGTACACTGCGGATTTGTTTCTCCAGCGAAAAATGCACCTACCTGTGGAAAAACCGCACCAAAAATGCATGCATTTATACTGTGATTTGATGTGTATTTACCGCGTTTTTGCCTGTGGTTTTGACCCTGCGGTTTTTTAACATTGAACATAGGTGAAAACGTAGAAAACCGTAGAAAAGAAGTGACATGCTACTTCTTTTTGCTGCAAAAATTCTGCAGCAAAACCTATAAGAAAAAAGAACGCAGTGTGCGCACAGGATTTGGGATTTATCATAGATTTTGCTGGGGAAGGACTGCATGAAGCTTATGAACAAAAACTGCACTAATTCTACAGCAAAAATGGCGGAAAATCCGCGGCAAAAAACCGCAGTGTTTGCACAGGCCTTACCCTTCATGTTATCTTAAGTTAATGTTATGATGTTATTTTGTTAGTTTAACTAATATGTCATGATAATATATAATGATTTATTGTCGGTATAATTGGCACACAAAACTTATGGGAAATAAAGCACAGCTTGACCATAAATACACTGGAAATCCAGAATTTAAAAGGACGACAACAAAACACTGCTGTATGCAAAAAGTGAACAAGTTAAATAAGTGCAGAATATTAAAACACCATTAAAAAAATGGAAAGGACTCAAAGAAAGAGAAGGAGTCCCCCATATAACAAGGCTACATACACACCAATACCTCAATAACAAAGAGTAGGCAATACAGGCTATCAACCATATACAGCCAAAAAGTGCAAATACATAGTAATATATGTTACAATCATGTTAGAAAGGTACAGAACAAGGAAAGCCTGCAATACAATACCATGGTCTGAATTGTAAAAGAGGTAATGTGGATGCACCTGCCCGTCCCACGCGTTACACCACCAAATGTGGCTTCATACCTGAAGCAAGTGTTCTGTTGTCGTCCATTTAAATTCTAGATTTCAATGTATTTATGGTCAAGCTGTGCCGTATTTCCCATAAATACATTTTGTGTGCCATAATATATTTGACACTATAGCTCCAATAAAAATTGTATGATTTAAAAAAATATATATGTACATATATACATATAAAATACATACTGTTCATACAGAGAGAGAGGGGAGCCAGCACGATCTGAAAATGGCATGCATCATATAAAAGGTGCAAATTCACAGATTTATTCCAACTGTACTGTAATATAAGTGAGATTTTTAGCAAATAATTGATCAGTTCTTTGAGCCACCCCTGCCAACGTCACGGCAAATTTCAATAGGGGGGTCTTACTCTATATTCTGTATTTCATGTGCCATGCGGCCTCCTAGATAAAGTTAAAAGCAGAACCATAATGGAGCACACATACCTGTAACCTGTATATATAACCGCTTCTATACTGTACATACAGAATATATATAAGTATATATATATATATATATATATATATATATACATACACACACACAACACACACACACAAACGTGTTCAAAATTGTTGGTACCCCTCGTTTAATGAAAGAAAAACCCACAATGGTCACAGAAATAACTTTAATCTGACAAAAGTAATAATAAAAAAACTATGAAGATGAACAAATGAAAGTCAGACATTGCTTTTCTGCTTCCACAGAATTAAAAAAAAAATAAAACTCATGAAAATAGGCCTGGACAGAAATTTATGGTACCTTAACTTATGATTTGGTTGCACAATCTTTTAAGGCAATCACTGCAATGAAACAATTCCTGTATCCGTCAATGAGACTTCTGCTCCTCTCGACAGGTATTTTGACCACTCGTCTCGTGTTTGAAGGTTTGCCTTTTGATTGCGTGTGTATGTATAGTGGGACTGGTTTAGTAATGTGTAGCAAATGGAAACCAGTTGTACAATTGTGAATGTGCATGATAGAGGAGTTAAATTGCTCAAATTTAAACCAAATAAGTCTGTGAATTGAAATAAGGGTGTACTGTATGTAAAACAAACTTAATTTATTATTGTATGAAAGAATAAGCAATAAATCAGTGAGAGATGATGTCAAAATAAAAGGGAAATAAGAGAAAAGGAAAAGGACAGAAAAGAGAGAAAAAACACTGGTAAGAGGAGCAGTGCTCTAAAGAAATATTTGATCAAAAGAACGTGATCATAGAAAAGAAGGCATGTAAGTCAGAATGGGGAGAGGAGAAAGACTAAGGGTGCGTGCCCACAAGAAATTGCAACGCACTGAACCTTGATCATGCGTACGAGCAGCTGCCTTCTCCTGCAGAGGAGACTCGCAGACCCGCAGGTCAGGACTCACTGCGTCCAGGAGTGAGTCCTGATCGTGGGCACATACCCTAATAATTTAATTAAATTAAGAACCACAGATCCATATTGTTTAAAAGTTTCAATAAACAGCCCTGGTCCCTGATTGACAGAACAAACCTATAAATGATTAACCGTCCTTCATAATTTAGTAATATCCGAATGGACAACAAAATTAATAATGTTTTATTTATTAGAAAAATATATCGAAAGATCACACAGTACAGTTTACGTGTTTTAAAAACATTCAAGAAAAAAGTTCAAAAAAATGGAAATTCACAGGGCAGTGCGACAGGAAACCGCAATTGGCCAATTATCTAACAATATACAGTACAATAGATGGTATGTAAATACAATAACTCAGGTTAAGACGAGTCAGCACCATATAGATCACTCATTACCATTGCGTATATTTGCTAGTGCAATATTCAGATGCAGACCAAACAAACCTATATCCCATAAGGTGCTTATCTCTAGTGCATAGACTTATAATTAAAATCTCCCAGAACATTATACAGTTGCATGAAGTTATACATCTAAACACAATAAATAATGCACATCCATTAACAACTGTAACGCTCAAACCAGTTAGGGCAAGCACCAATAGGTAAAAGGTATTGACGTATCCAAGAAGCACAAAAATTATATATATATGTAATCAGGCAGACACTAGTAAATAGCATCAGTATATATAAATATATCATTAGTGATAACCAGGCTCTAAGGTAACACAGTGCCCTTTAAGAAAATTGTGTCCAATAGCCATGTCTGACCCAGCCAAAGGGATATCTTTTCATCAAGGGACTAACAACCTGCTGTGGCCATGTTGGTATCCAAATAAAGAAATAAAGTTTGGAACACCATTCTAAGTCTGAACTGGGTGCAAAAACCTAAAAAACCCTTCACTATATGGAGAGAAGGTATGCACACCAGTGACTATGCAAGGGGAATACATGTAATAGCTGTAACTGCTGTGTGAATACAGGCCTGAAAAATACAATAGCTACATGGAAACATGAAAAAATGACAATGGAATCTGCATAACTGCCATGAAATATGAATAAAGAGAAATTTAGCTATTGAATAGATCAATGCAACAGCCTACAACAAAATAGTTAAACCCCTTTATAGGTGATTCTTTTCTATGTCCTCTTATATACAATTTATAACTATTAGGATATGTCAGTTGGTAATATGACACCTAGTTACTTCATGTTGTTTCTTATACATTATATGTTTTAGATCATAAGTCGCACATATTCATACTTATGGACCTATTCAGTGCCTGGTGTTCATTTCGCCTACAATCCTATTTCTTAGAAAGACGTGAGAGGTGTAATTTTCCTTTTCTACCTTTGTTGGTCAGGTGACCTTTATCATTTATGTATGTATCTCCACTACACATTAATTCTATTACCTCTTGTTACATGCACTGTTCCATATTAAATGCAGAACATATGTGTCATTTGTCATACAGCTTTCAAACAGAGTTGATAAGAGGACAACTATCATTCTATCATCCATATGAGGGTATTAAGGTACTTATACCTACCCCTGAGGACGATATTTCTTTCCTTCCCCCAATGATTCACATGATTGCGTCATACCTTATATGCCATTCTCTTATCCTATTCCTCTTTGACCTTAGGCTCTGTAAGAGTGACGAAAATAAGATATATGCGATTGACCATTCCATGCAATACGCACTTTACTACAACCCCTTGAGGTTTGTTTCTATTTGTAATGCCTCCTAGTAACTTCCATATGTTTTTTCTTCCATGTTTTCTTCCCTTTTCCTCACTTCAGTATGATGTACGAATACCTTTAAATATAGCAATGTATCAATTTTCATGGAGATTGTGCCCTCTTGTGAGAAATCCTTATTGCAATCCCTGTTTTTCCTCCACTATTGAGTGGTTTATTTCTGCTGATTTTTTCATTTTTATGTAACAACAGTTTCTATTGTAACTGAATATCTACTGTATTTATTTTTTGTAATTCTTTGTTTTTATGTTGTTTCACATCCTACAGTCCTTGAAAAAGACCAAAACGTTTTAGTCGAAACGTGTTTTAAGATGTGTTGCTTGTGCTTCAAATAAAGTGTCACTAGAGCATATTCGTCGTGCTCGTAAAAATTGCCCCGTTGGAACTGCTCTGATCGACTGCATGGTATGAGAAGATCTTGCACTCAAAAGCGAATTGACCACTGTCTTTTTACGAAAAATATCTGTTTTAAGGCTCCCATTGTACTCTCTCTAGATTTTAACATCTAGGTAGTCTATATTCTCTTTACTATATATGTATGTAAGTGGGATGTTATCGTTCTTGTTGAGTGCATCCATGAACAGCTTCAACTGGCGGACCTCCCCCTCCCAAATCATAAAAATGTCGTCTATGTAGCGCAGCAACATGTGGACTGCACCTGACGTTATTGCTAAATAATGTATGGACTGCTCCAACCAACTGAAAAAGAGGTTAGCAAATGAGAGCGCACAGGACACCCTCATCACGGTCCCCCTCTCCTTGAGGTAGTAGTGCTCCTTAAACAGAAAATAATTGTGCGTTAAAACAAACCTAAGTAGCTATAAGAGGAGGTCCACCAGTTGGTTATCCATGTCCATCATCCATGTCCGTCATTCTTAAATATAGATCTACCGCTAATATACCGTCCTCATGGGATATCAAGGTATACAGAGACTGTACGTCAGCTGTCACCATCCTCATATCCTCATCCAGATGGACATCCAGAATCCTTTTAAGGAATTCAGTAGAGTCCCAGATATATGATGGTAATTTGCTGACTAGAGGTTTGAGGTAATAATCCAAGAATTGACAGACAGGCTCACATAGACTGTTGTTACCCAACACAATGGGTCTCCCAGGAGGTCACACAGGGTCCTTATGAATCTTTGGTAGGAAATATATTGTTGGAATCACTGGACATTCAGAAAAAAGACCCTCAAAAATAGGCTTAGGAATAATATTTTTATTGTAGGTCTGTTGCAAGATGCGTCTGTATAATGAGTGGAAGAGCCCAGAAACAATGAATTTAAATGATGTTTAACCTAATAAAGAGATGAGGGATGGTAATTGACCAATTAAACCCACCAGAATCGCATGATGAAGCATTAACAACGTAATTTGGGTATGAAAGCAGATCTCAAAAAACGGAAGTCACACGGACAACACACGTACGTATTTAATGCCAAAACGGACGGTACACACATACACACGGCGAGCATACGCCATCACACGGATGTCATACGTACCGGAGAAACGCCTATAAAAAACGGAACACGGACCCGAAAAACGAAACGGGAGACATGTACGTGTTTTATGCGGAAGTGTGTGTTAGGCCTTATAGATTTTATTCTTGGTATCATTACATAGTTTCAATTAAGTATTTTTATAGAAATATTAATGAACTAAAAAACAAAAAAATAAAACCGTTTTGCAACACGGTGACAATGTCTGGTCTTCTGCTGTTCTGGTAATTTATGAGGATCAATACAAGCAAGAAGGACAACAGTCAAAAAATATTGAAACATACACAAATGCTAAACCACAAAACTTCAATTTATTATGCGGCACACTCATTATTAGATTTGCTGTTGCCAGCTCACAGCCGCTGGCCCATTGAAATAAGCGCAATACCGCTCACGGTTCTCCAAGGCATCATGACGGCTACAACTGGAGGGGGGCTTGGATTCAAGGCCGCAGGCTGGGGATCATGCTGCCGTCATGCTCCTGGAACAATTTGCCCATTAATACTTTCATCGGTGTCCACATAGCCTGGCGGAATGTAGTCCTGTGCATCCCTTTTTTTGCAAAAAATTATGTCGTACACAACAGGCAAGGACAATCCTATCTATTGATTCTAGTTTTAAACTAATGGGTGTTGAGAAAACCCGAAAACGACTACACATTATGCCAAAGGCATTTTCAACCACCCGCCGTGCCCTTGACAGTCTGTAGTTGTAGATTCGTCGAGCAGGTGACAAAACAGTTTGTGGTTAGGGTCTCAGGAGATGTGTTTGAAGGGGGAAAGCCCATCAGCAACAAAAACAAAGTTCATGTTGCCACAATTGGCAGAGTTGGGAGGCAAGGGCAACTTAGACCTTGCCAGCCGTTGACCAAATAGGGTGTGTTCTAGGACCCCCCCATTAGAGACCCGGCCATTCATCCCAACATCCACAGTAACAAACTCATAGTTGGAGTTTACAAGGGCCATGAGGATAATACTAAAATAACCCTTGTAATTATAAAAATATGAGGCACTGTTGGGTTATTTGAACGTGCTTGCCATACAAGGCACCTCCACAGTTGGGAAACTACCAATGCATGGCAAAGAACTCAGCTATTTCTGCCCACTCCGCTGCAGATTTTGGAAAAAGCATAAAAGTCCCTAAGGGAGTGTATATTGGCCTGACAGGTCTCAGGGATCAACATGCTCAGGATGGAACGGGACATGGCTGCAGAGTACTGGAGATCTGTCAGGGACCGTCCAGTGGCCAGGAACCTCAGGGTCACACCCAAACGCTCATCCACAGGGACGGCTGCACGCATGTCAGTTTCCTGCCTGATAATGTACAGAGGGACACGGTCAAGCAGTAACCTGAAGGACGCCTTGGACATTCTAAGATAATTGTGGAAGTCCTTTGGATTCCTCTCTTCAAGTTCCCAGACAAGTTGCATATGTGTGTAATTTTGCCGCCTCAACAGCCACTCTCGAGACTAAATGCGACGTCATCGTTGATTGCGACGGCAACGCCCTTACTCCTCCGCCAACGCCATGGCAGCAGCAGCAAGCAAGCAAGCAAAACAGAAGCCACAATTGCCTGCTCTGGATTAGAAAGCATGATGACACTCCAATAGAATAGACACGTATGAGAGGTGTTGCACACACATTGAACTAATTTGTATAAGTACACATGTATACTGACATGAAACTACAGTATTAGAAAAAATACTTAGCAATGCGGTCACCATGTGCTCACAGGGGTCTTCACATGTGAACAATACCAGATAGGGCTCAGTGGTTAGTGATTCTACAAGTATGGAAAAAATCTAGGTAGTAAATGAGTTTAAATGTTACATAGAAACCTATTCAAGAGATGCTATCAAGCAAGTACATACTATAAAGGTGAAAATAAAATGTTACACGACACAGCAGAGCTCTGTAACGGAACGCTCACACGACCGCGAAAAGCCACAAAGGACGACAATGCCCATTTGTGTCTGCCTTTTCAACCCTGACTGGTTAATCCTAACGCAGTTGTGACCACCAATCAGAGCAGAGGAGGCGTGAATCATTATTGGTAAACACATGCACGCGTCGTTGATGACAGATGCAGTAACGATGTAGTTCGTCGTTCCCGGGGTGTCACACGTAGCGATGTGAGCTGCTTCAGGAACGACCAACAACCTGTGTTCACAGCGAGCAACGATATTTGGGAAATAAATTTTGCGATCATTAGCGGTCGCTTGTAGGTGACACATGCAACGACGTCGCGAACGTCGCCGGATGTGCATCATGAATTCCGTGACCCCAACGATATCTCGTCAGCGATGTTGTTGCGTGTAAAGCGGCCTTTAGTGTTTGTGCTTTAAAAGGTTTTTTTTTGTATTTTGAGCAATTATTTTTTCCCCTTTTAGATTTCTGGTGACTGGCCTCTATTTCAGCTCTACAGCTTGAATTTTTCATAGCAAACTTAACAATATCAGGCATCTTCAGTGTTACCTGTCAATATATCTGGCTCATATTTCAGCCTCAAGTCATGCCAGAGCCAAACACTGAGGACTTGCTCTGAATAGCCCAGAGAATGGCTTTCAATTGCAATATTCCAAACTGCATTGGGGCAGTAGACTGAATACACATCTGGGTTAAGAAGCCACTGAACTTAAAGTCCCAATACATCGACTACAAACTATTTTTCAGTAGTGCTGTTAGCCTTGACTGACCGTAACTACCACTTTGTAGTTGTAGCTTTTGGGGCCTATGAAAAAACTGGAAACTCCCAAATTTTCAATTCTTAATGGGTCGGCGACTTCAAAACAATGCCCTTAGTGTGCCCCGCTCCAGAATTTACCTGGCTCAAGTGCTGTACCAGTGCCATTTGTTATGGTTGGGGATGAGACCTTTCAGCTCATTCGCCATGTGATGACTCCTTATTAGAGTTGAGTCCTATGTGAGTTGGGGTGTAGGACCTTTAACCTCTAATGTAATACTAAAGTCCCCTGATGAGTCTGAAGTGATGAAACGCGTCGGGACGAGGGCCAGGAACATTGTAGGGGCATAAGAGAGGACTAGATGTGGTATGTTCTTGTAAGAGCAGAAGCCTTGGGGTGTCAGGTGTTATGAAGATTTCCTAGGGTCAATTGTAGGGCCAGCTGTTGCTGTGTGGACCCATATAGAGGAAGTCCTGTGTACCCCAAGCTGCAAGAATGGGTGAGATCATTCCTAACTCATTCTACTAAATTTGAATTGGTGAATTCCTCTTTGAGGATCACCGTGCACTATTTGTTTGTTATATTGAGTTGTTTTTGATGATTTTTTAGATACTCATATATTGGACCACTGTCCTTATTGGAGTGATAATCATCTTACTCAGTTTTGTTGTGTATTTTGTGTTTTTTTGCTTGTTTTGTTGTGTCATAGGTTCTCTGGAAATGTGAGTGTTGTATTTAATGACAACAATCCAGAGAACTTTGGGTTATTACATATTTTAATCTAAATTTTAATGGAATAGATTAAAAGTTATATTTTAGCCTCTGAATGCTGATTTCTCTAATTTGAAGTGGCCGATTCTCCTATATCAGGAGCTGCTGTTTGACTTATTAGAGTTGAGCGCGGTTCGCGGTTCTCCAGTTCGCGGCTCGAGTGATTTTGGGGGCTGTTCTAAATCGAACTAGAACTCGAGCTTTTTTGCTAAAGCTCGATAGTTCTAGATACGTTAGAGAACGGTTCTAGCAGCAAAAAAACCAGCCAATTCCTAGCTGGCTTTCCCCTGTAATAGTGTAAGTCACTCTGTGACTCACACTATTATGACATCTCAGTGTATAGTGTGCGGGAACAGCGCATTCAGATCACTGCTGTATGTATAATGGCGATCGCCATTTTTTTTTTTTCCTTGTCTTCCTTCCCTAAGCGCGCGCGTGTAGTGGGGCGGGCCAGCATGTCAGCCAATCCCAGACACACACACAGCTAAGTGGACTTTTAGCCAGAGAAGCAACGGCATGTGTGATAGGATGTCCATGTCACATGTCCCTGCATTATAAAACCGGACATTTTCCTCCAGCACGCCATTATCTGCCTTCTGCGTCCTTGGTGTCAGACATCACTGGCGCAGCTCCTATCGCCGATACTGCTGTATACGCTCCATACACAGCACTGGACAGCTTAGGGATAGCACTTTCTATCAGTCCTTTTAAGGGCTCATACCGGCAGGGTCAGAGCCATAGGTGACAGGTCCTGAAAACAGAGTTTAACAGCTACACAAGATGACAGCGTCTGTGTAGATAAGGTCAGTTTTGTATCACACAGGTAGAAGAAAAGACCGGGTTTATGCCGCGCTGAAAACCACTGATGCGTGTAAATTAAAAGATTTCCTTTTTATTGGATAGTTCCTACGCGTTTCAGAGACATCCGTCTCCTTCCTTTTTTTTTTTTTTTTTCTTTTCCTGAGGAAGGAGACGGATGTCTCTGAAACGCGTAGGAACTATCCAATAAAAAGGAAATCTTTTAATTTACACGCATCAGTGGTTTTCAGCGCGGCATAAACCCGGTCTTTTCTTCTACCTGTGTGATACAAAATTCCTCTCCCGGGGCTGCAGCTACACCACCAGGCACTCACAGGCTATCATAAGGGGTTGTGACTGGCACAACCTCACCAGGTGAGTGCTTCTTTGTATTGTTTGTCCACCCTCATACCGGGTAAGACCCTATTGCGCTTTTTTCCCCTTTACAGTTTTACTAGATAAGGTCAGGGATTTCCTCGCTGCATTTCCCCATTAGGAGAGATAGAAAGGCAGGCTTCCTTTCCTCTACCCAGAGACCCACAACCCTGCCACTGTACCCTCCTGCCCTTTGCACACTCCAACTCATTGTTACTAAGCCATTATACAAGCAAACACTGAGTAAACTTAGTGGCATCCTAAACGTGGCTATTGGACTTCTGTATTGTCCCACTAGTGCAAAGATATTTGCAGCACGTCTGCCTGCATTGCACACTCAAACTCATTGTTACTAAGCCATTATACTAGCAAACACTGAGTGAACTTAGTGGCATTTTAAACGTGGCTATTGGACTTCTGTATCGTCCCACTAGTGCAAAGATATTTGCAGCACGTCTGCCTGCATTGCACACTCAAACTCATTGTTACTAAGCCATTATACTAGCAAACAATGAGTGAACTTAGTGGCATCCTAAACGTGGCTGTTGGACTGCTGTATTGCCCCAGTAGTGCAAAGATATTTGCAGCACCTCTGCCTGCATTGCACACTCAAACTCATTGTTACTAAGCCATTATACTAGCAAACACTGAGTGAACTTAGTGGCATCCTAAACGTGGCTATTGGACTTCTGTATTGTCCCACTAGTGCAAAGATATTTGCAGCACGTCTGCCTGCATTGCACACTCCAACTCATTGTTACTAAGCCATTATACTAGCAAACACTGAGTGAACTTAGTGGCATCCTAAACGTGGCTGTTGGACTTCTGTATCGTTCCACAATTGCAAAGATATTTGCAGCACGTCTGCCTGCATTGCACACTCCAACTCATTGTTACTAAGCCATTATACTAGCAAACACTGAGTGTACTTAGTGGCATCCTAAACGTGGCTGTTGGACTCCATTAGTGCCCCACTGGTGCCAAGCTATTTCTAGCACCTGTGCAGGACACCCTCATGTACATTTTGCTACGCTAATGTTATAGCAAACTAAGGGAATTCATTGCTGCATTTGATTCGGAGGGATAGAAAGTCAGGCTTCCTTTAGCTTTTCCTTCTGTTCATAGACAGCATCTCCAAGTCCACACCCGAAGAGCAATTTCTCCTCCACATGTAAGTGTGGAGAGGCAGCTAGTGCGCATGCGTGTGCCGATTTACCCCAGCTGCAGCCTAACTACAGTGTTTTGCCTAGTGAGTATGCTCAGCCTGACTCTGCCATTCCTGACGCTAAGTCTTCATTTCGGGATACAGCGCATGCTCCCACACTTAGTGTGAAAAGCCTCTTTGCAAAGGTACTTGCATTCCGTGCCGGGTCTAAGTCCTGTTTTGTGCCGAGACACCATGCTAAAGCTGATAGTCTTTTTTCAGAGACTCTATTTCATGCAACTGACCATGCTCAGGCACATACTGCATCAGAAACTAGGTCCGGTAATGAACTCTTTGGCCCTGCCCCTGATGTGGGGGGGGGCCCATATAGACCACAGGGCATCAGGTGTCCTGACGATGTGGCCAGGCCACTCCCAAATGGCTTGCAGAGGCCCGCCCCTATGACTTGTCACCTCATTATTGATGGTCAGACGATGACTGGTGAGGTGTTTGTGTCGTGGCAGCCATGAGGTCATCATTGAAGTTTCGGTTCCAAATAGGACGCTAGTTATGCCACTCATGACGTGTCACTCTGCTTTTGTCTCCAGGAGGTGCATTGTGGTCCACCCTGGTTTGGGGCGGACCAAGGTTATAAAACGGGCTGGAGCCAAAAAGGAGGTGCGCAGTCTTCTATTATGCTCCGAAAGAGCACACCTCCATGTGTTGAACCCATTGCGGCTTTAGGCCAGAGGTAGGCAGGGATAGGGCGTCGATACAGGCCTCCACCACAGTTGGTAACGCAGAACGGTTAAGACCAGCTCCTGTCCTACAAGTCCTGCTTGTGCAGCCCAGTGGCATTAACAGGCCTGCTGCTGCTGATGCGCCTGCTGTCCACAGGTGTGGCCCCAATGCACACGGTCAGCGTACTGAATGGCCCCTGTGATGTTAACAGGGAGTTCCTGGGCTGGGTGGGCGTGTGGACCCTGTGACGCTAACAGGGCTCCCAGTCTCAAGATCCGAGTGGCGTCTAACTCGGTTCAGGCAACTATTAGTTTCATAGCCACACAGATCTGTATCCTTCACCTAACCTTCCAGTTGCCAACCTCTCCTTTTCCATCTGGGAGCACGGTGGACATTGACTGCTGATGGGGATATATACCTTTCTCTTTCTTTTCTTATTAATTTTCATTATATAGCGGTAACATAGTATATACCACCTTATGCAAATCTGCCAGTCCCCCCGTAACAGATGGTGTTTCTTCATCAAATGTTACTTTTGCTTAACCACCAAACCCACGGACAAAAACTTTTTTCCCCTTTCCAACACACCTGTTCCCCTTTCCACCAGCATTTGTCCTTTTTCAACTCATTTTGTATATGACCAAAAGTGCAACTCTGCAGGGACACCGTACTCAATGCCATCTCAGCACAGTAGCCAGCCCTCGGTCCCTCAGATGTGGACAAGTAAAAGACCATGTCCTCCTATCCAGTGCTGCTCAGAGATTCACTCTGTGCAGCACTGGTGTTTAGTGGAAAAGCAGATCTAAGATTGCGTACCACCTTCTGCAGATACTCCTGTATACAGTTAGGTCCAGAAATATTTGGACAGTGACACAATTTTCGCGAGTTGGGCTCTGCATGCCACCACATTGGATTTGAAATGAAACCTCTACAACAGAATTCAAGTGCAGATTGTAACGTTTAATTTGACGGTTTCAACAAAAATATCTGATAGAAATTGTAGGAATTGTACACATTTCTTTACAAACACTCAACATTTTAGGAGGTCAAAAGTAATTGGACAAATAAACCAAACCCAAACAAAATATTTTTATTTTCAATATTTTGTTGCGAATCCTTTGGAGGCAATCACTGCCTTAAGTCTGGAACCCATGGACATCACCAAACGCTGGGTTTCCTCCTTCTTAATGCTTTGCCAGGCCTTTACAGCCGCAGCCTTCAGGTCTTGCTTGTTTGTGGGTCTTTCCGTCTTAAGTCTGGATTTGAGCAAGTGAAATGCATGCCCAATTGGGTTAAGATCTGGTGATTGACTTGGCCATTGCAGAATGTTCCACTTTTTTGCACTCATGAACTCCTGGGTAGCTTTGGCTGTATGCTTGGGGTCATTGTCCATCTGTACTATGAAGCGCCGTCCGATCAACTTTGCGGCATTTGGCTGAATCTGGGCTGAAAGTATATCCCGGTACACTTCAGAATTCATCCGGCTACTCTTGTCTGCTGTTATGTCATCAATAAACACAAGTGACCCAGTGCCATTGAAAGCCATGCATGCCCATGCCATCACATTGCCTCCATCATGTTTTACAGAGGATGTGGTGTGCCTTGGATCATGTGCCGTTCCCTTTCTTCTCCAAACTTTTTTCTTCCCATCATTCTGGTACAGGTTGATCTTTGTCTCATCTGTCCATAGAATACTTTTCCAGAACTGAGCTGGCTTCATGAGGTGTTTTTCAGCAAATTTAACTCTGGCCTGTCTATTTTTGGAATTGATGAATGGTTTGCATCTAGATGTGAACCCTTTGTATTTACTTTCATGTAGTCTTCTCTTTACTGTTGACTTAGAGACAGATACACCTACTTCACTGAGAGTGTTCTGGACTTCAGTTGATGTTGTGAACGGGTTCTTCTTCACCAAAGAAAGTATGCGGCGATCATCCACCACTGTTATCATCCGTGGACGCCCAGGCCTTTTTGAGTTCCCAAGCTCACCAGTCAACTCCTTTTTTCTCAGAATGTACCCGACTGTTGATTTTGCTACTCCAAGCATGTCTGCTATCTCTCTGATGGATTTTTTCTTTTTTTTCAGCCTCAGGATGTTCTGCTTCACCTCAATTGAGAGTTCCTTAGACCTCATGTTGTCTGGTCACAGCAACAGCTTCCAAATGCAAAACCACACACCTGTAATCAACCCCAGACCTTTTAACTACTTCATTGATTACAGGTTAACGAGGGAGACGCCTTCAGAGTTAATTGCAGCCCTTAGAGTCCCTTGTCCAATTACTTTTGGTCCCTTGAAAAAGAGGAGGCTATGCATTACAGAGCTATGATTCCTAAACCCTTTCTCCGATTTGGATGTGAAAACTCTCATATTGCAGCTGGGAGTGTGCACTTTCAGCCCATATTGTATGTATAATTGTATTTCTGAACATGTTTTTGTAAACAGCTAAAATAACAAAACTTGTGTCACTGTCCAAATATTTCTGGACCTAACTGTACGTGCGTCCCTTTCTATGACAGGAATTATTTCACCAAATTTTGTCTTGTACCGGGGATCTAACAGTGTGGCAACCCAGTAGTTAGCATTACTTCGAATTCGTACAATCCGAGGGTCATGTTGTAGGTAGTGCAGCAAGAAGGCGCTCATGTGTCTTGTGCATCCAGGAGGACCAAGTCCTTGGTGTGTTGGTGGCAGAGAGGTGAGAATCGTGCCTCCTTCCTCTGCCCTCTCCCCCCAACCTTGCACAACCGAAATGTGAGCAAGCTCTCACTCATCTGCTGAGTCTTCCATGCCCATCGCCAGTTCGTCCTCCATTTCTTCATGGGCTCCTGCACCTTCCTCAACAATTTTTGCTGATACTATGCGCCCTTGTTAATCCCTCTCCCCCACCGTCCCTTGACTTCCGCCTAGGTGCCGCTCACCGTCTGGACCTTGTAGATCTTATTATCCCTTCTGCATATGACTCCTCCTGTACTTCCTCCCCTTCCTCTTGGACCAACACCTGACTCCGAATAATGCATACAGTGTGCTCCATCTTGTAGATGACCAGAATTGTCACGCTGAGAATGGCATCGCCAGTGCTAAAGATCTTCGTCGATATTTGTAAACTGTGTAGAAGGGTGCATAGGTCCTTGATCTGACACCACTCCAGCAGCGTGATCTGCACCACCTCTGGATCAAGTTAGCCCAGGGTATACGTCATACCATATTTCAGCAGGGCTCTGCGGTGCTGCCACAGACGCTGAAACATGTGCAGATTCAAATTCCTGCGTGTCGGAACATCGCATTTCAGGCATTTAACTGCCAGACCCTAAGACTTCCGGAGCGATGAAAGTTGTTGAGCTGCTGGGTGCGAAGGATGAAAGTGAGCACATAGCAGCGTGCCCGCTGCACAAGGCCATGTAGGCCGGGATGGTATTTTAAAAATTGCTGGAGAATCAGATTCAACACGTGAGCCATACAAGGCACGTGTGTCACATTGCCCTGACGAAGGACCGCAGACAGGTTTGCATCATTGCCGCACATGGCTGTTAAGTCACCAACGTAGTCCACTCGATCAATTTGTACTCCGGTTGCCAGGTGACAACGTGTTCCTTTCGTGCATAGTGCTGATGATGGGAAAGGAGTCGATGCCTGCGGCGCAGGTTATGGTCACCCACTGGGTTGCGTTACCTTGACAGATACAGAACCACAGGCTGAATATAAGTGGTGGGTATCTCACAGATGAAGTACCATCATTCAGCTACAACCAATGGGAAGACACCACACCCTTTTTTAGGCCCCTCCTGTCTGCAGACCACTGCCAGACAAAGCTATGAACCTCTTGTTACTGTTACCCCCAGTTCAGTTTTATGAGTTTGTGTGCTTGTTACCTGACTACTTTTCCTGCTTGCTGTTTATGTACCTCGTTGGCCGATCCGCATTTCACCTCTGCTTGTTTTCTGATTAAGTCCTGGCCATCCCATTCTGTTCCTCTTCCTCAATTAATGTTTTTGACCCTGCATGACTACTATTCTCTGGAACTGCAGCCTTCCACAGGTATTGATCAACTTGGGCCCTGTGTAATTCCAAATCACTGTATAGGGGTTAAAGGGTTTCAGGGTTCTGGGTGTCCAGCTTGATGAGTGGCTTGCCTCTAGCCTATCCTTTACAGCCCATCTGAGTGTGTCGATCCAGGCAGGCGTTACACCGTGCCCTCTGCAGAAGGCCATGTGGGCAGGGATAGTGTTTTAAAAATTGCTGGACAACCAGGTTCAACACGTGAGCCATACAAGGCACGTGTGTCACATTGCCCTGAAGAAGGGTCGCAGACTGGTTTGCATCATTGGCGCACCCGACCTTCCCTGACTGCTGGTTGAGTGTAGACAACCATTGATGAAACTCGGTCTCACTCTCCAGAGCTAACCGTCAACAATTCCTCAGCGGTGTCTCACATTTCCCCTACATTTCAAAGTAAACATTTGACCGCCTGATGGCCTTTAGCTCTGCTGCCAGCATAGTAAGGAGGTGTGTGAGATTCCTTGGGCGCAGTTACAAGGAAGGGTGGCCTGACCACACAGGGTTTGGGCCGAGGTGGAGGACCCACACGAGGTTAAGGAGGCAGAAGCAGTGGAGGAACTTGTACATACAGAGGAAGGATTGACACACAAGTCGTGGGGACGGCAAGACTTGTACAGCAAACCCTTTTCCATCTCTCACCATAGTTACCCAGTGCCCAGTCAGCAACATGTAACTGTCCTGTCCATGCTTACTGGTCCAAGTATCTGTGGTGAAATGCACCCTGTCACACACAGAGTTTCTCAAGGAATCGGTGATGTTGTGTGCGACCTGCTGTGGTAGCGCGGGCACGCCTTTCTTGGAGAAGGAGTGACGACTGGCCATCGGCTCTTGGGGCACTGATATGGGCATAAGGTCTCGAAAATCCTCGGTCTCAAAGGGTGTAAAGGCAGCCTTTCTGTTGCCAACAAGTTGCAGATGATGAAACTCAACCTCTTAGGCATGTCATGCCCTTCAAAAATCATGTAAAACACAGCGAGGGGACTCCAACCACAGTCTCCCTCGTTGCCACTAATTGGGCCACACACACCCCACTTGACTGGCATCACTTGACCCCCCTTTTGAAAAAGAAAAAGATGCTTTGCATGAAGCACTCTCAAAAATACGCGTCTTTCCCGTCCCCTGGCTGACCCAGGGGAAGAAAAGTCCTCTGAGAGCCATGATTTGTTCATCTTGGTTCTGTTAGAAACACAGCGAGGGGACTCACACCACAGTCTCCCTCGTTGCCACTAATTGGGCCACACACATCCCACTTGACTGGCATCACTTGACCCCCTTTTGAAAAAGAAAAAGATGCTTTGCATGAAGCACTCTCAAAAATACACGTGTCTTTCCCGTCCCCTGGATGACCCAGGGGAAGAAAAGTCCTCTGAGAGCCATGACTTGTTCATCTTGGTTCTTTTAGAAACACAGCGAGGGGACTCCAACCACAGTCTCCCTCGTTTCCACTAATTGGGCCACACACACCCCACTTGACTGGCATCACTTGACCCCCCTTTTGAAAAAGATGCTTTGCATGAAGCACTCTCAAAAATACGCGTGTCTTTCCCGTCCCCTGGATGACCCAGGGGAAGAAAAGTCCTCTGAGAGCCATGACTTGTTCATCTTGGTTCTTTTAGAAACACAGCGAGGGGACTCCAACCACAGTCTCCCTCGTTGCCACTAATTGGGCCACACACACCCCACTTGACTGGCATCACTTGACCCCCCCTTTTGAAAAAGAAAAAGATGCTTTGCATGAAGCACTCTCAAAAATACGCGTGTCTTTCCCGTCCCCTGGATGACCCAGGGGAAGAAAAGTCCTCTGAGAGCCATGACTTGTTCATCTTAGTTCTTTTAGAAACACAGCGAGGGGACTCCAACCACAGTCTCCCTCGTTGCCACTAATTGGGCCACACACACCCCACTTGACTGGCATCACTTGATCCCCCTTTTCAAAATGAAACAGATGCTTTGCATGAAGCACTCTCAAAAATACGCGTGCCTTTCCCGTCCCCTGGCTGACCCAGCGGAAGAAAAGTCCTCTGAGAGCCATGTCCACATTGTCAGTGGACAGACACGTGTGCTTATCTGCCAGCAGACCCCCAGCAGCACTGAAGACAGGTTCCGAGAGAACGCTGGCTGCAGGACACGACAAGATCCCCAAGGCGTACGTGGCAAGCTCTGGCAATTTATCCAGATTGGAAGCCTAAAATGAGCAGGGCTCAAGTTGCACAGTAATGGCATCGACGTTTCCTTGCATATACTCATATATCTGTGTCTCCTCCTCTTTTTCCTTGTCCAGCTCTTTTGTTTTCGCATGAGTATCTGTCCTTGTCACTTTCCCATGTGTTTGTGTTGTGTTGTGAGTTGTTTATCAACTTTTGGACACCTTTGAGGGTGTTTTCTAGGTGTTTTTATCCGTTTGTGATTGCCTGCCATTGTTTCCTATGCAGTTCGAGTTCGGTTCGTCGAACGTTCGACGAACCGAACTCGAACAGGACCTCCGTTCGGCGAACCGACCTCGAGCCAAACCGCGACCGGTTCGCTCATCTCTACTCCTTATCCTCAGCATGATCTAGACCACAAATGTCATATAATTACCAGCTAAGTAGGACACAGCATCTGGTCGAATACATTATTGTCATTTTATGTACTAAATGGAGGGATCTGATGAGTGCCATCCACTTAAACGAGCAAAATGTCAGTGGTATCATTATTGCGTGCATTGTTCTTCATAATTTCACAGCAAAATGAAGCAGTAATGAACTGCTCAGGCCAAAAAAATCTAAAGCACTACCAGGGTGCAACCAGACCCCCAATAGATGGAAATAACACAGGTGCAAGAGGAGCAAATCATTCACACAACTCCAGAATATGGAGAGGGTGATCGCTGAATAGTAAAATTGCACACTAGTGGCTTGCATAAGGCTCCGTTCACAGTTACAGGCGTATAGTAACCCAGTCAGCAGCCTATTACACGCCCATACTATTCGATCAGGCGGGCTGCCCGGTACTAATGTGCACCATATATGGACAGAGTCTCCAATATGCAAGTCCAAACATTAAGGGGCCTGGCTGCACCTCGTATAAAATGTCACGTGCAGAAAAATAAATACACAATATCTGAGGTATTAGTCGATAGTATGGCCAAAATAGCGGTAGCCTACAAACCACGTCACGGTTCCTCATACTTGTAGGTCCCTACACTAATCTATATAAATAGAAAAATAGCAAAATAGAAAAAAGAGGACTAAATATCCTCTATAATTTAGAATACTCACAGCAAAATGAAGCAGTAATGAACTGCTCAGGCCAAAAAAATCTAATGCACTACCAGGGTTCTTCATAATTTCACCAGCATCCACGACTTGCCTGTGGATGCTGAGAGTGAATTGGTCCCCAATATTCTACCTGAATCACAGGCTGCTTGCAGACTCCTTGATCGATCTTGTCTGACAGTGCATCAAATGTACACCGACTATTATGTTACACCGGAGGGGTCTGTACTCTGAAAGGATAATTATGTTTTTTGAATATTTTCCTCTTCCTGTTTTTTGTGCCATAATGTAAAGAAAAACTTTTGGGTACTACATATTAGCCCAATAAAAAACCAACAAAGCAAAGAACTTAATAAGCTTAGACTTTTTTTTTCCAAACATCATCCACATAAAGCAAAACTTTGGGAAGCTTTATTAAACTTAGTCATTTATCAAAACTAAAAAAAAGGCTTTTAAATTCTAAAAGGTTTTGGAGAAGTGGAGTTGGGTGGGGGCTGACAGAAGGATTTTGACCAGTAGCACGATAGGGAGAATGTGCATAAACCATTGATGTATGTGGGTTTGAGAGTAGAATGGTGTGGTTAAAGGTGTGGTGGCATGTAGTACCATTGGCAGTCAGATCAGATGCTGCCTCATGTTGGTACTCTCTTGACCTTCTTTGTCATGGGTTTCCCACATTCTTATGTTGCTAGACCCCATGGTGCCTTACTTCCCTGGGCCGGAGGCTTTGTTGGTAAGGGCCAGCATATTATCCAGGGGATGTTGGTGCTTACTGTGCTGGATGTTGGTGCTAAAGTTGTCTGGGTTACCTGCTTATGTTCCAGCAGAAACAAACATTCTGGGAGTCATTCAATAAAGTTGCTGAGCAGGTTGGGTGCACAGTTGTAGATGGTCAGGCACCTTTCTTTGAAACTGCGCCACACTTTGACAAAATGCATCCACACCATCATCATTAACTGTATAAGATTGATAGTATATTACACCACTATCTACCTCGTGACGGTTCATGTTGGGAAGCTGCTGCCTTTGGCTTCCTCGGAGTGGTAAGGGGTCCACAATGGTGGGTATCAAGTGGCAAGTTGGGTTGCAGCTCCTTGCTTCATCATGTTGGTTTGGCGCAACTGCAGGGCCAGCTGATGGGCCGGACTCCTTATCCTTGGTGTCCACTACCTTGGCCACAGATTGTGTGACCCAGTTTTGAAAGTTAGATTCTATTTTGAAAAGTAACATATTAATGATTAGATTCAAGCTATTTTTAAAATTTGCCAAGGATAATTACATTGAAATGGAACTTACGGCCTCAGCTGCATAATAGGCGCAAGGAAATGGAACCTCTCCATGTAAATATAGTTGTTTCAAAATAATAGCAGTGTGTACTCAAAATCTTTATAATAGTTTTTATTTCCAGGCATTGAGAAGATTGCACACTGTTTGCTATATCAAAACAGAGAATTTTATATAATTTTTAACTACTTTATAGAAAGTATAAAAAAATTAACATTTATAGCAGTGTCTGCATTTGTCTACTCAAAATCTGTCCTTTTTATTGAGGATGTAGCATTCCTGTGAATTACTAACCTAATGTTTAGTTGTATAACCACACTTTTTTAGAAGTGCTTTTCATCTGTTGCCTGAAGTCAACCATCTTATGGCACCTGTAAATTCTTATTCCAGCCCAGGATGCTTTGACTACATCCCACAATTTATTGCATTTATTGGTTCTGCTTCAGAAACAGCATTTTTAGATGTCACCCCACATGTGTTCTATTGGATTAAGGTCTGGATATTGGGCTGGCCACTCCATAACTTCAATTTTGTCGGACTAGAACCAAGATTTTGCTCCTTTACTCGTGTCTAGGGTCATTGTCTTGGTTAAACACCCATTTCAAGGGCATTTCCTCTTCAGCGTAAGGCAGTACAACACAACCTCTCCAAGTATTTTCATATATGCAAACAGGTCCATGATCCCTGGTATGCAGTAAATAAGCCCGTCACCATAGTAAGAGAAACATGCCCATATCAAGATGCTTGAACCACCATGCTTCATGGTCTTCAGAGTGTACTAGGGCTTGAATTCAGAGTTTGGGGTCGTGTGAAGATCTGTCTTGGACCCAAAAAGAACAATTTTACTTTCATCAGTCCACAAAATTTTTCTCCATTTCTCTTTAGGCCAGTTGACATGTTCTTTGGCAGATGGTATCCGCTTCAGTATATGTCTTTTTTTTAACAGTGGGACTTTGCTGGAACTTCTTGCTAATAGATTATCTTCACACAGGCATCTTCTAACTGTCACATTGTCTTCACTTCTTTATAAGTTTTACCCTCTCCAATCAACTCTTTAATCTACAGTGCCTTGTGAAAGTATTCGGCTCTTTAGAATTTTTCAATTTTTCCCACATGTCAGGCTTTAAACAAAGATAAAAAATGTAATGTTATGGTGAAGAATCAACAACAATTGGGACACAATTGTAAAGTTATTGCTTATTTTAAATATTTTTTAAAAATAAATAACTGAAAAGTGGGGCGCGCAATATTATTCGGCCTCTTTAAGTTAATACTTTGTAGCGCCACCTTTTGCTGCGATTATAGCTGCAAGTCACTTGGGATATGTCTCTATCACTTTTGCACATCGAGAGACTGAAATTCTTGCTCATTCTTCCTTTGCAATAGCTCGAGCTGAGTGAGGTTGCATGGAGAGCGTCTGTGAACAGCAGTTTTCAGGTCTTTCCACAGATTCTCAATTAGATTTAGGTCTGGACTTTGACTTGGCCATTCTATAACACCTGGATATGTTTATTTGTGAGCCATTCCATTGTAGATTTTGAGCTTTTGCTTCATGTTTTGGATCATTGTCTTGTTGGAAGACAAATCTCCGTCTCAGTCTCAGGTCTTTTATAGACTCCAACAGGTTTTCTTCAAGAATGTTCCTGTATTTGGTTCCATCCATCTTCCCATCAGTTTTAACCATCTTCCTTGTCCCTGCTGAAGCAAAGCAGGCCCAAACCATGATGCTGCCACCACCACTTTTGACAGTGGGGATGGTGCGTTCAGGGTGATAAGCTGTGTTGCTTTTATGCCAAACATATCGTTTGGCATTTTGCTCATATAGTTCGATTTTGGAT
Organism: Anomaloglossus baeobatrachus; assembly: GCF_048569485.1. Lineage (NCBI taxonomy): Eukaryota > Metazoa > Chordata > Amphibia > Anura > Aromobatidae > Anomaloglossus > Anomaloglossus baeobatrachus. Next base: position 105,575,421 of record NC_134356.1, on the reverse strand, counting down.
TCATTTGACCTGAGCACCTTCTTCCACATGTTTGGTGTGTCTCCCAGGTGGCTTGTGGCAAACTTTAAATGACACTTTTTATGGATATCTTTGAGAAATGGCTTTCTTCTTGCCACTCTTCCATAAAGGCCAGATTTGTGCAGTGTACGAATGATTGTTGTCCTATAGACAGACTCTCCCACCTCAGCTGTAGATCTCTGCAGTTCATCCAGAGTGGTCATGGACCTCTTAGCTGCATCTCTGATCAGTCTTCTCCTTGTTTGACATGAAAGTTTGGATGGTCGGCCGGGTCTTGGTAGATTTGCAGTGGTATGATACTCCTTCCATTTCAATATGATCGCTTGCACAGTGCTCCTTGGGATGTTTAAAGTTTTGGAAATTGTGTCCCACTTGTTGTTGATTCTTCACTATAACATTAAAATTTTATCTTTATGTTTGAAGCCTGAAATGTGGGAAAAGGTTGAAAAATTCAAGGGAGCAGAAAACTTTCACAAGGCACTAAGTACGCTGTTCTTTTGAACAAAGTCTCCAGCAACCCATATTTCTCAGGCTGTCAAGGAGAAATGCATGTACAACATTGACTGGCTTCACCCTTAAATAAGGGCAACCTGATTCACACCTGTTTCTTCACAGATTGAGTGACCTCACTAATGTAACTCCATACTGCTATTATTTTGAACACCCCTTCTAAATTAATTATTCAAACACACAGACTCAAAAACCTGCAGATCATGAATGCAGAGTCTTGGGGTTTTCTAAGAATCTACTGTACCAATTGGTAAATTGTTTGACGTGGTAATATAATTTATACCAACAACAGTGAATAATCTGGTTAGTCATATTGGACTGATATTATTTTGACTATTGTATATGATAGGTTTCGGGAGGCACCATCTCCTCTCCTGGCTTGCTGCTGTCGCTCCCTCCAGTACTGATCCCTGCAGCTGTGTCAGCATCTCGTCACACCATTCTCTAGGTTGGTGAAACAAACATGAAAGAGGATTAGGGATCAAACAGACTCTTAACACGTTGCTGGGCATTTGTGTTTCACAAACTTCTTGGCATATTTAGCTCAATTCAATCTTATATATTGTGTAAATGAGGGGGTTAAAAGAATTTGCCCCGCTCCTGCATGGCTAGAAAATCTTATTAGGACATTTCTTATTTTAGCAAAATATGATAATGTTTATTAAATTAAACCATTATTTGAAAACATAAAATTTGCTATAACATAAAACATTCCAAACCGGGAATTTTATTCTGGGCAACAAATTAATTTCACGTCTGGATTCCTTTACCCCATCTTTAAGGCCTGTAAGCTAGCACATGCTGGGATGCATGTGGTGTCATCTACATGTTACATTATGTTGTCTGTGTACTAAAGTAAGATGTCACAAAGCAAATGTTTTGATTTTGGTTTTGATACAGGCTGAAAGTTAAAATATGTGCCAAATGTCTGTTTGAAATGGTACTTTTTGGATAGGCCTTGAGCAGAAACTTACTCATTTCTTTTTGGAAATGAGGCGTGCTGCAATTTTTTCTCAGTTCGAACTGCGCTGAAGAAAAACTATCAGATTTTCTCTGCCTCATTGACTAATATTGGTTTGAGTGCAAGGGCATGTTTTCTCCCATTGCACTCATCCGTTTTAAACACCAGTGTGAGAGGACCCTAGTAATAGCAAATATCTCCAATTAAAAATGTAGTATGGTTTTCCTGATTAGCTATGTCTCTTACCTCATGTGCAGGGCATTGCAGCTTAGGTATACATGGTTACGTCCACTCGTGTACTTGCCCCTGATTAAGCCGTCTTTAGCAGCGACATGCATTGGGCTCTTTCTGCCCGCTGACCGCCCTGCTTTAATTATGCTGCTCACTCAGCTCCGGGAATTGTATGAGTTGTACATCTATATGTGTGACCCTTGCCTGTAATCCTCCCTGTGGATCATTGTAGATCTTGCTTCACTATGCACCTTATATACTATTATTTGCACCTTGCATAGTTTTATGCATTCTTCTTGCATTAGATATACTGTCTTGGTGATGTTTCATTCATTAGTATATTTTAGTTCGGGGACTATTCTTTTGCAGGGGCTTCCCAGTTGGGGATTATTTAGGCTCAGATATTCCCATGTGTATTTTGGTCTCAATATTTTAACATCAGCATTTTTTTGATGCTAATAAAAATAGTTTTGATTTGCTCTATTTTGGTGTCCACATTACATATGCAGTCTTTCTTGTCCATTATTCTAAACATCCACTTACGTATATAGTGACAGTTGCTTAAGGTCGTAAACATGGAAGTCATGATTGACTCCTGGCTCAGCTGGAGCTGAGCCTTTTTTTTAGTTTCACTTCTGATGCAGGTCACGTTAGGGGTTAATCCTTTCTGCCTCGTTCTGGAGGTCAGGCTGCTTTATTAGGGCACTGTTTCTCTTGGACTTCGCCAGTGATACTTCTGGCTCTGCTGTGTTCTGCTCTTGAGTGACCTGTTGTCTGCCCTGCCCCCTCCTGACCTCCATGTGCACCTGACCTGTTAAACTCCTCTGTTGTCTGTTTCCATCAATGTCTCTCCCGCTGTCTCCCTGTTCGTTCCTTATCTGTTTACCTTTATTCTGTCTTGTCTTCCCACTCCGCCTCTCTTCTAGGCTCTGATTTCCCGGCTATTGACTATTTGCTTCCCTCTGACTACGTTTAGACTTTCCCCTTGTGTACTTACAGACCTCATGTTGTGACACGGCTTTCTGACGATTCTACTGCCATCTGGTGGGCTTGACTAGTATTACCTCTGCTAGGGAATTCCCTGCTCATACGTTTCCTCCACTTTTACGCCCCCTAGTGGTTTACCAGCTAACTACCTTCTCAGATAGTTTCAGGAATCCTCTCAGTCCCACATTACTGCGCTGTACTGCTATTGTACATCTTAGAGTACAGCGTGACAATTGATACCTATACTGCAATACCCTGCACATGAAGAAAGATGCATTCCTATATCAGAATAACTATACTACATTTCTAATTAAAGTTATTTCCTAATTATTATTATTACGCCTACTACATATTAAGGTTGGATTTTGTAGATGGGAATACCCCTTTAAGCTTTCATGCTGCCTTTCTTTTCCATTATATGTTATCATTCAGAAATACTCACTTTGTTTGAAAGAAGTGCACCCAGATCTATCTGTATGAAACATATGAAACAGAAAATTATAGTTAATAAATACACCTTGTTTCAAATTATTATGCAAATTATATTTTTCTCTGATTTTCCTAAATGGTCCGTGCAAATGACAGTCTAATAAAAGTCATCACCCGTTAGAGTATACATTGAATTTTATTGAAGAAACCAACCAACTATAACAGTATAATCTTCAAAATTAAAAAAAACTCAAAATGCACTTTTCCAAATTATTAGGCACAGTAGAGTTTCTAAACATTTTATATGTTTTAAAGAACTGAAGATGCTCATTTGTGGAATTTGCAGCATTAGGAGGTCACATTCACTGAAATAAATAGGTATTTAAATCCGAAACATCCTAACAGGCCAAGTTACATGTAAGCATAGGAACCCTTCTTTGATATCACCTTCACAATTCTTGCATTCATTGAACTTGTGAATTTTTGGAGAGTTTCTGCTTGAATTTCTTTGCATGATGTCAGAATAGCCTCCCAGAGCTGCTGTTTTGATGTGAACTGCCTCCCACCCTCCCAACCCAAAGGTTCTCTATAGGGTTGAGGTCAGGGGAAGATAATGGTCACATCATGAGTTTATCTCCTTTTATGCCCATAGCAGTCACTGACACAGAGGTATTCTCTGCAGCATGAGATGGTGCATTGTCATGCATGAAGATAATTTTGCTTCTGAGGTCACATTTCTGTTTTTTGTTCCATGGAAGAAAGTGGTCAATCAGAAACTCTATATACTGTACAGAGGTCATTTTCACTCCTTCAGGAACCCTAAAGGGGCCTACCAGATGTCTCCTCATGATTACGGCCCAAAACATGACTCCTCCACCTGCTTGCTGACGTCACAGCCTTGTTGGGACATGATGGCGATCCACCAACCATCCACTACTCCATCCATCTGGACCATCCAGGGTTGCTAGGCACTCATCAGTAAAAAAGAGGTTTTGAAACTTAGTCTTCCTGTATGTCTGGGCCCACTGCAACTGTTTCTGCTTGTGAGCATTGGTTAGGGGTGGCCAAATAGTAGGTTTATGCACCACAGCAAACCTTTAAAGGATCCTACACCTTGAGGTTTGAGGGACTCCAGAGGCACCAGCAGCTTCAAATATCTCGTTGCTGGTTTGTAATGGCTTTTTAGCAGCTGCTCTCCTATTCCGATGAATTTGCCTGGCAGAAACTTTCCTCATTCTGCCTTCATCAGCACGAACACATATTGTATGTGCTCTGAATCAGCCACAAATCTCTTCACAGTACGATGATCACGCTTACGTTTTCGTGAAATATCTAATATTTTCATCCCTTGTCCAAGGTATTGCACTATTTAATGCTTTTTGGCAGCCGAGAGATCCTTTTTCTTTCCCATGTTACTTGAAAACTGTGGCCTGGTTAATATTGTGGAACATCCAGTTTTCCTTTTCTTGGGCTCTCCTGGCAAACTAATTAGGAGTTTAATTGAAAAAAAAACAAACAAATAGTCGCTATGACACTTAAATCCAATTTGCATAATAATTTGGAACATGGTGTAGATTAGGGTTCTGATCCTGTGATATATTACTTGAACATTTTTTTAAAGAAGGAAAGTGATTATGCATTTGTGATTAGGCATTCCGTTCTGTGCAGAACACAGATTTAAACTTACGATGTCATTGTCATAGGAAACTGAGATGAGTAATATGCTATATATTCCATAACGCCTTCTGCCTCCTACCCACTAAAATGATGCCAATTGTGGTCTGCTTTAGGCAGTACTACTAGTTGGACAGCTAGTGCCAATGGTGATGCTTCTGTGATGCTAGCGGCTTCCACATTTTTAGTAGTATGTTGTGTTTTTCTTTCACACAACCCCCTACCTTGCCATTTTCCACTTTTAGCGTACATTTTGTATAAAAGTGTAATTAATCCAAATTACTCAAGCCTTGCCAAACGGAGGTGGTAAATTCTTGGTATTAACGTACGGAAAGCAAAAAGTAACAGCAGGACGCAGCTTAGAGGTGGAGAGAACAGTTGTCAAATAGGCTAGTAAAACATCACTTATATTTAACAAATTGCAGAAGAAAAGAATAATTAAAAATCAAGTTTTATTAAAACATAAATACTAATCACATATCAAGTCAATGTAAAGGACAAAGATTCAACACCTTGGCTCATCAAAGGCTTATGTAAGGTGGGATAGGTATACGGTAGCATAAATTAAATAGTACGAAACGTATCAATACATCAGTATAAGCAGGATGACTTATCATACAATATAGAGGCATTTATATGTGAAGAAAAGTAATTGATATAGCTTTTGAGAAGATTTATTTGAATAAAATCCAAACTCAAGCGACAAAGTATTGATAACTAACATTCAGATGTGGATCATAATATATTAATGGAGGTAGTATGTAAAACACCAGATGCATTTCAAACTGCTTTGTTTCTTAAATTTAGTGAATATACAAACGCAAAGTAGATGGAGTTTAATCGCCATACATACTGTATTAACAGTTATGGCAGGCTATTGCCTGAGAAGGTCACATGACCATAAGCACAGACTCGTGAATAGACATAAATATAAGAGGACCAGAGTCTTGAAGTGCATCAAAATTTATTACATGCAAAACACTGGTGAAATGTTAATAAAAAGAGCGGTTTAAAGTCAGAAAAACATAACAAGAATAGCAGCACATAGATAGTTTAGCATGATGATATTCATCCAGATAAAAAACGGTTTGACATGGGGATGTAAACAATCATATATAAATTTAAATGAGGCATAAAAATACAAAAATACAAAAACAAAGGCTCAGAGAAAGTACATAGTGCAAAGGGTTGTTCAATCTCCAAGAGCCGGACAATCCAAACATTAAGCCCTCCATATGGTGACCCCTTGAAAGACCAGGATAATAAAGTGCCAAGTGGTAAGGTGGCCCGTGCATCAGTTCTGTTTAAAGAGAAAAATACTCCCACATCGCCCACCGACATACGTTTCGCCTTGGGGTAAATACACCCAAGTCCAGCTTCCTCAGGGAGGGAGAAGAGTGACCCCACGCTCCGTGTTGCAAAGTTTTTAAATGGTCACTCACAATGCTTCCGGCTACGTCATTCTCCAGAACGACGTATGTGCACGTCCCTAACATCATGATGCGGGCAGGCGAGCCGTCAGGCAGTACCGGGCACGCACGAGAGCAGGGACGCGGCAGCCTACTCCCGCGCATGCGCGGATGCCATACTGTCAGCGAGCGTGCTGGCGGCACGAAGGTGCATACGCGGCATGCATACAGAAAAGTGTATGTAGGTAACCATGGCAATCCCAACGCATGGGATGCCATGTGCCCAAAGTAAACAGATGAAAAGACAATACAATTGTCTAAGAAGTACATAAAACCAATAATAAACAACGAGATATATTTCCAGGTGGGATGTATATATATAATGACAGATTTCTTCTCCACCATAGAGAGTGCCATTTTCATCCTTCGTATTATTTCTTGTCATATAGCAATATAGTCCATAGATAAAATTCCGTCATGATAATCATGACAATAAGATATTGACTTGCAGATGTTCATTGTTTCTATGTAGTTCTAGGTATAATACATATGTAAAGATACATTAGGATAAGCAAACAGATATATGATAACTAAAAGTGGCACAATAATGTGAATACTGTACTGATGACATATAAAATGGCACGGAGCGAGAACAACAAGGGAGAAATAAGACAATAAAATACCTAAAATGTGAAATACTAAAAGCAACCGCACAAAAGGAATTAAGAAACCCCCCTCCCACCCAAGGTTGAAAGAATTTCTAGAGTAACGGGGCAAAACTTATAGTTTCATAAAGTCCTTTTGGGACCAATGTGTGCAAAGTGTGGATCCAGCGTTCCTCGCATTGAGCTAGTTTCTTATTGAGGTTTCCACCTCTGGATCCACAATTGACACTATCAATGCTCCACACCTAATGTCAAATGTTCTAAGCCCATCTGAGGAAAATACATTTTTACTGCGGTTTATATTCCTACATGCAAGGCAGTGACCGCATTTAAAGCAGCCCACTATCGGGCCTCTAGTACAGAAGGGATTCTAGACCGGGGGAACATAATGGTCTCTCCACCAAGATATCCTTTAAATTTCTAGCACTACGTGCTGTCACGAGTGGGGCTTCTGATAGGAGGTCCGACAGCACTGGATCTGAAAAAAGTATTGGCCAGTGTTTGTTTAGGACCTCCCTCATAGTTCCCCACTTCTGATTGTATGTACCTATGAAGCGTACTTCAGGCTCCGGAGTATTCCCTCTAGGTGTGTAAGAGAGTAAATTATATCTAGGGGTCCTCTTAGCTCTTAACCCCTTTTGATGGCACGATTGCTGTAACCACGGTCCTAGAAATGACCCTTCAGATCGGCTGACAAATGTTCAAATGTGGTATCTGACGAGCAGATCCGTTTCATCCTTAGAAACTGTCCAGTCGGTATGACCCGGATAGTGGAGGGGGTATGAGCAGATAAAGCATTCAGCAGTGCATTGACTGATGTACTTTTTCTAAAGACATCAGTTTGTATGACCCGTTCGGGGATATTTTATTGTCCAAAAAAGTCAACGCAACTGCTGCTATGCTTATACATCAATTTAATATTAAAGATGTTATCGTTCAGTTCCCCCATGAATGTCTAGAGTAGCTCCACCGTGCCCTGCCAAAAAATTAAAATGTCATCGATATATCCCTCTCCCAGTAGCTAAGGAAGAGGTTGGTGTACGAAGGTGCACAGGCTGCGCCCATCGCAGTGCCCTGCCACTGAAGATTTAGGTCTTTAAATAAAAAGAAATTATGAGTGAGGGCAAAGTGGAGCAACTCGAGAATAAATTGCCCCATCCTGCCACACCAACTGTCCATTCCAAGAAAAAAATGGACCGCTACCAGACCATCCTCATGCCGAATGCTCATGTACAGGCTCTCAACATCAACCGTGACGATATGAACGTCGTCTTCCACAAAGATATCGTCAATCCTATTCAAGACGTCCGTCATGTCTTTGACATACGAGGGGAGTGTCTCAACCAATGGCTTTAAATATAAATCTATCAGTTTGCAAATGGGCTCACACAACCCCTCGATGCCAGACACGATGGAATGCCACGGGGTATTGACAGGATCTTTGTAGATTTTTGGTAAAAAGTAGAGAGTTGGAATTCTAGGTGTTGAGAAGCCCGTCAAGCTTTTTCTTATCTATAATACCTTTTCCAAGCATCGACTTTTAGAGCCGGGTCAGCTCTCAGAAATAAGTAAAGGACTTCTGGGTAATTTAACATAGGTCTTCCTATTTCTCAGTTGTCTCATAGCCTCTCTCTCGTATTTATCCATCGCCCAGACCACGAAATTTTCCCCCTTTGTCCACCGCCTTGATCACCACATCTTTGTATGTTCGTAATTCCTCTAAGGCAATCCGTTGTTTGTGTGTGAGATTGTCTCTCTTTCTCCTTGTGGAGATCTTTTTAAAATCGTTGGTAACCAACCTCACAAAAATTTCAGAAGAGAATCTGGTGGATCTGGGCAACAGAGAGTTAGGAAACACACCTGTGTCGGTAGTGGTTTGTTCACGCAAGAGATCCTCCAGGGCCTGAAGAGCTTCTTTTTCCAATGGACTGTCCGCCTCCATGCTCTTCCTGTGATGTAATCTCTTGAATAGTATCTTCCTGGCGAATAGGTTCATGTCTTTTACTGCAGAAAATAAAGTGAAAGTTATTAGTAGGAGAAACAGACAACCCCTTGGAATGCACCTCAACTTGGGCATCTGAGAGTACACGGTCTGAGAGGTTGATAATTTAGAGCCGATTGTCAACATAATGTACAGACCAAAAGTTTGGACACAACTTCTCATTCAAAGAGTTTTCTTTATTTTCATGACTTTGAAAATTGTAGATTCACATTAAAAGCATCAAAACTATGAATTAACACATGTGGAATGAAATACAAAAAAGTGTGAAACTGAAAATGTCTTATTCTAGGTTCTTCAAAGTAGCCACCTTTTGCTTTGATTACTGCTTTGCACACTATTAACATTCTCTTGATGAGCCTCAAGAGGTAGTCACCGAAAATGGTCTTCCAACAGTGTTAAAGGCGTTCCCAGAGATGCTCAGCAGTTGTTGGCCCTTTTGCCTTCACTCTGCGGTCCAGCTCACCCCAAACCATCTTGATTGGGTTCAGGTCTGGTTACTGTGTAGGCCAAGTAATCTGGCGTAGCACCCCATCACTCTTCTTCTATGTCAAATAGCCCTTACACAGCCTGGAGGTGTGTTTGGGGTCATTGTCCTGTTGAAAAATAAATGATGGTCCAACTAAACGCAAACCGGATGGAATAGCACGCCGCTGCAAGATGCTGTGGTAGCCATGCTGGTTCAGTATGCCTTCAATTTTGAATAAATCCCCAACAGTGTCACCAGAAACGCACCCCCACACCATCACACTTCCTCCCCCATGCTTCACGGTGGGAACCAGGAATGTAGAGTCCATCTGTTCATCTTTTCTGCGTCGCACAAAGACACGGTGGTTGGATCCAAAGATCTCAAATTTGGACTCATCAGACCAAAGCACAGATTTCAACTGGTTTAATGTCCATTCCTTGTGTTCTTCAGCCCAAACTAGTCTCTTCTGCTTGTTGCCTGTCCTTAGCAGTAGGAGATAGCAGTATACCAAAAATATAGATCCACTGTAATCAAACAAAATTAGCTGGACCAGAATAGGATATAAAAGAAAGACAAGCTTAAAATATAACTTTTACTGTGTATTCGGATAAAAGGTGAATAGTAGCTCACCAATTTAAAACCAGGGTAGCAAAGATCCAACCATGTGGACCAACAATGTGCTGAAACAATATAGGCCCAAATACGGACTGCCTCAATAGGTGTACAGCAGTGGGAGATAAATCACACAGTACATATATAATAATAGCCCTAACTGAGGCACAAAAGCACACAGTATAATAAATTCGTTTTACAACCCCATTCATGGGAGAGTACAAACTTGTGTGTCACAGGCAGACCCTCCGGTAACTATGGGAACCGTAACAAATAATAAATCCCACACAAAGTGGAAACGGTCTTACCAGGTCCGGAGATCATACACGGGCATTGGTGCAGGTTATAGGTTCATGCAGGGGGCTGTCCATCAGCACATCGAAATCCCTTAGAGACCTAAACCCATATATGGCATGTAGTTATAAAACCCACTCCCAACGTTTCAAAAAGTGGATCATCAGGGGAGTTCCAGTGGGATATAGAGGAGGGCTGTCAAAGGGTATCTCCACAGTATGACAGTCCGCAGATGCCCAGGTCACTAGAAATAAGTAAACACAGAGGGTAAGCCCAAAGGCTGCCTATCAAGCCGTATGTATAATGCCCCGTGGTTAGAGACACTCACCGCATCATGGCGCATATCAGGACCCGATTCAAAGAATGCCACGCACAGCGTCCGGAAGGGCGCTCCATATATGGCTCGGCGCATGCGCAGACGAGTCCGATGCCGATGACGTTCACTCCCAGACTACCGCCGGGCCGGAATTGACACGTCATCGATCGCCGCGTCGCTAAGGAAGCGTCACAGCTATTACCCGATGTAGTCACATCCGGGTAAGTGAAACGCAAGCTAAACCATCACATAGAACAGCACATGGCGTAACCATAGTAATGTGGGCGCCATGTGTCATAGCAGTGAGGGGGAATATAATGATAGGCACGGAGGTACAAGCCCATAGACAGAAAGGGATTTCGATGTGCTGATGGACAGCCCCCTGCATGAACCTATAACCTGCACCAATGCCCGTGTATGATCTCTGGACCTGGTAAGACCGTTCCCACTTTGTGTGGGATTTATTATTTGTTACGGTTCCCATGGTTACCGGAGGGTCTGCCTGTGACACACAAGTTTGTACTCTCCCCTGAATGGGGTTGTGAAACGAATTTATTATACTGTGTGCTTTTGTGCCTCAGTTAGGGCTATTATTATATATGTACTGTGTGATTTATCTCCCACTGCTGTACACCTACTGAGGTAGTCCGTATTTGGGCCTATATTGTTTCAGCCTATTGTTGGTCCACATGGTTGGATCTTTGCTACCCTGGTTTTAAATTGGTGAGCTACTATTCACCTTTTATCCGCATACACAGTAAAAGTTATATTTTAAGCTTGTCTTTCTTTCATATCCTATCTTGGCTGTCCTTAGCAGTGGTTTTCCATGAAGGCCTGCTGCACAAAGTCTCCTCTTAACAGTTGTTCTGGAGATGTGTCTGCTGCTATAGAATGCTGTGTGGCATTGACCTGGTCTCTAATCTGAGCTGCTGTTAACTTGCGATTTATGAGGCTGGTGACTCAGATAAACTTATCCTCCGCAACAGAGGTGACTCTTGGTCTTCCTTTCCTGGGGCGGTCCTCATGTGAGCCAGTTTTTGTAGCGTTTGATGGTTTTTGCCACTGCACTTGGGGACACTTTCAAAGTTTTCACAATTTTTTGGACTGACTGACCTTCATTTCTTAAAGTAATGATGGCCACTCATTTTTCTTTACTTAGCTGCTTTTTTCTTGCCGTAATACAAATTCTAACAGTCTATTCAGTAGGACTATCAGCTGTGTATCCACTTGACTTCTGCACAACACAACTGATAGTCCCAACCTCATTTATAAGGCAAGAAATCCCACTTATTTAACCTGACAGGGCACAACTGTGCAGTGAAAACCATTTCCGCTGACTGCCTCTTAAAGCTTATCAAGAGAATGCCAAGAGTGTGAAAAGCAGTAATTAAAGCAAAAGATGGCTACTTTGAAGATATTTTCAGTTATTTCACACTTTTTTGTTAAGTATTTCATTCCACATGGGTTAATTCATAGTTTTGATGCCTTTAATGTGAATCTGAAATTTTCAGAATTATGAAAATAAAGAAAACTCTTTGAATGAGAAGGTGTTTCCAAACATTTGGTCTGTACTGTACTTGGGAGATCTTTTCCAAGAAGACTGTTATTTGTTGCGGCCCTTGACTCTGGCACCAACACTTTCATCCGTGTCCAAAGTCCCAAGAGACGCCCCTGAAGAGGATCCGTCACCGGAAGTTTAGGAGTGCATGGGGGAGGACCTGTCCCATGAAGGGATCTTAGATTTAGCACCACCACGTCCCCCAATGTATCCAGAGCGCCACCTATATGCTCCATGAGCAGCATAGTCCGAAGTATCTCTATTAAATTTCTTCATCTTGTATTCCTTGGTGTCTCTTTCGATCTTAGAGAGCTCCTTTTCGATATCATCATTCAGTTTAGATATCTGATCGGGAGTACATTTTTCCTTCAGAGATTTTTCAATCTCCTCCAACTCGACTTCCGTGGTTGTCATGGAGCGGGTATTGTGGGCCCTAAGTAATGTTAGGAATCCTCTTGAACAGGTCTGGGCCAGATCCTCCCATTTATCTCCAAAATCCTGACTTAAAACCGCGTTTTTTATTAACATTTCACCAGTGTTTTGCATGTAATACATTTTGTTGCACTTTGAAACTCTGGTCCTCTTGTATTTATATTATTAATGTATTAACAGAGTGACAGAGTAACAGTAAAACAAAAAAAATAAAAACATTATTTTTTTGTGGATATCAAAAATATGAATTAATAAATCACTTTTCAGTAATGAAGTATGATTTTATTTATTAGGTTCAAACCTGGTGGAACATCGGTATTTAATATAAAGATCCAAAAAGTTTCCCTATTGCAGAGTATTTGTACAAGAGCTCCACCTCGGGGATATTTCTCCACATTTTCAGTCGAGTAAACCTAGAAGTTACTTTTGCGCTGATTGTGACAATTAATATATTTGAAAACATTGGATCAATTCCTAATTGATGGTTCAGTAATGTCATAAAGATGTTGCCTAATTCTAGATTCTAGTTTCCTTTGGGTAGAACCAACATATTTCAAATTGCACTCAATAATACGTTTTATGTGGAATATGACCACATTTATAATAGCCATTATCTCTCAGCGGACTGAGTACACCGAGGACACAGGAATATAGTTCATGTTTTAAGCACATTGAATAATTAGGTTTTCAATTGGCCTAATACGTTAATATTAAGCTTTCGATTACCTATTTTACATGTTCAAATCCCACCAAGCACGAATCCCAGGCCTTAGCGGATTGTGTATGTTTGTTGCAGAGCAGGCCCGGAAACGGGGCTCAATAGTTGGCCGGCGGAGCCAGCGGTTAGTGCTTAATGGGCGGCTGGCCGAGCCAGCGGTTAGTGCTTAATGGGCGGCCGGCCGAGCCAGCGGTTAGTGCTTAAAGGGCGGTCTGTGGAGCCAGCAGTTAGTGCCTAATGGGCGGCCTGTGGAGCCAGCAGTTAATACTTAATGGTCAGCCTGCAGAGCACACGATGAGTGCTTAATGTTCGGCCCTGCAGAGCACACAGAGAGTGCTTAATGGGCGGCCAGCGGTTAGTGTTTAATGGGCGGCCGGCCGAGCCAGCGGTTAGTGCTTAATGGGCGGCTGGCCGAGCCAGCGGTTAGTGCTTAATTGGCGACCGGCGGAGCCAGCGGTTAGTGCTTAATGAGTGGCCTGTGGAGCCAGCGGTTAGTGCCTAATGGGCGGCCTGTGGAGCCAGCAGTTAATACTTAATGGTCAGCCTGCAGAGCACACGATGAGTGCTTAATGTTCGGCCATGCAGAGCACACGGAGAGTGCTTAATAGTCAGCCTGCGGAGCCAGCAGTTAGTGCTTAATGTTCGGCCTATAGAGCCAGCGGTTAGTGTTTAATGTTCAGCCTGCAGAGCACGCAGTTAGTGTTTAATCTTCAGCCTGTGGAGCACTAAGTTAGTGCTTAATGTTTGTTGCGGTAGAGCAACGACTTCACATATGGCTCATTTCACAAGTTTTCTGATACCTGTTATGTTTGTTGCGGAGCCCCGAAGAGATGGCTTAATGTTCATCCTGCAGAGCCAGCTGTTAGCGCTTAATGTTCGGCCTGTGGAGCACTAAGTGTTTAATGGGCGGCCTACGGAGTCGGCAGTTAGTGTTTAATGTTTGGCCTAGAAAGACCAAGTAGCCTTTGGTAAGTGCTTAATGTTCGGCCTGCGGAGTCAGCGGTTAGTGCTTAATGGTCAGCCTAGGAAGCCTGTGCAGTGGTGAGTGGTTATTGGTCGGCCTACGGAGCCTCAAGGAGATGGTTTGATGTTCGGCCTGCGGATCTTCAGGGAGATGGCTTGATGTTCGGCCTGCGGAGCAGGTGGACCCCGCGGTGAATGCTTAATGTTCGGCCAGAGCAGTGCTTAATGCCTGTCCTGGTGCAAAGAAAAATGACAGAAAATATTTGCATTTGAAGGTTTTTATTTTAATGTTCTGCCTGAGGAGACTCAGAAAGCTGGGTACATGTCTTGCCTTCAGAGCCCCAGGGGAATAGCTAAAGGTTCTCTCTGAGGAGAACCAGATAGCTGGGTAAATGGTTGACCTGCTGAGCCAGTGGAGCCTGCGGTGAATGCTTAGTGGTGGGCCACAAGCAGTGCTTAATGCTAGGCCCAGTGCAAAGAAAAATGACAGAAAATATTTGCGTTTGAAGGTTTTTATTTTAATGTTCTTACTCAGGAGACCCAAATAGCTGTTTGACCTGCTGAGCCAGTAGAGCCTGCGGTGAATGCTTAGTGGTGGCCAGAGGCAGTGCTTAATGCCCGGTCTGGTGCAAAGAAACATTTCTTGATGACCGTCTGTCTGGTTCTCCTAATAGGTAGACGACTAATTTTTGTAAGGGGCGATGACCTATTATTTTGTGAGACCTCAGTGTTGGCTTTCCCACTGCATACCTGATCATTCTCAGATTCTCTTGATGACTGATTCGTACTTCTTTCATGCTCTCCTGAACGAACCACCAGTTCACAGGCCTGACACATGTCTTCAATCCTTTTTACCTGGTAAACAGCTTCCTCCATCTCATTTGAGTGTGCTATAAGTAACGGGCAATTAGACACTTCTCCGGGTCAGAGTATCGCGGCAGAAGCCATGTCTCACATACTCGTCGTACCATTTAGCTTGTCACGACAGGCAGGTTGTAGCTGTGAAGCAAGACAGGGCAGAAAAAGTACATATTTTCTGCATTTGTTTAAAAATTGGCTTGTTGAGAAGCTTATTTTATGTGGTATTGCTTGAAGTTGCTCGATGCGCATCGTATACGCTAACCATTACGAAGAATGCTTTTTCCATTTCACAGCTCCTGGTGAAGTATGACCTGATTGTTTCGGCATATACTTTAAACAACTGAAAAATATGAAAGCAATTCAACGCCTTGCACAAGACAGAATAGGTCAAACGAGGTTTGCAAGCCCTTAAATTTGTTGCCTTACCGATTCCTCTTGCTCTGAAAGCACGAATGCGGCTACTTGTTTCGAAGAGATTTTATGCTCCGTAACGCCAATGACAATGTAGCAACGTCCGCGGTGGATGTATTCCGTCCTCTCGTTCCACTCTGCAATCCAAGGGTTAGAGGAACACGTAAAAAGAAATTGAGCTATAGCACCGGACCGCGCACGTCTGGGCAGTACTTACTGTCATTTTCTGTACAACGCACGATCTCTGTAAGTTCTGCAATATTAAGAGTGCCTGGAGATAACGGCTCACTTCTAAGTCAGCTGGAACCATGCTCTGTCTTTCAATTCCACGTTTTCGGCCAAGAAATGATGGTTTTGCCACCACCAGTAGTCGGTGGCATTTTTGGGGTGATTTCGAAGGCCGCATAAGTACGTCGTACCTCTTGCTAACCATTTCTTGGCTCGTCCCCTTGTATAATACCTTTTGAAGTTCACTTGTAGAGTTCATGAAGAGCTCACAGGGACGATAAAGTTGAGGCTACTCTATGCTTAAGTTTGTTGCGTTCATTTGTTACGTGGAAAATCTTTGTAAGTTTTTAAGCATTACCAGTGTTGTTGCCTTTGAGAGCAGCAAGCTACACAGCTGGGTGAATAAAGCCTTTTGTCTTGCCGGGTCTTTGGAGGTACTCAAGTGTAACAGCTCTGGGGTTCACGTAGTAAAGGAATCGGGCGATATTTGAGACCTCTGCTTTACACATCCGTACATAGAGGGTACTCTTCAGATACTCGGCGTACTCCTTAAGCATGGGGTATTCACGGGGTGACATTTGTACAAGCCAGTGGCTCTGGAAGCTGTACGGCTTGGAGTCTCCATTGCATGTCTCGCTCTCTTCGTGTACTAGCATCAGGGGCTTCCTAGTCAGTTAGGTGATCAGACATGATTAGATTACAGGAATCCATACAGACAATTGAAATGGGGTGGGTCAAGACCAATCACCACACCACTTCAGAGCTACTCAATAGAGCACATCAACACCAGGAGAACAGAGTAAATTTGCTTCAAAGAATATCAAAAAGTTTATTATCAAGTTATTACACATACAATATTACGTGAGATAAAACAGGCACGAGAGGAAAGGATGATATAAAAGGCAATAGCACCTGGGGGCTGCACAACCATTACTAAGAAGAGATCCAAACTCTAAACACCAGGCAATATGTATCCATCAAAACAAGAAAAAGAGCCCCAGTGGGCTCATTTATCAAAGGCACAGCCCAATTTTTGTTTGATGGTTACCCAGGCCCAAGTGGAGGGTAAACAAATAGGCAACAGGCAAGCAGTAGTTGTGCTAAAGGAACACATGCATCAGGCGTCCCCTATTAGGTAAATAGACCCATAAGGGTTCAGTGTACATACAATAAGCCGGGGCAAGCTGTATGCATGTGGACCCAGTCCACCAATACTGCTGACCTGTAAAAGCCAAGGAACGTGCAGACCGACCAAGGGTGACAGGGAGGGTGAGACCCCCAGTACAAACTCCAACGTACGTTTCACGATGGTAGTGTTCGCTTCGTCAGGGAGTGGGTACGTAGCACAGAAGGGCTGCTATAAATAGCCCAAAGCACAGCTGGGGCACCGCACTGATAAATCTTGGCGCGTGCGCACATCACGCCAGGCAGACCCAGCACCTCCCACCGGCCGTCACGATCCGGCGCATGCGCGGGAGCGGGGACGCGTCTCCATAGCTCCCGCGCATGCGCCCCGATCAGTCAGAGACGGCCACGGCAGGCCGGGCTGGCGGCGGAAATGCGCACGCGCGCATCAGTGCAGAACGGAGCTCAAAGGATCAGGGACACAGGCTATGTTGAGATCATGAATCATAGGTAAATACAAAAGAGACATAATACAATAACACTTGAGCTGCGTGATCCGGTTCCAGGAGTCCGTATGTAGATGTAGAATTGAGATGTGTCAAAAACAATTCATATTAGAGACCCAGATGAAAAAATCTGTGCTAAATAAAACAAGATGAAAGTAGGGGAAAACACAAAAAAGAAAAAATTAAAATTAGAACATGAATAACAAACAAAAACAAGCACATTGCGCCACAAAAATGAATGGCCACCATATTTGCTATATAAAAGAAACAATAAAAAATTACCCCTAAAAAATGGGGGGGGCAAACCCAAGGTGGTGTCAAAGAAAAGAGGCAAAGCTCAAAGCCTCATTGAGACCAGATGGGGCGACCGTTCCAAGAGTCACCATCCATCTAGTCTCACGCTGGGCCAGCCTCCGCTTAATGTTGCCACCACGAATGCCACTGTGAACGACTTCAATGCCGCGAACCAATAAAGATTTAGGATCACAACCATGATGTGATTTAAAATGGCGCGGCAGCGTCTTCAGAGTGGCAAGATCATCAACTGTCTGAGCCGCCGCAATATCTCGCGCATGTTCCCTTACGCGGATGCGGAGCTCACGGGATGTCAACCCAATATAGATTAGTGAGCACCCGCATACCGCGTAATAAATCACATTAGATGTACCACAAGAAATGTAGTCTCTGATGTGAAACTCGCGCTTCCCATCAGCAGATGTAAACACGAAACTGCGCGAGACATTGCGGCAAGCTAGGCAGTGGCCACAAGGGAAGCAACCAACTCGTGGTTGAGTGGAGCCGAGAAAACCAGACGGAGGCGGAACATAATGGCTCTGAACAAGCTTATCCCTCAAATTGAAAGACCTTCTGGCAGTCAACAGGGGATAATCAAATGATGAATCCCGAAAAGCAGGATCGGTCCTCAGGATAGGCCAGTGTCGATTAAGGATGGCCCTCATGTGCTGCCATTCACTATTATAGGTGGTGATAAATCTCACACTGGAAAAATCCTGAGGAGATTTTTGTCTGGAAAGAAGGAGCTGGGAACGAGGGGTATTCTTAGCCCTGAGGTACCCACGTTTTATACTGCGGTTGCTATAACCCCTCTCACGAAAGCGAGACATCAGGTCAGCGGCCTGCTCCTCGAACTTGGCATCCGAGGAGCAGATCCTCCTCATCCTCAGGAACTGTCCGGTAGGGACAGAACGAATTGTAGATGTGTGATGAGCAGACGAGGCATGAATCAGCGCATTGACAGATGTTGACTTACGAAAGACATCAGTTTGAATCAAATTTCTATCGTCAACATCAATAAGTATGTCTAAAAAGTCAATGCGCTTGGTGTTGTATTTATAAGTCAATTTGATGTTAAAAGGATTCATGCCAAGTCTGCCCATGAATAAATCCAGCTGCTCCACCGTACCCCTCCAAAAAAACAACAAATCATCAATATACCTAAGCCAGCACTGCACATGGGACACGGCCACGTCACCCTCGTCGCCAAATACCAATCTCTCCCAGTAACCCAGGAAGAGATTAGCATACGAGGGCGCACAGGCCGCGCCCATTGCAGTGCCGCGCTTCTGTAGGTAAAAAGAGTTCTTAAAAGTAAAAAAATTATGGGTAAGGATAAAGTGGAGCAGCTGGAGTATCAAATCACACATCTCACTGTCCCGACCGGAGGTCCCGAGGAAGAAGCGGACTGCCGCCAACCCGTCCTCATGGCGGATGCAGGTGTATAATGATTCAACATCCGCCGTGACTATTAGCATGTCCGCTTCCATAAAGATACCGTCAATCCTGTTGAGCACGTCCGTTGTGTCCTTGAGGTAGGAGGGAAGTGTCTCGACCAGGGGTTTGAGATAGTAATCAATAAATTTACACACCGGGTCACACATTCCCTCCAAACCAGACACAATCGGACGGCCCGGCGGACTGACGGCATCTTTATGAATCTTGGGGAGCAGATAAAACGTGGGCACCTTGGGGAATTTGACTAAAAGTCCTTCCAAGACCTTCTTGGTAATAAGCCCGCTGTCAAAGGCCTGCTCAAGGATCAACAGAAGATCTCTTGAAAAAGAATTAATTGGATTGAAATCAAGCTTTTGATAGGTATCCCTATCCCTCAGCTGGCGAAAGGCCTCTTTCTCATATTTCATAATGGGCCATATTACAATGTTTCCCCCCTTGTCAGCAGGTTTAAAAAGTACGTCCCTCCATGATTCCAATTGTTTGAGGGCCGACCTCTGTTGACAAGTGAGGTTATCATTATGCCGTCTAGATGACAAATGCGAAAAGTCATCTACAACCAATTTGGTAAAAATATCAACAGAGGGACATAATGACAAGGGGGGAAACTTAACTGACCTAGGCATGATACAAGATGGAAACCTACCAATATTGTCAGAGGGTTGTTGTTCGGATTGAAGCTCCTCCAAAACTGCTAGAGCCTCTCTCTCTGCCCGACTATCCAAATCGAAAGTTGGCACATCACGACTGTGGAGTTTCTTTAGAACCAACTTACGGGAAAACAGAAATAGATCTTTCATAGCTGTAAAAAAATCAAAAGAATTAGTCGGGGAGAAAGAGAGGCCCATAGAGAGGACCTCAACCTGAGCCTCTGACAGTATATGTGTGGAAAGATTAATTACTTGCAATGCCCCACTAACCTTTTTAGATGTTTTGTGTGGGGCATGCATGGAGGGCTTCAATCTTGTTATCACGCCAGATGGTGTTGGGTCAGATATTGTATTTGGATTAGAATGCCCAGAGGATCCACCTTCATCAGCGGAGAGACCGGACGCTACAGAAGTTGAACGAGAACGTGATCCAGACTTTGATCGATATTTAGATCGAGATCTAAAAGAGGGTTGCTGCCATCTATAGACCTGATTAAGTTGCTGGTCACGTACATCTCTTTGAAACTTTTTGAGCTTGAATGACTGTAACTCCTCCAATTTGCCAAGTTCTGCATCAATGTCATTATTAAATTTGGCTAATGCATCTGTAGTTAATTTTGACCTGATAAGTTGGAGAAGTTGCTCCATTTCCTTTTCCATCTCATTGATGGATGAAGAATTGAATTCACTAAGAAGTTGCAAATTGCCCCTCGAGCAAACATTTGACAGCTCCTCCCACTTAGCTCTAAAAGAGTCATTTTAAACGGGAAAGGAAGGGAACACTTGTATTCGAAGACCCCTTGGGATTAGATGTTTCGATATGTATTTATCCAGGAACGCCCTGTTCCACCACGTCTTAGTTCTACGTCTTAAAAGTTCCCTGTATCGGGAAACCGCCTCTCTTGTATCAACATCACCGGAAACCTCGTCACCCATATTGCCAGTCGCTTCAAGTGCCATATTCAATTGAGAGAGCCAGGCATCATCGCGGGCCCTAAAATCCATAGTAATAAGGACAAAAACTGTGGAAACCACAGAGAATATGATTAGACATGGTAGCGGTGATTTCTGCCTCAAGGCTGGGTTCTCCCTCCGAGCCGTTAGCTGGTCTTATTCGATCTGTGAATCCCGTTCCTGTGGGCTGAGCTGTGTCACCTGCTCTAAGGCGGTTTCGCTATGGCTTTCGGATAAAGATGGCGTACGGATGGAGTCAAAACTCCGCTTGCCTGTCACCAAAAATCCATGTTTTTCCAAAAAAGCCACCGACTCGTCCAGGGATGGCAGAGGCTTGAGGTCATAAAATTTAATGGTAGTACCATGTCCTGCAACCCGGTCTAGACAGCACTTGGCCGAGGTCACTGCCTCACGTATCTCGGAGTTGATCTGTGTCTGTATGCAACCCATAGATATTTCGTTGCCATATGACAAAGGGGGCATGTAAGGGGTGTTCGCCGGTGGCTGAAACGGGAGGTGCTACGTGTTATTTTAAGGCATTCTGATTACCTAGATGGTCAAACTTGGCAGTTTACTTAGGGTTCCATCAGTAGCGGGATCACACGGTCTTCCTGCAGGAGCTGCTCGGCATCGTGACCTGTGGAGATATTAGCTGCAACTGCGCGGTGTCTGCACCTACTCGGCTGATTGGCATCCGCACCTGCTCAGGTAATTAGCTTGGCACACTTTTGTTTTAACCTCCACCTCATCCTGTGTGCTGTCATCCAACGGGCTGTCAACCGCAGCGGTGATTCATCCACTGGGCTGCCATCTGTATGAGTGAAAATCTCCAACAGTGGTGATAATTGGGTTCTATCTCTTAGCGGACTGAGTGCACCGAGGACACAGGAATATAGTTCATGTTTTAAGCACATTGAATAATTAGTTTTTCAGTTGGCTTAATACGTTAATATTAAGCTTTCGGGGGGCGTGGCCTGGACGCCAAGTGGAGCAGACGCATGGTGGCTCGGCTCCTGCAGATACCGCCGGTTTAGTGGCCTCTGCGATATCCCTGGACCTGAGAACAGCAACCAGCAACACCTAGAAGACCTACTGCTGACAGGAGACACCGAACGGGAACTTTAACTGCTGAGGAGAGAGAGGGAGAACGCTGAGATCACTCACCCCCGGAAGGCCTGGTCTCTTGGTACACACGTGCGGCAGAGAGACAGTACCGGAGCGTGGCTGCGGTGATCGGGGCTCCTGCAGAGACTGGTACAGTGCATCTGGGGAGGGGAATGAGCGAGTGCCCTGAGTGCAGCAGCAGCAACCCTGAGCGAGGTGAAGAGGAGTGATAACGCGGTCACATGTGGGTCTAGCCCAGAAGCTCAGACATTGTTTTGGGCAGCAGGAGGTGGAGATGCTTTGGTTTCCTTCCCCCTACCACGGGGGTGGAGAAGAGAGGGAGGAAAACCTCGGGGCATAGCATCTGAAGCATTACTCAGGGCCCGCCATTATTATATACAAAACTCCTCTTTCTCTGTATAGTACTTTGCTGCCACCTTGTGGTTATTGTGATAATAGCCTGCTATAAAGGGTGCACTGGAGAGAGCTGTGAAGGTGGTATGCGTCCCTGTATAATGGCTGCGTAGAGGAGAGGCTCACCTTACTGCCCATATAGGTGACATAAAGTAGACAGCTACGACTTTAATAGTCTCGCATAAACTAGCAATATTGGAGAGAGACATAATACGCTGCACTGACTGGGTGACGCTCTGGCTGGGCTAAGGAGGAGAAGAGGACCAGGCTGGTCATACAGATTGAGAAGGGGACAGCCACTTGTGACTCCTCTGGACAAGTTTCTTACTAAAAGGGACTGTGCTGTGGGAGACCCTATGCCACCAGAGTCACAAAGACAGTCATCCCATAAAGGCAATCAGGCGAAAAATAAATCTGCGTGGGCAGACCCAGCGGACATGGACTTAGACTCTACACCCTCTATATCCGCTCTAGTGTCTCAACAGGAGGACGGGGGGGAGTCACGTGACGCCCCATCAGAGGCTGAATCAGGAGATATGGAACACTACTCCAACCAAAAAAAATTGAAAAAATATCTGGATCTTCTTCCAACTAAAGAAGACTTCAAATCACTGCTATCAGAGGTGAAAGAAACCTGTAGGGCAGAAATTAACTCAATTCGCCAGGATGTCAAGCTGCTGGCAGATAGAGTGGACTCTGTGGAAAGAGATCATGATGTCACCAGACAATATATTATCAAACTACAGAAAAGTGTGTCTTCTTATTCCCAAGCTTTAAGCGACACTAATAAACATCTGGAAGACCTAGACAACAGAGGACGCCGTAATAATATCCGAGTGAGGGGTATCCCGGAGACCACAGGCAATGAAGATGTTCACGCCATGCTTAAAATCATATTCAATACTGTATTGGAACGCCCTGCAACTCAAAAGATAAAATTGGACAGAGCACATAGAGCATTACGCCCTAGTGGACCTCAAAATAAACCTCGTGATATCATATGCTG
Organism: Anomaloglossus baeobatrachus; assembly: GCF_048569485.1. Classification (NCBI taxonomy): domain Eukaryota; kingdom Metazoa; phylum Chordata; class Amphibia; order Anura; family Aromobatidae; genus Anomaloglossus; species Anomaloglossus baeobatrachus. The sequence goes on along the minus strand of NC_134356.1, from coordinate 105,552,168 downwards.
TGTCCACGACTTCCAATTGAAAGAATCCATTATGGCTAAAGCCCGCACATTGGAGAAAGTCGACTATCAAGGGACTCGGGTTCAATTATTCCCTGACCTGTCATGGATTACCCTACAGAAAAGGAGACACCTGCAGCCCCTCCTTGCCTCCCTAAAAGACCGGAGCATTCGGTACCGCTGGGGGTTTCCATTTACCCTCATAGCTTCAAAAGATGGACGTACTGCTGTGCTGCGTTCTGCCCGGGATCTCCCGACCTTCTGCTCTGATATGGGACTTTCTCCTCCTTCCCTGGTAGATTGGGACTTAGAGCTACCATCCAATCCACCCCATCCAGTCTGGCATCAAGTGGACTCCAGGGGAGGATCTCCTTCATCCCGGTCTAAGGCACGACCGACTTCAACCTGAGACATCTATCCTCTGGGCACCAGGGCCCTCTGTCTGAAACTCTGGTTTTGAGCTGAAACCCCTTTGGGGTAATGGGGTGCACATTCTGTGTCCTCCCCAGTTTATCGCAGGGACTCTGGTTTTCCCTCTTTTCTATACGTAGCTGTCCACATTTTCGTTACTAATATATCTGGTTTATGTCACCTCTTAATAATTATATTGGTTTGCTACTAGGGCAGTGGGGATTGCCTACTCCCCTCTCTTTGTTACTTTGCAGTTAGTTTTTGACCCTTGCTGTGGCCACACAGTGTCTATAGCTGCCAACCCCCTGTTAGGGTTAGAGTTACCCTGGTTCCTCCTACGGAAGAGTCGGTATAGGAGGTTAGGGTGAAGATATTGATAAAGTTTGATATTATGCAACGTTTTTCTTCTTTAACCCTGGTCGGAGAGGAGAGCGGCGGGGGTGAAGGTCTTCGCCAGTGTCCTCCCTCCTCTCCGGTACCATTTGAGACATGTAAATGTTATGCTTTATATGTTATATGTTTCGTCATTGTTTTCCTTCATTCCTTATGTGTCTGCCCCAGCCGAGGTGAGAAAAGCATTTGGACCCATCACGGGCCTTTGCGCAACTCTGAGACAGATTATGGGCCTTTGAGCAATATCGAGATGGATGGTGTTGGGTTAACCTTCGTATGTAATGCTATTTCCGCTTTATACTGTTTCAACTTAAAATATGGTTAAAATTTTAACGTTAAATGTCAAGGGTTTAAACTCAAACATTAAGAGGCGTATGGCGCTTGCTGAGATGCGGACCCAGCAAGCTGATGTGGTTTTTTTGCAAGAAACACACCTGACTCTCAATGGGAACTGCAACTTTGCTAAACACCTATACCCTACAATTTTCTTAGCCTCCCAAGTAAGGAAAAAAGCAGGTGTGGCGATTTTGATATCAAGGACTTGCCCCATTCAAATTACTACCTCCCTGGCCGACCCACAGGGTAGATACCTCATCCTGCAAGGGACATATAAGGACATCCCGGTCACTCTGTGTAATGTTTACGCCCCTAATACCTCCCAAATCTTCTTCTTAAATCGGGTATTCCTCAAACTAACACGCCTTCCCCCCTCAGCGTGGATTGTGGGAGGAGATTTTAACACCATTTTTTCTGACTCTCTCGACAGACTAACCATCAACAATCAACTGTCAGGCCTGTCTCAACGTAAATTGACAGCTTCCTTTCGAAAACTGATTCGCAGGTTTGCTTTATTTGACTTGTGGCGTATTAAGCATCCCTTAGAAAAAAACTTTACTTTCTACTCTCCCCCTCATGGTACACACACCAGGATTGATTTTTTTTTGGCAACATTCAAGCCCTTAGATTGACGAGCAATGTGGATATTGGTGCAATAACATGGTCAGACCACGCACCAATGACTCTCACCCTGGATCAGACAACTTTGCGTACAAGAGTCTGCCACTGGAGGCTCAATGAGTCCCTCCTCAAGAGAGCACCCTACAGAGATAAATTGGAAGCGGGGCTGATAGAATACTTCGAGAATAACGAGGGGTCAGTGTCTAATTTTTCTACTATTTGGGAAGCCCATAAGGCCGTCTTTAGAGGGCAATGTATAGCATTAAGTTCCCGCATTAAAAAAGACAGACAATATCAGAGGGATCAGCTCCTCCGAAGTCTCAGAGACTTAGAAAAAAAGATGACCCTTAACCCATTAATACGTACCCTCAGAGAAATAGTAAAGACCCGTACCCAACTGAAGGACCTAGCGGTTAATACAACAGAAAAATTACTGCTTTATAGCAGGCATAAATACTATGACAAAGGAAATAAATCTCATTCTCTATTAGCTGGCCAACTTAGAGAGGATAGGGGGAACTCATCTGTTTATGCCTTGAAAGATGCAGGGGGGAGTATCTTCTATGACCCTACTAAAGTTGCGAAGATCTTTCAGGATTATCTGTCAAGATTGTATTCCTTACCTAGCTCTCTTCCCACAGACCCAGGAAAACAGAGGGAACTGATTCACTCTTTTCTTGAGCAATGTAAGCTGCCCCCTCTTACTAAGAGTGCTGTAAATACTCTAAACAAAGAAATCACAGGCGAAGAGATTGGAGAGGTGCTTAAATTACTTCCTAATGGGAAGTCACCGGGTCCAGACGGGCTGACATATTTCTATTACAAGACATTCGCAGATCAACTCAATCCCTATCTGGTCAAATTATTTAATGGCTTCCTCACGGGCTCCCCTATACCTACGAGTATGTTACATTCATATATTACGCTTATACCCAAACTAGGGAAGGATGCAATGGATTGTGCCAATTACAGGCCTATAGCACTCCTTAATGCTGACTTAAAATTTTTTACTAAGTTATTGGCTCTACGCCTCTCGGTCCTACTCCCTCACCTTATACATAAAGATCAGGTGGGTTTTGTTCCATGTAGACGGGGGGGGACAATACCAGGAAGATTATTGACTTAGTGGAGGTTGTCAATAAGACGGAGAAGGAGGCAATCCTTCTTAGTTTGGATGCGGAGAAGGCGTTTGACCGCCTGGGGTGGCCATTCATGTTTGAGACGTTATGTCATTTTGGAATTTTGGGTGCATTTATTACTGCCCTGAAAAGTCTATATTCATGCCCCTCAGCCTCGGTCAAACTTCCTTATGCCACATCTCAACCTTTTCAGATACATAATGGCACTCGTCAGGGATGCCCTTTGTCCCCCCTTCTCTTTGTTATGTGCATTGAGCCGTTGGCTGCTGCTATTCGTATTGACCCTAATATACATGGAGTAATGGTGCGAGACAAAGAGTTTAAGCTATCTTTATATGCGGACGATGTTTTATTGATATTGTCCCAGCCACATATCACTCTCCCGAACTTGCATACCCTATTACTGCAATTTGGAAGGTTATCAGGGTATAAGGTCAACCAGAGCAAAACGGAGGCTTTGCCTCTTAATATTCCACAGGGGCGGGTTTCCTCCTTACAAGAAAACTACAATTATAAATGGAAAAATATATCCTTGACATATCTGGGGATAAAATTAACATCTCAGTATAAGCTCTTATATCAATATAACTATCCTAGCTTATTCACTGAACTAAAAAGACTCCTACTCAATTGGAACAAGCTCCCACTGTCTTTATTCGGAAGAATCTCTGCGGTCAAAATGTCTGTTTTGCCAAAGCTACTTTATTTATTTGAGACCCTTCCGGTGTGTGTACCATACAGAGAGTTACGCAATATACAGTCCATTATACTTCAATTCGTTTGGGCCCATAAGAGACATAGAATTAAAAAAATGACTTTGCTAGACAGTAAACTGAGAGGAGGTTTGGGGGTCCCTGATATTACTAAGTACTACTGGGCAGTACATCTACGTCACATCCCTGCATGGTCTAACCGCAGTGCCTTCTCTAGATGGATGGAAATAGAGAAGTTATGGCTAGCCCCAATACACCCCAACTCTTACCTATGGGGTACCTCATCTTACTAGCCTGACCCACATACTTTAGGCCCCATAGCTTTCACCAAGAGGATCTGGGATTGCTGTATAAAAAAGTTTCCACTTAAATCTGAACACTCTCCGTTGACTTCCTTTCTTTTTAACCCCAGGATGCCAGACGGTATGCAGGGTACAGCGACTAAGACATGGTTTGACAGGAAGCTCTTTTGTTTCGCGGACATAGTGGACGCGCACTCCAGGATCCTTCTTCCCTACGCCACCATATCTGCTAGATTTAACCTCCCTGGCAGATCCCAGTATCGGTACCTACAAGTTCGACACCTGATGCACTCCCTCTTTTCCTCCCTGGAAGTCTCTTCTCCTACACTTTTTGAAAGATTATGCAGAGCTGGGGTCTCTACCAAGGGCCTTATCTCGGACATATATCGCATTTTAACTACCCCCTACCCAGAAGACAAGCCGATTCATACATATATTAGCAAATGGGAAGACTTTCTTGGTGAGACCATTCCCCTATGTGTGTGGAGACGCATCTGGGATACGGCCTCAAAAACTTCCTCATGTTATGTTTATAAGGAAAATCAGTACAAATTACTCATGTATTGGTATCACACCCCATCACTAAATCTAGCCTTACCCGATAATTGTTGGAGATGTGGGGCTGTGGGAGGGGACATACCGCACATATTCTGGGTGTGCCCCAATATCCAGAGCTTCTGGAAGTTGGTGCAATCTCTTATTTACAGAGTAACTGATCTCCAGATACCCCTGGATCCTAAGTTCTATTTATTAAATGTCCCACCTGTCCAGTTGGGGAGGAGAGTGAAGCAGTTACTGCTACATATAACCACAGCAGCCAGGTGTCTAATTGCCCGTAATTGGAGGTTAGCCCATCCGCCCTCACTTAATGATCTCAATTCGCGAATCCAAGATGTGAAGAGGATGGAGTATTTGTCAGCCATGTCAAATAACACGGTGGATCACTTTGAGGGTGTTTGGTCACTCTGGGACACTCATTGGGCCAATAATGAACAATAGCTCGGCATGGCTTGGATGGAAGTCTGATATACTCACCCTCCCTACTCTGTTCCCTCCCTATGTTTCCCCGTCTAGTATTGTATTGTTTGTCTTGTCACATCCCCTGTTTCTAATCTATCAGTGGAAAATAAGATATGTGCCCTGATTAATGGTTTAAAGTTACTGCTCACATGCTTGTGGGACATGTCTACATATTATTCTATGTTTGCTTTGAAAAATTTAATAAAATAATCAGTTAAAAAAAAAAACATAAATAAATATTAAGCTTTCGATTTCCTATTTTACATGTTCAAATCCCACCAAGCACGGGTTCAAATTCCAGGTCTTAGCAGATTGTGTATGTTTGTTGTGGAGCAGGCCCGGAAACGGAGCTCAATAGTTAGCCGGCGGAGCCAGCGGTTAGTGCTTAATGATCAACCAGCGGAGCCAGCAGTTACTGCTTACTGATCGGCTTGTGTAGCTAGCGGTTAGTGCTTAATGGGCAGCCGGCGGAGCCAGCGGTTAGTGCTTAATGGGCGGCCTACGGAGCCAGCGGTTAGTGCTTAATGGGCGGCCGGCGGAGCCAGCGGTTAGTGCTTAACCTTCCTCTTGTGTTAGCTTTCTGTTACTCTTTCTTATGTTAACGGGTCAGATTTGACCCGTGTCTTAAATCCCCCCTAGGATACCCTAAAAACAGTTATTTATGATCCAATTTGTTTCCTTCCTCTTAGTTACCTTGTTAGGGTTTCTCATCCATGGAGGGATTGATTTTAATATTTTTGTTGTGGCCCCCTGGGCCTTTCATTTGAGAGCATACCCTTCATTTTCAATATAAAAATATTGTCAAATGAACCTCAAGAGAATATTATAAACTTAAAAAAGTTTGTTATATTATCTGACTATTAGTGAAGGGTTTTAGAACACATTTCTTAAATGTAAAAAAAATATACATATATATTTTATATTAACTCTAGTAACATCTATGGTGTTACGGGTCAATTTTGACCCATATCTAACTACATTATGAAAAAGGCAAAAAACAGATTTTTTTTTTTATTGAACTTTAATACAAATAAAAGATAAAAAATTATATTAACATTAATAGCAATAATAATAAAAAGTAGCTTTTCTAGGTCAAACAAACAAACAAACAATCAATCAAGTACTAGTTTTTAGATGCATTAGTATTTAGATGCATGTGTGGCAAAAAGCGACACTGTTTGTGTGTTCTTTGCAGAGGTATTTTTTGCAGGCGAAGCACGATGTGTTTGTCTTTCTGTCCTTATTGCTAGGGCAGACCTGACACCTTATTCTTTTAGAATCAGGTGGTCTCACTGGGGTTGTAGCTGTTGTGGTTGATGTTGAGGCAGGGCTGGTTGAGGAGGATGCTGGTGATGATGCTCTTTGTGTTGCTGTGGGTGTGGGCGAAGCACTTGGGCTCTGGAGTTGTCGGACCAAGGCTTCAGCGGCTGGGTCTCGGGGCACTTGTTCCCTTTGGTCAATGTGCGCCTTGACAAGGGATCTTTCTAGTTCCTCAAGAAACTTCCTACGCTTGTTTTTTTCTTTGAATTCCATCCTTGGGGAATGTGAGTCCACAACACAAATGCATTGTATGCTGACACATCAAGGATGTTTGAAAATATAACCATTGGCCATCTCCTAGTCATTCGCTGGCAAGTGTAGGTGACAGTCAGCTTGTCCAGGTTGTCCACTCCTCCTATGTTTTTGTTATAGTCCAGGATGATTCTGGGCTTTTTGTTCACTTCCTGATGACGCAGCTGCATCTTTGTGAAGTGTGGACATCAGTACCACATTCCGTCGTTTTTTGGGGTAGTATGAAACAGCAGTGGTGGTGTCTGTAAAAACAAACTTTGAGGAAAGTGGAGCCCTGTCCTTCATCTGCAACCATTCAGCAGGCAGCTCAGGTTTGGTTTTTTTCACTGTGCCCACCATGGTGATTTTCCTCCTGAGAAGTTCTAGTCCAAGGTCATAGCTGGTAAAAAAAATTGTCATAAGTAATGATGTGACCATGCAGTCCAGTAGTCATATCGAGGACTACACGTTTTCCTTGTTTTTTTTCAGGGATGCCGCTTGCAGACTTGCCTGTGTAAATCTGTAGATTCCAGGCATAGCTAGTTTTTGCATCACAGGCTACCCAGATTTTTATGCCGTATTTGCCTGGCTTAATTGGCATGTATTGCCGGAAGGGGCAATTTCCACGGAAAGGGAAAAAACATTCGTCTACTGTCACCTCTGGCCCTGGGTTGAACATCAGTGGAAGAAGCTGCACCCATTTCTCCCAAACATCCCTGATGGGAGCAAGTTTCAGATTTTGTTCTGGTGTCTCTGTTGTCAAATCTGAGGACTCTTGATATCATTTGAAACTTTTGAAGTGACATTGTTGCCCGGAAAATATTCCTGCCTGTCGATGCGTCCCAGAGACTATCAGTGGCCTCATTGCAGGATCTGTACACTCCAGCAAGGAGAAGAACACCAATGTAGGCATCCAGGTCATCATCATGAAGGTCATTCCACATGTTGCCGTGGACTTTTTTTCCTTCAAGGTCATAGCAATAATGACTTTTTTTATTGACAATGGCATAAACAGATCAAAACATGTCTTGATGTCACTTACTCTTGTCACAGCAAACCTTGTGATCCCAGGGGTCATTTTTATGACATTTGCAGCATCTGCCCTGCCATGTACATCTGGAGGTACTGAGCTCCAACTGATCTTGCCACTTTTGAATTTGAATCTTTCAGCGGGAGCAGCTTCAGCACCGGTGACCTCCTCATCAGACTGATCAGAACTGAACAACCCCGAGTTAGCCCCCTTTATTAAGAATTTGGTTAAAAAATTATTCCATTCGTTAGATCTTTGTTAGATCCGGTTTGATCAACCAAAACTAACGTTAGATCTCCTCTACAAAATTTGATATTTACGATCTTTTTCTGGGGGGCTAACCCGTAGCTAGCCCCCCCTCTTTTGAAATTGGCCGTTTTTTGGATGGATTCTGATAGATATTCGTTAGATCCAGTTTGATCAGAAAAATTTAACGTTAGATCTCTTTTCGTTCCCGAGATATTGGGGGTGTCAGGTGGAGGGTTAGCTACGGGTTAGCCCCCTCTCTTTTGAAATTGGCCGCTTTTTGGATGGATTCTGATAGATATTCGTTAGATCCGTTTGAGCAACAGTCCTGAGGTGTAGATGGAGAAGAGGAGGGGTCCAATGTCAGAGCATTGGGGGACACCAACAGAGAGAGTTAAGTGAAGGTGGCGAGTGAGTGGGACAATCTAAAAGTTCGGTCAGTGAGTCATTCTCATCCCCCGTGATGCCTACAGGCCTTCCTCTTCACAATCATCGCAGCACACTGCCCTCTTCCCCCGCCGCGACACATCGCCAATAAAGTCCTGATGCTGCCCACAATTCGCCCACGCCGAAGTCGCCGCTGCTCAAACGGATCTAGCGAATATCTGAAGTCTTAAAAAAAAAGCACATTTCAAAGTGGGGGGGGCTTGTTTTTTTGCATAGCAAGTTGAATTTTTCCTTTGCACCACTTTGAGTGCATATAATGTTTTGTATAACTTTTATGTTTAGGAGAGGGAAAATTAAAAAAAAAATTATGTTAATGTTTTTTGAGTTTTATTATTAGTTAATTTCCCGTGCGGTAAAAGTAACAATACCTTTATTCTCCGGGTCAGTTCGGACACACCGATACAAAATTTATGACTTTTTTTTTTTTACTACTTTTAAAAAGGAACACGTTTTTTTTTTTTAAATAATGAGAGAGGATTTTGCCACGCCGCATGCGCAGCCCCGTAGCGCTTTTATTTTTCTGACTGCGGAACAGTGGGATGCCTCATTTTTTGCTGGAAGAGTTGTAGTTTTTATTCGGACCATTTTGGGGCATATTCGATTTTTTTATCGCGTTTTATGACTTCTTTTTGTGACTCAAACTGAAAAAAATAGAAATTCAGGTTTTTTTTTATTTTTTTATGGCGTTAACCCTGTGGAATAAATATTAAACTATTTAATTTTTGGAGGTTGGGATCCCAGCTGATAATAGGACCGCTGGGATCTCACGATTGCTGACAGGGCTAGCCGAGGCTGCCATTCCCCCGCCCGACGTAAAAACTATGGCAGAGGAATAAGGCCCGGCTAACGCCGTCGTCAAAAGTCAATGATCGGTCGTCAAGGGGTTAAAAATTCCTGTACATAGACTCTCATTTTTAGGTCTCATTTTTAATCAATTTAATTATCAGAACAATAAATTTTACTTATTAGTACAGTGAAAAACACAAGTAACAGTAATACCTTCCAGAAATAGAGATTTAACAATGGAAACCTGAACGTTTAGGACGCAAAATCCCTGGAATAGAAATAGGACACGTACATTGTAACATCTAGACGGAGTTCCCGAGTTATCGGTGTTTAACTTATACAAAAAACGAAGAAAATTACTAATGTGACTAGATATAAATGTATTCAAATGCTTAATATCATAGAATACCAATAATAATTTACAATAAATATTCACGAAAGAACTCAAACAAAAGAAAGAAGAACAGTAACACCCCACCACCGATCAGTAACACCCCAACACCGGTGTAACACTCAACCGTAAAACCCAACACTGGGGAGTTACTGTTCTTCTTTCCTTTGTTTGAGTTACTTTGCACTCATGGGAATTTTCAGTCTTTCTATTCTTTAGATACAGCCTTCATCTTTCGTGAATATTTATTGTAAATTATTATTTGTATTCTATGATATTAAACATATTTGAATAAATTTATCTCCATTTCCCTTATAGTTTTTCTCCACTCATACAAAAACCCTACTTATGAATGGAGGAACTGTCTTTGGATAGAAAGAATTGCGTGGCGGTCAGAGCGCTCTGAGGCTGGCTTAGCTGCTAGTAGATGCTGTAGCTGTGCTCAGCCTGTGAGGAGCTTGGCAAGCTCTGCTGTGTGTCACTGCCTCCTAAGCGTTCTGACACCGACTGCAGATGTCGGATCAGTTCAGACAGCAGCAGCCCTCCTGTAGGTGAGCGGAATGATGAGCTCCTGCTGCCATGTGAGTCATATTGCTGTGCAGCAGGTGGTGAGCAGTGGGACTCAAGACACACAGGAGAGCAAGACGAATGCAACATTACTGACTTTGGGGGCATTATTGCTTAAGATGGGGGTATGTAAGGGTTATTATTTGTATTACATCTATTGTCATTTCGAAGTCCATGCAAATTTAAATTTTTTTTGTTTCTTCTTGGTTGGTATAGTGTTGCAGTGAAAGCCACTGAGATTTGCATACTAACCTGTACTGTATTTATATGCAGAGTCTATAGACTATTGTAAGTGCCTTCAAATTGCCCCTTACAATTGCCACAGCTGTCCACTAGATTTCCTTTTCTTCCATGATTCGCGTGATATCACGGGCATGGCTAGCACTGCGGCCAAACTCCTGATAGAGCTAGCAGCCAGCCAATTAGGAGCACGGTCACATTGCTCTCCCCTTTTCTCCCTAATGCCAGTGAGCCAGATTAAGCGGAAGAAATAAAAATCCAGTGGATGGTTGTCGGGGTAACTTGGGGGCACTTACAGAATCTGTAGACCCTGCATCTATATACAAGCAAATATATATGCCCCTCCCTGCCCACTTATGAAATAGAAAAGTTAAGTTACTCTTTGAGAATTAACTGATATTCCTCTTTTTTTTTCCTTTTTTTTACTTATTGCTTTTGACATAGAACTAATTTTGAAATCTAGTTTGGTTTCAGTTACAGTATATGAAAATGGTCTGTAAATGCACTTAGTGTAGGTTGAGTTCACAAGGGCATCATATAGTTATATTCAGTTTTTCTGTCCAAAGGAGAGGCTGGACAGAACCAAATATAATAGTTTGCTTCCCTGTTTGCTTGAACGGGAACAGTAACTTACTGAACTGCTAGTGCTCAAAATATTAGCAAGTTTTTTTTCATACCTGCAGGCCTTTTTCCCCCCCCTGTTTTAAAGCAGCCTTAACATTTATAGTACGAGCAGTTCAGAAGGCTTGTATCCTTGTTCAAGTATCGAGGAAGCAAAAGTCTTTGTTTTGTTGTATTCAGCCTCTTATTTTTGACAGAGGAGCTGAATGAAACCCCCTGACCCCCAGCCTTAGCTTTATAAGAAGTGCTTTAAAGAATAGCTAACCTTTCAAACCAGTTTAACTCTATTGGCTTTCCCACCCTCATTATAACTTACCTTAGTCCTGCCAGTTGTGTGCTCCTGGACTGTGGTATCACCCATGGTTCTTGCCATTCACACCTGCTCTGTCTCCCTGACATCCACCCAACATTTTCTCTGGCAAGTGTTTACATGTGTACTTACCCAAGATGGCATCTGCCCCAATTGGAGACTTCCTTTCCTCTGAAATCTGATTAGCAATAAGGAAAGGAAGGCTCTGATCACTTCTGGTGCAATCTTGGGTGACTACATACAGTATGTAGTCTCCAGCATGAGGAAATATCTGGTGGACATTGGGGAGACAGAGTGCGATGCAGCGGCCAAGAGCGCTGTACTGCTAAAAGTAAAGTTATAACAACAATAACAACAAGGCCCAAGGAGACAATAGAGGTAAACTTGCTTAAAAGTTTAGCTACTCTTTACAGAGCAATTGTCTTTACTCATTTGTTATACCTGTAAACAGGAAAAACTACATTTTAACATATATTACAACTTCTGAATTCCCACATAGTTTGTTTGGGTCTACCGTTTTTACAGAGTAGCTCATGTCGTCATAAACTTCCCAACAACTGTCCTTTCTTCTACAATATGAAATGTAATGGTTTCCTTAAACATGCATAATAATGACTCCTAATGTGTACCGTATATCTGATATGATCACTTGAGTGGGGAATTCAGAGATCCGTCGCTTTATCGGTAAACCAACACGTGGCTCTATTATAAGATGTGGTCCTCGTTTGTAGATAATTGTAGTACATTCGCTGCAGTTGGGTGTACATGGTTTATTAATGAGCTTAGATGAAATTTGCATAGCACGCTCAAAACCATGTTTTACATGATTAGTGTTGATTGGCCAAAAGATATTGCATTGTTCTTTGTTGTTTTTACATGTCACATTTTGACATGTAGATATTTCTGTTAAACTGGGGATGTCTTTTAAAAACACTTCTACTGTATGGCCAATGTAATCTTCTGCATACAAACTCGTAATTCCACCTAGAAGTGTGTACCTTGTGTAATTTTCCAGTATCAACTGAGCTCTTTTTCTGTACATGTTTTGATTTGCCCCAAATTCCACAAAATACTTAACAGCACCCAAAAATGGGTTTTCTGAGTTAGTTATGAAGTTTCTGTATGAGTCATAATCAACAAACATGGTTGACAAACTATGCAGCAGTGAGTCAAATTGGCAAGTATTATTGACATTATGCACATTATTATTTATATTAATGGTGTTCAAGAGATTCCCATTGCGCAGGATACCTAAAGGTTTTCGTGTACAAAAATCATCAATTATTTGACACATATTTGGATACGGCGTTAAATATGTTGTTCTCTTCTTGAAAGGTATGTTCAGTGGGGAAAGTAAATCCTTGGACTTCTACGACTTATCACCTTCATTTTGTGCTATGGGAGTATGTGCAATTTTCAGTTGAGAGTTGGTTTTACCCCGCCAACATTCTTCTTGCCTAAGCTCTACCACACTCTGTTCTGTGTTCCTACTTTCAAAAACACTTGTTTCTTTCATAGATTGTTGAAGGGGCAGGAGAGTGTCTGTCAGCTTCTTTGTGTTCACTAACCACTTCTTTTTCATGACTTTTTTCCTGCTGCCCATGTTTGTCTTTGGCAGATTCATCGATGACCTCTTCCTTTTCCAATGTTACTAAACTGTTACTTTCTGTGACATGTACAGCAGCTGCTATTTTTGAGCGCCCACACAGAGCACTCAAATGCAATGCAACAAATTTGTCAACTCCCATTGGAGTTTCAATATGCTGAAGAATGGAGTTCTTCAAAAGGCCAAAATCTCCCTCAACTGATGCAGAAGAGGCTGTTTTATTTGGTGATTGAAAAACTGGTTGCATCACAGATGTCCAAATAGGAAAATACTTCAGAAGGTGAAGTAGTTTATGAGAAAAATCTGGACAGAAGTAAGGGTTTGGCTGTTCCCCCTGTTCTAGACTTGCAGTATCTGCTTCTTGCACAATGTCATTTAGCCAACCTGACAGTGACTCACTATTAGAGATGAGCGAACCGGTCGCGGTTCGGCTCGAGGTTGGTTCGCCGAACGGACCTCCCGTTCGAGTTCGGTTCGTCGAACGTTCGACGAACCGAACTCGAACTGCATAGGAAACAATGGCAGGCAATCACAAACACAGAAAAACACCTAGAAAACACCCTCAAAGGTGTCCAAAAGGTCACAAACAACTCACAACACATGGGAAAGTGACAAGGACATATACTCATGCGAAAACAAAAAAGCTGGACAAGGAAAAAGAGGAGGACACACAGATATATGAGTATATGCAAGGAAACATCGATTCCATTAATGTGCAACTTGAGCCCTGCTCATTCTTGGCTTCCAATCTTGATAAATTGCCTGAGCTCGCCACGTACGTCTTGGGGATCTTGTCGTGTCCTGCAGCCAGCGTTCTCTCGGAACCTGTCTTCAGTGCTGCTGTGGGTCTGCTGGCAGATAAGCACACGTGTCTGTCCACTGACAATGTGGACATGGCTCTCAGAGGACTTTTCTTCCCCTGGGTCAGCCAGGGGACGGGAAAGGCACGCGTATTTTTGAGAGTGCTTCATGCAAAGCATCTTTTTCTTTTTCAAAAGGGAGCTCAACCGATGCCAGTCAAGTGGGGTGTGTGTGGCCCAGTGAGTGGAAACGAGAGAGACTGTGGTTGGAGTCCCCTCGCTGTGTCTCTAAAAGAACTAAGATGAACAAGTCATGGCTCTCAGAGGACTTTTCTTCCCCTGGGTCAGCCAGGGGACGGGAAAGGCACGCGTATTTTTGAGAGTGCTTCATGCAAAGCATCTTTTTCTTTTTCAAAAGGGAGCTCAACCGATGCCAGTCAAGTGGGGTGTGTGTGGCCCAGTGAGTGGAAACGAGGGAGACTGTGGTTGGAGTCCCCTCGCTGTGTCTCTAAAAGAACCAAGATGAACAAGTCATGGCTCTCAGAGGACTTTTCTTCCCCTGGGTCAGCCAGGGGACGGGAAAGGCACGCGTATTTTTGAGAGTGCTTCATGCAAAGCATCTTTTTCTTTTTCAAAAGGGAGCTCAACCGATGCCAGTCAAGTGGGGTGTGTGTGGCCCAGTGAGTGGCAACCAGGGAGACTGTGGTTGGAGTCCCCTCGCTGTGTCTCTAAAAGAACCAAGATGAACAAGTCATGGCTCTCAGAGGACTTTTCTTCCCCTGGGTCAGCCAGGGGACGGGAAAGGCACGCGTATTTTTGAGAGTGCTTCATGCAAAGCATCTTTTTCTTTTTCAAAAGGGAGCTCAACCGATGCCAGTCAAGTGGGGTGTGTGTGGCCCAGTGAGTGGCAACGAAGGAGACTGTGGTTGGAGTCCCCTCGCTGTGTTTCTAAAAGACCCAAAATGAACAAATCATGGCTCTCAGAGGACTTTTCTTCCCCTGGGTCAGCCAGGGGACGGGAAAGGCACGCGTATTTTTGAGAGTGCTTCATGCAAAGCATCTTTTTCTTTTTCAAAAGGGGGCTCAACCGATGCCAGTCAAGTGGGGTGTGTGTGGCCCAGTTAGTGGAAACGAGGGAGACTGTGGTTGGAGTCCCCTCGCTGTGTCTCTAAAAGAACCAAGATGAACAATTCATGGCTCTCAGAGGACTTTTCTTCCCCTGGGTCAGCCAGGGGACGGGAAAGGCACGCGTATTTTTGAGAGTGCTTCATGCAAAGCATCTTTTTCTTTTTCAAAAGGGAGCTCAACCGATGCCAGTCAAGTGGGGTGTGTGTGGCCCAGTGAGTGGAAACGAGGGAGACTGTGGTTGGAGTCCCCTTGCTGTGTCTCTAAAAGAACCAAGATGAACAAGTCATGGCTCTCAGAGGACTTTTCTTCCCCTGGGTCAGCCAGGGGACGGGAAAGGCACGCGTATTTTTGAGAGTGCTTCATGCAAAGCATCTTTTTCTTTTTCAAAAGGGAGCTCAACCGATGCCAGTCAAGTGGGGTGTGTGTGGCCCAGTGAGTGGCAACCAGGGAGACTGTGGTTGGAGTCCCCTCGCTGTGTCTCTAAAAGAACCAAGATGAACAAGTCATGGCTCTCAGAGGACTTTTCTTCCCCTGGGTCAGCCAGGGGACGGGAAAGGCACGCGTATTTTTGAGAGTGCTTCATGCAAAGCATCTTTTTCTTTTTCAAAAGGGAGCTCAACCGATGCCAGTCAAGTGGGGTGTGTGTGGCCCAGTGAGTGGAAACGAGGGAGACTGTGGTTGGAGTCCCCTCGCTGTGTCTCTAAAAGAACCAAGATGAACAAGTCATGGCTCTCAGAGGACTTTTCTTCCCCTGGGTCAGACAGGGGACGGGAAAGGCACGCGTATTTTTGAGAGTGCTTCATGCAAAGCATCTTTTTCTTTTTCAAAAGGGAGCTCAACCGATGCCAGTCAAGTGGGGTGTGTGTGGCCCAGTGAGTGGAAACGAGGGAGACTGTGGTTGGAGTCCCCTCGCTGTGTCTCTAAAAGAACCAAGATGAACAAGTCATGGCTCTCAGAGGACTTTTCTTCCCCTGGGTCAGCCAGGGGACGGGAAAGGCATGCGTATTTTTGAGAGTGCTTCATGCAAAGCATCTTTTTCTTTTTCAAAAGGGAGCTCAACCGATGCCAGTCAAGTGGGGTGTGTGTGGCCCAGTGAGTGGAAACGAGGGAGACTGTGGTTGGAGTCCCCTCGCTGTGTCTCTAAAAGAACCAAGATGAACAAGTCATGGCTCTCAGAGGACTTTTCTTCCCCTGGGTCAGCCAGGGGACGGGAAAGGCACGCGTATTTTTGAGAGTGCTTCATGCAAAGCATCTTTTTCTTTTTCAAAAGGGAGCTCAACCGATGCCAGTCAAGTGGGGTGTGTGTGGCCCAGTGAGTGGCAACCAGGGAGACTGTGGTTGGAGTCCCCTCGCTGTGTCTCTAAAAGAACCAAGATGAACAAGTCATGGCTCTCAGAGGACTTTTCTTCCCCTGGGTCAGCCAGGGGACGGGAAAGGCACGCGTATTTTTGAGAGTGCTTCATGCAAAGCATCTTTTTCTTTTTCAAAAGGGAGCTCAACCGATGCCAGTCAAGTGGGGTGTGTGTGGCCCAGTGAGTGGAAACGAGGGAGACTGTGGTTGGAGTCCCCTCGCTGTGTCTCTAAAAGAACCAAGATGAACAAGTCATGGCTCTCAGAGGACTTTTCTTCCCCTGGGTCAGACAGGGGACGGGAAAGGCACGCGTATTTTTGAGAGTGCTTCATGCAAAGCATCTTTTTCTTTTTCAAAAGGGAGCTCAACCGATGCCAGTCAAGTGGGGTGTGTGTGGCCCAGTGAGTGGCAACGAGGGAGACTGTGGTTGGAGTCCCCTCGCTGTGTCTCTAAAAGAACCAAGATGAACAAGTCATGGCTCTCAGAGGACTTTTCTTCCCCTGGGTCAGCCAGGGGACGGGAAAGGCACGCGTATTTTTGAGAGTGCTTCATGCAAAGCATCTTTTTCTTTTTCAAAAGGGAGCTCAACCGATGCCAGTCAAGTGGGGTGTGTGTGGCCCAGTGAGTGGCAACCAGGGAGACTGTGGTTGGAGTCCCCTCGCTGTGTCTCTAAAAGAACCAAGATGAACAAGTCATGGCTCTCAGAGGACTTTTCTTCCCCTGGGTCAGCCAGGGGACGGGAAAGGCACGCGTATTTTTGAGAGTGCTTCATGCAAAGCATCTTTTTCTTTTTCAAAAGGGGGCTCAACCGATGCCAGTCAAGTGGGGTGTGTGTGGCCCAGTTAGTGGAAACGAGGGAGACTGTGGTTGGAGTCCCCTCGCTGTGTCTCTAAAAGAACCAAGATGAACAAGTCATGGCTCTCAGAGGACTTTTCTTCCCCTGGGTCAGCCAGGGGACGGGAAAGGCACGCGTATTTTTGAGAGTGCTTCATGCAAAGCATCTTTTTCTTTTTCAAAAGGGAGCTCAACCGATGCCAGTCAAGTGGGGTGTGTGTGGCCCAGTGAGTGGAAACGAGGGAGACTGTGGTTGGAGTCCCCTCGCTGTGTCTCTAAAAGAACCAAGATGAACAAGTCATGGCTCTCAGAGGACTTTTCTTCCCCTGGGTCAGCCAGGGGACGGGAAAGGCACGCGTATTTTTGAGAGTGCTTCATGCAAAGCATCTTTTTCTTTTTCAAAAGGGAGCTCAACCGATGCCAGTCAAGTGGGGTGTGTGTGGCCCAGTGAGTGGCAACCAGGGAGACTGTGGTTGGAGTCCCCTCGCTGTGTCTCTAAAAGAACCAAGATGAACAAGTCATGGCTCTCAGAGGACTTTTCTTCCCCTGGGTCAGCCAGGGGACGGGAAAGGCACGCGTATTTTTGAGAGTGCTTCATGCAAAGCATCTTTTTCTTTTTCAAAAGGGAGCTCAACCGATGCCAGTCAAGTGGGGTGTGTGTGGCCCAGTGAGTGGCAACCAGGGAGACTGTGGTTGGAGTCCCCTCGCTGTGTCTCTAAAAGAACCAAGATGAACAAGTCATGGCTCTCAGAGGACTTTTCTTCCCCTGGGTCAGCCAGGGGACGGGAAAGGCACGCGTATTTTTGAGAGTGCTTCATGCAAAGCATCTTTTTCTTTTTCAAAAGGGAGCTCAACCGATGCCAGTCAAGTGGGGTGTGTGTGGCCCAGTGAGTGGAAACGAGGGAGACTGTGGTTGGAGTCCCCTCGCTGTGTTATACATGCTTTTAGAAGGGCATGACATGGCTTGGAGGTTGACTTTCATAAAATGCAAACTGTTGGCTACCAAAATGCTGCCTTTCCAACAACTGTGGTTATAGGCAATGAGGAACATACTGATGAAGATGAGACGCAGATACCCGATTGGGATGACAACTTAAATATTCGGTCAGGGCAAGAAGAGGCTCGGTCTGAGGGGGAGGGGAGTGCAAACACAACAATTGATGATGAAGTTCTAGATCCCACCTACTGTCAACCCCCAGTCAGGCACTCGAGGAGGTCAACAGAGGCGGTGGAGGAGGATGCAACCGACGACGAAATTACCTTGCGCCTTCCTGGACAGAGTCGGAGCACTGGTAGCACGTCTACAACTGCATCCTCAGCCACCACTCTGCCTATGAGCATTATTCGGGGTGCATCAACAGGTCGCATGGCCTCTAAGCCTTGCCTAGCCTGTTCCTTTTTTGACATAGAAAAAGATCGCCCAAATCATGTGATATGTAAAATTTGTCATGATTCTCTTAGTAGAGGTCAAAACCTCAGCAGTTTGACAACTTCTTCCATGAATCGTCACATGAATAAATATCATAGGTCCCGGTGGGAAGCTCACTGTGCTGCAATGCGGCCTAGCGGAGCGAACCATCCACCGCCCGCCCCTTCCAGTGCATCCGCGCGCTCTTCATCTTCTAGGACTGTGGGGACAGCTGTCACACCTGTTTTTCCACGCAAAACTTCCACCACTGTAACCGCAACAGGCAGTTTGCTTGGTAGGTCGTCAGTTGGTTTGGAAGGGGAAACAAGTGAGTGTGTACAGCTCTCTCAGACATCGATAGCACCTACGTTGGATGAAGGCAACATCATGTCTCCGCCTGCACTTTCCTCACAAACCTGCATTTTTCCAGGGACACCCTACTCAACACCGTCTACACACAGCAGCCAGATCTCTGTCCCTCAGATGTGGTCAAATAAAAGGCCACTTCCTCCGACCCATGACAAAACTAAGAGGTTGACTCTATCCCTCTGTAAGCTGTTGGCTACCGAAATGCTGCCTTTCCGCCTAGTGGACACACAGGATTTTAGAGACCTTATGTCTGTCGCTGTGCCCCAGTACCAGATGCCTAGTCGCCACTACTTCTCTAAGAAAGGTGTGCCCGCGCTACACCAGCATGTCGCACACAACATCACTGCTTCCTTGAGAAACTCTGTGTGTGAACGGGTGCATTTCACCACCGATACTTGGACCAGTAAGCATGGACAGGGACGTTACATGTCGCTGACTGGGCACTGGGTAACTATGTTGATAGATGGTGAAGGGTCTGCTGCACAAGTCTTGCCGTCCCCACGACTTGTGTGTCAATCCTCTGTCTGTCCAAGTTCCGCCACTGCTTCTGCATCCTCCACCTCATCTGGGTCCTCCACCTCCGCCCCAAGCCTGCCTGGTCAGGCCACCAGCGTTCTCACTGCGCAGAAGGAATCACGCACCCCTCATTACTATGCTGGCAGCAGAGCGCAACGGCATCAGGCGGTCTTTAGCTTGACATGTCTTGGGAATAAGAGTCACACAGCTGAGGAGTTGTGGTCAGCTCTGCGGTCCGAGTTTAATAAATGGTTGTCTCCACTCAACCTGCAGCCTGGTAAGGCCGTGTGCGACAATGCTGCAAACCTGGGTGCGGCCCTTCGCCTGGGCAAGGTGACACACGTGCCTTGTATGGCTCACGTGTTGAACCTTGTTGTCCAGCAATTTTTAACACACTATCCCGGCCTAGATGGCCTTCTGACCAGGGCACGTAAACTGTCTGCAGTGCTCACTTCCGCCGTTCAACCGCCGCAGCTGAGCGACTTGCATCGCTCCAGAAGTCTTTCGGCCTGCCGGTTCATCGCCTGAAATGCGATGTGGCGACACGCTGGAATTCAACTCTCCACATGTTACAGCGACTGTGGCAGCACCGGCGAGCCCTGGTGCAATACGTCATGATGTATAGCCTGGGCCAACGAGATGCAGAAGTGGGGCAGATCACCCTGATGGAGTGATCTCAGATCAAGGACCTATGCACCGTTCTGCACAGTTTCGACATGGCGATGAATATGTTTAGCGCTGACAATGCCATTATCAGCATGACGATTACAGTCATTTACATGCTGGAGCACACGCTAAACACTATTCGGAGTCAGGGGGTGGGACAACAGGAAGGGGAGGAACTACAGGAGGATTCATATGCGCAAGACACAACAACATCACCAAGGTCCAGACGTTCATCATCACCAACGCGGCAGGCATGGGACCATGGGGGACAGGGATCAACAAGGGCGCATGGTAGCAGGCGAGATGTTGAGGAAGGTGCAGGAGGACATGAAGATATGGAGGACGAACTGTCCATGGACATGGAAGACTCAGCGGATGAGGGAGACCTTGGTCAAAATTCAGTTGAAAGAGGTTGGGGGGAGATGTCAGAGGAAGAAAGAACGGTTAGCACCTCTATGCCACAAACACAGCGTGGACTTGGTCCGCATGGCTGCGCAAGACACATGAGTGCCTTCTTGTTGCACTACCTCCAACATGACCCTCGGATTGTCAAAATTAGAAGTGATGATGACTACTGGCTTGCCACACTATTAGATCCCCGGGACAAGTCCAAATTTTGTGACATAATTCCACCCATAGAAAGGGACGCACGTATGCTGGAGTATCAGCATAAGCTGTTACTCGATCTTAGCTCGGCTTTTACACCAAACAACCGTGCAGGTGAAGGGAGTGATTCTCCCAGTTGTAACTTGACAAACATGGGACGGCATCGTCATCTTCAACAGTCTACCCGTACCAGTAGGACCGTATCTGGTGCTGGTAACAGCAATTTTATGGAATATTTTCATAATTTTTTTAGACCCTCCTTTGCAAGGCCACCAGAGACAACAAGTCTGACACATAGTCAACGGATGGAGAGGATGATACAGGAGTATCTCCAAATGAACATCGATGCAATGACTTTGCAAATGAAGCCTTGCTCCTTTTGGGCTTCAAATCTAGAAAAATTGACAGAGCTCTCCAGTTACGCCTTGGAGATTTTGTCGTGTGCAGCTGCCAGCGTTGTCTCTGAACGTGTCTTCTTCAGTGCTGCTGGGTGTGTGCTGACAGATAAGCGCACGCGTCTGTCCAGTGACAATGTGGACACACTGACGTTCATCAAAATGAACAAGTCATGGATCCAGAAGGAATTTACTACCCCTGTGTCAGCCTGGGGAGAGTAAATGCTTGTGGATTTGGAATGTGCTTGATGCAAATCAAAACATCCTGTTTGCAACTAGGGCACAAGTGCTGCCACTGATGGGGTGTCTGTGTGCCCAATGTTGGGAAAAAAGGTAGACTCCGCTTGGAGTAACCCTTGCTTGATGTGTTTTTTAAAAATGATACAAGATGAACAGATCTGAAGGCAAGATGAAGGCAACATCATGTCTCCGCCTGCACTTTTCTCACAAACCTGCATTTTTCCAGGGACACCCTACTCAACACCGTCTACAGACAGCAGCCAGATCTCTTTCCCTCAGATGAGGTCAAATAAAAGGCCACTTACTGCGACCCATGACAAAGCTAAGTGGTTGACTCTATCCCTCTGTAAGCTGTTGGCTACCGAAATGCTGCCTTTACGCGTAGTGGACACACAGGATTTTACAGACCTTATGTCTGTCGCTGTGCCCCAGTACCACATGCCCAATCACCACTGCTTCTCCAAGAAAAGCATGCCCGCGCTACACCAGCATGTCGCACACAACATCACCACTTCCTTGAGAAAATCTGTGTGCGACAGGGTGCATTTCAACACAGATACTTGGACCAGTAAGCATAGACAGGGTCATTACATGTCACTGACTGGGCACTGGCAAACTATGGTGAGAGATGGAGAAGGGTCTGCTGTACAAGTCTTGCCGTCCCCACGAGTTGTTTCAATCCTTGTTCTGTATGTAGAAGTTAATACACTGCTTCTGCCTCTTCAACCTCGTGTGGGTCCTCTACCTTGGCGCAAACCCTGTGTGGTCAGGCCACCCTTCCTTGCAACTGCGCACAAGGACTACCACACACCTCCTTACTATGCTGGCAGCAGAGCTCAATGCCATCAGGCGGTCAAAGCTTTACTTTGAAATGTATGGGAAATGTGAGTCACACCGCTATTACAGAGAATAGTAGTCAGGCAGGGTCAAAACATTAATTGAGGAACAGGAACAGAATGGGACGGCCAGGAAAGAATCAGAAAACAAGCAGAGTTGAAATGCGTATCGGCCAACAAGGTACATAAACAGCAAGCAGGAAAAGTAGTCAGGTAACAAGCACACAAAATCATAAAACTGAACTGGGGGTAAAATTAACCAGAGGTTCATAGCTATGTCTGGCAGTGGTCTGCAGACAGGATGGGCATAAAAAAGGGTGTGGTGTCTTCCCATTGGTTGTAGCTGAATGATGGTATTTCATCTGTGAGATACCCACCAGCTACATTCAGCCAGAGATTCTGCATCTGTCAAGGTAATGCAGCCCAGTGGGTGAGCATAACCTGCGTCCACCTGCGCCGCTGGCATCGACTACTCTCACATCATCAGCACTATTCATGAAAGGAACACGTTGTCACCTGGCAACCGGAGTACAAATTGACGGAGCGGACTACGTTGGTGACTTAACAGCCGTGTGCGGCAATGATGCAAACCTGGCTGCGGGCCATCCTCAGGGCAATGTGACACACGTGCCTTTTAGGGCTCACGTGTTGAACCGAATTCGCCAGCAATTTTTAAAACACCATCACGGCCTACATGGCCTTGTGCAGTGGGCACGCTCGCTATGTGCTCACTTCCATCGTGCGCACACAGCAGCTCAACAACTTTCATCACTCCGGAAGTCTTAGGGTCTGGCAGTTAAACGCCGTAAATGCGATGTTTCGACACGCAGGAATTGGAATCTGCACATGTTGCAGCGTGTGTGGCAGCACCGCAGAGCCCTGCTGAAATACGGTAAGACATATAGCCTGGGATAACTTGATCCAGAGGTGGTGCAGATCACGCTGCTGGAGTGGTGTCAGATCAAGGACCTATGCACCCTGCTACACAGTTTTGAAATGTCGACGAAGATGTTTAGCACTGGCAATGTCATTCTCAGCGTGACAATTCTGGTCATCTACATGATGGAGCACACTGTAATTATTATTCTGAGTCAGGTGTTGGGACAAGAGGAAGGGGAGGAAGTACAGGAGGAGTTATATGCGGAAGGGATAACAAGATCTACGAGGTCCAGATGGTCAGCGGCACCTATGCGGCATTCATGGTGAGGGAGAGGGATTAACAAGGGCGCATAGTATCAGCAAAAAGTGTTGATGAAAGTGCAGGAGCCCATGAAGAAATGGAGGACGAACTGGCGATGGGCATGGAAGACTCAGCAGATGAGTGAGAGCTTGCTCACATTTCGGTTGTGCGAGGTTGTGGGTAGAGGGCAGAGGAAGGATGCACGATTCTCACCTCTCTGCCACCAACACACCAAGGACTTGGTCCTCCTGGATGCACAAGACACATGAGCGCCTTCTTGCTGCACTACCTACATGACCCTCGGATTGTATGAATTTGAACTAATCCTGAATACTGGGTTGCCACACTGTTAGATCCCCGGTACAAGACAAAATTTGGCGAACTAATTCCTGCCATAGAAATAGACGCACGTATACAGGAGTATCTGCAGAATGTGGTACGCAATCTTAGATCTACTTGTCCACTAAACACCAGTGCTGCACAGAGTGAATCTCAACGCTTTGTCATGGATAGGAGGAAATGGTCTTTTACTTGTCCACATCGGAGGGACCGAGGGATGGCTGCTGTGCTGAGATGGCGTTGAGTACGGTGTCCCTGCACAGTTGCACTTTTGGTCATATCCCAAAATGAGTTGAAAAAGGACAGATGCTGTTGGAAAGGGGAACAGGTGTGTTGGAAAGGGGAAAAAGTTTTGGTCCGTGGATTTGGTGGTTAAGCAACTGTAACATTTGCTGAAGAAACAACATCTGTTACAGTGGGACTGGCAGATTTGGATAAAGTGGTATATAATCTGTGACCGCTATATAACGAAAATTAATAAGAAAAGAAAGAGAAAGGTATATATCCCCATCAGCAGTCAGTGTCCACCGTGCTCCCAGTTGGAAAAGGAGAGGTTGGCAACTTGAAGGTTTGGTGGAGGATACAGAGCTGTGTGGCTATGAAACTAATAGTAGCCTGAACCGAGTTAGACGCCATTCGGATCTGGAGACTGTGAGCCCTGTTAGCGTCACAGGGTCCACATGCCCACCCAGCCCAGGAACTCCCTGTTAACAACACAGGGGCCATTGAGTACGCTGACCGTGTGCGTAGGGGCCACACCTGTGGACAGCAGGCGCATCAGCAGCAGCAGGCCTGTTAATGCCACTGGGCTGCACAAGCAGGACTGTTAGGACAGGAGCTGGTCTTAACCGTTCTGCGTTACCAACTGTGGTGGTGGCCTGCATCCACCACCCGATCCCTGCCTACCTCTGGCCTAAAGCCGCAATGGGTTCAACACATGGAGGTGTGCTCTTTCGGAGCATAATAGAAGACTGCGCACCTCCTTGTTGGCTCCAGCCCCTTTTATAACCTGGGTCCGCCCCAAACCAGGGTGAACCACAATGCACCTCCTGGAGACAAAAGTAGAGTGACACATCATGAGTGGCATAACTAGCGTCCTATTTGGAAACGCAACTTCAATGATGACCTCATGGCTGCCATGACCCAAACACCTCACCAGTCATCGTCTGAGCATCAATAATGCGGTGACAAGTCATAGGTGTGGGCCTCTGCAAGCCATTTGGGAGGACACCTGATGCCCTGTGGTCTATATGGGACCCCCACATCAGGGCCAGGGCCAAAGAGTTCATTACCGGACCTAGTCTCTGATGCAGGAAGTGCCTGAGCATGCTCAGTAGCATGAAATACAGTCTCTGAAAAAAGACTATCAGCTTTAGCATGGTGTCTATGCCCAAAACAGGACTTAGACCCGGCACGGAATGCAAGCACCTGTGCAAAGAGGCTTTTCACACTTAGTGTGGGAGCATGCGCTGTATCCCGAAATGAAAACTTAGCGTCAGGAATGGCACAGTCAGGCTGAGCATACTCACTAGGCGAAACACTGTAATTATGCTGCAGCTGGGGTACATCGGCACACGCATGCGCACTAGCTGCCTCTCCACACTTAGACGTGGAGGGGAAATTTGTCTTGGAGATGCTGTCTATGAACAGAAGGAAAAGCTAAAGGAAGCCTGACTTTCTATCCCTCCGAATTATGAAATGCAGCAATGAATTCCATGAGTTTGCTATAACATTAGCGTAGCAAAATGTGCATGAGGGTGTGATGTAGAGGTGCTAGAAATAGCTTGTCACCAGTGGGGCACTAATGGAATACAACAGCCAGTTCTATGATGCCACAAAATGGCAGTATTTTGTGCTATCATTATAGCTTATTAAAAACAGAGCACGAGGTTGTCATGCAGAGGTGCTGCACATAGATTTGCAGTAGTGTGAATTGACAAAAGTACAATAGCCACGTTTAGGATACAACTAGGTACAGTGAGTGTTTGCTAGTAAAATTGCTTAGTTTAAAAAAGTTGTAGTGTGCAATGCAGGCAGACGTGCTATGCAAATGTCTTTGCACTAGTGGGACTATAGCAAAGTCCAATAGCCACGTATAGGATGCCACTAGGTACACTGAGTGTGTGCTAGTATAATGGCTTCGTTATAATTTGTTGGAGTGTGCAACGCAGGCAGATGCGCTCTGCAAATGTCTTGGCACTAGTGGGACTATAGCAAAGTCCAATAGCCACGTATAGGATGCCACTAGGTACACTGACTGTTTGCTAGTATAATGGCTGAGTTTAAAAAAGTTAGAGTGTGCAATGCAGGCAGACGTGCTGCAAATAACGTTCCAATACTGTGAATTGACAAAAGTACAATAGCCACGTTTAGGATGCCACTAGGTACACTGACTGTTTGCTAGTATAATGGCTGAGTTTAAAAAAGTTAGAGTGTGCAATGCAGGCAGACGTGCTGCAAATAACGTTCCAATACTGTGAATTGACAAAAGTACAATAGCCACGTTTAGGATGCCACTAGGTACACTGACTGTTTGGTAGTATAATGGCTGAGTTTAAAAAAGTTAGAGTGTGCAATGCAGGCAGACGTGCTGCAAATAACGTTCCAATACTGTGAATTGACAAAAGTACAATAGCCACGTTTAGGATGCCACTAGGTACACTGACTGTTTGGTAGTATAATGGCTGAGTTTAAAAAAGTTAGAGTGTGCAATGCAGGCAGACGTGCTGCAAATAACGTTCCAATACTGTGAATTGACAAAAGTACAATAGCCACGTTTAGGATACAACTAGGTACAGTGAGTGTTTGCTAGTATAATGGCTGAGTTTAAAAAAGTTAGAGTGTGCAATGCAGGCAGACGTGCTGCAAATAACGCTCCAATACTGTGAATTGACAAAAGTACAATAGCCACGTTTAGGATGCCACTAGGTACAGTGAGTGTTTGCTAGTATAATGGCTGAGTTTAAAAAAGTTAGAGTGTGCAATGCAGGCAGACGTGCTGCAAATAACGTTCCAATACTGTGAATTGACAAAAGTACAATAGCCACGTTTAGGATGCCACTAGGTACACTGACTGTTTGCTAGTATAATGGCTGAGTTTAAAAAAGTTAGAGTGTGCAATGCAGGCAGACGTGCTGCAAATAACGTTCCAATACTGTGAATTGACAAAAGTACAATAGCCACGTTTAGGATGCCACTAGGTACACTGACTGTTTGCTAGTATAATGGCTGAGTTTAAAAAAGTTAGAGTGTGCAATGCAGGCAGATGTGCTCTGCAAATGTCTTAGCACTAGTGGGACTATAGCAAAGTCCAATAGCCACGTATAGGATGCCACTAGGTACACTGAGTGTGTGCTAGTATAATGGCTTCGTTATAATTAGTTGGAGTGTGCAACGCAGGCAGATGCGCTCTGCAAATGTCTTGGCACTAGTGGGACTATAGCAAAGTCCAATAGCCACGTATAGGATGCCACTAGGTACACTGAGTGTTTGCTAGTATAATGGCTTCGTTATAATTAGTTGGAGTGTGCAACGCAGGCAGATGCGCTCTGCAAATGTCTTGGCCCTAGTGGGACTATAGCAAAGTCCAATAGCCACGTATAGGATGCCACTAGGTACACTGAGTGTTTGCTAGTATAATGGCTTAGTTATAATGAGTTGGAGTGTGCAACGCAGGCAGATGCGCTCTGCAAATGTCTTGGCACTAGTGGGACTATAGCAAAGTCCAATAGCCACGTATAGGATGCCACTAGGTACACTGAGTGTTTGCTAGTATAATGGCTTAGTTATAATTCGTTGGAGTGTGCAACGCAGGCAGATGCGCTCTGCAAATGTCTTGGCCCTAGTGGGACTATAGCAAAGTCCAATAGCCACGTATAGGATGCCACTAGGTACACTGAGTGTTTGCTAGTATAATGGCTGAGTTTAAAAAACTTGGAGTGTGCAATGCAGGCAGATGTGCTCTGCTAATGTCTTTGCACTAGTGGGACTATAGCAAAGTCCAATAGCCACAGATAGGATGCCACTAGGTACACTGAGTGTTTGCTAGTATAATGGCTTACTTAGAATGAGTTGGAGTGTGCAGAGGACAAGAGGGTACAGTGGCAGGATTGTGGTGCTCTGGGTAGAGGAATGGAAGCCTGCCTTTCTATTCCCTCCTAATGGTGAAATGCAGGGAGGAAATCCCTGACCTGGGCTACACAGACGCTGTTTCTGTTTGCAGGACCTGTCACCTATGGCTCTCTGACCCTGCCGGTACGAGCCCTTAAAAGGACTGCTAGAATGTGCTCTCCCTAAGCTGTCTAACGCTGTGTATGCAGCGCATACAGCTGTATCGGCGATAGGACAAAGGACGGAACTGCGACAGTGATGTCTGACACCAAAGACGCAGAAGGCAGATAATGGCGATCGTGAAGAAAATGTCCGGTTTTATAATGCAGGGACATGTGACATGCAGATCCTATCACACATGCCGTTGCTTCTCTGCCTCAAAGTCCACTTAGGTGTGTGTGTGTCTGTGATTGGCTGACATGCTGGCCAGCCCCACAAGACGCGCGCGCTTAGGGAAGGAAGACAAGAAAAAAAAAAAAAAAAATGGCGATCGCCATTATAGAAACAGCAGTGATCTGAAGGCGCTGTTCATGCACACTATACACTGAAATGTGATAATAGTTTGATTCACAGAGTGACTTACACTATTACAGCAGAAACCAAGCTAAGATTTAGCTGTTTTTTGGCTGCTAGAACCGTTCTCGAACGTTTCTAGAACTATCGAGCTTTTGCAAAAAGCTCGAGTTCTAGTTCGATCTAGAACATGCCCCAAAATCACTCGAGCCTAGAACTGGAGAACCACGAACCACGAACCGCGCTCAACTCTACTCACTATAGCTCTTCTCATTTTCATCACTCAGCATTTCAGTCTCCTGACAATTCTCCATATACTCATCAATAATTCTCAAATTCCCAGTCTCTATGCAATGGCAAAGGTATGCCTTTGATGATTTATATTTTGATGTTTCACGATCACTGACGTTACCTGTTGTCTCAGATACACAAAGAATAAAGGTACTGAGAACAAGCTGTTTAAGAATGTCAAATGATTCACACTTCACCAGAAGTCCAACACATCGTATATAGAACTTCCTCACAAGTTTTGCATTTTTTGCAAAGCACTTCCACCGACATACAGTTTTAATCAGGTGGGCAACATCTCGTATATAGCATTTTGCTTTTTCACTTTTATTGCCAAGTAGGAGGAACAAGCAAGTCCTCAAGTATGTGTTAAGGCTACAGTTATTTAGAGCTCGTGACAATGCACCAAGTAATGCATGAGAAAAGTCGCAGACACATTCTTTAGGCAATGTCTGTACATCCTTTATCCATTTTTCCAGCCAAAAAGTTATAGTTGGAGTATCTTGAGTTTCACTCAACATTTGAGATACTCATTTGTGTATTCTCAAAGTTAATAACAATCTCATATAAAAAAATATGAGCAGACAATTTATTTTCTCGTTTTATTTTGAATACCAAACTCCCTGTGGCATCTACTTGAACGCGAGGGAAGCAATGCTTTGAACAATACTTCTTAAAAATATATATTTGTTCCTTTGACCAATAATGAACAAAAAAGCCATCATATGAGATAGTATGAATATCTCCTGCATACTTATGAGTACTCTTCATCTGAGACAGTGATAAAACTGGATCTTTCAACTTTGGTGTTCCAAACATCCTATCCATAGCTTCTTGCCTAGCATCTTGATAAATTCTTAGTGATGGTATGGTTGGTGGTTCCTTTTCTCCAAATGCTATTTCGGAATCAATTGTTTCTCGTCTCCAATTGTAGGGTAAAGTTTGTAACATTTCTTCTCCAAGTTTCCTTCTCTTCTCACCTCTCAACTGATTTTTTTTGGAATGTGGTATGGGTCTTGTGTCAGGTGCTCGAACATGAAGAATTAAAGGGTTTCCCAGATCAGGTTCCTCTTCTGCATAAATATGCACTGCTGCTTTGCACTCTGTACAATGCCCATCTGCAGTTAAGAACTTTCTTGCTTTGTTTTCACCTGCACAAACTTTGTTCCTCCTAAAGGATCAGGCACATGGGAGTCCATGCTGTTTATAAAGAACCTCTGTGATAATAGAAGTCGATGCATGTTTTTGAGCACCATGCGCCTCTTTTTGCTGTCACCCTCATTATAGAACACAGTTTTGGGCTTGATCTCTAAGTATTGGTTATAAGGGATTAATACATGCCATAGAAGTGTTGGTTCTTGTCCCTGTGTGCGCACAAAGCCACCCTCTGAAGAGTGTTCCTCTGGAGAGTTTTCATCAGATGTGCTTGTGTCAGGCCACAACTCCTTAATTTCTGTATCTTTTGATTGAGGCAAGATGTTATGTTCCATACGTAAGTACATCTGCAAATCATACCTATTTTGAAATACATAGTCATGTATCTGTTTGGGTTTAAATATAGCCTGGGAAGTTTCTGATTCTTCCATCAAGGAGCTATATTTCTGCAAGGCGGGGTGGGAACATACTTCCCTCCAGATAGGATCAGAGGCTGACTTTAACTGTCCATTAGCATTGAAAATGCCAGGATAAGATTTTAATGTTTTTTTTAATGTCTTGACTATCAATAGAGGGTTTTCGTGGCATCTAAAAACAAAATAGTAAACATTAGAATGGAAAAGCTAGTATGTTTTTTTCTTGTCACTAATCAGATATTACAACCTATATGTCTAGTTTCAAATAAACATTACTGCATGTAACATGGAAAGTGATCCTCGCCAATACACCATGGACATCTCAGTGTTTTGGTTGGAATTTCATTGTAATTTGAACTATCATCAAAAAATAGATTTTGTTTAACAGGTACCGCAACCTGGCCACAGCATGACAGTAACGTATGTGGGACAGTGTGGCATGACATCTATTCCCCAACGCCACTTGGCACAATTTTCTATTGTGCTCTTATGTGCTTAAGGGCTAGAACACACAAACGAGTTTTGATGGGCGAATTCGTTCGTCAAAATTCGCCTGCAATGCTGCCCTATGGGGCAGCACAGACGAATTTAAGCGGGCGTCACACATGGTGATATCATGTTCAGTATCGCTGCTATTTGGTCGTAGCGGCGATATTGCATGGCAATCGCCGCGTATGACATCCCGACGCCGACCATCGCAAGGTTTTGGAAGTTGCAAAACCTTGCGACGGCGAGCGGGGCAAACCGCCGCATCGCCGGGTGTGACGCGGCGATGCGACGGCAGCAGAGACTCCTCTGAGCTATTCCTATACAGCGGAAGCTCCAAGGAGTCTCAGCCCCCATCGCGTGACGTCACACGCGACTGGCCCGCCTCCATCTCCTCAACATCAGCTTGCAAGGTGTCAGTGTGTGACACCTCGCAGCCGTCGGCGGGCCGATGCGCGCGGCCGCAGCATCGCCTGCGATGCTACGGTCGCGTCGCTATGTGTGATGCTTTAATTCTCGTCAGCGCCCGACGAGAATTAAATCAGTTGCATGCAGCTGATTTCTGAGTTCGCCCAGCGCTGTGAATCAAAGTGCCGGGAGGCTCAGAAACGGCGCCGGCAAAACGCCCGGCATGAGCGTCTGTGTTCGTCCAGCGTACTCGCCGCGTGAGTACGCTGGAAGAACACATACGCTCATGTGTTCAAGCCCTTAGGTGGGATTTAATTTCCTAATAAACAGCTCTCTACATCCATTCTCCTGCTGCCGTCCATATCTGCATACATTGATCAGCAGATCGATACACACACTCATGCACAGAAAAAGATAGGACAATTACATACAGTAGATCAGACCTTCCTGCATAGAAATATGCCATACATAGAAAATCAATACCCACCTTCACAGTTAGTGAAGACACTTGTACCAGGATGTGTTTCTCTGCCTGCTCTTATGACTGAAGTGAAAATGAACATCCAAAGAGAAGGTCACACACAGGGTCAGACAGAGGGTGGGATCAAAATCACTCAAAAGTTTATACATTGTGTTGATAAAACTTCATGCACATGTAAAAGGAGCCAAGTGGGTTTTCAAGCCTTTGCCCCACCTGGTTTTTCCACATGTGGTTTTCAATGGCATTATGCAGTGTTTAGGCCATGTTCACACTTGTCGGATTTGATCCGGATTGGTTTATATTGTGTTTATGAGTTCAGTTTTGGGACTTATTATTGTTTTTTTACTCTTATATTAGACCTGGGTCGAAATTGACCCCAACAACACAAATGTTATAATTTTAATAAGAGCATTTTACAATTTAGTACTAGTTTTATTTTATTGTATTTTGTTTAAAAATAAGTTCCAGAAAATGTCAAAAAGTCTTGATGCAATAAACAAATGTATGTAGAATTTGTATGCATTTAAAACCTAAAACTGGTCAGTCACAACCCTAACACTAGCGGAGCCAGCGGTTAGTGCTTAATGGGCGGCCGGCGGAGCCAGCGGTTAGTGCCTAATGGGCAGCCTGTGGAGCCAGCAGTTAATACTTAATGGTTTTAAAATATATGGAGGTCTTTTGTAGGAACATGTTGGCTTGTTGGTGACTCTTCATAGTATAAGTGTCTAAATATGGACCTAGTTATTCATATATTCTTGTGTACTACTTAATGGTCAGCCTGCAGAGCACACGATGAGTGCTTAATGTTCGGCCCTGCAGAGCACACGGAGAGTGCTTAATAGTCAGCCTGCGGAGCCAGCAGTTAGTGCTTAATGTTCGGCCTATAGAGCCAGTGTTTAATGTTCAGCCTGCGGAGCACTAAGTTAGTGCTTAATGTTTGTTGCGGTAGAGCAACGACTACACGTATGGCTCATTTCACAAGTTTTCTGATACCTGTTATGTTTGTTGCGGAGCCCCGAAGAGATGGCTTAATGTTCGTCCTGCAGAGCCAGCTGGTAGCGCTTAATGTTTGGCCTGTGGAGCACTAAGTTAGTGTTTAATGGGTGGCCTAGGAAGCCTACGGAGCCGGCAGTTAGTGTTTAATGTTTGGCCTAGAAAGACCAAGTAGCCTTTGGTAAGTGCTTAAAGTTCGGCCTGCGGAGCCAGCGGTTAGTGCTTAATGGTCGGCCTAGGAAGCCCGAAAAGCCTGTGCAGTGGTGAGTGGTTATTGGTCGGTCTACGGAGCCTCAAGGAGATGGTTTGATGTTCGGCCTGCGGAGCTTCAGGAAGATGGCTTGATGTTCAGCCTGCGGAGCCAGTGGAGCCCGCGGTGAATGCTTAATGTTCGGCCAGAGCAGTGCTTAATGCCTGGCCTGGCGCAAAGAAAAATGACAGAAAATATTTGCATTTGAAGGTTTTTATTTTAATGTTCTGCCTGAGGAGACCCAGAAAGCTGGGTACATGTTTTGCCTTCAGAGCCCCAGGGGAATAGCTAAAGGTTCTCTCTGAGGAGAACCAGATAGCTGGGTAAATGTTTGACCTGCTAAGCCAGTGGAGCCTGCGGTGAATGCTTAGTGGTGGCCAGAGGCAGTGCTTAATGCCCGGTCTGGTGCAAAGAAACATTTCTTGATGACCGTCTGTCTGGTTCTCCTAATAGGTAGACGACTAATTTTTGTAAGGGGCGATGACCTATTATTTTGTGATACCTCAGTGTTGGCTTTCCCGCTGCATACCTGATCATTCTCAGTTTCTCTTGATGACCGATTCGTACTTCTCTCATGCTCTCCTGAACGAACCACCAGTTCACAGGCCTGACACATGTCTTCAATCCTATTTACCTGGTAAACAGCTTCTGCCATCTCATTTGAGTGTGCTGTAAGTAACGGGCAATTAGACACTTCTCCGGGTCAGAGTATCGCGGCAGAATCCATGTCCCACATACTCGTCGTACCATTTAGCTTGTCACGACAGGCAGGTTGTAGCTGTGAAGCAAGACAGGGCAGAAAAAGTACATATTTTCTGCATTTGTTTAAAAATTGGCTTGTTGAGAAGCTTATTTTATGTGGTATTGCCTGAAGTTGCTCGATGCGCATTGTATACGCTCTAACCGCTAACCATTACGAAGAATGCTTTTTCTGTTTCACAGCTCCTGGTGAAGTATGACCTGATTGTTTCGGCATATACTTTAAACAACTGAAAAATATGAAAGCAATTCAACGCCTTGCACAAGACAGAATAGGTCAAACGAGGTTTGCAAACCCTTAAATTTGTTGCCTTACCGATTCCTCTTGCTCTGAGAGCACGAATGCGGCTACTTGTTTCGAAGAGATTTTATGCTCCTTAACGCCAATGACAATGTAGCAACGTCCGCGGTGGATGTATTCCATCCTCTCGTTCCACTCTGCAATCCAAGGGTTAGAGGAACACGTAAAAAGAAATTGAGCTACAGCATCGGACCGCGCACTTCTGGGTACTACCTACTGTCATTTTCTGTACAACGCATGATCTCTGTAAGTGCTGCAATATTAAGAGTGCCTGGAGATAACGGCTCACTTCTAAGTCAGCTGAAACCACGCTCTGTCTTTCAATTCCACGTTTTTGACTAAGAAATGATGGTTTTGCTACCACCAGTAGTTGGTGGCATTTTTGGGGTGATTTCGAAGGCCGCATAAGTGCGTCATACCTCTTGCTAACCATTTCTTGGCTCGTCCCCTTGTATAATACCTTTTGAAGTTCACTTGAAGAGTTCATTAAGAGCTCACAGGCATGATAAAGTTGAGGCTACTCTATGCTTAAGTTTTGTAAACAAAAAATGCATGGCTAATTATGTATACACTGAGGGAAACAGTTCAAAGGTTCCCACAGGAAAAGTGCCTACTTCGATAAACATTGTAAACAAAGAGGACAAGAAGAAAAATGGCACAAGGGTTGAATGCAAAAAATATCAAATTTTATTAACACCGATATTAAAATTGTATAAATATCAGAATAGTCATAAGATTTGCATATTCAAGTAAGACAAAAGGGATGGAGTCACAAGGCTGCAAGTGGATACAAGACTTAGTATAGCACACAATTGACATTAAAACAATCCAAGCCGCCACTCAAGAAAACGGGGGGGGGCCGTAGGGATTAATGAGGATGGTAATGAAAAATTGTATGTCAAAAATATGGGCCCAAGAAGAACCCCTAAAGCCCAGCAGGTAAGAAATGACATAAAGCCCCTCCACAGCTGAATATGAGTCGCAGCACAATAACTAATCAATAGCTGAGGAGATATACCAGGATAATGGACAATAGAAAGAAAAAAGTATTAGTGCGAAGAAGAGTAGGGTCAGGTGTACCAGTGGCAGTCCATAACTAAGAATGGGTAAGGAAAATTACAATCCAGATGCATAAACCTGTGTATAACAGGGAATGCCAAAGGAAAAATAATAAACAAAAATAAGTACTTCTGGATGGTAAGGACTGGCAGTGGTGTACCTGAGCACCAGAGAGAAATGGAAGGTGAAAAAATAGTCGTGAGCAGAGAGGTGCAAATAGTATACAGAGTTTGCAGGAACTAGTCGTGGAGCTGAGAGAGGGGACACTGATGGTAAATAGTATTGTAAAAAGTAGTCCTGGAGCCGAGAGGTACCGTGAGCATGTAGTTCAATTATGACCGAACCTAGGAAAGAAAGGTGGAGAGCAAAGCACAGCTCCTGAGCTAAGAAGTGTAGGCTTAGCAAAGGGAAGAAGGAAAGGAGAGGCAGTAAATGTGCCAGCCAAATAGAATGCAGCGCAATATAATGCGTTGCTGGCACAAATGAATAAAATTGCAAGTATACCTGGTGGGGTAGTAGAGCGTGGCGGCGGATAGGCGGTCTATGCTTAAGTTTGTTGTGTTCATTTGATACGTGGAAATTCTTTGTAAGTTTTTAAGCATTACCAGTGTTGTTGCCTTTGAGAGCGGCAAGCTACACAGCTGGGTAAAAAAAGCCTTTGTGTTGCCGGGTCTTTGGAAGTACTCAAGTGTAACAGCTCTGGGGTTCACGTAGTAAAGTAATCGGGCGATATTTGAGACTTCTGCTTTACACATCGGTACCTGGAGGGTACTCTTCAGATACATAGATCAGCTGGATACTTAATAGTAATAGTCACCCACAGTCAGAAGATAACCCAGCAGAAAATGGGTATAGGAGAGGACACTAATACAAAAAAATACTCCTAAAACGTAGCTTTTAATAGTGAACTTAAAAGACCATCGGTCATATAAAACATGACTATAAAAAACAGTCATATGTCACTTGGGTCACAAAGCTCAAACATGCCCAGTGACATATGAGGCACAGATAATACAAATTCCAAGAGGCTGTGACCCTCTATAATTGTACTCCACAGTATCCTTAGTGGGGAACCGCCCCTAAAGAAAAAACTGGGATTTTAATCAATGGGAAAAGGTGAAAACAGTTTTAACCTCAGAATTAAGAAAAATACTGAGAGGCTACATGTGCAGTCATGGCCAAAAGTTTTGAGAATGACACCAAACTTATATTTTCACATGATCTCTTGCCCTCTGGTTTTTAATTGTGTTTGTCTGATGTTTACATCACATACAGAAATATAATTGCAATCATATTATGAGTACCAAAAGGTTATATTGACAGTTAGAATGAGTTAATGCAGGAAGTCAATATTTGCAGTGTTGACCCTTCTTCTTCAGGACCTCTGCAATTCTCCCTGGCATGCTCTCAATCAACTTCTGGACCAAATCCTGACTGATAGCTGTCCATTCTTGCATAAGCAATGCTTGCATTTTGCCAGAATTTGTTGGTTTTTGTTTGTCCACCACAAATTTGTTAGGCCATTTTTGTGCAGCGCAATGATGGCTGCACGTGTTTCTTTAGAGATAACCATGGTTAACTGAAGAGAAACAATGATACCAAGCACCAGCCTCCTTTTAAAGTGTCCAGTGGTGTCATTCTTACTTAATCATGATTGATCGCCAGCCCTGTCCTCATCAACACCCACACCTGTGTTAATGGAACTATCACTTAAACAATGTTAGCTGCTCCTTTTAAGGCAGGAATGCAATGCTGTTGAAATGTGTTTTGGGGGTTAAAGTTCATTTTCTTAACCAATATTGACTTTGCAAGTAATTGCTGTTAAGCTGATCACTCTTTGACATTCTGGAGTATATGCAAATTGCCATTAGAAAAACTTAAGCAGTAGACTTTGTAAAAATTAATATTTGTAGCATTCTCAAAACGTTTGGCCATGACTGTACATATAAGTGACCAACAGACACTATTTCAGAACACAGTCATCTGTCTCATAAAATATGAAGATCTCACTGTTTTCTTAATTGTATAACCGATCCATAGTACAGGGTTATCATATCATGGTCGACCCTTTTGTTAATCTAGTCGCCACCTACCACTTGCTTTCAGGAAACGGTCACATAGGAATCAAACTTATCTTGTCATCACATAGAATGCAGATCCAAATGAATCATTCCCATGTAGTGCAGATCATATAGGTTACTCCCAGCGCGTTTCGTTACCAGTAGTACTCATCAGGGGAGTGCTGGTTTTATTGGTTGCTGTAGTCTCTCAGCAACATAGATTCTGCCTAAAACGAATTCAAAGTAAGGGAAAATAATTCCCCATTCAGTCTGCTATATTGCAACATATTCACAGCAATAGTTGTAATAGAAACCGCAGTACTCACCACATTATTCTCACATGCTTGTTTAATTCCGTGCCGCACTTGTGGCTTATGGGCGCCGCCATGAAATAGAGGCCTGAGCATGCCCAATAAGCCCTGATCTAAGGGAGGAGTTTTGGGCCGGGTTACAAGTCCCGGTCACGTGACCAAGATCCTCCCACAGGCTGTGTGGCTTCAGGAGCACTCTCGTGCATCTCACTGAAGATAGGAAGCCACACCTCCTGAATCGTCATAGCCGACAGCCCTAATTGCAGCATCAGGGTGCTGCTAAGACGCAGGCTTGCCTTCCAAATCAATCCATGTAAATAACGCAACTTTATTAACAAATACACAGACTGCAAAACATCACAAATTGTACAAAGGGATATAAATCTCATTTCCCTGTACAGTATCCTTAATAGCATTCAAATGGACAGGATCACCATTCCTCCCACAATCCTATAATTCACGCCACCAATGTAAACAAACTCTTCAGATACGCGGCATACTCCTTAACACTAGAACTACTGGACTCGTGACACCTATTAGAACTACAAGTGCGAAGTAGTCAAAATGACTACCTCAGTAGTTCTAGTGTTAAGCATGGGGTGATGGACGGGTTGACATTTGTACAAGCCAGCGGCTCTTGAAGCTGTACGGCTTGGGAGTCTCCATTGCGTGTCTCACTCTCTTTGTGTACTAGCATCGGGGGCCTCCTCGTCAGCTAGGTGATCAGACATGGTAGCAGTGATTTCTACCTCAATGCCGGGTTCTCTCTGAGCCATTACCTGACTGAAGCTGGTCTTATTCGAACTGTGATTCCCGTTTTTGTGGGCCAAGCTACGTCACCTGCTCTAAGTCTGTTTCGCTATGGCTCTCGGATGAAGATGGCGTACGGATGTAGTCAAAACTCGGCTTGCCTGTCACCAAAAATCCATGTCCTTCCAAAAAAGCCACCGACTTGTCCAGGGATTGGAGAAGCTGGAGGTCACGGAATTAAACAGTAGTACCATGTCCTGCAACCCGGTATAGACAGCGCTTGGCCGAGGTCACTGCCTCACGTGTCTTTGAGTTGGTCTGTTTTTGTATGCAATCCCTTCTTAGGTGGGTAGATAGATGTTTCGTCGCCGTATGACAAACGGGGCATGTAAGAGGCGTTCGCCGGTGGCTGAAATGGGAGGTGCTACGTATTATTTTAAGGCATTCTGATTATCTAGTTTGTCAAACATCGCAGTTCACTTACAGTTTGATTGGTAGCAGGATTACACGGTCTTCCTGCAGGAGCTGCTCGGCATCCTGACCTGTAGAGATATTAGCTTCAACTGTGCGGCATCCGCACCTGCTCGGCTGATTGGCATCCGCACCTGCTCGGGTGATTGGCATCCGCACCTGCTCGGGTGATTGGCATCCGCACCTGCTCAGCTGATTGGCATCCGCACCTACTCGGGTGATTGGCATCCGCACCTACTCGGGTGATTGGCATCCGCACCTGCTCGAGTGATTGGTATCCGCACTTGCTCGGGTGATTGGCATCCGCACCTGCTCGGGTGATTACCTTGGCGCGCTTTTGTTTTAACCTCCACCTTATCCCATGTGCTGCCATCCAACTTGCTGTCACCCGCAGTGGTGATTCATCTACTGGGCTGCCATCCGTATGGGTGAAAATCTCCAACAGTTGTGATAATTGGATTCTTGGATCAACCTGGTTGTACAGCAATTCCTAGAGCAGGATTATGTGATAGATGCGCTGCTGCAGAAGTCACAGGTGGTATGTGATCACTTACAATATTGTGGATAGGTTACGGCCAGCGTTCTTTTTGTTGCATAGCCTTCTTCCTTTCCACAACTATTTCAGAATGAATATGTCATCTGACATATTCAGATGCTCTTCTCTCTGTACTTTGGTGAGTAATTTGGATAAATGGCTGGCTCTACTGAAGCTAGGGAAATGGTGATCAGGCTTAAAACCTAGTTGCAGCACTATGGCCGAGCGACACCACATATGCACTGCATGGATCAACCTGGTTCAACAGCAATTTCTAGAACAGAATTATGTGCTAAATGTCCTGCTGCAGAAGGAACGGTCAGTATGTGAAAACTTTTTCAAATGAAAATGCCGGCTCATAGCCTTTGCATGGACCGTAACTCCCGGGTATTTTATAGCCCAATGGGGAGGTGGAAATTCCCCATGGATAGGGGTCAGTTGTTGATGCTAAACAACTTTTTGTTTGAGTATACAGAGACTAAAAGATATGTCTCCTAATGTTGTGGCGCGGTTACTTCTAGTGTTCAGGGTCAGGGCTGCCACAAGCCCAATAATGTACAGCTCTGGCACAAATTAAGAGACCACTGCACAGTTTTATAGTTCCATTCCAGTGTAAGTTGAATTCCAACAAGAGTACATGTCATTCCACTTAATGTGCTTCTGATTAGGTGATCATCTGAACCAAATCTTATTTTATGAGGAAAAGTATAAAACACACTGCTGTGGTCTTCACAATCCTCTTGCATTAGGACAAGCTGGATGGAAAAACAAGTGCTAGTAATATCCCAAAAGTACAGTAATAGGAATGAAAAAATAACTTTTAACCATTAGTAAATATAAATTGTGCGGCCACAAGCTTAATATCAAATAATGTTGTGTAAAGATGACCATTTTTTGGTAGTCCTTAATTCTTGGCGAAACCTCATTAATGACAACTTTGAGTAGGACACCCAACTACATGGCTCATGAGCTGTTGATCACAGGAGGAGGAAGAAGCAATAGACGCGGTTGATTTGGTGGCTGGTGGTTGGGTACACATGGTAGTCTAAATTTTAATGCAGTCAGATTACCACAGTTACGCATGTTTGTGTGCATGTGTCGGTTCATGCATGTAGTAATAACATTTATTGACTTTTTGACTCTACTTAGTCGTTTTTCACATTGTTGGCAGATAAGGACGGTAATATTGAGGTGGATAACAGCCAGGCGTAGGGCTGGGGGTCCCGTACCAATGGCACTGCAGACAAGAACCAACTTGGATACCCATCTGTGAGCCTCGAGATTCAAAAATCTTTCAGGCACACAGCAGAGTAATATAGTAGCATCACTTGCTCCCTTCCCACAGTGCCTTAAAACACCAGAGCGTTAAGGTTCACCAAACACATTGGCCGTGGGCTGTTTTTGTTGGGGGAAATCAAAATATGCATTAGTGTGCCTGTGGCAGGCCTGAACACTGGCAGTAACCTCTACCAACAATCGGAAACACATCTTTTTGCATCTGCTCACCCAAACAGGCGTACACTACCATCGATTACACCAGCCCCATAGGGAATTCCTCCTCCCCATAGGGCTTTCAAACACCAGGGAGTTACGATCCACGAAAAACGTAGGCTGGTATTTCTTTTTTTAAAAAAATCGACACATGCATTAATGGGCCAGTGGCACTGGCAGTAACCTCTCCACAACATTTGGAACAACATTTTGGAGACTCTTTGCCCCGTGTCTGTAGCGTACTGCTAAATATCTCTTATTATTCACATTTTCACTTTCTAGTTAGCAAATAGCATTTTTCATTGCACTTTTCGGCATGCTTATAGCATTATACTATTATCAAATTAGTTGATGTGCAGCCTTCATATTTATTGATTGGTTTTGTTGGCTTGCACCCTGTATATATATATATATATATATATATATATATATATTGGTGCTCACTTCAGTTATCCTATTCAGTAGTCTGTAGCGTACTTGAGCGGGCTAAGGACTGCAACCCTCAACCATGACTACTGCCCCTGACCACGTTAGTTATACCCTGAGTGCTGTTTTTACAATTTTCTAAAGGCAATTTCAATTAGCAAGAATGCAGTGTGTAGATACTGCAGTAACATTTTTTTTATTAGACCAATAATTGTGCGTGGCTATAACCAGCTGGTGTTTTGAAATGTTTCTAAAGGCAATAACAATTGCCAACATGCAGTGTGTAGATTATTATCATTATTATTGTAGGTTGAGTGGACAAGCTATTTATCAAACTCGCTTACAAAAGTACCGAGAGAGGAGCAGCTGGATATTCCTGATAACAGATTTCTTCTCAAGTAGATGTGGAAAGGCAGAAGGCTATGGAAAAAGATCACTGACTGTAACCTATCCACAACATTAGGAGACCCATTTTCTAGAATCTGCATTTAAAAACAACAGTCCAGTACCATCAATTGTCTCCTCCTCATAGGGTATTTCCCCCTCCCAAAAGGGCTTTCAAACAGCAGGTAGTTATGGTCCACTAAACACACAGGTTGTTGGCCTTTTGTTAAAAAAAATAAATAAAGATATGTATTAGTGGGCCGGTGGCAGGCCTAAGTGCTGGCAGTAACCTCTTCACAACATTAGGAGACCCATTTCCAAGTCTCTTTCTTTCAAAACAACAGTCCAGTATGTTACAGCCAGTGACCACGCGTAGCTCCCTTAGACAGCGGCGCGACCCAGAGCAGTAGCGGAGATCAGCACGCAGGCGCACTGCACGGTCACCATATGTATTAGTGCACTACATTATCCAGAAGTATTTGTGGCACAGAAAAGGTATAAATATCCATAGATAAATCATATTCAGATACACTAAGATACATCATGAATATATTAATACAGTTATACATCACAGGCTATTCATTTGAGATGGATACAGCAATGCACAGCATGTGCTGACA
Organism: Anomaloglossus baeobatrachus; assembly: GCF_048569485.1. Classification (NCBI taxonomy): domain Eukaryota; kingdom Metazoa; phylum Chordata; class Amphibia; order Anura; family Aromobatidae; genus Anomaloglossus; species Anomaloglossus baeobatrachus. The sequence goes on along the minus strand of NC_134356.1, from coordinate 105,510,506 downwards.
TACATGTATAATTCATATGGAGATGGCATAACACAATAACATAGGATGCATCATGTATTGTATTGGATCCAGTTCTTGAGCAGGTGAGATGTCCATTCTCATGGCAAATAACACACCGTGAAATGTGATAAAAAAAAGTGCAACACTAAAAACAAAATAAAAAACAAAAACTGAATAAAAACCAAACCTTAGGCAAGGAGTATAATAAGTACTTATACAACTATCTAGTATGTAGGACCCAAAAGAAAGGCCAAAGCACATAAAAAATCAGGATATCTACTATGTCATAGTATAATATGAGTCCTTCAATAGCTTTGTATAAGAAGCCTGCAAATAAGTTAGCCTCATTAAGTCCATGGGGAGTTGTTGTCCCCAACATGGTAATCCACCTACATTCCCGCTGCAGCAACAGTTTTTTAATATCGCCACCACGGATTCCAGTCTGGACGTGCTCAATACCCCTGACCCTCAATGTCAGAGGATCACTCCCATGTTTAAGTTTAAAGTGACGGGGCAAAGTTTTGAGCTCATCCAGATTCATAACTGACTTAGCTGCAATGATGTCACGTACATGTTCCCTAACTCTAATTCTCAACTGTCCAGATGATAAGCCAATATAGATGAGATCACATCCACATGTCGCGTGGTATATCACCTGTATGGTGGAACAGGTGATATACTGGCGAATATCATACTCTCTGACTCCACCAGCTGACTTAAACATTTTGGACCTACATATGTTGGCACAGGATAGACATTCACCACATGGAAAGCACCCTCTCACGGGTATTTAGTTCCCAAATGGTGTGCTAGGTTTTGGAGTATAGGATATCAAAGTGTAGACTGGAGGAAAAACGGGTTTAAAAACCGCGCTAGGAAACCACGAGCAAGGATGTAAATGAATATTTTTCTTTTATTTAGATAATTCCAACGCGTTTCGGAGACCCATCTGTCTCCTTCCTCAGGGAAAAAATAAATAATTTAATAAATAAAGGTTTTGGAGTATAAAAGCTCCTAACCAGTAGGTCTTTAAGGTTTGAACTCCTTTTAAAGGTGATCATGGGGTGGTCAGAGAGAGATTTTTTGATGGTGGGTTCAGTTTGCAAAACAGGCCAGTGTTTTTTCAAAATGTCTCTGATAACGTCAGATTGTGAGCTATAGATAGTGATAAATCTGACTCCACGATCGACATTATCTGGCCTGCTGGATGGTTGAAAAAGAGATTTCCGCTTGGATTTTTTGGCTCCATTGTAGCCATTTTTTGGCTCTATTGTAGCCATTCTTTATGCATCTATTGCTATATCCATGCGCTTGGAATCTTCCATTCAGGTCATCTGCTTGGCTCTCAAATTTGTCTCTGGTGGAGCAGATCCGCTTCACCCTCAAAAACTGCCCCATTGGGATAGCTTTGAGAGTAGACATAGGGTGGTTAGATTTGACATGCAGAAGGGAATCAACAGCAGTGGACTTCCTGAACACGTCAGTCTGTAATTGATGGTCAATATCCACTTCTATCTTAATGTCAAGGAAATCCACCGCCTCCCGACTGCATGCATATGTTTGTTTAATATTGTAGTCATTAACATTGTCGCTTCATGAACTGCTGAAGGTCATCCTCACTCCGCCGCCTGTGCACCCTCGTCCCCCCACAAACCCCTTTCCCAGTACCCCAGGAATAGGTTTGCAAATGAAGGCGCACAGGCTGCCCCCTTTGTAGTACCCCGCTTTTGTAAATAATACTGCTCCTTAAAGACGAAAAAATTATGTGTGAGGATGAACTTCAGCAGCTCTTCGACTAACTCACAAATTTGGCCATCCCAACTGCTTGCCCCGAGGAAAAAGCGGACCGCCTCCACACCTTGTACATGGTCAATACAAGTGTATAAGGTCTCGACATCTGCGGTTACTAGGTACATGTCTGGTTCAAGATGGATTCCATCAATACGGGTTAACACACAAGTAGTGTCTCTTACATAGGATGAGAGAGCCTCAGCCAAGGGTTTTAAATATTTTTTTCACTTGTATCCAACCAAGAATACCAATGATGCAGAAAATCTATAAAATATTTTATTTATTAACAATATGTAAAATTACAAAACTTGGCATTAAAGGGCAAAAAAGCGCAAAACTGCACCCTCCATCTATTGGGGAGGGGCGGGTGCTGAATCACAAAAACCTATAGAAAGTGTTACCAGGTAACTACACAAATATCATACAAAGTTATACGTAGTCCAAAAATAGACATTATATGTTAGACTGGTAGTGATCTGTCACAGGCTCATATGGACAGTATTTCCGGTCCTGATGGCCATCTGAGGAGCACTCACCAGATATAATAGCCAAAAAACATTTTGATCAATCATTGCGCAAGATATATCAAATACTAATAATTGTCTACATGGGTCATAGTATCCGGCAGCACATCAATCATTTGTAAAGTGAATCCATGTGTTGGAGGACAATACCCCTACCTGTGGCAAATACAAAAAATATCTCAAGTCGTTTAGCCACAGTACCATGACACAGTGTATAATATCAATGCAAATACAATCAATTGCTATAAACATCCACTTTAAGCTGTCTACATGTGTGGCACTGAAAACCTATCATGCAAAGTGTAACTATACTACAGTAAGATAGTATCCCCATTAATTAGTTAGGGTCATATGTCCGGTATTTGTGGATCTCCCACAATCCGCAGAATAATTTAACCAGACTGACCAACAATAAACGGGGGTATATTCATATACCACACATATATATATGCACATATAATCAGCCCAAAATAGGCATAGCGATTTTATCATAATGAAAATAACAAATGACAATCCAAAGCACAATGTCTGAGTAAAAACTTGGTTAGACGGTTAATGCTTCTCATAACCCACCGTGTCTCAACGCGTTTCACCTGGGCTTCATTAGGAGTCAGGTATGTTTGGGGCAGTCATGGTGACCTTTTATGTGTGTGTGTAATTTGTCCAAATAGTGCCACATGTCCATGCTCGTAATGGCGCGGCTGTTTCCATGAACTGAGGAAGTGTACTCAAATGACCTCATACCTGTTCCGGCCTGGCCGGGAGCCCGCCCCATACGGTAACCGTGGCAACGCGATGCCACAGCCACCACGCATGCGCGAGCCCCGCACCATCAGCCGTACTGGAGAATGAGGAATCCTCAGTCAGGTTGTAGCCGCGCACCGCATGCATAGCAACAAGTATTTACTTTAAACCAGAAAGCAATCTGACTATTATAAGTTAGATAATTGTATATTCTCCATATAGAGGATCTAGGCCAAGGGCCATGATTAGTATCCCAATGTATTTCTTAAAATTTAGAAGGGGGAAACAAGAAAAAAGGAACCGTCTATACAAGTCTATACCTAGACATTTTTACATATGCTTAAATACGTCAAGGATCACAAGGATCATATGTAAAAAACACAAAATGAAAAAAATGAAATGCGTAGAAAAAAAGGAAGAAATGAAACAAAAAATTACAATAATGAACACCATCACATCATATTCATTGTATCCTTCCTCTTTCTCTTTGACTGGCCCCATTCTTTACAATCGTCACATATATGTAGGGAAGTGACTAGTAGTCCCAGTTAATTTGTATCAAACATGATTCCTCTCATAGGCCAATATCGATGGAACACACATCATTTTTATGCTATCACCTCAAGAGAGAAAAGCATAAGTTACCAAGCTGTTATAATATGCCATACCACATTAAAACTAAAATGCTAATAAAATTTATTCAGAACGTCTCCAGACAATATATAAGTACATTCACAAGAAAGCACTAAAGCCAAAGCTTTCATTCAGGTCTGCTGGGGACACAGTGCCGAGGCAATAGATCCATTTGCTCTCTAGTTGAGCGAGAGCTCTCTCAATATCTCCACCATGTTAATTCACCCTCACCCTGATTTGGTTGATTGCCTTAACCATTAGATGTCTGGAATCTGAATTGTAACATTCCCTGAAGTGGCGAGGAATAGTTTTTAATTTCTCATTAGAGGAAGCTTCCTTTGAATTTTTTACATCTCTAACATGCTCACCCAGCCGGGTTTTTAATCCTCGGGTGGTCATGCCTATATAATATAGGCCACAGGGACAAGAGGCTTGGTAGATCACTGCCTTCGACATACAATTCAAATATACCCTAATCTCATATTCCCTATCATCATTGGCATTTTTGAATGTCTTGGCCCTCCGCATGTTGGCACAAACTTTACATAGCCCGCATGGGAAGAAGCCAATCACTCCTGTCTTATTCTTACTACCCACTAAGTGGTCTTTGATGTTTCTCGCCCTCCGTGCTGTCATTAACGAGTATTGTGATATGTTTTTACTCAAAACGGGGTGTGTTGTCAGTATATTCCAGTGTTTCTTTAGAATCTCATTAATGTCTTTCCACCGTTTGTAATAAGTTATTAATCTATCCTCACCTTTCTGCTGTTCCTAGGCTTGGGAGTAATTTGGATAGAGGAGAGATTCCCTAGTGCATTTTCTTGTCCTTTCAAAATCCCGTTAGATTTTTCTCCTGCTGTACACCCTATGCAAATATCTCAGCGTTAGCTCTCCAGCCTTCGCAGAGAATGCCTCATCAGAGGAGCAGATCCTTCGAGCCCAAAGGAATTGCGCAATAGGGATACTGCTAATAGTTGCAGGATGATGGGATGATTGTGCGTGTAGCAGGGCATTGGTTGCTGTAGATTTTCTATAAATTTCTGTTTCTAAGTCTCCCCTCATTACTCGCTTTAATTTTAATTTCCAGAAAGTCAATTTCTCGACCTGCTCTGTATGTCAAAAAGATGTTGATAGAGTTCTTGTTCAATCTATCGATAAACCCTGCCAATTCAGTGGGGGTACCATCCCATAGGAACCAGATGTCGTCAATATATCTCATCCAGTTATTCACCTTACCAATGTCGACATCTGGTTCCTTGAGAAAGATCTCCCTTTCCCAAGCCCCTAAAAATAAGTTAGCATAAGCCGGGGCACAAGCCACCCCCATGGAGGTGCCCTGTTTCTGGATAAAGGTAGCCCCCCCTAAATGTAAAGACATTATGGGTTAACACAAACTCCAATAATATCAACAGCAGCTCAACCAATTTTTTATCCAAATTACTAGTATTAAGGAAATGTGCTGTTGCCCTGAGTCCATCCTGCTGGCCAATCGACCAGTTTTGAGTTTTGAGCTCATCCAGATTCATAACTGACTTAGCTGCAATGATGTCACGTACATGTTCCCTAACTCTAATTCTCAAATGTCCAGATAATAAGCCAATATAGATGAGATCACATCCACATGTCACGTGGTACATCACCTGTATGGTGGAACAGGTGATATACTGGCGAATATCATACTCTGACTCCACCAGCTGACTTAAACATTTTGGACCTACATATGTTAACACAGGATAGACATTCACCACATGGAAAGCACCCTCTCACGGGTATTTAGTTCCCAAATGGTGTGCTAGGTTTTGGAGTATAAAAGCTACTAACCAGTAGGTCCTTAAGGTTTGAAATCCTTTTAAAGGTGATCATGGGGTAGTCAGAGAGAGATTTTTTGATGGTGGGTTCAGTTTACAAAACAGACCAGTGTTTTTTCAAAATGTCTCTTTTTAAAAGTCAGATTGTGAGCTATAGGTAGTGATAAATGTGACTCCACAATCGACATTATCTGGCCTGCTGGATGGTTGAAAAAGAGATTTCCGCTTGTATTTTTTGGCTCTATTGTAGCCATTCTTTATGCATCTATTGCTATATCCATGCGCTTGGAATCTTTCCCTCAGGTCATCTGCTTGGCTCTCAAATTTGTCTCTGGTGGAGCAGATCCGCTTCACCCTCAAAAACTGCCCCATTGGGATGGCTTTGAGAGTAGACATAGGGTGGTTAGATTTGGCATGCAGAAGGGAATCAACAGCAGTGGACTTCCTGAACACGTCAGTCTGTAATTGATGGTCAATATCCACTTCTATCTTAATGTCAAGGAAATCCATCGCCTCCCGACTGCATGCATATGTTTGTTTAATATTGTAGTCATTAACATTGTCGCTAAATGAACTGCTGAAGGTCATCCTCACTCCCCTGCCAGATGAAAAGTATATCGTCAATATATCTTATCCACAACGGGATATGGTCCGCCGCCTGTGCACCCTCGTCCCCCCACAAACTCCTTTCCCAGTACCCCAGGAATAGGTAATTTGGATAGAGGAGAGATTCCCTAGTGCATTTTCTTGTCCTGTCAAAATCCCATTTGATTTTTCTCCTGCAGTACCCCCTATGCAAATATCTCAGCGTTAGCTCTCCAGCCTGCAGAGAGAATGCCTCATCAGAAGAGCAAATCCTTCAAGCCCAAAAGAATTGTGAAATAGGGATACTGCTAATAGTTGCAGGATGATGGGATGATTGTGCGTCTAGCAGGGCATTGGTTGCTGTAGATTTTCTATAAATTTCTGTGGTAAGTCTCCCCTCATTACTCGCTTTATTTTAATTTCCAGGAAGTCAATTTCTCGACCTGCTCTGTATGTCAAAAAGATGTTGATAGAGTTCTTGTTCAATCTATCTATAAACCCTGCCAACTCAGTGGGGGTACCATCCCATAGGAACCAGATGTCATCAATATATCTCATCCAGTTATTCACCTTACCAATGTCGACATTTGGTTCCTTGAGAAAGATCTTCCTTTCCCAAGCCCCTAAAAATAAGTTAGCATAAGCCGGGGCGCAAGCCACCCCCATGGCGGTGCCCTGTTTCTGGATAAAGGTAGCCCCCCCTAAATGTAAAGACATTATGGGTTAACACAAACTCCAATAATATCAACAGCAGCTCAACCAATTTTTTATCCAAATTACTAGTGTTAAGGAAATGTACTGTTGCCCTGAGTCCATCCTGCTGGCCAATCGACGTGTAAAGACGCTCTACATCAGTGGTCACCATTGTGGTACCTGGGTCAAGTATAACACCATCCAGTCTTCTCAATGCCTCAGTGGTATCTTTTATGTAGGACGGGAGAGAGGCCGCCAGGGGTTTCAGGTAGAAGTCCATCATCTGGCAAACACCTTCACAAAGGCCATCTATACCTGACACTATTGGCCGGCCTGGTGGATTTAAATTATTTTTATGCAGCTTTGGTGTCAGGTATAGGGTTGGCATCTTTGGGTTTTTACTAACCAGGCAATCTAGCAGTTTCTTGGGGATAATGCCCTTCTGAAAGGCATCATCCAGAATCCCAACCAGTTCTGCCTGGAATGCAGCCAGTGGATCCACATACAGTTTTTTATAGCATATTTTATTGCCCAACTGCCTTTTGGCCTCCCTCTCATACATCTAGTTGGGCCAAATGACGAGATTCTCGCCTTTATCGTCTGGTTTGAATTAAACATCCGTCCATCCTTTCATCTCATCAAGGGCCCGTTTTTCCTGCCAACTGAGGTTAGAGAATCTGTTTGGTTTCAGGTTGAGCCGCTCGATATTTTTACTCAACATTTTGACAAAAATGTCTACAGCAGGGCATAGACCTAATGATGGAAATTTCTTTGATTTGGAATATAAATGAGCAGGAAACTTACTCATTGTCACTCCAGCAGCCTCCTCAGATAAACTTTCTAGAGCATCAAGTGCTTTTTCCTCCCTTTCCTTTTCTGTTGGTCACCCTATCTATAAGATCTATAATCTTCTAAGATTGAGCAAACATCCGTTTAAAAAGCAGCTTGCGAGCAAAAAGATGTACATCTTTAATTGCAGTGAATGTATCAAGCTGCATAGTGGGGGCAAATGATAATCCTTTGCTAAGCAGTTGGACCTGAGTTTCAGACAGTACATGGTTAGACAGGTTAATTACCTTAAACTGATCTGTTCTTTCATTTGTAGCTTTGATTATTATAAACTCCAATTTTTCTTCGTCCACCAGATCGTGTGTGCATAGCACTAGCTGATGGTATTTCTTCCCCCGACTGATCCAGTTCACTATTAGTAGTTACTGATGATATAGAACCTGATTTAGGTCTTGTTCTTTTTGCCTGGTCTGGTCTAAACTGCCACCTGACTACTTTATTTACATGGTCAGAGATGTCTCTCTGATACTTCTTTGCCTTAGTAGTACTGATCTCCTTTTCCCACTTCTGGTTGTCTTTCCATCTCCTCTAAAAAAAAATTTGAGTGTCTCGAAGGAAAATTCCTTACACAAGCTGTTCTCAAGGTCTACTATCTCAGTATCTAATGTCAAAAGTGATGTCTTATTTTTATCAATAATCTGTAAAAATGATCTAAAACAGGCCACTGCTGCCTCTTCCCACCTTTTTATGTAGCTCTCCTCGTCTAATGGAAATAATGGGTAGTTACTGAGTGATATAACTATATACAAATGTGTAAATTATACATTACAATGCAGATTTAAACTAAAATAATCTTTAAACTGATTCCTCACTTGGAGACCAGAAGTGGCCAAATTAGTTCTTCCACTTCCGTTACCTACTTATGGGGCATTTAGACCTGGCAAATCATCAATGTCGTGGTCATTGCATTCATGTAATCTACAGTAATTATGTAAAATTACTGTAGCTTTCATGACAGCCTTGACAATGGTTGGTTGGAGCTGGATCTTGATGCCAAAATGCCGAAGGCTCGTTCAACATAGTAATGTGTTCTGGCCAAGGTGCAATTAAATTGGGCTTTTGATCTGTCCAGTCCATGACTTGGATATGGACGCATCAAATGCGTAGACAAGGCAAATCCCTTATCTGCAACCATGACAAATGGAGCATTAGGTCCATTAGTACCAGGTAAAGGTCTGGGTGCAGGCAAATTTAGATTGTCAGGCATTAATCGTCTTGCTAAACATGAACTCCTGAAAATTCGTGCATCAGAGGCACTGCCATAGGCACCAATATCCACAAAAAGAAAACAATATTTAGTGTCTACCAACACCGAAATAACTACAGAAAAAAACTTGTGGAAATTAAAATATCTAGAAGCAGAGTAAGGTGGCTTCTTCACTCGAATGTGCTTTCCGTCTATGGCACCAATACAATTAGGAAATGATGTTTTGTCAAAATATTCTTCCGAAATGCGCATCCAATCCTGTGTTGTTGGCTGCTGCATAACATGATGGTTAAGGGTTTCCCATAGCACAGTGCAGGTATGCAGTATTATCATGCCAATTGTAGATCTTCCCAATAAAAATTCAAAATGTAGACTGCTGATGGATTGCCCAGTTGCCAGGTAACTAAAAATAACAAGGACATGACATTACTATGTTTATTATTTATAGTTTGAAATTTTTGTATACTAAGCTTTAATACAATGGCTGGATACATATACTGATTTACAATTTTTGTATGGCTTTTTTGAAAAATTAGATTAAAAAATCGTATATTTCCATATTGGAAAACTCAATATATTTATGTTTAATAAACAAGATTGTTTGACTTCAGATTCTCGTTTCCTTTTTCAATTAAATGGTAGAATGGTATGTCTAAGCACTCAGACCATGTTATTTCCAAAAAATAGTGAAATGTGTTAATATTTTTTTCATAAACATACATAGATATATGAAGTTACATATGGGAATTTACTGAATGTTTCTAAATGAAAACACATTTTATACAAAAAAAAAAAGAGTAGTCAATAACACACAACAAGCGTTCCTCAGGGGAGATGCTGAGACGCATACAGGTGTCCTGATGCTTCAATTGGTGATGCACAAGGCCAAGGATGTTGTCAAAGGACGTCATGGTGATATGGCAGTAGGCTTGAAATTTTGGTGGAAATTTGCGCATTTCACCATACAGAATATTGAAATGTCCATGCGTTCTCCGTAACAACAGTTTTTCGTTTGAGAACCCACCCCACTCACACCTATTGCCAATCCACATGATACGTATATATAGCCTGGGTCTCAGCTTCCCATACACGGTAAGTTTTTTAACTGCATGAGAGGACACACAAGCTAGGGACCCCAACGTAGAGAAATACTTTGGCGTAGTGTTGGGGCTCTATTGCATTGATCAATTCAGTAGCTAAATTTCTCTTTTTTCATATATTCATGGCAGTAATGCAGGTTCCATTTTTCACATTTCATTCTTACATATAGCTATTGAATTTTTCATGTCAGTATTCACACAGCAGTTTCTGCTATTACATGTATTCCCCTTGCATAGTCACTGGTGTGCATACCTTATCTCCATATAGTGATTTTTTTTAGGTTTTTGCACCCAGTTCAGACATAGAATGGAGTTCCAAATGTTATTCCTTATAAGTTCATTTGTGACCACTTCAGTAAAAATCTCTGCCAAGCATGTTGATAAGGGAGGGAAAGTAGTTGACCTAGGATATAGATTCTTAGGAAAGTTACCTTGTGGCATTCTTTCCTGTTCATCCAAGAGATCATTGAGGTTTCTCAGTGCTTCATTTTCCAAGGCGTCCTCTGCATCTGTCTGATCATCAGCATTTTTCCTCTGATGGAGCTTTTTCAAAATCAATTTTCTTGAGAAGAGAGTGACGTCTTTAATCACTGAAAATAAATTAAAAGAATTAGTGGGAGCAAACGTCAATCCTGTCTCCAATAGCTCCTTCTGAGATTGTGTTAGTTGGTGCCCGGGCAGATTAATTACCTGTAGTTTATTAGAGCTGATTTTATTTCTGTGCCCTTTCCAGGTTATTGACTTTTTTTGGTTATTCTGCCTTCTTCCAGTAAATCTGAGGTTTATGCTACTCCCCATACCAGGATCTCTGGCAGATGTATCATCAGTTGATACAGAAGACGCCATGGAATTAGATCTGGATCTAGCATCCTTGCCTCCACCTCTGTGTCTTCTCTGCCATCTATAGATATTATTTTGATTTTGATCAGTCATGTCTCTGAAATTTCTTTGTCTTGGTCTCACACACTTCCTTTTCCCATTTTTGAAATTCATCAATCTCATTATTCATTTTTGTATGAGTTTCACTGGACAGATTTTCCTGTAAATTTTTGTGTTTCTATCTCAGTATCCATATTACTTAATGTTTGTTTGTTCAACTGAATTAATAGATCTAACTAGCTCTTTAAGCAGGTGGTTGCTGCTTCCTCCCACTTGCTCCCAAATGTCTCATCTGGGACGTCAAATGATGGGAATACCTGCACTCTTAAACCACGTGGAATCAGGCTTCTCTCCAGATATTTGTCAAGGAGCGCTCTGTTCCACCATATCCTTGTTCTCTTATGCAACAGCTCCTTGAGCCTATAACTCATATTTTGTATATCTCCATTGCCTTTGGTTACATTTAATGTTGGTTCGTCACTATATAAATACTTCATTCATCTTGGAGAGCCACATTTTCTCACGGGCTCTATAATCCAATTTATTTTTACTGGAGGCTGTGAAAAACACAAAGTATCAGTATCCACCAAAAATTCCAGATTTGCATATTGTACACTCATAAATATACCAACTCTATATAGTATAGCTTACAAAAAAAGAACAAGGAGTAATTTGCGCATAAACAATTAGATTTTATTAATGAAATTTCTTTTACAAGACAATAGTGAGTGATTTGTGATAGTGAACAAACAAAAAACATTTATGAGTGAATGACTGTTGCTGTTTAAGTAATCTTTCAGTTTCTTATTCCTGTGCAAATAGTGCAGATAGCAGCAGCTTGGCAAATAAAGTGCATATAACGTGCATCAAGGAAAGTGCAAATAACAGGCAGTATGGCAGCAGTTCATAGTAGTATAGTCATAATAGACCCAGGCTCCCTACTGTAGCAAGCAATCAGAGTATCATCTTAGTAATTACCCATGGCATAAGATTGTTGTGAAAAAGGTCATTCAGTCCTATCCCATGCTGTTGCTGCTTCATCAGTGGGCTGTTGTAATCAGTTTACTTCCCCCTTATATATCTGTACACTCACCCTGTTGCTCCAGTGGCCGTGCATCATCGGCGCATGCGCGATGACGTCCAGCGCCGCCCCAGACCCACCGCTAGTCACTGAAGCGGGTGCATGCACAGTGGCCGAACATTGTTACAGCCAGTGCGCACGCGCAGCTCCCTTAGACAGCGGAGCGACCCAGAGCAGCAGCGGAGATCAGCACGCAGGCGCACTGCACGGTCACTATATGTATTAGTGCACTACATTATCCAGAAGTTTTTGTGGCACAGAAAAGGTATAAATATCCATAGATAAATCATATTCAGATACACTAAGATACATCATGAATATATTAATACAGTTATACATCACATGCTATTCATTTGAGATGGATACAGCAATGAACAGCATGTGCTGACATACATACATAGTTTATATGGAGATAGCATAACACAATAACATAGGATGCATCATGTATTGGATCCAGTTCTTGAGCAGGTGAGATGTCCATTCTCATAAGGAATAGCACACCGTGAAATGTGATAAAAAAAAGTGCAACACTAAAAACAGAGTAAAAAGCAAAAAATTATTAAAAACCAAACCTTAGGCAAGGAGTATGATAAGTACTTATATAACTATCTAGTATGTAGGACCCAAAAGAAAGGCCAAAGCACTAATAAAATCTAATAATCTATACTATATGGAGTTAGCATATTTATGAGTGTACAATATGCAAATCTGTAATTTTTGGTGGAAGCAGAAAAATATAGTAGCATTAATCGCCTCCCCATAGGGAGTTATGGTCCATCCAACAGGCTGTGGCCTGGCATTTAAATTTTAAAAATCAAGACATGCTTAAGTGCCAGGTATAGTCCTCTTGCCCCCCATAAAACTTGCACTACAGATAAAAGCCAACTTGGAGACCCTACTTGTCTCCACATTTCCAAAAATTAAAGTGAGGCAACAGGAAAAGTGGCCATAATTGGCACAAAATACCGATAGGCCAACAAACCACATGGCTGCGGGAAACTGGCAACGGAACAAGGCCTGAAACATCATTTTTTTGTCACCAGAGCAAGCAAGATGACAGGTGTAGGCCTCTTGCTCACAGAAGCCTAGCTGTTATGATCCGGAACCATGGAAGACCACCACAAATCATTGGTAAAAAGTGACAAGAGCATTGGCCTTCCCTTTACTAACCATCAACACTAGAAGTAGCCGAGGGGTGAACTAACATCCTGTGCATCGCGAACCCATCCGGAGAACTAACTATCCTAAAGGAAGGAAAGATGAATAACTCTCTGCCTCAGAAAATAGACAAGAATAGCAAACCCCCCACATTCAAAGACTGCGGTGATATAGGAAAAACACAATACACAGATAGATGACAGGATTAGCAAAAGGTGAGGCCCCCACTGACTAAAATAGGAAAGGACAGTAAAGGTGCTGATGGTGGCCAGATAAAAACCCTGCAAAATTCCAAATTCCTGATAGTACAAAAGGGCCCTCAGATCGCACGATTTGAACTCCGTCCTATACCTGATGCTCTTGTCATACCAATGAACAGAAAACAAGAATCATAACAAATTCAACAAGCCACAAACACATGGACTTAAAGGAGCTATACTCCATACAGAACTGCAGAGAGTTCCCCAGCCAAACAACTGAGGGGGAAAATCCCTGCATGCAAATAAACTGAAAAGAACCACAGCAAATGACAAACCCAGATAAGAGCAAAAGAACCAAACAATAAATAAAGAGCAAGCACTTATCTGGGGTAGATGTGATGTGGAGCAGAATGAAGCAGGCTGGTGATACAAAGAACAACTGACATCCGGCATAGCCTGTTATCAGACCAGGATTTAAATAAGCAGAGAGTTAGCAAAGGAAAGGCCCATTGCACAACACACCTGGTCCAAGTCCAAACCATTCCTGGCCACCAGTGGGAGCCTCCCAGCAGCCAAAACATAACCAACATTCACAATAGTACCCCCTCTTGAGGAGGGGTCACCGAACCCTCAATAACGCCACCGGGTCGCTCGGGATGAGAATGATGGAAAGCGCGAACCAACCTGTCCACATGAATGTCAGAAGCCACAACCCAAGAGTTATCCTCCTGCCCATAACCCTTCCATTTCACAAGGTACTGAAGCTGACGCCTACTACGGGAATCCAGAATTTTTTCAACCTCATACTCCAGATCCCCTTGTACCAAAACAGGGTCAGGAGGCACTGCTGCAGGAACTGTTGGCTCCACATGTTTCTTCAACAAGGACTTATGGAAGACATTGTGAATCTTAAATGACGCAGGCAGAGTCAAACGGAAAGATACAGGGTTGATAATCTCCGAAATCTTATATGGTCCAATAAATCTGGGCTTAAATTTAGGAGATGGAACTCTCATAGGAATATTTTTAGAGGACAACCAATCCATGATTCAGGATAGTAGACGGTTCGACAACCTCCAAAGAGTCAGCGCAGAAACTCCTGGAAAGGGCATCGGCCTTAACATTCTTGGTGCCCGGCAAAAAAGAGACCACAAAATTAAACCGTGTAAAAAACAAAGCCCACCTGGCCTGCCGAGGATTCAACCTCTTGGCCGATTCCAGATAGATGAGATTCTTGTGGTCCGTAAGCACCACAACTTGATGCCTAACCCCCTCCAACCAATGCCTCCCCTCTTCAAATGGACACTTCATAGCCAATAATTCCCGGTTCCACACATCATAATTCCGTTCAGAAGGAGCAAACTTCCGAGAGAAAAAGGCACAGGGCTTAAGTTTACCCGAAGTAGCGTCTCGTTGAGACAGAACAGCACCTGCTCCGATCTCTGAGGCATCGATCTCAACTTGAAATGGGCGAGACACATCAGGTTGCTGCAGGACTGGGGCAGAAGTGAATCGCCTTTTAAGCTCCTGGAAGGCCACAATTGCCTCTGGGGTCCAATGCTCAGCATCAGTTCCCTTCTTTGTCAAATCTGTCAGAGGTTTGACAATGGCAGAAAAATTGGCTATAAATTTACGGTAAAAATTAGCAAACCCCAAAAACCGCTGCAGGGATTATAGAGAAGTCGGTTGCACCCAGTCGTAAATAGCCTGAACCTTAACTGGGTCCATTTCGATAGCGGAGGGAGACAAGATGAAGCCCAAAAAAAAATCCTTTGCACCCCAAAGAGGCACTTTGACCCCTTAACGTACAGTGCATGATCCCTAAGTATCTGAAAAACAGCCCGTACTTGCCCAACATGAGAGTCCCAATCTTCAGAAAAAATCAAGATGTCATCCAAATACACAATCAAAAATTTACCAATAAGGTCCCGAAAAATATCATTCATGAAGGCCTGGAAGACGGAGGGTGCATTAGTGAGCCCAAAAGTGCCCCTCAGGAGTATTAAAAGCCATCTTCCATTCATCACCCTCCTTAATACGGATGAGATTATATGCACCCTTGAGATCCAGTTTCGTAAACCATTTGGCACTCTTCACTCTAGAGAACAGATCAGACATCAGAGGCAAAGGGTACTGTTATTTGACCGTAATTTTATTAAGAAGACGGTAATCAATACAAGGCCTCAACGACCCATCTTTCTTAGCAACAAAGAAGAAGCCGGCACCCAAAGGAGAAGATGAGGGCCGAATGTGCCCCTTCTCCAATGATTCCCTGATGTATGACCGCATGGCATCATGTTCGGGCTCAGACTAGTTGAAAATCCGCCCCTTGGGAAATTTACAACTGGGCACCAACTCAATGGCACAGTCACAGTCCCGGTGTGGGGGCAGAGAATCAGATTCCTGGTCATTAAATACATCACAGAAATCAGACAAGAAGGCCGGAACATCAACTGCCTGAGCAGACGTGGACGACACGGAAAGGTCCTGATGCAAACCTTGACAACCCCAACTAGCTACTGACAAGGATCTCCAGTCAAGAACTGGATTATGGGTCTGCAACCATGGAAATCCCAGTACCAAGGTATCCTGTAGATTATGCAATACTAAAAATGTACAAGTTTCCTGATGCGCTGGTGCAACTCTCATAGGCACCTGGGTCCAAAATTGGGGTTTATGTTCTGCAAAAGGGGTAGCATCAATGCCCCTTAAAGGAACAGGAGTTTGCAAAGGAACCATGAGGAAACCACAATCCCTAGCAAACCCAAAATCCATCAAATTGAGCGCTGCCCCTGAGTCCACAAAGGCAAATACAGAAAAGGAAGACAATGAGCAAATCAATGTGAGAGACAAAAGAAACTTTGGTTGCAAAGAACCCACAGTAACAGAAGTAGCCAATCTCCTTTCACGTTTAGGGCAGACAGAGATGTTATGAGAAGCGTCTCCACAATAGAAGCACAGTCTATTCTTCCGTCTGAACCCCTGCTGACTAGTATTAGAAAGGACCCTATCACACTCCATAGGCTCCAAAGGCTGTTCCACAGGCACAAAACTAACAGGTATCTTCCTGCGCTCACGTAACCGTCTATCAATCTGAATGGCCAAGGTCATAGAGGCATCAAGACCAGAAGGGACGGGAAATCCTACTATTACATCCTTCACAAAATCAGCAACACCCTTCCGAAAAAGAGCCGCAAGCGCATCATCATTCCATTTTGTAAGGACTGCCCACTTTCAAAATTTTTGACAAAACGTTTCTGCAGAATCCAAACCCTGAGTTAAGGACAACAAGACCTTTTCTGCTTGGTCCACAATATTGGGTTCGTCATATAATAAACCCAAGGCCTGAAAAAAGGAGTCCACATCACTGAGAATCGGATCATCAGACGCTAAAGAGAAGGCCCAGTCCTGAGGGTCACCACGCAGTAAGGAGATGACAATCTTAACCTGCTGTACGGGATTCCCTGAGGACTTAGGGTGCAGGTCAAAAAATAATTTACAATTATTTTTGAAGCTCAAAAATCTCGACCTATCTCCCGAAAAAAATTCAGGAACGGGAATCTTAGGCTCTGCAAGGGGAGTCTGTTCAAGATAAGACTCTATACGACGAACCTTAGCATCAAGATGAGCAACACGCTCACCCAATTCATCCATGCTAGAAAAAAGAACTCTTCCACGGAACCCAAAGAAGAAGAGGAAAAACACCAAAAAAAAATAAAAAAAAAAAATTTCTCAGCAGACTTTTTTCCTTCTTAAGAGTACCCTTTAAATTTGTTGGCCGGATGTACTGTTATGATCTGGAACCATGGAAGACCGTGACAAGAGCATTGGCAACTAATCTGACCGCCATCCCCTTACTAACCATCAACACTAGAAGTAGCCGAGGGGTGAACTAACATCCTGTGCACCGCGAACCCTGCCGGAGAACTAACTATCCTAAAGGAAGGAAAGATGAATAACTCTCTGCCTCAGAAAATAGACAAGAATAGCAAACCCCCCACATTCAAAGACTGCGGTGATATAGGAAAAAAAAAAGTGAGGCCCCCACTGACTAAAATAGGAAAGGACAGGAAAGGGGCTGATGGTGGCCAGAGAAAACCCTGCAAAATTCCAAATTCCTGATAGTACAAAAAGGCCCTCAGATCGCACGATCTGAACTCCGTCCTATACCTGATGCTCTTGTCATACCAATGAACAGAAAACAAGTATCATAACAATTTCAACAAGCCACAAACACATGGACTTAAAGGAGCTATACTCCAAACAGAACTGCAGAGAGTTCCCCAGCCAAGCAACTGAGGGGGAAAATCCCTGCATGCAAATAAACTGAAAAGAACCACAGCAAATGACAAACCCAGATAAGAGCAAAAGAACCAAACAATAAATAAAGAGCAAGCACTTATCTGGGGTAGATGTGGTGTGGAGCAGAATGAAGCAGGCTGGTGATACAAAAAACAACTGACATCCGGCATAGCCTGCTATCAGACCAGGATTTAAATAATGTTTGTCGGTGTCGTTCCTTTCTGAGTTGAGGATTAGACACTAAGCAGTCTATCCTACAGTGTTGTGATTTAGGTAAAGCAAGCTTGAGATGTTTAAGGTGACAACTGGAGAAATTAAGAAGACTTTCTATCTGTTGATTTAGTAACAAGATCAGTTGTAATGATTTTCTTTTCTGTAACGTGGACCGTGGTGTCAAGAATATTGATTGACTGGTTGCTGTGGTGTAGGGTAGAGGAAATGTTTGATGTGGCTGACTTGATATCATCAAAAAATGTTAGTAGAGAAGGTAGGTCACCCGTTCATATACAGAAGACATCATCAATGAAGCGTTTCCATAATTTGATATAATGATTGAATGCTGGGTGTGGATCGATATAGAAATGTTCAAAGTGGGCTATAAAAATATTTGCATAGGGGGCGCTGCGTTTGAGCTCATCGCGGTCCCATGGCACTGTAAGAAAAATGTTTCCTCAAAGAGAAAAAACATTTTTGTAAGGACTAGTTCCAGAAGGTCCACGCAGAATTTTCTTGGTTTCCGAGTGTGGAACTGTAGTAACCACCTGACCGCCTCTAGGCCTTTATCCTGATTAATGCTCGTATAAAAACTGGTAACATCCATCGTGACCAGTAAGCTATGATCAGGTACTGAGTTCAGGGACTGAAGGATGGAGAGAAAGTGTGAGGTGTCTTTTAGTTGTGATGTGATGTTGGGAATGAACGTTGTTAAAATCTTCTCAAGGGTGATGGCAACTGGGGATAAGATGGAATCTGTAGATGCTCTGATTGGGGGTGTCTGGTGTGTGAGGTGAAATATTTATGGATTTTCTGGAGAGTGTAAAAAATAAGGGTGATAGGATGATTATTAACAAGAAAATCCGCAAGTTTCGTGTCTATTGTGGCGTTGTGTAGAAAATAGTCAATTTTGGTTTGTATGATAGAAGCTATATCAGGAGTGGGGTCACAAGGTAAAGGGAGATACGTGATTTCTCTTTCAGTTCTTGGCTTATCACTCCCATGTAATAGCTTCTATCCAGAATGACAACTACACCACCCTTATCAGTGGGTTTAATGACGAGGTCTGTTCCTAAGTGACTAAAGAGCTCGACTCTCATCAGTTGACAAATAGTGTCTTAGGTGTAGGGTTCCCTTCCTTATGTCCTCTGGGATATGTTCAAGATCTGTAGATACAAGGAAGATGAAATTCTCAATCAAGTGGTAGCATTTGGGGGGTTGGAAAGTGCTTAAAACCTTTGTCTAGTTCATGTAGTGTTAGACCTTGTATGGATGCAGGGATGGCAGGTTGGGTCGTAGAAGGAAGTGGGTTATTAAAGAAATGTGCCTTTTAACGCAGGTTCCTATAAAAGCGTTGAGTTCCTGCTCAAGGACGTGTGTGTTGAAGGCGGGGGTGGGACAGAAGGAGAGGCCCTTCTGTAGCATCTCAACTTCTGTGAGTGTGAGAATCTGACTGGAGATATTGAACACGATGTTGTCCCTACCAGGGAGCGTGTCACTATCCGATTCGTGCGTCCACCTCGATTACTGTCCCCTTCTCATCTTCTTGTGTCCACCTCGATTACTGTCCCCTTCTCATCTTCTTGTGGGTCGTCTTGGGCCTAAAAATGAGGAGTAGCCAGAGAGGCTTTGATCGCTATCTGAGCTTTGTGAGCTGTTTCCAAAACGGTGGAACCTTTTAGTAAAGGGAGAGGTATGCCATCTATATACTCGTTTTTTTATATAGTCCTCTTGATCGCGCAAGAACTTGTCCCTCTTGCGGGTTGTAGGGTCTCCTTAAATCCTTTAGTGGTTTCGTTACACTTCTTTTTGAGGGTCTCTAGATCCGATTAGTTAAGGGTTTGCTTCAGCTGGTCCTCAATACTCTTAATGTTATTCCCAATCACCTCGAGCTCTTTTTGCAGAAAATCAATGGTAAGAAGGATGATATCTAAAGAGCTCTTATTAAGAATACCTGCGAATTGTTTGCAATAGTCAGGGTTGTCCAAGAACACAGTAGGTCTCAGGGAAACCCTGAGACCCCTCGGGATCCTCTGGGCCCTGTGGTACTCTGCAAGTGTGATTGTGTGTAATTCCAGAGTAATGTACCGTTTCAAATCTTTCAAGTAATCCCTTGACCTTATTTTGTCAGACGGGGTTGACAGAAATTGATTTGGGGCTGTTACTGTGGAGCGAATGCTGGCAGCCTGATCATCACTGAAGGATAAAATTGACATGGACATGGAAAGGCTTATGTAGTGGGAGCACTGGACAAAACAAAGTCATACAGAGAGGATAAGCCTCGCTCGACCACTATACACCATGTTCCAAATTATTATGCAAATTGGATTTAAGTGTCATAGCGATTTTTTTTTTTTTTCAATGAGACTCATTGATGGTATTGTGTCTCAGGGTTGTTTGGATTACTGAAATCAATCTCAGATACCTGTGATAATTAGTTTGCCAGGTGAGCCCAATAAAAGGAAAACTGGATGTTCCACAATATTAAGCAGGCCACAGTTTTCAAGTAACATGGGAAAGAAAAAGGATCTCTCTGCTGCCGAAAAGCATCAAATAGTGCAGTGCCTTGGAGAAGGGATGAAAACATTAGATATTTCACGAAAACGTAAATGTGATCATCGTACTGTGAAGAGATTTGTGAATGATTCTGAGCACATACGTGTTCGTGCTCTTAAAGGCAGAATGAGGAAAGTTTATGCCAGGCAACTCCATCGGTTTAAGAGAGCAGCAGCTAAAATTCATTACAAAACAGCAAACAGATATTTGAAGCTGCCGGTGCCTCTGGAGTCCCTCGAACCTCAAGGTGTAGGATCCTTCAAAGGCTTGCTGTGGTGCATAAACCTACCATTAGGCCACCCCAACCAGTGCTCACAAGCAGAAACGGTTGCAGTGGGCCCAGGCATACATGAAGACTAATTTTCAAACAGTCTTGTTTACTGATGAGTGTCATGTAACCCTGGATGGTCAAGATGGATGGAGTAGTGGATGCTTGCTTGGTGGATGTCCACCATGTCCCAACAAGGCTGGGACGTCAGGAAGGAGGTGGAGGAGTCATGTTTTGGGCCGGGATCATGGAGAGACATCTGGTAGGCCCCTTTAGGGTTCCTGA
The DNA here is from genome assembly GCF_048569485.1 of Anomaloglossus baeobatrachus. Lineage (NCBI taxonomy): Eukaryota > Metazoa > Chordata > Amphibia > Anura > Aromobatidae > Anomaloglossus > Anomaloglossus baeobatrachus. The sequence continues at coordinate 105,489,630 of NC_134356.1, read as the reverse complement.
AGTTGTGAAAATGACCTATGAAAAGTATATAGAGTTTCTGACTGACAACTTTCTTCCATGGTACAAAAAGCAGAAATGTGCCTTCAGGAGCCAATTCATCTTCATGCATGACAATGCATCATCTCATGCTGCAAAGAATACCTCTGTGTCATTGGCTGCTATGTGCATAAAAGAAGATAAACTCATGGTGTGACCACCATCTTCCTTTGACCTCAATGCCATAGAGAATTTTTTGAGTTTCATCAAGCAAAAGATCTATGAGGGTGGGAGGCAGTTCACATCAAAGCAGCATTTCTGGGAGTCTATTCTGACATCATACAAAGAAATTCAAGCAGAAAAGCTCACAAGTTCAATGGATGCAAGAATTGTGAAGGTGATATCAAAGAAGGGTTCCTATGTTAACATGTAACTTGGCCTGTTAGGATGTTTTGGATTTAAATAGCTTTTTATTTCAGTGAATGTGACCTCCTAATGCTGCAAATTCCACAAATGAGCATTTTCAGTTCTTTAAAACATAAAATGATTAGAAACTCTACTGTGTCTAATAATTTGGAACAGTGCATTTTGAGTTTTTTCTAATTTTGAAGATTATACTATTATCATTGGCAGGTTTCTTCAGTAAAATTAAATGTATACTCTAAAGGGTGATGACTTTGATTGGACTGACTGTCATTTGCACCGACCAATGAATGGGAGCAACATGGGTCACAAACTGACTAGGAGTAGGTAGAGAGGTGCCCCACTTTTGCAGCTTGTCAAACTCTGAGTAGATGTGAAATATATTGGGATTACAATGAGATAATGAATAAGATAAGCCACATTGTTACAGATAATACTGTATAATAACAGATGAACATGCTGTAAATACCATCAGGAGGAAGAGGACCACTAGTAACAATGTACTTTTCACATAATGATATACAGTTAGGTCCAGAAATATTTGGACAGTGACACAATTTTTGCGAGTTGGGCTCTGCATGCCACCACATTGGATTTGAAATGAAACCTCTACAACAGAATTCAAGTGCAGATTGTAACGTTTAATTTGAAGGTTTGAACAAAAATATCTGATAGAAATTGTAGGAATTGTACACATTTCTTTACAAACACTCCACATTTTAGGAGGTCAAAGGTAATTGGACAAATAAACCAAACCCAAACAAAATATTTTTATTTTCAATATTTTGTTGCGAATCCTTTGTAGGCAATCACTGCCTTAAGTCTGGAACCCATGGACATCACCAAACGCTGGGTTTCCTCCTTCTTAATGCTTTGCCAGGCCTTTACAGCCGCAGCCTTCAGGTCTTGCTTGTTTGTGGGTCTTTCTGTCTTAAGTCTGGATTTGAGCAAGTGAAATGCATGCTCAATTGGGTTAAGATCTGGTGATTGACTTGGCCATTGCAGAATGTTCCACTTTTTTGCACTCATGAACTCCTGGGTAGCTTTGGCTGTATGCTTGGGGCCATTGTCCATCTGTACTATGAAGCGCCGACCGATCAACTTTGCGGCATTTGGCTGAATTTGGGCTGAAAGTATATCCCGGTACACTTCAGAATTCATCCGGCTACTTTTGTCTGCTGTTATGTCATCAATAAACACAAGTGACCCAGTGCCACTGAAAGCCATGCATGCCCATGCCATCACGTTGCCTCCACCATGTTTTACAGAGGATGTGGTGTGCCTTGGATCATGTGCCATTCCCTTTCTTCTCCAAACTTTTTTCTTCCCATCATTCTGGTACAGGTTGATCTTTGTCTCATCTGTCCATAGAATACTTTTCCAGAACTGAGCTGGCTTCATGAGGTGTTTTTCAGCAAATTTAACTCTGGCCTGTCTATTTTTGGAATTGATGAATGGTTTGCATCTAGATGTGAACCCTTTGTATTTACTTTCATGGAGTCTTCTCTTTACTGTTGACTTATAGACAGATACACCTACTTCACTGAGAGTGTTCTGGACTTCAGTTGATGTTGTGAACGGGTTCTTCTTCACCAAAGAAGGTATGCGGCGATCATCCACCACTGTTGTCATCCATGGACGCCCAGGCCTTTTTGAGTTCCCAAGCTCACCAGTCAATTCCTTTTTTCTCAGAATGTACCTGACTGTTGATTTTGCTACTCCAAGCATGTCTGCTATCTCTCTGATGGATTTTTTCTTTTTTTTCAGCCTCAGGATGTTCTGCTTCACCTCAATTGAGAGTTCCTTAGACCGCATGTTGCCTGGTCACAGCAACAGCTTCCAAATGCAAAACCACACACCTGTAATCAACCCCAGAACCTTTAACTACTTCATTGATTACAGGTTAACGAGGGAGATGCCTTCAGAGTTAATTGCAGCCCTTAGAGTCCCTTGTCCAATTACTTTTGGTCCCTTGAAAAAGAGGAGGCTATGCATTACAGAGCTATGATTCCTAAACCCTTTCTCCGATTTGATGTGAAAACTCTCATATTGTAGCTGGGAGTGTGCACTTTCAGCCCATATTATATATATAATTGTATTTCTGAACATGTTTTTGTAAACAGCTCAAATAACAAAACTTGTGTCACTGTCCAAATATTTCTGGACCTAACTGTATACTGTAGATGGCATAGATATACATACCAACCAAAGGTCAGGAGACAGGGAGATGGTGTATGAGCGCTGCGCCTGAAAGCAGATTGGAGGGTTAATGCTAAGAGAGGGAACTTACAAAGGTCTATCCGGAAGGGAAGTATGGGGAGATTGGAGACTTTACCTGTACGTGGAAGCCTGGGATTAAGAAAGAGTCCTTATGGAACAAAAGTGGCAGTGGTGCTGGTGGCGACTGGGTTATGCCTGGAACCGCGCTCTTATATGTGCTGAATGGCAGCCTTTATGTTTCCTGCTTCTGGTCCTGTGGAACACAGCGCATGCGTGAAACGCATAGAACTGCGTGTGTGCTTGACGTCAGCGGAGATACCGTGAGTGGGAGCAACCCCCCCTTCCAGTCAGCAGCAAGTTTTTCACTGCAACAAAAGAGTCAAAGGCATTTTGGGTGAGAAGCTAATTTCCCTAGATAAGACCTCATATTATGCTGACGTTAATTGATGATAAGGCAAATTCACTACCTCCAATGTAGTCTTATTTTTTATAGTCTTACAGATTGAAATGGTTTTTCTTTGTGGGGTGTTCTGTCGGCTTTTGCCACATGTAATGATGACTCTTAACTCTAAACTGATCCCAAAGACAAGATTTCATCATTTGTCTCATCACTAGAGATGGATGAAAATAATGATGTAGAATGGGAGCGTGATCGTGAGTTCGTACGGGCAGGTGCTCTAGACCTGTCAGTGTATGGTCTCCACTTATACTCATTGTACATCATCAAGATCTTATTTGAATTTCTTAAATTTTATTTCTTTCACCTCCATTTACCACTTTTGCACCAAATTGTTGGTTTCCTCCTCAAATTTGTGACGAACCTCAATGCACAGTTCTTGAGAGATAGAAACTTACAAGTCATCTAGTTCTTTCTCCATCAAGGAGGGAAATGTACTATTCATTCTAGAGAGGCATTTTAGAAAGCCACAGGAGCAGGAATTGGACGGTGTCTCCCATTCAGATTTAATTGTCTTGTTCTCTATAGGGAACAAGGGGAACAGTTGCACCTATAATTTACGCGGAATTAATCCTTTTTCCAAATATATAATGAGGAATGCCCTATTCCACCAAGTTTTTGTGCATTTCCACAGTATATCTTTATCTATGAATTTTCTCTTTTGTGGTATACTCTCCAATATCCATATCAATACTGTCACTGTCCTTAAAGGCATTGGTTATCTCAAGAAGCCACGTCTGGTCCTATATCCTTAAATCCATACTCACAATGTGGATAACACAGAATTAATATGTACATTTGTCTCAAAGAAAGGAATTATAGGCCCATCATAGAAAGTGTCAAAGCTTGTACACTAAGAGAGTGGTGCTAGATAAAAAATGCACACACCAAAAATACAGGGTCAGCACATCTCATCATTAAACATTATAAAAAGGAGAAAAGGTAGAGGAAACCGTTGTGAAATTATTTTATTAGAAATAAGTTATAGATAATAATCAGTAAATTAGTCAAAGGACATGAAATGACAAGTGAAATTGCACCTGTGACAAAAGTCAAAGCATAATCAAAAGTACGGTAATATCACAATGAATGGAAAGCATCGCTGATGGCTCTAAATAAAGTGCCTGACAGTGCAAAAATGTGGCAATAAATTTGCCAGTGATGCTTACTAGAACATATTAAATATCCCAGTAGGTGAAGAACATCAGTAATGGCTCTAATAAAGTGTCAAACAAAGTACAAAATTCGGCAATAAATTATCCAGTAAGGCTTACGCACTAGAATATGACAGTAACAGGTGTAGGATATAATCCTCTGTCCTGATGCACATTTCGCTGGGAGACCCCACTTCTTAGAGGGGAGTGGATATTATGCCAGACTGACAGGACCTGTATGCTGCTGTCTTCAGTGACTGCTTCCTGGGTGAGTGCTGATGCGGAGGTGGAGGTGACGCGTCCCTCCTATGACCCCTCTGCGCCTGCGCTCCCTGATGTGTGGTCACTTGACAACGTATACATGTTCCCCAGCTAAATGTCTCTCCACCCAATCACATTCTGATTGCCATGTGATCAGTCATGTGATCGGCTGGCAGGTCCTTAAAATGTCCTGTCATCCTGGCATAGTATCCACTCTCCCCCAAGAAACAGAGTCTCTCAGCAAAACGTGCGTCAGGAAAGGGGGTTCTATCCTGCACCTGTGAATGTCATATACTAGTGGATAAGCATTACTGGCCAATTTACTGCCGAATGTTCATTCCCCCTTCCCTGATAGTGGTCAGTTTATCCAGCCAGAACACCCGATAGCCATTTATTCTGCCCTGGTGCTAGAAAAGAAATGGGAAGCGACAGAATTGAGGGTTTTACATTTAGTGTGTTTCATCTGGGCTAAGTTCATGGTAGACTCATGTTTCTAAATCTGCTTTCTCAGTTCCTGGGAGGTTTCATCAACATATCTTCAGAGGATGACATATATGACACACATGGATTTACAATTACTGTAAAATTTTAATCTGTTTTGTTTATTGTCATTCGGGTTAGTGAAAACATTGTAGGTGGGTTGCATCTATTGGCATATATTATAATTGCCGCATGAGAATGACCTCTTCAGGTGGACACCCTGTCCAATTTGTGTGGTCGGCCTGGAGAAGTGGCTCCTAACCAAATGGTCATTTAAATTAGGAGCTCTTTAAGCAGTGGACGCTCCCCTAGCAAAGGACTGATTTTCAGATCAGTGTGTAGAGCTTACTAGCGGTCTGTGAGAATTTTCCTCACCTGTTTCCACTGACTATTGTAATCCATTGTGATACATAGCACAGTGTCCTCCACATTAGTCAGGTTGTCATGCGACCATCAATATCACATTTATTTTTGGTGAACAATTGGAGGAACAAAGTGGTAAGTTAAAGGTTTCAAGACCAGGGTGAAGATAAGAAATGATCATTTGTCTACGCGTTTCACAGCCAGAAGCTTCTTCTTTGGGACAAATCACATTACAGTATACAGTACACACATGATTGATTGTCTTTATATATATACACTATAAAGGCGCTCAAGTACGGACATCACTTAGTCACTCTATTGTTGCAAAAGTGTGAAATCATCATTAAAACAATAGAATCAAATTAAAAACATAATTGTTCATAATATAAATATACAGGAAAAAAATCGCCATAAAAAATGATCGAACTACATAATAAAATAAACCTAATATAGTGTGACTCTACATTTAATATATGGATATAGAGGAGATCCAATGTAACCACCTTAGGCTATGTGAGCACACTGCGGATTTGTTTCTCCAGCGAAAAATGCATGCATTTATACTGTGAGTTGATGTGTATTTACCGTGTTTTTGCCTGTGGTTTTGACCCTGCGGTTTTTTAACATTAAACATAGGGGAAAACGTAGAAAACCACAGAAAAGAAGTGACATGCTACTTCTTTTTGCTGCAGAAATTCTGCAGCAAAACCTGTAAGAAAAAAGAACGCAGTGTGCGCACAGCATTTGGGATTTCTCATAGACTTTTCGGGGGAAGGACTGCATGAAACTTATGAACAAAAACTGCACTAATTCTGCAGCAAAAATGGCGGAAAATCCGCAGCAAAAAAACGCAGTGTGCGCACAGGGCCTTACCCTTCATGTTATGTTAAGTTAATGTTATGATGTTATTTTGTTAGTTTAGCTAATATGTCATGATAATATAATGATTTATTGTCGTTATAATTTAATATTTGCAACCTATTAGAGAGACGGCACCACTCAAATCAAAATGGAAGCGTGCTCCCACCCATATATAAACAAATGGCACACAAAATTTATGGGAAATAAAGCACAGCTTGACCATAAATACACTGGAAATCCAGAATTTAAATGGACGACAACAAAACGCTGTATGCAAAAAGTGAACAAGTTAAATAAGTGCAGAATGTTAAAACACCATTAAAAAAATGGGAAGGACTCAAAGAAAGAGGAGTCCCCATATAACAAAGGCTACATACACACCAATACCTCAATAACAAAGAGTAGGCAATACAGGCTATCAACCATATACAGCCAAAAAGTGCAAATACATAGTAATATATTGAAATACGTGAAAACCACACAATGAAGTCTAAAATCCACTAAATTTATTGATTACATATTAATCAGACATACATTTAAGAAAGAGAAAACACTCTATAGGTAAATATGCTGTAGAGGAAACTAATAAGGAGGTAGTAAATCTCAACAAGGTGGAGACTGAGTCATTACAATATTATTCATTATCAGGGAAGGTCTGGGGGAGCACGGAGCAGTAAATACAAATAGATTATAGACATTCATAAGTCAATCTCCCACAGACCAAAATTCCAATAATATCTCGCTGGTAATAGGGGGCTAGCCATTTGTACTACTGCAGTCGCCCATCCCATATATTGCATAAACACAACTCCCAGTTATAATTACCTTAGGGACGTACAGGGTGCAGTATTGGTTGCCCTCCCAGTAACCCAGCAGGAACAAGTAATGACTGGTCCGAGCCCGACGCGCGTTTCATGATCCTTCTTCAAGGGCCACCACACGTTGTCTGGTTGAACTCAAAAGCTATGTTTTTATATTCCAAAATTCCCACCACGAAACAGCTGAGCGGGTCATCAATTGCGCGTGCGCCGTCATCGGGATCCGGAAGTCGTTAGCATTCCACCCGGGGGTAGTCATCGGATCATCGCGTACGCGTGGGGAGCCCTTCTCCCCGGATGTCACTTAACGCATGCGCAACCCGATATCTGACACCGCCGGGTGTATGCACCCAGAAGTCCCATCTGTACGGCCCACACAGCGCGGCCGCTCATTTGTCCGTGGGGGGAAGCAGCAAAAAATGTAATACACATTAGTAAGGCCAGTATACCAAGTCATAATAAGGAACTGGGGAACTGCAACAAAAGCGGTTCAGAGTATATTCATAGAGTGACCACATATGAATGAATCGCATATGCTCAAGTCCACAAGGATAATAGAAAATTTCCCAACTTGAACTAATATATAGTGGAACATATATCTGCACAATGAAAACCGCTCCTTAAATACATGTATAAATTGAAGAGAGTAGTATCAACATTAATATCCGGTGACAAAAAAAGTCACCCCCAACATTATAAATATTAATAAATATCCCGTACACAAATTATGAATAATTATGGTAACATGAAGATGTTTATTTTTTCTTCAATTTTTTGTTTTTTTCTTTATCCATCAAGGTGGTATAATCCTTTGAGCTTGACAGGAAAAGGTCTTCATATAAAGTCAAGCAACTGGCCCGTTTAACTAGAAAAGAGCTGCATATGGTAATTATCACCAATTGGATTTACATTACTACAAAGAAAGAAACATTCAGTCCTGCAGGGGAAGTTGTACCAAGTGAAAAAATCCACTTGCATTTCAATCTCGCTAGCATGGTCTTTAAATTGCCGCCACGGATCCCGACGTTTATCAGGTCAATCCCCATCACTCTTAGGCCACTTGGGTCACAGTTATGATATAATTTAAAGTGCCTGGGGAGAGTCCTTAACAAAGACGGGTCCGTGACTGATGGTGCCTTCAAGATATCTCGTACTTGTTCACGTATCCGTATCCGCAGTTGTCTGGATGTCAACCCCACGTAAATTAGATCACATGGGCAAGTGGCGTAGTATATGACATGTGCTATTACAAAAATGTATTTTTTAATTCTGAAGGATTGTTTTTTATCAGCTGAGTGGAATTCCTTCCCCCTCACGATATTACCAGGTCTGCATGAAGCACAGTCGCCACAAGTAAAACACCCGACAGCTGGAGGGCCACCACCCAAAAATTCTACTGAGGCCTTTGCCACATAGTGGCTATCGACCAATAGATCTCGAAGGCTCCTACCTCTGCGTGGAGTGACAAGTGGAGTTTCGGATAACCTATTCTCCAACACTGTATCCGTCTGCAAGACGGACCAGTGTTTTGGTTTTTTGTTTTTATTAGTAACACAGGGTCCTTAGGAGCAAGTGTGAATGTAAAACAATAGGAAGAACGGATCGCAAAATAGAACAGAACAAATAAGGCAAGGTGCTTGGTAGATGTAGTGTAAATAAGTATTATCCCATTGTGGAGCCGAGTATGACACTCGATCTCTTACCACTCTAGGTTTGAGAGACTTCGCTTTGGAACTCAGCCCTTATCGCCTCTAGGCCATTCAGTGATGTACATGCCCTGGTCAACCCAATCCAATGGGCTCCAACAGTGTTGTTTGGGCAGTTCATAGCTATGTGCCTCAGTAATGCTGATCTAACTACTTCCAGAGAGCCGCTGCGTACACCATAGCATTCAGTCTGCTTCTTGGACATTATCTCCCTTTTCCCCACAACGGCCACTGCGTGTAGACCCTGACCTGCAGAGCACCCTTGACCTCGTTGGGTAACGACGGCTTTCTCCCGGATGCGGTGACCCATTACCTGAGTGATTTTCTCTCTGGAGCTCAGTTCGGCTATGACACTGGTTAACTGAGTGACCTGATCCGAGAGGCTACAGATTTGTGCAGACATCTTCTCCATTCTGCGGGTCATGTCGTTCATCTTGACCAGGAGTTCCTCCTCATTGGCGGATCTATCAGGAGCCCGGGGGAATTTTACCTGCTTTAAAGCTGACATGATGAGAAACTGCCTCACATGAGTTGAGATGTCTGTTGTCTCGAAGAGTTTCCCAGTGTCTCTCTAGTCTGGGTAGTGGGCAAAGCAAGATTGGACATAGTCGATGTCTCTCTCAAGGCTCATGCCTGTTGTCATTCTCCAACGAGGATCGAGGATCGGCACACAGCATATTGAGATATTGGTCATTGAAGTCATTGGAGAAATCCTGGGTTGCTGGTACTTGTCCCTCGTTGCTCCTGGCTGTTGCCTTGGGAGGTCTCTCTGTGCGTGATGTAGGGGGGCGAGGGAATATTCTGGGTTCATCGGTACTCCAGCATGCTCTCATTGTCTCTCTGAGAGGCATCTTCTTTGGGCCCGGCGGGGTCATCGGGCAGCCCAGGGTGTGGCAGGATGGAACCCTCTTGAGATGCGATCCCCATGACTTCAAGTCCTTCTGCGATAGTCGAGACAGGATTGGCAAGGGCTGTTGAGACAACCTCTAAGAGATGTGGCACATCTCCTGTGACGAAGTTATTCAGTCCAGTGGCGTCGACGTTCTCCATGCTTGACAGTAGGAGCGTTGAGCTTCGACGGACCAGTGTTTTTAGAGAGCCTCCCTCATCCTTCCCCATTGTCCATTGAAGGTTGAAATAAACTGTATTTCACCACTGCCTTCCTTCTGCCTAGTCAGATGGGATTGATACAGTAACTGGTCCCTTGATGTGGCTTTTGCTCTTTGGTATCCATTTTTGATACCACGGATGCCGTAGCCCCGCTCCCTAAATCGCACACACAGGTCTCCGGCCTGTTTTTCATATCTCTGTGGTGTGGAGCAGATTCTTTTTGCTCTAAGGAACTGCCCTGTGGGTATGGCTCTGATCGTGGACCTCATGTGGGCTGAGGACGCATGCAACAAGGCATTGACCAAAGTGGTCTTACGATATAAATCGGTCTCGATCACCCCGTCCTCTCCCACCTCCACCACAACATCCAAAAAATCCACCCTTCTTTTATCCACCTTATATGTTAACTTAATATTAGAGTCATTATGAATTAAGTCTGACATAAATTGGTCCAACAGAGGCCGGGTACCTTGCCAGAGGAGCAACACATCATCTATATAGCAGTACCAGCATATTATATTCTGGGCAAGGGGTGAGTCATGAAGTATCAACTGTCCCTACTTGCCCAGAAATAGTCCTGCATAAGATGGCGCACATGCCGCTCCCATGGCGGTACCCCGCCACTGCAAAAAGAACCGATCTTTGAAGGTAAAGATGTTTGTGGTGGAGGATAAAGTCCAATAGGTCCACGATCAGGCCACACAAAGGGACGTCCCACACACTTGCAGCAAGGAAATACCTTACTGCCTCCAGACCCTGTGTGTGCGATATGCACGAATATAGGGCCTCTACATTCGCGGTAACAAGCCACATGTCAGGTTCCACCTGTATCCCATCAAGTTTCTTCAGTAAGTCGTTGGTATCCTGTAAATATGAAGGTAAATTATGTACCAACGGCTTAATGTAGAAGTCAACGAAGGCACAGATGGGTTCACAAAGGCCGCCAATCCCCGAGACGATAGGACGCCCCGGGGGATTGACGGAATCTTTGTGAACCTTTGGCAGTAGGTAAAATGTCGGTAGTTTGGGAAATTTCACCAACAAGCCCTCTCTCACTTTAGGGGTAATGGTTCCCTCCATCAATGCCTCATCCAGAATAACCATCAATTCAGTTTTGTACTGAGCCAGGTGATTTGTGGGGAGTCTACTATAGGTCTCCCCATCATTAAGCTGTCTAAACGCCTCTCTTTCGTACTTTGAGGTTGGCCATATCACGACGTTTCCTCCCTTATCCGCATTTTTGATGACGACGTCAGTCATATTGCGGAGTTCCTGAATTGCCGCCCGTTGATGTCTCGTCAGATTGTCATTTGAACTGTATCTAGGGATTTTTTTCAGTTCTTTCATGACCAATCTGACAAAGATATCCACCTGTGGGCAGATTGATAAGGGAGGAAACGTCGTGGATCTGGGTAGAATCTCCTTAGGGAAAATCCCTGAAGCACCCAGATTACTTTCCATCTCAAGGTCCTCTAGAGCCGCAATGGCTTCCTGTTCCTTCGTATTAATGGCCTCGTTACCCCCCTCTGCCTTAGTGTGTAATTTGTGAAGAATCAACTTACGAGCGAACAGGTGCAGGTCCTTAACAGCGGTAAATAAATCAAATGTACCAGTGGGCACAAAAGACAACCCCAACTGGAGGACCTGCACCTGTGTCTCCGTCAATTTATGTGAGGATAAATTGATTACCTCTAATTGGCTTTTTTTATTCTTCTGTTGGTCCTGGGGTATAGTGGGTGATATCCCCTTCCTCTTCCCTTGAGATGATCCCCGGTTGTTTTTGTAGCCCTCTGTAGTTTTTCTACTCAAATATGGATGATTTTCATCTCTTTCCTTCAGATCCATACTTTCACCAGAAGTGCGGGAGGATATAGATACAGATCTAGGTCTAAAGCTGTTAAAATGACCTTTCCTCTACCTATAGACCTGCTTATTTTGGAAATCATTTTTATCTCTGATCAATTTTTTGGCTTTGGTAGATCTGATCTCACTCTCCCATTTAGTGAAGTCACTTTCTACTTCCTTATTAAATTTGGCCAGTGCTTCCTCAGTAAGTTCTTTTTTTAGTTTTTCTTGAATATTTTCAATTTCAACTTCCAAATCATTTACATTAGCTTCGTTCAGTTTAACCAGTAGTTCCATAAATTGTTTAGAGCAGGCATTAGCACAGCTCTCCCAAGCATTTACAAACCATTCCTCCTGGATGGGAAACGAGGGGAAAACCTGGATCCGGAGACCCCGGGGGATTAGGCCCTTGGAGATATACTGTTCGAGGTACCCCTTGTTCCACCATAATTTCGTATGTTTTTGTAATAATTGTTTAAGCTTCAGCATGTCAGCCTGGTGATCATTATGCTTATTGTTAAGACCACCATTGAGGTCCTCCTTGAAAGCCTCATTTATGTGTGTGAGCGCCAGGTGTTGTCACGCGCCCTGAAATCCATAGTTCCTGAATATAACACAGTAATATATGTTACAATCATGTTAGAAAGGTATAGAACAAGGAAAGCCTGCAATACAATACCATGGTCTGAATTGTAAAAGAGGTAATGTGGATGCACCTGCCCGTCCCACGTGTTACACCACCGAATGTGGCTTCATACCTGAAGCAAGTGTTCTGTTGTCGTCCATTTAAATTCTAGATTTCCAGTGTATTTATGGTCAAGCTGTGCCCTATATCCCATAAATAAATTTTGTGTGCCATAATATAATATTTAACACTATAGCTCCAATTAAAATTGTATGATTTAAAAAAATATATATGTATGTCGCGGGCGGAGGGGCGCGCTCACTACGCTCGGGTCCGGGGACTTCTGCTGCTGCTCGGTGGCTCGAGCGGTGGGCCGGATCCGGGGGACTCGAGCAGCACTCCTCGCCCACGAGTGAAAAGGGGGTGGTTTGTTTGGGGAGATAGTTCGTGACGCCACCCACGGGTCGTGGTGATGATGGGCACCACCGCTGCTGATGACGGGGATCCCGGGAGCGATGGCAGGGAGCAGCTAGGATGTTGGTTCCCCCTCCGTGGGTAGGGGTTGGTGATCCCGAGGCCCGGTTGTGGGACGAGGAGGCTGGATGGCCGGGGTACAGGGTTGCAGGGGCAGCGCCGCGCGGTGCCGGATGGCACTGTGGTGCTCACTCAGGCACAAATTCACAGAGTCTCTGGTAAACCAAACGGCTAGATGGATGGGTCCCGCAGCCGGCTGCAGTGTCTTTGCTCTCCCCAGACAGGTTGATGGTGGCTGTCTTTCCCTGCACCTGTGTAGAGTGTGTTGACTCCGATGGTTTCCCAATGGTAGTCCGCTCCCCGGCGTATAAGTACCGAAGGAGCCCGTTTTGCCCGCAGGCGCTGGCCCTTAGATCTCTAGCCTATGGCAGTGGCTGTGTATCCTCACGGTGTGGACTGTTGCCTTCTGTCGGGTCTTGGTTGTCAGGAAACCCCTGGGGTTCCGGTCACTCTTGGATTTGACCTTTGTCGGCGGCTCCAAGCCTAGTTGGGGTCCGATGGCCCTGCTTTTGTGCTTAGCTTCACTCCGCTCCCCGGTTCAGTACCGGCGGGCCACCGCCCGACCCCGGTCCTACGGTTCCGCAGCGATCTGCTAACTCCTGCAGACGGCCACCACCGTCTGCCAACCTTGCTGATAGTGCCTGGGCTCCTACCCAGATACACACAGTGTCTGACCTCTCTCTTTCACCTCCAAATACTAACTCCTCACTTCACTAACTTTTCCCACCTCCAGGACTGTGAACTCCTCGGTGGGTGGGGCCAACCGCCTGGCTCCGCCCCACCTGGTGTGGACCTCAGCCCCTGGAGGGAGGCAACAAGGGTTTTGTTTGACTGGTATGAACTGTCCAGGGGAGGGGGTGTGTGTGTTTTTATGTCTGTGACTACCTGGCTAGTCCAGGGTGTCACATGTACATATATATATATATATATATATATATACATATACATACTGTATATATATATATATAAAAAAATATACATACTGTATATACAGTGTGTATATATATATATATATATATATATATATACAGTTAGGTCCAGAAATATTTGGACAGTGACACAATTTTCACGAGTTGGGCTCTGCATGCCACCACATTGGATTTGAAATGAAACCTCTACAACAGAATTCAAGTGCAGATTGTAACGTTTAATTTGAAGGTTTGAACAAAAATATCTGATAGAAATTGTAGGAATTGTACACATTTCTTTACAAACACTCCACATTTTAGGAGGTCAAAAGTAATTGGACAAATAAACCAAACCCAAACAAAATATTTTTATTTTCAATATTTTGTTGCGAATCCTTTGTAGGCAATCACTGCCTTAAGTCTGGAACCCATGGACATCACCAAACGCTGGGTTTCCTCCTTCTTAATGCTTTGCCAGGCCTTTACAGCCGCAGCCTTCAGGTCTTGCTTGTTTGTGGGTCTTTCCGTCTTAAGTCTGGATTTGAGCAAGTGAAATGCATGCTCAATTGGGTTAAGATCTGGTGATTGACTTGGCCATTGCAGAATGTTCCACTTTTTTGCACTCATGAACTCCTGGGTAGCTTTGGCTGTATGCTTGGGGTCATTGTCCATCTGTACTATGAAGCGCCGTCCGATCAACTTTGCGGCATTTGGCTGAATCTGGGCTGAAAGTATATCCCGGTACACTTCAGAATTCATCCGGCTACTCTTGTCTGCTGTTATGTCATCAATAAACACAAGTGACCCAGTGCCATTGAAAGCCATGCATGCCCATGCCATCACGTTGCCTCCACCATGTTTTACAGAGGATGTGGTGTGCCTTGGATCATGGGCCGTTCCCTTTCTTCTCCAAACTTTTTTCTTCCCATCATTCTGGTACAGGTTGATCTTTGTCTCATCTGTCCATAGAATACTTTTCCAGAACTGAGCTGGCTTCATGAGGTGTTTTTCAACAAATTTAACTCTGGTCTGTCTATTTTTGGAATTGATGAATGGTTTGCATCTAGATGTGAACCCTTTGTATTTACTTTCATGGAGTCTTCTCTTTACTGTTGACTTAGAGACAGATACACCTACTTCACTTTCAGTTAATTGCAGCCCTTAGAGTCCCTTGTCCAATTACTTTTGGTCCCTTGAAAAAGAGGAGGCTATGCATTACAGAGCTATGATTCCTAAACCTTTTCTCCGATGTGGATGTGAAAACTCTCATATTGCAGCTGGGAGTGTGCACTTTCAGCCCATATTATATATATAATTGTATTTCTGAACATGTTTTTGTAAACAGCTAAAATAACAAAACGTGTGTCACTGTCCAAATATTTCTGGACCTAACTGTATATATATATATATATATATATATATATATATATATATATATATATATATATATATATATATACAAACGTGTTCAAAATTGTTGATACCCCTCCTTTACTGAAAGAAAAACCCACAATGGTCACAGAAATATCTTCAATCTGACAAAAGTAAGAATAAAAAACTATGAAAGTGAACAAATGAAAGTCAGACATTGCTTTTCTGCTTCCACAGAATTAAAAAAAAAAAAAAAACTAATGAAAATAGGCATGGACAGAAATTTATGGTACTCTTAACTTAATATTTGGTTGCACAATCTTTTGAGGCAATCACTGTAATGAAACAATTCCTGTATCCGTCAATGAGACTTCTGCTCCTCTCGACAGGTATTTTGGCCACTCCTCCAGTTGTCTCGTGTTTGAAGGTTTGCCTTTTGATTACGTGTGTATGTATAGTGGGACTGGTTTAGTAATGTGTAGCAAATGGAAACCAGTTGTACAATTGTGAATGTGCATGATAGAGGAGTTAAATTGATCAAATTTAAACAAATAAGTCTGTGAATTGAAATAAGGGTGTACTGTATGTAAAACAAACTTAATTTATTGTATGAAAGAATAAGCAATAAATCGGTGAGAGATGAGGTCAAAATAAAAGGGAAATAAGAGAAAAGGAAAAGAAGGACAGAAAAGAGAGAAAAAACACTGGTAAGAGGAGCAGTGCTCTGAAGAAATATTTGATCAAAAGAACGTGATCATAGAAAAGAAGGCATGTGAGTCAGAATGGGGAGAGAAGGAGAAAGACTAAGGGTGCATGCCCACGATCAGTGTTTACAACGTTTTAGATGTAGCATGTTTTCGCTGCATCCAAAACACTGCGGTGCATCAGGGGTGGCCTAAAAATGAGGAGGAGCCAGAGAGGCCTTGCTCGCTGTCCGAGCTCTGTGAGCGGTTTCCAAAATGGCGGAACCTTTGAGTAAAGGGAGAGGTATGCCATCTATATACTCATTTTTTTGTATAGTCCTCTTGATCGCGCAAGAACTTGTCCCTCTTGCGGGTTGTAGGGTCTCCTTAAATCCTTTAGTGGTTTCGTTACACTTCTTTTTGAGGGTCTCTAGATCCGATTAGTTAAGGGTTTGCTTCAGCTAGTCCTCAATACTCTTAATGTTATTCCCAATCACCTCGAGCTCTTTTTGCAGAAAATCAATGGTAAGAAGGATGATAGCGAAAGAGCTCTTATTAAGAATACCTTCGAATTGTTTGCAATAATCAGGGTTGTCCAAGAACAGAGTAGGTCTCAGGGAAGCCCTGAGACCCCTCGGGATCCTCTGGGCCCTGTGGTACTCTGCAAGTGTGATCGTGTGTAATTCCAGAGTAATGTTCCGTTTCAAATCTTTCAAGTAATCCCTTGACCTTATTTTGTCAGACGGGGTTGACAGAAATTGATATGGGGCTGTTAGTGTGGAGACAATGCTGGTAGCCTGATCATCACTGAAGGATAAAATTGACATGGACATGGAAAGGCTTATGTAGTGGGAGCACTGGACAAAACAAAGTCATACAGAGAGGATAAGCCTGGCTCGACCACTTTACACCATGTTCCAAATTATTATGCAAATTGGATTTAAAGGGAAGGTATCGCGTTTTTTATTTTTGTATTAAAAATAGTGATTATGAAAAAAAGTATTTCTAATAGAAAATGAAAATCGCAGCTTATTTAGTTTTTATTTAATTCTTATTTTACTGGGGGCTGCCATGCTGGATTTGCCGTGTGTGTAACGATAGTAACTCATTCCTTTATGGCAGCCCCTGTGCATAGAGAACAGTAGTCGGGATCAGACCCCTTGCATTACGTTACAGAGGGCGTCTGCTGTGACCTGGACGCGCCCCCTGGGGTGTCCAGATCACAGCAGAGGGAGGAGATCAGCGCCAATATTGTGGAGCTCACAGTGTATGCTCCACTATACCCCTTTCAACCGCCGGGATGTGTGAGTACGGGCCGCCTCCCCTCCCCTCCCCGCAGAGCTGTGTATCTAATCCTATCCTGTGTGATACTGTCTGCTGAGTTGTGTATCTAATCCTATCCTGTGTGATACTCCTGCTGTCCTTGGTGACACTATAGACATTTGTGGTCATCAACAAAATGGCTCTGCACTATGTCCCTACATGTCATTTTCTGTTATCTGTTATAAACACACAGACTAGGAGGGGGAGGCGTGCCATCACACAAAGGAGAGCAGACTCCGCCCACTTTACTGCAGGCTGTAATGTGAGCTTTTTTTACAGTGAGATTTTTGTAGGATTTCAGCAGCTGCTCCCCCTAATGTTTAACAGTGGAAAATATCAAACTTTTTAATTTATTTTTTATATTTTGCTCAATTAAAAACAAATAATATTTAAACAAAACATTAAAACATTATTACTTTACATTTTTTCAGTTATTGACATTTTTTTTTTTTTGACGATACCTTCCCTTTAAGTGTCATAGCAATTTTTTTTATTTTTTTTCAATGAGACTCATTGATGGTATTGTGTCTCAGGGTTCTTTGGATCACTGAAATCAATCTCAGATACCTGTGATAATTAGTTTGCCAGGTGAGCCCAATAAAAGGAAAACTGGATGTTCCACAATATTAACCAGGCCACAGTTTTCAAGTAACATGGGAAAGAAAAAGGATCTCTCTGCTGCCGAAAAGCATCAAATAGTGCAATGCCTTGGAGAAGGGATGAAAACATTAGATATTTCACGAAAACGTAAATGTGATCATCGTACTGTGAAGAGATTTGTGAATGATTCTGAGCACATACGTGTTCGTGCTCATAAAGGCAGAATGAGGAAAGTTTCTGCCAGGCAACTCCATCTGTTTAAGAGAGCAGCAGCTAAAATCCATTACAAAACAACAAACATATTTGAAGCTCCGGTGTCTCTGGAGTCCCTTGAACCTCAAGGTGTAGGATCCTTCAAAGGCTTGCTGTGGTGCATAAACCTACTATTAGGCCACCCCAACAAGTGCTCACAAGCAGAATCGGTTGCAGTGGGCCCAGGCATACATGAAGACTAATTTTTAAACAGTCTTATTTACTGATGAGTGTCATGTAACCCTGGATGGTCAAGATGGATGGTTGGTGGATGTCCACCATGTCCCAACAAGGCTGGGACGTCAGCAAGGAGGTGGAGGAGTCATGTTTTGGGCCGGGATCAAGGAAAGACATCTGGTAGGCCCCTTTAGGGTTCCTGAAGGTGTGAAAATGACCTCTACAAAGTAAAGAGTTTCTGACTGACAACTTTCTTCCATGGTGCAAAAAGCAGAAATGTGTCTTCAGGAGCCAATTTATCTTCATGCATGACAATGCACCATCTCATGCTGCAAAGAATACCTCTGTGTCATTGGCTGCTATGGGCATAAAAGGAGATAAACTCATGGTGTGACCACCATCTTCCCCTGACCTCAACGCTATAGAGAATTTTTTGAGTTTCATCAAGCAAAAGATGTATGAGGTTGAGAGGCAGTTCACATCAATTCAGCAGCTCTGGGAGTCTATTCTGACATCCTGCAAAGAATTCAAGCAGAAAAGCTCACAAGTTCAATAGATGCAAGAATTGTGAAGGTGATATCAAAGAAGGGTTCCTATGTTAACATGTAACTTGGCCTGTTAGGATGTTTTGGAATTAAATAGCTTTTTTTTTCAGTGAATGTGACCTCCTAATGCTGCAAATTCCACAAATGAGCATTTTCAGTTCTTTAAAACATATAAAATGTTAAGAAACTCTACTGTGCCTAATAATTTGGAACAGTGCATTTTGAGTTTTTTCTAATTTTGAAGATTATACTATTATCATTGGGAGGTTTCGTCAATAAAATTAGATGTATACTCTAAAGGGTGATGACTTTTATTGGACTGACTGTCATTTGCACCGACCAATGAATGGGAGCAACATGGGTCACAAACGGACTACCGTCAAGAGTAGGTAGAGAGGTGCCCCAATTTTGCAGCTTGTCAAAATTTGAATAGATGTGAAATATATTGGGATTACAATGAAATAATCAATAAGATAAGCCACATTGTTACAGATAATACTGTATAATAACAGATGAACAGGCTGTAAATACCATCAGGAGGAAGAGGACCACTAGTAACAATGTACTTTTCACTTAATAATGATATATACTGTAGATGGCATATATATACATACCGACCAAAGGTCAGGAGACAGGGAGATGGTGTATGAGCGCTGCGCCTGAAAGCAGATTGGAGGGTTACTGCTGAGAGGGAACTTACAAAGGTCTATCCAGAAGGTCAGTAGGGGGAGAATGGAGACTTTACCTGTAGGTAGAAGACTGGGATTAAGAAAGACTCCTTATGGAACAATAGTGGCAGTGGTGCTGGTGGCGACTGGGTTATGCCTGGAACCGCGCTCTTATATGTGCTGAATGGCGGCCTCTGTGTTTCCTGCTTCTGGTCCTGTGGAACACAGCGCATGCGTGAAATGCATAGAACTGCATGTGCGCGTGACGTCAGCAAAGATACCGTGGGTGGGAGCAACCCCCCTTCCAGTCAGCAGAGTGGCACATGAGTGGACAAATAGGAAAACGTCCACATGTGACGTCAGCAGGCCGAGTGCTGGGTGAAGCTAAATCAGGTGCTATAATTATCTTGTGTGGTATGTGCAAAGGGTGGGAAAACTGTGCATGGAATTCAGCCACATGATAGAAGAGTGCTACGGAATCTACAAGGGAAGAAGGAAATTAATGAGAGATAAAGTATGAAATGTATATGAGGCAATAAAGCAACAAGGGGCAAATGTTATACATGCTCTACAGAGCATACATATATTGTAGATCCGGTAATAAGATGTTTATAGGTACACATCGCACATAATGGTTGAACCGCATAAAAATAAAACAGAACAAAGCCCAGTATGATTAAGATAAATAGCGTGGTTCCAGGCATAACCCGGTCGCCGCCAGCACCACTGCTACCACTATTCCATAAGGACTCTTCCTTAACCCCTTCACCCCCGGCCACTAAAACACCCTAATGACCGGGCCATTTTTTGCAATTCTGACCAGTGTCACTTTGACAGGTTATAACTCTGGGACGCTTCAACGGATCCTGGCGATTCTGAGATTGTTTTTTCGTGACATATTGTACTTCATGTCAGTGGTAAATTTAGGCCGATATTTTTTGCGTTTATTTGTGAAAATTTAGGAAATTTGGCGAAAATTTTGAAAATTTCGCAATTTTCAAACTTTGAAAATTTATGCCCATAAATCTGAGAAATATGTCACACAAAATAGTTAATAAATAACATTTCCCACTTGTCTACTTTACATCAGCGCAATTTTCGAAACAAATTTTTTTTTCGTTAGGAAGTTAGAAGGGGTCAAAGTTCATCAGCAATTTCTCATTTTTCCAACAAAATTTAGAAAATAATTTTTTTTAGGGACCACATCACATTTGAGGTGACTTTGAGAGACCGAGGTGACAGAAAATACCCAAAAGTGACCCCATTCTAAAAACTGCACCCCTCACTCTGCTCAAAACCACATCCAAAAAGTTTATTAACCCTTTAGGTGCTTCACAGGAACCAAAGCAATGTGGAAGGAAAAAATGAAAATTTTACTTTTTAACACAAAAATGTTACTTTAGCCATAAAATTTTCATTTTCACAAGGGAGAAAAGAGAAAGTGCACCCTACAATTTATTGTGCATTTTCTCCTGAGTACGCAGATACCTCATATGTGGTAAAAATCAATTGTTTGGGTGCACAGCGGAGCTCGGAAGGGAAGGAGCGCCATTTGAATTTTTGAACGCAAAATTAGCTGCACTCATTAGCGGACGCCATGTCGGGTTTGAAGACCCCCTGAGGTGCCTAAACAATGGAGCTCCCCCACAAGTGACCCCATTTTGGAAACTAGAGCCCTCAAATATTTTTTCTAGATGTTTGATGAGCACTTTGAACACCTGGGGGCTTCACAGAAGTTTATAACGTTGAGCCGTGAAAAGAGAAAAATTTTTTTTTACCACAAAACTGTTGCTTCAACTAGGTAGCTTTTTTTTTCACAAGGGTATTGGGAAAAAATGCAACATAAAATATATTGTCCATTTTCTCCTGAGTACGCAGATACCTCATATGTGGTGGAAATCAAATGTTTGGACACACGGCAGTGCTCGGAATGCAAGGAGCGCCATTTGAATTTTTGAACGCAAAATTAGCTGCACTAATTAGCGGACGCCATGTCGGGTTTGAAGACCCCCTGAGGTGCCTAAACAATGGAGCTCCCCCACAAGTGACCCCATTTTGGAAACTAGAGCCCTCAAATATTTTTTCTAGATGTTTGATGAGCACTTTGAACACCTGGGGGCTTCACAGAAGTTTATAACGTTGAGCCGTGAAAAGAAAAAAATTTTTTTTTACCACAAAACTGTTGCTTCAACTAGGCAGCTTTTTTTTCACAAGGGTATTGGGAAAAAATGCAACATAAAATGTATTGTCCATTTTCTCCTGAGTACGCAGATACCTCATATGTGGTGGAAATCAAATGTTTGGACACACGGCAGTGCTCGGAATGCAAGGAGCGCCATTTGAATTTTTGAACGCAAAATTAGCTGCACTAATTAGCGGACGCCATGTCGGGTTTGAAGACCCCCTGAGGTGCCTAAACAATGGAGCTCCCCCACAAGTGACCCCATTTTGGAAACTAGAGCCCTCAAATATTTTTTCTAGATGTTTGATGAGCACTTTTAACACCTGGGGGCTTCACAGAAGTTTATAACGTTGAGCCGTGAAAAGAAAAAAATTTTTTTTTACCACAAAACTGTTGCTTCAACTAGGTAGCTTTTTTTTTCACAAGGGTATTGGGAAAAAATGCAACATAAAATGTATTGTCCATTTTCTCCTGAGTACGCAGATACCTCATATGTGGTGGAAATCAAATGTTTGGACACACGGCAGTGCTCGGAAGGCAAGGAGCGCCATTTAAATGCAAAATTAGCTGCACTCATTAGCGGACGCCATGTCAGGTTTGAAGACCCCCTGAGGTGCCTAAACAATGGAGCTCCCCCACAAGTGACCCCATTTTGGAAACTAGAGCCCTCAAATAATTTTTCTAGATGTTTGGTGAGCACTTTGAACACCTGGGGGCTTCACAGAAGTTTATAGCGTTGAGCCGTGAAAAGAAAAAAAAAAATTTTTACCACAAAACGGTTGCTTCAATTAGGTAGCTTTTTTTTTCACAAGGGTAACAGGAAAAAATGCACCATAAAATGTATTGTGCATTTTCTCCTGAGTACGCAGATACATCATATGTGGTGGAAAGTAATTGTTTGGGCGCATGGCGGGGCTCAGAAGAGAAGGAGCGCCATTTGACAGCAAAATTGGTTGGAATCATTAGCGGACGCCATGTCACGTTTGGAGACCCCCTATGGTGCCTAAACAGTGGAGCTCCCCCACAAGTGACACCATTTTGGAAACTAGAGCCCTCAAATAATTTTTCTAGATGTTTGGTGAGCACTTTGAACACCTGGGGGCTTCACAGAAGTTTATAGCGTTGAGCCGTGAAAAGAAAAAAATTTTTTTTACCACAAAACGGTTGCTTCAACCAGGTAGCTTTTTTTTTCACAAGGCTATCAGGAAAAAATGCACCATAAAACGTATTGTGCATTTTCTCCTGAGTACGCAGATACCTCATATGTGGTGGAAAGTAATTGTTTGGGCGCATGGCGGGGCTCAGAAGAGAAGGAGCGCCATTTGACTTTTCAAACGCACAGACGCAGTGCACTGATCGGCCGCTGCAGGACGCACGGTCGGATGCGATAAAAAAAGCGTCGGGGATACGTAAAAAAAAAAGTCACGCCAAAAATTGACCATGGATGCAGATATGTTATGTGCATCCCTGATCAGCGCTCGGCGGGACGCACAGACGGATGCCATACAAAAATTGTCGCGAATACGGAAAAAAGTCACGCCAAAAATTGAGCAGGGATGCCGATCCGTTATCTGCATCCCTGATCAGCGCTTGGCGGGACGCACGGACGGATGCCATACAAAAAGCATCGTGAATACGGAAAAAAGTCACGCCAAAAATTGAGCAGGGATGCCGATCCGTTATCTGCATCCCTGATCAGCGCTCGGCGGGACGCACGGACGGATGCGATACAAAAAGCGTCGCAAATACGGAAAAAAGTCACGCCAAAAATTGAGCAGGGATGCCGATCCGTTATCTGCATCCCTGATCAGCGCTCGGCGGGACGCACGGACGGATGCGATACAAAAAGCGTCGCGAATACGGAAAAAAGTCACGCCAAAAATTGAGCAGGGATGCCGATCCGTTATCTGCATCCCTGATCAGCGCTCGGCGGGACGCACGGTCGGACGCGATACAAAAAGCGTCGCGAATACGGAAAAAAGTCACGCCAAAAATTGAGCAGGGATGCCGATCCGTTATCTGCATCCCTGATCAGCGCTCGGCGGGACGCACGGTCGGACGCGATACAAAAAGCGTCGCGAATACGGAAAAAAGTCACACCAAAAATTGAGCAGGGATGCCGATCCGTTATCTGCATCGCTGATCAGCGCTCGGCGGGACGCACGGACGGATGCGATACAAAAAGCGTCGCGAATACGGAAAAAAGTCACGCCAAAAATTGAGCAGGGATGCCGATCCGTTATCTGCATCCCTGATCAGCGCTCGGCGGGACGCACGGACGGATGCGATACAAAAAGCGTCGCGAATACGGAAAAAAGTCACGCCAAAAATTGAGCAGGGATGCCGATCCGTTATCTGCATCCCTGATCAGCGCTCGGCGGGACGCACGGTCGGACGCGATACAAAAAGCATCGCGAATACGGAAAAAAGTCACGCCAAAAATTGAGCAGGGATGCCGATCCGTTATCTGCATCCCTGATCAGCGCTCGGCGGGACGCACGGTCGGACGCGATACAAAAAGCGTCGCGAATACGGAAAAAAGTCACGCCAAAAATTGAGCAGGGATGCCGATCCGTTATCTGCATCCCTGATCAGCGCTCGGCGGGACGCACGGTCGGACGCGATACAAAAAGCGTCGCGAATACGGAAAAAAGTCACGCCAAAAATTGAGCAGGGATGCCGATCAGTTATCTGCATCCCTGATCAGCGCTCGGCGGGACGCACGGACGGATGCGATACAAAAAGCGTCGCGAATACGGAAAAAAGTCACGCCAAAAATTGAGCAGGGATGCCGATCCGTTATCTGCATCCCTGATCAGCGCTCGGCGGGACGCACGGTCGGACGCGATACAAAAAGCGTCGCGAATACGGAAAAAAGTCACGCCAAAAATTGAGCAGGGATGCCGATCCGTTATCTGCATCCCTGATCAGCGCTCGGCGGGACGCACGGACGGACGCGATACAAAAAGCGTCGCGAATACGGAAAAAAGTCACGCCAAAAACTGACCACGGATGCAGATCCTTTATCTGCATCCCTGATCAGCGCTTGGCGGGACGCACGGACAGATGAAGTGTAAAAATGGACAGGATACAAGAAAAAAAAAAAAAAAAAAGTTATACTCACAGTACCAAGAGGATCACTGACCAGAAGAGTTGCAGAGGAACAAGAAGGCAGTGAGATAGACAGCTTTACACCAGCAGCAGGCAGGACGTTGGACAGATCAGCAGAAGGACCCAGCGATGGAGGCAGATGTGATCGGGCCAGTGAAGACCTCGGACGACCCGTGAAGGCAGGTAAGAGGACGTCAGGGGGGGATGGGGAGAGGGGGGGGCAGAGGGGGGGCAGATGGGGGGGGGTTAGAGGGAGAGCAGAGGGGGCGGAGAAGCAAAGGCAGAAGGAAGGAACCTTGGAAGCAGAATAGAGATGACAGAGGAGGCAGGCAGATAGCGTGGGGAGCAGATCGGGATGCCGGGGGGCAGATCGGGGCGTAGGGGGGCAGATCGGGGCGTAGGGGGGCAGATCTGGGGGGGGCACGGGCAGGGGCCTTCACGGGAGCGCGCAGGGGCCTTCACGGGAGCGCGCAGGGGCCATCGCCGGAGCGCAATACTTACCTTTGGAGCTGGCGCGGTGACAGCAGAGGCGGCGTCTGCGGCGGCAGCAGCGGTGGCGTGGTACCAAAAGTACCAGCCACTCCACGCTGCAGCCATGTTGGGGGAGGGTCCCCAGAGCAGTACAGGCCTGGGGAGGGCGGCCACCGGCAGATCAGACCGCCCCACTGCACACTGATTGGAGCGATTGCGCGTCATAGCACGATCGCTCCAATCAGTGCTGCAGGGGCTGGGGGCGGCATGTTTGAGGTCCACCTATGATATGCTGCAGCAGCTGCGGCATCTCATAGCTGGATCTCACAGGATCGCACTAATTCGGGCATTATTTTTGCCGAAATTAGTGCGATCGATGTGGTTGGCGGTTCAGATTTGAACAGCCAATCACATCGATCGTCGATAGGGGGTGGCGATGCCACCCCCCCTGGGGTCAAGCAAAGGTCCCCTGCTGTAAGAAACAGCAGGGGACATCATTTGAAAGCCGTTGCTATGGCCACGGCAATCAAATGAAGTTTAGGCAGTAAAATTACGTCCCTGGTCGTTAAGTCACGTTAAAATAGGACGTAATTTTACTGCCCGCGGTCGTGAAGGGGTTAATCCCAGGCTTCTAACTAGAGGTAAAGTCTCCGTTTTCCACATACTTACCTTCCAGTTACATCTTTGTAAGTTACTTCTCTTAGCATTAACCCTCCACTGTGCTTTCAGGCGCACTGCTCATACACCAACTCCCTGTCTCCTGACCTTTGGTCGGAATGTATATCTATGCCATCTGCAGTATATATCATTATGTGAAAAGTACATTGTTACTATAATGGTCCTTCTTTCTCCTGATGGTATTTACAGCCTGTTCATCTGTTATTATACAGTATTGTCTAACAATTTGGCTTATCTTATTGATTATCTCATTTTAATCCCCATATATTTCACATCTACTCAGAATTTGACAAGCTGCAAACGTCGGGTGTTTTGCTTTTCATTTCGGTGCACTGTTTGCAGAATATCAAAATATTTTTTTTTTTTCAAAATTGCAAATATTACTTCAATTGTTTATCATTTTAGTGCTGGATTTTACTCTACTGTATCCACTAGTCAGGCAGCATTTCTGTGGCCAACAATTTCGATATGGTCAAGTTCAAGCACTTTGCTTTCTCATGTGTGAGAGGAGATGCTCTTTTACATGACCAAACCTGTGTGACCGAGGGCTGGCTGCTGTGCTGATAGAGGGTGGAAGAAGGTGTGCACAACCAACCGGTGGACTTTGCGGGAGGTGTAGGTGTAAATGTAATGCTGGATTGAGAACCATGTGGTGTGCTCGATGTCTCACATGGACCTTAAGCACCAGGCATGTCACTTCCGAAACACCTGAGGGTTCCTCACTCACCTGCACTGTAGAATGTCCACTGGAGGAGGTTCTGCGGTCGGAGCCCTGTGTTATAATTCTTTCCCCGGTGACACAATAGAAAGAAGTGGCAGATGATGTTGATTTGGCAGCCGGGAACTGGGTAAGCCCATTACTCTGTGTTTCAGCACAGTGAGATTCCCACAGTAATGCATGTTGATTGTGCATGTGCCTGTTCATGCTTGTAGGTGTCAAATTATTACTATTTCTGCCTCTACTCAGTTGTTTACAACGCTGGTAGATAATGAAAGTTGGGTCATCTTTTGCTGTCTCAAAAAAGGCCCAGGCTAGGCAAAACTTCTTGTGAACTGCAGACCCACAACTGCTGCTGGCCACAGCCAGAGTTGTGGATGATGATGCAGTGCTTCTCATGATTGCATCACTACGTATTTGTGTGGGAATCGACACTGTAGCATCCTTGACTTCCTCATCTTCCTCCTTGTCATCAATTGACCTACTCAGCTGCATGCCTCTGGGTTCACACTAACACAAGAAGTCCCAGAAGTTTCGAGCTCCCCCCTGAAGTCCCGAAAGAGGGTCAAATGACACTTTGTCCAAACTGAATAGAACGAACTAGATACTAAATGGCTAAACTGAATGGAAAACAACAACCTCCTGTGGTGCGACAGTAATAGCCTTAATTACAGAACAAAAGACGGTAATTATAGGATGTTAGCTAAAATCCTTCAGGTCTCCCTGATGGAATTCATTAAACGCCTCCTCATACAATGAAGGAAGACTTTAACCATTTAACGTCAGGCTTATTGCAGCGCTTGCTATGACAGTATAACACCTGCAAGCAGGGCTGCACCAGCTCCAATGCCTTAGAGCCAGAAAATGTAAAATGGCAGAATAGACTGTCATTCACATCATATACCAGATATATGGTGATTGGCCTAAGCCTAGAGACTCCCTGATGGAATTCATTAATAGCAAAAGAGGGGGGATGGGGAAGGGGGAGAGAAGGATAAAGTACAGAATATCAAAGGCAATAAGAGGACCTGACAGTGTAGAGGACAGGGGGAGGAGGAGACAACACTGGAGAAGTAAGGCCCTAATACACAAAACCGCCATAATAGGGGCCAAAATGAGGAAAGGAAAATACCCTACCTACACCTCCACCACTGCTGCTTACTTAGGCAAAAGCTAACCTCTACCTAACAGCGGAGGTTGGCACCCTAGAACAGACGGTGAATGGCACCCCCGCTCATCCGACGGCTGACCCTCCTAACTCACACTGTCTTAAAATTACAAAAAGGGTGCAAAAGAAAGGGTCTCGTTTAAACCATGAGGATTGACAGTTCTTAGTCTAAAGATCCATTCAGCCTCTCGCTGAAGGATACTTTTGTTCCAGTCACCGTCTCGTCTGGGAGGAGGAATCACATCGATGCCCTGGAAGGAAATCCAATCCGAATCGCCACCATGTATGGCATTAACGTGCCTTGCTAACGGGGTGTCATTTTTGAGCCTGAAATTCCTTAAGTGCTCACCGACCCTCCTCCTCAGTTCTCTCTTGGTCTTCCCTATATATTCGAGACCACAGCGATACGTAGCTTTATAAATGACACCCTTTGTACGACAGTTAATGAATAGTGATGAGCGAGTACTAAAAAGCTCGGGTGCTCGAAGCTCGGGCCGAGCCTCCCAAGATACTCGTGTACTCGGCCCGAGCAACGAGCCCAATGTTATCCTATGGGAGACCCGAGTATTTTTGTGAAATGACCTCCCGGCAGCATGGAGAAACCCTAAAAATGTCACAAAAGTCTCAGAAGAGTGCTCAAATGACATGGCAACAGCATGGGGAAGACCCCTTGAAGCATTTATCACTCAAAAGTCACAGCTGTGAACAATTTTGTCCGCGTTTTACGCCATTTTTACGGACTCACCAGAAAACCTTCCAAAATGACCCCAAAATGATTTTTCATGGCGGAAATGTTAAGGGCACATACCCAATAGTGAGATAGATCTGGTGTATGTTACTTTTTGAGATCAATACATGAAAGATTTTACGTGAAAACATTGTGTGGCACTCCGATGTCCCTGAGAAGAGACGTACATGAAGGCCTCTTGAGTCTAATGTGCCCATTTTGAGGAAGTGAGTCTTTGTAGTATTTTCCTTTGCCAGGGCAGTCCTAAATTGTGAGGTTCACCAATGCCCCTGCATACAGACGTGCATGAGGGCCTCAAAACATTAAGTGTCCATTGTCAGGAAGTGGGTGTATTATAGTATAGCCCTTAGGCAGGGCAGCCAAAAATTGGGAGGCTCCACATTGTCCCTGGGTAGAGACGTGCATGATGGCCTTTAAACCTGAAGTGCCCATTGTAAGGAAGTGGGTCTATTTCAGTATAGCCCTTTGCCAGGGCAGCCAAAAATTGGGAGGCTCCACATTGTCCCTGGGTAGAGACGTGCATGAGGGCCTCAAAACATTAAGTGTCCATTGTCAGGAAGTGGGTGTATTATAGTATAGCCCTTAGGCAGGGCAGCCAAAAATTGGGAGGCTCCACATTGTCCCTGGGTAGAGACGTGCATGATGGCCTTTAAACCTGAAGTGCCCATTGTAAGGAAGTGGGTCTATTTCAGTATAGCCCTTTGCCAGGGCAGCCAAAAATTGGGAGGCTCCACATTGTCCCTGGGTAGAGACGTGCATGAGGGCCTCAAAACATTAAGTGTCCATTGTCAGGAAGTGGGTGTATTATAGTATAGCCCTTAGGCAGGGCAGCCAAAAATTGGGAGGCTCCACATTGTCCCTGGGTAGAGACGTGCATGATGGCCTTTAAACCTGAAGTGCCCATTGTAAGGAAGTGGGTCTATTTCAGTATAGCCCTTTGCCAGGGCAGCCAAAAATTGGGAGGCTCCACATTGTCCCTGGGTAGAGACGTGCATGAGGGCCTCAAAACATTAAGTGTCCATTGTCAGGAAGTGGGTGTATTATAGTATAGCCCTTAGGCAGGGCAGCCAAAAATTGGGAGGCTCCACATTGTCCCTGGGTAGAGACGTGCATGATGGCCTTTAAACCTGAAGTGCCCATTGTAAGGAAGTGGGTCTATTTCAGTATAGCCCTTTGCCAGGGCAGCCAAAAATTGGGAGGCTCCACATTGTCCCTGGGTAGAGACGTGCATGAGGGCCTCAAAACATTAAGTGTCCATTGTCAGGAAGTGGGTGTATTATAGTATAGCCCTTAGGCAGGGCAGCCAAAAATTGGGAGGCTCCACATTGTCCCTGGGTAGAGACGTGCATGATGGCCTTTAAACCTGAAGTGCCCATTGTAAGGAAGTGGGTCTATTTCAGTATAGCCCTTTGCCAGGGCAGCCAAAAATTGGGAGGCTCCACATTGTCCCTGGGTAGAGACGTGCATGAGGGCCTCAAAACATTAAGTGTCCATTGTCAGGAAGTGGGTGTATTATAGTATAGCCCTTAGGCAGGGCAGCCAAAAATTGGGAGGCTCCACATTGTCCCTGGGTAGAGACGTGCATGATGGCCTTTAAACCTGAAGTGCCCATTGTAAGGAAGTGGGTCTATTTCAGTATAGCCCTTTGCCAGGGCAGCCAAAAATTGGGAGGCTCCACATTGTCCCTGGGTAGAGACGTGCATGAGGGCCTCAAAACATTAAGTGTCCATTGTCAGGAAGTGGGTGTATTATAGTATAGCCCTTAGGCAGGGCAGCCAAAAATTGGGAGGCTCCACATTGTCCCTGGGTAGAGACGTGCATGATGGCCTTTAAACCTGAAGTGCCCATTGTAAGGAAGTGGGTCTATTTCAGTATAGCCCTTTGCCAGGGCAGCCAAAAATTGGGAGGCTCCACATTGTCCCTGGGTAGAGACGTGCATGAGGGCCTCAAAACATTAAGTGTCCATTTTAAGGAAGTGGGTGTATTTCAGTATAGCCCTTAGGCAGGGCAGCCAAAAATTGGGAGGCTCCACGTTGTCCCTGGGTAGAGACGTGCATGAGGGCCTCAAAACATTGTTCCCATTGCAAAGGAGCGGGTCTCCTGTCGTTGTAATGTCCATTCTGCAAAGAATGGGCGAAAAAATTTACCACTGGGGGTATACCTGAAACAAAGACCTAACTATTGTAACGGTCATCATGATGGCGCATGAGGAGAAGGAGGAGCAGTCCAGCGATTATCCAAAGTCGAGAAGTGTACCCATGGGTGAGTGGAGGTACATGGCAAACTTTAAATTCCGCTCTCATTTGCTGGTGGTGTGGTGAAGTCTGGCCCAATCCAACCCTTGTTCATCTTTATCAGAGTCAGCCTGTCAGCATTTTCAGTTGACAGGCGGGTGCGTTTATCTGTAATGATTCCACCTGCGGCACTAAAAACACGCTCTGACAAAACGCTAGCAGCAGGGCAGGCCAGGACTTCCAAGGCGTAGAGAGCCAATTCATGCCACGTGTCCAGCTTGGATACCCAATAATTGTAAGGCACAGAGGAATGTCGGAGTACAGTTGTTCGATCTGCAAGGTACTCCTTCAGCATCTGGGCAAACTTAGGATTTCTTGTGGCACTACCCCGCACCTCAGGGGCTGTGGTACGTGAGGGGCTGAGAAAACTGTCCCACATCTTAAAGACTGTTCCCCTACCTCTGGCGGATTGGACTTGTGCCTCTCTCGGCTGTACGCCTCGGTTGTCCACTGATTCCTGACCTATGCCGCTAGCGTTTTGTGAGGGGAATGCTTTGCCTACTTCCGTGAGTATGGCCTTCCGAAACTGCTGCATTTTGGTTGACCTCTCATCCACGGGAATAAGAGACAAAAAGTTCTCCTTGTAGCGTGGGTCTAACAGTGTTACCAACCAGTAATGATTGTCGGCCAAGATGTTCTTAACGCGAGGGTCACGAGACAGGCAGCTTACCATAAAGTCAGCCATGTGCGCCAGACTCTTAACAGCCAGGACTTCAGTAGCCTGACCAACAAGATGACTGAACATGCTGTCCTCCTCCTCCTCCTCCTCCTCCTCCTCCTCATCTACCCTGTCCTCTGGCCAGCCACGCTGAATCGAGGATATGACTGGTGTGCATGTCATATCCTCAATTTGGCCGGAGAGTTGCTCCATGTCTTCATCCTCCTCCTCGTCATAGTCCTCCACTGCACGTTGTGATGAGACGAGGCTGGGCTGTGTGTTATCACCCACACCCACTACTGTTTCTTGCTGCAACTCATCGCGCTCCGCCTGCAATGCATCATGTTTGTTTTTCAAAAGGGACCGTTTTAGAAGGCAGAGTAGCGGTATGGTGACGCTAATAATGGCGTCATCACCACTCACCATCTTGGTGGAGTCCTCAAAGTTTTGGAGGATGGTACATAGGTCTGACA
Source organism: Anomaloglossus baeobatrachus (assembly GCF_048569485.1). NCBI lineage: Eukaryota > Metazoa > Chordata > Amphibia > Anura > Aromobatidae > Anomaloglossus > Anomaloglossus baeobatrachus. The sequence continues at coordinate 105,457,769 of NC_134356.1, read as the reverse complement.
TCCATCTCCACTCCTCAGGTGTTATGTGTGGAGTTTGACCCATTTCCCGACGGCTTAGGTGATGCAGGTACTCAACAACTGCCCTCTTCTGCTCACATATCCTGACCAACATGTGCAGAGTTGAATTCCAACGCGTGGGGACATCACACACCAGTCTGTGAGCCGGAAGATGCAAACGGCGCTGAAAGCCGGCAAGGCCGGCTGAAGCAGTAGGTGACTTTCGAAAATGTGCAGACAGGCGGCGAACTTTTACCAGCAGATCAGACAGCTCTGGGTATGACTTTATAAACCGCTGAACCACGAGGTTGAGCACATGGGCCACGCATGGAACATGTGTCAGCTGGCCTCGCCTCAAAGCCGCCACCAGGTTCCGGCCATTGTCACAAACGACCTTTCCTGGCTTTAGGTTCAGAGGTGTGAGCCAGTGATCTGCCTGCTGTTTCAGAGCTGTCCACAGCTCTTCTGCATTGTGGGGTTTGTCACCTATGCAGATTAGCTTCAGCACAGCCTGTTGCCGCTTCGCCGAGGCAGTGCTGCAGTGCTTCCAGCTTGTGACTGGTGTGGAGGGCACAGTGGATGAGGATGCGCAGGAGGAGGAGGAGGCTGAAGAGCATGACATTCCGGAGCTGTAGAGTGTGGGTGAAACACTGACTGAGGTAGGGCCTGCAAACCTTGGTGTGGGAAGGACGTGTTCCGTCCCTCGCTCAGACTGGGTCCCAGCTTCCACAATATTAACCCAGTGTGCCGTCAACGAGATGTAGCGGCCTTGCCCACAAGCACTTGTCCACGTGTCTGTGGTTAGGTGGACTTTGGGTGAAACAGCGTTGTTCAGGGCACGTGTGATGTTTTGTGACACGTGGTTATGCAACGCGGGGACGGCACACCGGGAGAAATAGTGGCGGCTGGGGACCGAGTAACGTGGGACAGCTGCCGCCATCAGGTCACGGAATGCTTCTGTCTCCACCAGCCTAAAAGGCAACATTTCCAGCGCAAGCAGTCGCGAAATGTTAGCATTTAGAACTGTGGCATGTGGGGTGTTGGCAGTGTATTTGCGCCTGCGTTCAAAGGTTTGCTGAATGGATAACTGAACGCTGCGCTGGGACAAGGACGTGCTTGATGATGGTGTTCTTTCTGCGTAGGCAACTGCAGGTGCAGGAGTGGAGGAGGCTTGTTCGCAGGCAGCATGGACAGAGGATTGGCTCGCATGCACAACCAGCGAAGACGTAGCAGTGACATCAGCAAGCACTGCTCCTCGACTCTGTTGTACTTCCCACAAAGTCGGGTGCTTGGCTGACATGTGCCTGATCATGCTGGTGGTGGTCAGGCTGCTAGTTTTGGTACCCCTGCTGATGCTGGCACGGCAGGTGTTGCAAATGGCCTTTTTTGAATCATCTGGATCCAACTTAAAAAACTGCCAGACTCGTGAAGACCTAACATTTGTACAGGCACCTTGTGTCGTCGTGTTGTTACGGGGAACGGTTGCCTGACTTCTGCCTGGGACCACCACCCTGCTTCTTACTGCCTGTTGTGATGCTACGCCTCCCTCCCCCTGTGCACTGCTGTCCTCGCTCTGCATATCCTCCTGCCAGGTTGGGTCAGTTACTGGATCATCCACCACGTCGTCTTCCTCTTCCGCACCCTGCTCCTCCTCCTGACTTGCTGACAATTGTGTCTCATCATCGTCCACCACTTGTTGAGACACGTTGCCAACTTCGTGAGAACGTGGCTGCTCAAATATTTGGCTATCTGTACAGACGATCTCCTCATGACCCACTTCAATATGAGCTGGCGAGAGGCCAGAATGTGTGAATGGAAACGTGAACAGCTCTTCCGAGTGTCCAAGTGTGGGATCATTAATGTCCGAGGAGGACGTGTACTCAGCCTGGTGGTAGGAAGGAGGATCAGGTTCAGAAATGTGCGGTGCAGTATCACGGCTACTGACACTTGACCGTGTGGAAGACAGAGTGTTTGTGGTGGTGCCAATCTGACTGGAAGCATTATCCGCTATCCAACTAACAACCTGTTGACACTGGTCTTGGTTCAAGAGCGGTGTACTGCTGCGGTCCCCAAGAATTTGGGACAGGACGTGCGAGCGACTAGATGTGGCCCTTTGTTGTGGCGAAATTAGAGCTTGCCCACGACCTCGGCCTCTGCCTGCACCACCATCACGTCCACTTCCTTGTTCCTTGCCAATGCCCTTGCGCATTTTGCAATGCTGTGCACTGCTGACGTGTATATTCACTACTTGTGCGTTATATCAAAGTTTCTGGAAATTGCACACCAGTGCACCTGTACGCTGCCACCAACAGGCACACACGTGCGGTTTTAAAAACCAAGCACGGACGCAATAATAACCTAACACAGGTTTTAGGAGCAAAAATTAAGAACTCTGACACTATCAGCCACTGCTGACTGACGTGTATTATACACTACACTTGTGCGTTATATAATAGTTTGGTAAACGCACACCAGTGCACCTGTACGCTGCCACCAACAGGCACACACGTGCGGTTTTAAAAACCAAGCACGGACGCAATAATAACCTAACACAGGTTTTAGGAGCAAAAATTAAGAACTCTGACACTATCAGCCACTGCTGACTGACGTGTATTATACACTACACTTGTGCGTTATATAATAGTTTGGTAAACGCACACCAGTGCACCTGTACGCTGCCACCAACAGGCACACACGTGCGGTTTTAAAAACCAAGCACGGACGCAATAATAACCTAACACAGGTTTTAGGAGCAAAAATTAAGAACTCTGACACTATCAGCCACTGCTGACTGACGTGTATTATACACTACACTTGTGCGTTATATAATAGTTTGGTAAACGCACACCAGTGCACCTGTACGCTGCCACCAACAGGCACACACGTGCGGTTTTAAAAACCAAGCACGGACGCAATAATAACCTAACACAGGTTTTAGGAGCAAAAATTAAGAACTCTGACACTATCAGCCACTGCTGACTGACGTGTATTATACACTACACTTGTGCGTTATATAATAGTTTGGTAAACGCACACCAGTGCACCTGTACGCTGCCACCAACAGGCACACACGTGCGGTTTTAAAAACCAAGCACGGACGCAATAATAACCTAACACAGGTTTTAGGAGCAAAAATTAAGAACTCTGACACTATCAGCCACTGCTGACTGACGTGTATTATACACTACACTTGTGCGTTATATAATAGTTTGGTAAACGCACACCAGTGCACCTGTACGCTGCCACCAACAGGCACACACGTGCGGTTTTAAAAACCAAGCACGGACGCAATAATAACCTAACACAGGTTTTAGGAGCAAAAATTAAGAACTCTGACACTATCAGCCACTGCTGACTGACGTGTATTATACACTACACTTGTGCGTTATATAATAGTTTGGTAAACGCACACCAGTGCACCTGTACGCTGCCACCAACAGGCACACACGTGCGGTTTTAAAAACCAAGCACGGACGCAATAATAACCTAACACAGGTTTTAGGAGCAAAAATTAAGAACTCTGACACTATCAGCCACTGCTGACTGACGTGTATTATACACTACACTTGTGCGTTATATAATAGTTTGGTAAACGCACACCAGTGCACCTGTACGCTGCCACCAACAGGCACACACGTGCGGTTTTAAAAACCAAGCACGGACGCAATAATAACCTAACACAGGTTTTAGGAGCAAAAATTAAGAACTCTGACACTATCAGCCACTGCTGACTGACGTGTATTATACACTACACTTGTGCGTTATATAATAGTTTGGTAAACGCACACCAGTGCACCTGTACGCTGCCACCAACAGGCACACACGTGCGGTTTTAAAAACCAAGCACGGACGCAATAATAACCTAACACAGGTTTTAGGAGCAAAAATTAAGAACTCTGACACTATCAGCCACTGCTGACTGACGTGTATTATACACTACACTTGTGCGTTATATAATAGTTTGGTAAACGCACACCAGTGCACCTGTACGCTGCCACCAACAGGCACACACGTGCGGTTTTAAAAACCAAGCACGGACGCAATAATAACCTAACACAGGTTTTAGGAGCAAAAATTAAGAACTCTGACACTATCAGCCACTGCTGACTGACGTGTATTATACACTACACTTGTGCGTTATATAATAGTTTGGTAAACGCACACCAGTGCACCTGTACGCTGCCACCAACAGGCACACACGTGCGGTTTTAAAAACCAAGCACGGACGCAATAATAACCTACTAACAGGTTTTTTTGGGGAGCGACAATTACAGTACAGACAAGTCAGACACTATCTGGACTGTTTTACACTGTGTACACCAGCCCCAGATATGAAGGCTGGTATACGGTCACCACTACCCTGCCTGCCTGCCTGCCTGTATACTGCTACAATAGTCCTGACAAGGACTCTTTTGGTCACTAGCCTGTATTCAGACCTGGCTATACCCTGCCTGTATATAGCAACAATAGTCCTGAGAAGGACTCTGCTACTGTACTCCGACCTGGCTATACCCTGCCTGCCTGTATACAACTAGAATAGTCCTGAGAAGGACTTTTGGTCACACTGTTTGCAGCCCTGCAACTGAAAAAGCTATAAAGGGCCGCAAAGCTTTCCCTGAATCAGCGACACTCTCCCTACACTCACTGTCAGAATAGCTGTGAGCAGAGCACAGCGCGCCGGCCGATATAAAGGCTCGGTGACGCTGTGCAGGCCGGCCAATCACTGCAATTCCACAACTAACAGGGCTGTGGCATTGCAGTGGTCTGCCAGCCAATCCCTGCATGAGGGCTGGCTCTCAAAAGAGCGCCAACATGCAGAAATGAAGACCACGAGTAAAGCACGAGTATCGCGAGATTACTCGGTCCCCGCCGAGCAGCCCGAGTACAGTGATACTCGTGCGAGTACCGAGTAGTGACAAGCATGCTCGCTCATCACTATTAATGAACCACCGGATGTCATATTCTCTCCCTGTAAAATTACCTAAGAATTTTTTACCTGTCTTCAATGCCTTACAGGCAACACAGCCACTACAGCGGAAGCACCCTTTGATGTTACTCTTAAGCCACCCACTGTTGGTCTCTCTGTTATCCGTAAAGTGACTGTGTACAAGTCGGTCCTGTAGGGATCTTGCCTTCCTAAAGGTAATGCTAGGTCTCTCTGAGATAAAGTCTCCGATGTCTCCGTCCATTTTAAGAATTGGCCAATACTTCTCCAGTATCCCCCTCACTGCCCCAGCCCCATTATTTAAAGTGGTAATAAAATGAATAGACTCACACGTCTCATCCTTCTCCTTGGGTGGTGGGTATAGTAAAGTGGACTTCTCCAATTGGTCTGTCACCTTGCGGGCCTCTCTGATGACCTATCGTGGGTACCGTGTCTCACGAAAACGATTTTCAAGATCATTGGACTGTGCGACACACGTCTCTTCACTTGAACAATTCCGTCTAATCTTAGAGAACTGCCCACGAGGGATGCCCTTCTTCAGAGCCAGAGGGTGTCCACTTTCCCATCTCAGCAATGAATTTGTTGCTGTTGGTTTTCGATAGGTACTAGTGGCAATACAACCCTCTGTGGTTTTTTTCCCCTAGGACATCCAAAAAGGGCAGACTAGAGGAATTGCCCTCAAACGTGAAATGCAGACCAAGACAATTATTATTAAGCCCAGCTACAAAGACAGTTCAGATTCCGAGCCTTTCCACAACAAAAACACGTTGTCAATGTATTTGCACCACATTAAAATCTTATCAGTGGGCAGAACAGACTCATCCCCAAAAATCACTGTCTCATCATACCAACCCAGGAGCAGATTAACATACGATGGCGCACAAGGGTTGCCCATCGCGGTGCCCCTGAGTTGGTGGTAGAGTTGATCACCATATAGGAACATATTACGTGTAAGACAGTATGAAGAGCATAATTCATTTCTACTGAAGATTCTCGAGTTCTGTCTGCCTCTACTATTAAGAAAGTGCCGCACAGCCCTCAGACCAATTTCCTTCCTGATAGAGGAGTATAGAGACTCAAAATAAATGCTCGCAAGTATGACGTCATCCTCGACCGAAATACCCTCAAGTTTTTTAAGAAGGTCCGTGGTATTTCTTAGGTAAGAATTCAATGAGACCACAAATGGCCTCAGGAGCTTGTCCACATAAATCCCCAGGTTCTGGGTCAAACTCTCCACCCCCGACACAGTCGGTCTACCCGTTAGTGGGTTTATACTTTTGTGCACCTTTGGTAAACAGTAGAATCTGGGGAGAAGAAAATCATACTCCTTTTAATCGATTAGGCCATTATCCTTAGCGGTCGACAGAATACCCTTCAGTTCTTGGATAAAGGACTCTATGGGGTTATATATAAATTTACCATAACTCTCTCTATCGTTTAGAATGTCAAGACACATTTTCTTGTAACCCTCAATATCCATCACAACCACATTCCCGCCTTTGTCTGATTTTTTAATCATCAGATCAGGAGACTTTTCCAAGGATGTCAAGCCAGCTGTCTCTTGTTTAGTTAGAATAAAGATGCATGGGTGCACTAGGTTTAGATGTTCAAAATCCCTAGTGACCGGGTTACAGAAGATATCAATAGAGCCAATATCATTAACTACCGGGGGCATCTTATCACTTTTCATCTTGAGGTCCGTAAAGGGTCCCAGGCCACTCAGATTTGGATCAGCCTCGCCAATACTATACAATAGCCTTACATCCTCCAGAATGTCCTCTGGGATGCCCAGTTCAATACTCTGTTTTTTATCCTCCCTGATAAAGTGCTTCTTCCATTTTAATACGAATAAAGAGGTTAAGGTCTTTCACCCCTTCAAAAGTATTAAAGTCTGACATTGGTACAAAGGTGAGACCCTTGATCAAAACTGACATCTCACCAGCTGACAGCTCACGCTTAGAGAGATTAATTATCTGGGTAGGGCCAAGGGAAGGGGGGTATTCCCGGGTTTCTGCCTGTTTCGTAAAGAATAACCCGTCTGTTCTAAAAACCGGTTACTACCCCTACCTCTACCTTTGTTCTTTCCTTTGCCTCTAGAGGCCCCACCACGTCCTTCAAAATCAGAGGCGTCAGTATCGGTGGATGTGCTATCAGGCTCGTTGGGTCTAGGGGGTCTAGAGAGAAAGAAACTGTAGGCCTTGTTGTCCCTAAACTCTTGAAGGTCCCTTACGTAAAATTTATGTTTTGTCTCTTTGAGATGGTATAGAAATTTCTCAATGGTATTTTGCAGAATGGCCTCCTTAGTGGCAAATTCACTGTCTGCAGAAAACTTTTTTGCAATATCGATTTGTTCTTTAAGAGACCTTCAAGACCAGCCAACCTCCTACGTTCCTCGTCCAGTAATAGGGTCATCAATCTTAAGGAACAATCAGTGACCTCCTTCTCCCACCTAGACGCCAACTCAGTACTTTTATATCTATAGCCAGGTGTAAGTGAGATCCGCAAATAGCGGGGTACAATCTTGTCCTTCAAACATACCTCATTCGACTCATCACTGGGTTCCAAAGGTAGAAATGTTAAATGACCCTTCTCTGTGACTTCTAGTGCCAACTGGGATCTAATACTTCGTCATCATGCTCTATGTTGTCCTCTTCTTCCTGACCTGACATCACAGCACAGTATACATGCGACTCAGATATCTGAGTCTCATCATCACCTCCATCCCCGGGGCTTAATGTCAGTTGAGGAGGGTGGGGATCCTGCTGGGACCCTACTTTGTACAAGCCAGGATCCAACTCACAAAGATTTTGGGCATCGTTGCAGATGTTTTCCTCCTCAAAAATCTGAGAATCTTTGGAGTGGACCTGTGATGCCAATGGGATAAAATGTTTGAAGAGCTCTGTAGACTCGATCATGTTTGGTTCCCCACAGTCAGTTTGCCGGTTTTAGATTTGTGATGAGGGTGCAAACAAGTGTAATTGGGGTGGCACCTCTGAGGAATAAAATGTGTGTGATGTAGATGTAGAGGAGAGGCTACTTGATACAGTGCTTGAAACCCACTCTATCACCTGATGTTGATGAGCCTTGTTTCCAAGTTGAATTGATGTATGGCTGGCAAATATATCTAGTCTAGTAGGCTGTCCAGTAACATTAGGTAAAAGAAAGTTCAATGGCACTCACCGGTAAAGTTGTGTAAAAATCCTTTTAAAGGTAGCAAGCCGGGGTACAGAAATATAAAATTTAACTTTTAATAAATTTCTTTAAAAGGAAGCAGGAGATCCTTACTTCAAATTAAAACGTTATCATAAAATATGCCACACAAACAAAACAGCTACCAGCAGTGAATCGGACTAACACAGTACCACAGGGTCCAGAAAACACTGACTTAGATGCTGAAATAATGGAATGGTCTCACCCAAATGCATGCAAACTCACACTGTCCTAAAATTACAAAAAGGGTGCAAAAGAAAGGGTCTTATTTAAACCATGAGGATTGATGGTTATCCTTCTCTCCCCCTTCCCCATCCCCCCTCTTTTGCTATTAATGAATTCCATCAGGGAGTCTCTGGGCTTAGGCCAATCACCATATATCTGGTATACGATGTGAATGACAGTCTATTCTGCCATTTTACATTTTCCGGCTCTAAGGCATTGGAGCTGGTGCAGCCCTGCTTGCAGGTGTTCTACTGTCATAGTGAGCGCTGCAATAAGCCTGACGTTAAATGGTTGAAGTCCTCCTTCATTGAATGAGGAGGCGTGACGCTCGGCATTATTTACTACCTCTGCGAACGCGTCAGCAACGTCACATTCTGTGACGTGTGCGTTCCAAGCATGCGTTCCACCGTGCGACCCGGAAGTGTGAGGGAGGTGGAACGGTTGTAGCGTCAAACGCGGGCAGCTGATCAGGGATTTAAAGATGGCGGGTGCAGTTTAGCGGTGCGCAGTGGTTTGAAGGCCCGCTGTTGCCGTCCGGTGAGTCCTTGTCAGAAATTTTCTTAGCGGTTTGCTTGGTAACTTGATCCTTTACAGCAAGTACCTTATATTTGTCGTTTGTATGTTTTCAGCATGTTCTGTCCAGTTCTTGTGAATAAGGACCGACACCAGATGTAAACTCCCCTGACGATTACTAATGTAAGAAACGCATTGGGAGAGCAGGGACACCAGGACCTCATTTTTAAATAAGGGGACCATATGACTAGTCCAGTTAAGTACCATTGGGTCGCCCAGGATGTTATGAGGATCCTTTAAATTGAAGGTGGATGGATCACATGCATTTGGGTGAGACCATTCCATTATTTCAGCATCTAAGTCAGTGGACCCTGTGGTACTGTGTTAGTCCGGTTCACTGCTGCTAGCTGTTTTGTTTGAAGACTGCTTAGGTCAGCTTACTACAGCTCTGTTATCTATAGGAATTTTTTCCTGGCTAAAAAAAAAACCCTTTTCACATGCTGAAGGGGAATTGTGTTGTGTGGCATATGTTATGATAACGTTTTAATTTGAAGTAAGGATCTCCTGCTTCCTTTTAAGGAAATTTATTAAAAGTTAAATTTTATATTTCTGTACCCCGGCTTGCTACTCTGATTTTTTGATTGTGGTACTGTACCAGTGGCTATTCTTATTAAAAATCCTTTTAATCCAACATCGAAATTCAAGTGAAGGAATGGGGGAGGGGGGTGTACATGGCGCGTCGGACGACGGCCGTTTCGTGTTTTGTTTAACGCTTCTATGGGTCCACACACTGTGATGTAGTTTCCTGTTCTATTTAATCATCCAGTCAACATACTGACATCACACCATTTAAAAACAGCAATTAAAAACAATATCAGGAAAGTAATCAAAGAGCCCATAATTTTTTTTGTATGGAACATATTCATAGAACCCACATTCACAAAAAAAATATATTTTTTCTCATTAAGTCCCAATGGGCCCGTTCAATTATATTTCATTATATATTGTGATTCCTTTTGTAATAGGATTTTGTGGATATCTCCACCTGCTGCTGTAGATTCGACTTTCTCTAGTCTGGCAAATGATAACACATTACGGTCCTTGTTGTGTGCCTCCCTAATGTGTTTTATCATTCTAGTTGCGCCTACACCCGTAATTATGGAATTCCCATGCTCCCTAAAGCGGGTGAATTTTTTTTTCCAATATAATACGTCCTGCAAGGACAAAAGATAATGTATACAACCATTTTTGTTCTACAAGTGATTAAATGGCTTGTTGTATGCCATTTATCTCCTATCTTCAGGGATTTATCTGTAAAATGGAATTTGCAGAAGGAGCAGCTGACACATTTGTGATTACCTGAAGGGCCTATTGTATGTAACCATGTTTTAGGGAGGAGATATCTTTTAGAAACCAGCTCCGCCTCTAGATTTTTACACCTTCTATAGGCTATAATTGTTTTTTGCTTAGCGATCTCCGCCAAATCATTATCCTTTTCTAACAAAAAACATTTTTTGTTCATTATGGTCCTAATTGTCTAATCCATGGGATCATATTTAAAATTGAAGACAAATCTGGACATTTTCTCTTTTTTCCCTGTCAGTATTAGAAGATTTTGTGGGAGGTGGACTCATTTGTGCCCGCTTCTGTGCATTGTCGATGTGTTCTAATGGATAACCCCGTTCCAAAAACCGCACTCTCAATTCCTTGGTTTGTTCATTCAATTTTTGTGAATCGTTTGTAATACTATTTAAACGTAAGAATTGCCCATACGGGATAGATTTTTTTGTGTGTGCTGGATGGGCACTTTTATAGTGCAAAAGCATATTTACCGAAGTCGGTTTTCTGAATAGTCCACGTTTTATTTTACCATCTTTTGATGTTAATTTAACATCTAAAAATTCAATGGAATTACTTCCAAATGCATGGGTAAAGAACATGTTGAATTTATTCACAGAATTTAAATAGGAAACAAAGGATTTAAACTCCTCCGAACCGTCCCAAATGATTAGGGCGTTGTCCACAAACCTGAGAAATGTTTTAATGTGCTTTAAGAACGGGTTATTCACATTGTTCATCAAATCATCTTCTACCTGCGCTAAGAAAATATTAGCTAGGGAACAAGCCACCGGGGTACCCATGGCCACCCCACTATTCTGAAGGTACCATTTGTGGCCAAATTTAAATGCATTGTGTTTTAATTCAAACGAGAGGGCATCATGTACAAAGCTGATTAGGGTCTCACTTTCCCCTATCTTTTTTAGCGTGTTCACTACCACCTCTACTCCTAGATCCTGAGGTATCCTCGTGTAGAGGCTCTCTATGTCCAAAGAAGCCCAGTGGAATCCCGTCTGCCAATCAAAACCGTCCAAATTTTTAACTAGGTCTCCTGTGACTTGCACATAGGATGGTATGTTTTTTAGGAGTGGATGTAACATCCAATCTAAATACTGCAAAAGTGGCTCCATTAAAGAGCCCACTCCCGAAACTATTGGTCGACCGGGTGGTTGCACCAATGTTTTGTGTACTTTGGGGACGAAATACCAGTGTGGCTTCTTTGGACACTGTGGCAGTAGTTTCTCTGCTCTATTTTGTGTTAGTGCTCCTATTGTTACTTGCTTGTTTAGCAAGCTACGTAATTTTTCCCTGAACGTATAGGTCGGGTCACTTTTTAAAGGTTGATACACCTCTATGTTGTCTATGTGCCTCACTGATATAATATTGTGTGCTCATTAACGCCGTAAAGCCTCCTTTGTCCGCTCTTCTGATTGTAACATCATTTAATGATTTTATCCTACGTAATGCTTGTTTTTCCTGTCTGGATAAATTATCTGGCAGAGAAGGGTAGTGTAAAGCTTTGATTTCTTTGAGCACAGCCTCCTGAAATAGATCCACGTTGTTCCCCGGTATGGTTGGGGGAAAAAAGGAAGATTTTACTTTCCCTGTAAATTTAGTTTCTTTATTATCCACCGGTATGGAGCTAACTGGATCACCTTCAGGGGACGAAAAAGCTGCAAAGCATCATCCCTTACACCTCCTAACCCTGATTCGCTGTGATAAAAGCCCAATGGGCCGATAGTAACAGGTTTTTCTTCTTTCATACAGTCATATGATAGTTTGGGCACCCCTATTAATGTTATCCTTTTTTCTTTATAACAATTTGGGTTTTTGCAACAGCTATTTCAGTTTCATATATCTAATAAATGATGGACTCAGTAATATTTCTGAATTGAAATGAGGTTTATTGTACTAACAGAAAATATGCAATCTGCATTTAAACTAAAATTTGACAGGTGCATAAGTATGGGCACCTCATCATAAAAGTGATATTAATATTTGTAGATCCTCCTTTTGCAAAAATCACAGCCTCTAGTCACTTTCTGTAGCTTTTAATGAGTTCCCGGATCCTGGATGAAGGTATTTTTGACCATTCCTGTTTACAAAACAATTCCAGTTCAGTTAAGTTTGATGGTCACCGAGCATGGACAGCACGCTTCAAATCATCCCACAGATGTTCAATGATATTCAGGTCTGGGGACTGGGATGGCCATTCCAGAACATTGTAATTGTTCCTCTGCATGAATGCCTGAGTAGATTTGGAGCGGTGTTTTGGATCATTGTCTTGCTGAAATATCCATCCCCTGCGTAACTTCAACTTCGTCACTGATTCTTGCACATTATTGTCAAGAATCTGCTGATACTGAGTTGAATCCATGCGACCATCAACTTTAACAAGATTCCCAGTGCCGGCATTGGCCACACAGCCCCAAAGCATGATGGAACCTCCACCAAATTTTACTGTGGGTAGCAAGTGGTTTTCTTGGCCTGCCACTTCTGGGCTTAACAAGAACTGTACATGTGTTCTTCCATTTCCTTACTATGTTCCTCACAGTGAAAACTGACAGTTTAAATCTCTGAGACAACTTTTTGTATCCTTCCCCTCAACAACTATGTTGAATAATCTTTGTTTTCAGATCATTTGAGAGTTGTTTTGAGGAGCCCATGATGCCACTCTTCATAGGAGATTCAAATAGGAGAAGAACTTGCAAGTGGCCACCTTAAATACCTTTTCTCATGATTGGATACACCTGCCTATGAAGTTCAAAGCTCAATGAGGTTACAAAACCAATTTAGTGCTTTAGTAAGTCAGTAAAAAGTAGTTAGGAATGTTCAAAACAAGAAATTGATAAGGGTGCCCATACTTATGCACCGGTCAAATTTAGTTTAAATGCAGATTGCACATTTTCTGTTAGTACAATAAACCTCATTTCAATCCAGAAATATTACTGAGTCCATCAGTTATTAGATATATGAAACTGAAATAGCTGTTGCAAAAACCCAAATTGTTATAAAGAAAAAAGGTTAACATTAATAGGGGTGCCCAAACTTTATCATGACTGTAGATGTATCTGTTTGCATTACTTTATATTTATTGGAAAAAAAACCTTTTCAGATGTAGCTTACGACAGGATTTAAATAAGTCGTCCGAGGCGCCATGTACACCCCCCTCCCTATGCCTTCACTTGTATTTTGATGTTGAATTAAAAGGATTTTGACACAACTTTACCGGTGTGTGTCATTGAACTTTCTTTTACCCTGTGCAGCAAGTGTTTTTTCTTTGCAATGAGCGCCCCGTTTTTTTCCTGTCTGCCAATACCAGTAAATAATTTGGATTTGATGGACTTTAACCGTGCATGGAATTTATAAGCCATTTGGTGGGTTAATAACTGCTGAGTATAGACATTGCCCAGTTTTTTCCTTCTCCTATATTTTGTTGTCCAGTAACATAACTTGTTCTCATTTGTTCTTGCACAGGCTGAGCTGGTGTTTGCTCAGTAGACCTTTGACTAGCTGAACTTCCCACACGTACACCTCCAATACCCCACCTAGTCCCCTTTCTACGACATCCTTGTCCTGATTTACCAATCATGGTTAACGTACCCTTCCCCTTTTAAACATATGTTTTGCAATCCTACTACCACACGTCAGACACTTGACACAAAAGATAAATTATTTTCTTACTAAAAGTAATAAGGACATCATTATACGTTGTTCAATTTGCAATTTCTCAGCAGGCACCACTACAATAAATCTAAATTTATTTTAGTGCGTAATTTACAGCAGACCCAGAAAAGTGGCCATAAACACTTTTTAGATACTGCACTAAAAACTTTATTAGGACCGCCAATAATATGTGGTTATATCCAGAGCACTGGTTTTTTTTTTTTCATTTTTTAAAGGTAATTTAAATTGGCAAAATGCAGTGTGTAGAAACTGCACTAAAACATTTTTATAGTCCAATAATATGTGGCTACAGTGGCTAAAACCAGAGCGGTCTTTTGAATTTTTCTAAAGGCCATTTCAATTTCCAACATGCAGTGTGTACAGACTGCACTAACAGTACCTATTAATGTGCTGGCCTTAGCCTGTGTAATTTGGAGCAGGCACCAAGACGTATTTAGATGCCTCACTGCCTGGCAACTGTTTTTCACGTACTACAGGTACCTGCAGTCCTTATTTCTATGACTTCATGTGCCTATTTATGGCACGACACCTCTCCCTACAGTGCCCATCCCTAGTCTAAATTATCACTGGCCTATGTAGCTAAACTGCATTAAACTCCTAATCTCACTCTCTAGCAGCAGCAACACCTTCCCTATTACACAACATTAACGAAATAACGCTGAGGCAAAAATGGCTGCCACTTATAACCACACTGAATTGTGACTTAGAAAGCCAATTACAGATACCCTTCTGTCTCCATCTTGAGAATGTTTCCTCTGCCGTGATTGGCTGTAGAATAATCCACAAATACATTTTTGAATTAAAAAAAAGGTGCTGCGTGCCAAAAGTTTTCTTCTGGTGCAGAAACTCCTCTTTCACTGATTTTACACATCCCAATAACAAGCAGCACCACAATCTTATACAAAACCAGAAAATGGTAATAAAAAAGCATTTATGGAAATGTGGCAAGCGTTTGGGGGCAGCAACGAACATTACTGAGTTTTGGCCGAGAGGATCATGTTTACCATGCCCAAACAAACAATATCAGGCTTGTACTGAACATGAGATTGGCGAGCCTTTATCGAGCAGGTTCGCTCATCTGCAATTATGAGATGATGACTATGGCTTAAATTGTCAATTCATCATTTAGTAGATAATCTACAAAAGTCATCAGTCACACGTTTTGTGGCAGAACAGAGAGACAAAGGGAGGAACCTCGTAGATCTGGGGAGTGTTGATATGGAAATTTACCCTGGTCACAGATTGATTGTTCAACCAAAAGTTTATTGAGAATTCGAAGAGACTCTTGTTCAGCGGGACTGTGCAATCTCTGCTCCCTGTGGCTTTTGGTGTGTAATGTTTTGAGGAGGAGCTTCTGTGAACAAAGATATACATTTTTCACTGCAACAAAAGAATCAGCATTTTGGGTGAGAAGCTAATTTCCCTAGATAAGACCTCATATTATGCTGACGTTAATTGATAAGGCAAATTCACTACCTCCAATGTAGTCTTATTTTTTGTAGTTTTACAGTTTGAAATGGTTTTTCTTTGTGGGGTGTTCTGTCGGCTTTTGCCACATGTAATGATGACTCTTAACTCAGTACTGATCCCAAAGAAAAGATTTCATCATTTGTCTCCTCACTAGAGATGGATGAAAATAATGATGTAGAATGGGAGCGTGATCGTGAGTTCGTACGGGCAGGTGCTCTAGACCTGTCAGTGTATGGTCTCCACTTATACTCATTGTACATCATCAAGATCTCATTTGAATTTCTTAAATTTTATTTCTTTCACCTCCATTTACCACTTTTGCACCAAATTGTTGGTTTCCTCCCTCAAATTTGTTACGAACCTCAATGGACAATTCTTGAGAGATAGAATTTTATAAGTCATCTAGTTCTTTCTCCATCAAGGAGAGAGATGTACTATTCATTCTAGAGAGGCATTTTAGAAAGCCACAGGAGCAGGAATTGGACGGTGTCTCCCATTCAGATTTAATTGTCTTGTTCTCTATAGGGAATAAGGGAAACACTTGCACCTATAATTCACGGGGAATTAATCCCTTTTCCAAATATCTAACGAGGAATGCCCTATTTCCACAGTATATCTTTCTATCTATTTATTTTCTCTTTTGTGGTATGCTCTCCAATATCCATATCAATACTGTCACTGTCCTTAAAGGCATTGGTTATCTGAAGGAGCCACGTCTGGTCCTTAAATCCATACTCACAATGTGGATAACACAGAATTAATATGTACATTTTACCCATATAAAGGAATTAAGGGCCATCCTAGAAAGTGTCAAAGCTTGTACACTAAGAGAGTGGTGCTAGATAAAAAATGCACACACCAAAAATACAGGGTCAGCACATCTCATCATTAAACATTATAAAAAGGAGAAAAAGTAGAGGAAACCATTGTGAAATTAAATTATTTTATTAGAAATAAGTTATAGATAATAATCAGTAAATTAGTCAGACATGAAATGACAAGTGAAATTGCACCTGTGACAAAAGTCAAAGCATAATCAATAGTCCGGTAATATCACAATGAATGGAAAGCATCACTGATGGCTCTAAATAAAGTGCCTGACCGTGCAAAAATGTGGCAATAAATTTGCCAGTGATGCTTACTAGAACATATTAAATTTTCCAGTATTATCCCAGTAGGTGGAGAACATCACCAATGGCTCTAATAAAGTGCCAAAGTACAAAATTCGGCAATAAATTGACCAGTACTGCTTACTCACTAGCATATGACAGTAACAGGTGCAGGATATAACACTCTGTTCCGATGCACATTTCGCAGGGAGACCCCACTTCTTAGAGGGGAGTGGATATTATGCCAGACTGACAGGACCTGTATGCTGCTGTCTTCAGTGACTGCTTCCTGGGTGATTGCTGATGCGGAGGTGGAGGTGACGCGTCCCTCCTATGACCCCTCTGTGCCTGCGCTCCCTGATGTGTGGTCACTTGACAACACATACACGTCCCCCAGCTAAATGTCTCTCCACCCAATCACATTCTGATTGCCATGTGATCAGTCATGTGATCGGCTGGCAGGTCCTTAAAATGTCCTTTCAGCCTGGCATAGTATCCACTCTCCCCCAAGAAACAGAGTCTCTCAACAAAACATGCGTCGGGACAGGGGGATCTATCCTGCACCTGTGAATGTCATATACTAGTGGATAAGCATTACTGGCCAATTTACTGCCGAATGTTCATTCCCCCCTCCCCGATAGTGGTGTTCAGTTTATCCAGCCAGAACACCCGACATTTATTCTGCCCTGGTGCTAGAAAAAGAAATGGGTAGCGACATAATTCAGGGTTTTACATATTTAGTGTGATTCATCTGGGCTAAGTTCATGGTAGACACATGTTTCTAAATCTGCTTTCTCAGTTCCTGGGAGGTTTCATCAACATATCTTCAGAGGATGGCATATATGACACACATGGATTTACAATTACTGTAAAATTTTAATCTGTTTTGTTTATTGTCATTCGGGTTAGTGAAAACATTGTAGGTGGGTTGCATCTATTGGCATATATTATAATTGCCGCATGAGAATGACCTCTTCAAGTGGACACCCTGTCCAATTTGTGTGGTCGGCCTGGAGAAGTGACTCCTAACCAAGTGGTCATTTAAATTAGGAGCTCTTTAAGCAGCGGACGCTCCCCTAGCAATGGGCTGATTTTCGAATCAGCGTGTAGAGCTTACTAGTGGTCTGTGAGAATTTTCCTCACCTGTTTCCACTGACTATTGTAATCCATTGTGATACATAGCACAGTGTCCTCCACATTAGTCAAGTTGTTATGCGACCAGTTGCCATCAATATCACATTTATTTTTGGTGAACAATTGGAGAAACAAAGTGGTAAGTTAAAGGTTTCAAGACCAGGGTGAAGATAAGAAATGATCATTTGTCTACGCGTTTCACAGCCAGAAGCTTCTTCTTCAGGACAAATCACATTACAGTATACAGGACACACATGATTGATTGTCTTATATATATATATATATATATATATACTCTATAAAGGCGCTCAGGTACGGACATCACTTAGATTCACTCTATTGTTGCAAAAGTGTAAAATCATCAAAACAATAGAATCAAATTAAAAACATAATTAAGGGTTCATAATATAAATATACAGGAAAAATATCGACATAAAAAATGATCGAACTACATAATAAAATAAACTTAATATAGTGGGGCTGTACATGTAATATATGGATATAGAGGAGATCCAATGTAACCACCTTAGGCTATGTGAGCACACTGCGGATTTGTTTCTCCAGCGAAAAATGCACCTACCTGTGGAAAAAATGCACCAAAAACGCATGCATTTATACTGTGATTTGATGTGTATTTACCGCGTTTTTGCCTGTGGTTTTGACCCTGCGGTTTTTTAACATTGAACATAGGTGAAAACGTAGAAAACCGCAGAAAAGAAGTGACATGCTACTTCTTTATGCTGCAAAAATTCTGCAGCAAAACCTGTAAGAAAAAAGAACGCAGTGTGCGCACAGGATTTGGGATTTATCATAGATTTTGCTGGGGAAGGACTGCATGAAGCTTATGAACAAAAACTGCACTAATTCTACAGCAAAAATGGCGGAAAATCCGCGGCAAAAAACCGCAGTGTTTGCACAGGCCTTACCCTTCATGTTATGTTAAGTTAATGTTATGATGTTATTTTGTTAGTTTAACTAATATGTCAGGATAATATATAATGATTTATTGTCGGTATAATATAATATTTACAACCTATTAGAGAGACGGCAACACTCAAATCAAAATGGGAGCGTGCTACCACCCATATATAAACAAATGGCACACAAAATTTATGGGAAATAAAGCACAGCTTGACCATAAATACACTGGAAATCCAGAATTTAAAAGGACGACAACAAAACACTTGCTGTATGCAAAAAGTGAACAAGTTAAATAAGTGCAGAATGTTAAAACACCATTAAAAAAATGGGAAGGACTCAAAGAAAGAGGAGTCCCCCATATAACAAAGGCTACATACACACCAATACCTCAATAACAAAGAGTAGGCAATACCGGCTATCAACCATATACAGCCAAAAAGTGCAAATACATAGTAATATATGTTACAATCATGTTAGAAAGGTACAGAACAAGGAAAGCCTGCAATACAATACCATGGTCTGAATTGTAAAAGAGGTAATGTGGATGCACCTGCCCGTCCCACGCGTTACACCACTGAATGTGGCTTCATACCTGAAGCAAGTGTTCTGTTGTCGTCCATTTAAATTCTAGATTTCAATGTATTTATGGTCAAGCTGTGCCGTATTTCCCATAAATACATTTTGTGTGCCATAATATATTTGACACTATAGCTCCAATAAAAATTGTATGATTTAAAAAAATATATATGTACATATATACATATAAAATACATACTGTACATACAGAGAGAGAGGGGAGCCAGCACAATCTGAAAATGGCATGCATCATATAAAAGGTGCAAATTCACAGATTTATTCCAACTGTACTGTAATATAAGTGAGATTTTTAGCAAATAATTGATCAATTCTTTGAGCCACCCCTGCCAACGTCACGGCAAATCTCAATAGGGGGGTCCTACTCTATATTCTGTATTTCATGTGCCATGCGGCCTCCTAGATAAAGTTAAAAGCAGAACCATAATGGAGCACACATACCTGTAACCTGTATATATAACCGCTTCTATACTGTACATACAGAATATATATAAGTATATATATATATATATAAAAAATACATACTGTACATACAGTATATATATATACACATACACACACACACACATGTGTTCAAAATTGTTGGTACCCCTCGTTTAATGAAAGAAAAACCCACAATGGTCACAGAAATAACTTTAATCTGACAAAAGTAATAATAAAAAAAACTATGAAGATGAACAAATTAAAGTCAGACATTGCTTTTCTGCTTCCACAGAATTAAAAAAAAAATAAAACTCATGAAAATAGGCCTGGACAGAAATTTATGGTACCTTAACTTATGATTTGGTTGCACAATCTTTTAAGGCAATCACTGCAATGAAACAATTCCTGTATCCGTCAATGAGACTTCTGCTCCTCTCGACAGGTATTTTGACCACTCGTCTCGTGTTTGAAGGTTTGCCTTTTGATTGCGTGTGTATGTATAGTGGGACTGGTTTAGTAATGTGTAGCAAATGGAAACCAGTTGTACAATTGTGAATGTGCATGATAGAGGAGTTAAATTGCTCAAATTTAAACCAAATAAGTCTGTGAATTGAAATAAGGGTGTACTGTATGTAAAACAAACTTAATTTATTATTGTATGAAAGAATAAGCAATAAATCAGTGAGAGATGATGTCAAAATAAAAGGGAAATAAGAGAAAAGGAAAAGAAGGACAGAAAAGAGAGAAAAAACACTGGTAAGAGGAGCAGTGCTCTGAAGAAATATTTGATCAAAAGAACGTGATCCTAGAAAAGAAGGCATGTGAGTCAGAATGGGGAGAGGAGAAAGACTAAGGGTGCATGCCCACAAGAAATTGCAACGCACTGAACCTTGATCATGCGTACGAGCAGCTGCCTTCTCCTGCAGAGGAGACTCGCAGACCCGCAGGTCAGGACTCACTGCGTCCAGGAGTGAGTCCTGATCGTGGGCACATACCCTAATAATTTAATTAAATTAAGAACCACAGATCCATATTGTTTAAAAGTTTTAATAAACAGCCCTGGTCCCTGATTGACAGAACAAACCTATAAATGATTAACCGTCCTTCATAATTTAGTAATATCCGAATGGACAACAAAATTAATAATGTTTTATTTATTAGAAAAATATATCGAAAGATCACACAGTACAGTTTACGTGTTTTAAAAACATTCAAGAAAAAAGTTCAAAAAAATAGAAATTCACAGGGCAGTGCGACAGGAAACCGCAATTGGCCAATTATCTAACAATATACAGTACAATAGATGGTCTGTAAATACAATAACTCAGGTTAAGACAAGTCAGCACCATATAGATCACTCATTACCATTGCGTATATTTGCTAGTGCAATATTCAGATGCAGACCAAACAAACCTATATCCCATAAGGTGCTTATGTCTAGTGCATAGACTTATAATTAAAATCTCCCACAACATTATACAGTTGCATGAAGTTATACATCTAAACACAATAAATAATGCACATCCATTAACAACTGTTACGCTCAAACCAGTTAGGGCAAGCACCAATAGGTAAAAGGTATTGACGTATCCAAGAAGCACAAAAATTATATATATATGTAATCAGGCAGACACTAGTAAATAGCATCAGTATATATAAATATATCATTAGTGATAACCAGGCTCTAAGGTAACACAGTGCCCTTTAAGAAAATTGTGTCCAATAGCCATGTCTGACCCAGCCAAAGGGATATCTTTTCATCAAGGGACTAACAACCTGCTGTGGCCATGTTGGTATCCAAATAAAGAAATAAAGTTTGGAACACCATTCTAAGTCTGAACTGGGTGCAAAAACCTAAAAAACCCTTCACTATATGGAGAGAAGGTATGCACACCAGTGACTATGCAAGGGGAATACATGTAATAGCTGTAACTGCTGTGTGAATACAGGCCTGAAAAATACAATAGCTACATGGAAAAATGAAAAAATGACAATGGAATCTGCATAACTGCCATGAAATATGAATAAAGAGAAATTTAGCTATTGAATAGATCAATGCAACAGCGCCCCAAAACCTCTTCACGGTATTCTCTTATTTTTGGGGTCCCTAGCTAATGTTTTGGGGCTCTGTTGCATTGATCAATTAAATAGCTAAATTTCTCTTTATTCATATTTCATGGCAGTAATGCAGATTCCATTATTATTTTTTAATTTTTACATGTAGCTATTGTATTTTTCAGGCCAGTATTCACACAGCAGTTAATGCTATTACATGTATTGCCCTTGCATAGTCACTGGTATGCATACCTTCTCTCCATATGTTTGGTATCCAGTCACAATGCCCTGCACCTCAACGCGTTTCGCCAGAGCTTCGTCTGGAGGTGCAGGGACAGTGATGTTTGGCTCTTATAAATATGCCTAATAACTTACATCTGTAGTTGTCGGTGTACGCTCGTCACCCGCCGCCGCGGCCGGTGTCCCGGAAATCAGCACTGCGCATACGTGCAATTCCGATTTCCGATTAAACACTGGGCAAAGCAGAGGAGGAGGGAGTGGCCTGACATGCGCGCACACATACAGGACAAGCTGAACTGCCTGAATGTTAAATATGGACAAATAGAAGGGCATGTTAAACCATCATAACAAAATATACCACAACATTAATCCATCTAATCCAGATATACAAAGTACATAATTATAATAGGTGAATACATAGAAGCAGTTCAAAAGCACCATTCAATGTAAATGATCAGGAGAAAGAGAAATCCAGTGCAGTCCAGTATGACCAGTTAAAAATCACGTTTACTAGATGAATCCATTAAAATAGAAAAATAGAAAAATGCAGAGCGGTCAGCAGGATAATACAGGGATATTGTACAGACCCCACAGAACTACGCGTTTCGACGTTCAGTCTTAGTCATGTTCTGGGAAGGAAGAGATGTCGGTTTCCTATATGGTGTAACACACACCCTCCTTAATTGCATGCACATGTTATTATTGAGAAAGGTCTTCTCTAAGAAGCACCACATTCAGTAAGTGCATACACTGCGATTTTCCAGGAGAAGCAAAGAAATAAAAGGAAAGAAAAAAGATCTGACGGCCAGATCCTGGGAAGGTGGCGTGCAGAAGGAAAATATCCACCCCACCAATGTCTAAAACCTCTTCCTCCACATGAGAGAAGTCTGCAGGAGCCTTTATCAGATGGTATTTATATACATGTTCTCTTACAACCAACCAAACGTCTATGTGATCCACATGAATATATACAGATAAAAGCTGGAAATCTCTTCCATTGGAATACATGTACACTAATTCCTTCCAGCCAAAGGAAATCTAACCTGCTTCTAGACTTCATCCTCTGGAGAATCTTGTATCATAAACTATTCTTGCTGGTACTCCTTCCATCCTGCTCCATTATTTTCTTCTCTTCTGAAACAGCTCTCTTGTTGAGCGACTATACATGATAAAGGCCGTTGGGCCGAAACGTCCACCATCTTTTGTCGCCATCAAATAAATAATCACTTTTTTGCAAAGAAAAAAACTTTTTATCTTCATTTTATCAACAAGGATGTAGAGTGGGATGTAGCTAAATGGGAGAAAGAGGTCAGGGATTACAAAATGAAGAAATTCCGTAGAGATTCTCTTGATTATTCCATTAGCCATGTACAGTGCCTACAAGTAGTATTCAACCCCCTTCAGATTTAGCAGGTTTACACATTTGGAATTAACTTGGCATTGTGACATTTGGACTGTAGATCAGCCTGGAAGTGTGAAATGCACTGCAGCAAAAAAGAATGTTATTTCTTTTTTTATTTTTTTTTTTAAATTGTGAAAAGTTTATTCAGAGGGTCATTTATTATTCAACCCCTCAAACCACAACAATTCTGTTTGGTTCCCCTAAAGTATTAAGAAGTATTTCAGGCACAAAGAACAATGAGCTTCACATGTTTGGATTAATTATCTCTTTTTCCAGCCTTTTCTGACTAATTAAGACTTTCCCGAAACTTGTGAACAGCACTCATACTTGGTCAACATGGGAAAGACAAAGGAGCATTCCAAGGCCATCAGAGACAAGATCGTGGAGGGTCACAAGGCTGGCAAGGGGTAAAAAACCCTTTCCAAGGACTTGGGCCTACCTGTCTCCACTGTTGGGAGCATCATCCGGAAGTGGAAGGCTTATGAAACTACTGTTAGCCTTCCACGGCCTGGACAGCCTTTGAATGTTTCCACCCGTGCCGAGGCCAGGCTTGTCCGAAGAGTCAAGGCTAACCCAAGGACAACAAGGAAGGAGCTCCGGGAAGATCTCATGGCAGTGGGGACATTGGTTTCAGTCAATACCATAAGTAACGTACTCCACCGCAGTGGTCTCCGTTCCAGACGAGCCCGTAACGTACCTTTACTTTCAAAGCGTCATGTCAAGGCTCGTCGACAGTTTGCTCATGATCACTTGAAGGACTCTGAGACAGACTGGTTCAAGGTTCTCTGGTCTGATGAGACCAAGATCGAGATCTTTGGTGCCAACCACACACGTGACGTTTGGAGACTGGATGGCACTGCATACGACCCCAAGAATACCATCCCTACAGTCAAGCATGGTGGTGGCAGCATCATGCTGTGGGGCTGTTTCTCAGCCAAGGGGCCTGGCCATCTGGTCCGCATCCATGGGAAGATGGCTAGCACGGCCTACCTGGAGATTTTGGCCAAGAACCTCCGCTCCTCCATCAAGGATCTTAAGATGGGTCGTCATTTCATCTTCCAACAAGACAACGACCCAAAGCACACAGCCAAGAAAACCAAGGCCTGGTTCAAGAGGGAAAAAAATCAAGGTGTTGCAGTGGCCTAGTCAGTCTCCTGACCTTAACCCAATTGAAAACTTGTGGAAGGAGCTCAAGATTAAAGTCCACATGAGACACCCAAAGAACCTAGATAAGTTGGAGAAGATCTGCATGGAGGAGTGGGCCAAGATAACTCCAGAGACCTGTGCCGGCCTGATCAGGCCTTATAAAAGACTATTATTAGCTGTAATTGCAAACAAGGGTTATTCCACAAAATATTAAACCTAGGGGTTGAATAATAATTGACCCACACTTTTATGTTGAAAATTTACTAAAATTTAACTGAGCAACATAACTTGTTGGTTTGTAAGATTTATGCATCTGTTAATAAATCCTGCTCTTGTTTGAAGTTTGCAGGCTCTAACTTATTTGCATCTTATCAAACCTGCTAAATCTGCAGAGGGTTGAATACTACTTGTAGGCACTGTATATATAATGACAGATTTCTTCTCCACCATAGAGATTTACATTTTCATCCTTCGTATTATTTCTTGTCATATAGCAATATAGTCCATAGATAAATTTCCGTCATGATAATCATATCAACAAGATATTGACTTGCAGATGTTCATTGTTTCCATGTAGTTCTAGGTATAATACATATGTAAAGATACATTAGGATATGTAAACAGATATGATAACTATAAGTGGCACAATAATGTGAATAAATACTGTAATGATGACATATAAAGTGGCACGGAGCGAGAACAACAAGGGAGAAATAAGATACAATAAAATACCTAAAATGTGAAATACTAAAAGCAACCGCACAAAAGGAATTAAGAACCCCCCCTCCCACCCAAGGATGAAAGAATTTCCCCTCCCACCCAAGGATGAAAGAATTTCTAGAGTAACGGGGCAAAACTTATAGTTTCATTGATTCCTTTTGGGACCAATGTGTGCAAAGTGTGGAACCAGCGTGCCTCACATTGAGCTAGTTTCTTATTGAGGTTTCCACCTCTGGATCCACAATTGACACTATCAATGCTCCACACCTCAAGTCGCATTTGTGATGAGCCTAGTAGTATTGAGGCAACGTTTTGAGTAATGTAATATCCATAATTGAACTCACTGCCTCGATATCACAAACATGCTCCCTTACCCTGGTGCAGAGCTCATGGGAAATGGGCCTCACATAGATCAGAGAGCATGGACACTTCGCATAATACACCACATGCGTGGTATTGCATGTGATGTATTTTCTAATGTCAAATGTTCTAAGCCCATCAGAGTAAAATAAATTTTTACTGCAGTTTATATTCCTACATGCAAGGCTGTGACCGCGTTTAAAGCAGCCCACTATCGGGCCTCTAGTACAGAAGGGATTCTGGACCGGGGGAACGTAATGGGCTCTCCACCAAGGTATCCTTCAAATTTCTAGCACTACGTGCTGTCACGAGTGGGGCTTCTGATAGGAGGTCCGACAGCACTGGATCAGAAAAAAGTATTGGCCAGTGTTTGTTTAGGACCTCCCTCATAGTGGCCCACTTCTGATTGTATGTACCTATGAAGCGTACTTCAGGCTCCGGAGTAGTCCTTCTAGGTGTGTAAGAAAGCAAATTATATCTAGGGGTCCTCTTAGCTCTTAACCTCTTTTGATGGCACGATTGCTGTAACCACGGTCCTGGAAATGACCCTTCAGATTGGCTGATAAATGTTCAAATGTGGTATCTGAAGAGCAGATCCGCTTCGTCCTTAGAAACTGTCCAGTCGGTATGACCCGGATAGTGGAGGGGGTATGAGCGGATAAAGCATTCAGCAGTACATTGACTGATGTACTTTTTCTAAAGACATCAGTTTGTATGACCCGTTCGGGGATATTTTAATGTCCAAAAAGTCAACGCAACTGTTGCTATGCTTGTACGTCAATTTAATATTAAAGATGTTATCGTTCAGTTCCCCCATGAATGTCTAGAGTTGCCCCACTGTGCCCTGCCAAAAAATTAAAATGTCATCGATATATCCCTCTCCCAGTAGCCAAGGAAGAGGTTGGCGTACGAAGATTCACAGGCTGCGCCCATCGCAGTGCCCTGCCACTGAAGATTTCGGTCTTTAAATAAAAAGAAATTATGAGTGAGGGCAAAGTGGAGCAACTCGAGAATAAATTCCCCCATCCTGCCACACCGACTGTCCATTCCAAGAAAAAAATGAACCGCTACCAGACCATCCTCATGCTGAATGCTCATGTACAGGCTCTCAACATCAACCGTGACGATAAGAACGTCGTCTTCCACAAAGATATCGTCAATCCTATTCAAGACGTCCGTCGTGTCTTTGACATACGAGGGGAGTGTCTCAACCAATGGCTTTAAATAAAAATCTATCAGTTTGCAAATAAGCTCACACAACCCCTCAATGCCAGACACGATGGAATGCCACGGGGTATTGACAGGATCTTTGTAGATTTTTGGTAAAAAGTAGAGAGTTGGAATTCTAGGTGTTATGTTGAGAAGCCCGTCAAGCATTTTCTTATCTATAATACCTTTTCCAAGCACCGTCTTGTGGAGCCGGGTCAGCTCTCGGAAATAAGTAGATAAAGGACTACTGGGTAATTTAACATAGGTCTTCCTATTTCTCAGTTGTCTCATAGCCTCTCTCTCGTATTTATCCATCGCCCAGACCACGACATTGCCCCCTTTGTCCACCGCCTTGATCACCACATCTTTGTATGTTCGTAATTTATCTAAGGCAATCCATTGTTTATGTGTGAGATTGTCTCTTTTTCTTCTTGTGGAGATCTTTTTAAAATCGTTGGTAACCAACCTCACAAAAATTTCCAGGGCTGGGCATAGGGACAAAGAAGGGAATCTGGTGGATCTAGGCAACAGAGAGTTAGGAAACACACCTGTGTTGCTAGTGTTTGTTCACGCAAGAGATCCTCCAGGGCCTGAAGAGCTTCTTTTTCCAATGGGCTGTCCACCTCCATGCTCTTCCTGTGATGTAATCTCTTGAATAGTATCTTCCTGGCGATTAGTTTCATGTCTTTTACTGCAGAAAATAAAGTGAAAGTTATTAGTAGGAGAAACAGACAACCCCTTGTTAACTTGCTTTATGCAATGAGACATACCAAACAGCAGATATCAATTTCAAATTTTTTATCACACATGTGCATTTTTACAGGAAAAAAAAAAAAAATCCCCGTTAGTTGCTGCTGCCCTCCCCTTGGCCAGCCACATAACGGGCCAGCATCGCCGCATGCCGCCCCACTTTGGCCATCAGCCTCCTCTGGGCTGCCATCATTCGTCTTTGGGACGCGAAGATGTTCGCTTGGGAGGACAGTAGGTCAGCCAAAGTGGGTATGCCTATGGAGGGAATGGTAAAAGTTATAAATCATAATTTTTATTTCTGCTTATTATTACAAAGTAGGAGATTCATGACTTACGGTTATCCCCCTCGTCCGATATAGACGGACTAATGGACCCTGGACTATCATCTATGAAAACAAAAAACACTTTATAGTACTCAACAGCTTTTTGTTTTGCACTTTATATGGAGTTTATGTTATATGAAAAAATTACTGGGGGCCGATCCGGCCGGTGGCTCCTGTGGGTGCTCCTCCTCCTCCTCTGGTGGCTGTAGCTCCACCGGGGGCTCGGGCTCATCATGGGGCACATGCTCCTGTGGGGGCTCTCCCTCCTCTGCGGCCCCTTGCTCCTCTGGGGGTTCTTAAGAAAATATAAAGTTTAATGTGGTTGCGTTATGATACATATAGGACTGTGGGGGGTACATTAAAATATATGGCGGACTACGTAGCCTACCTTATACATGGACTATGGGGGTGCATTAGAACACATTGTGGACTATGTGGTGCAGTATAATATATGGAGAACTATGGGGTGAATTAAACTACATGGAGAACTCTAGGAAATTCATTACAGTTCATGGAGGACTATGGGATGCATTATAATATATGAAGGGTTATGTGGAACCCTTTATACTATATGGAAGGCTATGTGGGGGGCCAATATTGTATTTGGAGAACTAGATATGAGGGGGACAAAAATACAAGCAGGAGATGGAATTTTTTTATGCTGAGGGAAAAAGGCCCACTACCCACAGCACCCAGCTTTCCCATGCTCTCTCTGATATGGGAAAGCTGGGTGCTGAGGGAATGATGTTTTGCCAAGCATGGCGAAGCTGGGTGCCAAGGACAAGAGGTATATCAGAACATATGAAAACTGTGTGCTGATAGAGGGTTGTCAGTTCATGGGAAATCTTGGTGTAGAGAGCCTAGTGTCTGCGTAATTTCCCTGTGTCCCGAGTGTCAGTGTAATTAGCCCGTACCACAAGTGTCGGTGTATCTATCGATCTATGCAATAGATCTCTATATATAGATCTATTACATATTATATATATATATAAAATCTATATATATATTATATATATATATATATAATCTATCTATCGATCTATTACATAGATCGATAGATTATATATATAATTTTAATTAATAAAAAAAAATAATATATATATATATATAATAAATATATATACATTTAAATATATATATATTTATTATTTATATATTATATGTATATATTTATTTTTATAATTATATATATATATATATATAATTAATATATATTATATATATTTTTATAATTATATATATAGATATATATATATATATAGATATATATATTATTTATATATATATTATATATATTTATTTTTATTATTATATATATCTAAATATATTTTTATAATTTTATATATATATATTTATATATATATTATATATATATTATATATATATAATCTATCTATCGATCTATTACATAGATCGCTAGATTATATATATATAATTTTAATTAAAAAAAAAATAAAAAAATATATATATATATATAATAAATATATACATTTAAATATATATATTTATTATTTATTATATGTGTATATTTTTTAAAATTTATATATATATAATTAATATGTATTATATATATATTTATTTTTAAAATTATATATATAGATATATATATATTATTTATATATATTATATATATATATTTATTTTTATAATTATATATATATATATATATATATATATATATATTTATTTTTAAAATTTTATATATATATATCTATATATATATATATATATAAAATTATATATAGATAGATATATATATATTTAAGAACACCATTATAAGTTGCCTAGGCACACTCATCTGCACCTACCTTGGTTAGACTGCAACTCTGCTTGTATGGCAGAGATCCGGGCACTGGAGCGGTACCGCAGATCCGCTAGTTTTTTGCGGATCTGGGCACAGGTGCGCTCCAAATTAAACCTCCTCCTCAGCCCACGTTGGATCCTGCGCAAGACCGCTTTTTTATGAAGAAGTGGATGCTCTTGCGACCCACAGCAATCGTAGTCGCGAGCATCCACTTCCCTTATTAAATAACGGACCTCCGCCTCTCCCCAAGTTGTCGCTCTCCTGCGTGCCGCCATTGTTATCATTGGTCGCAGGTGTGTCTGCGTAGCAAACGCAGTTGCGTCACCCGCGGTAACGCCTCTTCACATCTGATTCGACGGATAGCGTCACATGAACGCTAGCTCCAATCAGATTGGGGTGGGCGTTGTTGATCATGCTCCAGCCAATGGCCGATATTACATCTTCGGCCATGGCTGGATTGTTGATTTGTGAAATATTACAATTGCTATGATTGAAGGTGAAAGTGCGACGCACTTTTAACAAATCATAATGATCTTTGCTGCAGAAATGAGATCGCGCCATGACGCAAATGCTGTGTCAAGGGGTCATGGTAGCACACACTGCGAGCGCACATACAATTATAAAAAATCGATAAAGAGATGTCGTTTGATGATGGTTTCGGGGACGCACAAACGTCCCCGTTTAAAAACCCCAAATAAAAATATATACAGCTTCATATTCATAACATTGTGTGTTTTTTTTTTATTGCATTGGCACATGGAAATCATAATTGTACAAGAGCCCTAAATGATGTATTCATCATACAGCTGGACGCCAAATTGAGGAAGTAAATAAACCTTTGCAGGGTTTTACCTAAAGAAAAGCAATGTTGAAGTTAAAAGTGAACATTTTACTTTTAAACCCAAAAAACAAATTTTAGTCATACCATTGAGCATTTATACTAGGGTATCATGAAAAAATTCACCATAAAATATATTGTGCAATTTCTTCTTAGTGCACCCATATGTAATATGTGGTGGAAATCAACTGGTTTGGCACATATTTTGGCACGCTGTTGTTCGCTACGCTCACTCTCAATGTGCGATCCGGAGCAGGAGGCCCAATGATAGCGGTGATGACACCCGGTGCCGGGCCGGACTAGTCTGGGGGTCGTAAGTGGTGGCGGGAGTCATGGCTTCAGTGGGGGTGATTGTAGTTTATATTCGTGACGCCACCTTAATCCGCCGCTGCTGTATGGGGCCTCCGGGGGTGATGGAACGGCAGCAATGGTGGTACTGCTCCCCACAGTAGCCCTTAATAGTGAATGAATGACAAACAAATCTTGTGGAAAGTAAAAACAACTGTTTATTAAAGTAATCATTTTTCAAAAATGACATTTTAGTATAAATGTGATGAACATAACAATACAAGTAACCATATATTTTAAAATTAAGAAGGGAAGTTTCTTAAATCAATACAAGAAAATAAAACTCAGCATAAATGTGCTCAATACAAGTTTATCTAATGCTGCCACGTAATTGCACCAGGACCATTAAAATATTGGCAGTACTTTTCTCGACAGGCCTTCGCATCATCGGTATTTCTGCCGGGCGCCAATGGTTGAAGTCCTGCGATTGCGGGATCTTCAGAATGCCATTCGCCAAGCACCACTTTACTGTTTAAGTCAACAGAGTCTACAAAGCCTGTTGGACAGTACGTAATAGCATCTCGCCGTCGAAGAAAGTTGTGAAGGGCGCAACAGGCCAAAACAACTGCGTCTATTGATGGTAGACTCAGGTTAATTGGTGTGTGGAAAAGTTGGAAGCGATTTGCCATTATCCCAAAGGCATTTTCCACAACCCTGCGTGCCCTTGATAATCTGTAATTGAACCTTTGTCTTTCCGCCGTTAGACTTTTCTGGGGGAATGGTTTCATGAGATTGGGATGAAGTGGGAAGGCTTCATCGCCCACAAATACAAAGTTAAGGTTTGCGGTAGTGTCAGAGTTGGGGGGCAAATGCAGTTCACCATTTTGCAAACGTTCACCAAAGCCTGTGTGTTCTAAAAACCCACCGTCAGAAACCCTGCCATTCATGCCAACATCAACAGCAATAAATTCGTAATTGGCATTCACAAGGGCCATTAGGATGATGCTGAAATAGCCCTTATAGTTATAAAAATAGGAGCCGCTGTTCAGTGGTTGAGTGATCCGCACATGTTTCCCGTCCAAAGCACCACCACAGTTTGGGAACTGCCAAAGGTGCTCAAAATCGGAGGCAATCTTCTGCCATTCCTCCACAGTTTTGGGGAACTCAATGTAGTTACACAGACTGTGGAAAATTGCTCTACATGTCTCCGGAATAAGAACGCTGAGCAGGGACCTTGAAATTGCAGAAGACAAATGTAAGTCTTGCAGGGAGCGTATGGTGGCCAGGAAACGCAGCGTGACTGCCAATCTTTCATCTGCCGGGATGGCAGCACGCATCGCTGTATTCTTGCGCTGAATAATTGGCGTAACTCTTTCGAGTAAAAGGCTGAATGATTCTTCTGACATCTGCAGAAAATTGTGGAAATCCTGAGGATTATTTTCCTGCAGCTCTCTTAGCAGTTGCATGTGGGAGTATTTGTACCTCTTCTGCAGCCACTCTCTGGTCCACATGCAGCGCTTTCGTTTGGAACGCCTCTGTTCCCCTTCACGTAGCCGACCGGCCTCAAACATCAATGCAGCACCCAGCACAACACGCTGCATGTCGTTCATGTTGTCCACACTGCAAAAAAACATGTAAAGATGAGAAAAGTTGCTATAAACCAATCACATTTTTTTGGGGGGGTGTAGAAGAGACACTAAAATGGCCGCCCCCCATAGAAGTGCACCAGTTCTAACTGTGTCAGAGAAACAAAATGGCGGCTGTAACTGTGTCAGAGAAACAAAATGGCGACTGTAACTGTGTCAGAGAAACAAAATGGCGGCTGTAACTGTGTCAGAGAAACAAAATGGCGGCTGTAACTGTGTCAGAGAAACAAAATGGCGGCTGTAACTGTGTCAGAGAAACAAAATGGCGGCTGTAACTGTGTCAGAGAAACAAAATGGCGGCTGTAACTGTGTCAGAGAAACAAAATGGCGGCTGTAACTGTGTCAGACAAACAAAATGGCGGCTGTAACTGTGTCAGAGAAACAAAATGGCGGCTGTAACTGTGTCAGAGAAACAAAAAGGCGGCTGTAGCAGAGAGACAAAAAAGCCAGCAATACTAGATAAGGACACATAAAAAGACGATGGACGCACAAAAGGCAATATGTATACAGATAACAACCAACCACTTTCATTATCCGCAAAAATAATTACTATCTATAAACACAAATACTTTCAATACTATAACAAAAACATGGAACA
Organism: Anomaloglossus baeobatrachus; assembly: GCF_048569485.1. Taxonomy (NCBI): domain Eukaryota; kingdom Metazoa; phylum Chordata; class Amphibia; order Anura; family Aromobatidae; genus Anomaloglossus; species Anomaloglossus baeobatrachus. The sequence continues at coordinate 105,424,824 of NC_134356.1, read as the reverse complement.
AGTAACAAAGACTTTTCGAAAATGACTTACCGCGTCCAGAAAATGCAGCCGTCTATGCTATCTATTAATAATCGCAGTTTCGATCCTCACAGCGACACGCTCGGGAACGAATGAGGGATATCCAAGTGCAGATGCGGCTTTGATCCGAAAACCAAGCAAGCGGGAACAAAGCACGAATGAATCTGGAATACAGCGACACGCTCGGGAACGAATGAGGGAAGATGCAGCTTTGATCCGAAAACCAAGCAAGCGGGAACAAAGCACGAATGAATCTGGGTGTAGTCACAGGTTTGCTCCTAGAAGACTCAAAAGGGAACAAAGCATGAAGCGATACCCAATCAGAATGCAATAGTGTTCTCATTGCTAACCAATCGGTGCAGAGAGGGGCGCGGAAATGGTGACGTAACTACACACTATTGTTCTCAGCGCCAACCAATGGGTGCAGAAGGGGCGTGGAAACGGGGACGCAACAACACGCCTTCGTGCATCTCATCTAGGTCGTCAGCGAAATCGTTAATAGGGTGTCAAACATACAGATTCATGCAGCCCAGCAGGACTCCAACGAGCCAAAAATGGCCCAAGCTGTTCGGCATCGATCAGCGATTTCGCAGCAGGGGGTGAATCGTTGGTACGTGTCAAACGTGACGAGATTGCAATTGAAGTCGTTCTTGCGTCACAGAAACTGTGACGTAGTAACGATCTCGTTTACGATCTCGTTATGTGTGAAGTGGCCTTTACTGCAGAAAATAAAGTGAAAGTTATTAGTAGGAGAAACAGACAACCCCTTGGAAAGCACCTCAACTTGGGCATCTGAGAGTACACGGTCTGAGAAGTTGATAATTTAGAGCCGATTGTCAACATACCATACAGACCAAAAGTTTGGACACAACTTTTCATTCAAAGAGTTTTCTTTATTTTCATGACTTTAAAAATTGTAGATTCACATTAAAAGCATCAAAACTATGAATTAACACATGTGGAATGAAATACAAAAAAGTGTGAAACTGAAAATATGTCTTATATTCTAGGTTCTTCAAAGTAGCCACCTTTTGCTTTGATTACTGCTTTGCACACTATTAACATTCTCTTGATAAGCTTCAAGAGATAGCCACCGGAAATGGTCTTCCAACAGTCTTGAAGGCGTTCCCAGAGATGCTTAGCACTTGTTGGCCTTTTTGCCTTCACTCTGTGGTCCAGCTCACCCCAAACCATCTCGATTGGGTTCAGGTCTGGTTACTGTGTAGGCCAGGTTCTCTGACGTAGCACCCCATCACTCTTCTTCTATGGCAATAGCCCTTACACAGCCTGGTGGTGTGTTTGGGGTCATTGTCCTGTTGAAAAATAAATGATGGTCCAACTAAACGCAAACCGGATGGAATAGCATGCCGCTGCAAGATGCTGTGGTAGCCATGCTGGTTCAGTATGCCTTCAATTTTGAATAAATCCCCAACAGTGTCACCAGAAACGCACCCCACACCATCACACCTCCTTCTCCATGCTTCACTGTGGGAATCAGGAATGTAGAGTCCATCCGTTCATCTTTTCTGCGTCGGACAAAAACACGGTGGTTGGATCCAAAGATCTCAAATTTGGACTCATCAGACCAAAACACAGATTTCAACTGGTTTAATGTCCATTCCTTGTGTTCTTCAGCCCAAACAAGTCTCTTCTGCTTGTTGCCTGTCCTTAGCAGTGGTTTTCCATGAAGGCCTGCTGCACAAAGTCTCCTAGTTGTTCTGGAGATGTGTCTGCTACTAGAACTCTGTGTGGCATTGACCTGGTCTCTAATCTGAGCTGCTGTTAATTTGCGATTTATGAGACTGGTGACTCGGATAAACTTATCTTCCGCAGCAGACGTGACTCCTGGTCTTCCTTTCCTTGGGCGGTCCTCATGTGAGCCAGTTTCTTTGTAGCGTTTGATGGTTTTTGCCACTGCACTTTAAAAGTTTTCCCAATTTTTCGGACTGACTGACCTTCATTTCTTAAAGTAATGATGGCCACTCATTTTTCTTAGCTACTTTTTTCTTGACGTAATACAAATTCTAACAGTCTATTCAGTAGGACTATCAGCTGTGTATCCACCAGACTTCTGCACAACACAACTGATGGTCCCAACCCCATTTATAAGGCAAGAAATCCCACTTATTTAACCTGACAGGGCACAACTGTGCAGTGAAAACCATTTCCGGTGACTGTCTCTTAAAGCTCATCAAGAGAATGATGGATGAGTGAAGGAAATGAGGGACCGCACTCCGTACCGCTGTGCAGGAATCTTTAGTTTATTAGACGGTGCAGGGTAAAAAGCAGGAGCCGAGCTGTGAGCTGGCTCCCAGGTAGAGGACGACAGCTGTTTCGCCTAACTAATTAGGCTTCCACAGGTCCATATGTGGAGCTACAACGGCACCCCCTATATAGGAGTGCTCACAGGTGCGTCGCATGCCACATAAAAACATACATAGGAGAATGTAATGTGCATATAAAACATGGAACACACCATGCCACAATACAAAACAATAAAAACAAGGTTATTACAAAACAATTATACCAAAAAAGAAGAGAGAAAGGACACCGAAGGAATACATATGCAAAATATGTCAAAGCTCACACATATGGAGGACCTACAGAAAATCTGACAGATCCACGCGATCATTTAACCCCAATGCCCCCTGAGCTCCATAATTAATGATTAGTTTGGCCTCAACTTGTAGTAAAAGTTGCTGAAGGTTGCCCCCCCTCGATGGGAGGACAACCTTCTGCAGGGCAGCAAAACGGAGGACATCAGGGTTACCATTATGATGCTCGTGGATGTGAGAAATCAGTCTAGGAGAACCTTTGCCTGACGTTACCGAATTGTAGTGCTTTCTGAATCTGACGTATAAACATCTGATTGTTTTGCCTATGTAAAATCTGCCACAAGGGCAGAAAATCACATAGACAACGAATTTAGTTTTACAAGAAATAAACTGGAGGACCGAATGTGAGTGCGAACCCACCTGTAGGGAGCGGCCAGTGAGATGCAGGTTATAAAATCTGCAGTTGCCACACCGGTAGTTACCCGGCGGGCAGCATCTATCGAGCCACACAGAGGGGCTGGTAAGTCTATTTCTCACTAGTTTATCCCGTAGGTTAACGCAGCGTCTGAACGAGACCAAAGGATTAGCCATGGTCATTTCAACCAAAGTAGGATCTCTTTCCAGAATGTGCCAATGCCTATATAAAGTTCTCCTAATGACATGCTCCAAGGGACCGAACCGAAAGCTAAACACAAATCTATTCAGGTCATTAATCTTTCTGTCAGGGCGGCCAGTGCGATTAGAACAATGGACCCCAGATTTAGCCCTCTCAAAAGCAGAATCAATCAACTCCTCAGGGTAACCCCTTTGCTGAAGCCTTTCCTTTAATTCCATTGACTGCTGGAGAAAAGTCTCCTCAGAACTATTAGCCCTGCGTACCCGCAAAAATTGACTGTACGGTAAAGCCGTCTTAGTATGAAGGGGGTGTGCGCTCTGGAAATGTAAGAGTGAGTTGGATACCGTCGGTTTCCTAAACAATTGAGTGTGAATATTACCATCCCTGATGGAAACCTCAACGTCCAAAAAATTGAGGGTATCGCCACCAAAAGAGGAAGTGAAGGACATATTCATTGTATTCGAGTTGTTAAGATGTGACACAAAATCAGAGAATAAATCCTCCGTGCCATCCCATACAATGAATATGTCGTCCACATACCTCAAATAGTGGCGAATATACCTCAAAAAGGGGTTGGTATCGGAAAACACATACTTGCTCTCGAATGATCCCAAAAATATATTGGCCATGGCACAAGAGACAGGGGTACCCATAGCGGTACCCCCGCACTGCAAGTACCAACAGTCCAAAAAAGTAAATGCGTTCCTAGAAAGAACAAAATCAAGGGACTCCTCCACAAAATTGCAATAACGAGCATCCTTCCCACTCTGTGCCACCATTTCCTTCACAGCTTGAACCCCCAAACGCTGGGGAATGCGGGTATAAAGGCTCTCCACGTCAATTGATGTTAGTTGGAAGCCTTGCTGCCATGTTATACCTTTAAGTAGTGCCAGAAAGTCACCAGTGACCTGGACATAAGAGGGGATATGACTAAGAATGGGTCTTAGCAGCCAGTCCAAATACTGTGATAAAGGCTCCGTTAAAGAGCCGATACCAGCCACTATAGGACGGCCTGGGGGATTGTCTCTACTGTTATGGACCTTGGGTATACAATACCAGCAAGGCTTCGTAGGGTAAGGAGGGATCAATTTGTTCACCTGCGTCTGCGAGAGAAAACCTAGACCAATGAACTTGTTCAAGAGCCGCACCAAAGACTTCTTAAATTACTGAATGTGATTGCTAGGCAACGGGGTATAGGTGGCTTTGTCAGATAACTGTCGGAGGCACTCTTGGACATACTGTTGCCGTGTCAGGAGGACAATGTTTTGCCCCCTTATCTGCCTCGCAGAACACCGTGTCCTCCCAACCCCGCATAATGCGAATGGCAGTCAATTCGCCCTGACTCAGATTCTGAGTGGGGTTAGTATAGATCATCAAGAGAATGACAAGACTGTGCAAAGCAGTAATCAAAGCAAAAGATGGCTACTTTGAAGAACCTAGTATATAAGACATATTTTCAGTTGTTTCACACTTTTTTGTTAAGTATTTAATTCCACATGGGTTAATTCATAGTTTTGATGCCTTCAATGTGAATCTGCAATTTTCAGAGTCATGAAAATAAAGAAAAGACTTTGAATGAGAAGGTGTGTCCAAACATTTGGTCTGTACTGTACTTCGGAGATCTTTTCCAAGAAGACTGTTATTTGTTGCGGCCATTGACTCTGGCACCAACACTTTTATCCGTGTCCAAAGTCCCAACAGACGCCCCTGAAGAGGATCCGTCACCAGAAGTGTAGGAGTGCATAGAGGAGGATCTGTCCTGTGAAGGGATCTTCGATTTAGCGCCACCACGTTCCCCAATGTATCCAGAACGCCACCTATAGGCTCCATGAGCAGCATAGTCCAAAGTATCTCTATTAAATTTCTTCATCTTGTATCCTTGGTGTCTCTTCCGATCTAAGAAAGCTCCTTTTCGATATCATTCAGTTTAGATACAGTTAGGTCCAGAAATATTTGGACAGTGACACAATTTTCGCGAGTTGGGCTCTGCATGCCACCACATTGGATTTGAAATGAAACCTCTACAACAGAATTCAAGTGCAGATTGTAACGTTTAATTTGAAGGTTTGAACAAAAATATCTGATAGAAATTGTATTATTTGTACACATTTCTTTACAAACACTCAACATTTTAGGAGGTCAAAAGTAATTGGACAAATAAACCAAACCCAAACAAAATATTTTTATTTTCAATATTTTGTTGCGAATCCTTTGGAGGCAATCACTGCCTTAAGTCTGGAACCCATGGACATCACCAAACGCTGGGTTTCCTCCTTCTTAATGCTTTGCCAGGCCTTTACAGCCGCAGCCTTCAGGTCTTGCTTGTTTGTGGGTCTTTCCGTCTTAAGTCTGGATTTGAGCAAGTGAAATGCATGCTCAATTGGGTTAAGATCTGGTGATTGACTTGGCCATTGCAGAATGTTCCACTTTTTTGCACTCATGAACTCCTGGGTAGCTTTGGCTGTATGCTTGGGGTCATTGTCCATCTGTACTATGAAGCACCGTCCGATCAACTTTGCGGCATTTGGCTGAATCTGGGCTGAAAGTATATCCCGGTACACTTCAGAATTCATCCGGCTACTCTTGTCTGCTGTTATGTCATCAATAAACACAAGTGACCCAGTGCCATTGAAAGCCATGCATGCCCATGCCATCACGTTGCCTCCACCATGTTTTACAGAGGATGTGGTGTGCCTTGGATCATGTGCCGTTCCCTTTCTTCTCCAAACTTTTTTCTTCCCTTCATTCTGGTACAGGTTGATCTTTGTCTCATCTGTCCATAGAATACTTTTCCAGAACTGAGCTGGCTTCATGAGGTGTTTTTCAGCAAATTTAACTCTGGCCTGTCTATTTTTGGAATTGATGAATGGTTTGCATCTAGATGTGAACCCTTTGTATTTACTTTCATGGAGTCTTCTCTTTACTGTTGACTTAGAGACAGATACACCTACTTCACTGAGAGTGTTCTGGACTTCAGTTGATGTTGTGAACGGGTTCTTCTTCACCAAAGAAAGTATGCGGCGATCATCCACCACTGTTGTCATCCGTGGACGCCCAGGCCTTTTTGAGTTCCCAAGCTCACCAGTCAATTCCTATTTTCTCAGAATGTACCCGACTGTTGATTTTGCTACTCCAAGCATGTCTGCTATCTGTCTGATGGATTTTTTCTTTTTTTTCAGCCTCAGGATGTTCTGCTTCACCTCAATTGAGAGTTCCTTAGACCGCATGTTGTCTAGTCACAGCAACAGCTTCCAAATGCAAAACCACACACCTGGAATCAACCCCAGACCTTTTAACTACTTCATTGATTACAGGTTAACGAGGGAGACGCCTTCAGAGTTAATTGCAGCCCTTAGAGTCCCTTGTCCAATTACTTTTGGTCCCTTTAAAAAGAGGAGGCTATGCATTACAGAGCTATGATTCCTAAACCCTTTCTCCGATTTGGATGTGAAAACTCTCATATTGCAGCTGGGAGTGTGCACTTTCAGCCCATATTATATATATAATTGTATTTCTGAACATGTTTTTGTAAACAGCTAAAATAACAAAACTTGTGTCACTGTCCAAATATTTCTGGCCCTGACTGTATCTGATCGGGAGTACACTTTTCCTTCAGAGATTTTTCGATCTCCTCCAACTCGACTTCCGTGGTTGTCAGGGGGCAGGTATTGTGGTCCCTAAGTAATGTTAGGAATCCTCTTGAACAGGTCTGGGCCAGATCCTCCCATTTATCTCTAAAATCCTGACTTTAAGCCGCTCTTTTTATTAAGATTTCACCAGTGTTTTGCATGTAATAAATTTTGTTGCACTTTAAAACTCTGTTCCTCTTGTATTTATATTATTAATGTATTAACAGAGTGTATCACCTGTGAGAAGATGACGCAACAGTGGTAACAGTAAAACAAAAAAAAATAAAAACATTATTTTTTGTAGGTATCAAAAATATGAATTAAATAACTTTTCAGTAATGAAGTTTGATTTTATTTATTAGGTTCAAACCTACTGGAACATGTGTATTTAAATAAAGATCCAAAAAGTTTCCCTATTGCAGAGTATTTGTACACGAGCTCCACCTCGGGGATATTTCTCCACATTTTCAGTCGAGAAAGCCTAGAAGTTACTTTTGCGCTGATTGTGACAATTAACAATATATTTAAAAACATTGGATCAATTCCTAATTGATGGTTCAGTAATGTCATAAAGATGTTGCCTAATTCTAGATTCTAGTTTCCTTTGGGTAGAACCAACATATTTAAAATTGCACTCAATAATACGTTTTACGTGGAATATGACCACATTTATAATAGCCATTATCTCTCAGCGGACTGAGTACACCGAGGACACAGGAATATAATTAATGTTTTAAGCACATTGAATAATTAGATTTTCAGTTGGCTTATTACGTTAATATTAAGCTTTCGATTACCTTTTTTACATGTTCAAATCCCACCAAGCACGGGTTCAAATCCCACACCTTAGCGGATTGTGTATGTTTGTTGCGGAGCTGGCCCGGAAACGGGGCTCAATAGTTGGCCGGCGGAGCCAGCGGTTAGTGCTTAATGGGCGGCCGGCGAAGCCAGCAGTTAGTGCTTAATGGGCGGCCGGCGAAGCCAGCGGTTTGTGCTTAATGGGCGGCCGGCGAAGCCAGCGGTTCGTGCTTAATGGGCGGCCGTCGGAGCCAACGGTTAGTGCTTAATGGGCGGCCGTCGGAGCCAGCGGTTAGTGCTTAATGGGCGGCCGTCGGAGCCAGCGGTTAGTGTTTAATGGGCGGTCGTCGGAGCCAGCGGTTAGTGCTTAATGGGCGGCCTGTGGAGCCAGCGGTTAGTGCTTAATGGGCGGCCTGTGGAGCCAGCGATTAGTGCCTAATGGGCGGCCTGTGGAGCCAGCAGTTAATACTTAATGGTCAGCCTGCAGAGCACACGATGAGTGCTTAATGTTCGGCCCTGCTGAGCACACGGAGAGTGCTTAATAGTCAGCTTGCGGAGCCAGCAGTTAGTACTTAATGTTCGGCCTATAGAGCCAGCGGTTAGTGTTTAATCTTCAGCCTGCGGAGCACTAAGTTAGTGCTTAATTTTTGTTGCGGTAGAGCAACGACTTCACGTATGGCTCATTTCACAAGTTTTCTGATACTTGTTGTGTTTGTTGCGGAGCCCCGAAGAGATGGCTTAATGTTCGTGCTGCAGAGCCAGCTGTTAGCGCTTAATGTTCGGCCTGTGGAGCACTAAGTTAGTGTTTAATGGGCGGCCTAGGAAGCCTACGGAGCTGGCAGTTAGTGTTTAATGTTTAGCCTAGAAGACCAAGTAGCCTTTGGTAAGTGCTTAATGTTCGGCCTGCGGAACCAGCGGTTAGTGCTTAATGGTCAGTCTAGGAAGCCCGAGAAGCCTGTGCAGTGGTGAGTGGTTATTGGTCGACCTACGGAGCCTCAAGGAGATGGTTTGATGTTCGGCCTGCGTAGCCTCAAGGAGATGGTTTGATGTTCGGCCTGCGGAGCTTCAGGGAGATGGCTTGATGTTCGGCCTGCGGAACTAGTGGAGCCCGCGGTTAATGCTTAATGTTCGGCCTGAGCAGGGCTTAATGCCTGGCCTGGTGCAAAGAAAAATGACAGAAAATATTTGCATTTAAAGGTTTTTATTTTAATGTTCTGTCTGAGGAGACCCAGAAAGCTGGGTACATGTTTTGCCTTTAGAGCCCCAGGAGAATAGCTAAAGGTTCTCTCTGAGGAGAAGCAGATAGCTGGGTAAATTGTTGACTTGCTGAACCAGTGAAGCCTGCGGTAAATGCTTAGTGGTGGCCACAAGCAGTGCTTAATGCTAGGCCTAGTGCAAAGAAAAATGACAGAAAATATTTGCGTTTGAAGGTTTTTATTTTAATGTTCTCCCTCAGGAGACCCAAATAGCTGGGTAAATGTTTGACCTGCTGAGCCTGCGGTGAATGCTTAGTGGTGGCCAGAGGCAGTGCTTAATGCCCGGTCTGGTGCAAAGAAACATTTCTTGATGACCGTCTGTCTGGTTCTCCTAATAGGCAGAAAACAAACTTTTGTAAGGGACAATGACCTATTATTTTGGGGATACCTCAGTGTTGGCTTTTCCGCTGCATACCTGATCATTCTAAGATTCTCTTGATGACCGATTCGTACTTCTCTCACGCTCTCCTGAACGAAACACCAGTTCACAGGCCTGACACATGTCTTTGATCGTTTTTACCTGGTAAACAGCTTCCGCCATCTCATTAGAGTGTGCTAAGTAACAGGCAATTAGACACTTCTCCGGGTCAGAGTATCGCGGCAGAATCCATGTCTCACATACTCGTCGTACCATTTAGCTTGTCACGACAGGCAGGTTGTAGCTGTGAAGCAAGACAGGGCAGAAAAAATACATATTTTCTGCATTTGTTTAAAAATTGGCTTGTTGAGAAGCTTATTTTATGTGGTATTGCTTGAAGTTGCTCGATGCGCATTGTATACGCTAACCGCTAACCATTACGAAGAATGCTTTTTCCGTTTCACAGCTCCTGATGAAGTATGACCTGATTGTTTCGGCATATACTTTAAACAACTGAAAAATATGAAAGCAATTAAGCGCCTTGCACAAGACAGAATAGGTCAAACGAGGTTTGCAAGCCCTTAAATTTGTTGCCTTACCGATTCCTCTTGCTCTGAGAGCACGAATGCGGCTACTTGTTTCGAAGAGATTTTATGCTCCTTAACGCCAATGACAATGTAGCAACATCCGCGGTGGATGTATTCCGTCCTCTCGTTCCACTCTGCAATCCAAGGGTTAGAGGAACACGTAAAAAGAAATTGAGCTACAGCACCGGACCGCGCAGGTCTGTGCACTACTTACTGTCATTTTATGTACAATGCACGATCTCTGTAAGTGCTGCAATATTAAGAGTGCCTGGAGATAACGGCTCACTTCTAAGTCAGCTGGAACCACGCTCTGTCTTTCAATTCCATGTTTTCGGCCAAGAAATGATGGTTTTGCCACCAGCAGTAGTTGGTGGCTTTTTTGGGGTGATTTCGAAGGCTGCATAAGTGCATCGTACCTCTTGCTAACCATTTCTCGGCTCGTCCCCTTGTATAATACCTTTTGAAGTTCACTTGTAGAGTTCATGAAGGCTCACAGGCACGATAAAGTTGAGGCTACTCTATGCTTAAGTTTGTTGCGTTCATTTGATACGTGGAAAATCTTTGTAAGTTTTTAAGCATTACCAGTGTTGTTGCCTTTGAGAGCGGCAAGCTACACAGCTGGGTGAAAAAAGCTCTTGTCTTGCCGGGTCTTTGGAGGTACTCAAGTGTAACAGCTCTGGGGTTCACGTAGTAAAGGAATCGGGCGATATTTGAGACCTCTGCTTTACACATTCGTACCTGGAGAGTACTCTTCAGATACTCAGTGTACTCCTTAAGTATGGGGTGATTCACAGGGTGACATTTGTACAAGCCAGCGGCTCTTAAAGCTGAACGGCTTGGGAGTCTCCATTGCAAGTCTTGCTCTTTTCGTGTACTAGCATCAGGGGCTTCCTCGTCAGTTAAGTGATCAGACATGGTAGCGGTGATTTCTGCCTCAAGGCCGGGTTCTCCCTCCGAGCCGTTAGCTGATTGAAGCTGGTCTTATTCGAACTGTGAATCCCGTTTTTGTGGGCCGAGCTGCGTCACCTGCTCTAAGGCGGTTACGCTACAGCTCTCGAATAAAGATGGCATACGGATGGAGTCAAAACTTGGCTTAACTGTCACCAAAAATCCATGTCCTTCCAAAAAAGCCACCGACTCGTCCAGGGATGGGAGAGGCTTGAGGTCATAAAATTTTATGGTAGTGCCATGTCCTGCAACCTGGTCTAGACAGCGCTTGGCCGAGGTTACTGCCTCACGTATCTCGGAGTCGATCTGTTTCTGTATGCAACCCCTTCATAGGTGGGTAGATATTTAATTGCCGTATGACAAAGGGGGCATGTAAGGGGTGTTCGCCGGTGGCTGAAACGGGAGCTGCTATGTGTTATTTTAAGGCATTCTGATTATCTAGATGGTCAAACATCGCAGTTTACTTAGGGTTCCATCAGTAGCGGGATCACACGGTCTTCCTGCAGGAGCTGCTCGGCATCGTGACCTGTGGAGATATTAGCTGCAACTGCGCGGTGTCCGCACCTACCCGCCTGATTGGCATCCGCACCTGCTCAGGTGATTAGCTTGGCACACTTTTGTTTTAACCTCCACCTCATCCTGTGTGCTACCATCCAACGACCTGTCACCCACAGCAGTGATTCATCCCCTGGGCTGCCATCAGTATGAGTGAAAATCTCCAACAGTGGTGATAATTGGGTTCTATCTCTTAGCGGACTGAGTGCACCAAGGACACAGGAATATAGTTTATGTTTTAAGCACATTGAATAATTTGTTTTTCATTTGGCTTAATAAGTTAATATTAAGCTTTTGATTACCTATTTTACATGTTCAAATCCCACCAAGCACGGGTTCGAATCCCAGGTCTTAGCGGATTGTGTATGTTTGTTGCGGAGCAGGCCCGGAAATGGGGCTCAATAGTTAGCCGGCGGAGCCAGCGGTTAGTGCTTAATGATCGGCGGGTGGAGCCAGCGGTTAGTGCTTAATGATCGACCGGTGGAGCCAGCAGTTAGTGCTTAATGATCGACCGGTGGAGCCAGCAGTTAAAGCTTAATGATCGGCTTGTGGAGCCAGCGGTTAGTGCTTAATGGGCAGCCGGTGGAGCCAGCGGTTAGGGCTTAATGGGCGGCCGACGGAGCCAGCGGATAGTGCTTAATGGGTGGCCGACGGAGCCAGCGGTTAGTGCTTAATGGACGGCCGACGGAGCCAGCGGATAGTGCTTAATGGGTGGCCGACGGAGCCAGTGTTTAGTGCTTAATGGGCGGCCGACGGAGCCAGCGGTTAGTGCTTAATGGGCGGCTGACGGAGCCAGCGGTTAGTGCTTAATGGGTGGACGACGGAGGCAGCGGTTAGTGCTTAATGGGCGGCCTTTGGAGCCAGCAGTTAATACTTAATGAGCGGCCTGTGGAGCTAACGGTTAATACTTAATGGTCAGCCTGCAGAGCACACGATGAGTGCTTAATGTTCGGCCCTGCAGAGCACACTGAGAGTGCTTAATAGTCAGCCTGCGGAGCCAGCAGTTAGTGTTTAATCTTCAGCCTGCAGAGCACTAAGTTAGTGCTTTATGTTTGTTGCTGTAGAGCAACGACTTCACGTATGGCTCATTTCACAAGTTTTCTGATACCTGTTATGTTTGTTGCGGATCCCCGAAGAGGTGGCTTAATGTTCGTCCTGCAGAGCCAGCTGTTAACGCTTAATGTTCGGCTTGTGGAGCGCTAAGTTAGTGTTTAATGGGCGGCCTAGGAAGCCTACGGAGCCGGCAGTTAGTGTTTATTGTTCATCCTGCAGATCCTGCAGTTAGCACGTAATGTTCAGCCTGCGGAGCACAGAGTTAGTGTTTAATGTTTGGCCTAGAAAGAACAAGTAACCTTTGGTTAGTGCTTAATGTCCGGCCTGCGGAGCCAGCGGTTAGTGCTTAATGGTCGGCCTAGGAATCCCGAGAACCCTGTACAGTGGGTGAGTGATTATTGGTCGGCTTACGGAGCCTCAGGAAGATGGCTTGATGTTCGGCCTGCAGAGCCAGTGGAGCCCGCGGTTAATGCTTAATGTTCGGCCAGAGCAGTGCTTAATGCCTGTACTGGTGCAAAGAAAAATGACAGAAAATATTTTCCTTTGAAGGTTTTTATTTTAATGTTCTCCCTCAAGAGACCCAGATAGCTGGGTAAATGTTTGACCTGCTGAGCCAGTGGAGCCTGCGGTGAATGCTTAGTGGTGGCCAGAGGCAGTGCTTAATGCCCGGTCTGGTTGCAAAGAAACATTTCTTGATGACCGTCTGTCTGGTTCTCCTAATAGGCAGAAAACAATTTTTTGTAAGGGACTATGACCTATTATTTTGGGATACCTCAGTGTTGGCTTCCCCACTGCATTCCTGATCATTTTCGGAATCTCTTGATGACTGACTCAGTCTGGTTCTCCTAATAGGCAGACAACTATTTTTTGCAAGGGGTGATGATCTATTATTTTGTGATACCTCAGTGTTGGCTTTTCTGCTGCATGCCTGATCATTCTAAGATTCTCTTGATGACCGATTCGTACTTCTCTCACGCTCTCCTGAGCGAACCACCAGTTCACAGGCCTGACACATGTCTTCGATCGTTTTTACCTGGTAAACAGCTTCCGCCATCTCATTTGAGTGTGCTAAGTAACGGGCAAATAGACACTTCTCCGGGTCAGAGTATCGCGGCAGAATCCATGTCTCACATACTCGTCGTACCATTTGGCTTGTCACGACAGGCAGGTTGTAGCTGTGGAGCAAGACAGGACAGAAAAAGTACATATTTTTGCATTTGTTTAAAAATTGGCTCGTTGAGGAGCTTATTTTATGTGGTATTGCCTGAAATTGCTCGATGCGCATCGTATATGCTGACCGCTAACCATTACGAAGAATGCTTTTTCCATTTCACAGCTCCTGGTGAAGTATGACCTGATTGTTTCGGCATATACTTTAAACAACTGAAAAATATGAAAGCAATTAAACACCTTGCACAAGACAGAATAGGTCAAACGAGGTTTGCAAGCCCTTAAATTTGTTGCCTTACCAATTCCTCTTGCTCTGAGAGCACGATTATGGCTACTTGTTTCGAAGAGATTTTATGCTCCTTAACGCCAATGACAATGTAGCAACGTCCACGGTGGATGTATTCCATCCTCTCGTTCCACTCTGCAATCCAAGGGTTAGAGGAACAAGTAAAAAGAAATTGAGCTTCAGCACCGGACCGCGCAGGTCTGGGCACTACTTACTGTCATTTTCTGTACAACGCACGATCTCTGTAAGTGCTGCAATATTAAGAGTGCCTGGAGATAACGGCTCACTTCTAAGTCAGCTGGAACCACGCTCTGTCTTTCAATTCCATGTTTTCGGCCAAGAAATTATGGCTTTGCCACCACCAGTAGTTGGTGGCTTTTTTGGGGTGATTTCGAAGACCGCATAAGTGCATCGTACCTCTTGCTAACCATTTCTCGGCTCGTCCCCTTGTATAATACCTTTTGAAGTTCACTTGTAGAGTTTATGAAGAGCTCACAGGCACGATAAAGTTGAGGCTACTCTATGCTTAAGTTTGTTGCGTTCATTTGATACGTGGAAAATCTTTGTAAGTTTTTAAGCATTACCAGTGTTGTTGCCTTTGAGAGCGGCAAGCTACACAGCTGGGTGAAAAAAGCCTTTGTCTTGCCGGGTCTTTGGAGGTACTCAAGTGTAACAGCTCTGGGGTTCACGTAGTAAAGGAATCGGGTGATATTTGAGACCTCTGCTTTACACATCCGTACCTGGAGGGTACTCTTCAAATACTCGGCGTACTCCTTAAGCATGGGGTGATTCACGAGGTGACATTTGTACAAGCCAGCGGCTCTTGAAGCTGTACGGCTTGGGAGTCTCCATTGTATGTCTCGCTCTCTTCGTGTACTCGCATCAAGGGCTTCCTCGTCAGTTAGGTGATCAGACATGGTAGCGGTGATTTCTGCCTCAAGGCCGGGTTCTCCCTCCGAGCCTTTACCTTTTTTACATGTTCAAATCCCACCAAGCACGGGTTCGAATCCCAGGTCTTAGCACGTTGTGTATGTTTGTTGCAGAGCAGGCCCGCAAACGGGGCTCAATAGTTAGCCGGCGGAGCCAGCGGTTAGTGCTTAATGATCGGCCGGTGGAGCCAGCGGTTAGTGCTTAATGATCGGCCGGTGGAGCCAGCGGTTAGTGCTTAATGATCGACCGGCGAAGCCAGCAGTTACTGCTTAATGATCGGCTTGTGTAGCTAGCGGTTAGTGCTTATTGGGCAGCCGGTGGAGCCAGCGGTTGGTGCTTAATGATCGGCCGGCGGAGCCAGCGGTTAGTGCTTAATGATCGGCCGGCAGAGCCAGCAGTTAGTGCTTAATGATCAGCCGGCAGAGCCAGCAGTTAGTGCTTAATGTGCAGCCGGCGGAGCCAGCGGTTAGTGCTTAATGGGCAGCCTACGGAGCCAGCGGTTAGTTCTTAACCTTCCTCTTGTGTTAGCTTTCTGTTACTCTTTCTTATGTTAACGGGTCGGTTTTGACCGGTGTCTTAAATCACCCCTAGGATACCCTAAAAGTTATTAATGATCCAATTTGTTTCTTACCTCTTAGTTTCCTTGTTAGGGTTTCTCATCCATGGAAGGATTAATTTTAATATTTTTGTTGTGGCCCCCTGGGCCTTTCATTTGAGAGCATAACCTTCATTTTCAATATAATAATATTGTCAAATGAACCTCAAGAGAATAATATAAACTTAAAAAAGTTTATTATCTGACTATTACTGAAGGGTTTTAGAACACATTTCTTAAATGTAAAAAAAATATACATATATATTTTATATTATTAACTCTAGTAACATCTATGGTGTTACGGGTCAATTTTGATCCATATCTAACTACATTATGAAAAAGGCAAAAAACAGGTTTTTTTTTTTTATAGAACTTTAATACAAATAAAAGATGAAAATTATATTAACATTAATAGCAATAATAATAAAGTAGCTTTTCTAGGTCAAACAAACAAATAATCAATCAAGCAAATCAAATCAACAGAAATCAAGTACTAGTTTTTCAATGCATTAGTATTTACAGTTAGGTCCAGAAATATTTGGACAGTGACACAATTTTCGCGAGTTGGGCTCTGCATGCCACCACATTGGATTTGAAATGAAACCACTACAACAGAATTCAAGTGCAGATTGTAACGTTTAATTTGAAGGTTTGAACAAAAATATCTGATAGAAATTGTAGGAATTGTACACATTTCTTTACAAACACTCCACATTTTAGGAGGTCAAAAGTAATTGGACAAATAAACCAAACCCAAACAAAATATTTTTATTTTCAATATTTTGTTGCGAATCCTTTGGAGGCAATCACTGCCTTAAGTCTGGAACCCATGGACATCACCAAACGCTGGGTTTCCTCCTTCTTAATGCTTTGCCAGGCCTTTACAGCCGCAGCCTTCAGGTCTTGCTTGTTTGTGGGTCTTTCCGTCTTAAGTCTGGATTTGAGCAAGTGAAATGCATGCTCAATTGGATTAAGATCTGGTGATTGACTTGGACATTGCAGAATGTTCCACTTTTTTGCACTCATGAACTCCTGGGTAGCTTTGGCTGTGTGCTTGGGGTCATTGTCCATCTGTACTATGAAGCGCCGTCCGATCAACTTTGCAGCATTTGGCTGAATCTGGGCTGAAAGTATATCCCGGTACACTTCAGAATTCATACGGCTACTCTTATCTGCTGTTATGTCATCAATAAACACAAGTGACCCAGTGCCATTGAAAGCCATGCATGCCCATGCCATCACGTTGCCTCCACCATGTTTTACAGAGGATGTGGTGTGCCTTGGATCATGTGCCGTTCCCTTTCTTCTCGAAACTTTTTTCTTCCCTTCATTCTGGTACAGGTTGATCTTTGTCTCATCTGTCCATAGAATACTTTTCCAGAACTGAGCTGGCTTCATGAGGTGTTTTTCAGCAAATTTAACTCTGGCCTGTCTATTTTTGGAATTGATGAATGGTTTGCATCTAGATGTGAACCCTTTGTATTTACTTTCATGAAGTCTTCTCTTTACTGTTAACTTAGAGACAGATACACCTACTTCACTGAGAGTGTTCTGGACTTCAGTTGATGTTGTGAACGGGTTCTTCTTCACCAAAGAAAGTATGCGGCGATCATCCACCACTGTTGTCATCCATGGTCGCCCAGGCCTTTTTGAGTTCCCAAGCTCATAAGTCAATTCCCTTTTTCTCAGAATGTACCCGACTGTTGATTTTGCTACTCCAAGCATGTCTGCTATCTGTCTGATGGATTTTTTCTTTTTTTTCAGCCTCAGGATGTTCTGCTTCACCTCAATTGAGAGTTCCTTACACCGCATGTTGTCTGGTCACAGCAACAGCTTCCAAATGCAAAACCACACACCTGTAATCAACCCTAGACCTTTTAACTACTTCATTGATTACAGGTTAACGAGGGAGACATCTTCAGAGTTAATTGCAGCCCTTAGAGTCCCTTGTCCAATTACTTTTGGTCCCTTTAAATAGATGAGGCTGTGCATTACAGAGCTATGATTCCTAAACCCTTTCTCCGATTTGGATGTGAAAACTCTCATATTGCAGCAGCTGGGAGTGTGCACTTTCAGCCCATATTATATATATAATTGTATTTCTGAACATGTTTTTGTAAACAGCTAAAATAACAAAACTTGTGTCACTGTCCAAATATTTCTGGACCTAACTGTAGATGCATGTGTGGCAAAAAGTGACACTTTTTGTGTGTTCTTTGCAGAGGTATTTTTTGCAGGCGAAGCACGATGTGTTTGTCTTTCTGTCCTTATTGCTAGGGCAGACCTGACACTCCTTTCTTTTAGAATCAGGTGGTCTCAATGGGGTTGTGGCTGTTGAGGCAGGGCTGGTTGAGGAGGATGCTGGTGATTATGCTCTTTGTGTTGCTGTGGGTGTGGGCAAAGCACTTGTTGAGCTCTGGAGTTGTCGGACCAAGGCTGCAGCGGCTGGGTCTCGGGGCACTCGTTCACTTTGGTCCATGTGCGCCTTGACAAGTGATCTTCCTAGTTCCTCAAAAACATCCTCTGCTTGTTTTTTTTCTTTGAATTCCATCCTTGGTGAATGTGGGTCAACAACACAAATGCATTGTATGCTGACACATCAAGGATGTTTGAAAATACAACCATTGGCCATCTCCTAGTCATTCGCTGGCAAGTGTAGGTGTCAGTCAGCTTGTCCAGGTTGTCCACATCTCCTTTGTTTTTGTTATAGTCCAGGATGATTCTGGGCTTTTTGTCACTTCCTGATGACACAGCTGCATCTTTGTGAAGTGTGGACATCAATACCACATTCTGTTATTTTTTGGAGCAGTATGAAACAGCAGTGGTGGTGTCTGTAAAAACAAACTTCGAGGAAAGTGGAGCCCTGTCCTTCATCTGCAACAATTCAGCGGACAGCTCAGGTTTGTTTTTTTTCACTGTGCCCACCATGGTGATTTTCCTCCTGAGAAGTTCTTGTCCAAGGTCATAGCTGGTAAGAAAATTGTCACAAGTAATGTTGTGACCCTGCAGTCCAGTAGTCATATCGAGGACTACACGTTTTCCTTGTTTTTTTTTCAGGGATGTGTGAGGTAGCGCGGTCGGCTGCGCGGCCGAAGACACGGGATCCAGGCACCAAAGGTCACAGCACACGGTTTATTGTACAAATCACAAAGTCCAATACAATGTACACTTGTTACTCCGGCAGAGACTCAGGGAGTTGTGTTCACTCTCTCACACACTAGGCAACCACGCCCATGTTCCTGGTTTCTTTTAACCCTCCTTTCAGCCTGTAGTGAAACAGGATTAACCCTGGAGTGGACTTGCTTACTATACATGGAGGGAGCACAACCGGGGCGAGACGTACCGGCCGTCATGGACCAGCCCGGTCACAGTCTCACATACCCCCCCCTCAGTTCAAACGTGCGGGGTTGAACTCCCGCCAACAAACACGGGCCGCGGGACAAGGCATCGGGGTTGCCCTGCAACCCACCGGCCCGGCGTTCAACCGTAAAACAGAAGTTCTGCAGAGACAGGAACCACCGGGTAACCCGGGCATTCCGTTCCTTGGCGGACCTCATCCAGACCAGCGGAGCGTGATCAGTCACCAAGCGAAACCGCCGACCCAGCAGGTAATAGCGTAGGGACTCCAAGGCCCATTTAATCGCCAGGCACTCCTTCTCCACTACGCTATAATTCCGCTCGGGAGGGGTGAGCTTCCTACTCAAGAAGGTGTCGGGGTGTTCCTCCCCCTGAACCACCTGAGACAGCACTGCCCCCAGGCCGACCTCAGAGGCGTCAGTCTGTACTATAAACTCCTTCCGGAAATCAGGGTTGACCAGAACGGGTTGTCCGCACAGGACCCCCTTCAGGGCCCGGAAGGAGTCCTCGGCCTGCGGAGTCCAGCGCACCATGACGGACTTCTTGCCTTTGAGAAGGTCCGTCAAGGGGGCCGATAGACCCCCAAAATCCTTAACAAACCTCCTGTAGTACCCTACAATACCCAGGAAAGATCTAACCTGCTTCGTGGTCAGGGGTCTAGGCCACTTCTGGATTGCCTCAACTTTGTTAATTTGGGGCTTAATCACTCCATGGCCTATTACGTAGCCCAAATAGTGGGCTTCAGTGAGCCCCAACGCACATTTCTTGGGATTGGCTGTCAATCCAGCTGTTCGGAGCGCGTTCACCACCGCTTGTACCTGTTCCAAGTGGGTCTGCCATTCGGAGCTGTAAATAATGATGTCATCAAGGTACGCTGATGCATACGCCTGGTGGGGTTCCAGCACCAAGTCCATCAACCTCTGGAACGTGGCTGGAGCGCCGTGTAACCCAAAAGGCAAGACAACATAGTGGAAGAGACCCTCCGGTGTAACAAACGCGGTTTTCTCCTTGGCGGACTCCGTCAGTGGCACCTGCCAGTACCCCTTGGTCAGGTCGAGCGTGGTGAAATATCGCGCCTGTCCCAGCCTATCAATCAGCTCATCCACCCGGGGCATGGGGTAGAGATCGAACTTGGATATTTCGTTCAGTCTCCTAAAGTCATTGCAGAACCTTAAGGAGCCATCGGGTTTTGGTATTAGGACAATGGGACTAGCCCATTCACTCCGGGACTTTTCGATGACCCCTAGGCGTAGCATTGTCTTCACTTCTTCTGATATGGCTTGTCGTCGAGCCTCCGGTACTCGGTATGACTTCAGGCGTACCTTCAGGTGAGGCTCGGTGACAATGTCATGTCGTATCAGACTTGTCCTACCAGGCAGCTCGGAGAAGACATCGGGGTTCTGCTGAACCAGCCGTCTGGCCTCTCGCCTCTGTTGCTTGGTGAGGGCTTCTCCAATCCTTACTTCTGGTTCTTCCTCTCCGGAGGTCGCTGGAACCGGGGTTGAACGACCCGAAGAGGAGGGAGATGGGGAAAAATCAACCATCAGGCTTTCCCGTTCCTGCCAAGGTTTTAACAGGTTGACATGGTATATTTGTTCTGGTTTCCGCCTACCGGGCTGCAATACCTTATAGTTGACCACCCCGCTTCTTTCC
This sequence comes from Anomaloglossus baeobatrachus, assembly GCF_048569485.1. Classification (NCBI taxonomy): domain Eukaryota; kingdom Metazoa; phylum Chordata; class Amphibia; order Anura; family Aromobatidae; genus Anomaloglossus; species Anomaloglossus baeobatrachus. The sequence goes on along the minus strand of NC_134356.1, from coordinate 105,404,460 downwards.
TTTATCTCGTAGGGGCCTTGCCACTGAGCCAGGAATTTACTCTCCGCCGTGGGGATTAACACCAACACCCGATCTCCAGGTTTAAAGGTCCGCACGGTGGCTTGTCTATTGTAGCGGCCGCTTTGCGCGGCCTGAGCCTCCTGTAAATGCTCCTTCACAATTGGCATGACCGCGCTTATGCGGTTCTGCATTCCTAAAATGTGTTCAATCACACTTTTATGGGGGGTGGGCTCCTGCTCCCATGTTTCCTTTGCCAGGTCCAACAATCCCCGGGGATGTCGCCCGTATAACAACTCAAAAGGCGAAAACCCCGTGGATGCCTGTGGCACCTCTCGGATGGCAAACGTCAAATATGGAAGCATCATATCCCAGTCTTTCCCGTCTTTGGAAATCACCCTTTTTAGCATGGTTTTCAGGGTTTTATTGAAACGTTCCACTAAACCGTCCGTTTGAGGATGATACACAGACGTACGCAACTGCTTGATCTGGAGTAGCCGGCATATTCTCTTTGGTCACTTTAGACATGAATGGGGTCCCCTGATCCGTAAGGATCTCCTTGGACAATCCCACCCGGCAGAACACAGAAAACAACTCCCGAGCTATAAGCTTTGCTGCAGTATGTCTGAGAGGTATCGCCTCTGGATACCGGGTGGCATAGTCAACGATCACTAGGATATGTTGGTGCCCTCGAGCGGACTTTACGAGGGGCCCCACCAGATCCCTCCCTATCCGTTCAAAGGGGACTTCTATAATGGGTAACGGTACCAACGGACTGCGAAAGTGGGCCAGGGGTGCGGTAAGCTGACACTCCGGGCAGGTTTCACAGAACCGTTTCACCTCCCCAAAGACCCCGGGCCAATAGAACCTTTGCAATATTCGCTCCTGCGTTTTCTTGACCCCTAGGTGGCCACTCATCAGGTGTTTATGAGCCAAGTCGAGGACCCGCCGGCGATACGGCTGGGGCACCACCAACTGCTCTACCCCCACGCCCTGTATTTCATCTACCCGGTAGAGTAAATCCTGCTTAAGAGCGAAATGGTGGTACCTTACCTGGGCACCGGGCAGCTGTGCCACCCTGTCAACCACTGTCACCCAACTCCGGGCATGTATTAATGTAGGGTCCTGGAGTTGGGCTGTCCCAAACGTATCCGGGGACGCCTCCAACTCCGGGATGGGCTCGACCCTCTCCTGCCAATACCTCTAGGGGCGACCTATCGGGTTCACATTCTGTCCCTATCATGGGGACCCCTACGGCAGGCGTCCCTGACTCGGGATTGTCGGGCTCAGGTCCCGGACTGTCCAATACCTGAAGGGACTTAGGAGGCCCCTTCCATAGAGTCCAAAAATACGGCAGATCCCTTCCTAGGATCACGTCATAGGGAAGAGAGTTCATAAGTCCCACCTCATGTTGCACCTGTCCGCAGGGTGCTGTGATGGTGACAACCCCCGTGGGATAGTCTCGGCGGTCCCCATGTATGCAAACCACCCCCACGGTACGTCCTGTGGCCTTTATTTTAGCCCTTAGGGTTGATCGCACAAGGGTCACTAAGCTTCCGGAATCCAACAGGCCTGTAACCGGACATCCATTCACCTGTATTTGGCACAAGTGGGGCTCAGTCCCCGGGGAGACAAGGTCCGCGGTATACACCGCCTGAGCATACATTTAACCCCACCGGGTAACCCCACAATCCATGGGCTCCGTGGTGAGTGGACACTGAGCTTCCAGATGTCCCACCTGTTGGCACCGCCAACATCTAATAGGGAAGGATACCCCCTTTACGAGTTGTCGTTTAGGGTACCCGGCCTTCCGGACCTCAGGGACGTCGGGCGCGGCCTCAGCAGGGACGGTAGCGGACTCCCGCACCGGTGTCAGTGGTGGGTCCTTGGCCCGAGGCTTGGAGGGGCCTGACCGACGGGCGGCACACAAAGTCTCAGTGTCCCGTATCAAGTCCTGCGTCACCACATGCCGCTCTACCAGGCACACTAATTGGTCCAGGGTACTTGGGTCGCCCTGTCCTACCCACCGTTGAATGGTGACGGGTAAAGTACGCACAAAGCGATCAACCACCACCCTTTCCACCATTTGCACCGGGCTAAGAGTATCGGGTTGCAACCACTTCTTTACTAGATGCAACAAGTCATAGGCCTGGGAGCGTACGGGTTTGGCTTCCTCATAGAACCACTGATTTACCCGCTGGGCCCGTACATAGGTATTCACCCCCAACCGAGCAAGTATTTCGGCTTTCAGGGTCGCATAGTCTATGGCGTCCTCGGTACAGAGGTCCAGGTACGCTTTTTGAGGCTCCCCCGTCAGATAGGGCGAAAATACCTCAGCCCACTGGGGGGTCGGCAGCTTTTCCCGCTCGGCCACCCACTCAAACACCGCCAGGAACGCTTCCACATCATCCCCCGGGGTCATCTTTTGCAACGCTTGTCTCACCATTTTCCGGACGCTGCCGTCATCACCGTGTCCCGGGGTTGTTGCTGCCGGTCCGGCACGGATCGCCTTGGCCAGTAGAACCATCTGTTCTTGATGCCTTTGTTCCTGCAATTGCAAGGCTTGCTGCTGACCTGCATTGGCCTGAACCAGCTGCTTTAGGATGTCCTCCATGGCGTCGCCGGGTTTGGGCTGTAGTATAGCTGCTTGAATCCAGGACATGTGCTACTGGGTCACCAGAAATGGAAGCTACACCTCACCGGGCTGGCATGCCCGCATTCTCCACCATATGTGAGGTAGCGCGGTCGGCTGCACGGCCGAAGACACGGGATCCAGGCACCAAAGGTCACAGCACACGGTTTATTGTACAAATCACAAAGTCCAATACAATGTACACTTGTTACTCCGGCAGAGACTCAGGGAGTTGTGTTCACTCCCTCACACACTAGGCAACCACGCCCATGTTCCTGGTTTCTTTTAACCCTCCTTTCAGCCTGTAGTGAAACAGGATTAACCCTGGAGTGGACTTGCTTACTATACATGGAGGGAGCACAACCGGGGCGAGACGTACCGGCCGTCATGGACCAGCCCGGTCACAGTCTCACAGATGCCACTTGCAGACTTGCCTGTGTAAATCTGTAGATTCCATGCATAGCTAGTTTTTGCATCACAGGCTACCCAGATTTTTATGCCGTATTTGTCTGGATTACTTGGCATGTATTGTCGGAAGGGGCATTTTCCGCAGAAAGGGAGAAAACGATCGTGTACTGTCACCTCTGGCCTTGGGTTGAACATCAGTGGAAGGAGCTGTACCCATTTCTCCCAAACATCCCTGATGGGAGATAGTTTGTCAGATTTTGTTCTGGTGTCTCTGTTGTCAAATCTGAGGACTCTTGATATCATTTGAAACTTTTGAAGTGACATTGTTGCCCGAAAAATATTCCTGCCAGTCGATGCATCCCAGTGGCGATATTAAAAAACTGTTGCTGCTGCGGGAATGTAGGTGGATTACCGTGTTGGGGACAACAACTCCCTATGGACTTAATGAGGCTAACTTATTTGCATGCTTCTTATAGCAAATATATTGAAGGATTCATATTACAGTGCCTACAAATAGTATTCAACCCCCTGCAGATTTAGCAGGTTTGATAAGATGCAAATAAGTTAGAGCCTGCAAACTTCAAACAAGAGCAGGATTTATTAACAGATGCATAAATCTTACAAACCATCAAGTTATGTTGCTCAGTTAAATTTTAATAAATTTTCAACATAAAAGTGTGGGTCAATTATTATTCAACCCCTAGGTTTAATATTTTGTGGAATAACCCTTGTTTGCAATTACAGCTAATAATCGTTTTTTATAAGACCTGATCAGGCCGGCACAGGTCTCTGGAGTTATCTTGGCCCACTCCTCTATGCAGATCTTTTCCAAACTATCTAGGTTCTTTGGGTGTCTCATGTGGACTTTAATCTTGAGCTCCTTCCACAAGTTTTCAATTAGGTTAAGGTCAGGAGACTGACTAGGCCACTGCAACACCTTGATTTTTTCCCTCTTGAACCAGGCCTTGGTTTTCTTGGCTGTGTGCTTTGGGTCGTTGTCTTATTGGAAGATGAAATGACGACCCATCTTAAGATCCTTGATGGAGGAGCAGAGGTTCTTGGCCAAAATCTCCAGGTAGGCCGTGCTATCCATCTTCTCATGGATGCGGACCAGATGGCCAGGCCCCTTGGCTGAGAAACAGCCCCACAGCATGATGCTGCCACCACCATGCTTGACTGTAGGGATGGTATTCTTGGGGTCGTATGCAGTGCCATCCAGTCTCCAAACGTCACGTGTGTGGTTGGCACCAAAGATCTCGATCTTGGTCTCATCAGACCAGAGAACCTTGAACCAGTCTGTCTCAGAGTCCTTCAAGCGATCATGAGCAAACTGTAGACGAGCCTTGACATGACGCTTTGAAAGTAAAGGTACCTTACGGGCTCGTCTGGAACGGAGACCATTGCGATGGAGTACGTTACTTATGGTATTGACTGAAACCAATGTCCCCACTGCCATGAGATCTTCCCGGAGCTCCTTCCTTGTTGTCCTTGGGTTAGCCTTGACTCTTCGGACAAGCCTGGCCTCGGCACGGGTGGAAACTTTCAAAGGCTGTCCAGACCGTGGAAGGCTAACAGTAGTTCCATAAGCCTTCTACTTCTGGATGATGATCCCAACAGTGGAGACAGGTAGGCCCAACTCCTTGGAAAAGGTTTTGTACCCCTTGCCAGCCTTGTGACCCTCCACGATCTTGTCTCTGATGGCCTTGGAATGCTCCTTTGTCTTTCCCATGTTCACAAGTTTGGGGAGGGTCTTAATTAGTCAAAAAAGGCTGGAAAAAGAGATAATTAATCCAAACATGTGAAGCTCATTGTTCTTTGTGCCTGAAATACTTCTTAATACTTTAGGGGATTCAAACAGAATTCTTGTGGTTTGAGGGGTTGAATAATAAATGACCCTCTGAATAAACTTTTCACAATTTAAAAAAAAAAAAGAAATAACATTCTTTTTTGCTGCAGTGCATTTCACACTTCCAGGCTGATCTACAGTTCAAATGTCACAATGCCAAGTTAATTCTGAATGTGTAAACCTGCTAAATCTGCAGGGGGTTGAATACTACTTGTAGGCACTGTATACTATAGTAAGATAGTATCCCCATTAATTAGTTAGGGTCATATGTCCTGTATTTTTGGATCTCCCACAATCCGCAGAATGATTTAACCATTTGGGATGTATTCCATCCTTCTAGATTTTGGCGGTTGGTGACTGTTCACATTAAGTCATCAGGCCTTGTCCACAGGCCATTTACTTCATGCAGCATTTGCTTGGACCTGTCCCGCCCACAGCCATGACTCAGTCATGGGTACGGGATTGAAATAGACCAGGTGAGTGCTGCTAAGAGCAGTTCTACTATTCATATGTGAGGCCGTATGACACATTTTATAAAAATATTTTAGTGTAGGACTGCCTCAAATGAGATTTGCCGTGACGTGGCGAGGCAGCTCAAGAAATTGCAATTTTTTGCCAAAAATCTCAAAATTTTTATAAGTACAGTTTGGAATTGTTAGTGCTGAAGTGCACATTTAGTGCTGGCTTTTTGTTTTTTTCTTCATTGAATTGGTCGGTGGTTGACCTCCACCTTGCTATGCACCCCAATTTGGGATGTATTCCATCTGTCTAGATTTTGGCGGTTGGTGACTGTTCACATTAAGTCATCAGGCCTTGTCCACAGGCCATTAACTTCATGCAGCATTTGCTTGGACCTGTCCCGCCCACAGCCATGACTCAGTCATGGGTACGGGATTGAAATAGACCAGGTGAGTGCTGCTAAGAGCAGTTCTACTATTCATATGTGAGGCCGTATGGCACATTTTATAAAAATATTTTAGTGTAGGACTGCCTCAAATGAGATTTGCCGTGACGTGGCGAGGCAGCTCAAGAAATTGCAATTTTTTGACAAAAATCTCAAAATTTTTATAATAAGTACAGTTTGGAATTGTTAGTGCTGAAGTGCACATTTAGTGCTGGCTTTTTGTTTTTTCTTGATTTAACCAGACTGACCAACAATAAACGGGGGTATATTCATATACCACACATATATATGCACATATAATCAGCCCAAAATAGGCATAGCGATTTTTATCATAATGAAAATAACAAATGGCAATCCAAAGCACAATGTCTGAGTACAAACCTGGTTAGACGGTTAATGCTTCTCACAACCCACCGCGTCTCAACGCGTTTCACCTGGGCTTCATTAGGAGTCAGGTATGTTTGGGGCAGTCATGGTGACCTTTTATGTGTGTGTGTAATTTGTCCAAATAGTGCCACATGTTCATGCTCGTAATGGCGTGGCTGTTTCCATGAACTGAGAAAGTGTACTCAAATGACCTCATTCCTGTTCCGGCCTGGCCGGGAGCCTGCCCCACACGGTAACCGCGGCAACACGATGCCACAGCCACCGCGCAAGCCCCGCACCATCGGCCGTACTGGAGAATGAGGAATCCTCAGTCAGGTTGTAGCCGAGCATCGCATGCATAGCAGCAAGTATTTACTTTAAACCAGAAAGCGATCTGACTATTGCAAGATAGATAATTGTATATTCTCCATATAGAGGATCCAGGCCAAGGGCCATAATAAGTATCCCGATGTATTTCTTTAAATTTAGAAGGGGGAAACTAGAAAAAAGGAACCGTCTATACAAGTCTATACCCAGACATTTTTACATATGCTTAAATACGTCGAGGATCACAAGGATCATATGTAAAAAACACAGAAAATGAAAAAAAAATGAAATGCGTAGAAAAAAAAAATGAAACTCAAAAAATTACAATAATGAACACCATCACAATATATCCATTGTATCCTTCCTCTTTCTCTTTGACTGGCCCCATTATTCTTTACAATCGTCACATATATGTAGGGAAGTGACCAGTAGTCCCAGTTAATTTGTATCAAACATGATTCCTCTCATAGGCCAATATCAATGGAACACACATCATTTTTATGGTATCACCTCAGGAGAGAACATTTGAGCAGCAGTTAATTTATCACACATAAGCATAAGTTACCAAGCTGTTATAATATGCCATACCACATTAAAACTAAAATGCTAATAAAATTTATTCAGAACGTCTCCGGACAATATATAAGTAAATTCACAAGAAAGCACTAAAGCCAAAGTTTTCATTCAGGTCTGCTGGGGACACAGTGCCGAGGCAATAGATCCATTTGCTCTCTAGTTGAGCGAGAGCTCTCCCAGTATCTCCACCACGTGAATTCACCCTCACCCTGATTTGGTCGATTGCCTTCACCATTAGATGTCTAGAATCTGAATTGTGACATTACCTGAAGTAGTGGGGAATAGTTTTTAATTCCACATTAGGGGAAGCTTCCTTTGAATTTTTTACATCTCTAACATGCTCACCCAGCCTGGTTTTTAATACTCGGGTGGTCATGCCTATATAATATAGGCCACAAAGACAAGAGGCTTGGTAGATCACCGCTTTCGACATACAATTCAAATATACCCTAATCTCATATTCCCTATCATCATTGGCATTTTTTAATGCCTTGGCCCTCCGCATATTGGCACAAGCTTTACATAGCTCACATGGGAAGAAGCCAATCACTCCTGTCTTATTCTGACTACCCACAGGGAGTCCATAGTGACTACACACTAAGTGGTCTTTGATGTTTCTCGCCCTCCGTGCTGTCATTAACGAGTATTGTGATATGTTTTTACTCAATACGGGGTGTTATGATCCAGAACCATTGAAGACTACCACAAATCATTGGTAAAAGGTGACAAGAGCATTGGCAACTAATCTGGCCGCCATCCCCTTACTAACCATCACAACTAGAAGTAGCCGAGGGGTGAACTAACATCCTGTGCACCGCGAACCCAGCCGGAGAACTAACTATCCTAAAGGAAGGAAAGATGAATAACTCTCTGCCTCAGAAAATAGACAAGAATAGCAAACCCCCCACATTCAAAAACTGCGGTGATATAGGAAAAACACAATACACAGATAGATGACAGGATTAGCAAAAGGTGAGGCCCCCACTGACTAACATAGGAAAGGACAGGAAAGGGACTGATGGTGGCCAGAGTAAAACCCTGCAAAATTCCAAATTCCTGATAGTACAAAAAGGCCCTCAGATCGCACGATCTGAACTCCGTCCTATACCAGGTGCTCTTGTCATACCAATGAACAAAAAACAAGAATCATAACAAATTCAACAAGCCACAAACACCCAAAGGAGCTATACTCCAAACAGAACTGCAGGGAGTTCCCCAGCTAAGCAACTGAGGGAGAAAATCCCTGCATGCAAATAAACTGAAAACAAACCCAGATAAGAGCAAAAGAACCAAACAATAAATAAAGAGCAAGCACTTATCTGGAGTAGATGTGGTGTGGAGCAGAATGAAGCAGGCTGGAGATACAAAGAATAACTGACATCCGGCATAGCCTGCTATCAGACCAGGATTTAAATAAGCAGAGAGTTAGCAAAGGAAACGCCCATTGCACAACACACCTGGTCCAAGTCCAAACCATTCCTGGCCACCAGAGGGAGCCTCCCAGCAGCCAAAACATAACTAACATTCACAACAACGGGGTCTGTTGTCAGTATATTCCAGTGTTTCTTTAGAATCTCATTAATGTCTTTCCACCGATTGTTATAAGTTGTTATTAATCTAACCTCACCTTTCTGCTGTTCCTGGGCTTGGGAGTAATTTGGATAGAGGAGAGATTCCCTAGTGCACTTTCTTGTCCTGTCAAAATCCCGTTTGATTTTTCTCCTGCTGTACCCCCTATGCAAAAATCTCTGCGTTAGCTCTCCAGCCTGAGCCGAGAATGCCTCATCAGAGGAGCAGATCCTTCGAGCCCGAAGGAATTGCGCAATAGGGATACTGCTAATAGTTGCAGGATGATGGGATGATTGCGCGTGTAGCAGGGCATTGGTTGCTGTGGATTTTCTATAACTTTCTGTGGTAAGTCTCCCCTCATTACTCGCTTTAATTTTAATATCCAAAAAGTCAATTTCTCGACCTGCCCTGTATGTCAAAAAGATGTTGATAGAGTTCTTGTTCAATCTATCGATAAACCCTGCCAAGTCAGTGGGGGTACCATCCCATAGGAACCAGATGTCGTCAAAATATCTCATCCAATTATTCACCTTACCAATGTCGACATCTGGTTCCTTGAGAAAGATCTCTCTTTCCCAAGCCCCTAAAAATAAGTTAGCATAGGCCAGGACGCAAGCCACCCCCATGGTGGTACCCTGTTTCTGGATAAAGGTAGCCCCCCCCTAAATGTAAAGACATTATGGGTTAACACAAACTCAAATAATATCAACAGCAGCTCAACCAATTTTTTATCCAAATTACTAGTATTAAGGAGATGTGCTGTTGCCCTGAGTCCATCCTGCTGGCCAATCAACGTGTAAAGACGCTCTACATCAGTGGTCACTATTGTGGTACCCGGGTCAAGTATAACACCATCCAGTCTTCTCAATGTCTCAGTGGTATCTTTTATGTTGGACGGGAGAGAGGCCGCCAGGGGTTTCATGTAGAAGTCCATCATCTGGCAAACACCTTCACAAAGGCCATCTATACCTGACACTATTGGCCGCCCTGGTGGATTTAAATTATTTTTATGCAGCTTTGGTGTCAGGTATAGGGTTGGCATATTTGGGTTTTACTAACCAGGCAGTCTAGCAGTTTCTTGGGGATAATGCGCTTCTGAAAGGCATCATCCAGAATCCCAACCAGTTCTGCCTGGAATGCAGCCAGTGGATCCACATACAGTTTTTTATAGCATATTTTATTGCCCAACTGCCTGTGGCCTCCCTCTCATACATCTGGTTGGGCCAAATGAGATTCCCGCCTTTATCAGCTGGTTTGAATTGGACATCCGTCCATCCTTTCATCTCATCAAGGGCCCGTTTTTCCTGCCAACTGAGGTTAGAGAATCTGTTTGGTTTCAGGTTGAGCTGCTCGATATCTTTACTCACCATTTTGACAAAAATGTCTACAGCAGGGCATAGACCTAATGATAGAAATTTCTTTGATTTGGAATATAAATGAGTAGGAAACTTACTCATTGTCGCTCCAGCAGCCTCCTCAGATAAACTTTTTAGTGCATCAAGTGCTTCTTCCTCCCTTTCCTTTTTTGTTGATCCCCCTATAGAAGATTGAACAAACATCCGTTTAAAAAGCAGCTTGCGAGCAAAAAGATGTACATCTATAATTGCAGTGAATGTATCAAGCTGCATAGTGGGGGCAAAGGATAATCCTTTGCTAAGCAGTTGGACCTGAGTTTCAGACAGCACATGGTTAGACAGGTTAATTACCTTAAACTGATCAGTTCTTTCATTTGTAGCTTAATTATTAGAAACTCCAATTTTTCTTCGTCCATCAGATCGTGTGTGCATAGCAATAGCTGATGGTATTTCTTCCCCTGACTAATCCAGTTCACTATTAGTAGTTACTGTTGATATAGAACCTGATTTAGGTCTTGTTCTATTTGCCTGGTCTGGTCTAAACTGCCACCTGAATACTTAATTTACATGGTCAGAGATGTCTCTCTGATACTTCTTCGCTTTAGTGGTACTGATCTCCTTTTCCCACTTCTGGGTGTCTTTCCATCTCCTCTAAAAATGTATTGAGTGTATCTAAGGAAAATTCCTTACACAAGCTGTTCTCAAGGTCTACTATGTCAGTATCTAATGTCAAAAGTGATGCCTTATTTTTATCAATAATGATCTGTAAAAATGATTTAAAACAGGCCACTGCTGCCTCTTCCCACCTTTTTATGTAGTTCTCCTCCTCTAATGGAAATGATGGGTAGTTACTGAGTGATATACAGTTAGGTCCAGAAATATTTGGACAGTGACACAATTATCGCGAGTTGGGCTCTGCATGCCACCACATTGGATTTGAAATGAAACCTCTACAACAGAATTCAAGTGCAGATTGTAACGTTTAATTTGAAGGTTTGAACAAAAATATCTGATAGAAATTGTAGGAATTGTACACATTTCTTTACAAACACTCCACATTTTAGGAGGTCAAAAGTAATTGGACAAATAAACCAAACCCAAACAAAATATTTTTATTTTCAATATTTTGTTGCGAATCCTTTGTAGGCAATCACTGCCTTAAGTCTGGAACCCATGGACATCACCAAACGCTGGGTTTCCTCCTTCTTAATGCTTTGCCAGGCCTTTACAGCCGCAGCCTTCAGGTCTTGCTTGTTTGTGGGTCTTTCCGTCTTAAGTCTGGATTTGAGCAAGTGAAATGCATGCTCAATTGGGTTAAGATCTGGTGATTGACTTGGCCATTGCAGAATGTTCCACTTTTTAGCACTCATGGGTAGCTTTGGCTGTATGCTTGGGGTCATTGTCCATCTGTACTATGAAGCGCCATCCGATCAATTTTGCGGCATTTGGCTGAATCTGGGCTGAAAGTATATCCCGGTACACTTCCGAATTCATCCGGCTACTCTTGTCTGCTGTTATGTCATCAATAAACACAAGTGACCCAGTGCCATTGAAATCCATGTATGCCCATGCCATCACGTTGCCTCCACCATGTTTTACAGAGGATGTGGTGTGCCTTGGATCATGTGCCGTTCCCTTTCTTCTCGAAACTTTTTTCTTCCCATCATTCTGGTACAGGTTGATCTTTGTCTCATCTGTCCATAGAATACTTTTCCAGAACTGAGCTGGCTTCATGAGGTGTTTTTCAGCAAATTTAACTCTGGCCTGTCTATTTTTGGAATTGATGAATGGTTTGCATCTAGATGTGAACCCTTTCTATTTACTTTCATGGAGTCTTCTCTTTACTGTTGACTTAGAGACAGATACACCTACTTCACTGAGAGTGTTCTGGACTTCAGTTGATGTTGTGAACGGGTTCTTCTTCACCAAAGAAAGTATGTGGCGATCATTCACCACTGTTGTCATCCGTGGACGCCCAGGCCTTATTGAGTTCCCAAGCTCACCAGTCAATTCCTTTTTTCTCAGAATGTACCCGACTGTTGATTTTGCTACTGCAAGCATGTCTGCTATCTCTCTGATGGATTTTTTCTTTTTTTTCAGCCTCAGGATGTTCTGCTTCACCTCAATTGAGAGTTCCTTAGACCGCATGTTGTCTGGTCACAGCAACAGCTTCCAAATGCAAAACCACACACCTGGAATCAACCCCAGACCTTTTAACTACTTCATTGATTACAGGTTAACGAGGGAGATGCCTTCAGAGTTAATTGCAGCCCTTAGAGTCCCTTGTCCAATTACTTTTGGTCCCTTGAAAAAGAGGAGGCTATGCATTACAGAGCTATGATTCCTAAACCCTTTCTCCGATTTGGATGTGAAAACTGTCATATTGCAGCTGGGAGTGTGCACTTTCAGCCCATATTATATATATAATTGTATTTCTGAACATGTTTTTGTAAACAGCTAAAATAACAAAACTTGTGTCACTGTCCAAATATTTCTGGCCCTGACTGTAACTATATACAAATGTGTAAATTATACATTACTATGCAGATTTAAACTAAAATAATCTTTAAACTGATTCCTCACTTGGAGACCAGAAGTGGCCAAATTAGTTCTTCCACTTCCGTTACCTACTAATGGGGCATTTAGACCTGGCAAATCATCATTGTCATTGCTTTCATTTAATTTACAGTAATTATGTTAAATTACTGTAGCTTTCATGACAGCCTTGACAATGGTTGGTTGGAGCTGGATGGTCGTTTGATAAATGCGCCACCTTGATGCCAAAATGCCAAAGGCTCGTTCAACATACGTAGCAATGTGCTCTGGCCAAGGTGCTATTAAATTGGGCTTTTGATCTGTCCAGTCCACGTCTTGGATATGGACGCTTCAAATACCTAGACAAGGCAAATCCCTGATCTGCAACCATGGCAAATGGAGCATTAGGTCCATTAGTACCTGATAAAGGTCTGGGTGCAGGTAAATTTAGATTCAGACATTAATCGTCTTACTAAACGTGAACTCCTGAAAATTCGTGCATCAGAGGCACTGCCATAGGCACCAATATCAGCAAAAAGAAAACCGTAGTTAGTGTCTACCAATGCCAACATAACTACAGAAAAAAACTTGTGGAAATTAAAATATCTAGAAGCAGAGTTTGGTGGTTTCTTCACTCGAATGTGCTTTCCGTCTATGGCGCCAATACAGTTAGAAAATGATGTTTTGTCAAAATATTCTTCCGAAATGCGCATCTAATCCTGTGTTGTTGGCTGCTGCATGACATGATGCTTAAGGGTTTCCCATAGCACAGTGCAGGTATGCAGTATTATCATGCAATTGTAGATCTTCCCAATAAAAATTCAAAATGTAGACTGCTGATGGATTGCCCAGTTGCAAGGAAACTAAAAATAACAAGGACATGACATTACTATGTATATTATTTATAGTTTGAAATTTTTGTATACTAAGCTTTAATACAATGGATGGATACATATATTGATTTACAATTTTTGTATGGCTTTTTTTGAAAAATTAGATTGAAAAATCGTATATTTCCATATTGGAAAACTCAATATATTTGTTTAATAAACAAGATTGTTTGACTTCAGATTCTCGTTTCCTTTTTCAATTAAATGGTAGAATGGTATGTCTAAGCACTCAGACCATGTTATTTCCAAAAAATAGTGAAATGTGTTAATATTTTTTTCATAAACATACATAGATATATGAAGTTACATATGGGAATTTACTGAATGTTTCTAAATGAAAACACATTTTATACAAAAAGAAAGTATGAGTAGTCAATAACACACAACAAGCGTTCCTCAGGGGAGATGCTGAGACGCATACAGGTGTCCTGATGCTTCAATTGGTGATGCACGAGGCCAAGGATGTTGTCAAAGGACGTCAGGGTGATATGGCAATAGGCTTAGAAATTTTGGTGGAAATTTGCGCATTTCACCATACAGAATGTTGAAATGTCCATGCGTTTACCGTAGCTTGACAAGCGGGTGGATCCACATCTCTTTTTCAACAGGTGGCTCATAATCAAGAATATCGCCTAACCCCAAATCTCCTAGATATCAACCATAGCAAATACATGGTTGCTTCATTGGAGAGAGACATTTTGGAGACTGTATAATGAGTGGAAGAGCCCAGAAACAATGAATTTAAATGTTTTTTTACCTAATAAATCGATGATGGACGGTAATTGACCAATTTAAAACACCAGGAACTCATGATGAGGCATTAACGTCATTTGGGTATGAATGCGGATCTCAAAATACGGAAGTCACACGGACAGCACATGTATGTATTTCATGCCAACACGGACATTCCACACGTACACACGGCTAGCATACGCCATCACACGGATGTCATACGTACCGGAGAACGCCCATAAAAAACGGAACACGGACCTGAAAAAAGGAACGTGAGACGCGTATGTTTTTTATGCGGAAGTGTGTTTTAGGCCTAAAGTCATTTATGACCATTTCAGTAAAAATCTCCTCTGCCAAGCATGTTGATAAGGGAGGGAAAGTAGTTGACCTAGGATTTAGATGCTTAGGAAAGTTACCTTGTGGCATTCTTTCCTGTTCATCCAAGAGATCATTGAGGTTTCTCAATGCTTCATTTTCCAAGGCATCCTCTGCATCTGTCTGATCATCAGCATTTTTCCTCTGGTGGAGCTTTTTCAAAATGAATTTTCTTGAGAAGAGATTGACGTCTTTAATCACTGAAAATAAATTAAAAGAATTAGTGGGAGCAAACGTCAATCCTCTCTCCAATAGCTCCTTCTGAGTTTGTGTTAGTTGGTGCCCGGGCAGATTAATTACCTGTAGTTTATTAGAGCTGATTTTATTTCTGTGCCCTTTCCAGGTTATTGACTTATTTTGGTTATTCTGCCGCCTTCCAGTAAATCTGAGGTTCATGCTACTCCCCATACCAGGATCTCTGGCAGATGTATCATCAGTTGATACAGAAGACGCCATGGAATTAGATCTGGATCTAGCATCCTTGCCTCCACCTCTGTGTCTTCTCTGCCATCTATAGATATTATTTTGATTTTGATCAGTCATGTCTCTCTGAAATTTCTTTGTCTTGGTCTCACACACTTCCTTTTCCTATTTTTGAAATTCATCAATCTCATTATTCATTTTTGTATGAGCTTCACTGGACAGATTTTCCTGTACATTTTTTTGTGTTGTTTCTATCTCAGTATCCATATCACTTAATGTTTGTTTGTTCAACTGAATTAATATCTCTAAGAAGCTCTTTAAGCAGGTGGTTGCTGCTTCCTCCCACTTGCTGCCAAATGTCTCGTCTGGGACGTCAAATGATGGGAATACCTGCACTCTTAAACCACGTGGAATCAGGCTTCTCTCCAGATATTTGTCAAGGAACGCTCTGTTCCACCATATCCTGGTTCTCTTATGCAACAGCTCCTTGAGCCTATAACTCATATTTTGTATATCTCCATTGCCTTTGGTTACATTTAATGTTGGTTCGTCACTAAATACTTCATTCATCTTGGAGAGCCACATGTTCTCACGGACTCTATAATCCAATTTATTTTTACTGGAAGCTGTGAAAGACACAAAGTATCAGTATCCACCAAAAATTCCAGATTTGCATATTGTACACTCATAAATATACCTACTCCATATAGTATAGCTTACAAAAAAAGAACAAGGATAAACAATTGAATTTTATTAATGAAATTTCTTAAAAAGACAATAGTGAGTGATTTGTGATAGTGAACAAACAAAAAACATTTATGACTGAATGACATACATAGATAAAAAGTATATATTAGTCTGTATAAATGATATAATTTGAATTGCATCATAGGTATATACTAAAGAAAAAAAAACAAAGAGAAAAATTGTATGAAAAATACCCTGTCTATAAATAAATAAATTGCAAGTGCTTAATAACAGGGTACTTAGTATATACATTTTTGCAAAAAGGTATGAAGCCATCCCACCTCATCAGGGTGTACCCATCTGGGACAGTCCCTAACCAATTAAAGTTAAAAAGATTTTCTATACCTGACTAGTGTCGTATCAAAACTCTAATGTGAATGGTAACAAGTTGTCAGCTGGGTCCCAGAATAAATACACAGCAGGTTGCACTGTTGTGCAGACAAATTATATCTATACATATCCACTAAATGTAGGGAGTATGTAGAAATGAGCCGGTTAGTGCTTTACACTGCAGCACTTCCAAATGCAAAGCAGGTTAATTGTGCCTGAGTGTTTCAGCTGCTAAAGGCAATGTGCATTCAGAGGTGTTATCTACCTTATATCCACAATACATTTCCAAAAAAATGGTCCAAAATTTTATGTATAGTGTTACTAAGACATGTGACTTAATCGCTCATCACATTTGTGATAATTATAGTTAGATCTTAATTAGCAGCAACTTAAGGTCCAGTCACACTAAGCAACTTACCAGCGATCCCAACAACGATAGGGATCGCTGGTAAGTTGCTAGGAGGTTGCTGGTGAGATGTCACACTGCAACGCTCCAGCGATCCCACCAGCAACCTGACCTGGCAGGGATCGCTGGAGCGTGGCTACACAAGTTGCTGGTGAGCTCACCAGCAACCAGTGACAAGCCCCCAGCGCCGCGTGGAAGATGCTGCGCTTGGTAACTAAGGTAAATATCGGGTAACCAACCCGATATTTACCTTGGTTACCACCGCACGGAGCTACACGTGCAGAGAGCAGGGAGCAGCGCACACTGAGCGCTGGCTCCCTGCTCTCCTAGTTACAGCACACATCGGGTTAATTTCCCGATGTGTGCTGTAGCTACATGTGCAGAGAGCAGGAAGCAGCGCACACTGAGCGCTGGCTCCCTGCTCTCCTAGTTACAGCACACATCGGGTTAATTTCCCGATGTGTGCTGTAGCTACATGTGCAGAGAGCAGGGAGCAGCGCACACTGAGCGCTGGCTCCCTGCTCTCCTAGTTACAGCACACATGGGGTTAATTTCCCGATGTGTGCTGCAGCTACATGTGCACAGAGCAGGGAGCAGCGCACAATGCTTAGCGCTGGCTCCTTGCTCTCCTAGTTACAGCACACATGGGGTTAATTAACCCGATGTGTGCTGCAGCTAAATGTGCACACAGCAGGAGCCGGCACTGACAGTGAGAGCGGCGGAGGCTGGTATCAAAGGTAAATATCGGGTAACCAAGGACAGGGCTTCTTGGTTACCCGATGTTTACATTGGTTACCAGCCTCCGCAGAAGCCGGCTCCTGCTGCCTGCACATTTAGTTGTTGCTGTCTCGCTGTCACGCTGTCACACACAGCGATCTGTGCTTCACAGCGGGACAGCAACAACTAAAAAATGGCCCAGGACATTCAGCAACAACCAACGACCTCACAGCAGGGGCCAGGTTGTTGCTGGATGTCACACACAGCAACATCGCTAGCAACGTCACAAAAGTTGTTCGTTAGCAGCGATGTTGCTTAGTGTGACGGGGCCTTTAGGGGACCAGTAAAACAACCAAGCATTTGTAATACAAAGGCAGCACTCATGATCTATTTCTATAGATAAAACTATTGCACTAGCCCTGTTGCTGTTTAAGTAATCTTTCAGTTTCTTATTCCTGTGCAAATAGTGCAGATAGCATCAGCTTGGCAAATAAAGTGCATGTAACTTGCATCAAGGAAAGTGCAAATAACAGGCAGTATGGCAGCAGTTCATAGTAGTATAGTCATAATAGACCCAGACTCCCTACTGTAGCAAGCAATCAGAGTATCATCTTAGTAATTACCCATGGCATAAGATTGTTGTAAAAAAGGTCATTCAGTCCTATCCCATGCTGATCCTGCTTCATCAGTGGGCAGTTGTAATCGGTTTACTTCCCCCTTATATATCTGTACACTCACCCTGTTGCACGGCCGTGCATCGTCGGCGCATGCGCGCTGACATCCAGCGCCGCCCCAGACCCACCGCTAGCCACTGAAGCGGGCGCATGCACAGTGGCCGAACAATGTTACAGCCAGTGCGCATGCGCGGCTCCCTTAGACAGCGGCGCGACCCAGAGCAGCAGCGGAGATCAGCACGCAGGCGCACTGCACAGTCACTATATGTATTAGTGCACTACATTATCCAGAAGTATTTGTATCCAGAAGTATTTGTGGCACAGAAAAGGTATAAATATCCATAGATAAATCATATTCAGATACACTAAGATACATCATGAATATATTAATACAGTTATACATCACAGGCTATTCATTTGAGATGGATACAGCAATGCACAGCATGTATTGACATACATATATAATTCATATGGAGATAGCATAACACAATAACATAAGATGCATCATGTATTGTATTGGATCCAGTTCTTGAGCAGGTGAGATGTCCGTTATCATAAGGAATAGCACACCGTGAAATGTGCAACACTAAAAACAGAATAAAAAGCAAAAACTGATTAAAAACCAAACCTTAGGCAAGGAGTATGATAAGTACTTATACAACTATTTAGTATGTAGGACCCAAAAGAAAGGCCAAAGCACTAATAAAATCAAATTGTTTATGCGCAAATTACTCCTTGTTCTTTTTTTTAAGCTATACTATATGGAGTTAGCATATTTATGAGTGTACAATATGCAAATCTGTAATTTTTGGTGGAAGCAGAAAACTATAGTAGCATTAATCGCCTTCCCATAGGGAGTTATGGTCCATGCAACTGGCTGTGGCCTGGCATTTAAATTTTAAAAATCAAGACATGCTTGAGTGCCAGATGTAGTCCTCTTGCCCCTATAAAACTTGCACTACAGAGTAAAGCCAACTTGTAGACCCTACTTGTCTCCACATTTCCAAAAATTAAAGTGAGGCAACAGGAATACCAATAGGCCAACAAACCAACATGGCTGTGCAAAACTGGCACCGGAACAAGGCCTGAAACAGCATTTTTTGTCACCAGAGCAAGCAAGATGACAGGTGTAGGCCTCTTGCTCACAGAAGCCTAGCACTACACCATCGTCTAATCTGTACAGTCTGGGACTAGGGTGGCAAGGTCACTGGACATCCATGACTTGTTAATCTTTATGAATGTTAAGTGGTCTACGCTTTTAGGGGACAGATGGCTGCGGTTACCAATCAATACACCGCTGAAGACATATTCAGAACGCTGGCTGCTGGGCAGGCCAAAACATCCAAGGCATGACTGGCTAGCATAGGCCACTCTTCCATTTTTGAAGACCAAAATGCAAAGGGGTCCAATCCCCCCGTATTGCATCCATATTGAGTTCTAGATATTCTAGCACCAGCCTTTCTAGTCGTTGACTACATGTGTCAGACTTTTAGCCTGTTCTGCTGGTGCATGGGACAGTGTTCTAACAACCGTATAAATTGTTTTTGGCACTTGAACTGCTGCTGCTGTTAATGTTTCTGCATTGAGGATGTGACGTTCCCGTGGTTGGAATTATAGAACTACCATGCCCACTGTGTGTGTCCCTGTTGCTTTGTGGAAAATACTGTTAAGATTGTCTATAAGCTTGTTTTTATACTTCAGTATCCACACATCCCTTTCCAGGGGTGGAAGCATCTTGCTAAATTGACTCTTGTAATGTGGATCCAACAGAGTAGCAACCCAATAGTCAGTACTATTTCTAATCTTAACGATGCGGACATCATGTTGCAAATAATGCGGCAAGAAGGCGCTCATGTGTCAGATGCTTCCATGTGGTCCAAGTCCTTGTTGAGTTGTTGGGTTAACGCTCAAGCTTGCCTCCTCATCTTATGTCTCCTCACATCAACCAAAAGAGAAGGGACCAATATCTTCTTCGTCCATGGCGTTTTCTGCCCCAGCACTTCTTCCTTCTCCAGTTGGTGCTCGGCTCTTGCACCTTCACTACCAGTTTCTCTGTTAACATGAACCCACCTTCATCCATTGCCTACACTGTCCTGTGACACCCACCAGTGCGATGACTGTTTGGACAGTGAAATGTTATCCCTTCCTCATCCTCCTCTGCTTCCTCCTCTGCTTCTTCTTCTGCTTCCTCCTCTGCTTCCTCTTCTTCTTCTGGGACCCCAACCTCCTCCCACAGATTATTCAAAGTGTGCTCCAACATGTAGGTCAGTGGAATAGTAATCCTGCCATTTCAAAACTGTCAAGGAGGGTGCAGAGGGCCTTGATTTGTGCCCACTGCCCAAAAGGGATTTCCCCCATCTCCGTATTGTCCAGGTTTATGCCTCAAGGTATACTGCAGCAGACCTTACACAGTCGCTGCAACATGTGCAGAGTGGAATTCCACCATGTCAGCACATCGCATATCAACCATTTAACCGGTAGGCTGAAACTCCTTTGTATCGTTGCCAGTCGATTAGCCTCAGGCTGCGAAAGGCAGAAGTGAGCATACACCAACTGTACCTTCTGCAGCAGCGCATCCAGCCCGGGACACTGTGATAGAAATTTATGTACAACTAGGTACAGAATGTGAGCCATGCAAGGCACATGTGTGATCTCGCCCAGGCATAGTGCCGCTTACAGGTTTGCAGTCTTGTCACACACGGCCTTCCCTGGCTCCAGGTGCAGTGGAGACAGCCATTAATCAGACTCGGCCCGGATAGCTTTCCACAACTCTGCAGCTGTGTGACTACGTTCTCCAATGCAGAGTAATTTCAGCACTGCCTGATTGCATTGAACCTTGGCCAAGCTGTACGGAAAAGAGGGGATACACTCTAAGCACTCTTGTAACATGTGTTACATTAAGGGAGAGGTTGAGGGCGCAGGTGGAGGCCCTAGAAGAGGTGGAGGAAGCAGTACATCCAAAATTTTGGCCCGCTAGCCTTGGAGATTTCAACACTGTGGAAGCAGCCCCTTCCCTGCCTGTCCCACCAGCCACCAGAGTAACCTAATGCCCAGTCAGTGAGATGTAACGCCCCTGCTCATACTTGCTGGTCCAGGTGGTGAAATGCACCGTGGGATAGAGTTTTACTAGGAAAAGGTAATCTTGGCTGCAACTTGATGGTGTAGCACAGGCACAGCTTTATTAGAGAAATAATGGCAACTGATTCTGGGGGACTGCGACGGCCAAAAGGTTTTGGAAATTGACTGTATCCACCAGTCATGCAGAGAGGATAAGCCTGGCTCGAAAACTATAGGTAGGTGCTATTGTGTAATATAGTAAACTGTAGAGTAAACCCCAGCACTCAAATGATAGACAACACAAAGGGGAAAAGCTACTGCACATAAATCAGATGCACACCAATCTACTATAATTTAACAGACACCTTTATTATGTACCAAAAACAGATATTAAAATCAATTAAAAATTTTACAATAGACAAAGAAAGGGGAGGGGGCAATTCACCCTGAGCATAAGGAACTGATAGACAATTGAAGTAAATCTTGCAATTTTAATTTTTGTTTTATTTGTTTTGATATTTTGCAAAAAGTGCACTGAAATGAAGAGCAAAACACCTGACGTTTCGGCTACTGGAGCTTTTTTCAAGGTTTTGCCTAAAAGGTAAAGAAACAGTGTCAATATATACAAGTGTAAAACACATACAATATGTACAAATATACAAACAGTAAATTAAAGCGAGCACATACGTGAAGAATGAATGCTAGCAACATAAGTCAGAAACAGACTACCATCAAGAGTATGTGGAGAGGTGCCACACTTTTGCAAAACCTGAGTAGATGTGAAATATATGGGTATTATGGATCTACAAGGGAAGAAGGAAATTAATGAGAGACAAAGTATTAAATGTATATGAGGCAATAAAGCAACAAGGGTGTAAAGGAGCAAATGTTATACATGTTCAACAGAGCATACATATATTGTAGATCCAGTAATAAGATGTTTATAGGTACACGTCGCACATAATGGTTGAACTGCATGAAAATAAAAGTAAAATAGAATAAAATCCAGTATGATTAAGATAAATAGTTCCCATCTAAAACGGATATATGGCATACAGGTGTCATAAATGTACTTTTGTGGAGCTAGACACGGTATGGTATATAGTACTCATCAGAGACAGATCCATGGCAAAAAGGTGTCACAGAATATTTCTTAGAGCTAGACATGAACCTTATATTCCCGGTTTAGGCCAAAAAGATCTAGTGTTTAAAGAGTATAAATCCAATATGATTCACGTTCTTTCAGAATTTTAACCCGGTTGCCACCCCGTCAAGGTTGTGGTACATGTTCCAAAACCTGGAATTTTAGTTGTGAGACGGAGTGACTGGCTGAGATAAAATACGAGGGGATAGGTAGAACCAGATGTTGACATCGAATGGTGGACTTGTGTTTGCTTATGCGGTCCCGGATATGCTGGGTCGTTTCACAATCATATCCAAGACCGTAGGGGCATTTGATGACGTATATGACAAAGTTAGTCACATGTAAAATAGCCTTCAATAAGAAATTTTTTACCTGTATGGGGATGAGTGAAGTGATCCCCTTTGGTGACATGGGAACATTGACTACAATGCAAACAGGAGAAGGACCATTTCCGGTTTGTAGATAGCAAGGTTTGTCTCTTAGGCGGTTTTGAAGGGCCCACATCTGCTCACACTAGACAATCCTTGAGGTTTCGCGGACGTTTGTGACCGAATAGAGGGTTGACAGATAATTCTTGGATGGAAGGTATGCTTGGTGTAGCAATGGACAATGTTTGAGGATAGTTTTCGTAAGGAGGGGAGAGAAAGGGTGATATGTGTTGACGAAGGTGACTCAAGTATTGTTCTGTATGGGGACCCTGTCGGAGGAGTGGCCCTCAGAGCTAGTGTAGGCTGAGTAGCCTCTGGCCTTAAATTTGAATTCCATTTGTCGGTGTCGTTCCTTTCTGAGTTGAGGATCAGACACTACGCAGTCTATCCTACAGTGTTGCGAATTAGGTAAAGCAAGCTTAAGATGTTTAAAGTGACAACTGGAGAAATTAAGAAGACTGTTTCTATCTGTTGATTTAGTAACAAGATCAGTTGTAATGATGTTCTTTTCTGTAACGTGCACCGTGGTGTCAAGAAAATTGATTGACTGGTTGCTGTGGTGTAGGGTAGAGGAAATGTTTGGTGTGGCTGACTTGATATCATCAAGAAATGTTAGTAGAGAAGGTAGATCACCCGTTCATATACAGAAGACATTGTCAATGAAGCGTTTCCATAATTTGATATAATGATTGAATGCTGGGTGTGCATAGATATAGAGATGTTCAAAGTGGGCTATAAAAATATTTGCATAGGGGGCGCTGCATTTGCGCTCATCGCGGTCCCACGGCACTGTAAGAAAAATGTTTCCTCAAAGAGAAAAAAATTTTTTGTAAGGACTAGTTCCAGAAAGTCCACGCAGAAGATTTTCTTGGTTTCCGAGAGACTAGTGTGGGACTGTAGAAACCACCTGACCGCCTCTAGGCCTTTATCCTGATTAATGCTCATATAAAAACTGGTAACATCCACTGTGACCAGTAAGCTATGATCAGGTACTGAGTTCAGGGACTGAAGGATGGACAGAAAGTGTGGTGTCTTTTAGATGTGATGTGATGTTGGGAATGAAAGTTGTTAAAATCTTCTCAAGGGTGAGGGCAACTGGGGATAAGATGGAATCTGTAGATGCTCTTATTAGGTGTGTCCGGGGTGAGAGGTGAAATATTTATGGATTTTTAGGAGAGTGTAAAAAATAAGGGTGATAGAATGATTATTAACAAGAAAATCCGCAAGTTTCGTGTCTATTGTGGCGTTGTGTAGGTAATAGTTAATTTTGGTTTGTATGATAGAAGCTATATCAGGAGTGGAGTCACAAGGTAATGGGAGATACGTGATTTGTCTGCCAGTTCTTGGCATATCACTCCCATGTAATAGCTTCTATCCAGAACGACAACTACACCACCCTTATCAGCGGGTTTAATGACGAGGTCCTTTCTGTTCTTAAGTGACTAAAGAGCTCGACTCTCATCAGTCAACAAATTGTGTCTTAGGTGTAGGGTTCCCTTCTTCCTTATGTCCTCTGGGATATGTTGAAGATCAGTAGATACAAGGGAGATGAAATTCTCAATCAGGTGGTAGCATTTGGGGGGTTGGAAAGTACTTAAAACCTTTGTCTAGTTCATGTAGTTCATGTAGTGTTAGACCTGGTATGGATGCATGGATGGCAGGTTGGGTCGTAGAAGGAAGTGGGTTATTAAAGAAATGTGCCTTTTAACGCAGGTTCCTATAAAAGCGGTTGAGTTCCTGCTCAAGGACGTGTGTGTTGAAGGTGGGGGTGGGACAGAAGGAGAGGCCCTTCTGTAGCATCTCGACTTCTGTGGCTGTGAGAATCTGACTGGAGATATTGAACATGATGTTGTCCCTACCTGGGAGCGTGTCACTATCCGATTCGTGCGTCCAGCTCGATTACTGTCCCCTTCTCATCTTCTTGAGGGTCGTCTTGGGCCTAAAAATGAGGAGTAGCCAGAGAGGCTTTGATCGCGATCCGAGCTCTGTGAGCGGTTTCCAAAACAGCGGAACCTTTGAGTAAAGGAAGAGGTATGCCATCTATATACTCGTTTTTTTGCACAACAAGAGGAAAAAGAAAAAAGGCGATCAAGCATCTTCATCAAATTTTATAATGCTTTTATTAGTGATTATTTTGGTGCAAGGTAGAAAAGAGAGGAGCATACAAATGGGTGCACACCCTGGGGGTGCCTAGACAGTAATAATATAAAAGGGGGATTGGCAGAAAACATAGATCATGAATATTGTCCACAATACAAGTTGTAACTTTAAGGGTAAAATCCCATTCATTAAAATATTCCAAATTAATTACCTGAATACATTTTACTACCAATGTCCCTTAGACTAATATAATGGTCAGTACCCCAGTCTATGCTAACCCACAAGAGAGGGTGCATAGAGATATCAAAACATTATAAGGGCTTACCAGTAGCAGGCGCACCGCACACACCAGGATAGCGCCCACCCGATGGACGTTCGTTTCGGCAACTGCCTGCGTCAGGGGTGGCCTAAAAATGAGGAGGAGCCAGAGAGGCTTTGCTCGCTGTCCGAGCTCTGTGATCTGTTTCCAAAATGGCGGAACCTTTGAGTAAAGGGAAAGGTATGCCATCTATGTACTCGTTTTTTTGTATAGTCCTCTTGATTGCGCAAGAACTTGTCCCTCTTACGGGTTGTAGGGTCTCCTTAAATCCTTTAGTGGTTTCGTTAAACTTCTTTTTGAGGGTCTCTAGATCCAATGAGTTAAGAGTTTGCTTCAGCGGGTCCTCAATACTCTTAATGTTATTCCCAATCACCTCGAGCTCTTTTTGCAGAAAATCAATGGTAAGAAGGATGATATCTAAAGAGCTCTTATTAAGAATACCTTCGAATTGTTTGCAATAGTCAGGGTTGTCCAAGAACAGAGTAGGTCTCTGGGAAACCCTGAGACCCCTCGGGATCCTCTGGGCCCTGTGGTGCTCTGCAAGTGTGATCGTGTGTAATTCCAGAGAAATGTTCCGTTTCAAATCTTTCAAGTAATCCCTTGACCTTATTTTGTCAGACGGGGTTGACAGAAATTTATTTGGGGTTGTTACTGTGGAGAGAATGCTGGAAGCCTGATCATCACTGAAGGATAAAATTGACATGGACATGGAAAGGCTTATGTAGTGGGAGCACTGGACAAAACAAAGTCATACAGAGAGGATAAGCCTGGCTCGACCACTATACACCATGTTCCAAATTATTATGCTAATTAGATTTGTGTCATAGCGGGTTTTTTTTTCCAGTGAGACTCATTGATGGTATTGTGTCTCAGGGTTGTTTGGATCACTGAAATCAATCTCAGATACGTGTGATAATTAGTTTGCCAGGTGAGCCCAATAAAAGGAAAACTGGATGTTCCACAATATTAAGCAGGCCACAGTTTTCAAGTAACATGGGAAAGAAAAAGGATCTCTCTGCTGCCGAAAAGCATCAAATAGTGCAATGCCTTGGAAAAGGGATGAAAACATTAGATATTTCACGAAAACGTAAACGTGATCATCGTACTGTGAAGAGATTTCTGAATGATTCTGAGCACATACGTGTTCGTGCTCATAAAGGCAGAATGAGGAAAGTTTCTGCCAGGCAACTCCATCGGTTTAAGAGAGCAGCAGCTAAAATCCATTACAAAACAGCAAACAGATATTTGAAGCTGCCGGTGCCTCTGGAGTCCCTCAAACCTCAAGGTGTAGGCTCCTTCAAAGGCTTGCTGTGGTGCATAAACCTACTATTAGGCCACCCCAACCAGTGCTCACAAGCAGAAACGGTTGCAGTGGGCCCAGGCATACATGAGGACTAATTTTCAAACAGTCTTGTTTACTGATGAGTGTTGAGAAACCCTGGATGGTCAAGATGGATGGAGTAGTGGATGCTTGCTTGGTGGATGTCCACCATGTCCCAACAAGGCTGGGACGTCAGGAAGGAGGTGGAGGGGTCATGTTTTGGGCCAGGATCATGGAGAGACATCTGGTAGGCCCCTTTAGGGTTCCTGAAGTTGTGAAAATGACCTCTTAAAAGTATATAGAGTTTCTGACGGACAACTTTCTTCCATGGTACAAAAAGCAGAAATGTGCCTTCAGGAGCCAATTCATCTTCATGCATGACAATGCACCATCTCATGCTGCAAAGAATACCTCTGTGTCATTGGCTGCTATGTGCATAAAAGAAGATAAACTCATGGTGTGGCCACCATCTTCCTTTGACGTCAACGCTATAGAGAATATTTTGAGTTTCATCAAGCAAAAGATGTATGAGGGTGGGAGGCAGTTCACATCAAAGCAGCATTTCTGGGAGTCTATTCTGACATCATACAAAGAAATTCAAGCAGAAAAGCTCACAAGTTCAATGGATGCAAGAATTGTGAAGGTGATATCAAAGAAGGGTTCCTATGTTAACATGTAACTTGGCCTGTTAGGATGTTTTGGATTTAAATAGCTTTTTATTTCAGTGAATGTGACCTCCTAATGCTGCAAATTCCACAAATGAGCATTTTCAGTTCTTTAAAACATATAAAATGTTTAGAAACTCTACTGTGCCTAATAATTTGGAACAGTGCATTTTGAGTTTTTTTCTAATTTTGAAGATTATACTATTATCATTGGGAGGTTTCTTCAATAAAATTAGATGTATACTCTAAAGGGTGATGACTTTTATTGGACTGACTGTCATTTGCACCGACCAATGAATGGGAGCAACATGGGTCACAAACTGACTAGGAGTAGGTAGAGAGGTGCCCCACTTTTGCAGCTTGTCAAAATCTGAGTAGATGTGAAACATATTGGGATTACAATGAGATAATGAATAAGATAAGCCACATTGTTACAGATAATACTGTATAATAACAGATGAACAGGCTGTAAATACCATCAGGAGGAAGAGGACCACTAGTAACTATGTACTTTTCACATAATAATGATATATACTGTAGATGGCATAGATATACATACCAACCAAAGGTCAGGAGACAGGGAGATGGTGTATGAGCGCTGCGCCTGAAAGCAGATTGGAGGGTTAATGCTAAGAGAGGGAACTTACAAAGGTGTATCCGGAAGGTAAGTATGGGGAGAATGACGACTTTACCTGTAGGTAGAAGCCTGGGATTAAGAAAGAGTCCTTATGGAACAATAGTGGCAGTGGTGCTGGTGGCGACTGGGTTATGCCTGGAACTGCGCTCTTATATGTGCTGAATGGCGGCCTCTGTGTTTCCTGCTTCTGGTCCTGTGGAACACAGCGCATGCGTGAAACGCATAGAACTGCGTGTGTGCGTGACGTCAGCGGAGATACCGTGGGTGGGAGCAACCCCCCCTTCCAGTCACCAGAGTGGCACATGAGTGGACAAATAGGAAAACGTCCACATGTGACGTCAGCAGGCCGAGTGCTGGGTGAAGCTAAATCAGGTGCTATAATTATCTTGTGTGGTATGTGCAAAGAGTGGGAAAACTGTGCATGGAATTCAGCCACATGATAGAAGAGTGCTACGGAATCTACAAGGGAAGAAGGAAATTAATGAGAGATAAAGTATTAAATGTATATGAGGCAATAAAGCGACAAGGGGCAAATGTTATACATGCTCTACAGAGCATACATATATTGTAGATCCGGTAATAAGATGTTTATAGGTACACATCGCACATAATGGTTGAACCGCATAAAAATAAAACAGAACAAAGCCCAGTATGGTTAAGATAAATAGCGTGGTTCCAGGCATAACCCGGTCGCCGCCAGCACCACTGCTACCACTATTCCATAAGGACTCTTCCTTAATCCCAGGCTTCTACCTACAGGTAAAGTCTCTGTTTTCCACATACTTACCTTCCAGTTACACCTTTGTAAGTTACTTCTCTTAGCATTAACCCTCCACTCTGCTTTCAGGTGCACCGCTCATACACCAACTCCCTGTCTCCTGACCTTTGGTCGGAATGTATATCTATGCCATCTGCTGTATATATCATTATGTGAAAAGTACATTGTTACTAGTGGTCCTCTTCCTCCTGATGGTATTTACAGCCTGTTCATCTGTTATTATACAGTTTTGTTTGTAACAATTTGGCTTATCTTATTGATTCTCATTTTAATCCCCATATATTTCACATGTCCTCAGAATTTGACAAGCTACATAAGTGGGGCACCTCTCCACGTACTCTTGATGGTAGTCCCTTTGTGACCTATGTTACTCCCATTCATTCATCACGTACGTGCTCGCTTTAATTTAGTATGTTTGTATATTTGTACATATTGTATGTGTTTTACAATTGTATATATTGACACTTTTTCTTCACCTTTTAAGCAAAACCTTGAAAAAGGCTCCAGTAGCCAAAACGTCGGGTGTTTTGCTTTTCATTTCGGTGCACTTTTTGCAGAATATCAAAGCAAAAAAAATGTTCAAAATTGCAAATATTACTTCAATTGTCTATCATTTGAGTGCTGGGTTTTATTCTACTGTATCCACTAGTCAGGCAGCATTTCTGTGGCCAACAATTTCGATATGGTCAAGTTCAAGCACTTTGCTTTCTCATGTGTGAGAGGAGATGCTCTTTTACATGACCAAACCTGTGTGACCGAGGGCTGGCTGCTGTGCTGAGAGATGGTGGAAGAAGGTGTGCACAACCAACCGGTGGACTTTGCGGGAGGTGTAGGTGTAAATGGAATGCTGGATTGAGAACCATGTGGTGTGCTCGATGTCTCACATGGACCTTAAGCACCAGGCATGTCACTTCCGTAACACCTGAGGGTTCCTCACTCACCTGCACTGTAGAATGTCCACTGGAGGAGGTTCTGCGGTCGGTGCCCTGTGTTACAATTCTTTCCCTGGTGACACAAGAGAAAGAAGTGGCAGATGATGTTGATTTGGCAGCCGGTAACTGGGTAAGCCCATTACTCCGTGTTTCAGCGCAGTGAGATTCCCACAGTAATGCATGTTGATTGTACATGTGCCTGTTCATGCTTGTAGGTGTCAAATTATTACGATTTCTGCCTTTACTCAGTTGTTTACAATGCTGGTAGATAATGAAAGTTGGGTCATCTTTTGCTGTCTCAAAAAAGGCCCAAGCTAGGCAAAACGTCTTGCGAACTGCAGACCCACAACTGCCACAGCCAGAGTTTTGGATGATGATGCAGTGCTTCTCATGGTTGCATCACTACGTGTTTGTACGGGAATCGACACTGTAACATAATTGACTTCCTCCTCTTCCTCCTTGTCATCAATTGACCTACTCAGCTGCATGCCTCTGGGTTCACACTAAGTGGGATCTAAAACTTTTTTTCATCATGCTCTATGTTGTCCTCTTCCTGACCTGACATCACAGCACAATACGCGTGTGACTCAGATATCTGAGTCTCATCATCACCTCCATGCCCGGGGCTTAACGCCAGTTGAGGAGGGTGGGGATCCTGCTGGGTCCCTACTTTGTCCAAGCCAGGATCCAACTCACAAAGATTTTGGGCATCAGTACAGATGCTTTCCTGCTCAAAAATCTGGGAATCTTTGGAGTGGACCTGTGATGCCAATGAGATAAAATGTGTGAAGAGCTCTGCAGATTCGATCGTTTGGTTCCCCACAGTCAGTTTGCCGGTTTTAGATTTGTGACGAGGGCGCAAACAAGTGTAATTGCGGTGGCACCTCTGAGGAATAAACTGTGTGTGATATGGATGAGAGGCTACTTGATACAGTGCTTGAAACCCACTCTTATCACTTGATGTTGATGTGCCTTATTTCCAAGTTGAATTGATGTATGGCTGGCAAACATATCTAGTGTAGTAGGCTGTCCAGTAACATAAGGTAAAAAAAAGTTTAATGGCATTCACTGGTAAAGTTGTGTCAAAATTCTTTTAATCCAACATCAAAATACAAGTGAAGGCATGGGGGAGGGGGGTGTACATGGCGCGTTGGATGACGGCCGTTTCGTGTCTTGTTTAATGCTTCTATGGGTCCACACACTGTGATGTAGTTTCCTGTTCTATTTAACCATCCGGTCAACATACTGACATCACACTATTTATAAACAGCAATTAATAACTATATCAGGAAAGTAATCAAAGAGCCCATTATTTTTTTGTATGGAACATATTCATAGAACCCACATTCACAAAGAAACCAACATATTTTTATCGTTAAGTCCCAACGGGCCCATTCTATTATATTTCATGATATATTGGGATTCCTTTTGTAATAGGATTTTGTGGATATCTCCACCTGCTGCTGTGGGTTTTTATTGTAGAAAAACGTTTTCAGATGTAGCTTACGACAGAATTTAAGTAAGTCGTCCGAGGCGCCATGTACACCCCCCTCCCTATGCCTTCACTTGTATTTTGATGTTGCATTAAAAGGATTTTGACACAACTTTACCGGTGAGTGTCATTGAACTTTCTTTTACCCTGTGCAGCAAGTGTTTTTTCTTTGCAATGAGCACCCCGTTTTTTTCCTGTCTGCCAATACCAGTGAACAATTTGGATTTGATGGACTTTAACCGTGCTTGGAATTTATGAGTCATATAGTGCGTTAATAACCGCTGAGTATAGACAGTGCCCAGTTTTTTCCTTCTCCTATATTTTGTTGTCCAGTAACATAACTTGTTCTCATTTGTTCTTGCACAGGCTGAGCTGGTGTTTGCTCAGTGGACCTTTGACTAGCTGAAATTCCCACACGTACACCTCCAATACCTCACCTATTCCCCTTTCTACGACATCCTTGTCCTGATTTACCAATCATGGTTAACGTACCCTTCCCCTTTTAAACATACTGTATATTTTGCAACCCTACCACCACACGTCAGACACTTGACATAAGAAAAATTATTTTACTAAAAGTAATAAGGACATCCTTATACATTGTTCAATAGCAATTTCTCAGCAGGCACCACTACCAATACCTATTAATTTATTTTAGTGCGTAATTTACAGCAGACACAGAAAAGTGGCCATAAACACTTTTTAGATACTGCACTAAAAACTTTATTAGGACCGCCAATAATATGTGGTTATATCCAGAACACTGGTTTTTATTTTCATTTTCTAAAGGTAATTTAAATTGGCAAGATGCAGTGTGTAGAAACTGCACTGGAACATTTTTATAGTCATATAATACGTGACTACAGTGGCTAAAACCAGAGCGGTCTTTTGAAATTTTTCTAAATTGCAATATCCAACATGCACTGTGTACAGACTACACTAACATAACCTATTAATGTGCTGGCCTTAGCCTGTGTAATTTAGAGCAGGCACCAAGATGTATTAGGATGCCTCACTGCCTGGCAACTGTTTTTCACGTACTACAAGTACCTGGAATTCTTATTTCTATGACTTCATGTGCCTATTTGTGGGACGACACCTCTCCCTACAGTGCCCGTCCCTAGTCTAAATTATCACTGGTCTATGTAGCTAAACTGCATTAAACTCCTAATCTCACTATCTAGCAGCAGCAACACCTTCCCTATTGCACAACATTAACAAAATAACGCTGAGGCAAAAATGGCTGCCACTTATAACCACACTGAATTGTGACTTAGCAATCTATTGACAGATACTCTTCTGTCTCCACCTTGAGAATGTTTCCTCCGCCGTGATTGGGTGCAGGATCATCCACAAATAAATTTTTGGAAAAAAAAGGCTCTGCGAGCAGGTTCGCTCATCTGCAATTATGAGATGATGACCATGGCTTAAATTGTCAATTTATCATTTAGTAGATAATCTACAAAAGTCATCAGTCACACATTTTGTGGCAGGACAGAGAGACAAAGAGAGGAACCTCGTAGATCTGGGGAGCGTTGATATGGAAATTTACCCTGGTCTCAGATTGTTCAACCAAAAGTTTATTGAGAATTCGAAGAGACTCTTGTTCAGCGGGACTGTCCAATGTCTGCTCTGTGTGGCTTTTGGTGTGTAATGTTTTGAGGAGGAGCTTCCGTGAAAAAAGATATACATTTTTCACTGCAACAAAAGAGTCAAAGGCAATTTGGGTGAGAAGCTAATTTCCCTAGATAAGACCTCATATTATGCTGACGTTAATTGATGATAAGGCAAATTCACTACCTCCAATGTAGTCTTATTTTTTGTAGTCTTACAGATTGAAATGTTTTTTTCTTTGTGGGGTGTTCTGTCGGCTTTTGCCACATGTAATGATGACTCTTAACTCTAAACTGATTCCAAAGACAAGATTTCATCATTTGTCTCATCACTAGAGATGGATGAAAATAATGATGTAGAACGGGAGCATGATCGTGAGTTCGTACGGGCAGGTGCTCTAGACCTGCCAGTGTATGGTCTCCACTTATACTCATTGTACATCATCAAGATCTCATTTGAATTTCTTAAATTTTATTTCTTTCACCTCCATTTACCACTTTTGCACCAAATTGTTGGTTTCCTCCTCAAATTTGTGACGAACCTCAATGCACAGTTCTTGAGAGATAGAAACTTATAAGTCATCTAGTTCTTTCTCCATCAAGGAGGGAAATGTACTATTTATTCTAGAGAGGCATTTTAGAAAGCCACAGGAGCAGGAATTGGACGGTGTCTCCCATTCAGATTTAATTGTCTTGTTCGCTATAGGGAACAAGGGGAACACTTGCACCTACAATTTACGCGGAATTAATCCTTTTTCTAAATATATAATGAGGAATGCCCTATTCCACCAAGTTTTTGTGCATTTCCACAGTATATCTTTATCTATGAATTTTCTCTTTTGTGGTATGCTCTCCAATATCCATATCAATACTGTCACTGTCCTTAAAGGCATTGGTTATCTCAAGAAGCCACGTCTGGTCCTATATCCTTAAATCCATACTCACAATGTGGATAACACAGAATTAATATGTTAAAACATTTATTTGTCCTAAGACGATGGTAAGCGCTTGACCCAAACCTACTTAAAATTCTGCAGCTGGTTTTTAGGCACAAACCACCCCAAAAAATTGCCCAGAAAGAGTTAATAAATTTAAAGAAGATTTTTCAATTAATGAAAATTCTTACAAACCAGCGCTGAAAAATAAGAATAAGGACTATTTTAAACTTTTAATACTAACAATACTCCCTAACAATAGAAACACACTTGGTTCCTGCAAATATAAGGACAATACACATAAAAATTAATGAGCACACTATTACTATACAGTCGAGGGGCCCCGGCCGGTGGCACCCACAAATATTAAAAGTTACTGGTATTGATGGTGTGATCAGAAAAAAGTTTTTTATCTCAAAAAATTATATAAAAATGATGAAAAAAGGCAGTTAAAATGTTGCAGAAGGTTTTTCCAAGGAAGTACTGGGATCGTACTCGCCCGTGCACAAAGGCAATCTTCCTGCTTACAAGTGCCTGCCCTGAGATGAATAGTTTACTGTTTGTTTAGATTGTCACTGACAGCCACGCTGCACTCATTCACGGTCCCTGGTTAGGGTTGGATACACCGCACTCCTATTGAGGAGTCTAGCAGTAAATGGATCAGTGCACCGGGGGCCCGTTACAGGTCCCCAGTGTATATTACCTGACACCGATGTCACCGAGGAAAGTTCCGTGAAATGTGGTCCTTGCGTAGAGTGATTTTTTGGCTCTTGTCTGGAATAGAAGGTTGGTGCTGAATCGCAGTGTGTGAAATCTTCAAATCCAGAGTACAAGATGCCGATTCAAGGATTAATAGAGCAGGGCTGCTCTGCCCTGGATTATGGACTCCTCCGTACACCTGCCTAGGCGTTCACCTGCCGGCAGGCTCCGTAGTCGGTAAAGAACAAATGGACAGACAGTTACGTCTCCTTCACAGTGGTATACTGAGCAAGATCCGACACGTGTTTCGGGGGCGTTAACGGTCCCCTTCCTCAAGGATAGCTCAGTCATTCCTTTGAGACCTATTTATAGTTAAAAAATATATATATACACAACTGCAGTTTCCCACAGAAACAATACAACACCTAAATGCAGAAAATACCTAAATTCACATGCAAAATTCATATATACAGCGATCGTATTACATGATATGTTTAATGCAGAGACTTTTTTTACAGAGATTTTTTCTTTTTCTATTATTTTTTAGGGAGAATTCCTCCAAATAACTTTTCCAGGAATATTTAATTAGCCAAAAAATGTTTTATATATATATATATAATACTCCAAATTTAACTACTCCCCCCAAAAATTCATAAAAACTCGTTAATAAGGCATAAGCACCAACACATGGATACTAGGAAGGGTTCAAAAATATATATCCGGATATTTTATACAAAAAAATATAAAAAATATAACTTTAAAAACTAAAAATTGCCTGTATTCAATAAAAGGATTTTTTTATTATTTATTTTTTATTATGATGATTCTTTTTATTTCTATTTTTAACTTGTTTTATATGTATATGTGATTGTTTTGCAATTATTTCTTACTTCTTAGATAAAAATTCCTTCAAATACACATTTGTATAAAAACCCTTTTTATTAAAAAACTTTTTCAAGATTTATTCTTTATTTATATTTTTATTTTCATTTTTTGGTATTTATTTTTATTTTTATTTACTTCTAGTTTTGGTGGTTTTCCTATTTTCCAGCTATTAAAAAAACCTCCAGTTTATAAAAACTCTACACCATAAAAAATAAATATATATAGGGGAAAAAATATATATATTTACGGAGTTTAACCCGTTAAGCATATACATATATACATAAATACACACATAAAGGTGCATACATGCATAATTCAGTTCGCACGGTTAAAAAAGGGGGGGGGTACATATTTATGTGTGGGTAACTCAGTCAAAGGCAAAGAGCTCAATGTCATTGTTGAGTCCATTCGGTCTCAATGTGTTCAACTCAAAAATCCATTGGCTCTCAGCCCTTGACATGTTTCTAATAAAATCACCTCCCCTCCAATCTTTCATTACCCTTTGTATACCCCAAACTTGAGAACCTCTAAATGAACCCCCATGCTTCAACAAATAATGTTTAGACAACGGGTGTTTAATGCACTTATTTTCTATACAGGGGTCTGATTGTTCTACCCACATATCTCTTTTGACAGGGGCATTGAATGCAATAAATAACACCTTTAGTATGACAGGTGATCAAGTCATTAATAGGAATCTCTTCCTGTCCTTTCAAAAAGTTTTTTTGTGTAGTATTTTTTGTATTCCTACACACAATGCATTTTTTACATGGGAAATAGCCTTTCAAATTACATATACCTCCAAGACCAGAGGGTTTTTTCTTTCCCTTTTGTATGGTTGGTGCCACCAGATTACCCAAATTGTTGGCCTTTCTAAAAACAAACTTTGGAAAGAGGGGCAAAAGGTCACCAATTATTTTGTCCTCCTTAAGGAGGTTCCAATATTTCCTCACAATATTTTTTAGAACCTTTGTTCGTGCTGTATATTGTAAGATTATTGGTATATTTAGTTCATCTTTTTCATGAGGCATACATACAGTAGATTTGTCCTGAAGTAAATTATTTCTCTCAATCAATTTGGTTTGTTGGTATGCATCCTCTAGGAACTTCTCCTCATAACCCTTTTCCACAAATTTGTTAGTCAATGAAGCGGCTTCCGATTCGAAGTCCTTCATCCTGCTACAATTCCTATAGGCCCTAATATATTGACTTTTTGGGACATTAAGAAGCCAACTGGGTAAATGGCAGCTAGTTAAAGAGATATAGCCATTAGTATCTGTTGGTTTATGGTAGGTTCTGGTTTCAATTTTGTCATTTTCAATAAAAATATTCAGGTCTAAAAAATTTTCCATCTTAGTACTGAATGTATAAGTGAATTTTAAGTGAAAGTCATTTGTACTCAGACCCTCCAAGAACTCAACAAGGGAATGTTCATCACCTGACCAAACAAATAATATGTCATCAATGAAGCGACGCCAGAGGACCAGGTTCTCCCGAATCACGCCACCCAAAAATATGGTAAGCTCCTCCCACCGACCCATATGTAGGTTTGCGTAACTCGGGGCGAACCTGGTCCCCATGGCAGTGCCCCACCGCTGAAGAAAGTATTGGACCCCATTGCGAAAATAGTTATGAATTAATATAAAATGGAAACAGTCCCCCAAGAAGTCAACTTGTTGTTGGGGATACAGGCCTGACCTAGTCAAAAAATATTTTGAAGCTTCACACCCTTTTTGATGTTCAATAACAGTATAAAGTGAAGTAACATCAATAGAGCCAAGGATAAAGTTTCTCTCCCATTTGAGTCCCTGTAATAATTGTAATACCTGTGTACTATCTTTCAAGTAGGCAGGTAAGAGTGGGACACATTTTTGGAGATGAACGTCTATATATTTTGATAGGTTGGCTGTTAAACAGCCAATCCCCGAAATAATGGGGCGTCCTGGAGGGTTCACAAGTGATTTGTGAATTTTGGGTATGTGATAAAATACAGCCAACCTAGGAGTTTGACTTCTTATAAAAAAGGCTTCATCTTTATGTAAAATTCCCTTATCAAGGCCTTTCTTGACCAATGAATTTAGCTCATCCTTAAAACCTTCTGCAACATTTTAACTGCCTTTTTTCATCATTTTTATATAATTTTTTGAGATAAAAAACTTTTTTCTGATCACACCATCAATACCAGTAACTTTTAATATTTGTGGGTGCCACCGGCCGGGGCCCCTCGACTGTATAGTAATAGTGTGCTCATTAATTTTTATGTGTATTGTCCTTATATTTGCAGGAACCAAGTGTGTTTCTATTGTTAGGGAGTATTGTTAGTATTAAAAGTTTAAAATAGTCCTTATTCTTATTTTTCAGCGCTGGTTTGTAAGAATTTTCATTAATTGAAAAATCTTCTTTAAATTTATTTTCAGAATTAATATGTACATTTTACCCATAGAAAGGATTATAGGCCCATCTTAGAAAGTGTCAAAGCTTGTACACTAAGAGAGTGGTGCTAGATAAAAAATGCACACACCGAAAATACAGGGTCAGCACATCTCATCATTAAACATTATAAAAAGGAGAAAAAGTAAAGGAAACCGTTGTGAAATTAAATTATTTTATTAGAATTAAGTTATAGATCATAATCAGTAAATTAGGCAAAGGACATGAAATGACAAGTGAAATTGCACCTGTGACAAAAGTCAA
Source organism: Anomaloglossus baeobatrachus (assembly GCF_048569485.1). Lineage (NCBI taxonomy): Eukaryota > Metazoa > Chordata > Amphibia > Anura > Aromobatidae > Anomaloglossus > Anomaloglossus baeobatrachus. Next base: position 105,366,952 of record NC_134356.1, on the reverse strand, counting down.
AGCATAATCAAAAGTACGGTAATATCACAATGAATGGAAAGTATCACTGATGGCTCTAAATAAAGTGCCTGACAGTGCAAAAATGTGGCAATAAATTTGCCAGTGATGCTTACTAGAACATATTAAATATCCCAGTATTATCCCAGTAGGTGAAGAACATCAGTAATGGCTCTAATAAAGTGTCAAACAAAGTACAAAATTCGGCAATAAATTATCCAGTAATGCTTACTCACTAGCATATGACAGTAACAGGTGTAGGATATAATCCTCTGTCCTGATGCACATTTCGCAGGGAGACCCCACTTCTTAGAGGGGAGTGGATATTATGCCAGACAGACAGGACCTGTATGCTGCTGTCTTCAGTGACTGCTTCCTGGGTGAGTGCTGATGCGGAGGTGGAGGTGACGCGTCCCTCCTATGACCCCTCTGCGCCTGCGCTCCCTGATGTGTGGTCACTTGACAACACATACACGTCCCCCAGCTAAATGTCTCTCCACCCAAACACATTCTGATTGCCATGTGATCAGTCATGTGATCGGCTGGCAGGTCCTTAAAATGTCCTTTCAGCCTGGCATAGTATCCACTCTCCCCCAAGAAACAGAGTCTCTCAGCAAAACATGCGTCGGGACAGGGGGATCTATCCTGCACCTGTGAATGTCATATACTAGTGGATAAGCATTACTGGCCAATTTACTGCCGAATGTTCATTCCCCCTTCCCTGATAGTAATCAGTTTATCCAGCCAGAACACCCGATAGCCATTTATTCTGCCCTGGTGCTAGAAAAGAAATGGGAAGCGACAGAATTGAGGGTTTTACATTTAGTGTTTCATCTGGGCTAAGTTCATGGTAGACACATGTTTCTAAATCTGCTTTCTCAGTTCCTGGGAGGTTTCATCAACATATCTTCAGAGGATGACATATATGACACACATGGATTTACAATTACTGTAAAATTTTAATCTGTTTTGTTTATTGTTATTCGGGTTAGTGAAAACATTGTAGGTGGGTTGCATCTATTGGCATATATTATATTTGCCGCATGAGAATGACCTCTTCAGGTGGACATCCTGTCCAATTTGTGTGGTCGGCCTGGAGAAGTGGCTCCTAACCAAATGGTCATTTAAATTAGGAGCTCTTTAAGCAGCGGACGCTCTCCTAACAAAGGACTGATTTTCGGATCAGCGTGTAGAATTTACTAGTGGTCTGTCAGAATTTTCCTCACCTGTTTCCACTGACTATTGTAATCCATTGTGATACATAGCACAGTGTCCTCCACATTAGTCAGGTTGTCATGCGACCAGTTGCCATCAATATCACATTTATTTTTGGTGAACAATTGGAGGAACAAAGTGGTAAGTTAAAGGTTTCAAGACCAGGGTGAAGATAAGAAATGATCATTTGTCTACGCGTTTCACAGCCAGAAGCTTCTTCTTTGGGACAAATCACATTACAGTATACAGGACACACATGATTGATTGTCTTTATATATACACTATAAAGGTGCTCAGGTACGGACATCACTTAGTCACTCTATTGTTGCAAAAGTGTGAAATCATCATTAAAACAATAGAATCAAATTAAAAACAATTGTTCATAATATAAATATACAGGAAAAAAATCGACATAAAAAAGGATCGAACTACATAATAAAATAAACCTAATATAGTGGGGCTCTACATGTAATATAGGGATATGGAGGAGATCCAATGTAACCACCTTAGGCTATGTGAGCACACTGCGGATTTGTTTCTCCAGCGAAAAATGCACCTACCTGTGGAAAAACCGCACCAAAAACACATGCATTTATACTGTGATTTGATGTGTATTTACCGTGTTTTTGCCTGTGGTTTTGACCCTGCGGTTTTTTAACATTAAACATAGGTGAAAACGTAGAAAACCGCAGAAAAGAAGTGACATGCTACTTCTTTTTGCTGCAGAAATTGTGCAGCAAAACCTGTAAGAAAAAAGAACGCAGTGTGCGCACAGGATTTGGGATTTCTCATAGACTTTTCGTGGGAAGGACTGCATGAAGCTTATGAACAAAAACTGCACTAATTCTGCAGCAAAAATGGCGGAAAATCTGCAGCAAAAAACGCAGTGTGCGCACAGGGCCTTACCCTTCATGTTATGTTAAGTTAATGTTATGATGTTATTTTGTTAGTTTTAAGGTACCGTCACACATAACGAGATCGCTAGCGAGATCGCAGCTGAGTCACCGTTTGGTGACGCAGTAGCGATCCCGTTAGCGATCTCGTTATGTGTGACACCTACCAGCGATCAGGCCCCTGCTGTGAGGTCGCCGGTCGTTGCAGAATGGTCCAGGCCATTTTCTTCAAAGGCGATGTCCTGCTGGGCAGGACACATCGCTGTGTTTGACACTGTGTAACAGGATCACAGTGACTGCTGAGATCGTTATACAGGTCGCTACTGCGATCTGTATTGTTCTGCATCGCTGGTAAGATCTCACTGTGTGACATCTCACCTGCGATCTCCCAGCGACTTACCTGCGATCCCTATCAGGTCGCATCGTTTTCGGGATCGCAGGTAAGTCGTTATGTGTGAAGGTACCTTAAATATGTCATGATAATATAATGATTTATTGTCGGTATAATAGAATATTTACAACCTATTAGAGAGACGGCACCACTCAAATCAAAATGGAAGCGTGCTACCACCCATATATAAACAAATGGCACTCAAAATTTATGGGAAATAAAGCACAGCTTGACCATAAATACACTGGAAATCCAGAATTTAAATGGACGACAACAAAACACTTGCTGTATGCAAAAAGTAAACAAGTTAAATAAGTGCAGAATGTTAAAACACCATTAAAAAAATGGGAAGGACTCAAAAAGTGCAAATACATAGTAATATATTCAAATATGTGAAAACCACACAATGAAGTCTAAAATCCACTAAATTTATTGATTACATATTAATCAGACATACATTTAAGAAAGAGAAAACACTCTATAGGTAAATATGCTGTAGAGGAAACTAATAAGGAGGTAGTAAATCTCAACAAGGTGGAGACCGAGTCATTACAATATTATTCATTATCAGGGAAGGTCTGGGGGAGCACAGAGCAGTAAATACAAATAGATTATAGACATTCATAAGTCCATCTCCCACAGACCAAAATTCCAATAATATCTCGCTGGTAATAGGGGACTAGCCATTTGTACTACTGCAGACCCCCATCCCATATATTGCATAAACACAACTCCCAGTGATAATTACCTTAGGGACGTACAGGGTGCAGTATTGGTTGCCCCTCCCAGTAACCCAGCAGGAACAAGTAATGACTGGTCCGAGCCCGACGCGCGTTTCGTGATCCTTCTTCAAGGGCCACCACACGTTGTCTGGTTGAACTCAAAAGCTATGTTTTTATATTCCAAAATTCCCGCCACGGAACAGCTGAGCGGGTCATCAATTGCGCGTGCGCCGTCATCGGGATCCGGAAATCGTTAGCATTCCACCCGGCGGTAGTCATCGGATCATCGCGTACGCGTGGGGAGCCCTTCTCCCCGGACGTCACTTAACGCATGCGCAACCCGATATCTGACACCGCCGGGTGTATACACCCGGAAGTCCCATCTGTACGGCCCACACAGTGCGGCCGCTCATTTGTCCGTGGGGGGAAGCAGCAAAAAATGTAATACACATTAGTAAGGCCAGTATACCAAGTCATAATAAGGAACAGGGGAACTGCAACAAAACCGGTTCAGAGTACATTCATACAGTGACCACATATGAATGAATCGCATATGCTCAAGTCCACAAGGATAATAGAAAATTTCCCAACTTGAACTAATATATAGTGGAACATATATCTGCACAATGAAAACCGCTCCTTAAATACATGTATAAATTGAAGAGAGTAGTATCAACAGTAATATCCGGTGACAAAAAAGTCACCCCCAACATTATAAATATTAATAAATATCCCGTACACAAATTATGAATAATTATGGTAACATGAAGATGTTTATTTTTTCTTCAATTTTTTGTTTTTTTCTTTATCCATCAAGGTGGTATAATCCTTTGAGCTTGACAGGAAAAGGTCTTCATATAAAGTCAAGCAACTGGCCCGCTTAACTAGAAAGGAGCTGCATATGGTAATTATCACCAATCGGATTTACATTACTACAAAGAAAGAAAGAAACATACAACATATAAGTAAAAATAAGCATAAAAACAACCAAATTTTCGGACATGCGAAATTCTTCTTAATGTGCAATAATTAAAGATGGAAAAGAAGGAGATTTATTTTCCTAAGTACCACCAAACCATTAGGTTAGAAGATCAGGACAATTCAAACATTGAGATACGGAGCAAAGCTGAATTGCTCATTCAGTCCTGCAGGGGAAGTTGTACCAAGTGAAAAAATCCACTTGCATTCCAATCTCGCTAGCATGGTCTTTAAATTGCCGCCACGGATCCCGCCGTTGATCAGGTCAATCCCCATCACTCTTAGGCCACTTGGGTCACAGTTATGATATAATTTAAAGTGCCTGGGGAGAGTCCTTAACAAAGACGGGTCCGTGACTGATGGTGCCTTCAAGATATCTTGCACGTGTTCACATATCCGTATCCGCAGTTGTCTGGATGTCAACCCCACGTAAATTAGATCACATGGGCAAGTGGCGTAGTATATGACATGTGCTATTACAAAAAATGTATTTTTTAATTTTGAAGGATTGTTTTTTATCAGCTGAGTGGAATTCCTTCCCCCTCACGATATTACCAGGTCTGCATGAAGCACAGTCGCCACAAGTAAAACACCCGACAGCTGGAGGGCCACCACCCAAAAATCCTACTGAGGCCTTTGCCACATAGTGGCTATCGACCAATAGATCTCGAAGGCTCCTACCTCTGCGTGGAGTCACAAGTGGAGTTTCGGATAACCTATTCTCCAACACTGTATCCGTCTGCAAGACGGACCAGTGTTTTGTTTTTTTTATTAGTAACACAGGGTCCTTAGGAGCAATTGTGAATGTAAAACAATAGGAAGAACGGATCTCAAAATAGAACAGAACAAATCAGGCAAGGTGCTTGGTAGATGTAGTGCAAATAAGTATTATCCCATTGTGGAGCCGAGTATGACACTCGATCTCTTACCACTCTAGGTTTGAGAGACTTCGCTTTGGAACTCAGCCCTTATCGCCTCTAGGCCATTCAGTGATGTACATGCCCTGGTCAACCCAATCCAATGGGCTCCAACAGTGTTGTTTGGGCAGTTCATAGCTATGTGCCTCAGTAATGCTGATCTAACTACTTCCAGAGAGCCGCTGCGTACAACATAGCATTCAGGCTGCTTCTTGGACATTATCTCCCTTTTCCCCACAACGGCCGCTGCGTGTAGACCCTGACCTGCATTGCATCCTTGACCTCGTTGGGTAACGACGGCTTCCTCCCGGATGCGGTGACCCATTACCTGAGTGATTTTCTCTCTGGAGCTCAGTTCGGCTATGACACTGGTTAACTGAGTGACCTGATCCGAGAGGCCGCAGATTTGTGCAGACATCTTCTCCATTCTGCGGGTCATGTCGTTCATCCTGGCCAGGAGTTCCCCCTCGTTGGCGGATCTATCAGGAGCCCGGGGGGATTTTACCTGCTTTAAAGCTGACATGATGAGAAACTGCCTCACATGAGTTGAGATGTCTGTTGTCTCGAAGAGTTTCCCAGCGTCTCTCTAGTCTGGGTAGTGGGCAAAGCAAGATCGGACATAGTCGATGTCTCTCTCAAGGCTCATGCCTGTTGTCATTCTCCAACGAGGATCGGCACACAGCATATTGAGATATTGGTCATTGAAGTCATTGGAGAAATCCTGGGTTGCTGGTACTTGTCCCTCGTTGCTCCTGGCTGTTGCCTTGGGAGGTCTCTCTGTGCGTGATGTAGGGGGGGCGAGGGAATATTCTGGGTTCATCGGTACTCCAGCATGCTCTCATTGCCTCTCTGAGAGATGGTGCTCGAGCATCAAGACCTTCCTCCATTATCTCTATGAATCCCTGGGCAAGAGAGGCTTTGGATGCCGGAGGTGCTGGGTTGTCTGGCTGCGGGTCTGGTTCGGTGAACTCGTCAGCCGCAGGACTGTATTCCTCGCTCTCTTCTCCTTCCGAGGCGGAGTATGCCGCCCCTGCTTGGCCATCTTCTTGGGGCCCGGCGGGGTCATCGGGCAGCCCAGGGTGTGGCAGGATGGAACCCTCTTCAGATGCGATCCTCATGACTTCAAGTCCTTCTGCGATAGTCGAGACAGGATTGGCAAGGGCTGTTGAGACAACCTCTAAGAGATGTGGTACATCTCCTGCGACAAAGTTATTCAGTCCAGTGGCGTCGACGTTCTCCATGCTTGACAGTAGGAGCGTTGAGCTTCGACGGACCAGTGTTTTGAAAGAGCCTCCCTCATCCTTCCCCATTGTCCATTGAAGGTTGAAATAAACCGTATTTCACCACTGCCTTCCTTCCGCCTAGTCAGATGGGATTGATACAGTAACTGGTCCCTTGATGTGGCTTTTGCTCTTTGGTATCCATTTTTGATACCACGGATGCCGTAGCCCCACTCCCTAATTCGCACACACAGGTCTCCGGCCTGTTTTTCATATCTCTGTGGTGTGGAGCAGATTCTTTTTGCTCTAAGGAACTGCCCTGTGGGTATGGCTCTGATCGTGGACCTCATGTGGGCTGAGGACGCATGCAACAAGGCATTGACCGAAGTGGTCTTACGATATAAATCGGTCTCGATCACCCCATCCTCTCCCACCTCCACCACAACATTCAAAAAATCCACCCTTCTTTTATCCACCTTATATGTTAACTTAATATTAGAGTCATTATGAATTAAGTCTGACATAAATTGGTCCAACAGAGGCCGGGTACCTTGCCAGAGGAGCAACACATCGTCTATATAGCGGTACCAGCATATTATATTCTGGGCAAGGGGTGAGTCATGAAGTATCGACTGTCCCTACTTGCCCAGAAATAGTCCTGCATAAGATGTCGCACATGCCGCTCCCATGGCGGTACCCCGCCTCTGCAAAAAGAACCGATCTTTGAAGGTAAAGATGTTGTGGTGGAGGATAAAGTTCAATTAGTCCACGATCAGGCCACACAAAGGGGCGTCCCACACACTTGCAGCAAGGAAATACCTTACTGCCTCCAGACCCTGTGTGTGCGATATGCACGAATATAGGGCCTCTACATTCGCGGTAACAAGCCACATGTCAGGTTCCACCTGTATCCCATCAAGTTTCTTCAGTAAGTCGTTGGTATCCTGTAAATATGAAGGTAAATTATGTACCAACGGCTTAAGGTAGAAGTCAATGAAGGCACAGATGGGTTCACAAAGGCCGCCATTCCCCGAGACGATAGGACGCCCCGGGTGATTGACGGCATCTTTGTGAACCTTTGGCAGTAGGTAAAATGTCGGTAGTTTGGGAAATTTCACCAACAAGCCCTCTCTCACTTTAGGGGTAATGGTTGCCTCCATCAATGCCTCATCCAGAATAACCATCAATTCAGTTTTGTACTGAGCCAGGTGATTTGTGGGGAGTCTACTATAGGTCTCCCCATCATTAAGCTGTCTAAACGCCTCTCTTTCGTACTTTGAGGTTGGCTATATCACGACGTTTCCTCCCTTATCCGCATTTTTGATGACGACGTCAGTCATATTGCGGAGTTCCTGAATTGCCGCCCGTTAATGTCTCGTCAGATTGTCATTTGAACTGTATCTAGGGATTTTTTTCAGTTCTTTCATGACCAATCTGACAAAGATATCCACCTGTGGGCAGATTGATAAGGGAGAAAATGTCGTGGATCTGGGAAGAATCTCCTTAGGGAAAATCCCTGAAGCACCCAGATTACTTTCCATCTCAAGGTCCTCTAGAGCCGCAATGGCTTCCTGTTCCTTCATATTAAGGGCCTCTTTACCCCCCTCTGCCTTAGTGTGTAATTTATGAAGAATCAACTTACGAGCGAACAGGTGCAGGTCCTTAACAGTGGTAAATAAATCAAATGTACCAGTGGGCACAAAAGACAACCCCAACTGGAGGACTTGCACCTATGTCTCCGTCAATTTATGTGAGGATAAATTGATTACCTCTAATTGGCTTTTTTTATTCTTCTGTTGGTCCTGGGGTATAGTGGGTGATATCCCCTTCCTCTTCCCCTGAGATGGTCCCTGGTTGTTTTTGTAGCCCTCTGTAGTTTTTCTACTGAAATATGGATGATTTTCATCTCTTTCCTCCAGATCCATACTTTCACCAGAAGTGCGGGAGGATATAGATACAGATCTAGGTCTAAAGCTGTTAAAACGACCTTTCCTTCACCTATAGACCTGCTTATTTTGGAAATCATTTTTATCTCTGATCAATTTTTTGGCTTTGGTAGATCTGATCTCACTCTCCCATTTAGTGAAGTCACTTTCTACTTCCTTATTAAATTTGGCCAGTGCTTCCTCAGTAAGTTCTTTTTTTAGTTTTTCTTGAATATTTTCAATTTCAACTTCCAAATCATTTACATTAGCTTCGTTCAGTTTAACCAGTAGTTCCATAAATTGTTTAGAGCAGGCATTAGCACAGCTCTCCCAAGCATTTACAAACCATTCCTTCTGGATGGGAAATGAGGGGAAAACCTGGATCCGGAGACCCCGGGGGATTAGGCTCTTGGAGATATACTGTTCTAGGTACCCCTTGTTCCACCATAATTTCGTATGTTTTTGTAATAATTGTTTAAGCTTCAGCATGTCAGCCTGATGATCATTATGCTTATTGTTAAGACCACCATTGAGGTCCTCCTTGAAAGCCTCATTTATGTGTGAGTGCCAGGTGTTGTCACGCGCCCTGAAATCCATAGTTCCTGAATATAACACAGTAATATATGTTACAATCATGTTAGAAAGGTACAGAACAAGGAAAGCCTGCAATACAATACCATGGTTTGAATTGTAAAAGAGGTAATGTAGATGCACCTGCCCGTCCCACGCGTTACACCACCGAATGTGGCTTCATACCTGAAGCAAGTGTTCTTTTGTCGTCCATTTAAATTCTATATTTCCAGTGTATTTATGGTCAAGCTGTGCCCTATATCCCATAAATAAATTTTGTGTGCCATAATATAATATTTAACACTATAGCTTCAATTAAAATTGTATGAATTAAAAAAATATATAGGTATGTCGCGGGCGGAGGGGCGCGCTCACTACGCTCGGGTCCGGGGACTTCTGCTGCTGCTCGGTGGCTCGAGCGGTGGGCTGGATCCGGGGGACTCGAGCAGCACTCCTCGCCCACGAGTGAAAAGGGGGTGGTTTGTTTGGGGTGATAGTTCATGACGCCACCCACGGGTCGTGGTGATGATGGGCACCAATGCTGCTGGTGACGGGGATCCCGGGAGCGATGGCAGGGAGCAGCTAGGATGTTGGTTCCCCCTCCGTGGGTAGGGGTTGGTGATCCCGGGGCCCGGTTGTGGGATGAGGAGGCTAGATGGCCGGGGTACAGGGTTGCAGGGGCAGCGCGGCGCGGTGCCTGATATCACTGTGGTACTCACTTAGGCACAAATTCACAGAGTCTCTGGTAAACCAAACGTTGGATGGATGGGTCCCGCAGCCGGCTGCAGTGTCTTTGCTCTCCCCAGACAGGTTGATGGTGGCTGTCTTTCCCTGCACCTGTGTAGATTGTTTTGACTCCGATGGTTTCCCAATGGTAGTCCGCTCCCCGGCGTATAAGTACCAAAGGAGCCCGTTTTGCCCGCAGGCGCTGGCCCTTAGATATCTAGCCTATGGCGGTGGCTGTGTATCCTCACGGTGTGGACTGTTGCCTTCTGTCAGGTCTTGGTTGTCAGGAAACCCCTGGGGTTCCGGTCACTCTCGGATTTGACCTTTGTCGGCGGCTCCAAGCCTAGTTGGGGTCCGATGGCCCTGCCTTTGTGCTTAGCTTCACTCCGCTCCCCGGTTCAGTACCGGCAGGCCACCGCCCGACCCCGGTCCTACGGTTCCGCAGCGATCTGCTAACTCCTGCAGACGGCCACCACCGTCTGCCAACCTTGCTGATAGTGCCTGGGCTCCTACCCAGACACACACAGTATCCGACCTCTCTCTTTCACCTCCAAATACTAACTCCTCACTTCACTGACTAACTTTTCCCACCTCCAGGACTGTGAACTCCTCGGTGGGTGGGGCCAACCACCTGGCTCCGCCCCACCTGGTGTGGACATCAGCCCCTGGAGGGAGGCAACAAGGGTTTTGTTTGACTGGTATGAACTGTCCAGGGGAGGGGGTGTGTGTGTTGTTATGTCTGTGACTACCTGGCTAGTCCAGGGCGTCACATGTACACATATATATATATATATATATACTGTATATATAAAAAAAATATACATACTGTATATACAGTATATATATATATATATATATATATATATATACACTCACACACGTGTTCAAAATTGTTGGTACCCCTCGTTTACTGAAAGAAAAACCCACAATGGTCACAGAAATAACTTCAATCTGACAAAAGTAATAATAAAAAACTATGAAAGTGAACAAATGAAAGTCAGACATTGCTTTTCTGCTTCCACAGAATTAAAAAAAAAAATAAAACTCATGAAAATAGGCCTGGACAGAAATTTATGGTACTCTTAACTTAATATTTGGTTGCACAATCTTTTAAGGCAATCACTGCAATGAAACAATTCCTGTATCCGTCAATGAGACTTCTGCTCCTCTTGACAGGTATTTTGGCCACTCGTTGTCTCATGTTTGAAGGTTTGCCTTTTGATTGCTTGTGTATGTATAGTGGGACTGGTTTAGTAATGTGTAGCAAATGGATTTAAAGGGAAGGTATCGCGTTTTTTTATTTGTGTATTAAAAATAGTGATTATGAAAAAAAGTATTTCTAATACAAAATGAAAATCGCAGCTTATTTAGTTTTTATTTAATTCTTATTTTACTGGAGGCACTGGGGGCTGCCATGCTGGATTTGCCGTGTGTGCAACGACAGTAACTCATTCCTTTATGGCAGCCCCTGTGCATAGAGAACAGTAGTCGGGATCAGACCCCTTGCAGTACGTTACAGAGGGCGTCTGCTGTGACCTGGACGCGCCCCCTGGGCTGTCCAGATCACAGCAGAGGGAGGAGATCAGCGCCAATATTGTGGAGCTCACAGCGTATGCTCCACTATACCCCTTTCAACCGCCGGGATGTGTGAGTACGGGCCGCCTCCCCTCCCCTCCCCGCAGAGTTGTGTATCTAATCCTATCCTGTGTGATACTCCTGCTGTCCTTGGTGACACTATAGACATTTGTGGTCATCAATAAAATGGCTCTGCACTATGTCCCTACATGTCATTTTCTGTTATCTGTTGTAAACACTCAGACTAGGAGGGGGAAGCGTGCCATCACACACAGGAGAGCAGACTCCACCCACTTTACTGCAGGCTGTAATGTGAGCTTTTTTTACAGTGAGATTTCTGTAGGATTTCAGCAGCTGCTCCCCCTAGTGTTTAACAGTTGAAAATATCAAACTTTTTAATTTATTTTTTATATTTTGCTCAGTTAAAAACAAATAATATTTAAACAAAACATTAAAACATTATTACTTTACATTTTTTCAGTTATTGACATTTTTTTTTTTGACGATACCTTCCCTTTAAGTGTCATAGCGATTTTTTTTATTTTTTTTCAATGAGACTCATTGATGGTATTGTGTCTCAGGGTTCTTTGGATCACTGAAATCAATCTCAGATACCTGTGATAATTAGTTTGCCAGGTGAGCCCAATAAAAGGAAAACTGGATGTTCCACAATATTAAGCAGGCCACAGTTTTCAAGTAACATGGGAAAGAAAAAGGATCTCTCTGCAGCCAAAAAGCATCAAATAGTGCAATGCCTTGGAGAAGGGATGAAAACATTGGATATTTCACGAAAATGTAAACATGACCATCGTACTGTGAAGAGATTTGTGCCTGATTCTGAGCACATACATGTTCGTGCTCATAAAGGCAGAATGAGGAAAGTTTCTGCCAGGCAACTCCATCGGTTTAAGAGAGCAGCAGCTAAAATCCATTACAAAACAGCAAACAGATATTTGAAGCTGCCGGTGTCTCTGGAGTCCCTTGAACCTCAAGGTGTAGGATCCTTCAAAGGCTTGCTGTGGTGCATAAACCTACTATTAGGCCACCCCAACAAGTGCTCACAAGCAGAAACGGTTGCAGTGGGCCCAGGCATACATGAAGACTAATTTTCAAACAGTCTTATTTACTGATGAGTGTCATGTAACCCTGGATGGTCAAGATGGATGGAGTAGTGGATGGTTGGTGGATGTCCACCATGTCCCAACAAGGCTGGGACGTCAGCAAGGAGGTGGAGGAGTCATGTTTTGGGCCAGGATCAAGGAAAGACATCTGGTAGGCCCCTTTAGGGTTCCTGAAGGTGTGAAAATGACCTCTACAAAGTAAAGAGTTTCTGTTTGACAACTTTCTTCCATGGTACAAAAAGCAGAAATGTGTCTTCAGGAGCCAATTCATCTTCATGCATGACAATGCACCATCTCATGCCGCAAAGAATACCTCTGTGTCATTGGCTGCTATGGGCATAAAAGGAGATAAACTCATGGTGTGGCCACCATCTTCCCCTGACCTCAACGCTATAGAGAATTTTTTGAGTTTCATCAAGCAAAAGATGTATGAGGGTGGGAGGCAGTTCACATCAATTCAGCAGCTCTGGGAGGCTATTCTGACATCATGCAAAGAAATTCAAGCAGAAAAACTCACAAGTTCAATAGATGCAAGAATTATGAAGGTGATATCAAAGAAGGGTTCCTATGTTAACATGTAACTTGGCCTGTTAGGATGTTTTGGAATTAAATAGCTTTTTATTTCAGTGAATGTGACCTCCTAATTCTGCATATTCCACAAATGAGCATTTTCAGTTTTTTAAAATATATAAAATGTTTAGAAACTCTACTGTGCCTAATAATTTGGAACAGTGCATTTTGAGTTTTTTCTAATTTTGAAGATTATACTATTATCATTGGGAGGTTTCTTCAATAAAATTAGATGTATACTCTAAAAGGTGATGACTTTTATTGGACTGACTGTCATTTGCACCGACCAATGAATGGGAGCAACATGGGTCACAAACGGACTACCGTCAAGAGTAGGTAGAGAGGTGCCCCAATTTTGCAGCTTGTCAAAATTTGAATAGATGTGAAATATATTGGGATTACAATGAGATAATCAATAAGATAAGCCACATTGTTACAGACAATACTGTATAATAACAGATGAACAGGCTGTAAATACCATCAGGAGGAAGAGGACCACTAGTAACAATGTACTTTTCACTTAATAATGATATATACTGTAGATGGCATAGATATACATACCAACCAAAGGTCAGGAGACAGGGAGATGGTGTATGAGCGCTGCGCCTGAAAGCAGATTGGAGGGTTACTGCTGAGAGGGAACTTACAAAGGTCTATACGGAAGGTAAGTATGGGGAGATAAGAGACTTTACCTGTAGGTAGAAGCCTGGGATTAAGAAAGACTCCTTATGGAACAATAGTGGCAGTGGTGCTGGTGGCGACTGGGTTATGCCTGGAACCGCGCTCTTATATGTGCTGAATGGCGGCCTCTGTGTTTGCTGCTTCTGGTCCTGTGGAACACAGCGCATGCGTGAAACGCATAGAACTGCATGTGCGCGTGACGTCAGCAAAGATACCGTGGGTGGGAGCAACCCCCCTTCCAGTCAGCAGAGGTGGCACATGAGTGGACAAATAGGAAAACGTCCACATGTGACGACAGCAGGCCGAGTGCTGGGTGAAGCTAAATCAGGTGCTATAATTATCTTGTGTGGTATGTGCAAAGGGTGGGAAAACTGTGCATGGAATTCAGCCACATGATAGAAGAGTGCTACGGAATCTACAAGGGAAGAAGGAAATTAATGAGAGATAAAGTATTAAATGTATATGAGGCAATAAAGCAACAAGGGGCAAATGTTATACATGTTCTACAGAGCATACATATATTGTAGATCCGGTAATAAGATGTTTATAGGTACACATCGCACATAATGGTTGAACCGCATAAAAATAAAACAGAACAAAGCCCAGTATGATTAAGATAAATAGCGTGGTTCCAGGCATAACCCGGTCGCCGCCAGCACCACTGCTGCCACTATTCCATAAGGACTCTTCCTTAATCCCAGGCTTCTACCTACAGGTAAATTCTCCGTTTTCCACATACTTACCTTCCAGATACACCTTTGTAAGTTCCTTCTCTTAGCATTAACTCTCCTCTCTGCTTTCAGGCGCACCGCTCATACACCAACTCCCTGTCTCCTGAGCTTTGGTCGGAATGTATATCTATGCCATCTGCAGTATATATCATTATGTGAAAAGTACATTGTTACTATAATGGTCCTTCTTTCTCCTGATGGTATTTACAGCCTGTTCATCTGTTATTATACAGTATTGTCTAACAATTTGGCTTATCTTATTGATTATCTCATTTTAATCCACATATATTTCACATCTACTCAGAATTTGACAAGCTACAAAAGTGGGGCACCTCTCCACGTACTCTTGATGGTAGTCCCTTTGTGACCTATGTTGCTCCCATTCATTCTTCACGTACGTGCTCGCTTTAATTTACAGTTTGTATATTTTTACATATATACAAACATACATATTTTGTGTTTTACACTTGTATATATTGACACTGTTTCTTCACCTTTTAAGCAAAAGCTTGAAAAAAGCTCCAGTAGCTAAAACGTCGGGTGTTTTGCTTTTCATTTTTTGCAGAATATCAAAATATTTTTTTTTTTCAAAATTGCAAATATTACTTCAATTGTTTATCATTTTAGTGCTGTATTTTACTCTACTGTATCCACTAGTCAGGCAGCATTTCTGTGGCCAACAATTTCGATATGGTCAAGTTCAAGCACTTAGCTTTCTCATGTGTGAGAGGAGATGCTCTTTTACATGACCAAACCTGTGTGACCGAGGGCTGGCTGCTGTTCTGATTAGAGGGTGGAAGAAGGTGTGCACAACCAACCGGTGGACTTTGCGGGAGGTGTAGGTGTAAATGGAATGCTGGATTGAGAACCATGTGGTGTGCTCGATGTCTCACATGGATCTTAAGCACCAGGCATGTCACTTCCGTAACACCTGAGGGTTCCTCACTCATCTGCACTGTAGAATGTCCACTGGAGGAGGTTCTGCGGTCGGAGCCCTGTGTTACAATTCTTTCCCCGGTGACACAAGAGAAAGAAGTGGCAGATGATGTTGATTTGGCAGCCGGTAACTGGGTAAGCCCATTACTCTGTGTTTCAGCACAGTGAGTTTCCCACAGTAATGCATGTTGATTGTGCATGTGCCTGTTCATGCTTGTAGGTGTCAAATTATTACTATTTCTGCCTTTACTCAGTTGTTTACAACACTGGTAGATAATGAAAGTTGGGTCATCTTTTGCTGTCTCAAAAAAGGCCCAGGCTAGGCAAAACGTCTTGTGAACTGCAGACCCACAACTGCTGCTGGCCACAGCCAGAGTTGTGGATGATGATGCAGTGCTTCTCATGGTTGCATCACTACGTATTTGTGTGGGAATCGACACTGTAGAATCCTTGACTTCCTCTTCTTCCTTCTTTTGCATTAATTGACCTACTCAGCTGCATGCCTCTGGGTTCACACTAACACTAGAAGTCCCAGAAGTTTCAAGCTCCTCCCTGAAGTCCTGAAAGAGGGTCAAATGACACTTAGTCCAAACTGAATAGAACGAACTAGAAACTAAATGGCTAAACTGAATGGAAAACAACAACCTCCTGTGGTGCGACAGTAATAGCCTTAATTACAGAACAACAGACGGTGATTATAGGATGTTAGCTAAAATCCTTCAGGTCTCCCTGATGGAATTCATTAAACGCCTGCTCATACAATGAAGGACGACTTTAACCATTTTACGTCAGACTTATTGCAGCGCTTGCTATGACAGTATAACACCTGCAAGCAGGTCTGCACCAGCTCCAATGCCTTAGAGCCGGAAAATGTAAAATGGCAGAATAGACTGTCATTCACATCGTATACCAGATATATGGTGATTGGCCTAAGCCTAGAGACTCCCTGATGGAATTCATTAATAGCAAAATAGGGGGGATGGGGAAGGGGGAGAAAAGGATAAAGTACAGAATATCAAAGGCAATAAGAGGACCTGACAGTGTAGAGGACAGGGGGAGGAGGAGACAACACTGGAGAAGTAAGGCCCTAATACACAAAACCGCCATAATAGGGGCCAAAATAAGGAAAGGAAAATACCCTGCCTACACCTCCACCACTGCTGCTTACTTAGGCAAAAGCTAACCCCTACCTAACAGCGGAGGTTGGCACCCTAGAACAGACGGTGAATGGCACCCCCGCTCATCCGACGGCTGACCCTCCTAACTCACACTGTCTAAAAATTACAAAAAGGGTGCAAAAGAAAGGGTCTTGTTTAAACCATGAGGATTGACAGTTCTTAGTCTAAAGATCCATTCAGCCTCTCGCTGAAGGATCCTTTTGTTCCAGTCACCACCTCGTCTGGGAGGAGGAATCACATCGATGCCCTGGAAGGAAATCCAATCCGAATCACCACCATGTATGGCATTAACGTGCCGTGCTAACGGGGTGTCATTTTTGAGCCTGAAATTCCTTAAGTGCTCACCGACCCTCCTCCTCAGTTCTCTCTTGGTCTTCCCTATATATTCGAGACCACAGCGATACGTAGCTTTATAAATGACACCCTTTGTACGACAGTTAATGAACCACCGGATGTCAAATTCTCTCCCTGTAAAATTACCTAAGAATTTTTTACCTGTCTTCAATGCCTTACAGGCAACACAGCCACTACAGCGGAAGCACCCTTTGATGTTACTCTTAAGCCACCCACTGTTGGTCTCTCTGTTATTCGTAAAGTGACGGTGTAAAAGTCGGTCCTGTAGGGATCTTGCCTTCCTAAAGGTAATGCTAGGTCTCTCTGAGATAAAGTCTCCGATGTCGCTGTCCATTTTAAGAATTGGCCAATACTTCTCCAGTATCCCCCTCACTGCCCCAGCCCCATTGTTTAAAGTGGTAATAAAATGAATAGACTCACACGTCTCATCCTTCCCCTTGGGTGGTGGGTATAGTAAAGTGGACTTCTCCAATTGGTCCGTCACCTTGCGGGCCTCTCTGATGACCTATCATGGGTACCCTCTCTCACGAAAACAATTTTCAAGATCATTGGACTGTGCGACACACTTCTCTTCACTTGAATAATTCCGTCTAATCTTAGAGAACTGCCCACGAGGGATGCCCTTCTTCAGAGCCAGAGGGTGTTCACTTTCCCATCTCAGCAATGAATTTGTTGCTGTTGGTTTTCGATAGGTACTAGTGGCAATACAACCCTCTGTGGTTTTTTTCCACTAGGACATCCAAAAAGGGCAGACTAGAGGAATTGCCCTCAAATGTGAAATGCAGACCAAGACAATTATTATTAAGCCCAGCTTCAAAGGCAGATAGTTCAGATTCCGAGCCTTTCCACAACAAAAACACGTCGTCAATGTATTTACACCACATTAAGATCTTATCAGTGGGCAGAACAGACTCATCCCCAAAAATCACTGTCTCATCCCACCAACCCAGGAGCAGATTAGCATACGATAGCGCACAAGGGCTGCCCATCGCGGTGCCCCTGAGTTGGTGGTAGAGTTGATCACCAAATAGGAACATATTACGTGTAAGACAGTATGAAGAGCATAATTCATTTCTATTGAAGATTCTCGAGTTCTGTCTGCCTCTACTATAAGGAAAGTGCCGCACAGCCCTCAGACCAATTTCATGCCTGATAGAGGAGTATAGAGACTCAACATAAATGCTCGCAAGTATGACGTGATCCTCGACCGAAATACCCTCAAGTTTTTTAAGAAGGTCCGTGGTATCTCTTAGGTAAGAATTCAATGAGACCACAAATGGCCTCAGGAGCTTGTCCACATAAATTCCCAGGTTCTGGGTCAAACTCTCCACCCCCGACACAGTCGGTCTACCCTTTAGTGGGTTTGTACCTTTGTGCACCTTTGGTAAACAGAAGAATCTGGGGAGAAGAAAATCATACTCCTTTTAATCGATTAGGCCATTATCCTTAGTGGTCGACAGAATACCCTTCAGTTCTTGGTTAAAGGACTCTATGGTGTTATATATAAATTTGCCATAACTCTCTCTATCGTTTAGAATGTCAAGACACATTTTCTTGTAACCCTCAATATCCATCACAACCACATTCGCGCCTTTGTCTGATTTTTTTAATCATCAGATCAGGAGACTTTTCCAAGGATGTCAAGCCAGCTGTCTCTTGTTTAGTTAGAATAAAGATGCATGGGTGCACTAGGTTTAGATGTTCAAAATCCCTAGTGACCAGGTTACAGAAGATATCAATAGAGCCAATATCATTAACCACCGGGGGCATCTTATCACTTTTCATCTTGAGGTCCGTAAAGGGTCCCAGGCCACTCAGATTTGGATCAGCCTCGCCAATACTATACAATAGCCTTACATCCTCCAGAATGTCCTCTGGGATGCCCAGTTCAATACTCTGTTTTTTATAATCCCTGATAAAGTGCTTCTTCCATTTTAATACGAATAAAGAGGTTAAGGTCTTTCACCCCTTCAAAAGTATTAAAGTCTGATGTTGGTACAAAGGTGAGACCCTTGCTCAAGACTGACATCTCACCAGCTGACAGCTCACGCTTAGAGAGATTAATTATCTGGGTAGGGCCAAGGGAAGGGGTGTATTCCCGGGTTTCTGCCTGTTTCGTAAAGAATAACCCGTCTGTTCTAAAAAACGGTTACTACCCCTACCTCTACCTTTGTTCTTTCCTTTGCCTCTAGAGGCCCCACCACGTCCTTCAAAATCAGAGGCGTCAGTATCGGTGGATGTGCTATCAGGCTCGTTGGGTCTAGGGGGTCTAGAGAGAAAGAAACTGTAGGCCTTGTTGTCCCTAAACTTTTGGAGGTCCCTTACGTAAAATTTATGTTTTGTCTCTTTGAGATGGTATTGAAATTTCTCAATGGTATTTTGCAGAACGGCCTCCTTAGTGGCAAATTCACTGTCTGCAGAAAACTTTTTTGTAATATCGATTTGTTCTTTAAGAGCTAATTCAAGACCAGCCAACCTCCTACGTTCCTCGTCCAGTAATAGGGTCATCAATCTTAAGGAACAATCAGTGACCTCCTTCTCCCACCTAGACGCCAACTCAGTACTTTTATATCTATAGCCAGGTGTAAGTGAGATCCGCAAATAGCGGGGTACAATCTTGTCCTTCAAATATACCTCATTCGACTTGTCACTGGGTTCCAAAGGTAAAAATGTTAAATGACCCTTCTCTGGGACTTCTAGTGCTAAGTGGGATCTAAAACTTCGTCATCATGCTCTATGTTGTCCTCCTCTTCCTGACCTGACATCACAGCACAGTATACATGTGACTCAGATATCTGAGTCTCATCATCACCTCCATCCCCGGGGCTTAACGTCAGTTGAGGAGGGTGGGGATCCTGCTGGGACCCTACTTTGTCCAAGCCAGGATCCAACTCACAATTATTTTGGGCATCGTTGCAGATGTTTTCCTCCTCAAAAATCTGAGAATCTTTGGAGTGGACCTGTGATGCCAATGGGATAAAATGTTTGAAGAACTCTGCAGACTCAATCATGTTTGGTTCCCCACAGTCAGTTTGCCGGTTTTAGATTTGTGATGAGGGTGCAAACAAGTGTAATTGGGGTGGCACCTCTGAGGAATAAAATGTGTGGTAAGGTTGTGTAAAAATCCTTTTAAAGGTAGCAAGCCGGGGTACAGAAATATAAAATTTAACTTTTAATAAATTTCCTTAAAAGGAAGCAGGAGATCCTTACTTCAAATTAAAACGTTATCATAAAATATGCCACACAAACAAAACAGCTACCAGCAGTGAACCGGACTAACACAGTACCACAGGGTCCAGAAAACACTGACTTAGATGCTGAAATAATGGAATGGTCTCACCCAAATGCATGCAAACTCACACTGTCCTAAAATTACAAAAAGGGTGCAAAAGAAAGGGTCTTATTTAAACCATGAGGATTGATGGTTATCCTTCTCTCCCCCTTCCCCATCCCCCCTCTTTTGCTATTAATGAATTCCATCAGGGAGTCTCTGGGCTTAGGCCAATCACCATATATCTGGTATACGATGTGAATGACAGTCTATTCTGCCATTTTACATTTTCCGGCTCTAAGGCATTGGAGCTGGTGCAGCCCTGCTTGCAGGTGTTCTACTGTCATAGTGAGCGCTGCAATAAGCCTGACGTTAAATGGTTGAAGTCCTCCTTCATTGAATGAGGAGGCGTGACGCTCGGCATTATTTACTACCTCTGCGCACGCGTCAGCAACGTCACATTCTGTGACGTGTGCGTTCCAAGCGTGCGTTCCACCATGCGACCCGGAAGTGTGAGGGAGGCGGCACGGTTGTGGCGTCAAACGCGGGCAGCTGATCAGGGATTTAAAGATGGCGGGTGCAGTTTAGCGGTGTGCAGTGGTTTGAAGGCCCGCTGCTGCCGTCCGGTGAGTCCTTGTCAGAAATTTTCTTAGCGGTTTGCTTGGTAACTTGATCCTTTACAGCAAGTACCTTATATTTGTCGTTTGTATGTTTTCAGCATGTTTTGTCCAGTTCTTGTGAATAAGGACCGACACCAGATGTAAACTCCCCTGACGATTACTAATGTAAGAAACGCATTGGGAGAGCAGGGACACCAGGACCTCATTTTTAAATAAGGGGACCATATGACTAGTCCAGTTAAGTACCATTGGGTCGCCCAGGATGTTATGAGGATCCTTTAAATTGAAGGTGGATGGATCACATGCATTTGGGTGAGACCATTCCATTATTTCAGCATCTAAGTCAGTGGACCCTGTGGTACTGTGTTAGTCCGGTTCACTGCTGCTAGCTGTTTTGTTTGCAGACTGCTTAGGTCAGCTTACTACAGCTCTGTTATCTATAGGAATTTTTTCCTGGCTAAAAAAAAACCCTTTTCACATGCTGAAGGGGAATTGTGTTGTGTGGCATATGTTATGATAACGTTTTAATTTGAAGTAAGGATCTCCTGCTTCCTTTTAAGGAAATTTATTAAAAGTAAAATTTTATATTTCTGTACCCCGGCTTGCTACTCTGATTTTTTGATTGTGGTACTGTACCAGTGGCTATTCTTATTAAAAATCCTTTTAATCCAACATCAAAATTCAAGTGAAGGCATGGGGGAGAGGGGTGTACATGGCGCGTCGGACGACCGCCGTTTCGTGTCTTGTTTAACGCTTCTATGGGTCCACACACTGTGATGTAGTTTCCTGTTCTAGTTAATCATCCGGTCAACATACTGACATCACACCATTTAAAAACAGCAATTAAAAACAATATCAGGAAAGTAATCACAATTAAAAACAATATCAGGAAAGTAATCAAAGAGCCCATTATTTTTTTGTATGGAACATATTCATAGAACCCACATTCACAAAAAAATATATAATTTTTCTCAGTAAGTCCCAATGGGCCCGTTCAATTATATTTCATGATATATTGTGATTCCTTTTGTAATAGGATTTTGTGGATATCTCCACCTGCTGCTGTAGGTTCGACTTTCTCTAGTCTGGCAAATGTTAACACATTACGGTCCTTGTTGTGTGCCTCCCTAATGTGTTTTATCATTCTAGTTGCGCCTACACCCGTAATTATGGAATTCCCATGCTCCCTAAAGCGGGTGAATGGTTTTTTCCAATATAATACGTCCTGCAAGGACAAAAGATAATGTATACAACCATTTTTGTTCTACAAGTGATTAAATGGCTTGTTGTATGCCATTTGTCTCCTATTTTCAGGGATTTATCTGTAAAATGGAATTTGCAGAAGGAGCAGCTGACACATTTGTGATTACCTGAAGGGCCTATTGTATGTAACCATGTTTTAGGGAGGAGATATCTTTTAGAAACCAGCTCCGCCTCTAGATTTTTACACCTTCTATAGGCTATAATTGTTTTTTGCTTAGCGATCTCCGCCAAATCATTATCCTTTTCTAACAAAAAACATTTTTTGTTGATTATGGTCCTTATTGTCTAATCCATGGGATCATATTTAAAATTGAAGACAAATCTGGACATTTTCCCTTTTTTCCCTGTCAGTATTAGAAGATTGTGTGCGAGGTGGACTCATTTGTGCCCGCTTCTGTGCATTGTCGATGTGTTCTAATGGATAACCCCGTTCCAAAAACCGCACTCTCAATTCCTTGGTTTGTTCATTCAATTTTTGTGAATCGTTTGTAATACTATTTAAACGTAAGAATTGCCCATACGGGATAGATTTTTTTGTGTGTGCTGGATGTGCACTTTTATAGTGCAAAAGCATATTTACCGAAGTCGGTTTTCTGAATAGTTCACGTTTTATTTTACCATCTTTTGATGTTAATTTAACATCTAAAAATTCAATGGAATTACTTCCAAATGCATGGGTAAAGAACATGTTGAATTTATTCACAGAATTTAAATAGGAAACAAAGGATTTAAACTCCTCCGTACAGTTCCAAATGATTAGGGCGTTGTCCATAAACCTGAGAAATGTTTTAATGTGCTTTAAGAACGGGTTATTCACATTGTTCATCAAATCATCTTCTACCTGCGCTAAGAAAATATTAGCTAGGGAACAAGCCACCGGGGTACCCATGGCCACCCCACTATTCTGAAAGTACCATTAGTGGCCAAATTTAAATGCATTGTGTTTTAATTCAAACGAGAGGGCATCATGTACAAAGCTGATTAGGGTCTCACTTTCCCCTATCTTTTTTAGCGTGTTCACTACCACCTCTACTCCTAGATCCTGAAGTATCCTCGTGTAGAGGCTCTCTATGTCCAAAGAAGCCCAGTGGAATCCCGTCTGCCAATCAAAACCGTCCAAATTTTTAACTAGGTCTCCTGTGTCTTGTACATAGGATGGTATATTTTTTAGGAGTGGATGTAACATCCAATCTAAATACTGCAAAAGTGTCTCCGTTAAAGAGCCCACTCCCGAAACTATTGGTCGACCGGGTGGTTGCACCAATGTTTTGTGTACTTTGGGGATGAAATACCAGTGTGGCTTCTTTGGACAATGTGGCAGTAGTTTCTCTGCTCTATTTTGTGTTAGTGCTCCTATTGTTACTTGCTTGTTTAGCAAGCTACGTAATTTTTCCCTGAACGTATAGGTCCGGTCACTTTTTAAAAGTTGATACACCTCTATGTTGTCTATGTGCCTCACTGATATAATATTGTGTGCTCATTAACGCCGTACCACCTCCTTTGTCCGCTCTTCTGATTGTAACATCATTTAATGATTTTATCCTACGTAATGCTTGTTTTTCCTGTCTGGATAAATTATCTGGCAGAGAAGGGTAGTGTAAAGCTTTGATTTCTTTGAGCACAGCCTCCTGAAATAGATCCACGTTGTTCCCCGGTGTGTTTGGGGGAAAAAAGGAAGATTTTACTTTCCCTGTAAATTTAGTTTCTTTATTATCCACCGGTATGGAGCTAACTGGATCACCTTCAGTGAGACGAAAAAGCTGCAAAGCATCATCCCTTACACCTCCTAACCCTGATTCGCTGTGATAAAAGCCCAATGGGCCGATAGTAACAGGTTTTTCTTCTTTCATACAGTCATATGATAGTTTGGGCACCCCTATTAATGTTAACCTTTTTTCTTTATAACAATTTGGGTTTTTGCAACAGCTATTTCAGTTTCTTATATCTAATAAATGATGGACTGAGTAATATTTCTGGATTGAAATGAGGTTTATTGTACTAACAGAAAATGTGCAATCTGCATTTAAACTAAATTTGACAGGTGCATAAGTATGGGCACCTCAACATAAAAGTGATATTAATATTTGTAGATCCTCCTTTTGCAAAAATCACAGCCTCTAGTCACTTTCTGTAGCTTTTAATGAGTTCCTGGATCCTGGATGAAGGTATTTTTGACCATTCCTGTTTACAAAACAATTCCAGTTCAGTTAAGTTTGATGGTCACCGAGCATGGACAGCACGCTTCAAATCATCCCACAGATGTTCAATGATATTCAGGTCTGGGGACTGGGATGGCCATTCCAGAACATTGTAATTGTTCCTCTGCATGAATGCCTGAGTAGACTTGGTGCGGTGTTTTGGATCATTGTCTTGCTGAAATATCCATCCCCTGCATAACTTCAACTTCGTCACTGATTCTTGCACATTATTGTCAAGAATCTGCTGATACTGAGTTGAATCCATGCGACCATCAACTTTAACAAGATTCCCGGTGCCGGCATTGGCCACACAGCCCCAAAGCATGATGGAACCTCCACCAAATTTTACTGTGGGTAGCAAGTGCTTTTCTTGGGCTGCCACTTCTGGGCTTAACAAGAGCTGTACCTGTGTTCTTTAATTTCCTTACTATGTTCCTCACAGTGGAAACTGACAGTTTAAATCTCTGAGACAACTTTTTGTATCCTTCCCCTGAACAACTATGTTGAATAAGCTTTGTTTTCAGATCATTTCAGAGTTGTTTTGAGGAGCCCATGATGCCACTCTTCATAGGAGATTTAAATAGTAGAACAACTTGCAAGTGGCCACCTTAAATACCTTTTCTCATGATTGGATACACCTGCCTATGAAGTTCAAAGCTCAATGAGGTTACAAAACCAATTTAGTGCTTTAGTAAGTCAGTAAAAAGTAGTTAGGAGTGTTCAAATCAAGAAATTGATAAGGGTGCCCATACTTGTGCACCGGTCAAATTTAGTTTAAATGCAGATTGCACATTTTCTGTTAGTACAATAAACCTCATTTCAATTCAGAAATATTACTCAGTCTATCAGTTATTAGATATATGAAACTGAAATAGCTGTTGCAAAAACCCAAATTGTTATGAAGAAAAAAGGTTAACATTAATAGGGGTGCCCAAACTTTATCATGACTGTAGATGTATCTGTTTGCATTACTTTATATTTATTGGAGAAAAACGTTTTCAGATGTAGCTTACAACAGGATTTAGATAAGTTGTCCGAGGCGCCACCATGTACACCCCCCTCCCTATGCCTTCACTTGTATTTTGATGTTGAATTAAAAGGATTTTGACACAACTTTACCAGTGAGTGTCATTGAACTTTCTATTACCCTGTGCAGCAAGTGTTTTTTCTTTGCAATGAGCACCCCGTTTTTTTCCTGTCTGCCAATACCAGTGAACAATTTGGATTTGATGGACTTTAACCGTGCATGGAATTTATAAGCCATTTGGTGGGTTAATAACCGCTGAGTATAGATAGTGCCCAGTTTTTTCCTTCTCCTATATTTTGTTGTCCAGTAACATAACTTGTTCTCATTTGTTCTTGCACAGGCTGAGCTGGTGTTTTCTCAGTAGACCTTTGACTAGCTGAACTTCCCCACCTATTCCCCTTTCTATGACATCCTCGTCTTATTTACCAATCATGGTTAACGTACCCTTCCCCTTTTAAACATATGTTTTGCAATCCTACTACCACACGTCAGACTCTTGACACAAGAGATAAATTATTTTGTTACTAAAACTATTAAGGACATCATTATACGTTGTTCAATTTGCAATTTCTCAGCAGGCACCACTACCAATACCTATAAATTTATTTTAGTGCGTAATTTACAGCAGACCCAGAAAAGTGGCCATAAACACTTTTTAGATACTGCACTAAAATTTTTATTAGGACCGCCAATAATATGTGGTTATATCCAGAGCACTGTTTGGGTTTTTTTTCATTTTTTAAAGGTAATTTAAATTGGCAAAATTCAGTGTGTAGAAACTGCACTAAAACATTTTTATAGTCCAATAATATGTGGCTACAGTGGCTAAAACCAGAGCAGTCTTTTGAATTTTTCTAAAGGCAATTTCAATTTCCAACATGCAGTGTGTACAGACTGCACTAACAGTACCTATTAATGTGCTGGCCTTAGCCTGTGTAATTTGGAGCAGGCACCAAGACGTATTTAGATGCCTCACTGCCTGGCAACTGTTTTTCACGTACTACAGGTACCTGCAGTCCTTATTTCTATGACTTCATGTGCCTATTTATGGCACGACACCTCTCCCTACAGTGCCCATCCCTAGTCTAAATTATCACTGTTCTATGTAGCTAAACTGCATTAAACTCCTAATCTCACTATCTAGCAGCAGCAACACCTTCCCTATTGCACAACATTAACGAAATAACGCTGAGGCAAAAATGGCTGCCACTTATAACCACACTGAATTGTGACTTAGCAAGCCAATCACAGATACCCTTCTGTCTCCATCTTGAGAATGTTTCCTCTGCCGTGATTGGCTGTAGGATAATCCACAAATACATTTTTGAATTAAAAAAAAGGTGCTGCGTGCCAAAAGTTTTCTTCTGGTGCAGAAACCTTTCTTTCACTGATTTTACACATCCCAATATCAAGCAGCACCACAATCTTATACAAAACCAGAAAATGGTAATAAAAAAGCATTTATGGAAATGTGGCCAGCGTTTGGGGGCAGCAACGAACATTACTGAGTTTTGGCAGAGAGGATCATATTTACCTTGCCCAAACAAACAATATCAGGCTTGTACTGAACATGAGATTGGCGAGCCTTTATCGAGCAGGTTCGCTCATCTGCAATTATGAGATGATGACTATGGCTTAAATTGTCAATTCATCATTTAGTAGATAATCTACAAAAGTCATCAGTCACACATTTTGTGGCAGAACAGAGAGACAAAGGGAGGAACCTCATAGATCCGGGGAGTGTTGATATGGAAATTTACCCTGGTCACAGATTGATTGTTCAACCAAAAGTTTATTGAGAATTCGAAGAGACTCTTGTTCAGCGGGACTGTCCAATCTCTGCTCCCTGTGGCTTTTGGTGTGTAATGTTTTGAGGAGGAGCTTCTGTGAACAAAGATATACATTTTTCACTGCAACAAAAGAATCAGCATTTTGGGTGAGAAGCTAATTTCCCTAGATAAGACCTCATATTATCCTGACGTTAATTGATAAGGCAAATTCACTACCTCCAATGTAGTCTTATTTTTTGTAGTTTTACAGTTTGAAATGGTTTTTCTTTGTGGGGTGTTCTGTCGGCTTTTGCCACATCTAATGATGACTCTTAACTCAGTACTGATCCCAAAGAAAAGATTTCATCATTTGTCTCCTCACTAGAGATGGATGAAAATAATGATGTAGAACGGGAGCGTGATCGTGAGTTCGTACGGGCAGGTGCTCTAGACCTGTCAGTGTATGGTCTCCACTTATACTCAATGTACATCATCAAGATCTCATTTGAATTTCTTAAATTTTATTTCTTTCACCTCCATTTACCACTTTTGCACCAAATTGTTGGTTTCCTCCCTCAAATTTGTTACGAACCTCAATGGACAATTCTTGAGAGATACAAACTTATAAGTCATCTAGTTCTTTCTCCATCAAGGAGAGAGATGTACTATTCATTCTAGAGAGGCATTTTAGAAAGCCACAGGAGCAGGAATTGGACGGTGTCTCCCATTCAGATTTAATTGTCTTGTTCTCTATAGGGAATAAGGGAAACACTTGCACCTATAATTCACGGGGAATTAATCCCTTTTCCAAATATCTAACGAGGAATGCCCTATTCCACCAAGTTTTTGTGCATTTCCACAGTATATCTTTCTATCTATTTATTTTCTCTTTTGTGGTATGCTCTCCAATATCCATATCAATACTGTCACTGTCCTTAAAGGCATTGGTTATCTGAAGGAGCCACGTCTGGTCCTTAAATCCATACTCACAATGTGGATAACACAGAATTAATATGTACATTTGACCCATAGAAAGGAATTATAGGCCCATCCTAGAAAGTGTCAAAGCTTGTACACTAAGAGAGTGGTGCTAGATAAAAAATGCACACACCAAAAATACAGGGTCAGCACATCTCATCATTAAACATTATAAAAAGGAGAAAAAGTAGAGGAAACCATTGTGAAATTAAATTATTTTATTAGAAATAAGTTATAGATAATAATCAGTAAATTAGTCAGACATGAAATGACAAGTGAAATTGCACCTGTGACAAAAGTCAAAGCATAATCAATAGTCCGGTAATATCACAATGAATGAAAAGCATCACTGATGGCTCTAAATAAAGTGCCTGATAGTGCAAAAATGTGGCAATAAATTTGCCAGTGATGCTTACTAGAACATATTAAATTTCCCAGTATTATCCCAGTAGGTGGAGAACATCACCAATGGCTCTAATAAAGTGCCAAAGTACAAAATTCGGCAATAAATTGACCAGTACTGCTTACTCACTAGCATATGACAGTAACAGGTGCAGGATATAACACTCTGTTCCGATGCACATTTCGCAGGGAGACCCCACTTCTTAGAGGGGAGTGGATATTATGCCAGACTGACAGGACCTGTATGCTGCTGTCTTCAGTGACTGCTTCCTGGGTGAGTGCTGATGCGGAGGTGGAGGTGACGCGTCCCTCCTATGACCCCTCTGCGCCTGCGCTCCCTAATGTGTGGTCACTTGACAACACATACACATCCCCCAGCTAAATGTCTCTCCACCCAATCACATTCTGATTGCCATGTGATCAGTCATGTGATCGGCTGGCAGGTCCTTAAAATGTCCTTTCAGCCTGGCATAGTATCCACTCTCCCCCAAGAAACAAAGTCTCTCAGCAAAACATGCGTCGGGACAGGGGGATCTATCCTGCACCTGTGAATGTCATATACTAGTGGATAAGCATTACTGGCCAATTTACTGCCGAATGTTCATTCCCCCCTCCCCGATAGTGGTGTTCAGTTTATCCAGCCAGAACACCCGATAGCCATTTATTCTGCCCTGGTGCTAGAAAAAGAAATGGGTAGCGACATAATTCAGGGTTTTACATATTTAGTGTGATTCATCTGGGCTAAGTTCATGGTAGACACATGTTTCTAAATCTGCTTTCTCAGTTCCTGGGAGGTTTCATCAACATATCTTCAGAGGATGGCATATATGACACACATGGATTTACAATTACTGTAAAATTTTAATCTGTTTTGTTTATTGTCATTCGGGTTAGTGAAAACATTGTAGGTGGGTTGCATCTATTGGCATATATTATAATTGCCGCATGAGAATGACCTCTTCAGGTGGACACCCTGTCCAATTAGTGTGGTCGGCCTGGAGAAGTGGCTCCTAACCAAATGGTCATTTAAATTAGGAGCTCTTTAAGCAGCGGACGCTCCCCTAGCAAAGGACTGATTTTCGAATCAGCGTGTAGAGCTTACTAGCGGTCTGTGAGAATTTTCCTCACCTGTTTCCACTGACTATTGTAATCCATTGTGATACATAGCACAGTGTCCTCCACATTAGTCAAGTTGTTATGCGACCAGTTGTCATCAATATCACATTTATTTTTGGTGAACAATTGAAGGAACAAAGTGGTAAGTTAAAGGTTTCAAGACCAGGGTGAAGATAAGAAATGATCATTTGTCTACGCGTTTCACAGCCAGAAGCTTCTTCTTCAGGACAAATCACATTACAGTATACAGGACACACATGATTGATTGTCTTTATATATATACTCTATAAAGGCGCTCAGGTACGGACATCACTTAGATTCACTCTATTGTTGCAAAAGTGTAAAATCATCAAAACAATAGAATCAAATTAAAAACATAATTAAGGGTTCATAATATAAATATACAGGAATAATATCGACATAAAAAATGATCGAACTACATAATAAAATAAACTTAATATAGTGGGGCTGTACATGTAATATATGGATATAGAGGAGATCCAATGTAACCACCTTAGGCTATGTGAGCACACTGCGGATTTGTTTCTCCAGCGAAAAATGTTAGTTTAACTAATATGTCAGGATAATATATAATGATTTATTGTCGGTATAATATAATATTTACAACCTATTAAAGAGACGGCACCACTCAAATCAAAATGGAAGCATGCTACCACCCATATATAAACAAATGGCACACAAAATTTATGGGAAATAAAGCACAGCTTGACCATAAATACACTGGAAATCCAGAATTTAAAAGGACGACAACAAAACACTTGCTGTATGCAAAAAGTGAACAAGTTAAATAAGTGCAGAATGTTAAAACACCATTAAAAAAATGGGAAGGACTCAAAGAAAGAGGAGTCCCCCATATAACAAAGGCTACATACACACCAATACCTCAATAACAAAGAGTAGGCAATACAGGCTATCAACCATATACAGCCAAAAAGTGCAAATACATAGTAATATATGTTACAATCATGTTAGAAAGGTACAGAACAAGGAAAGCCTGCAATACAATACCATGGTCTGAATTGTAAAAGAGGTAATGTGGATGCACCTGCCCGTCCCACGCGTTACACCACCGAATGTGGCTTCATACCTGAAGCAAGTGTTCTGTTGTCGTCCATTTAAATTCTAGATTTCAATGTATTTATGGTCAAGCTGTGCCCTATTTCCCATAAATAAATTTTGTGTGCCATAATATATTTGACACTATAGCTCCAATAAAAATTGTATGATTTAAAAAAATATATATGTACATATATACATATAAAATACATACTGTACATACAGAGAGAGAGGGGAGCCAGCATGATCTGAAAATGGCATGCATCATATAAAAGGTGCAAATTCACAGATTTATTCCAACTGTACTGTAATATAAGTGAGATTTTTAGCAAATAATTGATCAATTCTTTGAGCCACCCCTGCCAACGTCACGGCAAATCTCAATAGGGGGGTCCTACTCTATATTCTGTATTTCATGTGCCATGAGGCCTCCTAGATAAAGTTAAAAGCAGAACCATAATGGAGCACACATACCTGTAACCTGTATATATAACCGCTTCTATACTGTACATACAGAATATATATAAGTATATATATATATATAAAAAATACATACTGTACATACAGTATATATATATATATATATATATATATATATATACACACATACACACACACACACACACACACAAACGTGTTCAAAATTGTTGGTACCCCTCGTTTAATGAAAGAAAAACCCACAATGGTCACAGAAATAACTTTAATCTGACAAAAGTAATAATAAAAAAAACTATGAAGATGAACAAATTAAAGTCAGACATTGCTTTTCTGCTTCCACAGAATTAAAAAAAAAATAAAACTCATGAAAATAGGCCTGGACAGAAATTTATGGTACTCTTAACTTAATATTTGGTTGCACAATCTTTTAAGGCAATCACTGCAATGAAACAATTCCTGTATCCGTCAATGAGACTTCTGCTCCTCTCGACAGGTATTTTGGCCACTCGTCTCGTGTTTGAAGGTTTGCCTTTTGATTGCGTGTGTATGTATAGTGGGACTGGTTTAGTAATGTGTAGCAAATGGAAACCAGTTGTACAATTGTGAATGTGCATGATAGAGGAGTTAAATTGCTCAAATTTAAACCAAATAAGTCTGTGAATTGAAATAAGGGTGTACTGTATGTAAAACAAACTTAATTTATTATTGTATGAAAGAATAAGCAATAAATCAGTGAGAGATGATGTCAAAATAAAAGGGAAATAAGAGAAAAGGAAAAGGACAGAAAAGAGAGAAAAAACACTGGTAAGAGGAGCAGTGCTCTGAAGAAATATTTGATCAAAAGAACGTGGTCATAGAAAAGAAGGCATGTAAGTCAGAATGGGGAGAGAAGGAGAAAGACTAAGGGTGCATGCCCACAAGAAATTGCAACGCACTGAACCTTGATCATGCGTACGAGCAGCTGCCTTCTCCTGCAGAGGAGACTCGCAGACCCGCAGGTCAGGACTCACTGTGTCCAGGAGTGAGTCCTGATCGTGGGCACATACCCTAATAATTTAATTAAATTAAGAACCACAGATCCATATTGTTTAAAAGTTTCAATAAACAGCCCTGGTCCCTGATTGACAGAACAAACCTATAAATGATTAACCGTCCTTCATAATTTAGTAATATCCGAATGGACAACAAAATTAATAATGTTTTATTTATTAGAAAAATATATCGGAAGATCACACAGTACAGTTTACGTGTTTTAAAAACATTCAAGAAAAAAGTTCAAAAAAATAGAAATTCACAGGGCAGTGCGACAGGAAACCGCAATTGGCCAATTATCTAACAATATACAGTACAATAGATGGTATGTAAATACAATAACTCAGGGTAAGACGAGTCAGCACCATATAGATCACTCATTACCATTGCGTATATTTGCTAGTGCAATATTCAGATGCAGACCAAACAAACCTATATCCCATAAGGTGCTTATCTCTAGTTCATAGACTTATAATTAAAATCTCCCACAACATTATACAGTTGCATGAAGTTATACATCTAAACACAATAAATAATGCACATCCATTAACAACTGTTACGCTCAAACCAGTTAGGGCAAGCACCAATAGGTAAAAGGTATTGACGTATCCAAGAAGCACAAAAATTATATATATATGTAATCAGGCAGACACTAGTAAATAGCATCAGTATATATAAATATATCATTAGTGATAACCAGGCTCTAAGGTAACACAGTGCGCTTTAAGAAAATTGTGTCCAATAGCCATGTCTGACCCAGCCAAAGGGATATCTTTTCATCAAGGGACTAACAACCTGCTGTGGCCATGTTGGTATCCAAATAAAGAAATAAAGTTTGGAACATGCCAGGGGAAATGCAGAGTGATCATGTAAATGCCCCATTAAGTATGACCTGCCTAACCCAGGAAGAAGTGCAGAACCGACTTAGTAACATTAAAATTGACAAATCACCAGGCCCTGATGGCATTCACCCTCGGGTATTAAGGGAGTTAAGTAATGTGATAGACAGGCCTCTATTCCTTTTATTTAAAGACTCTATAGAAACTGGGTCTGTTCCACTGGATTGGCGGCTAGCAAATGTGGTACCAATATTCAAAAAAGGGTGCAAAAGGGAACCTGGAAACTATAGGCCGGTAAGCTTAACATCTGTTGTGGGTAAAATGTTTGAAGGGTTTTTAAGGGATACTATTATGGAATGTCTCAATGTTAATAACTGTTTAACTCCATATCAACATGGATTTATGAAGGATCGCTCCTGTCAAACTAACCTGATCAGCTTCTATGAGGATGTAAGCTCTCACATGGACCGAGGAGAATCATTGGATGTCATTTATCTTGACTTCGGTAAAGCATTTGACACTGTCCCACATAAAAGCCTGCTAAGTAAAATGAGAAAGCTTGGGCTCAGGGAAAATGTGTGTAGATGGGTAGGTAGCTGGCTTAGTGGTAGAAAACAAAGAGTGGTTATTAATGGTGCATACTCAGATTGGGCCAGGGTTACTAGTGGGGTGCCACAGGGGTCTGTATTGGGCCCCCTACTATTTAATATATTTATTAATGATCTGGTGGATGGTTTACAGAGTAAAATATCAGTATTTGCAGATGATACAAAACTATGTAAGGTAGTTAACACAAAGGAGGACAGTTTGCAACTACAGATGGATTTGAGTAAATTGGAGAATTGGGCTGAAAAATGGCAAATGAGGTTTAACACAGATAAGTGTAAGGTTATGCACATGGGAAGGAGAAACAGATGCTACGATTACTTACTAAATGGGAAACTGCTGGGGAAATCAGACATGGAAAAAGACTTAGGCATATTAGTCAATAAGAATCTAAATTGGAGTGCCCAGTGTCAGGCAGCAGCCACCAAAGCAAATAGGGTGATGGGATGCATTAGAAGAGGTCTGGGGGCACGAGATGAAAACATCATTCTCCCTCTGTACAAATCACTAGTCAGACCACACTTGGAGTATTGTGTGCAATTTTGGGCGCCGGTGCTGAAGAAAGACATTACTGAACTTGAAAGGGTTCAGAGGCGGGCTACTAAAATAATAAATGGAATGGGTGCATTACAATACACGGAAAGGTTATCAAAATTAGGTCTATTTACTCTAGAAAAGAGAAGACTTAGGGGAGACCTAATAAATATGTACAAATATATCAGAGGGCCATATAGAGATCTCTCCCATGATCTGTTTGTACCAAGGACTATGACAAGAACAAGGGGGCATTCTTTTCGATTGGAGGAAAGAAAATTCCTACATCAGCATAGAAGAGGGTTCTTCACGGTAAGAGCAGTGAGGCTCTGGAACTCTCTTCCTGAGGAAGTAGTGATGGCCAACTCACTGAATGAATTTAAGAGAGGAATGGATGCATTTCTTGTTAGCAAAAGTATAGAAGGTTATAAATAGCATAATCTTACAGGTAGATAGAAGAGCGACCTAGATTATTAGAGGAATGGGGGGGGCTGCAATACCAAGACAGGTTATTAAACTTGGGGTTAGTTAGTTAGGAAAAACAAAGGCTTAGGGGGATCTAATCACAATGTATAAACATATGAGGGGACAGTACAGAGACCTTTCCAAAGATCTCTTTACACCTAGGCCTGCGACTGGAACAGGGGGCATCCGCTAAGTCTTGAGGAAAGAATGTTTAATCATAATCACAGATGAGGATTCTTTACTGTACGAGCAGTGAGACTATGGAGCTCTCTGCCGTATGATGTTGTAATGAGTGATTCACTACTAACATTTAAGCAGAGCCTGGATGCCTTTCTTGAAAAATTTAATATTACCAGTTATGTATATTAGATTTTATGACAGGGTATTGATCCAGGGAACTAGTCTGATTGCCGGATGTGGAGTCAGGAAGGAATTTTTTTCCCCATTGGAGCTTATTTGACACATTGGGGTTTTCTTGCCTTCCTCTGGATCAACATGTTAGGCTACAGGTTGAACTAGATAGACTTAGAGTCTCCCTTCAACCTTAAAAACTATGAAACTATGAAACACCATTCTAAGTCTGAACTGGGTGCAAAAACCTAAAAAACCCTTCACTATATGGAGAGAAGGTATGCACACCAGTGACTATGCAAGGGGAATACATGTAATAGCTGTAACTGCTGTGTGAATACAGGCCTGAAAAATACAATAGCTACATGGAAAAATGAAAAAATGACAATGGAATCTGCATAACTGCCATGAAATATGAATAAAGAGAAATTTAGCTATTGAATAGATCAATGCAACAGCGCCCCAAAACCTGTCCCTGCACCTCCAGAGCGTCGTCTGGAGGTGCAGGGACAGTGATATTTGGCCCTTATATATATGCCTAATAACTTACATCTGTAGTTGTCGGTGCACGCTCGTCACCCGCCGCCGCGGCTGGTGTCCCGGAAATCAGCACTGTGCATACGTGCAATTCCGATTTCCGATTGGACACTGGGCAAAGCAGAGGAGGAGGGAGCGGCCTGACATGCGCGCACACATACAGGACAAGCTGAACTGCCTGAATGTTAAATATGGACAAATAGAAGGGCATGTTAAACCATCATAACAAAATATACCACAACATTAATCCATCTAATCCAGATATACAAAGTACATAATTATAATAGGTGAATACATAGAAGCAGTTCAAAAGCACCATTCAATGTAAATGATCAGGAGAAAGAGAAATCCAGCGCAGTCCAGTATGACCAGTTAAAAATCACGTTTATTAGATGAATCCATTAAAATAGAAAAATAGAAAAATGCAGAGCGGTCAGCAGGATAATACAGGGATATTGTACAGACCCCACAGAACTACGCGTTTCGACATTCAGTCTTAGTCATGTTCTGGGAAGGAAGAGATGTCGGTTTCCTATATGGTGTAACACACACCCTCCTTAATTGCATGCACATGTTATTATTGAGAAAGGTCTTCTCTAAGAAGCACCAGATTCAGTAAGTGCATACACTGCGATTTTCCAGGAGAAGCAAAGAAATAAAAGGAAAGAAAAAAGAAGATCTGACGGCCAGATCCTGGGAAGGTGGCATGCAGAAGGAAAATATCCACCCCACCAATGTCTAAAACCTCTTCCTCCACATGAGAGAAGTCTGCAGGAGCCTTTATCAGATGGTATTTATATACATGTTCTCTTACAACCAACCAAACGTCTATGTGATCCACATGAATATATACAGATAAAAGCTGGAAATCTCTTCCATTGGAATACATGTACACTAATTCCTTCCAGCCAAAGGAAATCTAACCTGCTTCTAGACTTCATCCTCTGGAGAATCTTGTATCATAAACTATTCTTGGTGGTACTCCTTCCATCCTGCTCCATTATTTTCTTCTCTTCTGAAACAGCTCTCTTGTGGAGCGACTATACATGATAAAGGCCGTTGGGCCGAAAAGTCCACCATCTTTTGTCGCCATCAAATAAATAATCACTTTTTTGCAAAGAAAAAAACTTTTTGTCTTCTTTTTATCATCAAGAGAGTGCAGTGTCTATTATTTAATACGTTCTGGGACTATTGACCCCACACTAGCACCTCTAATGAAACCATACTCTAGCTGAGTGCACACCAATACCCTATAACAACTATTTTAGATGTTCAACAATTAATAAAATGAAAAATTTTATAAACAGAAGAATTAGAGGAGTAATGGAATTCAAATCACCGCTCTATCTGACTACAGGCCCCACAGTCCCCATAGGGATAACAGACCCATTTAGGACCCAATCCAACACCCATAAAATGTTTTTGAGATGGTGGTACATAACGGCTCCTAACAATTAGGTCTTTAATAGTCTTTGATCGTTTTGATGTAATTGCAGGTCTTGGTGTCAAAAAGGATGCCAAATCCCCATCAAAGAGCAAGATAGGCCAGTATTTTTCCAGCACACTAGACATTTCTCGCCATTGCACATGTTACGGCGTGATATATCTCACCTTGTGATCTTCCTTTTTGATCATTGATTTAAGCAATACCACCCTGTTGGTACTCTTAGCTCTTAAATATCATTATTCTACGGATTTATTCCTATAATGGCGAGAATAAAAACGTCTTTTAAGATGTGTTGCTTGTGCTTCAAATAAAGTGTCACTAGAGCATATTTGTTGTGCTCGTAAAAATTGCCCCGTTGGAACTGCTCTGATCGACTGCATGGGATGAGAAGATCTTGCACTCAAAAGCGAATTGACCACTGTCTTTTTACCAAAAATATCTGTTTTAAGGCTCCCATTGTACTCTTTCAAGATTTTAACATCTAGGTAGTCTATATTCTCTTTACTATATATGTATGTAAGTGGGATGTTATCGTTCTTGTTGAGTGCATCCATGAACAGCTTCAACTGGCGGACCTCCCCCTCCCAAATCATAAAAATGTCGTCTATGTAGCGCAGCAACATGTGGACTGCACCTGACGTTATTGCTAAAAAATGTATGGACTGCTCCAACCAACTGAAAAAGAGGTTAGCAAATGAGAGCGCACAGGACACCCTCATCATGGTCCCCCTCTCCTTGAGGTAGTAGTGCTCCTTAAACAGAAAATAATTGTGCGTTAAAACAAACCTAAGTAGCTATAAGAGGAGGTCCACCAGTTGGTTATCCATGTCCATCATCCATGTCCGTCATCCTTAAATATAGATCTACCGCTAATATACCGTCCTCATGGGATATCAAGGTATACAGAGACTGTACGTCAGCTGTCACCATCCTCATATCCTCCTCCAGATGGACATCCAGAATCCTTTTAAGGAATTCAGTAGAGTCCCAGATATATGATGGTAACCTGCTGACTAGAGGTTTGAGGTAATAATCCAAGAAGTGACAGACAGGCTCACATAGACTGTTGTTACCCAACACAATGGGTCTCCCAGGAGGTCACACAGGGTCCTTATGAATCTTTGGTAGGAAATATATTGTTGGAATCACTGGACATTCAGAAAAAAGACCCTCAAAAATAGACTTAGGAATAATATTCTTATTGTAGGTCTGTTGCAAGATGCGTTTGTATAATGAGTGGAAGAGCCCAGAAACAATGAATTTAAACAATGTAATAAACAGATGAGGGATGGTAATTGACCAATTAAACCCAACAGAATCGCATGATGAAGCATTAACAACGTAATTTGGGTATGAAAGCAGATCTCAAAAAACGGAAGTCACACGGACAACACACGTACGTTTTTAATGCCAAAACGGACGGTACACACGGCGAGCATACGCCATTACACGGATGTCATACGTACCGGAGAAACGCCCATAAAAAATAAAACACGGACCCGAAAAACGAAACGTGAGACACGTACGTTTTTTATGCGGAAGTGTGTTTTAGGCCTTATAGATTTTATTCTTGGTATCATTAGATAGCTTCAATTAAGTATTTTTATAGAAATATTAATAAACTAAAAAACAAAAAAAATAAAACCGTTTTACAACACGGCGACAATGTCTGGTCTTCTGCTGTTCTGGTAATTTATGAGGATCAATACAAGCAAGAAGGACAACAGTCCAAAAATATTAAAACATACACAAATGCTAAACCACAAAACTTCAATTTATTATGCGACACACTCATTACTAGATATGCTGTTGCCAGTTCACAGCCCCTGGCCCATTGAAATAAGCGCAATACCGCTCACGGTTCTCCAAGGCTTCATGACGGCTACGGCTGGAAGGGGGCTTAGATTCAAGGCCGCAGGCTGGGGATCATGGTGCCGTCATGCTCCTGGAACAATTTGCCCATTAATACTTTCATCGGTGTCCACATAGCCTGGCGGAATGTAGTCCTGTGCATCCCTTTTTTGCAAAAAATGTTCGTACACAACAGGCAAGGACAACCCTATCTATTGATTCTAGTTTTAAATTAATGGGTGTTAAGAAAACCCGAAAATGACTACACATTATGCCAAAGCCATTTTCAACCACCAGCCGTGCCCTTCACAGTCCGTAGTTGTAGATTTGTCGAGCAGGTGACAAAACAGTTTGTGGATAGGGTCTCAGGCAATGTGTTTGAAGGGGGAAACCCCATCGGCAACAAAAACAAAGTTCATGTTGCCACAATTGGCAGAGTTGGGGGAGGCAAGGGCAACTCAGATCTTGCCAGCCGTTGACCAAATAGGGTGTGTTCTAGGACCCTCCATTAGAGACCCGGCCATTCATCCCTGCATCCACAGTAACAAACTCATAGTTGGAGTTTACAAGGGCCATGAGGATAATACTAAAATAATTCTTGTAATTATAATTCACTCACCACTCCCAGGCACCTCCAGACACCGCGACCACGAGGACTACGCACACAGGTATAACCCCAGTGAGGCTCACATGGTCCCACATGTAATCTTTGACTTTTGTTCCCTAACCGCCTTCCTCTATACATAGGCCCCTCTGACCACATTCAGGACCGTACCCCAATAGTCTCACCTTCTGGGTAAGCAATACCTCATTTGAGCAAACTGTTTATTATTCACCTGGCTAATTAGCGTTACAAACTTCTACTCTATTTACATCCAGGTGCCATGTTATACTTACCCTAGGCTTTTTGCCTACAACAAAATAGGTAATTCCCTTTATAGGTGATTCTTTTCTATGTCCTCTTATATACAATTTATAACTATTAGGATATGTCAGTTGGTAATATGACACCTAGTTACTTCATGTTGTTTCTTATACATTATATGTTTTAGATCATAAGTCGCACATATTCATACTTATGGACCTATTCAGTGCCTGGTGTTCATTTCGCCTACAATCCTATTTCTTATAAAGGCGTGAGAGGTGTAATTTTCCTTTTCTACCTTTGTTGGTCAGGTGACCATTACCATTTATGTATGTATCTCCACTACACATTAATTCTATTACCTCTTGTTACATGCACTGTTCCATATTAAATGCAGAACATATGTGTCATTTGTCGTACAGCTTTCAAACAGAGTTGATAAGAGGACAACTATCATTCTATCATCCATATGAGGGTATTAAGGTACTTATACCTACCCCTGAGGACGATATTTCATTCCTTCCCCCAATGATTCACATGATTGCGTCATACCTTATATGCCATTCTCTTATCCTATTCCTCTTTGACCTTAGGCTCTGTAAGAGTGACGAAAATAAGATATATGCGATTGACCATTCCATGCAATACGCACTTTACTACAACCCCTTGAGGTTTGTTTCTATTTGTAATGCCTCCTAGTAACTTCCATATGTTTTTTCTTCCATGTTTTCTTCCCTTTTCCTCACTTCAGTATGATGTACGAATACCTTTAAATATAGCAATGTATCAATTTTCATGGAGATTGTGCCCTCTTGTGAGAAATACTTATTGCAATCCCTGTTTTTCCTCCACTATTGAGTGGTTTATTTCTGCTGATTTTTTCATTTTTATGTAACAACAGTTTCTATTGTAACTGAATATCTACTGTATTTATTTTTTGTAATTCTTTGTTTTTATGTTGTTTCACATCCTACAGTCCTTGAAAAAGACCAAAAAGTTTTAGTCAAAGCGTCGGACTTTTTTCGCATTTTTTTTTTTCGATATCCTCACAAGAACACAATAAAAAATTTTTCAAGAAAGCATCTTTGTAATCATCTTTATTAAGTGTGCCGGATTCTCTCTATATATACTTGACTTATATTTTCCGAGCACCTTAGTCCCCCACCTTTTTTATAGTTAAGCCAGGCCTTTTCTATTGTACTGGAGATCTGTCAGGGACCGTCCAGTGGCCAAGAACCTCAGGGTCACACCCAAACGCCCAGTTTCCTGCCTGATAATGTACGGACGGACACGGTCAAGCAGTAACCTGAAGGACGCCTCGGACATCCTAAGATAATTGTTGAAGTCCTGTGGATTCCTCTCTTCATGTTCCCGGACAAGTTGCATATGTGTGTAATTTTGCCGCCTCGACAGCCACTCTCGAGACCAAATGCGACATCGTCGTTGATTGCGAGGGCAACGCCTTTGCCCTCAGTTTCCTTGCTGATGCCCACACATCCCGCATTGTGGTGTTTCCTGTGGATGGAATGGGATGTTTTAGACTTTTTGACTGTTCTCAAATGGATACACACAAAGGTCTTTGTAACGCGTGTGAGTTTACATTCCCTTGTGCGTCATATTCCTATGTGCGTTACACTTTAATCACTTACCACCATCTTGATGCCAAAATGCCAAAGGCTCATTCAACATAGCAACGTGCTCTGGCCAATGTGCTATTAAATTGGGCTTTTGATCTGTCTAGTCCAAGTCTTGGATAT
Organism: Anomaloglossus baeobatrachus; assembly: GCF_048569485.1. Lineage (NCBI taxonomy): Eukaryota > Metazoa > Chordata > Amphibia > Anura > Aromobatidae > Anomaloglossus > Anomaloglossus baeobatrachus. Next base: position 105,325,809 of record NC_134356.1, on the reverse strand, counting down.
GGACGCATCAAATGCCTAGACAAGGCAAACCCCTGATCAGCAACCATGACAAATGGTGCATTAGGGCCATTAGTACCAGGTAAAGGTCTGGGTTCTGGCAAATTTAGATTGTCTGACATTAAGCGTCTTGCTAAGCGTGAACTTCTGAAAATTGGTGCATCAGAGGCACTGCCATAGGCACCAATATCAGCAAATAGATAACAGTAGTTAGTGTCTACCAAAGCCAAAATAACTACAGAAAAGAACTTGTGGAAATTAAAATACAGTGCCTACAAGTAGTATTCAACCCCCTGCAGATTTAGCAGGTTTGATAAGATGCAAATAAGTTAGAGCCTGCAAACTTCAAACAAGAGCAGGATTTATTAACAGATGCATAAATCTTACAAACCAACAAGTTATGTTGCTTAGTTAAATTTTAATACATTTTCAACATAAAAGTGTGGGTCAATTATTATTCAACCCCTAGGTTTAATATTTTGTGGAATAACCCTTGTTTGCAATTACAGCTAATAATCGTCTTTTATAAGACCTGATCAGGCCGGCACAGGTCTCTGGAGTTATCTTGGCCCACTTCTCCATGCAGATCTTCTCCAAGTTATCTAGGTTCTTTGGGTGTCTCATATGGACTTTAATCTTGAGCTCCTTTCACAAGTTTTCAATTGGGTTAAGGTCAGGAGACTGACTAGGCCACTGCAACACCTTGATTTTTTCCCTCTTGAACCAGGCCTTGGTTTTCTTGGCTGTGTGCTTTGGGTCGTTGTCTTGTTGGAAGATGAAATGATGACCCATCTTAAGATCCTTGATGGAGGAGCGGAGGTTCTTGGCCAAAATCTCTAGGCAGGCCGTGCTATCCATCTTCCCATGGATGCGGACCAGATGGCCAGGCCCCTTGACTTAGAAACAGCCCCACAGCATGATGCTGCCACCACCATGCTTGACTGTAGGGATGGTATTCTTGGGGTTGTATGCAGTGCCATCCAGTCTCCAAACGTCACGTGTGTGGTTGGCACCAAAGATCTCGATCTTGGTCTCATCAGACCAGAGAACCTTGAATCAGTCTGTCTCAGAGTCCTCCAAGTGATCATGAGCAAACTGTAGACGAGCCTTGACATGACGCTTTGAAAGTAAAGGTACCTTATGGGCTCGTCTGGAACGGTGACCATTGCGGTGGAGTACGTTACTTATGGTATTGACTGAAACCAATGTTCCCACTGCCATGAGATCTTCCCGGAGCTCCTTCCTTGTTGTCCTTGGGTTAGCCATGACTCTTTGGACAAGCCTGGCCTCGGCACGGGTGGAAACTTTCAAAGGCTGTCCAGGCCGTGGAAGGCTAACAGTAGTTCCATAAGCCTTCCACTTCCAGATGATGCTCCCAACAGTGGAGACAGGTAGGCCCAACTCCTTGGAAAGGGTTTTGTACCCCTTGCCAGCCTTGTGACCCTCCACGATCTTGTCTCTGATGGCCTTGGAATGCTCCTTTGTCTTTCCCATGTTGACCAAGTATGAGTGCTATTCACAAGTTTGGGGAGGGTCTTAATTAGTCAGAAAAGGCTGGAAAAAGAGATAATTAATCCAAACATGTGAAGCTCATTGTTCTTTGTGCCTGAAATACTTCTTAATACTTTAGGGGAACCAAACAGAATTCTGGTGGATTGAGGGGTTGAATAATAAATGACCCTCTAAATAAACTTTGCACAATTTAAAAAAAAAAAAAAAAGAACTAACATTCTTTTTTGCTGCAGTGCATTTCACACTTCCAGGCTGATCTACAGTCCAAATGTCACAATGTCAAGTTAATTCCGAATGTGTAAACCTGCTAAATCTGCAGGGGGTTGAATACTACTTGTAGGCACTGTATCTTGAAGCAGAGTTAGGTGGTTTCTTCACTCTAATATGTTTGCCGTCTATGGCGCCAATACAGTTAGGAAATGATGTTTTGTCAAAATAATCTTCAGAAATGCGCATCCAATCCTGTGTTGTTGGCTGCTGCATGACATGATGCTTAAGGGTTTCCCATAGCACAGTGCAGGTATGCAGTATTATCATGCCAATTGTAGATCTTCACAATAAAAATTCAAAATGTAGACTGCTGATGGATTGCCCAGTTGCATGGAAACTAAAAATAACAAGGACATGACATTACTATGTTTATTATTTATAGTGGCTTTTTTAAATAAAAATGTTTATTACAATGGCTGGATACATATACTGTTTAACAATTTTGGTATGCCTTTATTTAAAAATCATAATGAAAAATCGTTTTTTTCCATATTGGAAAATTAAATATATTTATGTTTAATAAACAATGTTGATTGGATTTTGAATCTCGCATCATTTTTCTATTAATGGTTGAATGGTATGTCTAAGCACTCAGACCATGTTATTACACTCAAATGATTAAATATGGGTTAGTAATAAATTTTCAAACACACATACATAGGTATATGAATGTACATATGGGTATTTACTGAATGTTTCTACATTTAAACACATTATAAGCCTGAAAAATAACGTATGAGTATGGAATAAAACACATACCGTAAAGTAGCCAACAAGCGTTCCTCAGGGGAGATGCTGAGACGCATACAGGTGTCCTGATGTTTCAATTGGTGATGCGCAAGGCCAAGGATGTTGTCAAAGGACGTTATGGTTATATGGCAGTATGCTTGAAATTTGCGCATTTCACCATAAAGAATGTTAAAATGTCCATGCGTTTTCCTTAGCTTGACAAGGGGGTGGATCCACATCCTTTTTTCAACAGGTGGCTCATATTTAAGCTTATGTAGCCTAACACCAAATCTCCTAGATATCAACCATAGCAAATACATTGTTGCTTCATTTCATAGACATTTTGGAGTCTGTATAATGAGTGGAAGAGACCAGAAACAATTAATTTAAACGATGTTTAACCTAATAAACAGATGAGGGATGGTAATTGACCAATTAAACCCACCAGAATCGCATGATGAAGCATTAACAACGTAATTTGGGTATGAAAGCAGATCTCAAAAAACGGAAGTCACACGGACAACACACGTACGTATTTAATTTCAAAACGGACGTTACACATGTACACACGGCGAGCATACGCCATCACACGGATGTCATACGTACCGGAGAAACGCCCATAAAAAATGGAACACGGACCCGAAAAACAAAACGTGAGACACGTACGTTTTTTATGCGGAAGTGTGTTTTAGGCCTTATAGATTTTATTCTTGGTATCATTACATAGTTTCAATTAAGTATTTTTATAGAAATATTAATAAACTAAAAAACAAAAAAATAAAACTGTTTTACAACACGGCGACAATGTCTGGTCTTCTGCTGTTCTGGTAATTTATGAGGATCAATACAAGCAAGAAGGACAACAGTCAAAAAATATTGAAACATACACAAATGCTAAACCACACAACTTCAATTTAATATGCGACACACTCATTACTAGATATGCTGTTGCCAGCTCACAGCCCCTGGCCCATTGGCGGAATGTAGTCCTGTGCATCCCTTTTTTGCAAAAAATTATGTCGTACACAACAGGCAAGGACAACCCTATCTATTGATTCTAGTTTTAAATTAATGGGTGTTAAGAAAACCCGAAAACGACTACACATTATGCCAAAGGCATTTTCAACCACCCGCCGTGCCCTTCACAGTCCGTAGTTGTAGATTTGTCGAGCAGGTGACAAAACAGTTTGTGGATAGGGTCTCAGGAGATGTGTTTGAAGGGGGAAAGCCCATCGGCAACAAAAACAAAGTTCATTGTTGCCACAATTGGCAGAGTTGGGAGGCAAGGGCAACTCAGATCTTGCCAGCCGTTGACCAAATAGGGTGTGTTTTAGGACCCCCCATTAGAGACCCAGCCATTCATCCCAGCATCCACAGTAACAAACTCATAGTTGGAGTTTACAAGGGCCATGAGGATAATACTAAAATAACCCTTGTAATTATAAAAATATGAGCCACTGTTGTGGGGTTGGGTTATTCGAACAAGCTTACCATACAAGGCCCCTCCACAGTTGGGAAACTGCCAATGCATGGCAAAGGACTCAGCTATTTCTGCCCACTCCGCTGCAGATTTTGGAAAAAGCATAAAGTCCCTAAGGGAGTGTATAATGGCCTGACAGGTCTCAGGGATCAACATGCTCAGGATGGATTGGGACATGGCTGCAGAGTACTGGAGATCTGTCAGGGACCGTCCAGTGGCCAGGAACCTCAGGGTCACACCCAAACGCTCATCCACAGGGACGGCTTCACGCATGACAGTTTCCTGCCTGATAATGTACGGACGGACCCGGTCAAGCAGTAACCTGAAGGACGCCTCAGACATCCTAAGATAATTGTGGAAGTCCTGTGGATTCCCCTCTTCAAGTTCCCGGACAAGTTGCATATGTGTGTAATTTTGCCGCCTCAACAGCCACTCTCGAGATCAAATGTGACGTCATCGTTGATTGCGACGGCAACGCCTTTACTCCTCCGCCAACGCCATGGCAGCAGCAGCAAGCAAGCAAAACAGAAGCCACAATTGCCTGCTCTGGATTAGAAAGCATGATGACACTCCAATAGAATAGACACGTATGAGAGGTGTTGCACACACACATTGAACTAATTTGTATAAGTACACATGTATACTGACATGAAACTACAGTATTAGAAAAAATACTTAGCAATGCGGTCAGCATGTGCTCACAGGGGTCTTCACATGTGAACAATACCAGATAGGGCTCAGTGGTTGCTTCTACGAGTGTGGAAAAAATCTAGGTAGTAAATGCGTTTAAATGTTAAATAGAAACCTATCCAAGAGATGCTATCAAGCAAGTACATACTATAAAGGCGAAAATGAAATTTTACACGACACAGCAGAGCTCTGTGACGGAACGCTCACACAACCGCGGAAAGCCACAAAGGACGACAATGCACATTTGTTCGCCTTTTCAACCTTGACTGTTTAATCATAACGCAGTTGTGACCACCAATCAGAGCAGATGAGGCGTGAATCATTGTTGGTAAACACATGCACGCGTCGTTGATGACAGACGATGTAACGATGTAGTTCGTCGTTCCCGGGGTGTCACACGTAGCGATGTGTGCTGCTTCAGGAACGACCAACAACCTGTTCACAGCGAGCAACAATATTTGGGAAATAAATTTTGCGATCATTAGCGGTCGCTTGTAGGTGACACACGCAACAACGTCGCGAATGACGCCGGATGTGCATCATGAATTCCGTGACCCCATCGATATCTCGTTAGCGTGTAAAGCGGCCTTTAGTGTGTGTGCTTTAAAAGGTTTTTTTGTATTTTGACCAATTATTTTTTCCCCTTTTAGATTTCTGGTGACTGGCCTCTCTATTTTAGCTCTACATCTTGAATTTCTCATAGCAAACTTTACAATATCAGGCATCTTCAGTGTTACCTGTAATGACCAGAGGTACTATTAAGATCCAGTGAGTCACAGACCGAGACTGAGGCAGAAATGAACAACAGTATTTTACTGAAATGGGGATCAAATTACGGTGAAATGTAGAATATAATAAGCTCAAAATCCCCTTAAAAACATTACCATTAATAATTTTCACACACTAAGCGCCAGCCGAAAATCAATGCACCGATCTCAGAGATCCCAGTATATATAAATCACATTTGGGACCAGGAACAAATTTACCTACACGTTAAACTTATCAAACTGGAAAGACGATGTAAATTAGGTGAGGGTGGTCTGATGGAAACTCTGAGATGGCGCACTGAGTATAACTTATCACAGATAATAATACAATACACTAAATTAATGATGACTATACACTTATCACAGGGATACCCGGGTATCTCACAACCTATGGTACCATTATTAAACTCCAATGTAACTTTACACCGGTATGTTTCCGCGTGGGCTGCAGCAAGTCCAGAAAAATAAAAATAAAACGTTGTAGCATGTTACGGTGAAGATTACGAGTGAGCCCCCCTGCCCCCACGGGCTCGACCTCATAAACTGGAATCTCAGGGTTCACTCGTCTCTTTATCAGGTATGGGGTCGCCTCCCATCGATCGGCCAGTTTCCCTGTCGGTCGGTTGACCCTCACCAACACTCTATCCCCTGGGGAGAAAGGTTCAGTCTGCACAGGCCTCGTGTCCCTATGAGACACCTGATTGAGTCTATTACCCACCACCTGATGCACCACTCTCAGTCGCCGCTGGTGTTCCCGAACCCATTCAGATGCAGTCCGAGGAGAATCAGAGGAGGGATCTGGCATGTTCAAATCTTCAATATCCCCCCCGGGTCTCCCAAACATCAACATGTGTGGCGAATAGCCCGTAGTGCTGTGCAATCGATTGTTGTAGGCCCACATTAGTTCAGGGAGGTACTCAGGCCAGTGGCCCTGTTGCCCTTCCTCTAATGTTCTCATCATCTGTATCAAGGTACGATTGAAACGCTCACAGGCCCCATTTCCTTGGGGATGGTAATGTGTCGTTCTTGAATGTGCTATGCCATACAGCCGGCGCAGCTCTTCCATTAGTGTCCCCTGGAAACATGCCCCCTGGTCTGAGTGTATACTTTGCGGACACCCAAACACTTGGAGAAAATGTCGACACACAGCCTTAGCCGCCGACTCCGCTGTCTGATCTCTTGTCGGCACTGCCACAGCATATTTAGTGAAGTGGTCTGTCATTACCAAGCAATAGGAGCACCCAGACGTCGATTATCCTATCAGGACATAATCAATCATGAGCAATTCCAAGGGGGCAGACGTTTTAATGGTTTGAGTAGGGGCCCGCTGCTCAGGACTCTTACTGAGCCCACAGACCCGACATTGCCGACATGCCTCCGCTACCATCCCTCCCAAGTCAGGGCAATAGAGGATTCGCTGTAACCACTGGAGTGTCTTTTCACTACCAAAGTGGGCTCCTTTCTCATGTGCCTCGCGGGCAACCATCGGACCCATCCCTACAGGGATTACCAGTTGGTACCGGTGTTGCAGCTCAGATGGCAGATACACCTTACGATACAAAAGATCCTGTTCCACACACAACTTATCCCACTGTCGCAATAGTTTAATTCCTTCTGCGGATAGTTGGGCCTTGTCCTCTGCACTCGGCCAAATCCCATTTTGTACCCAGGTGCGCACTCGCGAGATGTCTGGACACTCGTTCTGATCTTTTGCCCAATCTGATGGCGTTTTTCCCAGGACACACGGCATCCCTGATGCCACCCCACTTGAATGTACCACACTGCGGAAGATAGGTACCTGCCGCAAGTCAGGGGTCTCTGTGTCCTCGAGCTGGTCATCAATGCTTTCTCCCCTAAATCCAAGGGTACCCTCGACAATGCGTCCGCATTACCGTTTTCTCGCCCCGAGCGAAACTTAATCTGATAATTAAACTTAGCAAGGCGAGCGACCCATCGCTGCTCCAACGCTCCCAGTTTCGCATTCTCTAAGTGAGCAAGAGGGTTATTATCGGTCATGACCAACACCTCAGCTCCCGTTAGATACTCAGCAAAGCGCTCCGTCATTGCCCACACCAGGGCTAACAGCTCTAGGCGAAACGAACTATAATTAGCCGGATTGCGCTCAGTGTCCCTTAAAGACCTGCTGCCATAGGCAATGACCCGCTCCCGGCCATCCTGAATTTGGACCAGTACCGCCCCCAACCCGTGAAGACTACCATCAGTGTACAACAGGAAAGGGGTATCAAACCTGGCATATGCCAACAAAGGGGCACTCGTTAGGGCGGCTTTCACCTCGTCAAATGCCTTTTGCTGCTGAGGCCCCCATTGGATAGGGCGGTTGTGAGGACCCAGCGCCGTCCCTCTTCAAAGTTCATTCAGGGGACCCACTACTTGTGAAAACCTGGGCACAAATCGTCGATAGTGCCCTGCCAATCCCAAGAAAGCCCGCACCTCCCGTAGAGTCTGAGGAGGTGCCCACCCCTGTACCGCTAAGATCTTACTGACTGAGGGTAACACCCCGTCGGGAGTCACCACATGGCTTAGATACTCTATGCGACTCTTGAACAGTTGACATTTCTTTGGTTTTATCTTTAAGCCATGGCGACTGAGACGTTGGAGCACTTGGCGCAACTTCTCAAGATGGTCTTCAAATGACATTCCGAACACCACGATGTCATCTAGATATATCAATACCGATTCAAAATTCAGGTCGCCTAAACAGTGTTCCATAAGGCGTTGAAAGGTCCCCGGGGCATTACTGAGTCCGAACGGCATCCGGTTGAATTCATAGAGCCCCATTGGCATAACAAATGCTGTCTTTGCCCGATCTTTCTCAGCCATTGGTACCTGCCAATATCCACTCGCCAAGTCCTACGTTGAAAAGTATTTGGCCCGTCCTAATGCAGACAGGGACTCCTCTATCCGAGGCAACGGGTATGCGTCTCGCACAGTGTGCGCGTTTAATTTCCAATAATCCACACAAAATCGGAGGGTCCCATCCTTCTTTCGGACAAGGACAACGGGAGCAGCCCAGGGACTTTGGCTCTCTCGTATTACTTGATTGTCGAGCATACTGGCGACCATGCCCTTCATAGTTACATAGTTACTTAGGTTGAAAAAAGACCTAGGTCCATCTAGTTCAACCTTCCTCCACCAGTTCTACATTTAGTCACTAAGTCATTTATAACCAACAATGTTTTGTGTACTGAGGAAATCATCCAGCCCTTTTTTAAAAGCTGTTATAGTATCTGCCATTACTACCTCTTGTGGTAGGGCATTCCACAGTCTGACCGCTCTAACTGTAAAGAACCCTTTCCTATTTAGGTTTCGGAATCGCTTTTCTTCCACTCGCAGTGAGTGCCCCCTAGTCCTTAGTACTGTCTTTGGAAGGAATAAGTCATGTGCCAGTCCTTTATATTGACCACACATGTATTTATACATATAAATGAGATCTCCTCTGAGACGTCTTTTTTCTAAGCTAAACATATCTAACTTTTTCAACCTGTCATCATATGGGAGGCCTTCCATTCCTTGTAATAGTCTAGTTGCCCGCCTTTGAACTGACTCTAACTTCTGAATGTCCTTTTTAAAATGTGGAGCCCAAAACTGGATCCCGTATTCCAGATGTGGCCTTACAAGTGATTTATAGAGGGGTAACAATACGTTGGGATCACGGGATCTAATCTCTCTTTTTATACACCTTAGAATCTTGTTTGCTTTAGCAGCTGCTGCTTGACATTGAGTGCTGCTGCTCAGCTTATTTGTAATGAGAATACCCAAGTCCTTCTCCTGTTCTGTAGTCCCGAGTTTACTTCCATTTAATGTATATGCAGCTATAGGATTACTCCGTCCTAGGTGCATTACTTTACATTTATCAACATTAAATCTCATTTGCCAAGTATCTGCCCATTCTGACATCTTATCCAGATCTTTTTGTAATATTGTACTATCCAGGTCAGTTTTTAATATCCTACATAGTTTGGTGTCATCGGCAAAGACTGACACTGTACTATCAATCCCATCCACAAGGTCATTAATAAAGAGAGTAAAAAGAATCGGTCCAAGCACAGATCCCTGCGGCACCCCACTGCTGACTACAGCCCATTTAGAGAATGTACCATTTATGACTACTCTTTGTTTCCTATCTTTTAGCCAATTCCTTACCCAGTTGCATATTGTGTCCCCTAGTCCTTGCTTCTGGAGCTTTAGTATAAGGCTATTATGTGGTACAGTATCAAATGCCTTTGCAAAGTCCAAATAAATCACATCAGCTGCATTACCAATATCCAGGTTTGCACTTACCCCCTCATAGAACCCCAACAGGTTGGTTAGACACGACTTATCTTTCATGAATCCATGCTGTTTGTCAGTTATCATATTATTTTCTGCAATATATTTTTGCATGTCATCCCTTAAAATGCCTTCAAAAAGTTTGCATACTACTGATGTCAGGCTTACTGGACGGTAGTTGCCTGGATCTACCCTCTTACCTTTCTTAAATATCGGTACCACATCAGCAATCCTCCAATCCTGAGGCACCAACCCTGTTACAAATGAGTCTAAAAAGATGAGATACAGCGGTCTGTCAATTACGGAGCTCAATTCCCTCAATATTCGTGGATGAATGCCATCTGGCCCTGGGGATTTGTCAATGTTTAATTTACTCAGACGTAGGCGTACTTCATCTTGTGTTAAATTAATTATATCGGGTGGTGGATTTTGATTTTTCACTTGTTGAATGATCCCTGGTACAGTCAGTTCCTTGGTGAATACAGATGAGAAATGCCTATTTAATATCTCAGTCTTTTGTTTGTCCTCTATAACTAACTTGTTATTATATTTTAAGGGGCCGATACTATCCTTTGTTTTCCTTTTGGCATTAATGTATTTATAAAAGATTTTGGGATTTATTTTAATGTCATTGGCGATTTTTGTTTCAGTAGCTAATTTTGCTTGTTTGATTTCTTTTTTACATTTCCTATTGATATCTTTATACTCCTGCAATGCTATTTCTGTATTCTCAGCCTTTAAGATTTTAAATGCCCTTTGTTTTTGTTTTATTATACTTTGTACAGTCTTATTTATCCATAGTGGTTTCTTTTTATTCCTGGACATTTTATTACCACTGGGTATACGTTTTTTACAGGACTCTAGTAGTATATCCTTAAACTTACCCCATTTATGTTCGGTATCCCCAGTTACCATGACTTTGTCCCAATCTACACATTTAAGCTCTTCCCTTAATTTGTTGAAATCAGCTTTCCTAAAATTCCAGGTTTTAGCATTCCCCCTTTGAAATGTTCTATTGAATATTATGTTGAAGCTTACCATATTATGATCGCTGGTGCCCAAGTGCTCCCGGACCTGTAGATCTGAAATTGTATCCGGTCTATTTGACAGGACCAGATCTAGCAAATTATCTCCCCTCGTCGGTTCATCTACCATCTGAGAGAGGTAATTGTCTTGAATGGTAGATAAGAACTTACAGCTTTTAGCAGAACCAGAAGATTCTATGTCCCACTGAATGTCTGGATAGTTGAAATCCCCCATAATAAGAACCCGATTATTATTATTAGCTGCCTTTTCAATTTGTTCCAGCATTTCACCCTCTATTTGTTCAGGTATGTTAGGAGGCTTATAGCAAACTCCAATTAGCATTTTTCCATTATTCCCCTCCCCATGTACATTTACCCATACTGACTCTACATTGTTGCTGTTCCCCTCAATGTCATCATACAACACAGGTTTTAGGTTAGATTTAATAAATATACACACCCCACCACCTTTTTGGCCTTTCCTGTCCTTCCTAAATGTACTATAACCCTGTATGTTTGTCACCCAGTCATGGCTTTCATCCAGCCAGGTTTCCGTAATGCCCACCACATCATAATCCATGGTTAACATAAGAGTCTCCAATTCATTCATTTTGTTTGCAAGACTTCACCTCTTGATAAAGTGTCAGGGGAATCTGACGATAACGTTCTCTAATGGGAGGGGTGTCCCCCATGGGAATCTCATGCTCAATCGTCGGTGAGCACCCGAAGTCTTCTGCATGTCGCGAGAAGGCCTCTTCATGTTCCCACACGACCCTCTCCAACTGTTCTAGTTGCACGGAAGTCAGTTCCTCCCGATCTACTCCCATCTGATCCATGATCACACGACCATTCCATTCTTTGGTAGGAGATTCAGGCCCTGCTACTTCGACCGCATATGTCCAGGATGACTGTGGGTCTGGCCGCAATTCAAACACCGCTTTGTCAGACATCTTCCCCTCTGGCACGAACAGTTCAGCTAGGATGGTCCCAGCAGGAATGGTAATAGCCTCCTCCAACACGTTAATGCATCTGACTGGCACCCGTCCATTCTTCACAATCGTCAGAGACCGGGCCACATGCACCTTGGCACAAGAGGACTTCTCTGGGGCTGGCTCAAGTAATACCTCAAGTCCATTCAGCCTCTGCGCCGCCCCCACTGGCAACATCAAGAGTTCCTCCTGTCGGGGTGCCAGTGAAATCGTGGTCCGTGATGGCACTCGGACAAGGCCCACCCGGCCCCCAGGGACTGCACTTTTCAGCAGATCACAGTTCAGCACTAATCGGTGTAACATTCTCTGTGTCGGTCGGTGACCTGTAGCACGAGTCCAGTAACGGGGTCCCTCACGGGCATACATCTGATGATTTAGATCTCGCAGAATGTTCATTCCCAGTGTCACTTCCATCCCTCTTCTAGGGGGGTGGTCCACCAGCACTACCCCTTTCTGACCCAGCTCTTGACCAAACATTTTCAGTCTCATCCACACGATCCCTTTCACCGTCAGCTGGCCATTGTTGGCGGCAGTAAGTCTTATCATTCGACCATCTTCGGGAACCACTAGTTGACTGAAGTATTTCTCGAAAACGTCTAGAGGCATAATGGTACATTCAGATCCCGTATCAACCAAGCAATTCATCTTCCGTCCTTCAAATTCTGCTTCTAAGACTGGACTCCATGCAAACAAATCTTGCTCATTCCGTTGGGGGCTTTGTGAGGGGGGGGCCGCTGCGAATTGCCCCCTCAAGGCAGCGGCTGGGAGTTTAACGTCGGCGGAGGAGTCTCGGGGACTGTGGACATCCGGCAGTATCGTGAGATGTGTCCCCGGCGCCCGCACTTCCAGCAGGTGACTGCTCCCCGGGGACGGGGGCTTGAGTCATTCAAAGAGGGCGGTCCGGCTGTCAGTGGAATCACCATCCCAGAGGGTGTAGCTGGTGGCCTCTCCACGGGAGTAGTGGACGACCCAGCTCTGATTTTAGACACTTCCAGCTTTAGCTCTTTCAACTCAGCACACAGAGCTTGTACAACATCTACCAGTCCTTCCGCTCCTGACAATTGCATTCCGCCTCCCTCCAGCCGTGTACTGTCCACAGCCCCTTGAACTACCAGAATGGACTCTGCCTCCCTTTCCACCGCGGCCTGGTAAATCTGCCAGAAAGATATTTCTGGGGTAGCCCGGGCCACCTCATACAGTTTATCCCGAAGGAGCCTGTTAGCTAACCCTGTGATGAATTGGTCCCGGAGCAAGTGGTCTACCTCCCGGAACGCTCCCAGGGCCCCTGGGTCTAGTCGCTGCACTTCATTCAATGTTTCCTGTAGCGTATTAGAGTACTGCATCAGAGACTCAATTTCCTTTTGAGGGCGGTTAAAGAAAAATGATCGAAGCTGGGTCACACGGGCCCGGCCTCCAGAACTCCCCTGTAACAGTACCAAAATTTTCTCTAACGTACTTCTCTCAGCCTCAGGTCGTACCATCACCGTCCGCCTAGCGTCGCCTTCTAGTGCGTTCAATGCCAGTTCTGCTCGTAATGCGGGAGTCAGATTACACATCCGCAGAATACTCTGGACCCTCTCTGCCCAATCCTGCAATGCCATATTACGCCCGTCGTATTTCGGCATGTGCTGGAGTAAAGCTCCTACCGGTACATTCCCTCCCACATTCGCCGCGGCTGCCAAAAGACCCGCACCCAGCAGCGGGGCTGCTGATGCGGTGGGATCATTTCTTCCCTCGCCGCCTCCGTCCATGACAAACACTGGATCCTGCCGACTACGCCAAAAATGTAATGACCAGAGGTCCTATTAAGATCCAGTGAGTCACAGACCGAGACTGAGGCAGAAATGAACAACAGTATTTTACTGAAATGGGGATCAAATTACGGTGAAATGTAGAATATAATAAGCTCAAAATCCCCTTAAAAACATTACCATTAATAATTTTCACACACTAAGCGTCAGCCGAAAATCAATGCACCGATCTCAGAGATCCCAGTATATATAAATCATATTTGGGACCAGGAACAAATTTACCTACACGTTAAACTTATCAAACTGGAAAGACGATGTAAATTAGGTGAGGGTGGTCTGATGGAAACTCTGAGATGGCGCACTGAGTATAACTTATCACAGATAATAATACAATACACTAAAGTAATGATGACTATACACTTATCACAGGGATACCCGGGTATCTCACAACCTATGGTACCATTATTAAACTCCAATGTAACTTTACACCGGTATGTTTCCGCGTGGGCTGCAGCAAGTCCAGAAAAATAAAAATAAAACTTTGGCTCCAAAAATAAGTACTTATTGCAAAAAAAAAACAAAGTTTGGCAGCTATCAGCCAATGCCAGAGTCACCTGTCAAGCACTTTAATTCTGTAGCCTCAGGGTGCAGTCTGGGGATCACTCCTTTCCAGGGCTTGTCAGAATCCTTCCAATGGGGATGACACCGGACGCCATCTCTCTTATCGCAGTCACTCCCGGCCTTACTGGACATCAATCACTTGCTCTGTCAGGGAGGGAAACATCTCCTCAGCTTCTCCTCAGATGCTCTTTCAGTTGGACCCAGGTCCGCACAACTGGATCGCTTATCACACAGTGATGTGGTATTGTCTTCGCAATTTCTGTTTCCCTTCACTCTCCTCAGATGCTGTCACTCGCTCTGTTCACCAACAAGTCCCTTGGTCACCAACCGGGGCTTACAACCAACTTTTTTAAGGCCCATATTGCTTCACCTACTACGTTTTTCAAAAAAACCCGTTGCCATGGACACCAAACTCCCTCCTCGCACTTCCTGGATCTCCACAACAACTTCCTGTTTATCGCTCAACAGACAGGCAGACTCTGCAGGGTCCTAATGCTCGCCCTGTATTGTCATAGTTCACTCTCTTACATGCCTGTCAATAAATCTGGCTCAGATTTCAGCCTCAAGTCATGCCAGAGCCAAACACTGAGGACTTGCTCTGAATAGCCCAGAGAATGGCTTTCAATTGCAATATTCCAAACTGCATTGGGGCAGTAGACTGGAAGCACATCTCAAGCCACTGAACTCAAAGTCCCAATACATCGACTACAAACTATTTTTCAGTAGTGCTGTTAGCCTTGACTGACCGTAACTACCACTTTGTAGTTGTAGCTTTTGGGGCCTATGGAAAAACAGGAAACTCACACATTTTAAATTCTTAATGGGTCAGCGACTTCAAAACAATGCCCTTAGTGTGCCCCGCTGCAGAATTTACCTTGCTCAAGCGCTGTACCAGTGCCATTTGTTATGGTTGGGGATGAGGCCTTTCAGCTCATTCGCCATGTGATGACTCCTTATCCTCAGCATGGTCTAGACCACAGATGTCATATAATTACCAGCTAAGTAGGACACAGCATCTGGTCGAATACATTATTGTCATTTTATGTACTAAATGGAGGGATCTGATGAGTGCCATCCACTTAAGCGAGCAAAATGTCAGTGGTATCATTAATGCGTGTATTGTTCTTCATAATTTCACAGCAAAATGAAGCAGTAATGAACTGCTCAGGCCAAAAAAATCTAAAGCACTACCAGGGTGCAACCAGACCCCCAATAGATGGAAATAACACAGGTGCAAGAGGAGCAAATCACTCACACAACTCCAGAATATGGAGAGGGTGATCGCTGAATAGTAAAATTGCACACTAGTGGCTTGCATAGGGCTCCGTTCACACTTACAGGCTTATAGTAACCCAGTCAGCAGCCTATTACACGCCCATACTATTCGATCAGGTGGGCTGCCCAGTACTAATGTGCACCATATAGGGACAGAGTCTCCAATATGCAAGTCCAATATGCAAGTCTGACTGCACCCCGTATAAAATGTTATGTGCAGAAAAATAAATACACAATATCTGAGGTATTAGTCGATAGTATGGCCAAAATAGCGGTAGCCTACAAACCCCGTCACGGTTCCTCATACTTGTAGGTCCCTACACTAATCTATGTAAATAGAAAAATAGCAAAATAGCAAAAAGAGGACTAAATATCCTCCATAATTTAGAATACTCACAGCAAAATGAAGCAGTAATGAACTGCTCACGCCAAAAAAATCTAATGCAGTACCAGGGTTCTTCATAATTTCACCAGCATCCACGACTTGCCTGTGGATGCTGAAAGTGAATTGGTCCCCAATATTCTACCTGAAACACAGGCTGCTTGCAGACTCCTTGATCGATCTTGTCTGACAGTGCATCAAATGTACACCGACTATTATGTTACACCGGAGGGGTCTGTACTCTGAAAGGATAATTATGTTTTTTCAATATTTTCCTCTTCCTGTTTTTTGTGCCATAATGTAAAGAAAGACTTTTGGGTACTACATATTAGCCCAATAAAATACCAACAAAGCAAAGAACATAATAAGCTTAGACTTTTTTTTCCAAACATCATCCACATAAAGCAAAACTTTGGGAAGCTTTATTAAAGTTAATCATTTATCATAATTTAAAAAAGGCTTATAAATTATAAAAGGTTTTGGAGAATTGGAGTGGGGTGGGGGCTGACAGAAGGATTTTGACCAGTAGCACAATAGGGAGAATGTGCATAAACCATTGATGTATGTGGGTTTGAGAGTAGAGTGGTGTGGTTAAAGGTGTGGTGGCATGTAGTACCATCGGCAGTCAGATCAGGTGCTGCCTCATGTTGGTACTCTCTTGACCTTCTTTGTGATAGGTTTCCCACATTCTTATGTTGCTAGACCCCATGGTGCCTTACTTCCCTGGGCCGGAGGCTTTGTTGGTAAGGGCCAGCATATTATCCAGGGGATGTTGGTGCTTACTGTGCTGGATGTTGGTGCTAAAGTTGTCTGGGTTACCTGCTTATGTTTCAGCAGAAAAAAACATTCTGGGAGTCATTCAATAAAGTTGCTGAGCAGGTTGGGTGCACAGTTGTAGATGGTCAAGCACCTTTCTTTGAAACTGCGCCACACTTTGACAAAATGCATCCACACCATCATCATTAACTGTATAAGATTGATAGTATATTACACGACTATCTACCTCGTGACGGTTCATGTTGGGAAGCTGCTGCCTTTGGCTTCCTCGGAGTGGTAAGGGGCCCACAATGGGGTGTAGTATCAAGTGGCAAGTTGGGGTTGCAGCTTCTTGCTTCATCATCTTGGTTTGGCGCAACTGCAGGGCCAGCTGATGGGCCGGACTCCTCATCCTTGGTGTCCGCTACCTTGGCCACAGATGGTGTGCCCCAGTTTTGAAAGTTAGATTCTATTTTGAAAAGTAACATATTAATGATTAGATTCAAGCTATTTTTAAAATTTGCCAAGGATAATTACATTGAACTGGAACTTACGGCCTGAGCTGCATAATAGGCGCAAGAAAATGGAACCTCTCCATGTAAATATAGTTGTTTCAAAATAATAGCAGTGTGTACTCAAAATCTTTATAATAGTTTTTATTTCCAGGCATTGAGAAGATTGCACACTGTTTGCTATATCAAAACAGAGAATTTTATATAATTTTTAACTATTTTATAGAAAGTATAAAAAAATGAACATTTATAGCAGTGTCTGCATTTGTCTACTCAAAATCTGTCCTTTTTATTGAGGATGTAGCATTCCTGTGAATTACTAACCTAATGTTTAGTTGTATAACAACACTTTTTTAGAAGTGCTTTGCATCTATGTTGCCTGAAGTCAACCATCTTATGGCACCTGTCAATTCTTATTCCAGCCCAGGATGCTTTGACTACATCCCACAATTTATTGCATTTATTGGTTCTGCTTCAGAAACAGCATTTTTAGATGTCACCCCACATGTGTTCTATTGGATTAAGGTCTGGATATTGGGCTGGCCACTCCATAACTTCAATTTTGTTGGACTAGAACCAAGATTTTGCTCCTTTACTCGTGTCTAGGGTCATTGTCTTGTTCAAACACCCATTTCAAGGGAATTTCCTCTTCAGCGTAAGGCAACACAACACAACCTCTCCAAGTATTTTCATATATGCAACAGGTCCATGATCCCTGGTATGCAGTAAATAAGCCCATCACCATAGTAAGAGAAACATGCCCGTATCATGATGCTTGAACCACCATGCTTCATGGTCTTCAGAGTGTACTAGAGCTTGAATTCAGAGTTTGGGGTCGTGTGAAGATCTGTCTTGGACCCAAAAAGAACAATTTTACTTTCATCAGTCCACAAAATTTTTCTCCATTTCTCTTTAGGCCAGTTGACATGTTCTTTGGCAGATGGTATCCGCTTCAGTATATGTCTTTTTTTAACAGTGGGACTTTGCTGGAACTTCTTGCTAATAGATTATCTTCACACAGGCGTCTTCTAACTGTCACAGTGCTCACAGGTAACTTGAGACTGTCTTTGATCATGCTGGAGCTGCTCATTGGATGAGCCTTTGCCATTCTGGCTATTCTCCCATCCATTTGAATGGTCATCTTCAGTTTTCTTCCATATTTTTGTTTTTGCTTTCCATTGTTAAATATTTAAGATAATTTTAGCTGAACAGCCTATCATTGTCTTCACTTCTTTATAAGTTTTACCCTCTCCAATCAACTCTTTAATCTACAGTGCCTTGTGAAAGTATTCGGCTCTTTTGAATTTTTCAATTTTTCCCACATTTCAGGCTTTAAACAAACATAAAAAATGTAATGTTATGGTGAAGAATCAACAACAATTGGGACACAATTGTGAAGTTATTGCTTATTTTAAATATTTAAAAAAATAAATAACTGAAAAGTGGGGCACGCAATATTATTTGGCCTCTTTAAGTTAATACTTTGTAGCGCCACCTTTTGCTGCGATTACAGATGCAAGTCACTTGGGATATGTCTCTATCAGTTTTGCACATCGAGAGACTGAAATTCTTGCCCATTCTTCCTTTGCAATAGCTCGAGCTGAGTGAGGTTGCATGGAGAGCGTCTGTGAACAGCAGTTTTCAGGTCTTTCCACAGATTCTCAATTAGATTTAGGTTTGGACTTTGACTTGGCCATTCTATAACACCTGGATACGTTTATTTGTGAACCATTCCATTGTAGCTTTTGAGCTTTTGCTTTATGTTTTGGATCATTGTCTTGTTGGAAGACAAATCTCCGTGTCAGTTTCAGGTCTTTTGCAGACTCCCAACAGGTTTTCTTCAAGAATGTTCCTGTATTTGGCTCCATCCATCTTCCCATCAGTTTTAACCATCTTCCTTGTCCCTGCTGAAGCAAATTAGGCCCAAACCATGATGCTGACACCTCCACGTTTGACAGTGGGGATGGTGTGTTCAGGGTGATAAGCTGTGTTGCTTTTATGCCAAACATATCGTTTGGCATTTTGCTCATATAGTTCGATTTTGGATTCATTTGACCTGAGCACCTTCTTCCACATGTTTGGTGTCTCTCCCAGGTGGCTTGTGGCAAGCTTTAAATGACACTTTTTATGGATATCTTTGAGAAATGGCTTTCTTCTTGCCACTCTTCCATAAAGGCCAGATTTGTGCAGTGTACGACTGATTGTTGTCCTATGGACAGACTCTCCCACCTCAGCTGTAGATCTCGGCAGTTCATCCAGAGTGATCATGGGCCTCTTGGCTGCATCTCTGATCAGTCTTCTCCTTGTTTGACATGAAAGTTTGGATGGTCGGCCGGGTCTTGGTAGATTTGCAGTGGTATGATACTCCTTCCATTTCAATATGATCGCTTGCACAGTGCTCCTTGGGATGTTTAAAGTTTTGGAAATCTTTTTGTAACCAAGTCCGGTTTAAAACTTCTCCACAACAGTATCACAGACCTGCCTGTTGTGTTCCTTGGTCTTCATGATGCTATCTGAGCTTTACACAGAACACTGAGCCTATCACAGAGCAGGTGCATTTATACGGAGACTTGATTACACACGGGTGGCTTATATTTATCATCATCAGTCATTTAGGACAACATTAAATCATTCAGAGATCCTCAATGAACTTCTGGAGTGAGTTTGCTGCACTGAAAGTAAAGGGGATCAATAATATTGCCTGTCCCACTTTTCAGTTATTTATTTTTTTAAAAAAAAGTTTAAAATAAGCAATAAATTTCAATTAACTTATCAATTGTGTCCCACTTGTTGATTCTTCACTATAACATTCAAATTTTATCTTTATGTTTGAAGCCTGAAATGTGGGAAAAGGTTGAAAAATTCAAGGGAGCGAATACTTTCACTTTTCAAGGCACTAAGTACGCTGTTCTTTTGAACAATGTCTTCAACAATCCATATTTCTCAAGCTGTCAAGGAGAAATGCATGTACAACATTGACTGGCTTCACCCTTAAATAAGGGCAACCTGATTCACACCTGTTTCTTCACAGATTGCGTGACCTCACTAATGTAACTCCATACTGCTATTATTTTGAACACCCCTTCTCAATTAATTATTCAAACACACAGACTCAAAAACCTGCAGATCATGAATGCAGAGTCTTGGGGTTTTCTAAGAATCTACTGTACCAATTGGTAAATTGTTTGACGTGGTAATATAATTTATACCAACAACAGTGAATAATCTGGTTAGTCATATTGGACTGATATTATTTTGACTATTGTATATGATAGGTTTCGGGAGGCACCATCTCCTCTCCTGGCTTGCTGCTGTCGCTCCCTCCAGTACTGATCCCTGCAGCTGTGTCAGCATCTCGTCACACCATTCTCTAGGTTGGTGAAACAAACATGAAAGAGGATTAGGGATCAAACAGACTCTTAACACGTTGCTGGGCATTTGTGTTCCACAAACTTCTTGGCATATTTAGCTCAATTCAATCTTATATATTGTGTAAAATGAGGGGTTAAAAGATTTCCACCGCTGTCTCCCTGTTCATTCCTTATCTGTTTACCTTAATTCTGTCTTGTCTTCCCACTCCCCCTCGCTTCTAGGCTCTGATTTCCCGGCTACTGACTATTTGCTTCCCTCTGACTACGTTTAGACTTTCCCCTTGTGTACTTACAAGACCTCATGTTGTGACACGGCTTTCTGACGATTCTACTGCCATCTGGTGGGCTTGACTAGTATTACCTCTGCTAGGGAATTCCCTGCTCATACGTTTCCTCCACTTTTAAGCCCCCTAGTGGTTTACCAGCTAACTACCTTCTCAGATAGTTTCAGGAATCCTCTCAGTCCCACATTACTGCGCTTTACTGCTATTGTACATCTTGGAGTACAGCGTGACAATGAATACCTACAATGCAATACCCTGCACATGAAGAAAGATGCATTGCTATATCAGAATAACTATACTACATTTCTAATTAAAGTTATTTCCTAATTATTATTATTACGCCTACTACATATTAAGGTTAGATTTTGTAGATGGGAATACCCCTTTAAGCTTTCATGCTGCCTTTCTTTTCCATTATATGTTATCATTCAACAATACTCACTTTGTTTGAAACAAGTGCACCCACATCTATCTGTATAGAACATATGAAACAGAAAATGATAGTTAATAAATACACCATGTTCCAAATTATTATGCAAATTATATTTTTCTCTGATTTTCCTAAATGGTCTGTGCAAATGACAGTCTAATAAAAGTCATAACCCGTTAGAGTATACATTGAATTTTATTGAAGAAACCTCCCAATGATAACAGTATAATCTTAAAAATTAAAAAAAACTCAAAATGCACTTTTCCAAATTATTAGGCACAGTAGAGTTTCTAAACATTTTATATGTTTTAAAGAACTAAAAATGCTCATTTGTGGAATTTGCAGAATTAGGAGGTCACATTCACTGAAATAAATAGCTATTTAAATCCGAAACATCCTAACAGGCCAAGTTACATGTAAGCATAGGAACCCTTCTTTGATATCACCTTCACAATTCTTGCATTCATTGAGCTTGTGAATTTTTTGAGAGTTTCTGCTTGAGTTTCTTTGCATGATGTCAGAATAGCCTTCCAGAGCTGCTGTTTTGATGTGAACTGCCTCCCACCCTCCCAACCCAAAAGTTCTCTATAGGGTTGAGGTCAGGGGAAGATGGTGGTCACACCATGAGTTTATCTCCTTTTATGCCCATAGCAGTCAATGACACAGAGGTATTCTTTGCAGCATATGATGGTGCATTGTCATGTATGAAGATGATTTTGCTTCTGAGGTCACATTTCTGTATTTTGTACCATGGAAGAAAGTGGTCAATCAGAAACTCTATATACTGTGCAGAGGTCATTTTCACTCCTTCAGGAACCTTAAAGGGGCCTACCAGATGTCTCCTCATGATTCCGGCCCAAAACATGACTCCTCCACCTGCTTGCTGACGTCAGAGCCTTGTTGGGACATGATGGTGATCCACCAACCATCCACTACTCCATCCATCTGGACCATCCAGGGTTGCTAGACACTCATCAGTAAAAAAGAGGTTTTGAAACTTAGTCTTCATGTATGTCTGGGCCCACTGTAACTGTTTCTGCTTTTGAGCATTGGTTAGGGGTGGCCGAATAGTAGGTTTATGCACCACAGCAAACCTTTGAAGGATCCTACAGCTTGAGGTTTGAGGGACTCCAGAGCCACCAGCAGCTTCAAATATCTCTTTGCTGGTTTGTAATGGCTTTTTAGCAGCTGCTCTCCTATTCCGATGAATTTGCCTGGCAGAAACTTTCCTCATTCTGCCTTTATCAGCACGAACACATATTTTATGTGCTCTGAATCAGCCACAAATCTCTTCACAGTACGATGATCACGCTTACGTTTTCGTGAAATATCTAATGTTTTCATCCCTTGTCCAAGGAATTGCACTATTTGATGCTTTTTGGCAGCCGAGAGATCCTTTTTCTTTCCCATGTTACTTGAAAACTGTGGCCTGGTTAATATTGTGGAACATCCAGTTTTCCTTTTCTTGGGCTCTCCTGGCAAACTAATTATCACAGGTATCTGAAATTGATTTCAGTGATCCAAAGAACCCTGAGACACAATACCATCAAAGAGTTTTTATTGAAAAAAACCAAACAAATAATCGCTATGACAATTAAATCCAATTTGCATAATAATTTGGAACATGGTGTAGATTAGGGTTCTGACCCTGTGATATATTACTTGAACATTTTTTTAAAGAAGGAAAGTGATTGGGCATTTGTGATTAGGCATTCCGTTCTGTGCAGAACACAGATTTAAACTTACGATGTCACTGTCAGAGGAAACTGAGATGAGTGATATGCTATATATTCCATAACGCCTTCTGCTTCCTACCCACTAAAATGATGCCAATTGTGGTCTGCTTTAGGCAGTACTACTAGTTGGACAGCTGGTGCCAATGGTGATGCTTCTGTGATGCTAGCGGCTTCCACATTCTTAGTAGTATGTTGTGTTTTTCTTTCACACAACCCCCTACCTTGCCATTTTCCACTTTTAGCGTACATTTTGTATAAAAGTGTAATTAATCCAAATTACTCAAGCCTTGCCAAACGGAGGTGGTAAATTCTAGGTATTAACGTACAGAAAGCAAAAAGTAACAGCAGGACGCAGCTTAGAGGTGGAGAGAACAGTTGTCAAATAGGCTAGTAAAACATCACTTTTATTTAACAAATTCCAGAAAAAAAGTGATTAAAAATCATGTTTTATTAAAACATAAATACTAATCACATATCAAGTCAATGTAAAGGACAAAGATTCAACACCTTGGCTCATCAAAGGCTTATGTAAGGTGGGATAGGTATACGGTAGCATAAATTAAATAGTACGAAACGTATCAATACATCAGTATAAGCAGGTTGACTTATCATACAATGTAGAGGCATTTATATGTGAAGAAAAGTAATTGATATAGCTTTTGAGAAGAATTATTTGAATAAAATCCAAACTCAAATGATAAAGTATTAATAACTAACATTCAGATGTGGATCATAATATATTAATGGAGGTAGTATGTGAAACACCAGATAAGTTTCAAACTGCTTTGTTTCTTAAATTTAGTGAATATACAAACGCAAAGTAGATGGAGTTTAATCGCCATACATACTGTATTAACAGAGTTATGGCAGGCTATTACCTGAAAAGGTCACATGACCATAAGCACAGACTCGTGAATAGACATATATACAAGAGGACCAGAGTCTCGAAGTGCATCAAAATTTATTACATGCATAACACTGGTGAAATGTTAATAAAAAGAGCGGTTTAAAGTCCGAAAAACATAACAAGAATAGCAGCACATAGGTAGTTTGGCATGATGATATTCATCCAGATAAAAAACGGTTTGACATGGGGATGTAAACAATCATATATAAATTTAAATGAGGCATAAAAATACAAAAATACAAAAACAAAGGCTCAGAGAAAGTACATAGTGCAAAGGGTTGTTCAATCTCCAAGAGCCGGACAATCAAAACATTAAGCCTCCATATGATGACCCCATGAAAGACCAGGATAATAAAGTGCCAAGTGCTAAGGTGGCCCGCGCATCAGTTCTGTTTAAAGAGAAAAATACTCCCCCATCGCCCACCGACATACGTTTCGCCTTGGGGTAAATACACCCAAGTCCAGCTTCCTCAGGGAGGGAGAAGAGTGACCCCACGCTCTGTGCCGCAAAGTTTTTAAATGGTCACTCACAATGCTTCCGGCTACGTCATTCTCCAGAACGACGTATGTGCACGTCCCTAACATCATGATGCAGGCAGGCGAGCCGTCAGGCAGTACCGGGCACGCACGAGAGCAGGGACGCGGCAGCCTACTCCCGCGCATGCGCGGATGCCATACTGTCAGCGAGCGTGCCGGCGGCAGGAAGGTGCATACGCGGCATGCATGCAGAAAAGCGTATGTAGGTAATCATGGCAATCCCAACGCATGGGATGCCATGTGCCCAAAGTAAACAGAGGAAAAGACAATACAATTGTCCAAGAAGTACATAAAACCAATAATAAACAACGAGATATATTTCCAGGTGGGATGTATATATATTATGACAGATTTCTACTCCACCATAGAGATTTCCATTTTCATCCTTCCTATTATTTCTTGTCATATAGCAATATAGTCCATAGATAAAATTCCGTCATGATAATCATGACAACAAGATATTGACTAGCAGATGTTCATTGTTTCCATGTAGTTCTAGGTATAATACATATGTAAAGATACATTAGGATATGCAAACAGATATATAACTAAAAGTGGCACAATAATGTGAATACTGTACTGATGACATATAAAGTGGCACGGAGCGAGAACAACAAGGGAGAAATAAGACAATAAAATACCTAAAATGTGAAATACTAAAAGCAACCGCACAAAAGGAATTAAGAACCCCCCCCTCCCACCCAAGGATGAAAGAATTTCTAGAGTAACTGGGCAAAACGTATAGTTTCATAGAGTCCTTTTGGGACCAATGTGTGCAAAGTGTGGATCCAGCGTGCCTCGCATTGAGCTAGTTTCTTATTGAGGTTTCCACCTCTGGATCCACAATTGACACTATCAATGCTCCACACCTCAAGTCTCGAGTCGCATTTGTGATGAGCCTAGTAGTATTGAGACAACGTTTTGAGTAATGTAATATCCATAATTGAACTCACTGCCTCGATATCACAAACATGCTCCCTTACCCTGGTGCAGAGCTCATGGGAAGTGGGCCGCACATAGATCAGAGAGCATGGACACTTCGCATAATACACCACATGCGTGGTATTGCATGTGATGTATTTTCTAATGTCAAATGTTCTAAGCCCATCTGAGGAAAATACATTTTTACTGCGGTTTATATTCCTACATGCAAGGCAGTGACCGCATTTAAAGCAGCCCACTATCGGGCCTCTAGTACAGAAGGGATTCTAGACCGGGGGGACGTAATGGGCTCTCCACCAAAATATCCTTTAAATTTTTAGCACTATGTGCTGTCACGAGTGGGGCTTCTGATAGGAGGTCTGACAGCACTGGATCTGAAAAAAGTATTGGCCAGTGTTTGTTTAGGACCTCCCTCATAGTGCCCCACTTCTGATTGTATGTACCTATGAAGCGTACTTCAGGCTCCGGAGTATTCCCTCTAGGTGTGTAAGAGAGCAAATTATATCTAAGGGTCCTCTTAGCTCTTAACCCCTTTTGATGGCATGATTGCTGTAACTACGGTCCTAGAAATGACCCTTCAGATTGGCTGATAAATGTTCAAATGTGGTATCTGATGAGCAGATCTGCGTCATCCTTAGAAACTGTCCAGTCGGCATGACCCGGATAGTGGAGGGGTATGAGCAGATAAAGCATTCAGCAGTGCATTGACTGATGTACTTTTTCTAAAGACATCAGTTTGTATGACCCGTTAGGGGATATTTTATTGTCCAAAAAGTCAACGCAACTGCTGCTATGCTTATACGTCAATTTAATATTAAAAATGTTATCGTTTAGTTCCCCCCATGAATGTCTAGAGTTGCTCCACCGTGCCCTGCCAAAAAATTAAAATGTCATCGATATATACTTCTCCCAGTAGCCAAGGAAGAGGTTGGTGTACGAAGGTGCACAGGCTGCGCCCATCGCAGTGCCCTGCCACTAAAGATATCGGTCTTTAAATAAAAAGAAATTATGAGTGAGGGCAAAGTGGAGCAACTCGAGAATAAATTCCCCCATCCTGCCACACCAACTGTCCATTCCAAGAAAAAAATGGACCGCTACCAGACCATCCTCATGCCGAATGCTCATGTACAGGCTCTCAACATCAACCGTGACGTGATAAGAATGTCGTCTTCCACAAAGATATCATCAATCCTATTCAAGACGTCTGTCATGTCTTTGACATACGAGGGGAGTGTCTCAACCAATGGCTTTAAATAAAAATCTATCAGTTTGCAAATGGGCTCACACAACCCCTCGATGCCAGACATGATGGAATGCCACGGGGTATTGACAGGATCTTTGTAGATTTTTGGTAAAAAGTAGAGAGTTGGAATTCTAGGTGTTATGTTGAGAAGCCCGTCAAGCATTTTCTTATGTATAATACCTTTTCCAAGCACCGTCTTTTGGAGCCGGGTCAGCTCTCGGAAATAAGTAAAGGACTACTGGGTAATTTAACATAGGTCTTCCTATTTCTCAGTTGTCTCATAGCCTCTCTCTCGTATTTATCCGTCGCCCAGACCACGACATTTCCCCCTTTGTCCACCTCCTTGATCACCACATCTTTGTATGTTCGTAATTCCTCTAAGTCAATCCGTTGTTTGTGTGTGAGATTGTCTCTCTTTCTCCTTGTGGAGATCTTTTTAAAATCGTTGGTAACCAACCTCACAAAAATTTCAGAAGAGAATCTGGTGGATCTGGGCAACAGAGAGTTAGGAAACACACCTGTGTCGGTAGTGGTTTTTTCACGCAAGAGATCCTCCAGGGCCTGAAGAGCTTCTTTTTCCAATGGGCTGTCCACCTCCATGCTCTTCCTGTGATGTAATCTCTTGAATAGTATCTTCCTGGCGAATAGGTTCATGTCTTTTACTGCAGAAAATAAAGTGAAAGTTATTAGTAGGAGAAACAGACAACCCCTTGGAAAGCACCTCAACTTGAGCATCTGAGAGTACACGGTCTGAGAGGTTGATAATTTAGAGCCGATTGTCAACATACCGTACAGACCAAAAGTTTGGACACAACTTCTCATTCAAAGAGTTTTCTTTATTTTCATGACTTTGAAAATTGTAGATTCACATTAAAAGCATCAAAACTATGAATTAACACATGTGGAATGAAATACAAAAAAATGTGAAACTGAAAATATGTCTTATATTCTAGGTTCTTCAAAGTAGCCACCTTTTGCTTTGATTACTGCTTTGCACACTATTAACATTTTCTTGATGAGCTTCAAGAGGTGGTCACCGGAAATGGTCTTCCAAAAGTGTTAAAGGCGTTCCCAGAGATGCTCAGCACTTGTTGGCCCTTTTGCCTTCACTCTGCGGTCCAGCTCACCCCAAACCATCTTGATTGGGTTCAGGTCTGGTGACTGTGTAGGCCAGGTCATTTGGCGTAGCACCCCATCACTCTTCTTCTATGTCAAATAGCCCTTACACAGCCTTGAGGTGTGTTTGGGGTCATTGTCATGTTGAAAAATAAATGATGGTCCAACTAAACGCAAACCGGATGGAATAGCATGCCGCTGCAAGATGCTGTGGTAGCCATGCTGGTTCAGTATGCCTTCAATTTTGAATGAATCACAAACAGTGTCACCAGAAACGCACCCCCACACCATCACACCTCCTCCTACATGCTATACGGTGGGAACCAGGAATGTAGATTCCATCTGTTCACCTTTTCTGCGTTGCACAAAGACACGGTGGTTGGATCCAAAGATCTCAAATTTGGACTCATCAGACCAAAGCACAGATTTCAACTGGTTTAATGTCCATTCCTTGTGTTCTTCAGCACAAACAAGTCTCTTCTGCTTGTTGCCTGTCCTTAGCAGTGGTTTTCCATGAAGGCCTGCTGCTCAAAGTCTCCTCTAAACAGTTGTTCTGGAGATGTGTCTGCTGCTATAGAACTCTGTGTGGCATTGACCTGGTCTCTAATCTGAGCTGCTGTTAACTTGCGATTTATGAGGCTGGTGACTCGGATAAACTTATCCTCCAACAGAGGTGACTCTTGGTCTTCCTTTCCTGGGGCGGTCCTCGTGGGAGCCAGTTTTGGTAGCATTTGATGGTTTTGCCACTGCACTTGGGGACACTTAAAAAATTTTCACAATTTTTTGGACTGACTGACCTTCATTTCTTAAAGTAATGATGGCCACTCATTTTTCTTTACTTAGCTGCTTTTTTCTTGCCGTAATACAAATTCTAACAGTCTATTCAGTAGGACTATCAGCTGTGTATCCACCTGACTTCTGCACAACACAACTGATAGTCCCAACCTCATTTATAAGGCAAGAAATCCCACTTATTTAACCTGACAGGGCACAACTGTGCAGTGAAAACCATTTCCGCTGACTGCCTCTTAAAGCTCATCAAGAGAATGCCAAGAGTGTGCAAAGCAGTAATCAAAGCAAAAGATGGCTACTTTGAAGAACCTAGTATATAAGACATTTTCAGTTTTTTCACACTTTTTGGTTAAGTATTTCATTCCACATGGGTTAATTCATAGTTTTGATGCCTTTAATGTGAATCTGCAATTTTCAGAGTTATGAAAATAAAGAAAACTCTTTGAATGAGAAGGTGTTTCCAAACATTTGGTCTGTACTGTACTTGGGAGATCTTTTCCAAGAAGACTGTTATTTGTTGCGGCCCTTGACTCTGGCACCAACACTTTCATCCGTGTCCAAAATCCCAAGAGACGCCCCTGAAGAGGATCCGTCACCGGAAGTTTAGGAGTGCATGGAGGAGGATCTGTCCCGTGAAGGGATCTTAGATTTAGCACCACCATGTCCCCCAATGTATCCAGAGCGCCACCTATAGGCTCCATGAGCAGCATAGTCCGAAGTATCTCTATTAAATTTCTTCATCTTGTATTCCTTGGTGTCTCTTCCGATCTTAGAGAGCTCCTTTTCGATATCATCATTCAGTTTAGATATCTTATCGGGAGTACACTTTTCCTTCAGAGATTTTTCAATCTCCTCCAACTCGACTTCCGTGGTTGTCAGGGAGCGGGTATTGTGGTCCCTAAGTAATGTTAGGAATCCTCTTGAACAGGTCTGGGCCAGATCCTCCCATTTATCTCCAAAATCCTGACTTAAAACCGCGTTTTTTATTAACATTTCACCAGTGTTTTGCATGTAATAAATTTTGTTGCACTTTGAAACTCTGGTCCTCTTGTATTTATATTATAAATAATGTATTAACAGAGTGACAGAGTAACAGTAAAACAAAAAAAATAAAAACATTATTTTTTTGTGGATATCAAAAATATGAATTAATAAATCACTTTTCAGTAATGAAGTATGATTTTATTTATTAGGTTCAAACCAGCTGGAACATGGATATTTAATATAAAGATCCAAAAAGTTTCCCTATTGCAGAGTATTTGTACACGAGCTCCACCTCGGGGATATTTCTCTACATTTTCAGTCGAGTAAACCTAGAAGTTACTTTTGCGCTGATTGTAACAATTAACAATATATTTGAAAACATTGGATCAATTCCTAATTGATGGTTCAGTAATGTCATAAAGATGTTGCCTAATTCTAGATTCTAGTTTCCTTTGGGTAGAACCAACATATTTCAAATTGCACTCAATAATGCGTTTTATGTGGAATATAACCACATTTATAATAGCCATTATCTCTCAGCGGACTGAGTACACCGAGGACACAGGAATATAGTTCATGTTTTAAGCACAATGAATAATTAGGTTTTCAGTTGGCTTAATACGTTAATATTAAGCTTTCGATTACCTATTTTACATGTTCAAATCCCACCAAGCACGGGTTCGAATCCCAGACCTTAGCAGATTGTGTATGTTTGTTGTGTAGCAGGCCCGGAAACAGGGCTCAATAGTTGGCCGGCGGAGCCAGCGGTTAGTGCTTAATGGGCGGCCATGCGAGCCAGCGGTTAGTGCTTAATGGGCGGCCGGCGGAGCCAGCGGTTAGTGCTTAAAGGGCAGCCTGTGGAGCCAGCGATTAGTGCCTAATGGGCGGCCTGTGGAGCCAGCAGTTAATACTTAATGGTCAGCCCGCAGAGCACACGATGAGTGCTTAATGTTCGGCCCTGCAGAGCACACGGAGAGTGCTTAATAGTCAACTTGCAGAGCCAGCAGTTAGTGCTTAATGTTCGGTCTATAGATCCAGCGGTTAGTGTTTATGTTCAGCCTGCAGAGCACGCAGTTGGTGTTTAATCTTCAGCCTGCGGAGCACTAAGTTAGTCCTTAATGTTTGTTGCGGTAGAGCAACGACTACACGAATGGCTCATTTCACAAGTTTTCTGATACCTGTTATGTTTGTTGCGGAGCCCCGAAGAGATGGCTTAATGTTCGTCCTGCAGAGCCAGCTGTTAGCACTTAATGTTCGGCCTGTGGAGCACTAAGTGTTTAATGGGCGGCCTACGGAGCCGGCAGTTAGTGTTTAATGTTTGGCCTAGAAAGACCAAGTAGCCTTTGGTAAGTGCTTAATGTTCGGCCTACGGAGTCAGCGGTTAGTGCTTAATGGTCAGCCTAGGAAACCTGTGCAGTGGTGAGTGGTTATTGGTCGGCCTACGGAGCCTCAAGGAGATGGTTTGATGTTCGGCCTGCGGAGCTTCAGGGAGATGGCTTGATGTTCGGCCTGCGGAGCTTCAGGGAGATGGCTTGATGTTCGGCCTGCGGAGCAGGTGGAGCCCGCGGTGAATGCTTAATGTTCTGAAAGAGCAGTGCTTAATGCCTGTCCTTGTGCAAAGAAAAAAGACAGAAAATATTTGCATTTGAAGGTTTTTATTTTAATGTTCTGCCTGAGGAGACCCAGAAATCTGGGTACATGTTTTGCCTTCAGAGCCCCAGGGGAATAGCTAAAGGTTCTCTCTGAGGAGAACCAGATAGCTGGGTAAATGGTTGACCTGCTGAGCCAGTGGAGCCTGCGGTGAATGCTTATTGGTTGGCCACAAGCAGTGCTTAATGTTCGGCCTAGTGCAAAAAAAAAATGACAGAAAATATTTCCGTTTGAAGGTTTTTATTTTAATGTTCTCCCTCAGGAGACCCAAATAGCTGGGTAAATGTTTGACCTGCTGAGCCAGTAGAGCCTGCGGTGAATGCTTAGTGGTGGCCAGAGGCAGTGTTTAATGCCTGGTCTGGTGCAAAGAAACATTTCTTGATGACCGTCTGTCTGGTTCTCCTAATAGGTAGACGACTAATTTTTGTAAGGGGCGATGACCTATTATTTTGTGATACCTCAGTGTTGGCTTTCCCACTGCATACCTGATCATTCTCAGATTCTCTTGATGACCGATTCGTACTTCTCTCACGCTCTCCTGAACGAACCACCAGTTCACAGGCCTGACACATGTCTTCAATCCTTTTTACCTGGTAAACAGCTTCCGCCATCTCATTTGAGTGTGCTATAAGTAACGGGTAATTAGACACATCTCCGGGTCAGAGTATCGCAGCAGAATCCATGTCTCACATACTCGTTGTACCATTTATCCTGTCACGACAGGCAGGTTGTAGCTGTGAAGCAAGACAGGGCAGAAAAAGTACATATTTTCTGCATTTGTTTAAAAATTGGCTTCTTGAGAAGCTTTTTTTATGTGGTATTGCTTGAAGTTGCTCGATACACATCGTATACGCTAACCGTTACGAAGAATGCTTATTCCATTTCACAGCTCCTGGTGAAGTATGACCTGATTGTTTCGGCATATACTTTAAACAACTGAAAAATATGAAAGCAGTTAAATGCCTTGCACAAGACGGAATAGGTCAAACGAGGTTTGCAAGCCATTAAATTTGTTGCCTTACCGATTCCTCTTGCTCTGAGAGCACGAATGTGGCTACTTATTTGGAAGAGATTTTATGATCCTTAACGCCAATGACAATGTAGAAACGTCCGCGGTGGATGTATTCCGTCCTCTTGTTCCACTCTGCAATCCAAGGGTTAGATGAACACGTAAAAAGAAATTGAGCTACAGCACCGGACCGCGCATGTCTGGGCACTACTTAGTCATGTTCTGTACAACGCACGGCCTCTGTAAGTGCTGCAATATGAAGAGTGCCTGGAGATAACGGCTCACTTTTAAGTTGGCTGCAACCACGCTCTGTCTTTTAATTCCACATTTTCGGCCAAGAAATGATGGTTTTGCCACCACCAGTAGTTGGTGGCATTTTTGGGGTGATTTCGAAGGCCGCATAAGTATGTCGTAACTCTTGCTAACCATTTCTCGGCTCGTCCCCTTGTATAATACCTTTTGAAGCTCACTTGTAGAGTTGATGAAGAGCTCACAGGCACGATAAAGTTGAGGCTACTCTATGCTTACGTTTGTTGCGTTCATTTGATATGTGGAATATCTTTGTAAGTTTTTAAGCATTACCAGTGTTGTTGCCTTCGAGAGCGGCAAGCTACACAGCTGGGTGAAAAAAGTCTTTGTCTTGCCGGGTCTTTGGAGGTACTCAAGTGTAACAGCTCTGGGGTTCACGTAGTAAAGGAATCGGGCGATATTTGAGACCTCTGCTTTACACATCCGTACCTGGAGGGTACTTTTCAGATACTCGGCGTACTCCTTAAGCATGGGGTGATTCACGGGGTGACATTTGTACAAGCCAACGTCTCTTAAAGCTGTACGGCTTGGGAGTCTCCATTGCGTGTCTCGCTCTCTTCGTGTACTAGCATTAGGGGCTTCCTTGTCAGCTAGGTGATCAGACATGGTAGCGGTGATTTCTGCCTCAAGGCCGGGTTCTCCCTTCGAGCCGTTGGCTGACTGAAGCTGGTCTTATTCGAACTGTAAATCCAGTTCCTTTGGGCCGAGCTGCGTCACCCGCAGCGGTGATTCATCCACTGGGCTGCCATCCGTATGAGTGAAAATCTCCAACAGTGGTGATAATTGGGTTCTATCTCTTAGCGGACTGAGTGCACCGAGGACACAGGAATATAGTTCATGTTTTAAGCACATTGAATAATTAGTTTTTCAGTTTGCTTAATACGTTAATATTAAGCTTTTGATTACCTATTTTACATGTTCAAATCCCACCAAGCACGGGTTCGAATCCCAGGTCTTAGCGGATTGTGTATGTTTGTTGCGGAGCAGGCCCGGAAACGGGGCTCAATAGTTAGCCGGTGAAGCCAGCGGTTAGTGCTTAATGATTGGCCTGTGAAGCTAGCGGTTAGTGCTTAATGGGCAGCCGGCGGAGCCAGCAGTTAGTGCTTAATAGGCGGCTGACGGAGCCAGCGGTTAGTGCTTAATGGGCGGCCGGCGGAGCCAGCCGTTAGTGCTTAATGGGCGGCCGGCGGAGCCAGCGGTTAGTGCTTAATGGGCGGTCGGCAGAGCCGGCGGTTAGTGCTTAATGGGCGGCCGGTGGAGCAGGCAGTTAGTGCTTAATGGGTGGCCGGCGGAGCCAGCGGTTAGTGCTTAATGGGCGGCCGGCGGAGCCAGCGGTTAGTGCTTAATGGGCGGCCTGCAGAGCCAGCGGTTAGTGCCTAATGGCTGGCCTGCGGAGCCAGTGGTTAGTGCTTAATTGGCGGCCGGCGGAGCCAGCGGTTAGTGCCTAATGGTCGGCCTGCGGAGCCAGCAGTTAATACTTAATAGTGTTAGGCTGACCTAACGGTCACAGCTGTTGCCAGCGATGTCCGAATGCAGAGAGGGTACCGGTAACCCCCCCCACTACTCCCTTTGCCTCAAATGAAAACAGGCAGACGCTGTTATACACAAGACTTGGAGATGTGCGGCTCCGAATAGAAAGTATATTATTTTGTTTACATTACAAGGGTATACAAAGTTGATTAGGGCGTAACTATGCAACATACATATTCATTAATCTACATTCATTAAAGCGTGGATTACATATTCCCAGCAAAAGAAATTAACATAATGACTTATACTCCCATAACAGTCTATGACGTTTCTTCTTCCATAACAAGATGTTTGTCAGTCGTTTCTAAGTCAAAACATTCTGCGTCCTTGAGGTTGGTCTCATAGTTTATTACTTAAATAAGTCTGGTTTGGTCTTGCAAGGGAGAATGAATTTCTATTATTTTTCTAAGCCAGTGAAAAAGGTTAACTCTTTCCTCACAATCCCCCCTATTGGCGTGATTAATGGACAGGGGGCCATCGAGAAGCTGTGGACTATAGAGAGAGCAGGCTAGCCTCCAGATACTTTCTGAGCCGTGGGTTGCTCAGGGAGTGTTGTCTCACATCCGTCACCCAGGACTGCCTGCATGCCTCTCGATCTCAGTTAAACTGGCTTGGGCTTTTAAGGTTCCTTTTGGATCTATGTAGTGACAACAGCTGGGGCCTATTACTTGGCACATCCCCCCCCTTGGGCTGCAGTGAGGTTATCCAGTCCAAAGTATGTTGGTTGGTTACAATGATTAATTGTCTCTGTATGGCAATGGTACTATTTACTGCTTGGACAACCTCAAAAATTTGATCATCAAGATAGTCAGTGCTGTCCAAAAACTTATCATACATCTGCATTATCATGGGATAGATAAAAAGAGAACTGAAAAATTTGTTGACATGACTCATTTGAATCACATGGGGTCGGCCACTAGGCCTGTCTTTGTTGTCTGCCGCTTTCTTTACCAGTAGGTGGAGAGGCATTTTCCCTGCTGGTATATCAGTGGTATTGATAATGAAGGTGGTAGGGGTCAAACGGGCCAAGGTGCAGGTGCCATGTACTCCTACTGGTAGCCATTTGTAGGTATTGTAACCACAAACCCAGTAGGTTTGCGGTGGGAGATCCCAGATGGCAGAATGTTGTAATATGAGTCTTATGTACTACAGTTAGGTCCAGAAATATTTGGACAGTGACACAATTTTCGCGAGTTGGGCTCTGCATGCCACCACATTGGATTTGAAATGAAACCTCTACAACAGAATTCAAGTGCAGATTGTAACGTTTAATTTGAAGGTTTGAACAAAAATATCTGATAGAAATTGTAGGAATTGTACACATTTCTTTACAAACACTCCACATTTTAGGAGGTCAAAAGTAATTGGACAAATAAACCAAACCCAAACAAAATATTTTTATTTTCAATATTTTGTTGCGAATCCTTTGGAGGCAATCACTGCCTTAAGTCTGGAATCCATGGACATCACCAAACGCTGGGTTTCCTCCTTCTTAATGCTTTGCCAGGCCTTTACAGCCGCAGCCTTCAGGTCTTGCTTGTTTGTGGGTCTTTCCGTGTTAAGTCTGGATTTGAGCAAGTGAAATGCATGCTCAATTGGGTTAAGATCTGGTGATTGACTTGGCAATTGCAGAATGTTCCACTTTTTTGCACTCATGAACTCCTGGGTAGCTTTGGCTGTATGCTTGGGGTCATTGTCCATCTGTACTATGAAGCGCCGTCCGATCAACTTTGCGGCATTTGGCTGAATCTGGGCTGAAAGTATTTCCCTGTACACTTCAGAATTCATACGGCTACTCTTGTCTGCTGTTATGTCATCAATAAACACAAGTGACCCAGTGCCATTGAAAGCCATGCATGCCCATGCCATCACGTTGCCTCCACCATGTTTTCCAGAGGATGTGGTGTGCCTTGGATCATGTGCCGTTCCCTTTCTTCTCCAAACATTTTTCTTCCCATCATTCTGGTACAGGTTGATCTTTGTCTCATCTGTCCATAGAATACTTTTCCAGAACTGAGCTGGCTTCATGAGGTGTTTTTCAGCAAATTTAACTCTGGCCTGTCTATTTTTGGAATTGATGAATGGTTTGCATCTAGATGTGAACCCTTTGTATTTACTTTCATGGAGTCTTCTCTTTACTGTTGACTTAGAGACAGATACACCTACTTCACTGAGAGTGTTCTGGAATTCAGTTGATGTTGTGAACGGGTTCTTCTTCACCAAAGAAAGTATGCGGCGATCATCCACCACTGTTGTCATCCGTGGACGCCCAGGCCTTTTTGAGTTCCCAAGCTCACCAGTCAATTCCTTTTTTCTCAGAATGTACCCGACTGTTGATTTTGCTACTCCAAGCATGTCTGCTATCTCTCTGATGGATTTTTTCTTTTTTTTTCAGCCTCAAGATGTTCTGCTTCACCTCAATTGAGAGTTCCTTAGACCGCATGTTGTCTGGTCATAGGGACAAACTGGAGGTGATAAACGGCAGTGATGAAATTATTCTGACAAATGGAGGTTTGAATGGCATCGCCAATGACTACTAGTCAGATGTTTGAGCCGTTGTATTTCCCTCATGCCTAGTCTCTATAACTAGAATTCAAATAAACTTTACAAAATAAAAATGCGCCAGAGGATACAGCCGTGCCAGAGGATACAGCGGTGCCAGAGGATACAGCCCACAACAGTGTCAGGTAAAATCGTGCAGCCCACCCTGCCCTGTCTGCACCGAGAACCCGCCGGCCGGGCACCAGTTTGCGCCAAGAGCCAGCTGCAAAGGTCCCAAAAAACTCGTATTGTTTGTGGCCCTTGAATATTGCAGTGGGCCAGCATTGCTCTAAATGTCTCTGTGAAGATAGCCAGAGAACAAGAATAATACTCAAACCCTACCACCACAACTGCATTCCACCTAAGACTATCTTAGGCCCTGTGCCCACGCTGTGTTTGATGCTTTTTTTTTATGCAGATTTTGAGAATATGCATCAAAATCTGCATATCTATCCTGAGGGCAGTAAAGTTTATGACAGGTCTCAAGTGCTGTGATCACGTTGCTTTTTTCCCCCTTAAATTATATATAATTGGTATACATTATTTCATTGGAGCTTTGATACAGGCGTGGGGGAGGGGCGGAGTGGAGATGCAAGGCTCCGGTCTTAATACAGAGCCCAGTGATTATTCCCCCAATCCTCCCCTCCCCCACTCATCACCGTGCCTGACAGTATACTATATACAGCAGCCTGGATACAGACGTGTGAGAGGGGCAGAGTGAAGTGCAGGGCTTAATAAAGAGCACAATGATTATTACACCGGACCTCCCCTCCCCCACTCTTCACCGTGCCTGAAGTTATATTACATACAGCAGTACTGGTCATATTGCCCTCATGACGGCCATAGGTCCTGCACACTGACGTCATCCATGTGACATCCGTGTGTACGGACCTGATCAATAACCGTATGTGCGGCTACGCATGTCAGCGATATTGTTGTGCAGTGAAAAAAACTGTAAAATATGAGAATATATGTGTGTGTGTGTGTGTGTAATATATATATTATATATATATATATATATATATATATATATATATATATATAAATTTTACTCAAATAACCATCATTATATAAAACAATGGAAACGAGATTCATGCAAAAAAAATATTTTTTTTAATAAAGATATTTGTGAAAAAAAATATACAAATAAACAAACATCAAGGAGACACATTCCTATGAGGGACGAAAATGCATACAAATAATATATTTTTAAACAATTTCTCAAGAATTGAGCCATAGGGTAAATACTCCGCCAGTACACTTGCGCTGGCGGGGTATATGCACCACTCGTAGTAACATGCAAGAAAGGAGAACACTCGAGTGTATATGCAAATGGAAATTTATTTATTATCAAAAGAGAGACATACGCAAGACAGCATTGAAAGGGGAGTTAAAAACTACCACTGAATCAAGGGGGGGCATACATTGTGATAAAAAATGTACATATAGTTGTTATCAATAGTCGTCGGAGAGGTGAACATATAAAGCTATTCTATTAAACCAAAAAATAGGTGTAATATATTGATAATATCTATTGTTCACACTCTCTACTAGTCGTGGGAGAGGCATGCGGTTTAAAACAATGAGGAGACAATTAGCCGTGGGAGGAGAGGTGCTGAATGTTTTACAATTCTCTGATCGTGAGAATGAGGGTAAGAGTATGGAAAAGGATAATCAAACACACTGGGGTAGGTGGGATGTATCAATACTCTATTCAACTGACAATTGCAGTATATATAATAGTAAAGCCCAACCCCACCCAGGTATGTAAAAAACCATATCAGCAGTTTCCAAATAATGTATTTGCTCAGTGCTGCTGTGTTGCACAATTAAAACTAACAGATCAGAATGAATATACCAAAGTGCATCATTAATTAATTGTATATTACTTATTTAATAAACTCAAACTCAAACTATTTAATAATGAAAGTATACCGCAAGGTGGAAAAATATTACACATCCACCCCAATAGGTAAAGCTTATACATGTTCTTAATGTCATTTATAAATGAATTCATGCAGATTTTGTTTTTCTTCTTCAGGCTATCCACTGTAGATGAGCCAATTACTCTTCCTAATGTGATTGAAGCAGCTAGGTAAGAACTATTTACCAGATTTCTAAAAACATTCGTAACAGCTTTATAGTAAAGGAAACTTCTGGTGTCAATAATCGCTCTACTATTTTCTTGCCTCTTCCAGTTCAAGAGCCAATATGCCCCGGCGGAAAAAGTTAACGGTGTCCGGATTTCATCAGAAGCATGACTTGGAATCATTAATTTTAGTCGGCTTTAAAGGATATCTAAACAAAACATATGCAGAATCATCCATAGAACTGATTTTTATCAGTTTGCTTGTATTTGATGAATCCTTACAGATGTGAGGCCTAATGTATGATCATGTGTTTAATTTTAGATGCAAAATGTTTCCCGCTTCCTTTTTTTTTTTTTTAAACCCAAATGAGATCACTTTGGACTTCCTAAAGGACTTCAATGCTACGAAAACATTTTTTTGTTCGCTTGAAATGTTGAACACAAGTGAAGAAACAATTAGAAAGTATATCGGCCACCTGCGGATTTTTACAAATTTTTTACTCTCAGCTGATTACCCCAACGACATTGATGGCGAAACAAAAAATGCCATTGATCCCTTTGAAGAGACTCTAAAGGTCATCGAAAAGAAAATCTACCAAAAGCTTTCTAAAAGCAAAAAGAGGTGGTAAGTAGCTCAAGTTTATCCGACAGCTTTACTATCATGGGGATGGAAAATGCCATAAAAACACATGGGGAAAAGTGGATTGATTATCATAAGAAGTTTAGATTTAATTATTACTTGTGCTGCCATGCAATACTGGAACAAAATAATATTTAACTCTTAGCATAAGCAAATCAATTCAACATATCCTAACATGCTAAAATGAGGTCATGCTCATGCATGCATTAAGGTGGCATTTATTCAGTTCCATTATGGGATCAGTAAAACAGAAACCCCTAGGAAAAAAAACAGATCTGTCTAATCATGGAAACCAAGAATTCAAAATGCATCTCATGTTCTAATTTAAAAAAAAAAAAGAAAATGAACCTATAACATAACTACTTTTATCACTCACAGGTTGGATCCCACGCCTCTCACGATGGCTGATTGTTGCAGAGTTTTGACACTGGCCAAACCGCACGTTACCAACATCTTCCAAAGAGCACGAATGAATATGGAGATGAGTGACAAAGAGAAGACCCTGGCCTGTTATTACCTTGAAGCTGTTCTTGTATATAAGCATCTGCGTACGCCTTCTGCAGCCCAAAATCTAACAGTAGGCTTCTTATAATTAACCAACTTGGCATATTGCTAACAGATATGTTGCTTCACCATATCTGATGTCTTTTTTATGTTCCTCCTCTTAAAGGTAAAAGAATGGATGGAGCGGACGCAATTAGAGCTCGATGGACAGTTAGTCACTATTATAAAGACTGAAAAAAATATTATTATACTGCAGGATAAGGATGAGCAGGTGAGTGTTAAAAATGCATAACACTGTGCTGTATGTGTTCTTCAAGTTCTTGCCATTGGCAATCATGTTTTTAACACTGTTTGCCTTTGACAGAATTTCCGTACATACTTTGAGACGATCAGGCAGACTAAGCAGCCTAAGGATGGAAACACGGTGCCTCAATTCTTTGTGGGCTCCAAGGGACAACGAATATTGAACTCCAGCCAAGACATGGAGCGCTTTCAAGAGAAGTGAGTGGTAAATGAAGCCTTCATTGTCTAATCTACAAAGCATGTATCAATACTAACAAATGCTTTTATCCTCAGGTATGAGCTGTCCATAATACCATGGAGAGGACAGAGGCCCAGGGGGGGAGAAGACAGAGGCCCATATTGGGGAGAAGACAGAGGCCCATATTGAGGAGAAGACAGAGGCCCATATGTAGTTTTTTTTTCTGAATGTGAACACAGCTCCGCCCCTTTCGGCCATGTTTTTTCCATCTCCTATATAAGAAAGTCCTTAGTTACCCCTCTCCACCCACAGCAGTTTTTAATTGCAATGAGATGACACACAGTTAGGGTCACAGAGCTAGGGACCCCAATATAGAGATATACCTTGACGAGGTCTTGGGGCTCAGTTACATTGATCAATGCGATTGCTAAATATCTCCTTTTTCCTAATATTCATGGCAGGTATGCAATTCATTATTCACATGTTCAAATTAGCAAGTAGCATTGTTCATTGTATATTCCAATATTTTTCCATATGCTTGAGGCATTATACCATTATCTATGTTTGATGTGC
Source organism: Anomaloglossus baeobatrachus (assembly GCF_048569485.1). NCBI lineage: Eukaryota > Metazoa > Chordata > Amphibia > Anura > Aromobatidae > Anomaloglossus > Anomaloglossus baeobatrachus. The sequence goes on along the minus strand of NC_134356.1, from coordinate 105,285,095 downwards.
AGCCTTATCCTTGTATAGTATGTATTTTTTGGCTTGCACTCATAATATATATATTAGTGCTCACTTCAGTTATCCTATTCAGTTATATGTAGTTTTTTTTCTGAATGTGAACACAGCTCCGCCCCTTTCGGCCATGTTTTTTCAATCTCCTATATAAGAAAGTCCTTAGTTACCCCTCCCCACCCACAGCAGTTTTTAATTGCAATGAGATGACACACAGTTAGGGTCACAGAGCTAGGGACCCCAATATAGAGATATACCTTGACGAGGTCTTGGGGCTCAGTTACATTGATCAATGCGATTGCTAAATATCTCCTTTTTCCTAATATTCATGGCAGGTATGCAATTCATTATTCACATGTTCAAATTAGCAAGTAGCATTGTTCATTGTATATTCCAATATTTTTCCATATGCTTGAGGCATTATACCATTATCTATGTTTGATGTGCAGCCTTATCCTTGTATAGTATGTATTTTTTGGCTTGCACTCATAATATATATATTAGTGCTCACTTCAGTTATCCTATTCAGTTATATGTAGTTTTTTTTTTCTGAATGTGAACACAGCTCCGCCCCTTTCGGCCATGTTTTTTCCATCTCCTATATAAGAAAGTCCTTAGTTACCCCTCTCCACCCACAGCAGTTTTTAATTGCAATGAGATGACACACAGTTAGGGTCACAGAGCTAGGTATCCCAATATAGAGATATACCTTGACGAGGTCTTGGGGCTCAGTTACATTGATCAATGCAATTGCTAAATATCTCCTTTTTCCTAATATTCATGGCAGGTATTCAATTCATTATTCACATGTTCAAATTAGCAAGTAGCATTGTTCATTGTATATTCCAATATTTTTCCATATGCTTGAGGCTTGATGACCGACTCAGTCTGGTTCTCCTAATAGGCAGACAACTAATTTTTGCAAGGGGTGATGATCTATTATTTTGTGATACCTCAGTGTTGGCTTTCCCGCTGCATACCTGATCATTCTCAGATTCTCTTGATGACCGATTCGTACTTCTCTTATGCTCTCCTGAGCGAACCACCAGTTCACAGGCCTGTCACATGTCTTTAATCGTTTTTACCTGGTAAACAGCTTCCGCCATCTCATTTGAGTGTGCTAAGTAACGGGCAGATAGACACTTCTCCGGGTCAGAGTATCGCGGCAGAATCCATGTCTCACATACTCGTCGTACCATTTGGCTTGTCACGACAGGCAGGTTGTAGCTTTGGAGCAAGACAGGGCAGAAAAAGTACATATTTTTGCATTTGTTTAAAATTGGCTTGTTGAGAAGCTTATTTTATGTGTTATTGCCTGAAGTTGCTCGATGCACATCGTATATGCTGACCGCTAACCATTACGAAGAATGCTTTTTCCGTTTCACAACTCCTGGTGAAGTATGACCTGATTGTTTCGGCATATACTTTAAACAACTGAAAAATATGAAAGCAGTTAAATGCCTTGCACAAGACGGAATAGGTCAAACGAGGTTTGCAAGCCCTTACATTTTTTGCCTTACCGATTCCTCTTGCTCTGAGAGCACGAATGTGGCTACTTATTTGGAAGAGATTTTATGATCCTTAACGCCAATGACAATGTAGCAACGTCCGCGGTGGATGTATTCCGTCCTCTTGTTCCACTCTGCAATCCAAGGGTTAGATGAACACGTAAAAAGAAATTGAGCTACAGCACCGGACCGCGCATGTCTGGGCACTACTTAGTCATGTTCTGTACAACGCACGGCCTCTGTAAGTGCTGCAATATGAAGAGTGCCTGGAGATAACGGCTCACTTTTAAGTTGGCTGCAACCACGCTCTGTCTTTTAATTCCACATTTTCGGCCAAGAAATGATGGTTTTGCCACCACCAGTAGTTGGTGGCATTTTTGGGGTGATTTCGAAGGCCGCATAAGTATGTCGTAACTCTTGCTAACCATTTCTCGGCTCGTCCCCTTGTATAATACCTTTTGAAGCTCACTTGTAGAGTTGATGAAGAGCTCACAGGCACGATAAAGTTGAGTCTACTCTATGCTTACGTTTGTTGCGTTCATTTGATATGTGGAATATCTTTGTAAGTTTTTAAGCATTACCAGTGTTGTTGCCTTCGAGAGCGGCAAGCTACACAGCTGGGTGAAAAAAGCCTTTGTCTTGCCGGGTCTTTGGAGGTACTCAAGTGTAACAGCTCTGGGGTTCACGTAGTAAAGAAATCGGGCGATATTTGAGACCTCTGCTTTACACATCCGTACCTGGAGGGTACTCTTCAGATACTCGGCGTACTCCTTAAGCATGGGGTGATTCACGGGGTGACATTTGTACAAGCCAACGTCTCTTAAAGCTGTACGGCTTGGGAGTCTCCATTGCGTGTCTCGCTCTCTTCGTGTACTAGCATTAGGGGCTTCCTTGTCAGCTAGGTGATCAGACATGGTAGCGGTGATTTCTGCCTCAAGGCCGGGTTCTCCCTTCGAGCCGTTGGCTGACTGAAGCTGGTCTTATTCGAACTGTAAATCCAGTTCCTTTGGGCTGAGCTGCGTCACCCGCAGCGGTTATTCATCCACTGGGCTGCCATCCGTATGAGTGAAAATCTCCAACAGTGGTGATAATTGGGTTCTATCTCTTAGCGGACTGAGTGCACCGAGGACACAGGAATATAGTTCATGTTTTAAGCACATTGAATAATTAGTTTTTCAGTTTGCTTAATACGTTAATATTAAGCTTTTGATTACCTATTTTACATGTTCAAATCCCACCAAGCACGGGTTCGAATCCCAGGTCTTAGCGGATTGTGTATGTTTGTTGCGGAGCAGGCCCGGAAACGGGGCTCAATAGTTAGCCGGTGAAGCCAGCGGTTAGTGCTTAATGGGCAGCCGGCGGAGCCAGCAGTTAGTGCTTAATAGGCGGCTGACGGAGCCAGCGGTTAGTGCTTAATGGGCGGCCGGCGGAGCCAGCCGTTAGTGCTTAATGGGCGGCCGGCGGAGCCAGCGGTTAGTGCTTAATGGGCAGTCGGCGGAGCCGGCGGTTAGTGCTTAATGGGCGGCCGGTGGAGCAGGCAGTTAGTGCTTAATGGGTGGCCGGCGGAGCCAGCGGTTAGTGCTTAATGGGCGGCCTGCAGAGCCAGCGGTTAGTGCCTAATGGCTGGCCTGCGGAGCCAGCGGTTAGTGCCTAATCGTCGGCCTGCGGAGCCAGCAGTTAATACTTAATAGTGTTAGGCTGACCTAACGGTCACAGCTGTTGCCAGCGATGTCCGAATGCAGAGAGGGTACCGGTAACCCCCCCCACTACTCCCTTTGCCTCAAATGAAAACAGGCAGATGCTGTTATACACAAGACTTGGAGATGTGCGGCTCCGAATAGAAAGTATATTATTTTGTTTACATTACAAGGGTATACAAAGTTGATTAGGGCGTAACTATGCAACATACATATTCATTAATCTACATTCATTAAAGCGTGGATTACATATTCCCAGCAAAAGAAATTAACATAATGACTTATACTCCCATAACAGTCTATGACGTTTCTTATTCCATAACAAGATGTTTGTCAGTCGTTTCTAAGTCAAAACATTCTGCGTCCTTGAGGTTGGTCTCATAGTTTATTACTTAAATAAGTCTGGTTTGGTCTTGCAAGGGAGAATGAATTTCTATTATTTTTCTAAGCCAGTGAAAAAGGTTAACTCTTTCCTCACAATCCCCCCTATTGGCGTGATTGATGGACAGGGGGCCATTGAGAAGCTGTGGACTATAGAGAGAGCAGGCTAGCCTCCAGATACTTTCTGAGCCGCGGGTTGCTCAGGGAGTGTTGTCTCACATCCGTCACCCAGGACTACCTGCATGCGTCTCGATAGGAGTCTTATCATGATACGCCAAGGTGATTTCTAGAGGAAAGAGTAGAGAAGAGAAAAAAAAAGGCATATTAGTGATTTCATATGGGTGCTGAATAATCATTGTATCTACATTGCTTCAAGCAGCGGGAAAACAAAGCCATTAGCAACTTAAACACTACATAAGCAACTAGTAAACAGAGTAACACTTGGAACACTGATTGCAGTATCCCCATGAACCATCCTCCTATTCCCTTAAACCAGTTTGCAGGGTTGAACATTAAAAAGGTATTGCTCCACCAAGCATCTGAGCTTCTGAGTACCTCCTCATCATGTTTTTTCCTCAGCTTTTGTATCTCAGTTAAACTGGCTTGGGCTTTTAAGGTTCCTTTTGGATCTATGTAGTGACAACAGCTGGGGCCTATTACTTGGCACATCCCCCCCCTTGGGCTGCAGTGAGGTTATCCAGTCCAAAGTATGTTGGTTGGTTACAATGATTAATTGTCTCTGTATGGCAATGGTACTATTTACTGCTTGGACAACCTCAAAAATTTGATCATCAAGATAGTCAGTGCTGTCCAAAAACTTATCATACATCTGCATTATCATGGGATAGATAAAAAGAGAACTGAAAAATTTGTTGACATGACTCATTTGAATCACATGGGGTCGGCCACTAGGCCTGTCTTTGTTGTCTGCCGCTTTCTTTACCAGTAGGTGGAGAGGCATTTTCCCTGCTGGTATATCAGTGGTATTGATAATGAAGGTGGTAGGGGTCAAACGGGCCAAGGTGCAGGTGCCATGTACTCCTACTGGTAGCCATTTGTAGGTATTGTAACCACAAACCCAGTAGGTTTGCGGTGGGAGATCCCAGATGGCAGAATGTTGTAATATGAGTCTTATGTACTACAGTTAGGTCCAGAAATATTTGGACAGTGACACAATTTTCGCGAGTTGGGCTCTGCATGCCACCACATTGGATTTGAAATGAAACCTCTACAACAGAATTCAAATGCAGATTGTAACGTTTAATTTGAAGGTTTGAACAAAAATATCTGATAGAAATTGTAGGAATTGTACACATTTCTTTACAAACACTCCACATTTTAGGAGGTCAAAAGTAATTAGACAAATAAACCAAACCCAAACAAAATATTTTTATTTTCAATATTTTGTTGCGAATCCTTTGGAGGCAATCACTGCCTTAAGTCTGGAATCCATGGACATCACCAAACGCTGGGTTTCCTCCTTCTTAATGCTTTGCCAGGCCTTTACAGCCGCAGCCTTCAGGTCTTGCTTGTTTGTGGGTCTTTCCGTGTTAAGTCTGGATTTGAGCAAGTGAAATGCATGCTCAATTGGGTTAAGATCTGGTGATTGACTTGGCAATTGCAGAATGTTCCACTTTTTTGCACTCATGAACTCCTGGGTAGCTTTGGCTGTATGCTTGGGGTCATTGTCCATCTGTACTATGAAGCGCCGTCCGATCAACTTTGCGGCATTTGGCTGAATCTGGGCTGAAAGTATTTCCCTGTACACTTCAGAATTCATCCGGCTACTCTTGTCTGCTGTTATGTCATCAATAAACACAAGTGACCCAGTGCCATTGAAAGCCATGCATGCCCATGCCATCACGTTGCCTCCACCATGTTTTCCAGAGGATGTGGTGTGCCTTGGATCATGTGCCGTTCCCTTTCTTCTCCAAACATTTTTCTTCCCATCATTCTGGTACAGGTTGATCTTTGTCTCATCTGTCCATAGAATACTTTTCCAGAACTGAGCTGGCTTCATGAGGTGTTTTTCAGCAAATTTAACTCTGGCCTGTCTATTTTTGGAATTGATGAATGGTTTGCATCTAGATGTGAACCCTTTGTATTTACTTTCATGGAGTCTTCTCTTTACTGTTGACTTAGAGACAGATACACCTACTTCACTGAGAGTGTTCTGGACTTCAGTTGATGTTGTGAACGGGTTCTTCTTCACCAAAGAAAGTATGCGGCGATCATCCACCACTGTTGTCATCCGTGGACGCCCAGGCCTTTTTGAGTTCCCAAGCTCACCAGTCAATTCCTTTTTTCTCAGAATGTACCCGACTGTTGATTTTGCTACTCCAAGCATGTCTGCTATCTCTCTGATGGATTTTTTCTTTTTTTTCAGCCTCAGGATGTTCTGCTTCACCTCAATTGAGAGTTCCTTACACCGCATGTTGTCTGGTCACAGCAACAGCTTCCAAATGCAAAACCACACACCTGTAATCAACCCCAGACCTTTTTACTACTTCATTGATTACAGGTTAACGAGGGAGACACCTTCAGAGTTAATTGCAGCCCTTAGAGTCCCTTGTCCAATTACTTTTGGTCCCTTTAAAAAGAGAAGGCTATGCATTACAGAGCTATGATTCCTAAACCCTTTCTCCGATTTGGATGTGAAAACTCTCATATTGCAGCTGGGAGTGTGCACTTTCAGCCCATATTATATATATATAATTGTATTTCTGAACATGTTTTTGTAAACAGCTAAAATAACAAAACTTGTGTCACTGTCCAAATATTTCTGGACCTAACTGTATATAGATAAAGGCCAATATGTTTCTGAGCATACACCATCTGGGAAGTTGGCCTAGGGGACTACAATACCCTGTGGACGGTTCACCACAGGTTTCTCGGCCAGGCACATATGGGTCAGAATCATTGCTCCATAAATTTCCGGGTTGGGAGTAACAAGTATCATTTGTGCCTTCTGGAAACAATGAATTGTATACCCACCCATGGTCATGCAGATGTCTCTCTAACAGCAAGGGTTTAAATGCATCTGTACTGTCAGAGGTTCGCCCAAAACTTATTTTGATTCCTTCTGTTGGAATCTTGCCCATAGTAGGTGTTTTTGTGTAATTAGGGGGTACCCAGCTGCTTCCTTCAAAGGCTAAATATTGCTGGGTTCCGGGAAGGCCAGTAGTAAGGTTGCCTTTCCACTAGGGGAAATCTACCCACCCTACTATTGGTATGGGCACACTAGTGTTCCACAGTTTTTGATACTTGGTGTCATTGACTGATAGTCTATTGTAATAGCCTCCCCATTGTAACACTTCATTTATTGGGACTGGTATGGCTAAGTAAGGCATGGAAGAGGCTGTCACAGGTGCGTGTGTACATATCCAGCAGTCTGTGATCTCAAGTTTTTCAGCTAACACTTCATGATGGGTCTCAAATGAATTCTTAAGTGGTGTAGAAGACCCCAAAAGGGGAGTACACACAGAAATACTTATCAGCAGTATTATTCCTTCTTGCAGTGGCTGGCATGGACCCATGTCGATCTCCCCTCAAGTTTGACGGAGGTTGGAGTGGTTAGCTGGACAGTCAAAGGCCCTTCGAATCGTGCCTCAAGGGTCTTTCTCACGTGCTTCTTTAGGTAGACCCGGTCACCAGGCTTTAGAGAGTGGGTTCCTGGAACGGCATCAGGATCAGGTAGAGGAGAGTAGACCCTTTGGTGGGTTTCAGTTAGTCTCTTCTGCAGAGAAACAACATAAGACGTTAGGCTATCACATTGCAGGTGTAACTCCTGCGGGAAGTAGCATCCTAATCTGGGTGCACTACCAAAGAGTATTTCTAAGGGTGAGAGCCTGTGCTTTCCCTGTGGGGTAGTCCTTATAGAGTAAAAAGCTATGGGGAGACATTCTGTCCATGGTCTACCAGTCTGCTCCACTGCCTTGGCTAGTTTGAGCTTTAGAGTTCCATTTAACCTTTCCACTTTCCCTGATGACTGTGGGTGGTAAGGCGTGTGTAAGGCTGACTGAATGCCTAACAGTCAGAGAGAAAAATCCCGGCACTCATATGAAATTGGAGAAACAAGTTTTTTAATGCTGTAATTCTTTTATTTTGAATATGACGTTTCGGCTAATGCCTTTATCAAAATAGAAGCTGAATATGAAAGAAAATAGAAATAAATAAATAGATCAGTACCATAATTTAGCCACATCATTACAGTATGTAAAAGAAAAAACTTATTCTTCACATCAAATATCCTGTGAGAGATAACAAGAACCAGTCCATTAAAGGCGGAAAAACAACATAATACAAGACCTATGAAGAAGGTATGTACACACCTGTGTACACCTATATATACACACATATATACAATCACCAAAAAAGGGATTATGCCAGCATATGACAATAGTGAATAGCATAGTGTGATAATCCATGGAACAAGGAGACATGCATAGAACTAGAGAAAAAGAAACAAGAAAATTGATTAAGGCAGCATAGTAAAAAATACCTGTGAGAATCAAGGCAAGGTGACAATATCCTAAGGATATGTGATATCGTGCCGCTAGATGAGGAACTATAAATAACAAGAGACAAGAAGAAGATAAGCATACGGCGATTAAAGAAAAGGCCCATGGAAAGTGCTGCAGTGCAGCATGATATTACCTGTGTCCAGGGTGATCAGCGGTGGAGTGTGGAAAGAAGAGATCGCGGTAAGGGTTTTTAAAGCAAAGAGGGTGGAACTTAACGAGGTAATTTCCGGATGGTGGAACGCACCGTGAAACACAGGGTGTGCGTGCGCAGTCAGCAGAAGAGTACGCGCAGGCGCAGTGAGTAAAATAAAAAAAACAGTGTAGAAGGAGCCCAGGACTTGCATGGAGACGGCGTAAACATCAACGTGTCTACAGGAAAAGGGGAAAGGGAGAAAAAGATGAGAAAAAAAACATGGAGTGACGAGAATAACAAAATCTATACAAAGCCAAAAAGAGTAATAGACCGAATTTTATCAGCAGAAAATGTATTAAATAAATATAGTATAGAGAAAAAGATAAGGCGGACCTCAAATCTCCATGTTTAATGATACTCATATTCCCTATTGAGTCCATGGGGAGACAGAGTGTTAAGTGTATGGATCCAATAGGATTCCCTATTTTTGAGAATCTTAACCCTGTCACCCCCACGTCTCAACGGGGGAACATGTTCTAAAACCTGAAAGCGGAGTTGAGATATAGTATAACCACACTGGATAAAGTGATGGGGGATAGGTAACATAGATAACTTACATCTAATTGTAAACTTGTGTTTTCCTATGCGGTCTCGGACATGCTGGGTGGTCTCCCCAACATATCCGAGACCACACGGACACTTGATTAAATAAACTACATAGGAGGTATCACAGGTAAAAAAATCCCTAATGTAAAAAACTTTACCAGTGTGGGGGTGAGTGAATTGCGAACCTTTAATTAAATTCGAACAGTGAGGACAATGCAAACAGGGATAATTGCCCTGTCGTGGTGTAGAAAGAAAAGTCTGACGAGACTGACGAACAGAAGATCCAATATCAGCCCTCACAAGGGAATCACGGAGATTGGGGGAACGCTTATGGCTGAAAAGGGGTGGAGAAGAAAATTCACGTATGTTAGGATAAGAATTCTTAAGAACTGACCAATGGCTCAATATGATTTTTTTGATGATGGGATGAAAGGGTTGAAAGGTATTTACAAAAGTAGTGAAAGGTCCTGTCCTTCTAACAGGGTTAGTAGAAAGGAGACTTTTTTGAAAAGCCGAATCAACTACAGATGAAGGATAGCCCCGTTGGAGAAACTTCTGTGTCAGATATCTGCGGGAACGTAAATCATGATTAGTAACAATACGTGATATGTGTTTAAATTGAGAGCAAGGTAGTGAGCGTTTCAAATGACGGGGGTGACTGCTAGTAAAGTGCAATAGGCTGTTGCGATCAGTTGGTTTAACAAATAGATCAGATATGATGTTACCTCTATGATCAATGCGGATACGTGTGTCTAAAAAATGAATAGATGAGTGATCAATATGTTGGGTAAATGACAATCCCAGAACCCTGGTATTAATAAAAGTAAAAAAGGCATCAAAAAGGATTGGAGGACCTGGAAAAATGATGAAAATATCATCAATATAACGTTTATTAAAAATGATATGATCCTGAAACGAAGAATGGGGGTACACAAATAATGATTCAAAATGCGTCATGAATATATTGGCATATGGAGGGGCAGCATTTGAGCCCATTGCTGTACCCTTAACCTGATGATAATACTGGTCCTGGAAAAGAAAAAAGTTTTTATGAAGAATGATATGCAACAGCTCTAGACAAAACTCCTTTTGTGTAGAAGAAAAGTCACTGTAATGATCAAGGAACCAACTGACCGCTTGTGATCCTAAATTGGGATCTATGCTCGTATAAAGAGAATTCACGTCCAGTGTGACAAGGAACGAATTTGGTGTGAATGGACTTAATGAAGTTAATTGTTGTAAAAAGTCACTAGTGTCCCGTAAATAAGAAGGAGTTTTGATCACAAGAGGTGACAGGATACGGTCCAGCGTAATTGCCAATGGTGATAATAGAGAATCAGTGGCCGCCACTATAGGGCGGCCAGGTGGATGCCATAAGTTTTTGTGAACTTTGGGTAATGTGTATAGCACCGGAGTGACAGGATTGGTCTTATTGAGATAAGAGGCCAATTTGGAATCAATGACACCAGAAATGGAAAAACGCTGGATCATATCCTGCAATGATACACTTAATATCATGGGTAGGGTCATGAGCGATAGGTACATAGGTGGAACTATCAGATAGTTGTGACAAGATTTCAGAGATGTAGTAATTTTTGTCCATAACCACCAAGGATCCACCCTTGTCAGCCGGCTTGATAATTATGGAAGAATTATTTTTAAGCAACTGAAGTGCTTGCGTCTCCCCTGGGGTTAGGTTATTCTTGACCCGTAACTCACCATTATTCACAGTATCAATAAAACGATCGATATCTGCTTTAACAAGGGACACAAAAGTTTCTGCTGGGTGATAAGTACGTGGAGGCATAAAATTACTGGGCATAGATAATTTAAGTTGACCGAATGAGAATTGTGAATCAGGCAAAATAGAACTCTGAGTTGGAGAGACCTGATGAAAATGGACTTTGAGTCTAACGGACCTAAAAAACTTGTTAAGCTCCTGATCAAGTTTGAAAGTATCAAAATGAGGGGTCGGGCAGAAGGTCAGGCCCTTTTGAAGGACTTGTGACTCAAGGGGGGATAAGGTGTAAGAGGAGATGTTAAAAATGAGGTCCGCCTTACCTGGGATCTGGTGGTCATGCGATCTCCTTGTGGAAATTCTCCTCTGCCCCCTCCTCGTCGTTTTGGGTGTGGGCCGCGTCGTTGGCCTAAAAAAGATGATTGTGGGAAATCCATCCCGCTGCCAGAACGTCATATTCAAAATAAAAGAATTACAGCATTAAAAAACTTGTTTCTCCAATTTCATATGAGTGCCGGGATTTTTCTCTCTGACTATTGCTACTGGTTTTCCCTGTGCACCTTGCAGTGAGCCAGACCATCTCTTAACATTTGAATGCCTAACAGTGCACAGGTGTTCTGGAAAACTTGTCCAGTGAAATGAGTACCTCGGTCCGACTCTATGACTTCAGGGAGTCCAAACCGAGGCACCAGCTCACAGCCCAATTTTTTTGCTGTAATTCGGGCCGTGGCTAAGCTTACAGAGTAGGCCTCTGGCCATCCTGAGAAGAGGTCTATACAGACAAGTACAAACTCGTAGATGCCATGTTTTGGCAACTGTATATAGTCTATTTGTACTCTTTGAAATGGGGCAAACGTCTTTGGCATATGTCTTTGAGGGGTTTTAGTTAGCTGGCCTGGATTGTGCTGTTGACAGATATGACAAGCTTTTATTCTCTGGGAGGCGTATTATCCGAAGCCGGGGGCTACCCAATAAGGTTACATCTGGTTCATGATTGAGTTTGTGCTACCATGTGTGGGGTAGTGGAGTACTTGGAAAATGGCAGGGAACCAACTGCGTGGCAGGACGGAAAGTCCGTTTAGGCGCCAAATCCCCTCCACCTTTTCTGCCCCCTTGGCCCGCCATCCGGCCTTTTCTTCCTCAGAGGCGTTTTCTTGTGTCTCAAAGAGGTTCTGCATTTCTTCCTCCATCGTTGACACTGTTTCCGTCTCCTTTAAAGGGAGTAAGGCTGCTTGTTTTGCTGTTTGATCGGCCAAGCGATTTCCCCTTGCCTCGGGTGTTTGAGCCTTGGTGTGGGCAGCAACCTTTATAACTAGCTGCTTTGGTATCAAGGCTACTTCCATTAGTTTCTTCACTGAGGCTCCATGCCTGATGGGATTTCCTGTTGCTGTGAGGAATCCTCTAGTCTGCCAGATAGGGCCAAACTCGTGCACACTGCCATTTGCATAGGCTGAGTCCGTGTAGATGTTCGCTGTTTGTTCTTCCAGAAACTCAATTGCTCAGATGAGAGCAAGAAGTTCTGCTTCTTGAGCAGATATGCGTGGAGGTAGCGGTTGTTTGGCTAAGACTGCATATAGAGTCACTACTGCAAATCCGGTGTGGAACTTTCCTGCTTCATCAGCGTATCTCCTACCATCCACAAAAAGTTCAAAGTCTGGATTTTTAAGCGGTGTTGCCTGAATATTGTGCAGGGGCTTTGCCTCATGTTCAATGAGTTCCTGACAATCATGATCAAATGGTGCGCTGGTACGTTTGTCACTCTCTTCTGTCATCCCTTCTAAACTTGTGAGGATCAGCAGATCAGCAAGGTTTAGACTTGTAACTCGAGCAAAGGAGATGTTTGGGGGTAGCAACAGCGTGCACTGAAGTCTGACTTGTCTTGCCATGGAGAGGTGTTTCAGCTGCACTTGATTGAGAACAGCATAGATGTCATGGCTGGTAAGGATGGTAGTCGGGAAATCGAGAGATTTCAGATGCTTTTTGCAGTATGTTTGAAACTGCTGTAACAGCACGGACACAGGTTGGTGCTGCTTTGGTGACGTCAAGTTGAGAGGAGTAGTACCCGATTATGTGATGTTTGTCCGTCTTCTGGGTGAGTACTCCTACAGCAAATCCTTGAAGCTCTGCTACGAACAGATTAAAGGTGAGATCATAGTTTGGTAGTGCCAGAGCAGGTGCATCAATCACTAGTTCCTTGAGCTTTTGAAAGTTTTGTCGAGCTTCTTCTGTAAGGGAGAAAGGAACATTCTTTGTGCAATCATACAGCGGTTGCATGAGTAGCGATGCATTAGGAATCCACTGTCTGCAGAATGATATTAGTCCTAAAAATCCTCTGAGCTGTTTGAGATTTCTAGGAATGCTTGCTTTCCTGATAACTTCTTGTCTGTCCGGGCTGAGGTGTTTTTGTCCCGCAGAAAGGCAATGACCCAGGAAAGTGACCCTTGTTTTGGAGAATTGTAATTTATCGCTGCTTGCCTTGCAGCCTACTTCTGCCAGAAAGGTAAGAAGACTTATTGAATCCGTTTTACATTTTTCTGCACTGGTGCAGCACAGTAGTAAATCATCCACGTACTGAAGGAGGACACAGTGTTCAGGGGGCACCCAGCCCCAAAGCACATTGCTCATTGCCTGTGTATTTAGCGTAGAAGAATGTTGCATACCTTGGGGCAGGCATGTCCATTTATATTGATTTTGCTTGTGCGTGAATGCAAAGAAATCTTGGCATGCTGGGTCCAGTGGTACTGATAAAAAAGCATTAGCAAGGTCTATGACTGTGTAATGGGTGGATGTAGCCGGCGTATGTGGATTTGGTGCAACAGGGGTGAGGGGCTCCAGTATTGAGTTCACTGCCCTTAGACCGTGTACCATCCGGTACGTAACTGGGTCACCTTTTTTTACTTGTCTCTTCTTAACAGGAAACAGCGGAGTGTTGTAAGGAGACTTAGTAATCCTGAGGGCTCCCGACTTCAGCAGTTCTTTTATTTGGTAATCCAGGGCAGCTTCCTGTTGAGCATTGAGAGGATATTGTCTCAGCTGCGGTGGTGTAATTCCAGGCTTGACTAAAACGTTTACGGGGGGCACGGGAAGTGTGCCGAGGTCAGTTTTTGATGTGGACCAGAGTTTTGCAGGAACTTGTAGAAGTATTGGATTCGTGTTTACTTCACTTGTAACATCAGATTCTGGTTGATCTTCGATCATCTGGAGGGTGCACAGGACTTCTTCTGGGATATCTTCTGCAATTTGCAGGATAGCAGATCCATCTTCATTGTAGACAATCTGAGCTTGCAGTCCTGATAGTACATCCGCTCCCACTAGGGCATCTCCACCCAGGGGGGACACTAAGAATTTAGACACGAACATGTGTGGTCCCAGTTTCACCTTCAGTGGATGTGTTATTGGGATTATCTGGGCTTGTCCATCAAATCCGGATACTACAGTAGCTTCAGATGAGATGGATCCTTCAGGCACCAGGTTCCTGGGGAGTACGAAGCATGAGGCTCCTGAGTCCACCAAAGCTCTTATTTCCTTGTTGCCAATGTGAAGGGGGACGTGTATAAATGGACCTCTGGCATCCCTATCCCATGCTGCCGCAAGTCAGGCAGTCTTCTCCTCCTGATTCTCGGGTTGGTTTTGAGTGTCCCTTTTCTTCTTTCTACAGTCTCTGATCACATGTCCTCTGATTCCACAATAGTAGCAGGTCGGTGCCTTCCTTCTTGTACCTTCTGGCTGACCGTCCACTGTTGCTATGACAACTTTCTTGTTGCTCCTTTTATCCTTTGCATCGGTTTCTAAGCCACTTGCTTTGTTGACTAGAAGATCTATGTCTTCCATGTTTCTCCATTCTGGGCAGCATGCTTTCAATCTTTCTGCCAGAGGTGCATGTATTCCATCCATGAAGGATCTTACCATCAGGCGACGTATTGCGGCTGCTTGTATCTCCAGCCCTTCATCTGCGAATGACTGCATCAATCTGTAGTAAAATGAGCTGACATTCTCACACAGGACCTTGATGCACTGGTCCCATTGTGCCCTTAGTTCTTTGCTCTTGGGCGCAGAAGAGATTGAGTCTTATCATAAAGTCTTGGCCCGATTCCACATTACGGGTATCGTCCGAAACATGTCCTGTCAGGTGGGCAGGGAGTTTGGCATATAGTTCGGGAGACATTTTAACACTGCACAAACCTTCCATGTCCAACCAAGTGCTTCTGTAGGAGACCTGTATTTGGTTCAGGTAACGTGAAAAACTGACTGGGTTTCTAGTCGGGTCTGGAGCATTTTGCAGGAAAGCCATCTGCTCGGCTGGAGTCCAGGGTACGTAGTCATCATACGTACGAGGAACTGCATCTCTGGGAGCATCTGGGTTTTGTGGATTAACACTTACCAAAAGCTACTTGGTCTTTCTAGGCCAAACATTAAACCCTAACTGCCGGCTCCATAGGCTTTCTAGGCCGCCCATTAAACACTAACTTAGTGCTCCACAGGCCGAACAATAAGCACTAAGTTAGTGTTTAATGGGCGGCCTAGGAAGCCTACGGAGCCGGCAGTTAGGGTTTAATGTGTGGCCTAGAAAGACCAAGTAGCCTTTGGTAAGTGCTTAATGTTCGGCCTGCGGAGCCAGCGGTTAGTGCTTAATGGTCGGCTTAGGAATCCCGAGAAGCCTGTGCAGTGGTAGTGGTGAGTGGTTATTAGTCGGTCTACGGAGCCTCAAGGAGATGGTTTGATGTTCAGCCTGCGGAGCTTCAGGGAGATGGCTTGATGTTTGGCCTGCAGAGCCAGTGGAGCCCGCGGTGAATGCTTAACGTTCGGCCAGAGCAGGGCTTAATGCCTGGCCTGGTGCAAAGAAAAATGACAGAAAATATTTGCATTTGAAGGTTTTTATTTTAATGTTCTGCCTGAGGAGACCCAGAAAGCTGGGTACATGTTTTGCCTTCAGAGCCCCAGAGGAATAGCTAAAGGTTCTCCCTCAGGAGACCCAAATAGCTGGGTAAATGTTTGACCTGCTGAGCCAGTGGAACCTGCTGTGAATGCTTAGTGGTGGCCAGAGGCAGTGCTTAATGCCCGGTCTGGTGCAAATAGAAACCGAGAAACCTCAATCATCAGTAAAAATAATAAACTTTATTATATAATCAATATTAGAGAAACACACCCAGTGATTGTGAACACACACAAGGGTATATTAAGAGATTATGGGAGCAACCTAAATGGGACCCTTTTATTCTCTTTAAGAGGTCAGGCTCCTATATGACCTACGGGGTAATATGTACAAATATATATATATACAAAGCGCCATATTTTTCTCTGGGCGCCCCCGTTCAGATTCAATTTCTCTCTCAATGCACCCTCAATAAAAGATATTACCCACTACCGGGGCGGGGAGATGGAGGAGAGGGGAGAAAACATTCTCTATGGAGTCCCTATCTCACCCTATGAATCTCACTCCTACCTACCAACGGAGGGTGTGACGCCGTAACTGTTTTGGGCGCCCCCGTTCCACGTCGGCTTGCCCTTGATGCGCCCTGACTACAAGTGGGTAATTTACTAAAAAATGGCACAACACTCGTACGTGATTCAAGAAGATAGAGTAGTGAACCCACAACCTGTGTTTTAAATCCGTACGCTTGTAACCATTATACATGGAAACTCACAAATCCTCAAAACATGCAGGTATGTCATAATGCACTTAGATAGTCAATAAAAAAGATAACAAATTACTCAATTATGCATTTTGTTTTGAAATAATCCTACATGTTAGGAGGTAAAACAACACATAAAATTGCAACAATTTTAAACCTCAAAAGGGGGAATTGTTAAATTCCAAATGCTTCCCTTTAGATGAATATTTTCATGCTGCCTCTACATGTTAGGAGGCAAAGTAACACATAAAATTGTAACAATTTAAACCTCAAAGGGGGATTGTTAAATTCCAACTACTTCCCTTTAGATGAGTGTTTTCATACCGCCTCGACGCGTTTCCCCTTCATTTTAGATTCAAGGATCATCAGGAGGCAAAAAGAATCCTAGCTGTCAGATGTGGTGATCCATGGCTGTGTGCCCTGACCACAGAGTGTGCAGGGTTTAAAAGCCGGCGCCATTAGGTCACATGGAAATGTCGGCCAATCAAAATCACTGGCTAATTTGTCTCAGCTGATTCACTGCAAACGCTACCCAAATGCACGCAGGCGCTGTGCAGTTATATGCATTTTCAGATAGGTGCGGCAAGTAAACAAATACCGACCTTATTCCCCTAAGTGACTCCAGATGAAATCCACCCCCAGAGTATCACAAACACCATCCCCCATAACTGGTGATAGAATTAAGTGATGCTTATATATCACATACGTTCTGTTCAATCGAGCTACTATATACTGTAAGATATCGATTCTGATATCTATATTTAACACCATAATACCCTAAATCATTGGCGATATTACAAATTCGTGCCTGTACGCTGAACAAACAGCATAACATATCTAAAAAGGCTTCCACTCGCGGCACCCAATCAGATGCCGCGATTCGGAAAACCCTCCAATCATCAGGGCAACCGCATCTAGCCCAATCTGTAACGTCCACGTCACCAATGAGGGCGTCACACAACCGTCCAATCAGGATATGCATACAGATTGACGTCACCGCGCTTGCGCGTAAGGACGCCAGCATCGCCGACATTGACATCCGTCCAGTCAGGATATACATATAGATAGACGTCCCCGCGCATGCGCGTCAGGACGCCAGCATCACAGACATATGAGACGACTCCATCGCGCATGCGTGATAGATCATAGCTTCGTATAGGCATCCCATTCCTACATACGATCTAATGCCAGTAAAGCAACTGCGCACGCGCGGAGATACGTATAAGCGTCCTACTCCTGCGTCCGATCTGATGTCAGTAGCACAACTGCGCACGCGCGTAGACACAGGAGCTTCTGTGAAGTACAGGACACAAAACTTAACCCTTACAGGGTTCAAAGGTGATCAGATGAAATTTTTTAAAGAGGTATCAGCATTCTGTCTAATAACAGTACATTTTAAAGGGATATAACATAAAGTCCATAGTAGCACCATTAAAAAGAAGAAGAGGGGAAAGGGGGGAGGGGGGGGGGAGAAAGGAGAGGGGCAAAAAAAGGAAAAAAACCCAATTGTAATAGGATAAAAAACGCCTTAACCCTCAAAGGCAGCGAACAGAATCAATTTATCAACGCCAGTCATTTTGAACACCTAAAAATCAGAAAGGTGTATAGAACTAATGCCCGTAAATCCCCTTTCTCGGGGCAATGACGGGTTGGGTATATAATATTCGGGACAAGATATAATATTTTTATTATTTTTTATTATTATTTTTTATTCTTCATCAATATGAGACCAATTGGAATAAATGAGAAAGGAGGATAATTATGTTGTACATGAAAACACATTTTGTATATACATACTTTTTATAGAAATGGGGAATAGGTTAGCCTGTCATTTAGACCATTCGGCACTTGTGTTTTTAGAAAATAAATCCATCTGCATTCTCTCTGTAGAATCCTCTTATCCAGATCGCCACCCCTAGGGCTTGGTTTAACCACTTCAATGATAACAAACGAGATGGACTTACTGTCCCCCTGATGATATTCCCAGACGTGACGGGCCAGGGAGGTGTCCCTCTTGTGTTTAATGTCCCCTAAATGCTCTCCGATACGTCTGCGTAACTCCCTTATCGTCTTACCTACATAATTTAGGGGACAGCTACAAGTAGCCATATAGACCACCCCACTTGTCTTGCAATTACAAAAATCATTGATAACATATTTTTTGCCGGTACTGGCACTGCAAAAACTTTTTGATTTAACAACCCAATTACAATATTTGCAGTCCCCACACCGGAAACATCCTAAAGGTTTCCTATCAAGCCAAGTGCCTGGGGGAACTGGTCTCTGATAGTGGCTATGGACTAGTTGGTCCCTGAGCGAAGTTCCACGTCTGTAAGTAATGGATGGACGAAGAGCAATATTGTTACAAATATCTGGATCTGCACGAAGGATTCCCCAGTATTTTCGGAGTATGCCATAGATTCTTTCTGACTGGCAGTCGAATGTTCCTATCACTCTAATGATCTCTTCATCGTTTGCCCTTACCCGAGGTTGTAAAAGGGATTCCCTATTCCTATTAACGGCATGCTTAAAAGCCCCTCTCAAGACATCATCCGGATAGCCTCTTTGTCTAAAGCGCTCTTGTAGGTCTCTAGACTGCTCAAAGAAATCACTTCTCTTAGAACAATTTCTCCTCATACGGAGATATTGCCCTTTAGGTATTCCACGTTTTAGAGGGGTCGGATGGAAACTATCCCATCTTAAGAGATTATTTGTCGACGTTGGTTTCCTGTAAGTACGAGAGGAAAGATGTCCCTGGTTATCCACTGAAAAAACAATATCCAGGAAGGCTAATGATGATGACTCTATTTCGCTAGTAAACGATAAACCAAGTTCATTAGTGTTAATCTCCTTGATAAATCTATGGAAGTCTACCTTGCTACCTGACCAAATCAAAAAAATATCATCGATGAACCTCCCCCAAAAGTGGATCAATTTGACCCACCAGGGGGAGTCATCGGAAAAAATGACGGTTTCCTCCCACCAGCCCAGGAGCAAGTTGGCGTACGATGGGGCACAAGAACTCCCCATCGCAGTGCCCCTGCGCTGGTGGAAGTACTTACCGTCAAAAACAAAATAATTGTGCGTCAAGGTATATGTCAGGAGCTCCAAAACAAAGTTGTTATGGGGTTGTAAGTACACTGCTCTAGACCGGAGATAATGACGTACTGCTTCGATACCCCTAGCATGTGGTATGGAGCTATAAAGAGCTTCCACATCAATTGATGCAAGGAACATTTCTGATTCAATCAGGACCCCGTCTGTTTTCAGAAGGAGATCAGAGGTATCCCGGATATAGGATGGTAGAGCAAGGACGAAGGGTTTGAGGATTACATCAATATAGATGCCAACATTTTGGGTGATTGACCCCACTCCCGATACTATTGGGCGTCCCTTAAGTGGGGGATACCCCTTGTGAATTTTCGGGAGTGTGTAAAAAGTGGCCACTACCGGTTTAGTTGGTAACATAAATTCATATTCTTTCTTGGAAATTAGTTGTGTCTCCAGGGCCTGATCCAAAATCCCTGTAAGCTCCACCAGATACACACTCGTGGGGTCGGTCTCAAGGACCCCATAGGTTGTTTTATCCTCCAAGAGACGTTTGCATATACCCCCATAAACATCATGGTCCATGACAACAAGGTTTCCACCTTTATCTGATGGTTTCACTATAATCATCTGATTGTTTTTTAGTAGTCCAAGGGCCTCCCTTTCACCCTCAGTAAGATTCCTAGAATTTGGACCACCCTGTAGTCTTGCAATGTCATCCTCTACCAATTTGAGGAATATATCGATACTTGATAACTCACTCAATGGAGGTAGCCTCTGACTCTTGTTGCTAAGCTCTGTGAAAGGACCATGACTTCTGTCTCGTTCCCCTTCCTCTAATAATTCCGTCAGGATGTTTACTCCCTCTAAATCTGAGACCTCAATCCCCAGTTGTTTACATCTCTCACTGTCGTTGTTTTTAAAAAAATTTTCCATTTGAGTTTCCTACAGAACAAATTAATGTCTTTAGTCCAAGAGAACCTGTCAAATGACTGTGTCGGCACGAAAGACAGACCCTTTCTCAGGACAGATAACATATCATTTGTGAGAGTGAGTGGGGACAGGTTTATTATTTGGGTGTCATTTAAGTTTTTATGCCTGTTTGATCCCGACTCCTCAAATTGTAGGAGTTGGGGATTCCCTTCTCTAAAAAAGAGGGAGCAGCAGACGAGGAGGGAAAATGAGGCAAGACAGGACCAGAGGCAGGTTGTATCGGACCCCGGAACGATCTTGTTTCTGCGTTTGGACCATGAGAAAAATAATTTCCTCTCTGATTTCGCCATCGTTGTCTACGAGGCGGTCTATTTATGTGACCCCTTCCTCTATAATAATCCCCTGAATAAGAGGGAACCCCTCTCTCTGAATCCGAAAACTCCTGATCCGACGATGATATATCTGTATATACTTTTGGCTCACTAGATGCTGTAAAGTTATAGGCCCTCTTATCCTTAAAATCGTTGTAATCACGTAAGAATTGTTTATGTTTTCGCTTTTTTAAGGTTGCTTGATACTTTTCTATATTGTTCTGCAAGGATATTTCTTTCCTCCCAAATTCAGGCTCACTTTTCAACTCTAGTGCCCTCTTCCTCAGTATGTCCAATTTGGTCAAAGATTCGTTATAATTTGTTTTTTCTTTTTCAAGGAGCAATTGCATAAATCTTATCGAGGACCCCACTGACTCTTTCTCCCAATTAGACAAAAACTCAGGATCCTGTAGTCTTGGGGCTGGATTTATATTAATCCGCAAACCCCTAGGGACAATACTTTGTTTGATATAATTTTCTAGGGCTTTGACTTCCCTCAGGCCCTCGGTTTCTAGTTCCAAAAGACTCAATTCAATTGAACCGTTTTTTTGACAATTACCCACGGTCTGGTGCAAAGAAACATTTCTTGATGACCGTCTGTCTGGTTCTCCTAATAGGCAGAAAACAATTTTTTGTAAGGGACTATGACGTATTATTTTGGGATACCTCAGTGTTGACTTTCCCGCTGCATACCTGATCATTCTCAGATTCTCTTGATGACCGAATCGTACTTCTCTCACAATCTCCTGAACGAACCACCAGTTCTCAGGCCTGTCACATGTCTTAGATCGTTTTTACCTGGTAAACAGCTTCCGCCATCTCATTTGAGTGTGCTAAGTAACGGGCAATTAGACACTTCTCCGGGTCAGAGTATCGCGGCAGAATCCATGTCTCACATACTCGTCGTACCATTTAGCTTGTCACGACAGGCAGGTTGTAGCTGTGAAGCAAGACAAAGCAGAACAAGTACATATTTTCTGCGTTTGTTTAAAAATTGGCTTGTTGAGAACCTTATTTTATGTGGTATTCCTTGAAGTTGCTCGATGCGCATCGTATATGCTGACCGCTAACCATTACGAAGAATGCTTTTTCCGTTTCACAGCTGCTGGTGAAGTATGACCTGATTGTTTCGGCATATACTTTAAACAACTGAA
Source organism: Anomaloglossus baeobatrachus (assembly GCF_048569485.1). NCBI lineage: Eukaryota > Metazoa > Chordata > Amphibia > Anura > Aromobatidae > Anomaloglossus > Anomaloglossus baeobatrachus. Next base: position 105,263,367 of record NC_134356.1, on the reverse strand, counting down.
AAATATGAAAGCAATTCAACGCCTTGCACAAGACAGAATAGGTCAAACAAGGTTTGCAAGCCCTTAAATTTGTTGCCTTACCGATTCATCTTGCTCTGAGAGCATGAATGCGGCTACTTGTTTCGAAGAGATTTTATGCTCCTTAACGCTAATGACAATGTAGCAACATCCGCGGTGGATATATTCCGTCCTCCCGTTCCACTCTGCAATCCAAGGGTTAGAGGAACACGTAAAAAGAAATTGAGCTACAGCACTGGACCGCGCACGTCTGGGCATTACTTACTGTCATTTTCTGTACAACGCACGATCTCTGTAAGTGCTGCAATATTAAGAGTGCCTGGAGATAACGGCTCACTTCTAAGTCAGCTGGAACCACGCTCTGTCTTTCAATTCCACGTTTTCGGCCAAGAAATGATGGTTTTGCCACCACCAGAAGTTGGTGGCATTTTTGGGGTGATTTCGAAGGCCGCATAAGTGCGTCGTACCTCTTGCTAACCATTTCTTGGCTCGTCCCCTTGTATAATACCTTTTGAAGTTCACTTGTAGAGTTGATGAAGAGCTCACAGGCACGATAAAGTTGAGGCTACTCTATGCTTGTTTGTTGTGTTCATTTGATACGTGGAAAATCTTTGTAAGTTTTTAAGCATTACCAGTGTTGTTGCCTTTGAGAGCAGCAAGCTACACAGCTGGGTGAATAAAGCCTTTGTGTTGCCGGGTCTTTGGAGGTACTCAAGTGTAACAGCTCTGGGGTTCACGTAGTAAAGGAATCGGGCGATATTTGAGACCTCTGCTTTACACATCCGTACATGGAGGGTACTCTTCAGATACTCGGTGTACTCCTTAAGCATGGGGTGATTCACGGGGTGACATTTGTATAAGCCAGTGGCTCTGGAAGCTGTACGGCTTGGGAGTCTCCATTGCATGTCTCGCTCTCTTCGTGTACTAGCATCAGGGACTTCCTCGTCAGTTAGGTGATCAGACATGGTAGCGGTGATTTCTGCCTCAAGGCTGGGTTCTCCCTCCGAGCCGTTAGCTGGTCTTATTCGAACTGTGAATCCCGTTCCTGTGGGCCGAGCTGCGTCACCTGCTCTAAGGCAGTTTCGCTACGGCTCTCGGATACAGATGGCGTACAGATGGAGTCAAAACTCGGCTTGCCTGTAACCAAAAATCCATGTCCTTCCAAAAAAGCCACCGACTCGTCCAGGGATGCCAGAGGCTTGAGGTCTTAAAATTTAATGGTAGTACCATGACCTGCAACCCGGTATAGACAGCGCTTGGCCGAGGTCACTGCCTCACGTATCTTGGAGTCAATCTGTGTCTGTATGCAACCCCTTCATAGGTGGGTAGATAGATACCCTAGATAGATACCTCGTTGCCATATGACAAAGGGGGCTTGTAAGGGGTGTTCGCCGGTGGCTGAAACGGGAGGTGCTACGTGTTATTTTAAGGCATTCTGATTACCTAGATAGTCAAACATCGCAGTTTACTTAAGGTTCCATCAGTAGCGGGATCACACGGTCTTCCTGCAGGAGCTGCTCGGCATCGTGACCTGTGGAGATATTAGCTGCAACTGTGCGGTGTCCGCACCTACTCGGCTGATTGGCATCCGCACCTGCTCCTCAGGTGATTAGCTTGGTGCATTTTTGTTTTAACCTCCACCTCATCCTGTGTGCTGCCATCCAACGGGCTGTCACCCGCAGAGGTGATTCATCCACTGGGCTGCCATCCGTATGAGTGAAAATCTCCAACAGTGGTGATCATTGGGTTCTATCTCTTAGCGGACTGAGTGCACCGAGGACACAGGAATATAGTTCATGTTTTAAGCACATTGAATAATTAGTTTTTCAGTTGGCTTAATACGTTAATATTAAGCTTTCGATTACCTATTTTACATGTTCAAATTCCACCAAGCACGGGTTCAAATCCCAGGTTTTAGTGGATTGTGTATGTTTGTTGCGGAGCAGGCCCAGAAACGGAGCTCAATAGTTAGCCGGTGGAGCCAGCGGTTAGTGCTTAATGATCGACCGGCGGAGCCAGCAGTTACTGCTTAATGATCGGCTTGTGGAGCTAGCGGTTAGTGCTTAATGGGCAGCCGGTGGAGCCAGCGGTTAGGGCTTAATGATCGGCCGGCAGAGCCAGTGGTTAGTGCTTAATGGGCGGCCGACGGAGCCAGCGGTTAGTGCTTAATGGGCGGCTGGCGGAGTCAGCGGTTAGTGCTTAACCTTCCTCTTGTGTTAGCTTTCTGTTACTCTTTCTTATGTTAACGGGTCGGTTTTGACCCGTGTCTTAAGTCACCCCTAGGATACCCTAAAAACAGTTATTTATGATCCAATTTGTTTCTTACCTCTTAGTTACCTTGTTAGGGTTTCTCATCCATGGAAGGATTGATTTTAATATTTTTGTTGTGGCCCACTGGGCCTTTCATTTGAAAGCATACCCTTCATTTTCAGTATAAAAATATTGTCAAATGAACCTCAAGAGAATAATATAAACTTAAAAAAGTTTGTTATATTATCTGACTATTACTGAAGGGTTTTAGAACACATTTCTTAACTGTCAAAAAAATATACATATATATTTTATATTATTAACTCTAGTAACATCTATGGTGTTACGGGTCAATTTTGCCCCATATCTAACTACATTATGACAAAGGCAAAAAACAGTTTTGTTTTTTTTATAGAACTTAAATACAAATAAAAGATGAAAATTATATTAACATTAATAGCAATAATAATAAAAAGTAGCTTTTCTAGGCCAAACAAACAATCAATCAATCAAATCAACAGAAATCAAGTACTAGTTTTTAGATGCATTAGTATTTAGATGCATGTGTGGCAAAAAGTGACACTTTTTGTGAGTTCTTTGCAGAGGTATTTTTTGCAGGCGAAGCACGATGTGTATGTCTTTCTGTCCTTATTGCTAGGGCAGACCTGACACCTCTTTCTTTTAGAATCAGGTGGTCTCACTGGGGTTGTGGCTGTTGTGGTTGATGTTGAGGCGGGGCTGGTTGAGGAGGATGCTGGTGATGATGCTCTTTGTGTTGCTGTGGGTGTGGGCGAAGCACTTGGGCTCTGGAGTTGTCGGACCAAGGCTGCAGCGGCTGGGTCTCGGGGCACTTGTTCCCTTTGGTCAATGTGCGCCTTGACAAGGGATCTTTCTAGTTCCTCAAGAAACTTCCTACGCTTGTTTTTTTCTTTGAATTCCATCCTTAGCAAATGTGGGTCCACAACACAAATGCATTGTATGCTGACACATCAAGGATGTTTGAAAATACAACCATTGGCCATCTCCTAGTCGTTCGCTGGCAAGTGTAGGTGACAGTCAGCTTGTCCAGGTTGTCCACTCCTATGTTTTTGTTATAGTCCAGGATCATTCTGTGCTTTTTGTTCACTTCCTGATGACACAGCTGCATCTTTGTAAAGTGTGGACATCAGTACCACATTCCGTCGTTTTTTGGGGCAGTATGAAACAGCAGTGGTGGTGTCTGTAAAAACAAACTTCGAGGAAAGTGGAGCCCTGTCCATCTGCAACCATTCAGCGGGCAGCTCAGGTTTGTTTTTTTTCACTGTGCCCACCATGATGATTTTCCTCCTGAGAAGTTCTTGTCCAAGGTCATAGCTGGTAAAAAAAATTGTCACAAGTAATATTGTGACCATGCAGTCCAGTAGTCATATCGAGGGCTACACGTTTTCCTTGTTTTTTTCAGGGATGCCGCTTGCAGACTTGCCTGTGTAAATCTGTAGATTCCATGCATAGCTAGTTTTTGCATCACAGGCTGCCCAGATTTTTATTCCGTATTTGCCTGGCTTACTTGGCATGTATTGCCGGAAGGGGCATTTTCCGCGGAAAGGGAGAAAACATTCGTCTACTGTCACCTCTGGCCCTGGGTTGAACATCAGTGGAAGGAGCTGCACCTATTTCTCCCAAACATCCCTGATGGGAGCAAGTTTCAGATTTTGTTCTTGTGTCTCTGTTGTCAAATCTGAGGACTCTTGATATCATTTGAAACTTTTGAAGTGACATTGTTGCCTGGAAAATATTCCTGCCTGTCGATGCGTCCCAGAGACTATCAGTGGCCTCACTCCAGGATTTGTACACTCCAGCAAGGAGAAGAACACCAATGTAGGCATCCAGGTCATCATCATGAAGGTCATTCCACATGTTGCCGTGGACTTTTTTTCCTTCAAGGTTTGTCATAGCAATAATGACTTTTTTTATTGACATTGGCATAAACAGATCAAAACATGTCTTGATGTCACTTACTCTTGTCACAGCAAACCTTGTGATCCCAGGGGTCATTTTTATGACATTTGCAGCATCTGCCCTGCCATATACATCTGAAGGTACTGAGCTCCAACTGATCTTGCCACTTTTGAATTTGAATCTTTCAGCGGGAGCACCTTCAGCACCGGTGACCTCCTCAACAGACTGATCAGAACTGACCAACCCTGAGTTAGCCCCCCCTTATTAAGAATTTGGTTAAAAATTATTCCATTCGTTAGATCTTTGTTAGATCCGGTTTGATCAACCAAAACTAACGTTAGATCTCCTCTACAAAATGAGATATTTACGATCTTTTTCTGGGAGGGGCTAACCCGTAGCTAGCCCCCCCTCTTTTGAAATTGGCCGTTTTTTGGATGGATTCTGATAGATATTTGTTACATTTGGTTTGATCAGCAAAAATTAACGTTAGATCTCCTTTCATTCCCGAGATATTGGGGGTGTCAGGTGGGGGGTTAGCTACGGCTTAGTCCCCCCCTCTTTTGAAATTGGCCGTTGTTTGGATGGATTCTGATAGATATTTGTTAGATCCGGTTTGATCAGCAAAAATTAACGTTAGATCTTTTTTCGTTCCCGAGATATTGGGGGTGTTAGGTGGAGGGTTAGCTACGGGTTAGCCCCCCCTTTTGAAATTGGCCATTTTGTGGATGGATTGTGATAGATATTCGTTAGATCTGGTTTGATCAGCAAAAATTTACGTTAATCTCTTTTCGTTCCCGAGATATTGGGGGTGTCAGGTGGGGGGTTAGCTACGGGTTAGCCCCCTCTCTTTTGAAATTGGCCGCTTTTTGGATGGATTCTGATAGATATTCGTTAGATCCGTATGAGCAACGGTCCTGAGGTGTAGATGGAGAAGAGGAGGGGTCCAAGGACAAAGCATTGGGGGACACCAACAGAGAGAGTGAAGTGAGGAGGTGGCGAGTGAGTGGGACAATCTAAAAGTTTGGTCAGTGAGTCATTCTCATCCCCCGTGATGCCTACAGGCCCTCCTCTTCACAATCATCGCAGCACACTGCCCCCTTCCCCCACCGCGACACATCGCCAATGAAGTCCTGATGCTGCCCATAATTCGCCCACGCCGAAGTTGCCGCTGCTCAAACGGATCTAGCGAATATCTGAATCCTTAAAATAAAGCACATTTCAAAGTGGAGGGGGCTTGTTTTTTTGCATAGCAAGTTGAATTTTTCCTTTTCACCACTTTGGGTGCATATAATCTTTTGCATAACTTTTATTTATTTTTAGGTGAGGGAAAATTAAAAAAAATTAATTACGTTAATGTTTTTTGAGTTTTATTATTAGTTAATTTCCCGTGCGGTAAAAGTAACAATACCTTTATTCTCCGGGTCAGGTCGGACACACCGATACAAAATTTACTACTTTTAAAAAGGAACACGTTTTTTTTTTTTTTAAATAATGAGAGAGGATTTTGCCTCGCCGCATGCGCAGCCCCGTAGCGCTTTTATTTTTCTGACTATGGAGCAGTGGGATGCCTCATTTTTTGCTGAAAGAGTTGTAGTTTTTATTCGGACCATTTTAGGGCATATTTCATTTTTTGATTGCGTTTTATGACTTCTTTTTGTGACTCAAACTGTGAAAAAAAATAGAAATTCTGGCTTTTTTTAATTTTTTTATGGCGTTTACCCTGTGGAATAAATATTAAACTATTTAATTTTTGGAGGTTGGGATCCCAGCTTATGGTAGGACAGCTGGGATCTCACGATTGCTGACAGGGCTAGCCGAGGCTGCCATTCCGCCACCCGATGTGAAAACTATGGCAGAGGAATGAGGCCTGGCTAACGCCGTCGTCAAAAGTCAATGATCGGTCGTCAAGGGGTTAAAAATTCCTGTACATAGACTCTCATTTTTAATCAATATAATTATCAAAACAATAAATTTTTCTTATTAGTACAGTGAAAAACACAAGTAACAGTAATACCTTCCAGAAATAGAGATTTAACAATGGAAACCTGAACGTTTAGGACGCAAAATCCCTGGAATAGAAATAGGACACGTACATTGTAACATCTAGACGAAGTTCCCGAGTTATCGGTGTTTAACTTATACAAAAAATGAAGAAAATTACTAATGTGACTAGATATAAATGTATTCAAATGTTTAATATCATAGAATACCAATAATAATTTACAATAAATATTCACGAAAGAAGAAGGCTGTATCTAAAAAATAGGAGGACTGAAAACTCCCATGAGTGCAAAACATTAAATATATTTGAATACATTTTTATCCATTTCCCTTATAGTTTTTCTCCACTCATGCAAAAACCCTACTTATGAATGGAGGAACTGTCTTTGGATAGAAAGAATTGCGTGGCGGTCAGAGCGCTCTGAGGCTGCCTTAGCTGCTAGTAGATGCTGTAGCTGTGCTCAGCCTGTGAGGAGCTTGGCAAGCTCTGCTGTGTGTCACTGCCTCCTAAGCGTCCTGACCCAGACTGCAGATGTCGGATCAGTTCAGACAGCAGCAGCCCTCCTGTACGTGAGCGGAATGATGAGCTCCTGCTGCCATGTGAGTCATATTGCTGTGCAGCAGGTGGTGAGCAGTGGGACTCAAGACACACAGGAGAGCAAAACGAATGCAACATTACTGACTTTGGGGGCATTATTGCTTAAGATGGGGGTATGTAAGGGTTATTATTTGTATACATCTATTGTCATTTCGAAATCCATGCAAGTTTAAATTTTTTTTGTTTCTTCTTGGTTGGTATAGTGTGGCAGTGAAAGCCACTGAGATTTGCATACTAACCTGTACTGTATTTATATGCAGAGTCTATAGACTATTGTAAGTGCCTTCAAATTGCCCCTTACAATTGCCACAGCTGTCCACTAGATTTCCTTTTCTTCCATGGTCCGCGTGATATCACGGGCATGACTAGCACTGCGGCCAAACTCCTGATAGAGCTAGCAGCCAGCCAAACAGCAACCAGCCAATTAGGAGCACGGTCACATTGCTCTCCCCTTTTCTCCCTAATGCCAATGAGCCAGATTAAGCGGAAGACATAAAAAACCAGTGGATGGTTGTCGGGGTAACTTGGGGGAAATTACAGAATCTGTAGACCCTGCATCTATATACAAGTAAATCTATATGCCCCCTCCCTGCCCACTTATGAAATAGAAAAGTTAAGTTACTCTTTGAGAATTAACTGATATTCCTCTTTTTTTTTCCCTTTTTTTTCCTTATTGCTTTTGAGATAGAACTAATTTTGAAATCTAGTTTGGTTTCAGTTACAGTATATGAAAATGGTCTGTAAATGCACTTAGTGTAGGTTGAGTTCACAAGGGCATCATATAGTTATATTCAGCTTCTCTGTCCAAAGGAGAGGCTGGACAGAACCAAATAGAATAGTTTGCTTCCCTGTTTGCTTGAACGGGAACAGTAACTTACTGAACTGCTAGTTCTCAAAATATTAGCAAGTTTTTTTTCATACCTGCAGGCCTTTTTTCCCCCCTGTTTTAAAGCAGCCTTAACATTTATAGTACGAGCAGTTCAGAAGGCTTGTATCCTTATTCAAGTTATCGGGGAAGCAAAAGTCTTTGTTTTGTTGTATTCAGCCTCTTATTTTTGACAGAGGAGCTGAATGAAACCCCCTGACCCCCAGCCTTAGCTTTCTAAGAAGTGCTTTAAAGAATAGCTAAACTTTCAAACCAGTTTAACTCTATTGGCTTCAACACCCTCATTATAACTTACCTTAGTCCTGCCAGTTGTGTGCTCCTGGACTGTGGTATCACCCATGGTTCTTGCCATTCACACCCGCTCTGTCTCCCTGACATCCACCCAACATTTTCTCTGGCAAGTGTTTACATGTGTACTTACCCAAGATGGCATCAGCCCCAATCGGAGACTTCCTTTCCTCTGAAATCTGATTAGCAATAAGGAAAGGAAGGCTCTGATCACTCCTGGTGCAATCTTGGGTGACTACATACAGTATGTAGTCACCAGCAAGAGGAAATATCTCGTGGACATTGGGGAGACAGAGTGCGATGCAGCGGCCAGGAGCGCTGTACTGCTAAAAGTAAAGTTATAACAATAACAACAAGGCCCAAGGAGACAATAGAGGTAAACTTGCTTAAAAGTTTAGCTACTCTTTACAGAGCGATTGTCTTTACTCATTTGTTATACCTGTAAACAGGAAAAACTACATTTTAACATATATTACAACTTCTGAATTCCCACATAGTTTGTTTGGGTCTACCGTTTTTACAGAGTAGCTCATGTCGTCATAAACTTCCCAACAACTGTCCTTTCTTCTACAATATGAAATGTAATGGTTTCCTTAAACATGCATTATAATGACTCCTAATGTGTACCGTATATCTGATATGATCACTTGAGTGGGGAATTCAGAGATCCGTCACTTTATCGGTAAACCAACACGTGGCTCTATTATAAGATGTGGTCCTTGTTTGTAGATAATTGTAGTACGTTCGCTGCAGTTGGGTCTACATGGTATATTAATGAGCTTAGATGAAATTTGCATAGCATGCTCAAAACCATGTTTTACATCATTAGTGTTGATTGGCCAAAAGATATTGCATCGTTCTTTGTTGTTTTTACATGTCACATTTTAACATGTAGATATTTCTGTTAAACTGGGGATGTCTTTTAAAAACACTTCTACTGTATGGCCAATGTAATCTTCTGCATCCAAACTCGTAATTCCACCTAGAAGTGTGTAGCTTGTGTAATTTTCCAGTATCAACTGAGCTCTTTTTCTGTACATGTTTTGATTTGCCCCAAATTCCACAAAATACTTAACAGCACCCAAAAATGGGTTTTCTGAGTTAGTTATGAAGTTTCTGTATGAGTCATAATCAACAAACATGGTTGACAAACTATGCAGCAGTGAGTCAAATGGGCAACTATTATTGACCTTATACACATTATTATTTATATTAATGGTGTTCAAGAGATTCCCATTGCGCAGGATACCTAAAGGTTTTCGTGTACGTGGATCATCAATTATTTGACATATATTTGGATACGGCGTTAAATATGTTGGTCTCTTCTTGAAAGGTATGTTCAGTGGGGAAAGTAAATCCTTGGACTTCAACGACTTATCACCTTTATTTTGTGCTATGGGAGTATGTACATTTTTCAGTTGAGAGTTGGTTTTACCCCGCCAACATTCTTTTTCCCTAATCTCTACCACACTCTGTTCTGTCTTCCTACTTTCAAAAATACTTGTTTCTTTCATAGATTGTTGAAGGGGCAGGAGAGTGTCTGTCAGCTTCTTTATGTGTTCACTAACCACTTCTTTTTCATGACTTTTTTCCTGCTGCCCATGTTTCTTTGGTAGATTCATCGATGACCTCTTCCTTTTCCAATTTTACTAAACTGTTACTTTCTGTGACATGTACAGCAGCTGCTATTTTTGAGCGCCCACACAGAGCACTTAAATGCAATGCAACAAATTTGTCAACTCACATTGGAGTTTGAATATGCTGAAGAATGGAGTTCTTCAAAAGGCCAAAATCTCCCTCAACTGATGCAGAAGAGGCTGTTTTATTTGGTGATTGAAAAACTGGTTGCATCACAGATGTCCAAATAGGAAAATACTTCAGAAGGTGAAGTAGTTTATGAGAAAAATCTGAACAGAAGTAAGGGTTTGACTGTTCCCCCCTGTTCTAGACTTGCAGTATCTGCTTCTTGCACAATGTCATTTAGCCAACCTGACAGTGGCTCACTATAGCTCTTTTCATTTTCATCACTCAGCATTTCAGTCTCCTGACAATTCTCCATATACTCATCAATAATTCTCAAATTCCCAGTCTCTATGCAATGGCAAAGGTATGCCTTTGATGATTTATATTTTGATGTTTCACGATCACTGACGTTACCTGTTGTCTCAGATACACAAAGAATAAAGGTACTGAGAACAAGCTGTTTAAGAATGTCAAATGATTCACACTTCACCAGAAGTCCAACACATCGTATATAGAACTTCCTTACAAGTTTTGCATTTTTTGGAAAGCACTTCCACCGACATACAGTTTTAATCAGGTGGGCAACATCTCGTATATAGCATTTTGTTTTTTCACTTTTATTGCCAAGTAGGAGGAACAAGCAAGTCCTCAAGTATGTGTTAAGGCTACAGTCATTTAGAGCTCGTGACAATGCACCAAGTAATGCATGAGAAAAGTCGCAGACACATTCTTTAGGCAATGTCTGTACATCCTTTATCCATTTTTCCAGCCAAAAAGTTATAGTTGGAGTATCTTGAGTTTCACTCAACATTTGAGATACACTCATTTGTGTATTCTCAAAGTTAATAACAATCTCATATACAAAAATATGAGCAGACAATTTATTTTCTCGTTTTATTATGAATACCAAACTCCCTGTGGCATCTACTTGAACGCGAGGGAAGCAATGCTTTGAACAATACTTCTTAAAAATATATATTTGTTCCTTTGACCAATAATGAACAAAAAAAACATCATATGAGATAGTATGGATATCTCCTGCATACTTATGAGTACTCTTCATCTGAGACAGTGATAAAACTGGATCTTTCAACTTTGGTGTACCAAACATCCTATCCATAGCTTCTTGCCTAGCATCTTGACAAATTCTTAGTGATGGTATGGTTGGTGGTTCCTTTTCTCCAAATGCTATTTCGGAATCAATTGTTTCTCATCTCCAATTGTAGGGTAAAGTTTGTAACATTTCTTCTCCTAGTTTCCTTCTCTTCTCACCTCTCAACTGATTTTTTTTGGAATGTGGTATGGGTCTTGTGTCAGGTGCTCGAACATGAAGAATTAAAGGGTTTCCCAGATCAGGTTACTCTTCTGCATAAATATGCACTGCTGCTTTGCACTCTGTACAATGCCCATCTGCAGTTAAGAACTTTCTTGCTTTGTTTTCACCCACACAAACTTTGTTCGAAAATAGAAAAAGTAGTTCAGCTCACCCTTCCTAAAGTCCAGGTCAGGATCGGTGTTGGTGCACGGACAAACTTTGTTCCTCCTAAAGGAGAAGGCACATGGGAGTCCATGCTGTTTATAAAGAACCTCTGTGATAATAGAAGTCCATGTATGTTTTTTGAGCACCATGCGCCTCTTTTTGCTGTCACCCTCATTATAGAACACAGTTTTGGGCTTGATCTCTAAGTATTGGTTATAAGGGATTAATACATGCCATAGAAGTGTTGGTTCTTGTCCCTGTTCCTCTGGAAAGTTTTCATCAGATGTGCTTGTGTCAGGCCACAACTCCTTAATTTCTGTATCTTTTGATTGAGGCAAGATGTTATGTTCCATACTTAAGTACATCTGCAAATCATACCTATTTTGAAATACATAGTCATGTATCTGTTTGGGTTTAAATATAGCCTGGGAAGTTTCTGATTCTTCCATCAAGGAGCTATATTTCTGCAAGGCGGGGTGAGAACATACTTCCCTCCAGATAAGGATCAGAGGCTGACTTTAACTGTCCATTAGCATTGAAAATGCCAGGATAAGATTTTAATGTTTTTTTTAATGCCTTGACTATCAATAGAGGGTTTTCATGGCATCTAAAAACAAAAATAGGTAAACATTAGAATGGATAAGCTAGTGTTTTTTTCTTGTCACTAATCAGATATTACAACCTATATGTCTCGTTTCCAATAAACATTACTGCATGTAACATGGAAAGTGATCCTCGCCAATACACCATGGACATCTCAGTGTTTTGGTTGGAATTTCATTGTAATTTGAACTCTCATCAAAAAATAGATTTTGTTTAACAGGTACCGCAACCTTTTTTTTAATTTATTTATGTTGTTTAAATTCTGTCATGCTGTGGCTGCTGGCCACAGCATGACAGTAACATATGTGTGACAGTGTGGCGTGACATCTGTTCCCCAATGCCACTTGGCACATTTTTCTATTGTGCTCTTATGTGCTTAAGGGCTAGAACACACAAACGAGTTTTGATGGGTGAAATCGTCCGTCAAAATTCATTCTCAATTCGCCTGCAATGCTGCCTTATGGGGCAGCACTCACGGACGAATTTAAGCGGGCATCACACATGGCGATATCATGTTCAATATCGCCGCTATTTGGTCGTAGTGGCGATATTGCACGGAATTTGCCGCGTGTGACATCCCGACGCCGACCGTCGCAAGGTTTTGGAAGTTCCAAAACCTTGCGACTGCGAGCGGGGAAAACCGCCGCATCGCCGGGTGTGACGCGGCGATGCGACGGCAGCAGAGACTCCTCTGAGCTATTCCTATGGAGCGGAAGCTCCGAGGAGTCTCAGCCCCCATCGCGTGACGTCACACGTGACTGGCCCACATCCATCTCCTCACCGTCTGCTTGCAAGGTGTCAGTGTGTGACACCTCGCAGCCGACTACGGGCCGATGCGCGCGGGCGCGACATCGCCTGCGATGCTGTGGTCGCGTCGCTATGTGTGACGCTCGCTTTAATTCTCGTCGGCGCCCGACGAGAATTAAATCAGTTTCATGCAGCTGATTTCTGAGTTCGCCCAGCGCTGTGAATCAAAGTGCCGGGAGGCTCAGAAACGGCGCCGGCAAAACGCCCGGCATGAGCGTCTGTGTTCGCCCAGCGTACTCGCCGGGTGAGTACGCTGGAAGAACACATACGCTCGTGTGTTCGAGCCCTTAGGTGGGATTTAATTTCCTAACACACAGCTCTCTACATCCATTCTCCTGCTGCCGTCCATATCTGCATACATTGATCAGCAGATCCATACACACACTCATGCACAGATAAAGATAGGACAATTACATACAGTACATCAGACCTTCCTGCATAGAAATATGCCATACATAGAAAATCAATACCTACCTTCACAGTTAGTGAACACACTTGTACCAGGATGTGTTTCTCTGCCTGCTCTTATGACTGAAGTGAAAATGAACATCCAAAGAAAAGGTCACACACAGGGTCAAACAGAGGGTGGGATCAAAATCACTCGAAAGTTTATACATTGTGTTGATAAAACTACATGCACATGTAAAAGGAGCTAAGTGGGTTTTCAAGCCTTTGCCCCACCTGGTTTTTCCACATGTGGTTTTCAATGGCATCATGCAGTGTTTAGGCCATGTTTACACTTGTCGGATTTGATCCGGGTTGCTCCGTCGGTTTTTTCAGTCGGATTGTACCATCACTGCTTTTAAACACATGATTAACCCATAGGCAGCAATGTTAAAGCAATGTTAAATTGTAAAATCCCTGTGCACACTTGCAAGCGGAATTTTCCGTCCGGATTTGGCCGCTTGGACGGATATTTCATTCCGTTGCATGATCTTGATTTTTTCATATCCGTCGCGGAACTCCATTGGAATCATTAGTAGGTCAAACTGCCACTCTCAAATTCATCCAAAAACGGTCAATTTAAAAAAAAGGGGGGCTAACTCGTAGCTAACCCCCCACCTGACACCCCCAATATCTCGGGAACGAAAGGAGATCTAACGTTAATTTTTGCTGATCAAACCGGATCTAACGAATATCTATCAGAATCCATCCAAAAAACGGCCAATTTCAAAAGAGGGGGGGCTAGCTACGGGTTAGCCCCCCCAGAAAAAGATCGTAAATATCTCATTTTGTAGAGGAGATCTAACGTTAGTTTTGGTTGATCAAACCAGATCTAACAAAGATCTAACGAATGGAATCATTTTTTAACCAAATTCTTAATAAGGGGGGGCAAACTCGGGGTTGGTTTAGAACTGTCTGTGTCTTCTGGTTGATAATCCACATAATTTTCCTCCTCAGAAACCTGTTCATCTGTATCAGTTTGCTGCTGTGTGTCCTCTGATTCATTATCATCCAAGATATAATCCAGAATTTTTCTTGCATCTGATCATCTCCTCATTGTTGCATGGTGTAAACTGAAGATGTATACTCTGCAAAGTACCAACTGTAAGCTGATTTGGCCATACATGCCTGGACATGCCCTAACTCAAGTTGTTGGAGGTAGATCTGGCTGTGGGCTGTTGGTTTATATTGTGTTTATGAGTTCAGTTTTAGGACTTATTATTTTTTTACTCTTATATTAGACCTGAGTCGAAATTGACCCCAACAACACAAATGTTATAATTTTAATAAGAGCATTTTACAATTTAGTAATAGTTTTATTTTATTTTGTTTAAAAATAAGTTCCAGAAAAAGTCAAAAAGTCTTGATGCAATAAACAAATGTATATTTTACAAAAGAGACTGAGAGCAATTCCACATGTCCTTATTAAAATACTAAATTATTATTGTTACAATTTAGTGCAAAAAAGTGAAAACTTGAAACAAATATATACACACAAGACAATCGTTAAAATTGCAATGTTGAAGGATGTATACCACACAAGGTGCGTGAGATGATTGCATCTTATTACAATTAATTTATAACAATTTTACAATAAGTACTATAATTTCGTGCAAAAAAAATTTTTTTGCTTCAATAAATACTTGCCACAATGGGTAAGAGATAAATTATTTAGTTATTGTTGCAATAAATATTATCATTTCATACAAAATTTTACTTCAATGGGAAGTTGCTGATAATAGATAATAAATTATTTTGTTGGTATTGTATTGGGCTGTGTTCGAAGTTTTAAAGGTGACCGGCAGCTGTAGCACGTTTTACCTTTATTATACTGCATAAGCACATTTATAAAGCATGAGCTTGTCTATATAGGGCTGACAATTCATTTTGGCTTAATCCTATACTAGCAATTATCTTGGCCATATTCCACCCACCATGGTAACATTATTACAAAAGTTACAATAGTATGTTTTTTGACCATTACAACTGCAACCACATGCTTACTGTTCAGGTGTGGAACAACCTTATATACTTCAATAACAGCTCAAGACCATGGAACATGTGTGGCAAAAAGCCTAGCAGTTTGTCAAATATCATTCAGCCTTGCTATCAGCATAAGAGCCCATCAACAACCCATTACAAATCATTGCATTTACCCATTTAAATGCTGGTGAATCAAGATCGCATCATCCTATAATAAACAAATGTATGTAGAATTTGTATGCATTTAAAACCTAAAACGGGTCGGTCACGACCCTAACACTAGCGGAGCCAGCGGTTAGTGCTTAATGGGTGGCCGGCGGAGTCAGCGGTTAGTGCTTAATGGGCGGCCGGCAGAGCCAGCGGTTAGTGCTTAATGGGCGGCCGGCAGAGCCAGCAGTTAGTGCTTAATGGGCGGCCGGCAGAGCCAGCGGTTAGTGCTTAATGGGCGGCCGGCAGAGCCAGCAGTTAGTGCTTAATGGGTGGCCGGCGGAGCCAGCGGTTAGTGCTTAATGGGCGGCCGGCGGAGCCAGCGGTTAGTGCTTAATGGGCGGCTGGCGGAGCCAGCGGTTAGTGCCTAATGGGCGGCCTGTGGAGCCAGCAGTTAATACTTAATTGTTTTAAAATATATGGAGGTCTTTTGTAGGAATATGTTGGCATTTTGGTGACTCTTCATAGCATAAGTGTCTAAATATGGACCTAGTTATTCATATATTCTTGTGTAGTACTTAATGGTCAGCCTGCAGAGCACACGATGAGTGCTTAATGTTCGGCCCTGCAGGGCACATGGAGAGTGCTTGATAGCCTGCGGAGCCAGCAGTTACTGCTTAATGTTCGACATATAGAGCCAGCGGTTAGTGTTTAATGTTCAGCCTGCAGAGCACGCAGTTGGTGTTTAATCTTCAGCCTGCGGAGCACTAAGTTAGTGCTTAATGTTTGTTGCGGTAGAGCAACGACTACACGTATGGCTCATTTCACAAGTTTTCTGATACCTGTTATGTTTGTTGCGGAGCCCCGAAGAAATGGCTTAATGTTCGTCCTGCAGAGCCAGCTGTTAGCGCTTAATGTTCGGCCTGTGGAGCACTAAGTTAGTGTTTAATGGGCGGCCTAGGAAGCCTACGGAGCCGGCAGTTAGTGTTTCATGTTTGGCCTAGAAAAACCAAGTAGCCTTTGGTAAGTGCTTAATGTTCGGCTCGCGGAGCCAGCGGTTAGTGCTTAATGGTCGGCCTAGGAAGCCCGAGAAGCCTGTGCAGTTCTGCCTGAGGAGATCCAGAAAGCTGGGTACATATTTTGCCTTCAGAGCCCCAGGGGAATAGCTAAAGGTTCTCTCTGAGGAGAAATGAAGGTTGAACTAGATGGACCTAGGTCTTTTTTCAACCTTAGTAACTATATAGCTGGGTAAATGTTTGACTTGCTGAGCCAGTGGAGCCTGCGGTGAATGCTTAGTGGTGGGCCACAAGCAGTGTTAAATGCTCGGCCTAGTGCAAAGAAAAATGACAAAATATTTGCGTTTGAAGGGTTTTTTTTAATGTTCTGCCTGAGGAGACCCAGAAAGCTGGGTACATGTTTTGCCTTCAGAGCCCCAGGGGAATAGCTAAAGGTTCTCTCTGAGGAAACCCAAATAGCTGGGTAAATGTTTGACCTGCTGAGCCAGTGGAGCCTGCGGTGAATGCTTAGTGGTGGCCAGAGGCAGTGCTTAATGCCCGGTCTGGTGCAAAGAAACATTTCTTGATGACCATCTGTCTGGTTCTCCTAATAGGTAGATGACTAATTTTTGTAAGGGGCAATGACCTATTATTTTGTGATACCTCAGTGTTGGCTTTCCCGCTGCATACCTGAGCATTCTCAGATTCTCTTGATGACCGATTCGTACTTCTCTCATGCTCTCCTGAACGAACCACCAGTTCACAGGCCTGACAAATGTCTTCAATCCTTTTTACCTGGTAAACAGCTTCCGCCATCTCATTTGAGTGTGCTATAAGTAACGGGCACTTCTCCAGGTCAGAGTATCGCGGCAGAAGCCATGTCTCACATACTCGTCGTACCATTGAGCTTGTCACGACAGGCAGGTTGTAGCTGTGAAGCAAGACAGGGCAGAAAAAGTACATATTTTCAGCATTTGTTTAAAAATTGGCTTGTTGAGAAGCTTATTTTATGTGGTATTGCCTGAAGTTGCTCGATGTGCATCGCATATGCTGACCGCTAATCATTACGAAGAATGCTTTTTCTCTTTCACAGCTCCTGGTGAAGTATGACCTGATTGTTTCGGCATATACTTTAAACAACTGAAAAATATGAAAGCAATTCAACGCCTTGCACAAGACAGAATAGGTCAAACGAGATTTGCAAACTCTTAAATTTGTTGCCTTACCGATTCATCTTGCTCTGAGAGCATGAATGCGGCTACTTGTTTCGAAGACATTTTATGCTCCTTAACGCCAATGACAATGTAGCAACGTCCGCGGTGGATGTATTCCGTCCTCTCGTTCCACTCTGCAATCCAAGGGTTAGAGGAACACGTAAAAAGAAATTGAGCTACAGCACTGGACCGCGCACGTCTGGGCACTACTTACTGTCATTTTCTGTACAACGCGCGATCTCTGTAAGTGCTGCAATATTAAGAGTGCCTGGAGATAACGGCTCACTTCTAAGTCAGCTGGAACCACGCTCTGTCTTTCAATTCCACGTTTTTGACTAAGAAATGATGGTTTTGCCACCACCAAGTAGTTGGTGGCATTTTTGGGGTGATTTCGAAGGCCGCATAAGTGCGTCGTACCTCTTGCTAACCATTTTTTGGCTCGTCCCCTTGTATAATACCTTTTGAAGTTCACTTGTAGAGTTCATGAAGAGCTTACAGGCACGATAAAGTTGAGGCTACGCTATGCTTAAGTTTGTTGTGTTCATTTGATACGTGGAAATTCTTTGTAAGTTTTTAAGCATTACCAGTGCTGTTGCCTTTGAGAGCGGCAAGCTACACAGCTGGGTAAAAAAAAGCCTTTGTGTTGCCGGGTCTTTGGAAGTACTCAAGTGTAACAGCTCTGGGGTTCACTTAGTAAAGTAATCGGGCGATATTTGAGACCTCTGCTTTACACATCGGTACCTGGCGGGTACTCTTCAAATACATAGATCAGCTGGATACTTAATAGTAATAGTCACCCACAGTCAGAAGATAACCCAGCAGAAAATGGGTATAAGAGAGGACACTAATACAGAAAAATTCTCCTAAAACGTAGCTTTTAATAGTGAACTTAAAAGACCATCGGTCATATAAAAAGTGACTATAAAAAAGTCATATGTCACTTGGGTCACAAAGCTCAAACATGCCCAGTGACATATGAGGCACAGATAATACAAATTCCCAGAGGCTGTGACCCTCTATAATAGTACTCCACAGTATCCTTAGTGGGGAACCGCCCCTAAAGAAAAAACTGGGATTTTAATCAATGGGAAAAGGTGAAAACAGTTTTAACCTCAGAAGTGAGAAAAATACTGAGAAGCTACATGTACAGTCATGGCGAAAAGTTTTGAGAATGACACCAAAATTATAGTTTCACATGATCTGTTGCCCTCTGGTTTTTAATTGTGTTTTTCTGATGTTTACATCACATACAGAAATATAATTGCAATCATATTATGAGTACCAAAAAGTTATATTGACAGTTAGAATGAGTTAATGCAGCAAGTCAATATTTGCAGTGTTTGCATGTAGCTATTGGATTTTTCAAGTCAGTATTCACACAGCAGTTTCTGCTATTTCATGTATTCCCCTTACATAGTCACTGGTGTTGCATACCTTATCTCCCCATAGTGATGTTTTTTTAGGTTTTTGCACCCAGTTCAGACTTAGAATGGTGTTCCAAACGTTATTCCTTATTGTTAGTAGTTTTTCGTTTGTGAACCCTCCCCACACACCTATTGCCAATCCATATCATACGCATATATAGCCTGGGTCTCAGCTTCCCATACACGGTAAGTTTTTTAACTGCATGAGAGGACACACACAAGCTAGGGACCCCAACGTAGAGAAATACTTTGGCGTAGTGTTGGGGCTCTATTGCATTGATCAATTCAGTAGCTAAATTTCTCTTTATTCATATGTTCATGGCAGTAATGCAGATTCCATTTTTCACATTTTCACTCTTACATGTAGCTATTGGATTTTTCAAGTCAGTATTCACACAGCAGTTTCTGCTATTTCATGTATTCCCCTTACATAGTCACTGGTGTTGCATACCTTATCTCCCCATAGTGATGTTTTTTTAGGTTTTTGCACCCAGTTCAGACTTAGAATGGTGTTCCAAACGTTATTCCTTATTGTTAATATTTGCAGTGTTGACCCTTCTTCTTCAGGACCTCTGCAATTCTCCCTGGCATGCTCTCAATCAACTTCTGGATCAAATCCTGACTGATAGCTGTCCATTCTTGCATAAGCAATGCTTGCATTTTGCCAGAATTTGTTGTTTTTTGTTTGTCCACCCGTCTCTTGATGATTGCCCACAAGTTCTCAATGGGATTAAGATCTGGGGAGTTTCCAGGCCATGGACCCAAAATCTTTGTTTTGTTCCATGAGCCATTTAGTGATCACCTTTGCTTTATGGCAAGGAGCTCCATCATGCTGGAAAAGGCATTGTTGGGCGCCAAACTGCTCTTGGACAGTTGGGAGAAGTTGCTCTTGGAGGACATTCTGGTACCATTCTTTATTCATGGCTGTGTTTTTAGGCTAGACTGTGAGTGACCCGATTCCCTTGGCTGAGAAGCAACCCCACACATGAATCGTTTTAGGATGCTTAACAGTTGGCATGAGACAAGACTGGTGGTAGCGCTCACCTCTTCTTCTCCTAATAAGCTGTTTTCCAGATGTCCCAAACAATCGAAAAGGGAATTCATCTGAGAAAATGACTTTACCCCAGTCCTCAGCAGTCCACTCCCTGTACCTTTTGCAGAATATCAGTCGGTCCCTGATGTTTTTTCTGGAGAGAAGTGGCTTCTTTGCTGCCCTCCTTGAAACCAGGCCTTGCTCAAGCAGTCTTCGCCTCAGTGCGTGCAGAAGCACTCACACCAGCCTGCTGCGATTGCTGAGCTAGCTCGGCACTGCTGGTAGTCCGATCCCACAGCTGAAACAGTTTTAAGATACGGTCCTGGCATTTGGTCCTTCTTGGGCGCCCAAGAGCCTTTTTGGCAACAATGGAAGTGCTCTCCTTGAAGTTCTTGATGCGATAGATTGTTGACTGAGGTACAATCTTCTAGCTGCGATAATCTTCCCTGTTAGGCCATTTTTGTGCAGAGCAATGATGGCTGCACGTGTTTCTTTAGAGATAACCATGGTTAACTGAAGAGAAACAATGATACCAAGCACCAGCCTCCTTTTAAAGTGTCCAGTGGTGTCATTCTTACTTAATCATGACTGATTGATCGCCAGCCCTGTCCTCATCAACACCCACACCTGTGTTAATGGAACAATCACTTAAACAATGTCAGCTGCTCCTTTTAAGGCAGGAATGCAATGATGTTGAAATGTGTTTTGGGGGTTAAAGTTCATTTTCTTAGCCAATATTGACTTTGCAAGTAATTGCTGTTAAGCTGAACACTCTTTATGACACTCTGGAGTATATGCAAATTGCCATTAGAAAAACTTAAGCAGTAGACTTTGTAAAAATTAATATTTGTAGCATTCTCAAAACTTTTGGCCATGACTGTACATGTAAGTGACCAACAGACACTATTTCAGAACATAGTCATCTGTCTCATAAAATATGAAGATCTCACTGTTTTCTTAATTGTATAACCGATCCATAGTACAGGTTTATCATATCATGGTCGACCCTTTTGTTAATCTAGTCGCCACCTACCACCTGCTTTCAGGAAACGGTCTCATAGGAATAAGACTTATCTTGTCATCACATAGAATGCAGATCCAAATGAATCAATCCCATGTAGTACAGATCATATAGGTTACTCCCAACGCGTTTCGTTACCAGTAGTACTCATCAGGGGAGTGCTGGTTTTATTGGTTGCTGTAGTCTCTCAGCAACATAGATTCTGCCTAAAACGAATTCAAAGTAAGGGAAAATAAATCCCCATTCAGTCTGCTATATTGCAACATATTCACAGCAATAGCTGTAATAGAAACCGCAGTACTCACCACATTTTTCTCACGTGCTTGTTTAATTCCGTGTCGCACTTGTGGCTTATGGGTGCCATCATTAAATATAGGCCTGAGCATGCCCAGTAAGCCCTGATCTAAGGGAGGAGTTTTGGGCCGGGTTACAAGTCCCGGTCACGTGACCAAGATCCTCCCACAGGCTGTGTGGCTTCAGGAGCACTCTCCAAAAGAGAGCCTCAGCACCACCAATGAATAATATGAAAACCATTGTGCCAAGTATCTAACAAAACATTGGAACAACAATTGATACAAAAAGGCACCAGGGTTCAGGATGATAAATAACAACTTGGCATGGACCTTGATTAGTGCGAATAATATAAATTTTATTATTCATGGGGTGAAAAAACACTCACATTTAAAATCATTTAAAAACAGACATACCAAATACTGTTTCCTGCATGGTTCAAACCTGGCACATGTTCAATAATTCAGGGTAAACATATATAATCCAAGATGGAGAATGGACTCTGTCCCTTAGGGAACTCTAAGTACTCTATATATGCATCCCATATACAATCAAGTGTGCCTGCATTGCACCTACTGGTTTTGAAAAGCCCGAAGACTACCACCAAGTAATATAAATCACAGCTGAAATAGCCAGATTTAAGTCTAAATAACGACTATACAGGATTACCCAGGCAGCAATGCAAGGTGCAGGAAGCTCAGTACAGCACCCGAAGCGTTGCGCCAGTCAAGCTGGCTTCATCAGGAGAATATCACCCTTCAATGTTCCTGGGGCTATATATATATCAACCCCATATAACATTCGCCCTATCAGAGCACAGGAGTAATAATTATAACATAAAGCACAGGTGTCCTACCAGGCTAAAAACTGCCTCTGTTTTATCCATATAAGGGAATTCTGAATCACATGGAGCTCCTCCATTACACGTGCGGCCAGGATGGAATCCCCTATTAATGGCCACTCCTCCTCCTTGTCACATGGCTGCCTGTGCAATGCTATGGTGGAACGCAAACAAGCGATTCACCAACCGGAAATGACGATATGTAAACCAGAAATGCAGCATTAGAAGTGTGCTCACATGTGGTGCATCACTTTTAGACAGTCCCCCGGATACAAATGCCGTGAACAAAGGTTCCACAAAGTTAGTAACTTGTTAGTACAGCATTCAGGGATGCACCCAAATGGTCCATCATTTTTGAAACATCCCCCAGATACTTATATAAGCAAACAATAGTTCCACATTGCAAAATACCATCAATCCTCAATAACACATAAACCAAATGCATTTTAATCCAAATATGTGGAACTTAATATTACTGTACATGAATTTCATGAGCGACTTAAGTACAATGTTATTACATATTTGCACATAAAATCAAATAATGCTAATGTGTCCAAAGTACACCAAGCATTATTTATCAGCGCTGATATCACAGATTAGTTTGTTATTTATCATTTTTTATAAAACCCTGTGAACAATAAATCCTCATTAATGCCGCCCGGATGCACACTGTTCAACTCATATATCCATCTGGATTCGCTACACAGGAGAGCCGGTACAACATCACCACCTCTAATGGACATCCGAATCTGTTCTAAACCAACAACACATGTATTTCTTATTTTACAATTATGAACTTTGTGGTAATGCATAGCCACAGTTGAAATTTGTTTACCTTGTTTAAGATGAGTATTAACCAGGGATATATTAGATAGGTGCTGTTGTATCCGTTTGCGCAATTCCTGCGTAGTTTGACCCACATAAATCAATGGGCAGGGACACACCAAAGCATATACCACATTCTTAGATTGGCAGTTGATATAGTCACGTAATGGATATGCCTTCTGAGTAACTGGATGTACAAATTCGTTCAATGCTGGTGTAAAAGAACATATTGAACAGTTACCACATGCAAATGAACCTTTTAGCGAAAACCCTGTATTCAGACTGGTAGTAGGTCGCACAAAATGGCTGTGACTCAAACAGTCTCTCAAATTACGTGCTCTTCTCGCTGTGAGTTTTGGAGTTGCAGAGATGATATCTCTCAGTTTAGTCTCTGTGTGGAGAATGTTCCAGTTTTTGTTGAGTATTTTATAAAGCTCACGCCATTGATCATTATATGTGGTCACCAAGCGTACTACAATTTCTTTTTGTTCTAATAAATTGTCCGTACGGTATGCCCTTCTTTAGGTGATTGGGATGAAAGCTGGAATAGTGTAGCAAGTTATTGGTTGCTGTAGATTTCCAAAACAGCGTGGTTGATACCCTGTTATTCTCCAAAGAAATTTTGACATCCAAAAAGTCAACTGTCTCGCCCATTGAGTGGGTCAGTACTATATTGTACATATTGATATTAAGCTCCTCAATAAACTGTATCCCCACATCAATGGGTCCTGACCAAATCAACAGGATATCATCTATATATCTGTACCAACCACTCACGAATTGTGAGAACTTGCTACAAGGATAGACCTGATGTACCTCCCACCACCCCAAAAATAAATTTGCATAAGATGGGGCACAGCGTGCACCCATCGCAGTACCTGATACCTGCTTATAGAATGTACGGTCGAATACAAAGAAATTGTGGCTCAAAGCGAAAAATAGTAGATCCAACAGAAAATTGTTATGAGGTTCGCAAGAACCCTCACCGTCCCCAAGAAAAAATGTCACCGCATTGCAGCCCAAAACATGTGGGATGCTGGTATATAATGCTTCCACATCTAATGTAATTAGTGTGGAGTTAGGTGGCAAAGTCAGATCATCAAGCTTTTGTAATAAGTGCATAGTATCTCTAGTGTGGGATTGGAGTCTGTGAACCATAGGTTGTAAAAAGTAATCAATATATTCACATATACGTTCATTCAGACTCCCAATCCCAGCAACTATCGGCCTTCCCGGAGGGGAAACCAAAGATTTATGCACTTTTGGTATCAGATATAAGGTGGGGGTAATGGGCTTAAAAGTAGTCAAAAAATTCCTCTCACCTTTATCAATGATACCACACGTAAAAGCTGTTTCAATGATCCAGTCAATTTGTTTCTTTTCCTTCAGATGATATCGGAATTTTTCTATTGCTCCCTGAAGTACAATCTCTTTACTACTATATTCAGTTTCCGCTGAAAATTTTCTTGTGGTCTCAATTTGTTCTTTAAGAGAGCCCTCAAGGGTAGATAAATTCTTTTTCTCTTCCTCTAGGAGTATTTTCATGAATCTCAAGGAACTCTGTTGCCTCCTTCTCCCATTTGGACAAAAAGTCCACATTTTTATATCTGTATCCCAGTTGTAGTGGAATTCTAAGATGCCTAGGTACAGTACCATCTTTAATGTAACATTCTAACGACTGTACCTCCCACCACGAGACTATCTTTTCTTTATACTTCTTTGTGAGATCCTTAAAGGCCCCATTCAAGGAGGGTGTGTATTTTTTCAAAATCAGGGTCTTATCAGAAAACACATCTCTTGCTTCATTTGTCCACTGTCTAGTGTCTATTTCTATGGACAGGAAGCCTGCCATTATAAATGGTAAGTATATATATATATAGATCAGCTGGATACTTAATAGTAATAGTCACCCACAGTCAGAAGATAACCCAGCAGAAAATGGTTATAAGAGAGGACACTAATACAGAAAAATACTCCTAAAACGTAGCTTTTAATAGTGAACTTAAAAGACCATCGGTCATATAAAACGTGACTATAAAAAAGTCATATGTCACTTGGGTCACAAAGCTCAAACATGCCCCGTGACACATGAGGCACAAATAATACAAATTCCAAGAGGCTGTGACCCTCTATAATTGTACTCCACAGTATCCTTAGTGGGGAACCGCCCCTAAAGAAAAAACTGGGATTTTAATCAATGGGAAAATGTGAAAACAGTTTTAACCTCAGAAGTGAGAAAAATACTGAGAAGCTACATGTACATATAAGTGACCAACAGACACTATTTCAGAACATAGTCATATGTCTCATAAAATATGAAGATCTCACTGTTTTCTTAATTGTATAACCGATCCATAGTACAGGTTTATCATATCATGGTCGACCCTTTTGTTAATCTAGTCGCCACCTACCACCTGCTTTCAGGAAACGGTCACATAGGAATCAGACTTATCTTGTCATTAGTGATGAGCGAGTATGCTTGTTACTACTCGGTACTCGCACGAGTATCACTGTACTCGGGCTACTCGGCGGGGACTGAGTAATCTCGCGATACTCGTGCTGTACTCGTGGTCTTCATCCCTGCATGTTGGCGCTCTTTTGAGAGCCAGCCCTCAAGCAGGGATTGGCTGGCAGACCACTGCAATGCCACAGCCCTGTTAGTTGTGGAATTGCAGTGATTGGCCAGCCCGCACAGCGTGACCGAGCCTTTATACCGGCGGGCGCGCTGTGCTCTGCTCACAGCCATCCAGACAGTCAGTGCAGGGAGAGGGTCGCTGCTTCAGGGAAAGGTTTGCGGCCCTTTGTAGTTAGTTCCGGAGCAGGGCTGCAAACAGTGTGACCAGAAGTCCTTCTCAGGACTATTATAGTTGTATACAGGCAGGCAGGGTATAGCCAGGTCGGAGTACAGTAGCAGAGTCCTTCTCAGGACTATTGTTGCTATATACAGGCAGGGTATAGCCAGGTCGGAATACAGGCTAGTGACCAGAAGAGTCCTTGTCAGGACTATTGTAGCAGTATACAGGCAGGCAGGCAGGCAGGGTATATAGCCATTCCTAGTGGTGACCGTATACCAGCCTTCATCATATCTGGGGCTGGTGTACACAGTCTAAAACAGTCCAGATAGTGTCAGACTTCTCAGTAATTGTCGCTCCTAAAAACCTGTTAGGTTCTTATTGCGTCCGTGCTTGCATTTAAAAACCGCACGTGTGTGCCTGTCGGTGGCAGCGTACAGGTGCACTTGTGTGCGTTTTTCACAAACTATTATATAACGCACAAGTCTAGTGAATAATACACGTCAGTCAGCAGTGGCTGATAGTGTCAGACTTCTCAGTAATTGTCGCTCCTAAAAACCTGTTAGGTTCTTATTGCGTCTGTGCTTGCATTTAAAAACCGCACGTGTGTGCCTGTCGGTGGCAGCGTACAGGTGCACGTTTTGCACAAACTATTATATAACGCACAAGTCTAGTGAATAATACACGTCAGTCAGCAGTGTCTGATAGTGTCAGACTTCTCAGTAATTGTCGCTCCTAAAAACCTGTTAGGTTCTTATTGCGTCCGTGCTTGCACTTAAAAACCGCACGTGTGTGCCTGTCGGTGGCAGCGTACAGGTGCACTTGTGTGCGTTTTTCACAAACTATTATATAATGCACAAGTCTAGTGAATAATACACATCAGTCAGCAGTGGCTGATAGTGTCAGACTTCTCAGTAATTGTCGCTCCTAAAAACCTGTTAGGTTCTTATTGCGTCCGTGCTTGCATTTAAAAACCGCACGTGTGTGCCTGTCGGTGGCAGCGTACAGGTGCACGTTTTGCACAAACTATTATATAACGCACAAGTCTAGTGAATAATACACGTCAGTCAGCAGTGGCTGATAGTGTCAGACTTCTCAGTAATTGTCGCTCCTAAAAACCTGTTAGGTTCTTATTGCATCCGTGCTTGCATTTAAAAACCGCACGTGTGTGCCTGTCGGTGGCAGCGTACAGGTGCACTTGTGTGCGTTTTTCACAAACTATTATATAACGCACAAGTCTAGTGAATAATACACGTCAGTCAGCAGTGTCTGATAGTGTCAGACTTCTCAGTAATTGTCGCTCCTAAAAACCTGTTAGGTTCTTATTGCGTCCGTGCTTGCATTTAAAAACCGCACGTGTGTGCCTGTCGGTGGCAGCGTCAGGCTCCATATTGTCCCTGGATAGAGATGTGCATGAGGGCCTCAAAACATTGTTCCCATTGCAAAGGAGCGGGTCTCCTGTCGTTGTAATGCCCATAATGGGCGAAAAAATTTACCACTGGGGGTATACCTGAAACAACGGCCTAACTATTGTAACGGTCATCATGATGGCGCATGAGGAGAAGGAGGAGCAGTCCAGCGATTAGCCAAAGTCCAGAAGTGTGTTACCATGGGTGAGTGGAGGTACATGGCAAATTCCCGTTACAAACTTTAAATTCCGCTGTCATTTGCTGGTGGTGTGGTGAAGTCTGGCCCAATCCAACCCTTGTTCATATTGATCAGAGTCAGCCTGTCAGCATTTACAGTTGACAGGCGGGTGCGTTTATCTGTAATGATTCCACCTGCGGCACTAAAAACACGCTCTGACAAAACGCTAGCGGCAGGGCAGGCCAGGACTTCCAAGGCGTAGAGAGCCAATTCATGCCACGTGTCCAGCTTGGATACCCATTAATTGTAAGGCACAGAGGAATGTCGGAGTACTGTTGTTTGATCTGCAAGGTACTCCTTGAGCATCTGGGCAAACTTAGGATTTCTTGTGGCACTACCCCGCACCTCAGGGGCTGTGGTATGTGAGGGGCTGAGAAAACTGTCCCACATCTTAAAGACTGTTCCCCTACCTCTGGCAGATTGGACTTGTGCCCCTCTCGGCTGTACGCCTTGGTTGTCCACTGATTCCTGACCTATGCCGCTAGCGTTTTGTGAGGGGAATGCTTTGCCTACTTCCGTGACTATGGCCTTCTGGAACTGCTGCATTTTGCCTGACCTCTCCGCCTCGGGAATAAGAGACATAAAGTTCTCCTTTTAGCGTGGGTCTAACAGTGTTACCAACCAGTAATGATTGTCGGCCAAGATGTTCTTAACGCGAGGGTCACGAGACAGGCAGCTTACCATAAAGTCAGCCATGTGTGCCAGACTCTTAACAGCCATCACTTCAGTATCCTGACCAACACGATGACTGAACATGCTGTCCTCCTCCTCCTCCTCCTCATCATCTACCCTGTCCTCTGGCCAGCCACGCTGAACCGAGGATATGACTGCATGTCATATCCTCAATTTGGCCAGAGAGTTGCTCCATGTTTTCATCCTCCTCCTCGTCATAGTCCTCCACTGCACGTTGTGATGAGACGAGGCTGGGCTGTGTGTTATCACCCACACCCACTACTGTTTCTTGCTCAAACTCATCGCGCTCCGCCTGCAATGCATCATGGTTGTTTTTTCAGCAGAGACCATTTTAGAAGGCAGAGAAGCGGTATGGTGACGCTAATAATGTCGTCATCGCCGCTCACCATCTTGGTGGAGTCCTCAAAGTTTTGGCGGATGGTACATAGTTCGGACATCCATCTCCACTCCTCAGGTGTTATGTGTGGAGTTTGACCCATTTCCCGACGGCTTAGGTGATGCAGGTACTCAACAACTGCCCTCTTCTGCTCACATATCCTGACCAACATGTGCAGAGTTGAATTCCAACGCGTGGGGACATCACACAGCAGTCTGTGAGCCGGAAGATGCAAATGGCGCTGAAAGCCGGCAAGGCCGGCTGAAGCAGTAGGTGACTTTCGAAAATGTGCAGACGGGCGGCGAACTTTTACCAGCAGATCAGACAGCTCTGGGTATGACTTTAGAAACCGCTGAACCACGAGGTTGAGCACATGGGCCACGCATGGAACATGTGTCAGCTGGCCTCGCCTCAAAGCCGCCACCAGGTTCCGGCCATTGTCACACACAACCTTTCCTGGCTTTAGGTTCAGAGGTGTGAGCCAGTGATCTGCCTGCTGTTTCAGAGCTGTCCACACCTCTTCTGCATTGTGGGGTTTGTCACCTATGCAGATTAGCTTCAGCACAGCCTGTTGCCGCTTCGCCGAGGCAGTGCTGCAGGGCTTCTGTGTCGCCCTGGACAAGCCAGGGGCCACAGAGCACAACACTTACACACCCCACACTCCCTGCAGGCACATCATAGTCAAAACACAAAATCCTTGTTGCCTTCCCCAGGGGCTGTTGTCCACACCAGGGGGTGGAGCCAGGCGGTTGGTCTCCACCCACCAAGGAGGAGGGAAAACACAGGCAGTGAGAGTTAAGCTAAGGAAGTGGAAGGAGGAAAGTAGTAGAGAGGAGAAAAGTGACAGCAAAGAGCCTGAAGTTGGTCCGGGTGTGTGGCCTGGACAGGACAGCAAGGTTGCAGGATGTGGTGACCGTCTGCAGTGGAGGCCGATTGGAGTCTGCCGTAAGGACCGTGGACGGGTGGTGACCCGGCCGTACCGGACCGGTATACAAAGAGAAGCCAGCACCATTGGCAGGGGCCTTTCGGATCCCGGCAAGGCTTGGTGTCGCCGTGAATTTGCCAAATCCGTTAGTGAAGGGGACCTCAGGGTTTCCAAACAGCCAAGTCCCGATAGAAGGTAACCGTCCAACCGTGAAGGGGAGACACCGCCACCGCCAAGGGCAACCGTCTCCCAGGGCCAGCGCCTGTGGGCAAAAGGGGCTCCTCCGGCCCATATCCAGGTCGGGGAGCGGGTTACCGGTGGGAAACCATCACTACCAACACTGAACTTAAATGCAGGGAGAGACAGTCATCACTAACCTGCAGGGAGGAACAACCGCAGCCATCCGAGGGACCCGTCCATCCAGCCACTTGTTTTACCGTGAACTGTGTCATCATCATTGGGCTGAGTGAGTACCTCCGTGCCGTGCGGCACAGCGCTGCCCCTGCGACCCTGCACCTCATCAGGCCCCGCAACCCGCTTGTCATCCATCTCTACCCCATCACCGGGCCCCGGGACAACCAACCCCCCTACCCACGGAGGGGAGAAATAACAACAAAGCTGCTCCCTGGCACAGGCTCCCGGGATCCCCGTCCAGAGCAGCGGTGGTGTCCACACAATCACCACAACCGTGGGTGGCGTCACGGACAATATCCCCAAAACCCAAACGACCCCTTTTCACTCACGGGCGATGAGCGCCGCTCGAGTCCCTGGGATCCGGCCATCGCTCGAGCCACCGAGGAGCAGCAGCCGTAGAGCAGCGGCAGCCGGACCCGAGCAGTGGGAGAGCGCAGCGTCCCCTCCTCCGCCCGCGACACTTCCAGCTTGGGACTGGTGTGGAGGGTAAAGTGGATGAGGATGCGCAGGAGGAGGAGGAGGCTGAGGAGCATGACATTCCGGAGCTGTAGAGTGTGGGTGAAACCCTGACTGAGGTAGGGCCTGCAAAACTTGGTGTGTGAAGGACGTGTTCCGTCCCTCGCTCAGACTGGGTCCCAGCTTCCACAATATTAACCCAGTGTGACGTCAACGAGATGTAGCGGCCTTGCCCACATGCACTTGTCCACGTGTCTGTGGTTAGGTGGACTTTGGCTGAAACAGCGTTGTTCAGGGCACGTGTGATGTTTTGTGACACATGGTTATGCAATGCGGGGACGGCACACCGGGAGAAATAGTGGCGGCTGGGGACCGAGTAATGTGGGACAGCTGCCACCATCAGGTCGCGGAATGCTTCTGTCTCAACCTGCCTAAAAGGCAACATTTCCAGCGCAAGCAGTCGCGAAATGTTAGCATTTAGAAGTGTGGCATGTGGGGCGTTGGCAGTGTATTTGCGCCTGCGTTCAAAGGTTTGCTGAATGGATTACTGAACGCTGCGCTGGGACAAGGACGTGCTTGATGATGGTGTTATTTCTGCGTGGGCAACTGCAGGTGCAGGGCCGTAGGAGGCTTGTTCGCGGGCAGCATGGACAGGGGATTGGCTCGCATGCACAACAAGCGAAGACATAGCAGTGACATCAGCAAGCACTGCTCCTCGACTCTGTTGTACATCCCACAAAGTCGGGTGCTTGGCTGACATGTGGTGGTCAGGCTGCTAGTTTTGGTACCCCTGCTGATGCTGGCATGGCAGGTGTTGCAAATGGCCTTTTTAGAATCATCTGGAGCCAACTTAAAAAACTGCCAGACTCGGGAAGACCTAACATTTGTACAGGCACCTTGTGTCGTGTTGTTCCGGGGAACAGTTGCCTGACGTCTGCCTGGGGCCACCACCCTGCTTCTTACTGCCTGTTGGGATGCTACGCCTCCCTCCCCCTGTGCACTGCTGTCCTCGCTCTGCATATCCTCCTGCCAGGTTGGGTCAGTTACTGGATCATCCACCACGTCGTCTTCCTCTTCCGCACCCTGCTCCTCCTCCTGACTTCCTGACAATTGTGTCTCATCATCGTCCACCCCTTGTTGAGACACGTTGCCAACTTCGTGAGAACGTGGCTGCTCAAATATTTGGGCATCTGTACATACAATCTCGTCATGGCCCACTTCAACAGGAGCTGGCGAGAGGCCAGAATGTGCGAATGGAAACGTGAACAGCTCTTCCGAGTGTCCAAGTGTGGGATCAGTAATGTCCGTGGACGTGTAGTCGGCCTGGTGGTAGGAAGGAGGATCAGGTTCTGAAATGTGCGGTGCAGTATCACGGCTACTGACACTTGACCGTGTGGAAGACAGAGTGTTTGTGGTGGTGCCAATCTGACTGGAAGCATTATCCGCTATCCAACTAACAACCTGTTGACACTGGTCTTGGTTCAAGAGCGGTGTACTGCTGCGGTCCCCAAGAATTTGGGACAGGACGTGCGAGCGAGTAGATGTGGCCCTTTGTTATGGCGAAATTAGAGCTTGCACACGACCTCGGTCTCTGCCTGCACCACCATCACGTCCACTTCCTTGTTCGTTGACAACGCCCTTGCGCATTTTGCAATGCTGTGCTGATGTGTATTCACTAGACTTGTGCGTTATATCCAAGTTTTTGCAAAACGCACACAAGTGCAGCGGAAAGCTGCCACCAACAGGCACACACGTGCGGTTTTTAAATGCAAGCACGGAGGCACTAAGAACCTAACAGGTCTCTATCCAGGGACAACGTGGAGCCTCCCAATTTTTGGCTGCCCTGCCAAAGGGCTATACTACAATAGACCCACTTCCTTACAATAGGCACTTCAGGTTTACAGGCCCTCATGCATGTCTCTATCCAGGGACAACGTGGAGCCTCCCAATTTTTGGCTGCCCTGCCAAAGGGCTATACTACAATAGACCCACTTCCTTACAATAGGCACTTCAGGTTTACAGGCCCTCATGCACGTCTCTATCCAGGGACAACGTGGAGCCTCCCAATTTTTGGCTGCCCTGCCAAAGGGCTATACTACAATAGACCCACTTCCTTACAATAGGCACTTCAGGTTTACAGGCCCTCATGCACGTCTCTATCCAGGGACAACGTGGAGCCTCCCAATTTTTGGCTGCCCTGCCAAAGGGCTATACTACAATAGACCCACTTCCTTACAATAGGCACTTCAGGTTTACAGGCCCTCATGCACGTCTCTATCCAGGGATAACGTGGAGCCTCCCAATTTTTGGCTGCCCTGCCAAAGGGCTATACTACAATAGACCCACTTCCTTACAATAGGCACTTCAGGTTTACAGGCCCTCATGCACGTCTCTATCCAGGGACAACGTGGAGCCTCCCAATTTTTGGCTGCCCTGCCAAAGGGCTATACTACAATAGACAAACTTCCTTACAATAGGCACTTCAGGTTTACAGGCCCTCATGCACGTCTCTATCCAGGGACAACGTGGAGCCTCCCAATTTTTGGCTGCCCTGCCAAAGGGCTATACTACAATAGACCCACTTCCTTACAATAGGCACTTCAGGTTTACAGGCCCTCATGCACGTCTCTATCCAGGGACAACGTGGAGCCTCCCAATTTTTGGCTGCCCTGCCAAAGGGCTATACTACAATAGACCCACTTCCTTACAATAGGCACTTCAGGTTTACAGGCCCTCATGCACGTCTCTATCCAGGGATAACGTGGAGCCTCCCAATTTTTGGCTGCCCTGCCAAAGGGCTATACTACAATAGACCCACTTCCTTACAATAGGCACTTCAGGTTTACAGGCCCTCATGCACGTCTCTATCCAGGGACAACGTGGAGCCTCCCAATTTTTGGCTGCCCTGCCAAAGGGCTATACTACAATAGACCCACTTCCTTACAATAGGCACTTCAGGTTTACAGGCCCTCATGCACGTCTCTATCCAGGGACAACGTGGAGCCTCCCAATTTTTGGCTGCCCTGCCAAAGGGCTATACTACAATAGACAAACTTCCTTACAATAGGCACTTCAGGTTTACAGGCCCTCATGCACGTCTCTATCCAGGGACAACGTGGAGCCTCCCAATTTTTGGCTGCCCTGCCAAAGGGCTATACTACAATAGACCCACTTCCTTACAATAGGCACTTCAGGTTTACAGGCCCTCATGCACGTCTCTATCCAGGGACAACGTGGAGCCTCCCAATTTTTGGCTGCCCTGCCAAAGGGCTATACTACAATAGACCCACTTCCTTACAATAGGCACTTCAGGTTTACAGGCCCTCATGCACGTCTCTATCCAGGGATAACGTGGAGCCTCCCAATTTTTGGCTGCCCTGCCAAAGGGCTATACTACAATAGACCCACTTCCTTACAATAGGCACTTCAGGTTTACAGGCCCTCATGCACGTCTCTATCCAGGGACAACGTGGAGCCTCCCAATTTTTGGCTGCCCTGCCAAAGGGCTATACTACAATAGACCCACTTCCTTACAATAGGCACTTCAGGTTTACAGGCCCTCATGCACGTCTGTATGCAGGGGCATTGGTGAACCTCACAATTTTGGACTGCCCTGGCAAAGGAAAATACTACAAAGACTCACTTCCTCAAAATGGGCACATTAGACTCAGAGGCCTTTATGTACGTCTCTTCTCAGGGACATCGGAGTGCCACACAATGTTTTACGTAAAATCTTTCATGTATTAATCTCAAAAAGTAACATACATTAGCTCTATCTCACTATTGGGTATGTGCCCTTAACATTTCCGCCATGAAAATTCATTTTGGTGTCATTTTGGAAGGTTTTCTGGTGAGTCCGTAAAAATGGCGTAAAACGCGGACAAAATTGTTCACAGCTGTGACTTTTGAGTGATAAATGCTTCAAGGGGTCTTCCCCATGCTGTTGCCATGTCATTTGAGCACTCTTCTGAGATTTTTGTGCCATTTTTAGGGTTTCTACATGCTGCCGGGGGTCATTTCACAAAAATACTCGGGTCTCCCATAGGATAACATTGGGCTCGGTGCTCGGGCCGAGTACACGAGTATCTTGGGATGCTCGGCCCGAGCCTCGAGCACCCGAGCTTTTTAGTACTCGCTCATCACTACTTGTCATCACATAAAATGCAGATCCAAAAGGTTACTCCCAACGCGTTTCGTTACCAGTAGTACTCATCAGGGGAGTGCTGGTTTTATTGGTTGCTGTAGTCTCTCAGCAACATAGATTCTGCCTAAAACGAATTCAAAGTAAGGGAAAATAAATCCCCATTCAGTCTGCTATTTTGCAACATATTCACAGCAATAGTTGTAATAGAAACCGCAGTACTCACCACATTATTCTCACGTGCTTGTTTAATTCCGTGCCGCACTTGTGGCTTATGGGCGCCGCCGCCATTAAATAGAGGCCTGAGCATGCCCAATAAGCCCTGATCTAAGGGAAGAGTTTTGGGCCGGGTTACAAGTCCCGGTCACGTGACCAAGATCCTCCCACAGGCTGTGTGGCTTCAGGAGCACTCTCGTGCATCTCACTGAAGATAGGAAGCCACACCTCCTGAATCGTCATAGCCGACAGCCCTAATTGCAGCATCAGGGTGCTACTAAGACGCAGGCTTGCGTTCCAAATCAATCCATGTCAATAACGCAACTTTATTAACAAATACACAGACTGCAAAACATCACAAATTGTACAAAGGTATATAAATCTCATTTCCCTGTACAGTATCCTTAATAGCATTCAAATGGACAGGATCACCATTCCTCCCACAATCCTATAATTCACACCAACAATGTAAACAAACTCTTCAGATCTGCGGCGTACTCCTTAACACTAGAACTACTGGACTCGTGACACCTACTAGAACTACAAGTGCGAAGTAGTCAAAATGACAACCTCAGTAGTTCTAGTGTTAAGCATGGGGTGATTCACGGGATGACATTTGTACAAGCCAGTGGCTCTTGAAGCTGTACGGCTTGGGAGTCTCCATTGCTTGTCTCGCTCTCTTCGTGTACTAGCATCGGGGGCCTCCTCGTCAGCTAGGTGATCAGACATGGTAGCAGTGATTTCTACCTCAATGCCGGGTTCTCTCTGAGCCGTTACCTGACTGAAGCTGGTCTTATTTGAACTGTGAATCACGTTTTTGTGGGCCGAGCTGCGTCACCTGCTCTAAGGCTGTTTCGCTACGGCTCTCGGATGAAGATGGCGTACGGATGGAGTCAAAACTCGGCTTCCCTGTCACCAAAAATCCATGTCCTTCCAAAAAAGCTACTGACTTATCCAGGGATGGGAGAGGCTGGAGGTCACGGAATTAAACGGTAGTACCATGTCCTGCAACCCAGTATAGACAGAGCTTGGTCAAGGTCACTGCCTCACGTGTCTTTGAGTCGGTCTGTTTCTGTATGCAACCCCTTTTTAGGTGGGTAGATAGATGTTTCGTCGCCGTATGACAAACGGGGCATGTAAGAGGCATTCGCCGGTGGCTGAAATGGGATGTACTATGTGTTATTTTAAGGCATTCTGATTATCTAGTTTGTCAAACATCGTAGTTCACTTACAGTTTGATTGGTAGCAGGATTACACGGTCTTCCTGCAGGAGCTGCTCGGCATCCTGACCTGTAGAGATATTAGCTTCAACTGTGCGCGTCCGCACCTGTTCGGCTGATTGGCATCCGCACCTGCTCAGCTGATTGGCATCCGCACCTGCTCGGGTGATTGACATCCGCACCTGCTCGGGTGATTACCTTGGCGCGCTTTTGTTTTAACCTCATCCCATGTGCTGCCATCCAACGTGCTGTCACCCGCAGTGGTGATTCATCTACTGGGCTGCCATCCGTATGGGTGAAAATCTCCAACAGTATTGATAATTGGATTCTTGGATCAACCTGGTTGTACAGCAATTCCTAGAGCAGGATTATGTGATAGATGAGCTGCTGCAGAAGGCACAAGCGGTATGTGATCACTTACAATATTGTGGATAGGTTACGGCCAGTGTTCTTTTGTTGCATAGCCTTCTCCTTCCTTTCCACAACTATTTCAGAATGAATGTCATCTGACATATTCAGATGCTCTTCTCTCTGTACTTTGGTGAGTAATTTGGATAAATGGCTGGCTCTACTGAAGCTAGGGAAATGGTGATCAGGCTTAAAACCTAGTTGCAGCACTATGGCCGAGCGACACCACATATGCACTGCATGGATTAACCTGGTTGAACAGCAATTTCTAGAACAGAATTATGTGCTAAATGTCCTGCTGCAGAAGGAATGGTCAGTATGTGAAAACATTTTCAAATGAAAATGCCGGCTCATAGCCTTTGCATGGACCGTAACTCCCAGGTATTTTATAGCCCAATGGAGAGGTGGAAATTCCCCACGGATAGGGCTCAGTTGTTGATGCTAAACAACTTTTTGTTTGAGTATACAGAGACTAAAAGATATGTCTCCTAATGTTGTGGCGCGGTTACTTCTAGTGTTCAGGGCTGCCACAGGCCCAATAATGTACAGCTCTGACACAAATTAAGAGACCACTGCACAGTTTTAGAATTCCATTCCAGTGTAAGTTGAATTCCAACAAGAGTACATTTCATTCCACTTAATGTGCTTCTGATTAGGTGATCATCTGAACCAAATCTTATTTTATGAGGAAAAGTATAAAACACACTGCTGTGGTCTTCACAATCCTCTTGCATTAGGACAAGCTGGATGGCAAAACAAGTGCTAGTAATATCCCAAAAGTACAGTAATAGGAATGAAAAAATAACTTTTAACCATCAGTAAATATAAATTGTGTGGCCACAAGCTTAATATCAAATAATGTTGTGTAAAGATGACCATTTTTTGGTAGTCCTAAATTCTTGGCGAAACCTCATTAATGACAACTTTGAGTGGGACACCCAACTACATGGCTCATGAGCTGTTGATCACAGGAGGAGGAAGAAGCAATAGACGCGGTTGATTTGGTGGCTGGTGGTTGGGTACACATGGTAGTCTAAATTTTAATGCAGTCAGATTACCACAGTTACGCATGTTTGTGTGCATGTGTCGGTTCATGCATGTAGTAATAACATTTATTGAATTTTTGACTCTACTTAGTCGTTTTTCACATTCTTGGCAGATAAGGACGGTAATATTGAGGTGGATAACAGCCAGGCGTAGGGCTGGTGGTCCCGTACCAATGACACTGCAGACAAGAACCAACCTGGATACCCATCTGTGAGCCTCGAGATTCAAAAATCTTTCAGGCACACAGCAGAGTAATATAGTAGCATCACTTGCTCCCTTCCCACAGTGCCTTAAAACACCAGAGCGTTAAGGTTCACCAAACACATTGGCCGTGGGCCGTTTTTTGTTGGGGGAAATCAAAATATGCATTAGTGTGCCTGTGGCAGGCCTGAACACTGGCAGTAACCTCTACCAACAATTGGAGACACATCTTTTTGCATCTGCCTACCCAAACAGCCGTACACTACCATCGATTACACCAGCCCCATAGGGTATTCCTCCTCCCCATAGGGCTTTCAAACACCAGGGAGTTACGATCCACAAAACACGTAGGCCGGTATTTCTTTTTTAAAAAAATCGACACATACATTAATGGGCCAGTGGCACTGGCAGTAACCTCTCCACAACATTTGGAACAACATTTTGGAGACTCTTTCCCCCGTGTCTGTAGCGTACTGCTAAATATCTCTTATCATTATTCACATTTTCAATTTTTAGTTAGCAAATAGCATTCTTCATTGCATTTTTCAGCATGCTTATAGCATTATACTATTATCAAATTGCACTTGCACTCTGTGTATATATATATATATATTGGTGCTCACTTCAGTTATCCTATTCAGTAGTCTGTAGCGTACTTGAGCGGGCTAAGGACTGCAACCCTCAACCATGACTACTGCCCCTGACCACGTTAGTTATACCCTGACTGCTGTTTTTACAATTTTCTAAAGGCAATTTCAATTAGCAAGAGTGCAGTGTGTAGATACTGCAGTAACATTTTATTATTAGACCAATAATTATGCGTGGCTATAACCAGCTGGTGTTTTGAAATGTTTCTAAAGGCAATAACAATTGCCAACATGCAGTGTGTAGATTATTATCATTATTATTATTATTGTAGGTTGAGTGGACAAGCCATTTATCAAACTCGCTCACAAAAGTACCGAGAGAGGAGCAACTGGATATTCCTGATTACAGATTCCTTCTCAAGTAGATGTGGAAAGGCAGGAGAAGGCTATGGAAAAAGAACACTGGCTGTAACCTATCTACAACATTAGGAGACCCATTTTCTAGAATCTGCCTTTAAAAACAACAGTCCAGTACCATCAATTGTCTCCTCCTCATCAGCAGGTAGTTATGGTCCACTAAACACACAGGTTGTTGGCCTTTTGTTAAAAAAAAAAAATAAAGAAAGAAAGATATGTATTAGTAGGCTGGTGGCAGGCCTAAATGCTGGCAGTAACCTCTCCACAGCATTAGGAGACCCATTTCCAAGTCTCTTTCTTTCAAAACAACAGTCCAGTATGTTACAGCCAGTGAGCACGCGTGGCTCCCTTAGACAGCGGCGCGACCCAGAGCAGCAGCGGAGATCAGCACGCAGGCGCACTGCGCGGTCACCATATGTATTAGTGCACTACATTATCCAGAAGTATTTTTGGCACAGAAAAGGTATAAATATCCATAGATAAATCATATTCAAATACACTAAGATACATCATGAATATATTAATACAATTATACATCACAGGCTATTCATTTGAGATGGATACAGCAATGCACAGCATGTGCTGACATACATGTATAATTCATATGGAGATGGCATAACATAACATAGGATGCATCATGTATTGTATTGGATCCAGTTCTTGAGCAGGTGAGATGTCCGTTCTCATGGGGAATAACACACCGTGAAATGTGATAAAAAGTGCAACACTAAAAACAAAATAAAAAACAAAAACTGATTAAAAACCAAACCTTAGGCAAGGAGTATGATAAGTACTTATACAAATATCTAGTATGTAAACCCCAAAAGAAAGGCCAAAGCACATAGTAGATATCCTGATTCTTTATGTCATAGTATAATATGAGTCCTTCAATAGATTTTTATAAGAAGCATGCAAATAAGTTAGCCTCATTAAGTCCATGGGGAGTTGTTGTCCCCAACAGTTTTTTAATATCGCCACCACGGATTCCAGTCTGGACGTGCTCAATACCCCTGAGCCTCAATGTAATCACATGGATCACTCCCATGTTTAAGTTTAAAGGGACGGGGCAAAGTTTTGAGCTCATCCAGATTCATAACTGACTTAGCTGCAATGATGTCACGTACATGTTCCCTAACTCTAATTCTCAACTGTCCAGATGATAAGCCAATATAGATGAGATCACATCCACATGTCGCGTGGTATATCACCTGTATGGTGGAACAGGTGATATACTGGTGAATATCATACTCTCTGACCCCACCAGCTGACTTAAACATTTTGGACCTACATATGTTGGCACAGGTTAGACATTCACCACATGGAAAGCACCCTCTCACGGGTATTTAGTTCCCAAATGGTGTGCTAGGTTTTGGAGTATAAAAGCTCCTAACCAGTAGGTCCTTAAGGTTTGAACTCCTTTTAAAGGTGATCATGGGGTGGTCAGAGAGAGATTTTTTGATGGTGGGTTCAGTTTGCAAAACAGGCCAGTGTTTTTTCAAAATGTCTCTGATAACGTCAGATTGTGAGCTATAGGTAGTGATAAATCTGACTCCACAATCGACATTATCTGGCCTGCTGGATGGTTGAAAAAGAGATTTCCGCTTGTATTTTTTGGCTCTATTGTAGCCATTCTTTATGCATCTATTGCTATATCTATGCGCTTGGAATCTTCCCCTCAGGTCATCTGCTTGGCTCTCAAATTTGTCTCTGGTGGAGCAGATCCGCTTCACCCTCAAAAACTGCCCCATTGGGATGGCTTTGAGAGTAGACATAGGGTGGTTAGATTTGGCATGCAGAAGGGAATTAACAGCAGTGGACTTCCTGAACACATCAGTCTGTAATTGATGGTCAATATCCACTTCTATCTTAATGTCAAGGAAATCCACCGCCTCCCGACTGCATGCATATGTTTGTTTAATATTGTAGTCATTAACATTTAGTCGCTTCATGAACTGCTGAAGGTCATCATCACTCCCCTGCCAGATGAAAAGTATATCGTCAATATATCTTATCCACAATGGGATATGGTCCGCCGCCTGTGCACCCTCGTCCCCCCACAAACCCCTTTCCCAGTACCCCAGGAATAGGTTTGCGAATGAAGGCGCACAGGCCGCCCCCTTTGTAGTACCCCGCTTCTGTAAATAATACTGCTTCTTAAAGACGAAAAAATTATGTGTGAGGATGAACTTCAGCAGCTCTACGACTAACTCACAAATGTGGCCATCCCAACTGCTTGCCCCGAGGAAAAAGCGGACCGCCTCCACACCTTGTACATGGTCAATACAAGTGTATAAGGACTCGACGTCTGCGGTTACTAGGTACATGTTTGGTTCAAGATGGATTCCATCAATACGGGTTAACACATCAGTAGTGTCTCTTACATAGGATGGGAGAACCTCAGCCAAGGGTTTTAAGTATTTTTTTTCACTTGTATCCAACCAATACCGATGATGCAGAAAATCCATAAAATATTTTATTTATTAACAATATGTAAAATTACAAAACTTGGCATTAAAGGGCAAAAAGCGCAAAACTGCACCCTCCATCTATTGGGGAGGGGCGGGTGCTGAAGCACAAAAACCTACAGAAAGTGTTACCAGGTAGCTACACAAATATCATACAAAGTTATACGTAGTCCAAAAATAGACATTATATGGTGGACTGGTAGTGATCTGTCACAGGCTCATATGGACAGTATTTCCGGTCCCGATGGCCATCTGAGGAGCACTCACCAGTTATAATAGCCAAACAACATTTTGATCAATCAATGCGCAAGATATATCAAATACTAATAATCAAATACAATCAATTGCTATAAACATCCACTTTAAGCTGTATACATGTGTGGCACTGAAAACCTCTCATGCAAAGTGTAACTATACTACAGTAAGATAGTATCCCCATTAATTAGTTAGGGTCATATGTCCGGTATTTGTGGATCTCCCACAATCCACAGAATGATTTAACCAGACTGACCAACAATAAACGGGGGTATATTCATATACCACACATACATATGCACATATAATCAGCCCAAAATAGGCATAGCGATTTTATCATAATGAAAATAACAAATGGCAATCCAAAGCACAATGTCTGAGTAAAAACTTGGTTAGACGGTTAATGCTTCTCACAACCCACCGCGTTTCACCTGGGCTTCATTAGGAGTCAGGTATGTTTGGGGCATTCATGGTGACCTTTTATGTGTGTGTGTAATTTGTCCAAATAGTACCACATGTTCATGCTCGTAATGGCGCGGCTGTTTTCATGAACTGAGGAAGTGTACTCAAATGACCTCATACCTGGTCCGGCCTGGCCGGGAGCCCGCCTCACACGGAAACCGCGGCAACGCGATGCCACAGCCACCGCGCATGCGCGAGCCCCGCACCATCGGCCGTACTGGAGAATGAGGAATCCTCAGTCAGGTTGTAGCCACGCACCGCATGCATAGCAGCAAGTATTTACTTTAAACCAGAAAGCGATTTGACTATTATAAGTTAGATAATTGTATATTCTCCATATAGAGGATCCAGGCCAAGGGCCATGATTAGTATCCCGATGTATTTCTTTAAATTTAGAAGGGGGAAACAAGAA
The DNA here is from genome assembly GCF_048569485.1 of Anomaloglossus baeobatrachus. Taxonomy (NCBI): domain Eukaryota; kingdom Metazoa; phylum Chordata; class Amphibia; order Anura; family Aromobatidae; genus Anomaloglossus; species Anomaloglossus baeobatrachus. Next base: position 105,221,403 of record NC_134356.1, on the reverse strand, counting down.
AAAAGGAACCGTCTATGCAAGTCTATACCCAGACATTTTTACATATGCTTAAATACGTCAAGGATCACAAGGATCATATGAAAAAAATGAAATGCGTAGAAAAAAAAAAAGAAATGAAACTCAAAAAATTACAATAATGAACACCATCACAATATATTCATTGTATCCTTCCTCTTTCTTTTTGACTGGCCCCATTATTCTTTACAATCGTCACATATATGTAGGGAAGTGACTAGTAGTCCCAGTTAATTTGTATCAAACATGATTCCTCTCATAGGCCAATATCGATGGAACACACATCATTTTTATGCTATCACCTCAGGAGAGAAAATTTGAGCATCAGTTCATTTATCACACATAAGCATAAGTTACCCAGCTGTTATAATATGCCAAACCACATTAAAACTAAAATGGTAATAAAATTTATTCAGAACGTCTCCGGACAATATATAAGTACATTCACAAGAAAGCACTAAAGCCAAAGCTTTCATTCAGGTCTGCTGGGGACACAGTGCCGAGGCAATAGATCCATTTGTTCTCTAGTTGAGCGAGAGCTCTCCCAATATCTCCACCATGTTAATTCACCCTCACCCTGATTTGGTTGATTGCCTTCACCATTAGATGTCTGGAATCTGAATTGTAACATTACCTGAAGTGGCAGGGAATAGTTTTTAATTTCTCATTAGGGGAAGCTTCCTTTGAATTTTTTACATCTCTAACAAGCTCACCCAGCCGGGTTTTTAATCCTCGGGTGGTCATGCCTATATAATATAGGCCACAGGGACAAGAGCCTTGGTAGAACACCGCCTTTGACATACAATTCAAATATACCCTAATCTCATATTCCCTATCATCATTGGCATTTTTGAATGTCTTGGCCCTCCGCATGTTGGCACAAACTACATAGCCCGCATGGGAAGAAGCCAATCACTCCTGTCTTATTCTGACTAACCACAGGAGGTCCATAGTGACTACGCACTAAGTGGTCTTTGATGTTTCTCGCCCTCCGTGCTGTCATTAACGAGTATTGTGATATGTTTTTACTAAAAACGGGGTCTGTTGTCAGTATATTCCAGTGTTTCTTTAGAATCTCATTAATGTCTTTCCACCGATTGTTATAAGTTATTAATCTAACCTCACCTTTCTGCTGTTCCTAGGCTTGGGAGTAATTTGGATAGAGGAGAGATTGCCTAGTGCATTTTCTTGTCCTGTCAAAATCCCGTTTGATTTTTCTCCTGCTGTACCCCCTATGCGAATATCTCAGCGTTAGCTCTCCAGCCTGCACAGAGAATACCTCATCCGAGCCCAAAGGAATTGCGCAATAGGGATACTGCTAATAGTTGCAGGATGATGGGATGATTGTGGGTGTAGCAGGGCATTGGTTGCTGTAGATTTTCTATAAATTTCTGTGGTAAGTCTCCTCTCATTACTCGCTTTAATTTTAATTTCCAGAAAGTCAATTTCTCGACCTACCCTGTATGTCAAAAAGATGTTGATAGAGTTCTTGTTCAAGCTATCGATAAACCCTGCCAACTCAGTGGGGGTTCCATCCCATAGGAACCAGATGTCGTCAATATATTTCATCCAGTTATTCACCTTACCAATGTCGACATCTGGTTCCTTGAGAAAGATCTCCCTTTCCCAAGCCCCTAAAAATAAGTTAGCATAAGCCGGGGTGCAAGCCACCCCCATGGCGGTACCTTGTTTCTGGATAAAGGTAGCCCCCCCTAAATGTAAAGACATTATGGGTTAACACAAACTCCAATAATATCAACAGCAGCTCAACCAATTTTTTTATCCAAATTACTAGTATTAAGGAAATGTGCTGTTGCCTTGAGTCCATCCTGCTGGCCAATCGACGTGTAAAGATGCTCTACATCAGTGGTCACCATTGTGGTACCTGGGTCAAGTATAACACCATCCAGTCTTCTCAATGCCTCAGTGGTATCTTTTATGTAGGACGGGAGAGAGGCCGCCAGGGATTTCAGGTAGAAGTCCTTCATCTGGCAAACACCTTCACAAAGGCCATCTATACCTGACACTATTGGCCGGCCTGGTGGATTTAAATTATTTTTATGCAGCTTTGGTGTCAGGTATAGGGTTGGCATCTTGAGGTTTTTACTAACCAGGCAGTCTAGCAGTTTCTTGGGGATAATGCCCTTCTGAAAGGCATCATCCAGAATCCCAACCAGTTCTGCCTGGAATGCAGCCAGTGGATCCACATACAGTTTTTTATAGCATATTTTATTGCCCAACTGCCTGTTGGCCTCCCTCTCATACATCTGGTTGGGCCAAATGACGAGATTCCCGCCTTTATCGTCTGGTTTGAATTGGACATCCGTCCATCCTTTCATCTCATCAAGGGCCCGTTTTTCCTGCCAACTGAGGTTAGAGAATCTGTTTGGTTTCAGGTTGAGCTGCTCGATATCTTTACTCAACATTTTGACAAAAATGTCTACAGCAGGGCATAGACCTAATGATGGAAATTTCTTTGATTTGGAATATAAATGAGTAAGAAACTTACTTATTGTCGCTCCAGCAGCCTCCTCAGATTAACTTTCTAGAGCATCAAGTGCTTCTTCCTCCCTTTCCTTTTCTGTTGGTCACCCTATAGAAGATTGAGCAAACATCCGTTTAAAAAGCAGCTTGCGAGCAAAAAGATGTACATTTTTAATTGCAGTGAATGTATCAAGCTGCATAGTGGGGGCAAAGGATAATCCTTTGCTAAGCAGTTGGACCTTAGTTTCAGACAGCACATGGTTAGACAGGTTAATTACCTTAAACTGATCTGTTCTTTCATTTGTAGGTTGATTATTATAAACTCCAATTTTTCTTCGTCCACCAGATCGTGTGTGCATAGCACTAGCTGATGGTATTTCTTCCCCCGACTGAACCAGTTCACTATTAGTAGTTACTGATGATATAGAACCTGATTTAGGTCTTGTTCTTTTTGCCTGGGCTGGTCTAAACTGCCACCTGAATACTTTATTTACATGGTCAGAGATGTTTCTCTGATACTTCTTTGCTTTAGTGGTACTGATCTCCTTTTCCCACTTCTGGGTGTCTTTCCATCTCCTCTAAAAAAAATATATTGAGTGTCTCGAAGGAAAATTCCTTGCACAAGCTGTTCTCAAGGTCTACTATCTCAGTATCTAATGTTAAAAGTGATGCCTTATTTGTATCAATAATCTGTAAAAATGATCTAAAACAGGCCACTGCTGCCTCTTCCCACCTTTTTATGTAGTTCTCCTCCTCTAGTGGAAATGATGGATAGTTACTGAGTGATATAACTATATACAAATGTGTAAATTATACATTACAATGCAGATTTAAACTAAAATAATCTTTAAACTGATTCCTCACTTGGAGACCAGAAGTGGCCAAATTAGTTCTTCCACTTCCGTTACCTACTTATGGGGCATTTAGACCTGGCAAATCATCAATGTCGTGGTCATTGCATTTATGTAATCTACAGTAATTATGTAAAATTACTGTAGCTATCATGACAGCCTTGACAATGGTTGGTTGGAGCTGTATGGTGGTTTGATAAATGCGCCATCTTGATGCCAAAATGCCAAAGGCTCGTTCAACATACGTAGCAACGTGCTCTGGCCAAGGTGCTATTAAATTGGGCTTTTGATCTGTCCAGTCCACATCTTGGATATGGACGCATCAAATGCCTAGACAAGGCAAATCCCTGATCTGCAACCATGATAAATGGAGCATTAGGTCCATTAGTACCAGGTAAAGGTCTGGGTTCTGGCAAATTTAGATTGTCTGACATTAAGCGTCTTGCTAAGCGTGAACTTCTGAAAATTCGTGCATCAGAGGCACTGCCATAGGCACCAATATCAGCAAAAAGGACGGCGAAATAACTACAAAAAAAAACTTGTGGAAATTAAAATATCTAGAAGCAGAGTTAGGTGGCTTCTTCACTCGAATGTGCTTTCCGTCTATGGCGCCAATACAATTAGGAAATTATGTTTTGTTAAAATATTCTTCCGAAATGCGCATCCAATCCTGTGTTGTTGTTTGCTGCATAACATGATGCTTAAGGGATTCCCATAGCACAGTGCAGGTATGCACTATTATCATGCCAATAGTAGATTTTCCCAATAAAAATTCAAAATGTAGACTGCTGATGGATTGCCCAGTTGCCAGGTAACTAAAAATAACAAGGACATGACATTACTATGTATATTATTTATAGTTTGAAATTTTTGTATACTAAGCTTTAATACAATGGCTGGATACATATACTGATTTACAATTTTTGTATGGCTTTTTTGAAAAATTAGATTGAAAAATCGTATATTTCCATATTGGAAAACTCAATATATTTGTTAAATAAACAAGATTGTTTGACTTCAGATTCTCGTTTCCTTTTTCAATTAAATGGTAGAATGGTATGTCTAAGCACTCAGACCATGTTATTTCCAAAAAATAGTGAAATGTGTTAATAATTTTTTCATAAACATACATAGATATATGAAGTTACATATGGGAATTTACTGAATGTTTCTAAATGAAAATACATTTTATACAAAAAGAAAGTATGAGTAGTCAATAACACACAACAAGCATTCCTCAGGGGAGATGCTGAGACGCATACAGGTGTCCTGATGCTTCAATTGGTGATGCATAAGGCCAAGGATGTTGTCAAAGGACGTCAGGGTGATATGGCAATAGGCTTAAAAATTTTGGTGGAAATTTGCGCATTTCACCATACAGAATGTTGAAATGTCCATGCGTTCTCCGTAGCTTGACAAGCGTGTGGATCCACATCCTTTTTTCAACAGGTGGTTCATAATCAAGAATATGTCGCCTACCCCCAAATCTCCAAGATATCAACCATAGCAAATACATGGTTGCTTCATTGGAGAGAGACATTTTGGAGGTTGTATAATGAGTGGAAGAGCCCAGAAACAATGAATTTAAATGTTTTTTTACCTAATAAATCGATGATGGACGGTAATTGACCAATTTAAAACACCAGGAACTCATGATGAGGCATTATCATCATTTGGGTATGAATGCGGATCTCAAAATATGGAAGTCACTCGGACAGCACACGTACATATTTCATGCCAACACGGACATTCCACACGTACACCCGGCAAGCATACGCCATAACACGGATGTCATACGTACCGGAGAACGCCCATAAAAAAACATGGACCCGAAAAAAGGAACATGAGACACGTATGTTTTTTATGCGGAAGTGTGTTTTAGGCATAAGTTCATTTATGACCATTTTAGTAAAAATCTCCTCTGCCAAGTATGTTGATAAGGGAGGGAAAGTAGTTGACCTAGGATATAGATGCTTAGGAAAGTTACCTTGTGGCATTCTTTCCTGTTCATCCAAGAGATCATTGAGGTTTCTCGATGCTTCATTTTCCAAGGCGTCCTCTGCATCTGTCTGATCATCAGCATTTTTCCTCTGGTGGAGCTTTTTCAAAATCAATTTTCTTGAGAAGAGATTGATGTCTTTAATCACTGAAAATAAATTAAAAGAATTAGTGGGAGCAAACGTCAATCCTCTCTCCAATAGCTTCTTCTGAGTTTGTGTTAGTTGGTGCCCGGACTGATTAATTACCTGTAGTTTATTAGAGCTGATTTTATTTCTGTGCCCTTTCCAGGTTATTGACTTTTTTTGGTTATTCTGCCGCCTTCCAGTAAATCTGAGGTTCATGCTACTCCCCATACCAGGATCTCTGGCAGATGTATCATCAGTTGATACAGAAGACGCCATGGAATTAGATCTGGATCTAGCATCCTTGCCTCCACCTGTGTGTCTTCTCTTCCATCTATAGATATTATTTTGATTTTGATCAGTCATGTCTCTGAAATTTCTTTGTCTTGGTCTCACACACTTCCTTTTCCCATTTTTGAAATTTATCAATCTCATTATTAATTTTTGTATGAGCTTCACTGGACAGATTTTCCTGTACATTTTTGTGTTTCTATCTCAGTATCCATATTACTTAATGTTTGTTTGTTCAACTGAATTAATAGATCTAAGAAGCTCTTTAAGCAGGTGGTTGCTGCTTCCTCCCACTTGCTCCCAAATGTCTCGTCTGGGACGTCAAATGATGGGAATACCTGCACTCTTAAACCACGTGGAATCAGGCTTCTCTCCAGATATTTGTCAAGGAACGCTCTGTTCCACCATATCCTGGTTCTCTTATGCAACAGCTCCTTGAGCCTATAACTCATATTTTGTATATCTCCATTGCCTTTGGTTACATTTAATGTTGGTTCGTCACTATATAAATACTTCATTCATCTTGGAGAGCCACATTTTCTCACGGGCTCTATAATCCAATTTATTTTTACTGGAGGCTGTGAAAGACACAAAGTATCAGTATCCACCAAAAATTCCAGATTTGCATATTGTACACTCATAAATATACTAACTCCATATAGTATATCTTAAAAAAAAAGAACAAGGAGTAATTTGTGCATAAACAATTAGATTTTATTAATGACATTTCTTAAAAAGACAATAGTGAGTGATTTGTGATAGTGAACAAACAAAAAACATTTATGACTGAATGATATACATAGATAAAAAGTATATATTAGTCTGTATAAATGTTATAATTTGAATTGCATCATAGGTATATACTAAAGAAAAAAAAAAACAAAGAGAAAAATTGTATGAAAAATACCCTGACTATAAATAAATAAATTGCAAGTGCTTAATAACAGGGTACTTAGTATATACATTTTTGCAAAAAGGTATGAAGCCTTCCCAACTCATCAGGGTGTACCGATCTGGGACAGTCCCTAACCAACTAAAGTTAAAAACATTTTCTATACCTGACTAGTGTCATATCAAAACTCCAATGTGAATGGTAACAAGTGGTCAGCTGGGTCCCAGGTTAAATACACAGCAGGTTGCACCGTTGTGCAGACATATTATATCTATACATATCCACTAAATGTAGGGAGCATGTAGAACTGAGCTGGTTAGTGCTTTACACTAGTTAATTGTGCCTGAGTTTTTCAGCTGCTGAAGGCAATGTGCATTCAGAGGTGTTATCTACCTTATATCCACAATGCATGTCCAAAAAAATGGTCCGAAATTTTATATATAGTGTTACAAAGACATGTGACCTAACGGCAAAATTTCTTACCTCTCATCACATTTGTGATAATTATAGTTAGATCATAATTTGCAGCAACTTAAGGGGACCAGTAAAACAACCAAGCATTTGTAATACAAAGGCAGCACTCATGATCCTTTTCTATAGATAAAACTATTGCACTAGCCCTGTTGCTGTTTAAGTAATCTTTCAGTTTCTTATTCCTGTGCAAATAGTGCAGATAGCAGCAGCTTGGCAAATAAAGTGCATATAACGTGCATCAAGGAAAGTGCAATTAACAGGCAGTATGGCAGCAGTTCATAGGAGTATAGTCATAATAGACCCAGACTCCCTATTGTAGCAAGCAATCAGAGTATCATCTTAGTAATTACCCATGGCATAAGATTGTTGTACAAAAAGGTCATTCAGTCCTATCCCATGCTGTTGCTGCTTCATCAGTAGGCTGTTGTAATCAGTTTACTTCCCCCTTATATATCTGTACACTCACCCTGTTGCTCCAGTGGCCGTGCATCGTCGGCGCATGCGCGCTGACGTCCAGCGCCGCCCCAGACCCACCGCTAGTCACTGAAGCGGGCGCATGCAAAGTGGCCGAACATTGTTACAGCCAGTGCGCACGCGCGGCTCCCTTAGACAGCGGCGCGACCCAGAGCAGCAGCGTAGATCAGCACGCAGGCGCACTGCACGGTCACCATATGTATTAGTGCACTACATTATCCAGAAGTTTTTGTGGCACAGAAAAGGTATAAATATCCATAGATAAATCATATTCAGATACACTAAGATACATCATGAATATATTAATACAGTTATACATCACATGCTATTCATTTGAGATGGATACAGCAATGAACAGCATGTGCTGACATACATACATAATTCATATGGAGATAGCATAACACAATAACATAGGATGCATCATGTATTGTATTGGATCCAGTTCTTGAGCAGGTGAGATGTCCATTCTCATGAGGAATAGCACACCGTGAAATGTGATAAAAAAGTGCAACACTAAAAACAGAGCAAAAAGCAAAAAATGATTAAAAACCAAACCTTAGGCAAGGAGTATGATAAGTACTTATACAACTATCTAGTATGTAGGACCCAAAAGAAAGGCCAAAGCACTAATAAAATCTAATTGTTTATGCGCAAATTACTCCTTGTTCTTTTTTTATAGGCTATACTATATGGAGTTAGCATATTTATGAGTGTACAATATGCAAATCTGTAATTTTTGGTGGAAGCAGAAAAATATAGTAGCATTAATCGCCTCCCCATAGGGAGTTATGGTCCATCCAACAGGCTGTGGCCTGGCATTTAAATTTTAAAAATCAAGACATGCTTGAGTGCCAGGTATAGTCCTCTTGACCCCATAAAACTTGCACTACAGATAAAAGCCAACTTGGAGACCCTACTTGTCTCCACATTTCCAAAAATTAAAGTGAGGCAATAGGAAAAGTGGCCATAATTAGCACAAAATACTGATAGGCCAACAAACCAACATGGCTGCACGAAACTGGCAATGGAACAATGTCTGAAACATCATTTTTTTGTCACAAGATGACAGGTGTAGCCCTCATGCTCACAGAAGCTTAGCTGTTATGATCCGGAACCATGGAAGACCACCACAAATCATTGGTAAAAGGTGAAAAGAGCATTGGCAACTAATCTGGCCGCCATCCTTTTACTAACCATCAACACTAGAAGTAGCCGAGGGGTGAACTAACATCCTGTGCATCGCGAACCCAGCCGGAGAACTAACTATCCTAAAGGAAGGAAAGATGAATAACTCTCTGCCTCAGAAAATAGACAAGAATAGCAAACCCCCCACATTCAAAGACTGCGGTGATATAGGAAAAACACAATACACAGATAGATGACAGGATAAGCAAAAGGTGAGGCCCCCACTGACTAAAATAGGAAAGGACAGTAAAGGGGCTGATGGTGGCCAGAGAAAAACCCTGCAAAATTCCAAATTCCTGATAGTACAAAAGGGCCCTCAGATCGCACGATCTGAACTCCGTCCTATACCAGATGCTCTTGTCATACCAATGAACAGAAAACAAGAATCATAACACATTCAACAAGCCATAAACACATGGACTTAAAGGAGCTATACTCCAAACAGAACTGCAGGGAGTTCCCCAGCCAAACAACGGAGGGGGAAAATTCCTGCATGCAAATAAACTGAAAAGAACCACAGCAAATGACAAACCCAGATAAGAGCAAAAGAACCAAACAAATAAGGAGCAAGCACTTACAGTTAGGTCCAGAAATATTTGGACAGTGACACAATTTTCACGAGTTGGGCTCTGCATGCCACCACATTGGATTTGAAATTAAACCTCTACAACAGAATTCAAGTGCAGATTGGAACGTTTAATTTGAAGGTTTGAACAAAATTATCTGATAGAAATTGTAGGAATTGTACACATTTCTTTACAAACACTCCACATTTTAGGAGGTCAAAAGTAATTGGACAAATAAACCAAACCCAAACAAAATATTTTTATTTTCAATATTTTGTTGCGAATCCTTTGGAGGCAATCACTGCCTTAAGTCTGGAACCCATGGACATCACCAAACGCTGGGTTTCCTCCTTCTTAATGCTTTTCCAGGCCTTTACAGCCGCAGCCTTCAGGTCTTGCTTGTTTGTGGGTCTTTCCGTCTTAAGTCTGGATTTGAGCAAGTGAAATGCATGCTCAATTGGGATAAGATCTGGTGATTGACTTGACCATTGCAGAATGTTCCACTTTTTTGCACTCATGAACTCCTGGGTAGCTTTGGCTGTATGCTTGGGGTCATTGTCCATCTGTACTATGAAGCGCCGTCCGATCAACTTTGCAGCATTTGGCTGAATCTGGGCTGAAAGTATATCCCGGTACACTTCAGAATTCATCCGGCTACTCTTGTCTGCTGTTATGTCATCAATAAACACAAGTGACCCAGTGCCATTGAAAGCCATGCATGCCCATGCCATCACGTTGCCTCCACCATGTTTTACAGAGGATGTGGTGTGCCTTGGATCATGTGACGTTCCCTTTCTTCTCCAAACTTTTTTCTTCCCATCATTCTGGTACAGGTTGATCTTTGTCTCATCTGTCCATAGAATACTTTTCCAGAACTGAGCTGGCTTCATGAGGTGTTTTTCAGCAAATTTAACTCTGGCCTGTCTATTTTTGGAATTGATGAATGGTTTGCATCTAGATGTGAATATACTCACAGCAAAAAAGAGGGCAACCAGTCCAGTTAGCCCAGGCCAACACATCTAATGCACCGACAGGATGCATACAAACCTCTCAACATGATGGACACTTCACAGGTGCAAGGTAAATTGCACACTAGTGGCGCGCATAGGGCACTGTTCACACTCGTATGCGCATGGTATCCAGCCAGCAACCTATTATCACGCCCTTACTATTAGGTTAGGCGGGTTACCCGGACACTACTCACTGCAGCACACAAGGGACAGAGACTCCACTATGCACGGCCGTATTAAGAGGCCCGGCTGCACCCCGTGTTTAAAAAAAAGGTGCAAAAAATATATATTTCAAATATATATGAGGTATTAGTAAATTGGCCAATGTACATAAGCCCACAATCCTCATCACAGATCCTCATGCTTGTGGGTCCCTACACTAATAAATATCAAAAAATAGCAACAGAAAGAGGAGATAAAAACTCCTCTAAAAATTTAATATACTCACAGCAAAAAAGAGGGCAACCAGTCCAGTTAGCCCAGGCCAACACATCTAATGCACCAACAGGATGCAGATAAACCTCTCAACATGATGGACACTTCACAGGTGCAAGGTAAATTGCACACTAGTGGCGCACATAGGGCACTGTTCACACTCGTATGTGCATGGTATCCAGCCAGCAACCTATTATTATTATTATTGTTTATTTATAGAGCACCATTGATTCCATGGTGCTGTACATGAGAAGGGGTTACATACAGAATACATATACACGTTACAATAGACAGACTATCACAGAGGGAAGAGGGCCCTGCCCTTGCGGGCTTACATCCTAAAGGATTTTGGGGAGGAGACAGTAGGTGGGGTGTAGGTTGGGCGGCAGCTCCGCACGGTGGTGGGGCGGCAGCTCCGCATGGTGGTGGGGCGCCAGCTCCGCACGGTGGTGGGGCAGTGAGGTCATTGTAGATTATAGGCATTTCTGAACAGATGAGTTTTCAGGGTCCGTTTGAAGTTTGCAAGTGTAGTAGATAGTCTGACGTGTTGAGGCAGTGAGTTCCAGGAGACTGGGGATGCTCGGGAGAAGTCTTGGAGTCGGTTGCATGAGGAGCGAATGAGAGAGGAGGAGAGAAGGAGATCTTGGGAGGACCGGAGGTTACGTTTTGGAGTTTTGGAGTGTAGCGAGAGATTAGTTCAGAGATATATGGAGGAGACAGATTATGGATAGCTTTGTAGGTCAGGGTTAGTAGTTTGAATTGGATACGATAGAAGATTGGGAGCCATTATCACGCCCTTACTATTAGGTTAGGCGGGTTACCCGGACACTACTCACTGCAGCACACAAGGGACAGAGACTCCACTATGCACGGCCGTATTAAGAGGTCCGGCTGCACCCCGTGTTAAAAAAAGGTGCAAAAAATATATTTCAAATATATATGAGGTATGAACCCTTTGTATTTACTTTCATGGAGTTTTCTCTTTACTGTTGACTTATAGACAGATACACCTACTTCACTGAGAGTGTTCTGGACTTCAGTTGATGTTGTGAACGGGTTCTTCTTCACCAAAGAAAGTATGCGGCGATCATCCACCACTGTTGTCATCCGTGGACGCCCAGGCCTTTTTGAGTTCCCAAGCTCACCAGTCAATTCCTTTTTTCTCAGAATGTACCCGACTGTTGATTTTGCTACTCCAAGCATGTCTGCTATCTCTCTGATGGATTTTTTCTTTTTTTTCAGCCTCAGGATGTTCTGCTTCACCTCAATTGAGAGTTCCTTAGACCGCATGTTGTCTGGTCACAGCAACAGCTTCCAAATGCAAAACCACACACCTGTAATCAACCCCAGACCTTTTAACTACTTCATTGATTACAGGTTAACGAGGGAGATGCCTTCAGAGTTAATTGCAGCCCTTAGAGTCCCTTGTCCAATTACTTTTGGTCCCTTGAAAAAGAGGAGGCTATGCATTACAGAGCTATGATTCCTAAACCCTTTCTCCGATTTGGATGTGAAAACTCTCATATTGCAGCTGGGAGTGTGCACTTTCAGCCCATATTATATATATAATTGTATTTCTGAACATGTTCTTGTAAACAGCTAAAATAACAAAACTTGTGTCACTGTCCAAATATTTCTGGACCTAACTGTATCTGGGGTAGATGTGGTGTAAAGCAGAATGAAGCAGGCTGGTGATACAAAGAACAACTGACATCCGGCATAGCCTGCTATCAGACCAGGATTTAAATAAGCAGAGAGTTAGCAAAGGAAACGCCCATTGCACAACACACCTGGTCCAAGTCCAAACCATTCCTGGCCACCTGAGGGAGCCTCCCAGCAGCCAAAACATAACTAACATTCACAACACCTAGAACTACACCATCGGCTAATCTGTACAGTCTGGGACTAGGGTGGCAAGGTCACTGGACATCCATGACTTGTTAATTTTTATGAATGTTAAGTGGTCTACGCTTTTAGGGGACAGACAGCTGCGCTTACCAATCAATACACCGTCAGCAGCGCTGAAGACATGTTCATAACGCTGGCTGCTGGGCAGGCCAAAACATCCATGGCATGACTGGCTAGCATAGGCCACTCTTCCATTTTTGAAGACCAAAATGCAAAAGGGTCCCATACCCCCGTATTGCATCCATATTGAGTTCTAGATATTCCAGAACCAGTCGTTGACTACGTGTCAGACTTTTAGCCTGTTCTGCTGGTGCATGGGATAGTGTTCTAACAAGCTTATGAATTGGTTTTGGCACTTAAACTGCTGCTGCTATTAATGTTTCTGCATTGAGGATGTGACATTCCCGTGGTTGGAATTATAGAACTACCATGCCCACTGTGTGCGTACCTGCTGCTTTGTAGAAAATACTGTTAAGATTGTCTATAAGCTTGTTTTTCTACTTCAGTATCCACATATCCCTTTCCAGGGGTGGAAGCATCTTGCTAAATTGACTCTTGTAATGTGGATCCAACAGAGTGGCAACCCAATAGTCAGCACTATTTCTAATCTTAACGATATGGACATCATGTTGCAAATAATGCAGCAAGAAGGCGCTCATGTGTCAGATGCTTCTATGTGGTCCAAGTCCTTGTTGAGTTGTTGGGTTAATGCTCAAGCTTGCCTCCTCATCTTATGTCTCCTCACATCAACCAAAAGAGAAGGGACCAATATCTTCTTCGTCCATGGAGTTTTCTGCCCCATCACTTCTTCCTTCTCCATTTGGTGCTCGGCTCTTGCACCTTCACTACCAGTTTCTCTGTTAATATGAGCCCACCTCCATCCGTTGCCTACACTGTCCTGTGACACCTGCCAGTGCGATGACTGTTTAGACAGTGAAATGTTATCCCTTCCTCATCCTCCTCTGCTTCCTCTTCTTCTTCTGGGACCCCAACCTCCTCCCACAGATTATTGAAAGTGTGCTCCAACATGTAGGTCAGTGGAATAATAATCCTGAGGATGACATTGTCAGAGCTAACCATTTTTGTAGCCATTTCAAAACTCAAGGAGGGTGCAGAGGGCCTTGATTTGTGCCCACTGCCCAAAAGGGATTTCCCCCATCTCTGTACTGTGTTGTCCAGGTTTATGCCTCAAGGCATACTGCAGCAGACCTTACACAGTCGCTGTAACATGTGCAGAGTGGAATTCCATCATGTCAGCACATCGCATATCAACCATTTAACCGGTAGGCTGAAACTCCTTTGTATCGTTGTCAGTCGATTAGCCTCGGGCTGCGAAAGGCAGAAGTGAGCATACACCAACTGTACCTTCTGCAGCAGTGCATCCAGCTCGGGACACTGATAGAAATTTCTGTACAACTAGGTACAGAATGTGAGCCATGCAAGGCACATCTGTGATCTCACCCAGGCGTAGTGCCGCTTACAGGTTTGCAGCCTTGTCACACACGGCCTTACCTGGCTCCAGGTGCAGAGTGGAATTCCACCATGTCAGCACATCGCATATCAACCATTTAACCGGTAGGCTGAAACTCCTTTGTATCGTTGCCAGTCGATTAGCCTCGGGCTGCTAAAGTCGGAAGTGAGCATACACCAACTGTACCTTCTGCAGCAGCGCATCCAGCCCGGGACACTGTGATAGAAATTTCTGTACAACTAGGTACAGAATGTGAGCCATGCAAGGCACATGTGTGATCTCGCCCAGGCGTAGTGCCGCTTACAGGTTTGCAGTCTTGTCACACACGGCCTTCCCTGGCTCCAGGTGCAGTTGAGACAGCCATTAATCAGACTCTGCCCGGATAGCTTTCCACAACTCTGCAGCTGTGTGACTACGTTCTCCAATGCAGAGTAATTTCAGCACTGCCTGATTGCGTTGAATCTTGGCCAAGCTGTACGGAGAAGGGGGGATACACTCTAAGCACTCTTGTAACATGTGTTACATTAAGGGAGAGGTTGAGGGCGCAGGTGGAGGCCCTAGAAGAGGTGGAGGAAGCAAAGAGGAAGCGGTACATCCAGAATTTTGTCCCGCAAGCCATGGAGATTTCAACACTGTGGAAGCAGCTCCTTCCCTGCCTGTCCCACCAGCCACCAGAGTAACCTAATGCCCAGTCAGTGAGATGTAACGCCCCTGCTCATACTTGCTGGTCCAGGTGGTGAAAGGCACAGTGAGATAGAGTTTTCCTAGGAAAAGGTAATCTTGGCTGCAACTTGATGGTGTAGCACAGGCACAGCTTTATTAGAGAAATAATGGCAACTGGTTCTGGGGGACTGCAACGGCCAGAAGGTTTTCGAAATTGACTGTATCCACCAGTCATATAGAGAGGATAAGCCTGGCTCGAAAACTATAGGTAGGTGCTATTGCGTAAAATAGTAAACTGTAGAGTAAACCCCAGCGCTCAAATGATAGACAACACAAAGGGGAAAAGCTACTGCACATAAATCAGATGCACACCAATTTACTATAATTTAAGACACCTTTATTATGTACCAAAAACAGATATTAAAAACAATTAAAAATTTTACCATAGACAAAGAAAGGGGAGGGGGCTGTTCACCCTGAGCATAAGGAACTGATAGACAATTGAAGTAAATCTTGCAATTTTAATTTTTGTTTTGATATTTTGCAAAAAGTTCACCGAAATGAAAAGCAAAACACCTGACGTTTCGGCTACTGTAGCTTTTTTCAAGGTTTTGCCTAAAAGGTGAAGAAACTGTGTCATTATATACAAGTGTAAAACACATACAATATGTACAAATATACAAACAGTAAATTAAAGTGAACATGTATGTGAAGAATGAATGGGAGCAACATAGGTCACGAACGGACTACCATCAAGAGTACGTGGAGAGGTGCCCCACTTTTGCAAAACCTGAGTAGATGTGAAATATATGGGGATTACGGATCTACAAGGGAAGAAGGAAATTAATGAGAGACAAAGTATTAAATGTATATGAGGCAATAAAGCAACAAGGGGGTAAAGGAGCAAATGTTATACATGTTCAACAGAGCATACATATATTGTAGATCCAGTAATAAGATGTTTATAGGTACACATCGCACATAATGGTTGAACTGCATGAAAATAAAAGTAAAATAGAATAAAACCCTGTATGATTAAGATAAAGAGTTCCCATCTAAAACGGATATATGGCATACAGTTGTCATAAATGCACTTTTGTGGAGCTAGACACGGTATGGTATATAGTACTCATCAGAGACAGATCCATGGCATAAAGGTGTCACTGAATATTTCTTAGAGCTAGACATGAACCTTATATTCCCGGTTTAGGCCAAAAAGTTCTAGTGTTTAAAGAGTATAAATCCAATATGATTCACGTTCTTTTAGAATTTTAACCCGGTTGCCACCTCGTCAAGGTTGTGGTACATGTTCCAAAACCTGGAATTTTAGTTGTGAGACGAAGTGACTGGCTGAGATAAAATACGAGGGGATAGGTAGAACCAGATGTTGACATCGAATGGTGGACTTGTGTTTGCTTATACGGTCCCGGATATGCTGGGTCGTTTCACCATCATATTCAAGACCGTAGGGGCATTTGATGACGTATATGACAAAGTTAGTCACATGTAAAATAGCCTTCAATAAGAAATTTTTTACCTGTACGGGGATGAGGGAAGTGATATCCTTTGGTGACATGGGAACATTGACTACAATGCAAACAGGAGAAGGACCTTTTCCGGTTTGTAGATAGCAAGGTTTGTCTCTTAGGCAGTTTTGAAGGGCCCACATCTGCTCACTCTAGATAATCCTTGAGGTTTCGCGGACGTTTGTGACCAAATAGAGGGTTGACAGATTATTCTTGGATGGAAGGTATGCTTGGTGCAGTAATGGACAATGTTTGAGGATAGTTTTCGTAAGGAGGGGAGAGAAAGGGTGATATGTGTTGACGAAGGTGACTCAAGTATTGTTCTGTATGGGGACCCTGTTGGAGGAGTGGCCCTTAGAGCTGAGTAGCCTCTGGCCTTAAATTCGAATTCCATTTGTCGGTGTCGTTCCTTTCTGAGTTGAGGATCAGACACTAAGCAGTCTATCCTACAGTGTTGCGATTTAGGTAAAGCAAGCTTGAGATGTTTAAGGTGACAACTGGAGAAATTAAGAAGACTGTTTCTATCTGTTGATTTAGTAACAAGATCAGTTGTAATGATGTTCTTTTCTGTAATGTGCACCATGGTGTCAAGAAAATTGATTGACTGGTTGCTGTGGTGTAGGGTAGAGGAAATGTTTGGTGTGGCTGACTTGATATCATCAAGAAATGTTAGTAGAGAAGGTAGATCACCCGTTCATAAACAGAAGACATCGTCAATGAAGCGTTTCCATAATTTGATATAATGATTGAATGCTGGGTGTGGATAGATATAGAGATGTTCAAAGTGGGCTATAAAAATATTTGCATAGTGGGCGCTGCGTTTGAGCTCATCGCGGTCCCACGGCACTGTAAGAAAAATTTTTCCTCAAAGAGAAAAAACATTTTTGTAAGGACTAGTTCCAGAAGGTCCACGCAAAATGTTCTTGGTTTCCGAGAGACTAGTGTGGGACTGTAGAAACCACCTGACCGCCTCTAGGCCTTTATCCTGATTAATGCTCGTATAAAAACTGGTAACATCCATCGTGACCAGTAAGCTATGATCAGGTACTGAGTTCAGGGACTGAAGGATGGAGAGAAAGTGTGAGGTGTCTTTTAGATGTGATGTGATGTTGGGAATGAACGTTGTTAAAATCTTCTCAAGGGTGATGGCAACTGGGGATAAGATGGAATCTGTAGATGCTCTGATTGGGGGTGTCCGGTGTGTGAGGTGAAATATTTATGGATTTTCTGGAGAGTGTAAAAAATAAGGGTGATAGGATGATTATTAACAAGAAAATCCGCAAGTTTCATGTCTATTGTGGCGTTGTGTAGGTAATAGTCAATTTTGGTTTGTATGATAGAAGCTATATCAGGAGTGGGGTCACAAGGTAATGGGAGATACGTGATTTGTCTTCCAGTTCTTGGCATATCACTCCCATGTAATAGCTTCTATCCAAAACGACAACTACACCACCCTTATCAGCGGGTTTAATGACGAGGTTTGTTCTTAAGTGACTAAAGAACTCGACTCTCATCAGTTGACAAATTGTGTCTTAGGTGTAGGGTTCCCTTCCTTATGTCCTCTGGGATATATTGAAGATCAGTAGATACAAGGAAGATGAAATTCTCAATCAGGTGGCAGCATTTGGGGGGTTGGAAAGTGCTTAAAACCTTTGTCTAGTTCATGTAGTGTTAGACCTGGTATGGATGCAGGGATGGCAGGTTGGGTCGTAGAAGGAAGTGGGTTATTAAAGAAATGTGCCTTTTAACGCAGGTTCCTATAAAATCAGTTGAGTTCCTGCTCAAGGACGTGTGTGTTGAAGGCGGGGGTGGGACAGAAGGAGAGGCCCTTCTGTAGCATCTCAACTTCTGTGGGTGTGAGAATCTGACTGGAGATATTGAACACAATGTTGTCCCTACCTGGGAGCATGTCACTATCCGATTCGTGCGTCCACCTCGATCACTGTCCCCTTCTCATCATCTTATGGGTCGTCTTGGGCCTAAAAATGAGGAGTAGCCAGAGAGGCTTTGATCGCTATCTGAGCTCTGAGAGCTGTTTCCAAAACGGCGGAACCTTTCAGTAAAGGGAGAGGTATGCCGTCTATATACTAGTTTTTTTGCACAACAAGAGGAAAAAGATAAAAGGCGATCAAGCATCTTCATCAAATTTTATAATGCTTTTATTAGTGATAATTTTGGTGCAAGGTAGAAAAGAGAGGAGCATACAAATGGGTGCACACCCTGGTGGTGCCTAGACAGTAATAATATAAAAGGGAGATTGGCAGCAAACATAGATCATGAATATTGTCCACAATACAAGTTGTAACTTTAAGGGTAAAATCCCATTCATTAAAATATTCCAAATTAATTACCTGAATACATTTTACTACCAATGTCCCTTAGACTAATATAATGGTCAGTACCCCAGTCTATGCTAACCCACAAGAGAGGGTGCATAGAGATATCAAAACGTTATAAGGGCTTACCAGTAGCAGGCGCACCGCACACACCAGGATGGCGCCCACCTGACGGACGTTCATTTCGGAGACTGCCTGCGTCAGGGGTGGCCTAAAAATAAGGAGGAGCCAGAGAGGCTTTGCTCGCTGTCCGAGCTCTGTGAGCTGTTTCCAAAATGGCGGAACCTTTGAGTAAAGGGAGAGGTATGCCATCTATATACTCGTTTTTTTGTATAGTCCTCTTGATCGCGCAAGAACTTGTCCCTCTTGCGGGTTGTAGGGTCTCCTTAAATCCTTTAGTGGTTTCGTTACACTTCTTTTTGAGGGTCTCTAGATCCGATTAGTTAAGGGTTTGCTTCAGCTGGTCCTCAGTACTCTTAATGTTATTCCCAATCACCTCGAGCTCTTTTTGCAGAAAATCAATGGTAAGAAGGATGATATCTAAAAAGCTCTTATTAAGAATACCTTCGAATTGTTTGCAATAGTCAGGGTTGTCCAAGAACAGAGTAGGTCTCAGGGAAACCCTGAGACCCCTCGGGATCCTCTGGGCCCTCTGGTACTCTGCAAGTGTGATTGTGTGTAATTCCAGAGTAATGTTCTGTTTCAAATCTTTCAAGTAATCTCTTGACCTTATTTTGTCAGACGGGTTGACAGAAATTGATTTGGGGCTGTTACTGTGGAGAGAATGCTGGCAGCCTGATCATCACTGAAGGATAAAATTGACATGGACATAGAAAGGCTTATGTAGTGGGAGCACTGGACAAAACAAAGTCATACAGAGAGGATAAGCCTCGCTCGACCACTATACACCATGTTCCAAATTATTATGCAAATTGGATTTAAGTGTCATAGCGATTTTTTTTTTTTTCAATGAGACTCATTGATGGTATTTTGTCTCTGGGTTGTTTGGATTACTGAAATCATTCTCAGATACCTGTGATAATTAGTTTGCCAGGTGAGCCCAATAAAAGGAAAACTGGATGTTCCACAATATTAAGCAGGCCACAGTTTTCAAGTAACATGGGAAAGAAAAAGGATCTCTCTGCTGCCGAAAAGCATCAAATAGTGCAATGCCTTGGACAAGGGATGAAAACATTAGATATTTCACGAAAACGTAAATGTGATCATCGTACTGTGAAGAGATTTGTGACTGATTCTGAGCACATACGTGTTCGTGCTCATAAAGGCAGAATGAGGAAGGTTTATGCCAGGCAACACCATCGGTTTAAGAGAGCAGCAGCTAAAATCCATTACAAAACAGCAAACATATTTGAAGCTGCCGGAGTCTCTGGAGTTCCTCGAATCTCAAGGTGTAGGATCCTTCAAAGGCTTGCTGTGTGCATAAACCTACTATTAGGCCACCCCAACCAGTGCTCACAAGCAGAAACGGTTGCAGTTGGCCCAGGCATACATGAAGACTAATTTTCAAACAGTCTTGTTTACTGATGAGTGTCAAGCAACCCTGGATGGTCAAGATGGATGGAGTAGTGGATGCCTGGTGGATGTCCACCATGTCCCAAAAAGGCTGGGATGTCAGCAAGGAGGTGGAGGAGTCATGTTTTGGGCCGGGATCATGGAGAGACATCTGTTAGGCCCCTTTAGGGTTCCTGAAGTTGTGAAAATGACCTATGAAAAGTATATAGAGTTTCTGACTGACAACTTTCTTACATGGTACAAAAAGCAGAAATGTGCCTTCAGGAGCCAATTCATCTTCATGCATGACAATGCACCATCTCATGCTGCAAAGAATACCTCTGTGTCATTGGCTGCTATAGGCATAAAACTCATGGTGTGGCCACCATCTTCCCCTGACCTCAACGCTATAGAGAATTTTTTGAGTTTCATCAGGCAAAAGATCTATGAGGGTGGGAGGCAGTTCACATCAAAGCAGCATTTCTGGGAGTCTATTCTGACATTATGCAAAGAAATTCAAGCAGAAAAACTCGCAAGTTCAATGGATGCAAGAATTGTGAAGGTGATATCAAAGAAGGGTTCCTATGCTTACATGTAACTTGGCCTGTTAGGATGTTTTGGATTTAAATAGCTTTTTATTTCAGTGAATGTGACCTCCTAATGCTGCAAATTCCACAAATGAGCATTTTCAGTTCTTTAAAACATATAAAATGTTTAGAAACGCTACTGTGCCTAATAATTTGGAACAGTGCATTTTCATTTTTTTCTAATTTTGAAGATTATACTATTATCATTGGGAGGTTTCTTTAATAAAATTAGAATTAGATGACTTTTATTGGACTGACTGTCATTTGCACCGACCAGTGAATGGGAGCAACGCCCCACTTTTGCAGCTTGTCAAAATCTGAGTAGATGTGAAATATATTGGGATTACAATGAGATAATGATTAAGATAAGCCACATTGTTACAGACAATACTGTATAATAACATTAACAGGCTGTAAATACCATCAGGAGGAAGAGGACCACTAGTAACAATGTACTTTTCACATAATAATGATATATACTGTAGATGGCATAGATATACATACTGACCAAAGGTCAGGAGACAGGGAGATGGTGTATGAGCGCTGCGCCTGAAAGCAGATTGGAGGCTTAATGCTAAGAGAGGGAACTTACAAAGGTATATCCGAAAGGTAAGTATGGGGAGATTGGAGACTTTACCTGTAGGTGGAAGCCTGGGAGTAAGAAAGACTCCTTATGGAACAATAGTGGCAGTGGTGCTGGCAGCGACTGGGTTATGCCTGGAACCGCGCTCTTATATGTGCTGAATGGCGGCCTCTGTGTTTCCTGCTTCTGGTCCTGAGGAACACAGCGCATGCGTGAAACGCATAGAACTGCGTGTGCGCGTGACGTCAGCGGAGATACCGTGGGTGGGAGCAATCCCCCCTTCCAGTCAGCAGAGTGGCACATGAGTGGACAAATAGAAAAACGTCCACATGTGACGTCAGCAGGCCGAGTGCTGGGTGAAGCTAAAGCAGGTGCTATAATTATCTTGTGTGTTATGTGCAAAGGGTGGGAAAACTGTGCATGGAATTCAGCCACATGATAGAAGAGTGCTACGGAATCTACAAGGGAAGAAGGAAATTAATGAGAGATAAAGTATTAAATGTATATGAGGCAATAAAGCAACAAGGGGCAAATGTTATACATGCTCTACAGAGCATACATATATTGTAGATCCGGTAATAAGATGTTTATAGGTACACATCGCACATAATGGTTGAACCGCATAAAAATAAAACAGAACAAAGCCCAGTATGATTAAGATAAATAGCGTGGTTCCAGGCATAACCCGGTCGCCACCAGCACCACTGCTACTACTATTCCATAAGGACTCTTCCTTAATCCCAGGCTTCTACCTACAGGTAAAGTCTCCGTTTTCCACATACTTACCTTCCAGATACACCTTTGTAAGTTCCTTCTCTTAGCATTAACCCTCCACTCTGCTTTCAGGTGCACCGCTCATACACCAACTCCTTGTCTCCTGACCTTTGGTCGGAATATATATCTATGCCATATGCAGTATATATCATTATGTGAAAAGTACATTGTTACTATAATGGTCCTTCTTTCTCCTGATGGTATTTACAGCCTGTTCATCTGTTATTATACAGTATTGTCTGTAACAATTTGGCTTATTTTATTAATCTCATTTTAATCCCCATATATTTCACATCTACTCAGAATTTGACAAGCTACAAAAGTGGGGAACCTCTCCACGTACTCTTGATGGTAGTCCCTTTGTGACCTATGTTACTCCCATTCATTCTTCATGTACGTGCTCGCTTTAATTTCCTATGTTTGTATATTTGTACGCATTGTATGTGTTTTACAATTGTATATATTGACACTGTTTCTTCACCTTTTAAGCAAAACCTTAAAAAAGGCTCCAGTAAGGCAGCATTTCTGTGGCCAACAGTTTTGATATGGTCAAGTTCAAGCACTTTGCTTTCTCATGTGTGAGAGGAGATGCTCTTTTACATGACCAAACCTGTGTGACCGAGGGCTGGCTGCTGTGCTGGGAGAGGGTGGAAGAAGGTGTGCACAACCAACCGGTGGGCTTGGCGGGAGGTGTAGGTCTAGATGGAATGCTGGATTGAGAACCATGTGGTGTGATTGATGTCTCACATGGATCTTAACCACCAGGCATGTCACTTCTGTAACACCTGAGGGTTCCTCACTCACCCCCACTGTAGAATGTACACTAGAGGAGGTTCTGCAATCGGAGCCCTGTGTTACAATTCTTTCCCCGGTGACACAAGAGGAAGAAGTGGCAGATGATGTTGATTTGGCAGCCGGTAACTGGGTAAGCTCATTACTCCGTGTTTCTGTCGCGGGCGGGGAGGAGGGTGTCAACGCTGCGCTCTCCCACTGCTCGGGTCCGGCTGCCGCCGCTCTGCGGCTACTGCTGCTCAGTGGCTCGAGCGATAGGCCGGATCCCGGAGACTCGAGCGGCGCTCCTCGCCCGTGAGTGAAAGGGGTGTTTTGTTAGTGGGGGATTTGATTAATGTTTGTGACGCCACCCACGGTTGTGGTGATTGTGTGGACACCACCGCTGCTCTGTCTGGGGATCCCGGGAGCGATGGTGTGGAGCAGCTAGATGTTGGTTTGCCCCTCCGTGGGTAGGGGTTCTGGTAGTTCCGGGGTCCGATGATGGGGAGGTCAGGATGGTGGACAGGCGGGTTATGGGGCCTGTTGAGGTTCAGGGACGCAGGGGTAGCGCTGTGCCGCACGGCACGGAGGTACTCACTCAGCCCAAGGATGACGACACAGTTCACGGTAAACAAACGGCTGGTTGGACGGGTCCCTCGGACGGCTACGGTGCTGATGTTACCTGCAGTTAGTGGTGACAGTCACTTCCCTGCACCTAAGTACGGTTCTTTGGTAGCGATGGATTCCCACCGGTAACCCGCTCCCCAGCTTGGATATGAGCCGGGGGAGCCCCTCTCTTGCCCGCAGGCGCTGGCCCTGGGAAACTGGTGCCTTGGCGGTGGCGGTGTCTCCCCTTCACGGTTGGACTGTTGCCTTCAATCGGGACTTTGCTGCTGTGAGACCCGGAGGTCCCCTTCACTGACGGATTTGGCAAATTATGGCGACTACTAGCCTTGCTGGGATCCGAAAGGCCCCTGCCAATGGTACTGGCTTCTCTTCGTATACCGCTCCGGTACCGCCGGGCCACCACCCGTCCACGGTCCTTTTGGCAACCTCTGATCAGCCTCTTCTGCAGACGGTCACCACCGTCTGCCAACCTTGCTGTCTCAGTCCGGGGCACACACCCGGACTAACTTCAGGCTTTTCAACTGTCACTTTCTCTGTCACTACTCTCACTGTCCTCCTTCTCCTTCCTCTCACTCTGAACTCTCCAACTGCACTGAACTCTACAGCCTTGTTTTTCCCGCCTCCAGGACTGTGAACTCCTCGGTGGGCGGAGCCAACCGCCTGGCCCACCCCCTGATATGGACATCAGCGCCTGGAGGAAGGCAACAAGGATTTGTGTTTTGACTTTGGTGTACCTGCAGGGAATGTGGGATGTGTGGTGGTGGTGTGACCTGTGACCCCTGGCTTGCCCAGGGCGTCATATTACAGCACAGTGAGATTCCCACAGTAATGCCTGTTGATTGTACATGTGCCTGTTCATGCTTGTAGGTCTGAAATTATTACTATTTCTGCCTCTACTCAGTTGTTTACAATGCTGGTAGATAATAGAAGTTGGGTCATCTTTTGCTGTCTCAAAAAAGGCCCAAGCTAGGCAAAACTTCTTGCGAACTGCAGACCCACAACTGCCACTGGCCACAGCCACAGTTTTGGATAATGATGTAGTGCTTCTCATGGTTGCATCACTACGTGTTTGTACGGGAATCGACACTGTAACATCCTTGACTTCCTCCTCTTCCTCCTTCTCATCAATTGACCTACTCAGCTGCATGCCTCTGGGTTCACACTAAGTGGGATCTAAAACTTCTTCATCATGCTCTATGTTGTCCTCCTCTTCCTGACCTGACAGCACAGTACGCGTGTGACTCAGATATCTGAGTCTCATCATCACCTCCATGCCCGGGGTTAACGTCAGTTGAGGAGGGTGGGGATCCTGCTGGGACCCTACTTTGTCCAAGCCAGGATCCAACTCACAAAGATTTTGGGCATCAGTACAGATTCTTTCCTCCTCAAAAATCTGGGAATCTTTGGAGTGGACCTGTGATGCCAATGGGATAAAATGTGTGAAGAGCTCTGCAGACTCGATCATGTTTGGTTCCCCACAATCAGTTTGTCGGTTTTAGATTTGTGACGAGGGCGCAAACAAGTGTAATTGGGTTGCACCTCTGAGGAATAAAACGGTGTGTGATGTGGATGTGGAGGAGAGGCTACTTGATACAGTGCTTGAAACCCACTCTTATCACCTGATGTTGATGAGCCTTATTTCCAAGTTGAATTGATGTTTGGCTGGCAAACATATCTAGTGTAGTAGGCTGTCCAGTAACATAAAGTAATAAAAAGTTTAATGGCATTCACCGGTAAAGTTGTGTCAAAATTCTTTTAATCCAACATCAAAATACAAGTGAAGGCATGGGGAAGGGGGGTGTACATGACGCGTCGGACGACGGCCGTTTCGTGTCTTGATTAACGCTTCTATGGGTCCACACACTGGGATGTAGTTTCCTGTTCTATTTCACCATCCGGTCAACATACTGACATAACACCATTTATAAACAGCAATTAAAAACAATATCAGGAAAGTAATCAAAGAGTCCATTATTTTTTTGTATGGAACATATTCATAGAACCCACATTCACAAAAAAAACAATATATTTTTCTCGTTAAGTCCCAACGGGCCCATTCCATTATATTTCATGATATATTGGGATTCCTTTTGTAACAGGATTTTGTGGATATCTCCACCTGCTGCTGTGGGTTTGACTTTCTCTAGTCTGGCAAATGTTAACACATTACGGTCCTTGTTGTGTGCCTCCCTAATATGCTTTATCATTCTAGTTGCGCCTACATCCGTAATTATGGAATTCCCATGCTCCCTAAAGCGGACAAAAAGCGGGTGAATGGTTTTGCCAATATAATACATCCCGCAAGGACAAAAGATAATGTGTACAACCATTTTTGTTCTACAAGTGATTAAATGGCTTGTTGTATGCCATTTGTCTCCTATTTTCAGGGATTTATCTGTAAAATGGAATTTGCAGGAGAAGCTGCCACATTTGTGATTGCCTGAAGGGCCTATTGTATGTAACCATGTTTTAGGGAGGAGATCTTTTAGAAACCAGCTCATCCTCAAGATTTTTACACCTTCTATAGGCTATAATTGGTCTTTGCTTAGCGATCTCCACCAAATGATAATAATAATAATAATTTTATTCATTTATATAGCGCTTTACATACATTGACAACACTGTCCCCATTGGGGCTCACAATCCAGAGTCCCAGAAACTCTAGAGGAAACCGGAGTACCCAGAGGAAACCCACGCAAACACGGGGAGAACATACAAACTCCTTGCAGATGTTGTCCTTGGTGGGATTTGAACCCAGGACCCCAGCGCTGCAAGACTGCAGTGCTAACCACTGAGCCACCGTGCCGCCCATCATTATACTTTTCTAACAAAAAACATTTTTTGTTGATTATGGTCCTAATTGTCTTATCCATGGGCCCATATTTAAAATTGAAGACAAATCTGGACATTTTCCCTTTTTCCCTGTCAGTATTAGGCTACATGCGCGCACGCTGCTTCTTTTTCGTGTTCACAAACTGCAGCCAAAACTGCACCTTGTCAAAGAGAGAGCCTGGAAATGTCACAAAAAATGTAGGTGCTTTTTTGGTGCATTTTTGCTGCTTTTTTGGCTGCAGTTTTGTCAACAATTGTTTCATGTATTTTTCAGTTCAAACAAGCCCATAAAGCTTGTTGAATTGAAAAAAAAAATTTAGAAATAAATAAATAATTTAAAAAAAATGGCGTGTGGTCCCCCCCAATTTTAATGCCAGCCAGATAAAGCCATACGGCTGAAGGCTGGTATTCTCAGGATGGGGAGCTCCACGTTATGTGGAGCCCCCCAGCCTAACAATATCAGTCAGCAGCCGCCCAGAATTGCCGCATACATTATATGCGACAGTTCTGGGACTGTACCCGGCTCTTCCCGATTTGCCCTGGTGCGTTGGCAAATCGGGGTAATAAGGAGTTAATGGCAGCCCATAGCTGCCAATAAGTCCTAGATTAATCATGTCAGGCGTCTATGAGACACCTTCCATGATTAATCTGTAAATTACAGTAAATAAACACACACGCCCGAAAAATCCTTTAATAGAAATAAAAAACACAAACACATTCCCTCATTACCAATTTATTAACCCCGACAAAGCCCTCCTTGTCCGGCGTAATCCAGCATGCTCCAGCGTCGCATCCAGCTCTGCTGCATGCAGGTGACCGGAGAAGCAGCAGACACCGCCGCTCCGGTCACCTCCATGCAGCTAATGAAGACAGCCGCGCGATCAGCTGAGCTGTCACCGAGGTTACCCGCGGCCACCGCTGGATTCAGCGGTGGCCGCGGGTAACCTCGGTGACAGCTCAGCTGATCGCGCTACAGCGTGGAGCCGGCAGGAGCGTGGAGCCGGCAGGAGCGTGGAGCCAGCAGGAGCGTGGAGCCGGCAGGAGCGTGGAGGACGGGACTTTCAGCGGCGGTGGCAGTGAGAGGGGTCCATCATCTCCCCTGTGCGTGCACGCTGGGGACCGCGGTACTTCGGGGAACACGTGGAGGACGGGACTATCAGCGGCGGCGGCAGCGAGAGGGGGATGGACGTTGGCAGCTGAAAACATTGATTTTTCCCTCTCGCTGCCGCCGCTGCTGATAGTCCCGTCCTCCACATCATCTCCCCTGTGCGTGCACGCTGGGGACAGTGGTACTTCGGGGAACACGTGGAGGATGGGACTATCAGCGGCGGCAGCAGCGAGAGGGAAAAATCAATGTTTTCAGCTGCCAATGTCCATCCCCCTCTCGCTGCCGCTGCTGATAGTCCCGTCCTCCACATCATCTCCCCTGGGGACAGCGGTACTTCGGGGAACACGTGGAGGACGGGACGGGACCACTTGCCTGACCTCACTTCCTGACAAATCACCTGCGTTTTTGCTAGCAAAAACGCAGGTAAAAGGCAGGTAAAATGCACCACTTTTGATTAGCATGCATTTTTCCTGCGTCTTTGATGCCCTCATTGATTTCAATGGGTGACAAATGTTGACAAAAACGCAGGAAGAATGAACATGCTGCATTTTTTTTGTCACAAACTTTTGACAAAAAAAACGCTGACAAACTGCAGTGTGCGCATGACAAATCTGACTTCTCATAGACTTTGCTGGGAAGTCAGATGTCAGAAAGTTCAGCTGACAAAACTGCAGCCAAAAAAGCAGCAAAAAAGCAGGAAAAAAAGCAGCGTGCGCATGTAGCCTAAGAAGATTTTGTGGGAGGTGGACTCATTTGTGCCCGCTTCTGTGCATTGTCGATGTGTTCTAATGGATAACCCCATTCCAAAAACCGCACTTTAAATTCCTTGGTTTGTTCATTCAATTTTTGTTAATCATTTGTAATCCTATTTAAACGTAAGAATTGACCATACGGGATAGATTTTTTTGTGTGTGCTGGATGTTCACAGTTATAGTTCAAAAGCATATTTACCGAAGTCGGTTTTCTGAATAGTTCACGTTCTATTTTACCATCTTTTGATGTTAATTTAACATCTAAAAATTCAATGGAATTACTTCCAAATTCATGGGTAAAGAACATGTTGAATTTATTCACAGAATTTAAATAGGAAACAAAGGATTTAAACTCCTCCGAACCGTCCGAAATGATTAGGGTGTCGTCCACAGACCCGAGAAATGTTTTAATGTTCTTTAAGAACGGGTTAGTCACATTGTAGATCAAATCATCTTCTACATGTGCTAAGAAAATATTAGCTAGGGTACAAGCCACCGGGGTACCCATAGCCACCCCACTATTCTGAAGGTACCATTTGTGGCCAAATTTAAATGCATTATGTTTTAATACAAACGAGAGGGCATCATGTACAAAACTGATTAGGGTCTCACTTTCCCTTATCTTTTTTTAGCATGTTCACTACCACCTCTACTCCTAGATCCTGAGGTATCCTCGTGTAGAGGCTCTCTATGTCCAAAGAAGCCCAGTGGAATCCAGTCTGCCAATCAAAACGGTCCAAATTTTTAACTAGGTCTCCCGTATCTTGTACATAGGGTGGTATTTTTTTAGGAGTGGATGTAACATCCAATCTAAATACTGCAAAAGTGGCTCCATTAAAGAGCCCACTTGCGAAACTATTGGTCGACCGGGTGGTTGCACCAATGTTTTGTGTACTTTATGGACGAAATACCAGTGTGGCTTCTTTGGACACTGTGGCAGTAGTTTATCTGCTCTATTTTGTGTTAGTGCTCCTATTGCTACTTGCTTGTTAAGCAAACTACGTAATTTTTCCCTGAACGTATAGGTCGGGTCACTTTTTAAAGGTTTATACACCTCTATGTTGTCTATGTGCCTCACTGATATAATATTGTGTGCTCATTAACACCGTACCACCTTTTTTGTCTGCTCTTCTGATTGTAACATCATTTAATGATTTTATCCTACGTAATGCTTGTTTTTCCTATCTGGATAAATTATCTGGCAGTGAAGGGTAGTGTAAAGCTTTTATTTCTTTGAGCACAGCCTCCTGAATCCTCCAGCCTCCTAGATCCACGTTGTTCCCCGGTGTGGTTGGGGGGAAAAAAGGAAGATTTTACTTTCCCTGCAAATTTTAGTTTCTTTACTATCCACCGGTATGGAGCTAACTGGATCACCTTCAGGGAGACGAAAAAGCTGCAAAGCATCATCCCTTACACCCCCTAACCCTAATTTGCTGTGATTAAAGCCCAATGGGCCGATAGTAACAGGTTTTCCTTCTTTCATAGATGTATCTGTTTGCATTACTTTATTTTTATTGGAGAAAAACATTTTCAGATGTAGCATACGACAGGATTTAAATAAGTCGTCCGAGGCGCCATGTACACCCCTCTCCCTATGCCTTCACTTGTATTTTGATGTTGCATTAAAAGGATTTCTTCGGCGCTCCATTGGGAGACCCAGACGATTGGGTGTATAGCACTGCCTCCGGAGGCCACACAAAGCAATTACACTAAAAAGTGTAAGGCCCCTCCCCTTCTGGCTATACACCCCCAGTGGGATCACTGGCTCACCAGTTTTCTGCTTTGTGCGAAGGAGGTCAGACATCCACGCATAGCTCCACTGTTTAGTCAGCAGTAGCTGCTGACTCTATCGGATGGAAGAAAAGAGGGCCCATATAGGGCCCCCAGCATGCTCCCTTCTCACCCCACTTGCGGTTTGTAAGGTTGAGGTACCCATTGCGGGTACGGAGGCTGGAGCCCACATGCTGCTTTCCTTCCCCATCCCCCTGAGGGGCTCTGTGGAAGTGGGATCTTACCGGCCCCCAAACCCTGAGGCCGAGCTCCATCCACAGACCCAGAGACCCTGCTGGAGGAGCTGAGTACAGTCAGGGACAAGGCCCTGCAACGTTCAGGTACTCTGTGTCCCCGCACAGACAGGCCACACACACTCCAGGCTTGCTGGGTGTGCTAGTGCGCCGGGGGCACTAGCGCTGCGCGCTCGGGTTAGAGTCACTGCAGCTTAGCTGAGTGATTTTATGTCTTGGGAACTACCGCGCCGGCCGCTCCGGGAGCGGCGGCGCCGCTGGGACTTGTAGTGCGCCGGGGACTCGCGCTGCCCGCGCTTTTACGGCGGCAGCGCTCATAAATCTAGTCCCCGGCTTTTGCGGCCTAGTTACGGTTCGTTCCCGCCCCCACCCTGTCAATCAGGGAAAGGGAGAGACGCTGTGCAATAGGCAGCGCCGAGGGCTGGAGCCTTATTTACATGCTCCAGCCCTCTCACTGGGCACAGTGGGGACGCAAGTTTCCCGCTCTTGGTCTCAACACGCCCAGGGCCCGCCCCTCTCCACAGGACGCCGGCAGCCATTCCTGCATGCAGTCTGGCTGGAGAACGGACACAGGCTCTGGGGGACTCAGACAAGGGACTCTGGCGACCACACACCCGCGTTTATGCGGGCGGTAAGCTGCACATAAGTGCTGGCCCCACTAGTGCCACAGTGTTATTTGGTGCATTTTTTCCCTGTACCATATATATTTATATTGCACTGTACAGTCGCTTCTTGGCTTATACCCTCATTGCTCTGAGGAGACAACAACATGTCATCCGCAAAACGCAAGGGTGCCAAGGCACAGGCGGTATGCACTGCTTGTGCCGCATGTGGGGCTAATCTACCGGCAGGTTCCAATGACCCCCATTGTGTGCAATGTTCGGTCCCTGTGCCACTTCGTCAGCCAGAGTCTATGGTAGTAGTGGCCCAGGCAGAGACGCCTGTGAACCCTGCCCCGGTGACGGGGACAGAATTTGCAGTTTTTGCTGATAAGATGTCTGTGACTATGACAAAAATCCTGGAAACCTTGCAGTCCAGGCCAGTTTCTCAGACCATGGACACTGCTGTGTCTATGCTCCCCGGTCCCCCTCAGTTGGAACTAATCCGTACTTCAAGGGGGTCCCAGGCATCACAGGCTGAAGACTCTGACTCGGATGACAGTCCCAGGCAGCCTAAGCGGGCTCGCTGGGAAAGACCCTCGCCGTCATCACACTGGTCAGGGTCTCAGCGAGACGAGGCTCTGTATGAGGAGACAGAGGTGGGTGATCAGGAATCTACTCCTGACACCGCTCTCAATCTAGATACCCCTGATGGTGACGCTATGGTAAATGACCTTATAGCGGCCATCAATAGACTGTTGGATATTTCTCCCCCAGCGCCTTCAGCAGAAGAGGCAGCTGCACAGCAGGAGAAGTTCCAGTTCCGGTATCCTAAGCGTAAATTGAGTACTTTTCTGGACCACTCTGACTTCAGAGAATCAGTCCAGAAACATCATGCTTATCCAGATAAGCGTTTCTCCAAACGTCTTAAGGATACACGTTATCCCTTTCCCCCTGACGTGGTCAAACGCTGGACCCAGTGTCCAAAGGTGGACCCCCCAATCTCCAGGCTTGCGGCTAGATCCATAGTTGCAGTGGAAGATGGGGCTTCACTTAAAGATGCCAATGACAGACAGATGGACCTTTGGTTAAAGTCTGTCTATGAAGCTATCGGCGCGTCGTTTGCTCCAGCATTCGCGGCCGTGTGGGCACTCCAAGCTATTTCAGCTGGCCTGGCACAAGTGGACTCTATCATACGTCCAGCAGTGCCGCGAGTAGCGTCCCTAACCTCGCAAATGTCTGCGTTTGCGACTTACGCTATCAACGCTGTCCTGGACTCTACGAGCCGTACCTCAATGGCGTCTGCCAACTCTGTGGTTTTGCGCAGAGCCTTGTGGTTAAAGGAATGGAAAGCAGATTCTGCTTCCAAGAAATGTTTAACCAGCTTGCCACTATCTGGAGACAGACTGTTTGGTGAGCAATTGGCTGAGATCATTAAACAGTCCAAGGGTAAGGACTCCTCCTTACCCCAGCCCAGATCGAGCAAACCTCAACAGAGGAAGTGGCAGTCGAGGTTTCGGTCCTTTCGAGGCTCCAGCAAGCCCCAATTCTCCTCGTCCAAAGGGACTCAGAAGGAGCAAAGGAGCTCAGATTCCTGGCGGGCTCATTCACGCCCCAAGAAAACAACCGGAGGAACCGCTTCCAAGGCGGCTGCCTCATGACTTTCGGCCTCATCCCTCCGCATCCTCGGTCGGTGGCAGGCTCTCCCGCTTTTGCGACATTTGGCTGCCACAGGTCAAAGACCGGTGGGTAGCAGACATTTTGTCTCACGGGTACAGGATAGAATTCAGTTCTTATCCTCCGCCTCGGTTCTTCAGAACCTCCCCACATCCCGACCGAGCAAATGCCCTTCTGCAGGCGGTGTGCTCACTAAGAGCAGAAGGAGTGGTGATCCCTGTTCCTCTGCAGGAACAAGGGCAAGGTTTTTACTCCAATCTCTTCGTGGTTCCAAAAAAGGACGGCTCGTTCCGTCCTGTTCTGGACCTAAAGCTGCTCAACAAGCATGTGAACGCCAGGCGGTTCCGGATGGAATCCCTCCGCTCTGTCATTGCCTCAATGTCTCAAGGAGATTTCCTTGCATCAATAGACATCAAAGATGCTTATCTCCACGTGCCGATTGCTACAGAGCACCAACGTTTTCTACGTTTCGTGATAGGAGACGACCATCTCCAGTTCGTAGCTCTGCCATTTGGTCTGGCGACAGCCCCACGGGTTTTCACCAAGGTCATGGCGGCAGTGGTAGCAGTCTTGCATTCTCAGGGACACTCGGTGATCCCTTACTTGGACGATCTACTTGTCAAAGCACCCTCTCAAGAGGCATGCCAACACAGCCTGAATGTTGCGCTGGAGACTCTCCAGACTTTCGGGTGGATCATCAACTTTTCAAAGTCAAACCTGGCACCGACTCAATCACTAACGTATCTTGGCATGGAGTTTCATACTCTCTCAGCGATAGTGAAGCTTCCGCTGGACAAGCAGCGGTCTCTACAGACAGGGGTGCAGTCTCTCCTTCAGGGTCAGTCGCACCCCTTAAGGCGCCTCATGCACTTCCTAGGGAAGATGGTGGCAGCAATGGAGGCAGTCCCGTTCGCGCAGTTTCATCTGCGTCCACTTCAATGGGACATTCTCCGCCAATGGGACGGGAAGACAACTTCCCTAGACAGGAAAGTCTCCCTTTCTCAGACGGCCAAGGATTCTCTGCTATGGTGGCTTCTTCCCACCTCATTATCGCAGGGAAGATCATTCCTGCCCCCATCCTGGGCAGTGGTCACGACAGACGCGAGTCTGTCAGGGTGGGGAGCAGTTTTTCTCCACCACAGGGCTCAAGGGACGTGGACTCAGCAGGAATCCACCCTTCAGATCAATGTTCTGGAGATCAGGGCAGTGTATCTTGCCCTATTAGCCTTCCAGCAGTGGCTGGAAGGAAAACAGATCCGAATTCAGTCGGACAACTCCACAGCGGTGGCATACATCAACCACCAAGGAGGGACACGCAGTCGGCAAGCCTTCCAGGAAGTCAGGCGGATTCTGATGTGGGTAGAGGAAAGAGCATCCACCATATCAGCAGTTCACATCCCGGGCGTAGAAAACTGGGAAGCAGACTTCCTCAGTCGCCAGGGCATGGACGCAGGGGAATGGTCCCTTCACCCGGACGTGTTTCAGGAAATCTGCCGCCGCTGGGGGGTGCCGGACGTCGACCTAATGGCGTCTCGGCACAACAACAAGGTCCCGACCTTCATAGCGCGGTCTCGCGATCAAAGAGCTCTGGCGGCAGACGCCTTAGTGCAAGATTGGTCGCAGTTCCGGCTCCCTTATGTGTTTCCACCTCTGGAACTCTTGCCCAGAGTGTTACGCAAGATCAGATCCGATTGCGGCCGCGTCATACTCGTCGCCCCAGACTGGCCGAGGAGGTCGTGGTACCCGGATCTGTGGCATCTCACGGTCGGCCAACCGTGGGCACTACCAGACCGTCCAGACTTACTGTCCCAAGGGCCGTTTTTCCATCGGAATTCTGCGGCCCTGAACCTGACTGTGTGGCCATTGAGTCCTGGATCCTAGCGTCTTCAGGATTATCCCAAGGGGTCGTGGCCACCATGAGACAGGCTAGGAAGTCCACTTCTGCTAAGATCTACCACAGAACGTGGAAGATTTTCTTATCCTGGTGCTCTGCACAAGGAGTATCTCCCTGGCCATTCGCGTTACCTGTCTTTCTGTCCTTCCTGCAATCTGGGTTGGAAATGGGATTGTCGCTCGGCTCCCTTAAAGGGCAAGTCTCGGCACTATCCGTGTTTTTTCAGAAGCGTCTAGCACGACTTTCTCAGGGGCGCACGTTCCTGCAGGGGGTTTGTCATATCGTACCTCCGTACAGGCGGCCGTTAGATCCGTGAGATCTAAACAAGGTCCTTGGTGCTCTCCAGAAGCCGCCCTTCGAGCCTCTGAGGGATGTGTCACTTTCTCGACTCTCACAGAAAGTGGCCTTTCTGGTAGCGGTCACGTCTCTTCGGAGAGTGTCCGAACTAGCAGCGCTGTCATCCAAGGCTCCTTTCCTGGTGTTCCACCAGGACAAGGTAGTGCTGCGCCCCATTCAAGAGTTTCTCCCTAAGGTGGTATCCTCTTTTCATCTTAATCAGGATATCTCCTTGCCTTCCTTTTATCCGCATGCAGTTCATCGGTATGAAAAGGATTTACATTTGTTGGATCTGGTGAGAGCACTCAGAATCTACATTTCCCGCACGGCGCCCCTGCGCCGCTCGGATGCACTCTTTGTCCTTGTCGCTGGTAAGCGCAAAGGGTCGCAGGCTTCCAAAGCCACCCTGGCTCGATGGATCAAAGAACCAATTCTTGAAGCCTACCGTTCTGCTGGGCTTCCGGTTCCATCAGGGCTGAAGGCCCATTCTACCAGAGCCGTGGGTGCGTCCTGGGCATTACGACACCAGGCTACGGCTCAACAGGTGTGCCAGGCAGCTACCTGGTCGAGTCTGCACACTTTCACCAAACATTATCAGGTGCATACCTATGCTTCGGCGGACGCCAGCCTAGGTAGAAGAGTCCTGCAGGCGGCAGTTGCCTCCCCGTAGGGGAGGGCTGTCTTTGCAGTTCTAACATGAGGTATTTCTTTACCCACCCAGGGACAGCTTTTGGACGTCCCAATCGTCTGGGTCTCCCAATGGAGCGCCGAAGAAGAAGGGAATTTTGTTACTTACCGTAAATTCCTTTTCTTCTAGCTCCTATTGGGAGACCCAGCACCCGCCCTGTTGTCCTTCGGGATTTTTGGTTGTGTTTCGGGTACACATGTTGTTCATGTTGCATGGTTTTCAGTTCTCCGACGTTACTTCGGAGTGAATTTGTTTAAACCAGTTATTGGCTTTCCTCCTTCTTGCTTTTGCACTAAAACTGGTGAGCCAGTGATCCCACTGGGGGTGTATAGCCAGAAGGGGAGGGGCCTTACACTTTTTAGTGTAATTGCTTTGTGTGGCCTCCGGAGGCAGTGCTATACACCCAATCGTCTGGGTCTCCCAATAGGAGCTAGAAGAAAAGGAATTTACGGTAAGTAACAAAATTCCCTTCTTTAACACAACTTTACTGGTGAGTGTCATTGAACTTTCTTTTACCCTGTGCAGCAAGTGTTTTTTCTTTGCAATGAGCACCCCGGTTTTTTCCTGTTTGCAAATACCAGTGAACAATTTAAATTTGATGGACTTTAACCGTGCTTGGAACTTATGAGCCATATAGTGCGTTAATAACCGCTGAGTATAGATAGTGCCCAGTTTTTTCCTTCTCCTATATTTTGGTGTCCAGTAACGTAACTTGTTCTCATTTGTTCTTGCACATGCTGAGCTGGTGTTTGCTCAGTAGACCTTTGACTAGCTGAACTTCCCACATGTACACCTCCAATACCTCACCTATTCCCCTTTCTACGACATCCTTGTCCTGATTTACCAATCATGGTTAACGTACCCTTCCCCTTTTAAACATACCGTATATTTTGCAACCCTACCACCACACATGTCAGACACTTGACACGAGAAATTGTTTTACTAAAAGTAATAAGGACATCATTATACATTGTTTAATAGCAATTTCTCAGCAGGCACCACTACCAATACCTATAAATTTATTTTAGTGCGTAATTTACAGCAGACACAGAAAAATGGCCATAAACACTTTTTAGATACTGCACTAAAAACTTTATTAGGACTGCCTATAATATGTGGTTATATCCAGAGCACTGGTTTTTATTTTCATTTTCTAAAGGTAATTTAAATTGGCAAAATGCAGTGTGTAGAAACTGCACTAAAACATTTTTATAGTCATATAATACGTGACTACAGTGGCTAAAACCAGAGCGGTCTTTTGAAATTTTTCTAAATTACAATATCCAACATGCAGTGTGTACAGACTGCACTAACAGAACCTATTAATGTGCTGGCCTTAGCCTGTGTAATTTAGAGCAGGCACCAAGATGTATTAGGATGCCTCACTGCCTGGCAACTGTTTTTCACGTACTACAAGAACCTGCAATCCTTATTTCTATGACTTCATGTGCCTATTTGTGGCACGATACCTCTCCCTACAGTGCCCATCCCTAGTCTAAATTATCTCTATCCTATGTAGCTAAACTGCATTAAACTCCTAATCTCACTATCTAGCAGCAGCAACACCTTCCCTATTGCACAACATTAATGAAATAACGCTGAGGCAAAAATGGCTGCCACTTATAACCACACTGAATTGTGACTTAGCAAGCCAGGATCATCCACAAATAAATTTTTGGGAAAAAAAAGGCTCTGCGTGCCAAACGTTTTCTTCCGGTGCAGAAACCCTTCCTCCTCCTTCAGTGATTTTACACATCCCAACATCAAGCAGCACCACAATCCTATACAAAACCAGAAAATGGTAATAAAAAAACATTTCTGGAAATATGGCCAGCATTCGGGGGCAGCAAACGAACATTACTGAGTTTTAGCAGAGAGGATCATGTTTACCGTGCCCAAACAAACAATCTCAGGCTTGTACTGAACATGAGCTTGGTGAGCCTTTATCGAGCAGGTTCGATCATCTGCAATTATGAGATGATGACCATGGCTTAAATTGACAATTCATCATTTAGTAGATAATCTACAAAAGTCATCAGTCACATGTTTTGTGGCAGGACAGAGAGACAAAGGGAGGAACCTCGTAGATCTGGGGATCGTTGATATGGAAATTACCCTGGTCACAAATTGTTCAACCAAAAGTTTATTGAGAATTCAAAGGGATTCTTGTTCAGCGGGACTGTCCAATCTCTGCTCCCTGTTGCTTTTGGTGTGTAATGTTTTGAGGAGGAGCTTCCGTGAAAAAAGATATACATTTTTCACTGCAACAAAAGAATCAAGGCATTTTGGGTGAGAAGCTAATGCTAAAGACCTCATATTATGCTGACGTTAATTGATGATATTAACTCTGTACTGATCCCAAAGACAAGATTTCATCATTTGTCTCATCACTAGAGATGGATGAAAATAATGATGTAGAATGGGAGCGTGATCGTGAGTTCGTACGGGCAGGTGTTCTAGACCTGCCAGGTTATGGTCTCCACTTATACACATTGTACATCATCAAGATCTCATTTGAATTTCTTAAATTTAATTTCTTTCACCTCCATTTACTACTTTTGCACCAAATTGTTGATTTCCTCCTCAAATTTGTTCCGAACCTCAATGCACAATTCTTGAGAGATAGAAACTTATAAGTCATTTAGTTCTTTCTCCATTAAGGAGAGAGATGTACTATTCATTCTAGAGAGGCATTTTAGAAAGCCACAGGAGCAGGAATTGGACGGTGTCTCCCATTCAGATTTAATTATCTTGTTCTCTATAGGGAACAAGGGGAACACTTGCACCTATAATTCACTGGGAATTAATCCTTTTTCCAAATATCTAATGAGGAATGCCCTATTCCACCAAGTTTTTGTGCATTTCCACAGTATATCTTTATCTATGAATTTTCTCTTTTGTGGTATGCTCTCCAATATCCATATCAATACTGTCACTGTCCTTAAAGGCATTGGTTATCTCAAGGAGCCACGTCTGGTCCTATATCCTTAACCCTCCGTCACATACAATAGGCCTGACAGGCACATCTCTTTTACTTTCATTTCTCCTTCCTCACCAGATTGTGAGGAAATCCCTTCCCTCCAGGTAGTCTCCTGTCTCTAGCAGCTCTGTGAAACCTCATACCACAGTTGGATTGCAGAGCTTCAGGAGGACAGATATAACTGTGCTAATCTCTCAGGTTCATTGTATGTGAACACGTCACACTCAATAAGCTTGGTATTTTATGTTTTTATTCATCACATGCTCTGCAAGTGTAATTTTTCTGGGGACACTTCAGGATCTAATTCTGATTGAATATGTGTTTAATAGTACTTAAGGTACCTTAAAATTAAATTTGTTTCCATAAATTTTCTTTTTAGAGTTTTGTGACAGAGTCAAACTGGGGACTATTTGGCGGGAGTTTTGAAATGTTTGTATTTCAGAGTTATTAGTTTTATGTTAAGTAAATTGTTTTTTTTGCACCTGATTATGTGTAGTCTCTTTTATTACATCCCTTTGAAGGTCACTGACCACTTTTAGAGCACTGAAATTGCAAACATTAGATATTATAGGTATTTTTCTAGCCTGCGCCTGACAGTCACATTGTATGTGAACTCGTTAGAACCGATATTGTATGTGGCGGAGGGTTAAATCCATACTCACAATGTGGATAACACAGAATTAATATGTACATTTGACCCATAGAAAGGAATTATAGGCCCATCCTAGAAAGTGTCAAAGCTTGTACACTAAGAGAGTGGTGCTAGATAAAAAAATGCACACACCAAAAATACAGGGTCAGCACATCTTATCATTAAACATAAAAAGGAGAAAAAGTAGAGGAAACCATTGTGAAATTAAATTATTTTATTAGAAATAAGTTATAGATAATAATCAGTAAATTAGTCAAAGGACATGAAATGACAAGTGAAATTGCACCTGTGACAAAAGTCAAAGCATAATCAATAGTCCGGTAATATCACAATGAATGGAAAGTATCACTGATGGCTCTAAATAAAGTGCCTGGCAGTGCAAAAATGTGGCAATAAATTTGCCAGTGATGCTTACTAGAACATATTAAATATCCCAGTATTATCCCAGTAGGTGAAGAACATCAGTAATGGCTCTAATAAAGTGTCAAACAAAGTACAAAATTCGGCAATAAATTATCCAGTAATGCTTACTCACTAGCATATGACAGTAACAGGTGTAGGATATAATCCTCTGTCCTGATGCACATTTCGCAGGGAGACCCCACTTCTTAGAGGGGAGTGGATATTATGCCAGACTGACAGGACCTGTATGCTGCTGTCTTCAGTGACTGCTTCCTGGGTGAGTGCTGATGCAGAGGTGGAGGTGACGCGTCCCTCCTATGACCCCTCTGCGTCTGCGCTCCCTGATGTGTGGTCACTTGACAACGCATACACGTCCCCCAGCTAAATGTCTCTCCACCCAATGACATTCTGATTGCCATGTGATCAGTCATGTGATCGGCTGGCAGGTCCTTAAAATGTTCTGTCAGCCTGGCATAGTATCCACTCTCCCCCAAGAAACAGAGTCTCTCAGCAAAACGTGCGTCGGGACAGGGGGTTCTATCCTGTACCTGTGAATGTCATATACTAGTGGATAAGCATTACTGGCCAATTTACTGCCGAATGTTCATTCCCACCTCCCCGATAGTGGTCAGTTTATCCAGCCAGAACACCTGATTTCCATTTATTCTGCCCTGGTGCTAGACAAAGAAATAGGAAGTGACAGAATTGAGGGTTTTACCTTTAGTGTGATTCATCTGGGCTAAGTTCATGGTAGACACGTTTATAAATCCACTTTCTCAGTTCCTGGGTGGTTTCATCAACATATCTTCAGAGGATGGCATATATGACACACATGGATTTACAATTAGTGAAAACATTGTAGGTGGGTTGCATCTATTGGCATATATTATAATTGCCGCATGAGAATGACCTCTTCAGGTGGACACCCTGTCCAATTTGTGTGGTCGGCCTGGAGAAGTGGCTCCTGACTAAATGGTCATTTAAATTAGGACGGAGCTCTTTAAGCAGTGGACGCTCCCCTAACAAAGGACTGATTTTCGAATCAGCGTGTAGAATTTACTAGTGGTCTGTGAGAATTTTCCTCACCTGTTTCCACTGACTATTGTAATCCATTGTGATACATAGCACAGTGTCCTCCACATTAGTCAGGTAGTCATGCGACCAGTTGCCATCGATATCACATTTATTTTTGGTGAACAATTGGAGGAACAAAGTGGTAAGTTAAAGATTTCAAGATCAGGGTGAAGATAAGAAATGATCATTTGTCTACGTGTTTCACAGCCAGAAGCTTCTTCTTCAGGAAAAATCACATTACAGTATACAGGACACACATGATTGATTGTCTTTATATATACACTATAAAGGCGCTCAGGTACGGACATCACTTAGTCACTCTATTGTTGCAAAAGTGTGAAATCATCATTAAAACAATACAATCAAGTTAAAAACATAATTAAGGGTTCATAATATAAATATACAGGAAAAAAATCAACTTAAAAATTGATCGTACTACATAATAAAATAAACTTAATATAGTGGGGCTGTACATGTAATATATGGATATAGAGGAGATCCAATGTAACCACCTTAGGCTATGTGAGCACACTGCGGATTTGTTTCTCCAGCGAAAAATGCATCTACCTGTGGAAAAAAGGCACCAAAAACGCATGCATTTATACTGTGATTTGATGTGCATTTACCGCGTTTTTGCCTGTGGTTTTTTAACATTGAACATAGGGGAAAACGTAGAAAACCGCAGAAAAGAAGTGACATGCTACTTCTTTTTGCTGCAGAAATTCTGCAGCAAAACCTGTAAGAAAAAAGAACGTAGTGTGCGCACAGCATTTGGGATTTATCATAGACTTTGCTGGGGAAGGACTGCATGAAGCTTATGAATAGAGTTGAGCGCGGTTCGTGGTTCGTGGTTCTCCAGTTCTAGGCTCGAGTGATTTTGGGGCATGTTCTAGATCGAACTAGAACTCGAGCTTTTTTGCAAAAGCTCGATAGTTCTAGAAACGTTCGAGAACGGTTCTAGCAGCCAAAAAACAGCTAAATCCTAGCTTGGTTTCTGCTGTAATAGTGTAAGTCACTCTGTGAATCACACTATTATGACATTTCAGTGTATAGTGTGCGTGAACAGCGCCTTCAGATCACTGCTGTTTCTATAATGGCGATCGCCATTTTTTTTTTTTTTTCTTGTCTTCCTTCCCTAAGCGCGCGCGTGTAGTGGGGCGGGCCAGCATGTCAGCCAATCCCAGACACACACACAGCTAAGTGGACTTTTAGCCAGAGAAGCAACGGCATGTGTGATAGGATGTCCATGTCACATGTCCCTGCATTATAAAAACGGACATTTTCCTCCAGGACGCCATTATCTGCCTTCTGCGTCTTTGGTGTCAGACATCACTGTCGCAGCTCCGTCCTCCTGAGTCCTATCGCCGATACAGCTGTATGCGCTGCATACACAGCGTTAGACAGCTTAGGGAGAGCACATTCTAGCAGTCCTTTTAAGGGCTCAAACCGGCAGGGTCAGAGAGCCATAGGTGACAGGTCCTGCAAACAGCAAAAGCGTCTGTGTAGCCAAGGTCAGGGATTTCCTCCCTGCATTTCACCATTAGGAGGGAATAGAAAGGCAGGCTTCCATTCCTCTACCCAGAGCCCCACAATCCTGCCACTGTACCCTCCTGTCCTCTGCACACTCCAACTCATTATAACTAAGCCATTATACTAGCAAACACTCAGTGTACCTAGTGGCATCCTAAACGTGGCTATTGGACTTTGCTATAGTCCCACTAGTGCAAAGACATTTGCAGAGCACGTCTGCCTGCATTGCACACTCAAACTTTTTTAAACTAAGCCATTTTACTAGCAAACACTCAGTGAACCTAGTGGCATCCTAAACGTGGCTATTGGACTTTGCTATAGTCCCACTAGTGCAAAGACATTTGCAGAGCACGTCTGCCTGCATTGCACACTCAAACTTTTTTAAACTAAGCCATTTTACTAGCAAACACTCAGTGAACCTAGTGGCATCCTAAACGTGGCTATTGGACTTTGCTATAGTCCCACTAGTGCAAAGACATTTGCAGAGCACGTCTGCCTGCATTGCAGACTCCAACTCTTTTTAACTAAGCCATTATACTAGCAAACAGTCAGTGTACCTAGTGGCATCCTAAACGTGGCTATTGGACTTTGCTATAGTCCCACTAGTGCAAAGACATTTGCAGAGCACGTCTGCCTGCATTGCACACTCCAACTTTTTTAAACTAAGCCATTTTACTAGCAAACACTCAGTGAACCTAGT
The DNA here is from genome assembly GCF_048569485.1 of Anomaloglossus baeobatrachus. Lineage (NCBI taxonomy): Eukaryota > Metazoa > Chordata > Amphibia > Anura > Aromobatidae > Anomaloglossus > Anomaloglossus baeobatrachus. The sequence goes on along the minus strand of NC_134356.1, from coordinate 105,178,597 downwards.
GGCATCCTAAACGTGGCTATTGGACTTTGCTATAGTCCCACTAGTGCAAAGACATTTGCAGAGCACGTCTGCCTGCATTGCAGACTCCAACTCTTTTTAACTAAGCCATTATACTAGCAAACAGTCAGTGTACCTAGTGGCATCATAAACGTGGCTATTGGACTTTGCTATAGTCCCACTAGTGCAAAGACATTTGCAGAGCACGTCTGCCTGCATTGCACACTCCAACATTTTTAAACTAAGCCATTTTACTAGCAAACACTCAGTGTACCTAGTGGCATCCTAAACGTGGCTATTGGACTTTGCTATAGTCCCACTAGTGCAAAGACATTTGCAGAGCACGTCTGCCTGCATTGCACACTCAAACTTTTTTAAACTAAGCCATTATACTAGCAAACACTCAGTGTACCTAGTGGCATCCTAAACGTGGCTATTGTACTTTTGTCTAATCACACTATTGTAAACATATTTGCAGCACGTCTGCCTGCATTTCACACTCCAACTCATTATAACTAAGCCATTATACTAGCAAACAGTCAGTGTACCTAGTGGCATCCTAAACGTGGCTATTGGACTTTTGTCTATTCACACTATTGTAAACATATTTGCAGCACGTCTGCCTGCATTGCACACTCCACCTTTTTTAAACTAAGCCATTATACTAGCAAACACTCAGTGTACCTAGTGGCATCCTAAACGTGGCTATTGTACTTTTGTCTATTCACACTATTGTAAACATATTTGCAGCACGTCTGCCTGCATTGCACACTCAAACTTTTTCAAACTAAGCCATTATACTAGCAAACACTCAGTGTACCTAGTGGCATCCTAAACGTGACTATTGTACTTTTGTCTATTCACACTATTGTAAACATATTTGCAGCACGTCTGCCTGCATTGCACACTCAAACTTTTTTTAACTCAGCCATTATACTAGCAAACACTCAGTGTACCTAGTGGCATCCTAAACGTGAGTATTGTACTTTTGTCTATTCACACTATTGTAAACATATTTGCAGCACGTCTGCCTGCATTGCACACTCAAACTTTTTTTAACTCAGCCATTATACTAGCAAACACTCAGTGTACCTAGTGGCATCCTAAACGTGGCTATTGGACTTTTGTCTATTCACACTATTGTAAACATATTTGCAGCACGTCTGCCTGCATTGCACACTCAAACTTTTTTAAACTAAGCCATTATACTAGCAAACACTCAGTGTACCTAGTGGCATCCTAAACGTGGCTATTGTACTTTTGTCTATTCACACTATTGTAAACATATTTGCAGCACGTCTGCCTGCATTGCACACTCAAACTTTTTTAAACGAAGCCATTATAGTAGCAAACACTCAGTGTACCTAGTGGCATCCTAAACGTGGCTATTGTACTTTTGTCTATTCAAACTATTGTAAACATATTTGCAGCACGTCTGCCTGCATTGCACACTCCACCTTTTTTTAACTCAGCCATTATACTAGCAAACACTCAGTGTACCTAGTGGCATCCTAAACGTGGCTATTGTACTTTTGTCTATTCACACTATTGTAAACATATTTGCAGCACGTCTGCCTGCATTGCACACTCAAACTTTTTCAAACTAAGCCATTATACTAGCAAACACTCAGTGTACCTAGTGGCATCCTAAACGTGACTATTGTACTTTTGTCTATTCACACTATTGTAAACATATTTGCAGCACGTCTGCCTGCATTGCACACTCAAACTTTTTTAAACTAAGCCATTATACTAGCAAACACTCAGTGTACCTAGTGGCATCCTAAACGTGGCTATTGTACTTTTGTCTATTCACACTATTGTAAACATATTTGCAGCACGTCTGCCTGCATTGCACACTCAAACTTTTTTAAACTAAGCCATTATACTAGCAAACACTCAGTGTACCTTGTGGCATCCTAAACGTGGCTATTGTACTTTTGTCTATTCACACTATTGTAAACATATTTGCAGCACGTCTGCCTGCATTGCACACTCCACCTTTTTTTAACTCAGCCATTATACTAGCAAACACTCAGTGTACCTAGTGGCATCCTAAACGTGGCTATTGTACTTTTGTCTATTCACACTACTGCAAATCTATGTGCAGCACCTCTGCATGACACCCTCCTGCTCTGTTTTTAATAAGCTATAAGGATAGCACAAAATACTGCATTTAGTGGCATCATAGAACTGGCTGTTGTATTCCATTAGTGCCCCACTGGTGACAAGCTATTTCTAGCACCTCAACATGACACCCTCATGCACAATTTGCTACGCTAATGTTATAGCAAACTCATGGAATTCATTGCTGCATTTCATAATTCGGAGGGATAGAAAGTCAGGCTTCCTTTAGCTTTTCCTTCTGTTCATAGACAGCATCTCCAAGAGCAATTTCCCCTCCACGTCTAAGTGTGGAGAGGCAGCTAGTGCGCATGCGTGTGCCGATGTACCCCAGCTGCAGCATAATTACAGTGTTTCGCCTAGTGAGTATGCTCAGCCTGAATGTGTTATTCCTGACGCTAAGTCTTCTTTTCGGGATACAGCGCATGCTCCCACACTAAGTGTGAAAAGCCTCTTTGCACAGGTGCTTGCATTCCGTGCCGGGTCTAAGTCCTGTTTTGTGCCTAGACACCATGCTAAAGCTGATAGTCTTTTTTCAGAGACTGTATTTCATGCTACTGAGCATGCTCAGGCACTTACTGCATCAGAGACTAGGTCCGGTAATGAACTCTTTGGCCCTGGCCCTGATGTGGGGGTCCCATATAGACCACAGGGCATCAGGTGTCCTCCCAAATGGCTTGCAGAGGCCCACACCTATGACTTGTCACCGCATTATTGATGGTCAGACGATGACTGGTGAGGTGTTTGGGTCATGGCAGCCATGAGGTCATCATTGAAGTTGCGGTTCCAAATAGGACGCTAGTTATGCCACTCATGACGTGTCACTCTACTTTTGTCTCCAGGAGGTGCATTGTGGTTCACCCTGGTTTGGGGCGGACCCAGGTTATAAAAGGGGCTGGAGCCAACAAGGAGGTGCGCAGTCTTCTATTATGCTCCGAAAGAGCACACCTCCATGTGTTGAACCCATTGCGGCTTTAGGCCAGAGGTAGGCAGGGATAGGGTGTCGATGCAGGCCACCACCACAGTTGGTAACGCAGAACGGTTAAGACCAGCTCCTGTCCTACCAGTCCTGCTTGTGCAGCCCAGTGGCATTAACAGGCCTGCTGCTGCTGATGCGCCTGCTGTCCACAGGTGTGCCCCTACGCACACGGTCAGCGTACTCAATGGCCCCTGTGTTGTTAACAGGGAGTTCCTGGGCTGGGCGGGCATGTGGACCCTGTGACGCTAACAGGGCTCACAGTCTCCAGATCCGAATGGCGTCTAACTCGGTTCAGGCTACTATTAGTTTCATAGCCACACAGCTCTGTATCCTCCACCAAACCTTCCAGTTGCCAACCTCTCCTTTTCCAACTGGGAGCACGGTGGACACTGACTGCTGATGGGGATATATACCTTTCTCTTTCTTTTCTTATTAATTTTCGTTATATAGCGGTCACAGATTATATACCACTTTATCCAAATCTGCCAGTCCCACTGTAACAGATGGTGTTTCTTCAGCAAATGTTACAGTTGCTTAACCTCCAAATCCACGGACCAAAACTTTTTTCCCCTTTCCAACACACCTGTTCCCCTTTCCAACAGCATCTGTCCTTTTTCAACTCATTTTGGGATATGACCAAAAGTGCAACTGTGCAGGGACACCGTACTCAACGCCATCCCAGCACAGCAGCCATCCCTCGGTCCCTCCGATGTGGACAAGGAAAAGACCATTTCCTCCTATCCATGACAAAGCGTTGAGATTCACTCTGTGCAGCACTGGTGTTTAGTGGAAAAGTAGATCTAAGATTGCGTACCCCATTCTGCAGATACTCCTGTATACGTGCGTCCATTTCTATGGCAGGAATTAGTTCGCCAAATTTTGTCTTGTACCGGGGATCTAACAGTGTGGCAACCCAGTATTCAGGATTACTTCAAATTCATACAATCCGAGGGTCATGTAGGTAGTGCAGCAAGAAGGCGCTCATGTGTCTTGTGCATCCAGGAGGACCAAGTCCTTGGTGTGTTGGTGGCAGAGAGGTGAGAATCGTGCATCCTTCCTCTGCCCTCTCCCCACAACCTCGCACAACCGAAATGTGAGCAAGCTCTCACTCATCTGCTGAGTCTTCCATGCCCATCGCCAGTTCGTCCTCCATTTCTTCATGGGCTCCTGCACTTTCATCAACACTTTTTGCTGATACTATGCGCCCTTGTTAATCCCTCTCCCTCACCATGAATGCCGTATAGGTGCCGCTGACCATCTGGACTTCGTAGATCTTGTTATCCCTTCCGCATATGACTCCTCCTGTACTTCCTCCCCTTCCTCTTGTCCCAACACCTGACTCCGAATAATAATTACAGTGTGCTCCATCATGTAGATGACCAGAATTGTCACGCTGAGAATGACATTGCCAGTGCTAAACATCTTCGTCGACATTTGTGAACTGTGTAGCAGGGTGCATAGGTCCTTGATCTGACACCACTCCAGCAGCGTGATCTGCACCACCTCTTGATCAAGTTATCCCAGGCTATATGTCATACCGTATTTCAGCAGGGCTCTGCGGTGCTGCCACACACGCTGCAACATGTGCAGATTCCAATTCCTGCGTGTCGGAACATCGCATTTCCGGCGTTTAACTGCCAGACCCTAAGACTTCCGGAGTGATGAAAGTTGTTGAGCTGCTGTGTGCGCACGATGGAAGTGAGCACATAGCGAGCGTGCCCGCTGCACAAGTCCATGTAGGCCGTGATGGTGTTTTAAAAATTGCTGGAGAATTCGGTTCAACACGTGAGCCATACAAGGCACGTGTGTCACATTGCCCTGAGGATGGCCCGCAGCCAGGTTTGCATCATTGCCGCACACGGCTGTTAAGTCACCAACGGAGTCCGCTCCGTCAATTTGTACTCCGGTCGCCAGGTGACAACGTGTTCCTTTCATGAATAGTGCTGATGATGGGAGAGTAGTCGATGCCAGCGGCGCAGGTGGACGCAGGTTATGCTCACCCACTGGGCTGCATTACCTTGACAGATGCAGAATCTCTGGCTGAATGTAGCTGGTGGGTATCTCACAGATGAAATACCATCATTCAGCTACAACCAATGGGAAGACACCACACCCTTTTTTATGCCCATCCTGTCTGCAGACCACTGCCAGCCATAGCTATGAACCTCTGGTTAATTTTACCCCCAGTTCAGTTTTATGATTTTGTGTGCTTGTTACCTGACTACTTTTCCTGCTTGCTGTTTATGTACCTTGTTGGCCGATCCGCATTTCACCTCTGCTTGTTTTCTGATTAAGTCCTGGCCGTCCCATTCTGTTCCTGTTCTTCAATTAATGTTTTGACCCTGCCTGACTACTATTCTCTGGAATAGCGGTGTGACTCACATTTCCCATACATTTCAAAGTAAAACTTTGACCGCCTGATGGCATTGAGCTCTGCTGCCAGCATAGTAAGGAGGTGTGTGGTAGTCCTTGTGCGCAGTTGCAAGGAAGTGTGGCCTGACCACACAGGGTTTGCGCCAAGGTGGAGGACCCACACGAGGTTGAAGAGGCAGAAGCAGTGTATTAACTTCTACATACAGAAGAAGGATTGAAACAACTCGTGGGGACGGCAAGACTTGTACAGCAGACCCTTCTCCATCTCTCACCATAGTTTGCCAGTGCCCAGTCAGTGACATGTAATGACCCTGTCTATGCTTACTGGTCCAAGTATCTGTGTTGAAATGCACCCTGTCGCACACAGATTTTCTCAAGGAAGTGGTGATGTTGTGTGCGACATGCTGGTGTAGCGCGGGCATGCTTTTCTTGGAGAAGCAGTGGTGATTGGGCATCTGGTACTGGAGCACAGCGACAGACATAAGGTCTCTAAAATCCTGTGTGTCCACTAGGCGGAAAGGCAAGATTTCGGTAGCCAACAGCTTACAGAGGGATAGAGTCAACCACTTAGCTTTGTCATGGGTCGCAGGAAGTGGCCTTTTATTTGACCACATCTGAGGGACAGAGATCTGGCTGCTGTCTGTAGACGGTGTTGAGTAGGGTGTCCCTGGAAAAATGCAGGTTTGTGAGGAAAGTGCAGGCGGAGACATGATGTTGCCTTCATCTTGCCTTCAGATCTGTTCATCTTGTATCATTTTTAAAAAACACAGCAAGCAAGGGTTACTCCAAGCGGAGTCTCCCTTTTTTCCAAAAATTGGGCACACAGACACCCCATCAGTGGCAGCACTTGTGCCCTAGTTGCAAACAGGATGTTTTGATTTGCATCAAGCACATTCAAAAATACGGCATAATTAACCGTCCCCAGCATGACACCGGGGTAGGTAGATAAAGTCTTTGCTGAACCATGACTTGGTCATCTTGGCTCCTTTTAAAAACAATGTAAGCAAGGGTTACTCCAAGCGGAGCCTCCCTTTTTTCCAAAAATTGTGCCCCACACACACCCACCCATTCAGTGGCAGCAGTTGTGCCATAGTTGTACACTTCACAGCTAGATTTGCATCAAGCACATTCAAAATCCACAAGCATTTACTCTCCCCAGGATGACACAGGGGTTGTAAATTCATTCTGGATCCATGACTTGTTAATTTTGATGAACGTCAGTCTGTCCACATTGTCACTGGACAGACGCGTGCGCTTATCTGTCAGCACACACCCAGCAGCACTGAAGACACGTTCAGAGACAACGCTGGCAGCTGGACACGACAAAATCTCCAAGGCGTATCTGGATAGCTCTGGCCATTTTTCTAGATTTGAAGCCCAAAATGAGCAAGGCTCTATTTGCAAAGTCATGGCATCGATGTTCATTTGTAGATACTCCTGTATCATCCTCTCCAGCCGTTGACTATGTGTCAGACTTGTTGTCTCTGGTGGCCTTGCAAAGGAGGGTCTAAAAAAATTATGAAAAGATTCCATTAAATTGCTGTTACCAGCACCAGATACGGTCCTACTGGTACGTGTAGACTGTTGAAGATGACGAGACCGTCCCATGTTTGTCAAGTTAAAACTGGGAGATTCACTCCCTGCACCTGCACGGTTGTTTGGTGGAAAAGCGGATCTAAGATCGAGTAACAGCTTCTGCTGATACTCCTGCATAAGTGCGTCCCTTTCTATGGCTGGAATTATGTCACAAAATTTGGACTTGTACCGGGGATCTAATAGTGTGGCAAGCCAGTAGTCATCATCACTTCTAATTTTGACAATACGAGGGTCATGTTGGAGGTAGTGCAACAAGAAGGCACTCATGTGTCTTGCGCAGCCATGCGGACCAAGTCCACGCTGTGTTTGTGGCATAGAGGTGCTAACCGTTCTTTCTTCCTCTGACATCTCCCCCCAACCTCTTTCAACTGAAATTTGAGCAAGGTCCCCCTCATCTGCTGAGTCTTCCATGTCCATGGACAGTTCGTCCTCCATATCTTCATGTCCTCCTGCACCTTCCTCAACATCTCGCCTGCTACCATGCGCCCTTGTTGATCCCTGTCCCCCTTGGTCCCATGCCTGTCGCCTTGGTGATGATGAACGTCTGGACCTTGGTGATGTTGTTGTGTCTTGCGCATATGAATCCTCCTGTAGTTCATCCCCTTCCTGTTGTCCCACCCCCTGACTCCGAATAGTGTTTAGCGTGTGCTCCAGCATGTAAATGACTGGAATCGTCATGCTGATAATGGCATTGTCAGCGCTAAACATATTTGTCGCCATGTCGAAACTGTGCAGAAGGGTGCATAGGTCCTTGATCTGAGACCACTCTAGCAGTGTAATCTGCCCCACCTCTGCATCTCATTGGCCTAGGCTATACGTCATGACGTAATGCACCAGGGCTCGCTGGTGCTGTCTCTGTATCATGTGGAGGGTCGAATTCCAGCGTGTCGATACATCGCATTTCAGGTGATGAACCGGCAGGCTGAAAGACTTCTGGAGCAATGCAAGTCAAGTCAGCTGCGGCGTTTAAACGGCAGAAGTGAGCAGAGAGTGACCATGCCCTGTGCAGAAGCCCATCTAGGCCGTGATAGTGGGTTAAAATTGCTGGACAACAAGGTTAAACACGTGAGCCATACAAGGCACGTGTGCCAGCTTGCCCAGGCGAAGGGCCGCACCCAGGTTTGCAGCATTGTCGCACACGGCCTTACCAGGCTGCAGGTTGAGTGGAGACAACCATTTATTTAACTCGGACCGCAGAGCTGACCACAACTCCTCAGCTCTGTGACTCTTATTCCCAAGACATGTCAAGCTAAAGACCGCCTGATGCCGTTGCGCTCTGCTGCCAGCATAGTAATGAGGGTTGCGTGATTCCTTCTGCGCAGTGAGAACGCTGGTGGCCTGACCAGGCAGGCTTGGGGCGGAGGTGGAGGACCCAGATGAGGTGGAGGATGCAGAAGCAGTGGCGGAACTTGGACAGACAGAGGATTGACACACAAGTCGTGGGGACGGCAAGACTTGTGCAGCAGACCCTTCACCATCTATCACCATAGTTACCCAGTGGCCAGTCAGCGACATGTAACGTCCCTGTCCATGCTTACTGGTCCAAGTATCGGTGGTGAAATGCACCCGTTCACACACAGAGTTTCTCAAGGAAGCGGTGATGTTGTGTGCGACATGTTGGTGTAGCGCGGGCACACCTTTCTTAGAGAAGTAGTGGCGACTAGGCATCTGGTACTGGGGCACAGCGACAGACATAAGGTCTCTAAAATCCTGTGTGTCCACTAGGCGGAAAGGCAGCATTTCGGTAGCAAACAGCTTACAGAGGGATAGAGTCAACCTCTTAGCTTTGTCATGGGTCGCAGGAAGTGGCCTTTTATTTGACCACATCTGAGGGACAGAGATCTGGCTGCTGTGTGTAGACGGTGTTGAGTAGGGTGTCCCTGGAAAAATGCAGGTTTGTGAGGAAAGTGCAGGCGGAGACATGATGTTGCCTTCATCCAACGTTGGTGCTATCGATGTTTGAGAGAGCTGTACACAATCACTTGTTTCCCCTTCCAAACCAACTGACGACCTACCAAGCAAACTGCCTGTTGCGGTTACAGTGGTGGAAGTTGTGGGTGGAAAAACAGGTGTGACAGCTGTCCCCACAGTCCTAGAAGATGACGAGCGTGCGGATGCACTGGAAGGGGCAGGCGGTGGATGGTTGGCTCCGCTAGGCCGCATTGCAGCACGGTGAGCTTCCCACCAGGCCATATGATATTTATTCATGTGACGATTCATGGAAGAAGTTGTCAAACTGCTGAAGTTTTGACCTCTACTAAGATAACCATGCCAAATGTTACAGATCACATAATTTGGGCGATCTTTTTTTATGTCAAAAAAGGACCAGGCTAGGCAAGGCTTAGAGGCCATGCGACCTGTTGATCCACCCCGAATAATGCTCAGAGGTGGCTGAGGATGCAGTTGTAGACGTGCTACCAGTGCTCCGACTGTGTCCAGGAAGGCGCAAGGTTACTTCGTCGTCGGTTGCATCCTCCTCCACCGCCTCTGTTGACCTCCTCGAGTGTCTGACTGTGGGTTGACAGTAGGTGGGATCTAGAACTTCATCATCAATTGTTGTGTTTGCACTCCCCCCCCCCTCAGACCGAGCCTCTTCTTGCCCTGACCGAATATTTCAGTTGTCATCCCAATCGGGTATCTGCGTCTCATCTTCATCAGTATGTTCCTCATTGTCTATAACCACAGTTGTTGGAAAGGCAGCATTTTGGTAGCCAACAGTTTGCAGATGATGAAAGTCAACCTCCAAGCCATGTCATGCCCTTCTAGAAGCATGTAAAACACAGCGAGGGGACTCCAACCACAGTCTCCCTCGTTTCCACTAACTGGGCCACACACACCCCACTTGACTGGCATCGGTTGAGCCCCCTTTTGAAAAAGAAAAAGATGCTTTGCATGAAGCACTCTCAAAAATACGCGTGCCTTTCCCGTCCCCTGGCTGACCCAGGGGAAGAAAAGTCCTCTGAGAGCCATGACTTGTTCATCTTGGTTCTTTTAGAGACACAGCGAGGGGACTCCAACCACAGTCTCCCTTGTTTCCACTAACTGGGCCACACACACCCCACTTGACTGGCATCGGTTGAGCCCCCTTTTGAAAAAGAAAAAGATGCTTTGCATGAAGCACTCTCAAAAATACGCGTGCCTTTCCCGTCCCCTGGCTGACCCAGGGGAAGAAAAGTCCTCTGAGAGCCATGACTTGTTCATCTTGGTTCTTTTAGAGACACAGCGAGGGGACTCCAACCACAGTCTCCCTCGTTTCCACTAACTGGGCCACACACACCCCACTTGACTGGCATCGGTTGAGCCCCCTTTTGAAAAAGAAAAAGATGCTTTGCATGAAGCACTCTCAAAAATATGCGTGCCTTTCCCGTCCCCTGGCTGACCCAGGGGAAGAAAAGTCCTCTGAGAGCCATGACTTGTTCATCTTGGTTCTTTTAGAGACACAGCGAGGGGACTCCAACCACAGTCTCCCTCGTTTCCACTAACTGGGCCACACACACCCCACTTGACTGGCATCGGTTGAGCCCCCTTTTGAAAAAGAAAAAGATGCTTTGCATGAAGCACTCTCAAAAATATGCGTGCCTTTCCCGTCCCCTGGCTGACCCAGGGGAAGAAAAGTCCTCTGAGAGCCATGACTTGTTCATCTTGGTTCTTTTAGAGACACAGCGAGGGGACTCCAACCACAGTCTCCCTCGTTTCCACTAACTGGGCCACACACACCCCACTTGACTGGCATCGGTTGACCCCCCTTTTGAAAAAGAAAAAGATGCTTTGCATGAAGCACTCTCAAAAATACGCGTGCCTTTCCCATCCCCTGGCTGACCCAGGGGAAGAAAAGTCCTCTGAGAGCCATGACTTGTTCATCTTGGTTCTTTTAGAGACACAGCGAGGGGACTCCAACCACAGTCTCCCTCGTTTCCACTAACTGGGCCACACACACCCCACTTGACTGGCATCGGTTGACCCCCCTTTTGAAAAAGAAAAAGATGCTTTGCATGAAGCACTCTCAAAAATACGCGTGCCTTTCGCCTCCCCTGGATGACCCAGGGGAAGAAAAGTCCTCTGAGAGCCATGACTTGTTCATCTTGGTTCTTTTTTCAAAAGCGAGGGGACTCCAACCACAGTCTCCCTCGTTTCCACTAATTGGGCCACACACACCCCACTTGACTGGCATCGGTTGAGCCCCCTTTTGAAAAAGAAAAAGATGCTTTGCATGAAGCACTCTCAAAAATACGCGTGCCTTTCCCGTCCCCTGGCTGACCCAGGGGAAGAAAAGTCCTCTGAAAGCCATGACTTGTTCATCTTGGTTCTTTTAGAGACACAGCGAGGGGACTCCAACCACAGTCTCCCTCGTTTCCACTAACTGGGCCACACACACCCCACTTGACTGGCATCGGTTGAGCCCTTTTTTGAAAAAGAAAAAGATGCTTTGCATGAAGCACTCTGAAAAATACGCGTGCCTTTCGCCTCCCCTGGATGACCCAGGGGAAGAAAAGTCCTCTGAGAGCCATGACTTGTTCATCTTGGTTCTTTTTTCAAAAGCGAGGGGACTTCAACCACAGTCTCCCTCGTTTCCACTAATTGGGCCACACACACCCCACTTGACTGGCATCACTTGATCCCCCTTTTCAAAATGAAACAGATGCTTTGCATGAAGCACTCTCAAAAATACGCGTCCCTTTCCTGTCCCCTGGCTGACCCAGGGGAAGAAAAGTCCTCTGAGAGCCATGACTTGTTCATCTTGGTTCTTTTAGAGACACAGCGAGGGGACTCCAACCACAGTCTCCTTCGTTGCCACTAACTGGGCCACACACACCCCACTTCACTGGCATCGGTTGACCCCCCTTTTGAAAAAGAAAAAGATGCTTTGCATGAAGCACTCTCAAAAATACGCGTGCCTTTCCCGTCCCCTGGCTGACCCAGGGGAAGAAAAGTCCTCTGAGAGCCATGTCCACATTGTCAGTGGAAGGACATGTGTGCTTATCTGCCAGCAGACCCCCAGCAGCACTGAAGGCAGGTCCCGAGAGAACGCTGGCTGCAGGACACGACAAGATCCCCAAGGCGTACGTGGCGAGCTCAGGCAATTTATCAAGATTGGAAGCCTAAAATGAGCAGGGCTCAAGTTGCACAATAATGGAATCGATGTTTCCTTGCATATACTCATATATCTGTGTGTCCTCCTCTTTTTCCTTGTCCAGCTCTTTTGTTTTCACATGAGTATATGTCCTTGTCACTTTCCCATGTGTTGTGAGTTGTTTGTCACCTTTTGGACACCTTTGAGGGTGTTTTCTAGGTGTTTTTCTGTGTTTGTGATTTCCTATGCAGTTCGAGTTCGGTTCGTCGAACGTTCGACGAGCCGAACTCGAACGGGACCTCCGTTCGGCGAACCGGCCTCGAGCCGAACCGGGACCGGTTCGCTCATCTTTACTTATGAACAAAAACTGCACTAATTCTACAGCAAAAATTGCGGAAAATCCGTGGCAAAAAAACGCAGTGTTTGCACAGGCCTTACCCTTCATGTTATGTTAAGTTAATGTTATGATGTTATTTTGTTAGTTTAACTAATATGTCATGATAATATATAATGATTTATTGTCGGTATAATATAATATTTACAACCTATTAGAGAGACGGCACCACTCAAATCAAAATGGAAGCGTGCTACCACCCATATATAAACAAATGGCACACAAAATTTATGGGAAATAAAGCACAGCTTGACCATAAATACACTGGAAATCCAGAATTTAAATGGACGACAACAAAACACTTGCTGTATGCAATAAGTGAACAAGTTAAATAAGTGCAGAATGTTAAAACACCATTAAAAAAATGGGAAGGACTCAAAGAAAGAGAAGGAGTCCCCCATATAACAAAGGGTACATACACACCAATACCTCAATAACAAAGAGTAGGCAATACCGGCTATCAACCATATACAGCCAAAAAGGGCAAATGCATAGTAATATATGTTACAATCATGTTAGAAAGGTACAGAACCAGGAAAGCCTGCAATACAATACCATGGTCTGAATTGTAAAAGAGGTAATGTGGATGCACCTGCCCGTCCCACGCGTTACACCACCAAATGTGGCTTCATATCTGAAGCAAGTGTTCTGTTGTCGTACATTTAAATTCTAGATTTCCGGTGTAGTTATGGTGAAGCTGTGCCCTATTTCCCATAAATAAATTTTGTGTGCCATAATATAATATTTGACACTATAGCTCCAATAAACATTGTATGATTTAAAAAATATATATGTACCTTTATATATATATATAATACTGTACATACAGTATATATATATATACACACACACACACACGTGTTCAAAATTGTTGGTACCCCTCGTTTAATGAAAGAAAAACCCACAATGGTCACAGAAATAACTTGAATCTGACAAAAGTAATAATAAATAAAAAACTATGAAATTGAACAAATGAAAGTCAGACATTGCTTTTCTGCTTCCACAGAATTAAAAAAAAAAATAAAACTCATGAAGATAGGCCTGGACAGAAATTTATGGTACTCTTAACTTAATATTTGGTTGCACAAATGTTTAAGGCAATCACTGCAATGAAACAATTCCTGTATCCGTCAATGAGACTTCTGCTCCTCTCGACAGGTATTTTGGCCACTCCTCCAGTTGTCTCGTGTTTGAAGGTTTGCCTTTTGATTGCGTGTGTATGTATAGTGGGACTGGTTTAGTAATGTGTAGCAAACGGAAACCAGTTGTACAATTGTGAATGTGCATGATAGAGGAGTTAAATTGCTCAAATTTAAACCAAATAAGTATGTGAATTGAAATAAGGGTGTACTATATGTAAAACAAACTTAATTTATTGTATGAAAGAATAAGCAATAAATCGGTGAGAGATGAGGTCAAAATAAAAGGGAAATAAGAGAAAAGGAAAAAAAAGGACAGAAAAGAGAGAAAAAACACTGGTAGGAGGAGCAGTGCTCTGAAGAAATATTTGATCAAAAGAATGTGATCATAGAAAAGAAGGCATGTGAGTCAGAATGGAGAGAGAAGGAGAAAGACTAAGGGTGCATGCCCACGATCAGTGTTTACAGCATTTTAGATGTAGCATGTTTTCGCTGCATCCAAAACACTGCGGTGTACAGTACAAGCATAGTGGATGGAATTTCTAGTAATCCAATGGCCAATGTGCTTGATTTTTCCAGGGAGAACACAAGCAAGAGATCGCAATGCACTAAACCTTGATCATGCGAACGAGCAGCTGCCTTCTCCTGCAGAGGAGACTCGCGGACCCGCAGGAGTGAGTCCTGATCGTGGGCACATACCCTAATAATTTAATTAAATTAAGAAAAAAATATTTCCAGAATCCGCCCTTTCCTCAATTCGCAATCTACAAAAATGCTAGTGCATGCCCTCATAATCTCCCGCCTCGATTACTGTAACATCCTCCTCTGTGGCCTCCCTGCCAACACGCTCGCCCCTCTCCAGTCCATCCTTAATTCTGCTGCCCGAATGATCCACCTCTCTCCTCAATACCACCCCGCTTCTCCTCTCTGCATGTCCCTCCATTGGCTCCGAATCTTCCACTGTATCCAATTCAAACGACTAATACTGACCTACAAAGCTGTGCATAATCTGTCTCCCCCCTACATCTCTGAACTAATCTCTGAACTAATCTTCCACTATACTCCAACATGTCACCTCCGGTCCTCCCAAGACCTCCTTCTCTCCTCGTCTCTCTTTCTCTCCCACCTGTTTAGAAATGCCTACAATCTACAATGAACTCACTGCGGCCCGACCACCGTGCGGAGCTGCCGCCCGACCACCGTGCGGAGCTGCCGCCCGACCACCGTGCAGAGCTGCCGCCCGACCACCGTGCGGAGCTGCCGCCCAATCTACACCCCACCTACTGTCTCCTCCCCATAATCCTATAGAATGTAAGCCCGCAAGGGTAGGGCCCTCTTCCCTCTGTACCAGTCTGTCTACTGTAACTTGTATATGTATTTTGTATGTAACCCCTTCTCATGTACAGCACCATGGAATTAATGGTGCTCTATAAATAAATAGTAATAATAATAATAACCACAGATCCATATTGTTTAAAAGTTTCAATAAACAGCCCTGGTCCCTGATTGACAGAACAATCCTATAAATGATTAACCGTCCTTCATATTTTAGTAATATCCGAATGGACAACAAAATTAATAATAATGTTTTATTTATTAGAAAAATATATCAAAAGATCACACAGTACAGTTTACGTGTTTTAAAAACATTCAAGAATAAAGTTAAAAAAAATGGAAATTCACAGGGCAGTGCGACAGGAAACCGCAATTGGCCAATTATCTAACAATATACAGTACAATAGATGGTATATAAATACATACAGATTGTAAATACAATAATTCAGGTTAAGACGAGTCAGCACCATATAGATCACTCATTACCATTGCGTATATTTGCTAGTGCAATAGTCAGATGCAGACCAATCAAACCTATATCCCATAAGGTGCTTATCTCTAGTGCATCTCCCACAACATTATACAGTTGCATGAAGTTATACATCTGAACACAATAAATAACGCACATCCATTAACAACTGTAACGCTCAAACCAGTTAGGGCAAGCACCAGTAGGTAAAAGTTATTGAAGTATCCAAGAAGCACTATATATATATATATATATATATATATATATATATATAAAATCAGGCAGACACTAGTAAATAGCATCACTATATATAAATATATCATTTGTGATAACCAGGCTCTAAGGTAACACAGTGCTCTTTAAGAAAATTGTGTCCAATAAACATGTCTGACCCGGCCAAAGGGATATCTTTTCATCAAGGGACTAACAACCTGCCGTGGCCATCTTTGGTATCCAAATAAAGAAATATAGTTTGGAACACCATTCTAAGTCTGAACTGGGTGGAAAAACCTAAACAAAACTTCACTATATGGAGAGAAGGTATGCACACCAGTGACTATGCAAGGGGAATACATGTAATAGCAGTAACTGCTGTGTGAATACAGGCCTGAAAAATACAATAGCTATATGTAAAAATGAAAAAATGACAATGGAATCTGCATAACTGCCATGAACATATGAATAAAGAGAAATGTAGCTATTGAATTGATCAATGCAACAGAGCCCCAAAACCTCTTCACGGTATTCTCTTATTTTTGGGGCTCCTAGCTAATATTTTGGGGCTCTTTTGCATTGATCAATTCAATAGCTAAATTTCTCTTTATTCATATTTCATGGCAGTAATGCAGATTCCATTATCATTTTTAAATTTTTACATGTAGCTATTGTATTTTTCAGGCCAGTATTCACACAGCAGTTAATGCTATTACATGTATTGCCCTTGCATAGTCACTGGTATGCATACCTTCTCTCCATATGTTTGGTATCCAGTCACAACGCCCTGCACGTGTGGTTTCGCGTTTCGCCAGAGCTTCGTCTGGAGGTGCAGGGACAGTGATATTTAGCCCTTATATATATGCCTAATAACTTACATCTGTAGTTGTCGGTGCACGCATTTCACCCGCCGCAGTGGCTGGCGTCCCGGAAATTAGTACTGCGCATACGTGCAATTCCGAGTTCCGATTGGACACTGGGCAAAGCAGAGGAGGAGGGAGCGGCCTGATAGGCGTACACACATACAGGACAAGCTGAACCGCCATGTTAAATATGGCCAAATAGAAGGGCATGTTAAACCATCATAACAAAATATACCACAGCATTAATCCATCTAATCCAGATATACAAAGTACATAATTATAATCGGTAAATACATAGAAGCAGTTCAAAAGCACCATTCAATGTAAATAGTATTACTATTTCAGATTACTTACATTTCTTGCATCCATATAGAAAATGTTCAGCATTCATAGTCTATTTAGCTCTTGAAGATGAAGAGGGAGATTTAAGAAGGAGATATACTGTTATAGCTTGGGATGAGGGAACCAACATCAAGGTCCTGTGATAAATATATACAAATTTAAAAATTACAAATTTAAAACAAAGGCGATGTACATAGATCACATAGCATCAGCCATGCAATGTCTCACCTATCTCACAAAAAGGGTTTAAAGCTTACCATGTCATTTAACCCCTTAGGTTTGGTGGTATCCAGAATAGTGATCCACCAAACTTCTCTCTAAGCCAAAATATTTTTAGAGTCACCCCCTCTCACTCCCACCTGGATCTTTTCTATGCCTCTGAACCTTAATAGTCTCCAATTGCAGTTGTGTGCATCCCTAAAATGTCTTGGGATGTTTTTAAAAGCCACAACTTCTTTCATTTTTCTCATTTTAGGTGCATTTTTTATATCAAGGATGTGCTCCATGACCCTAACTTTAAATTCTCTAGTAGTTAACCCTACATATATTAGTTTACATAGGCATATTGCCCAGTAAACTATATTAGATGTTCGACAATTAATAAAATGAAAAATTTTATAAACAGAAAAATTAGAGGAGTAATGGAATTCAAATCACCGCTCTATCTGACTACAGGCCCCACAGTCCCCACAGGGATAACAAACCCATTTAGGACCCAATCCAACACCCATAAAATGTTTTTGAGATGGTGGTACATAATGGCTCCTAACAATTAGGTCTTTAATAGTCTTTGATCATTTTGATGTAATTGCAGGTCTCGGTGTCAAAAAGGATTCCAAATCCCCATCAAAGAGCAAGATAGGCCAGTATTTTTCCAGCACACTAGACATTTCTCGCCATTGCACATGTTACGGCGTGATATATCTCACCTTGTGATCTTCCTTTTTGATCATTGATTTAAGCAATTCCACCCTGTTGGTTCTCTTAGCTCTTAAATATCATTATTGTACTGATTTATTCCTATAATGGCGAGAATAAAAACATCTTTTAAGATGTGTTGCTTGTGCTTCAAATAAAGTGTCACTAGAGCATATTCGTCGTGCTCGTAAAAATTGCCCCTTTGGGACTGCTCTGATCGTCTGCATGGGATGAGAAGATCTTGCACTCAAAAGCGAATTGACCACTGTCTTTTTACGAAAAATATCTGTTTTAAGGCTCCCATTGTACTCTTTCAAGATTTTAACATCTAGGTAGTCTATATTCTCTTTACTATATATGTATGTAAGTAGGATGTTGTTATCGTTCTTGTTGAGTGCATCCATGAACAACTTCAACTGGCGGACCTCCCCTCCCACTCCCAAATCATAAAAAAGTCGTCTATGTAGCACAGCCACATGTGGACTGCACCTGACGTTATTGCTAAAAAATGTATGGACCGCTCTCACCAACCAAAAAAGAGATTATCAAATGAGAGCGCACAGGACACCCTCATCACGGTCCCCCTCCCCTGGAGGTAGTAGTGGTCCTTAAACAGAAAATAATTGTGTGTTAAAACAAACCTAAGTAGCTATAAGAGGAGGTCCACCAGTTGGTTATCCATGTCCATCATCCATGTCCGTTATCCTTAAATATAGGTAAAGGGGAGGAGGGGTGCACAGCCTGAAATAGTTAAATGAGTGCTGCCCTATTTGTGAAGACAGAATTGTGCACAAGGGGAGAAAAAGGCACACATACTTGGGCACACATCAAGAGTTACAGTAAGAATGAATGTAATATATAAAAAATTTATTGGGTCAATAGAAAAACAATTTTAAAATCACTTAAAATGGACAGAATCACAAAAAGACTTCAATTTGTAATACAATAGCTCCAGGATAATAATCCAATTGATATAGATCAGTAAGAGTACTAATAAGTAGATTCAAAATATCCAAATTATGTATCAATAAATTCTCCAATTATAATAATGATAAGTGGCCTGCAAAGATGGATTCAGGCAATAATATGCAGTCAGCACCTAAAGAGATAATTCCCAGCAGAACAGGGAAGAAGGGGAACACTTAACCAAGGTTATTACATGGACACATGAAATCATAACCATAGTCATTGAGAGTACACAAAATAATAATGTGTCTCAGCACCGTTGTGCGTATGACCTAGGTCAGACAGACAGCAAATGGAAATATATAGTCATCACAATATTAGAGATCATGTAGTAAGAGGAACCTTTTATACACAATTACAAGGCTAACAAAAGCTATCAGTGTAGTACTAGAGAAAAAAAAAAAAGGGGGGGTTAAAAAAACAGTGATTGCGTATATAGATAGGTGCAGACAAAAGCAGATTAAATTATAAAAGAGGCCAAACTCAGGGGAATCATACAGATGGCCATGATGTCACAGGTGTAGAGTTGTGAGCAAGGATAGCTGCATCAAAAGGCACATAAGCGCTAGATGTCAGATCAAAAAATGATCAAAAGGAGCATAGTTACCCACCGGGACCGGTGTGGCCAAAGGATATGCATGCAACAAAAAGGGAGAATAAAAGGAGCTGAAAAGCAAATATACTGTAGAGGAGGCCATGGAGAGAGCCCCACGCGTTACGCTGACAGGCAGCTTCGTCAGGGGAGGTAAAGGGTATGACCCAAAGGGGGTGTATGTCAATGTGCAGAGGATTGAATAATTGATTGCTAATAGAAACGTCAGTAATTGCAACCACCACAGTAGCACCAGAGGCAGCTGTGATTACCTTATTAGGAAGTATGGGAAAGCCAGGCTGAAAAATGGTGTACACATAGCAGGTATACACACACAGGCATTCATTACCTAGAGTGATCACGTGGTCTGACATCTGCGGTCACGTGTATAGAGGTATGGGCAAGCCAGTACATAAAATGAGACCCACATAGCCAATAAAGGTGTGCAAGTAATCATTGGTCAAAAAATGGTCACATGATCAAAAACATACGATCTCGTATACAATGTAAGTGACAGTAGCGCCAGACACAGTAACATGTGCCTTAATAGGGAGTATGGTAAAAGCCGAATATGAAATAAAATCCACATAACCGATATATATAAGCAGGCATTCATTACCCCAAATAGTTATGTAATCCAACATGTACGGTCACATACGCAGAGGTGTGGACATGTGTCCATGTATTAACCTTGGTTAAGTGTTCCCCTTCTTCCCTGTTCTGCTGGGAAATAACTCTTTAGGTGCTGACTGCATATTATTGCCTGAATCCATCTTTGCAGGTCACTTATTATAATTGGAGAATTTATTGATACATATTTTGGATATTTTGAATCTACTTATTAGTACTCTTACTGATCTGTATCAATTGGATTATTATCCTGGAGCTATTGTATTACAAATTGAGGTCTTTTTGTGATTCTGTCCATTTTAAGTGATTTTAAAATTTTGTTTTTCTATTGACCCAGTAAAATTATTATATATTACATTAATTCTTACTGTTACTCTTGATGTGCGCCAGAGTTGTGTGTTTTTTTCTCCCCTTGTGCACAATCCTTAAATATAGATCTACCGCTAATATGCCGTCCTCATGGGATATCGAGGTATACAGAGACTGTACATCAGCTGTCACCATCATCATATCCTCCTCCAGATGGACATCCAGAATCCTGTTAAGGAATTCAGTAGAGTCACGGATATATGATGGTAATGTGCTGACTAGAGGTTTGAGGTAATAAGCCAAGAAGCGACAGACAGGCTCACATAGACTGTTGTTACCCAACACAATGGGTCTCCCAAGAGGTCACACAGGGTCCTTATGAATCTTTGGTAGGAAATATATTGTTGGAATCACTAAACATTCAAAAATAAGACCCTCAAAAATACTTAGGAATAATATTCTTATTGTAGGCCTGTTGCAAGATCTCCAATAATGCCTTCTGAAATTGATGCATGGGATTACCTTTAATTTTGTTGTAACAGGACCTATCATTCAGTTGCTTGAAAGCCTCCATCTCATAAGCCTCTGTTGACCACACGACTACATTTCCCCCTTTGTCAGCCTGTTTGATCACAATATCGTTCATACACTTAAGCTCATTGAGTGCACATCTCTGCCTTGCATGTAAATTATCATGAGTACGTCTCAATGGCAATTTACGAAAATCCTGTATCAACATTTTAATGAACATTTCAATTTAAGGACAGGCCGACAAAGGGGGGAAGGTAGTCGATTTATTTTTTGTAAATGGAGGAAATTTACCCTATGACTATCCTCTTGCTCTGTCAGAAGAGACTCTAAGATATGCACAGCCTCCCGTTCCTCTTTAGAGAATTCAGGGGGAATTCTGGAGTCTCTTCGGGCAAATGTTTTTTTTCAATAATAATTTACGTCCAAACAACTGTATATCTTTGATACATGAAAAACATCAAAGTTTGCCACTGGAGAGAATGAGACTCATTTGAAGTCATCATTCACCAGTGTCTGGTGTATGAATTTAGAGAAATCACAAACGGACATAGAATCCAAGATTCTGACAAAGGTTCCTAACCCCTGATATGATAGGCCTCCCTTTTAGAGGGGACAAACCCTTGTGTATTATTTGCAGACAATTAAATGTTGCTAGAATAGGATGAGAAGGCAAGAGAAAATCAAATTTATTTTTGTCAATGAGGATCATTCTGGCACTGCCAAAGCAATTCTTTCAATTGGCCAAGAAAGAGGGGAGTCTGATTGGTATTTAATTTGGCATAACTCAAGTTATTGCGAAGGACAAGTGTGCACATCCCTCTATATTTATTCCAGTCCAGAATCACATTTCCACCTTATCAGATGGTTTCACAATAATGCTATGATCATCCTCCAAATTCAAAGTGCCAAAGTTTCATCCCTGGTAAGGTTATGTCTCATCATGATTGCGGACTGTCATTTTTTCAATGTCCTCAGAGATCACTTAAACAAAAATGTGTATGGTTGATAAATCATTCTGTACAAGGAGCAAATGTGTGCTTTTATTTTTTAGATCAGTAAAAGGACCATCACCTGAGCCTGGATTAATCTCCTTTGATAATCCATACATCCTCTCTCTGTCTGGGAGATGATCTTCAGCAACCCCCAGTGCATGGCTCTTTTGTCTGTCTTCCCATAAAATGTTTGTGTCACTTAAATTTTCACACAAAAAGCGGGATTCTTTTATCTCAAGCCAGAAACCAATGTGATCCTTAAAAGTCAAGGCTTAATATAGTTGTCCAGACTTTGGACCTCCCACCAGGAGGTAATGGGGTCTTTGTAGATCCTAGTTAGACCTCCCACCAGGAGGTAATGGGGTCTTTGTAGATCCTAGTTAACTCCTTAAATGCTGAATTAAGAGGGAGTATACTTAGCCTGAACAGATTCACTGTCTGAGAACAGTTCCTTAGCCTCAGTTATTCAACTATTAGTGTCCAAACCCAATGATCGAAAACCTGTTATACCATATATAATAATGTACAGCGTATACCTAAGGAAACCACACAAATAGAATGTGAACAGCAAAGTGGACCATCAATAAACATAACTTTTATTAAAGTAGTTTAAAGTGACCAGGAGGTCAAAAAGCGCCCTTGTGACAAACAAACATACATATCATGTGTTAAAAAAACAGTAAGCAAGATGGCAATATAGATGTCTGTATATTAACCAGCTGTTAAAAAGTAGAAACCAGCCTGGAAAAAACACCTAGCAGGTACAAATATATAACCAGTGGTAACAGAAACAGGATGTAGACTACAATAAAGAAGAAATGACAGTCAAAACACTTACAATCCCACCATCTGACGTCCTGAAGAAATTTCACTGGTAGCAGCAGAAAATAGGGGGGCACATATTTCAACCACACATTACCCGAAAGTACCAGAGTAACAGTCACCACTTACATTCAGCCTTCCCAACAAATTTCATCTAATTAATGACTCTTCAGGGGATCTGGAAGATAGCAGCAGTAGTGATCACATAGTCATATAACATCATGCTGTAATAAAAATAACCGCCAAAAGGTTTAATTAAAATAGATGGTGGGATTGCTGTAAGCAACAAAGTGTCTCTAGATTAAGTTTGTGTCGCCATTTTGTCTTTTGGGGTCTTGCGATGTTAGTAGTCTCCCAATCTTAGGTTTTCATTTACTTTGATAGTGTTCGCAGTTTCTGCTGTAGCTTTTTTCAATCAGTTGTGCGTTTTTGTCTTTCAAATATAACTTATTCTCCATCTATTGGTATGTTCCTAATTTTTTGAGAGACAACCTTGTGACCCCCACCGCACATTGCCTTGTAAATATTAAAAGGTATCCTTCCAGGTGATATGTTTTTTTTAACTAAATAACACGATATCAAATAAGGAATTACCTTCCCATTATACCTGTCTAGAATAATGTATCATGTACCGAAAAGGTGCAGACAAAAAAGTCCTAAAACATAACTTTTAATACACTCAACATATAAAATGACCTAGGCCAATTTAAAAAAAAACAAAAAAAAAAACAAAAAAACCCCCACAATAAATGAATATGAAGCATCACATCTGGACCAGAAAGCTCAAGTGGATCAGCACGTATGCTATGACACACATAAAAAAGAAATGACCTTACTACTACAGTACTTGCTAGGCCTAAACAGGAGCTGTCCCTGGTATGGACTTATGCTTCCCAGCAATATAAATGCTAAGTTTCACAAAGCCACAGGAACCGCCTGTCAGGTAATTGCAGCACAATAAAGGTCAGGAAGACAAAAATATATACAGTCCCATTGGGGAGAGCGGCTTTCCTAAACCGTGATTTTAATTCCCAAAAATGAATTATAATAAAGGAACGCTTTCACCCAGATACATACCGCCAGTTCCCATAAGGATTCCTCCTTTTTTTTACATTCAGGGATGGATTGTTTTTGTGGAAAAAACGCTCCCAACGCGTTTCCTCAAGGCAGATTCATCTGGGGAGCAAATACCCTTGCGTACATCTATTGCGCCAATCATCACTGTTTTTCCTTTCTGGGCTGTAAAATCATTTCAGAAATTAAAGCTTATCAAAACCCCTTCTCATAAACTAGTAAGTGTTGTCAGACTATAACACTGGACAAAGAATTTTCACTTACCACTTCCTTCACTTCTCAGCTCATATGTGATGTGCCGTGTCTGCTTTCTGCTATTACTCATCCCCCTAAATAAAGTGCAGGAGACACGTGATTCTGGGGAAGATGCTTCGTTCCCAGGTCCGTCTCTTACTTGGCACCACTCATCACTTTTCCCCATGCTTTTTCATGGAATGCATCGTGTGCGCTCCATGCCATCCTTCCTTTCTGGCAGCGTGACGTATTTCCAGTCACACCTCCAGAACCGCCCCTGATTTCATATCCAGTAATATGAAATGCAAGCTTGCGTTCCCTTGCGGTGGTACAGCGCACACTCTCAGGTCATCAAACAGTGACCCTACATGTGCATTAATTAATGATGAGATGGGGAACAAAAATACCATTCTCTCATTCCCGGTATCAAAATACAGCAAATGTGCCATTGTTACACCGTCCTCCTTACAACACCAGGCAGTGTAGAAGTGGAGATATTTTCTCATATGGATTTCAACTGATAATACTCCTAAGAAATGTATACGGTAGCTCATATTTCCCAAAATTATAAACCACACTAGTTTTAAAACAAGGTTTATAATCTTGGACTGCCTAATCCTATACTTAACTCTTTCCTCAAACTACACTAAACTAATAGTATGGCCACAATACCACATTGTCATAACCACCAAAACAGGGAGAAAGCAAACATAGTGAGTCCCTAGGTGCAACCACATAACTCGGACATCAGATAGTCTCCAAAAATGAAGAATAAGGGCAAAAAGTAAAGGTTATAGGGACAAAGTTTCAGTATGGCATTGCCTGACTTAGGACAGTTCTCTAGTGCAAACCCTATCTTTTCCCTAAACTGAACCACTGACCCTACCTATCAAGCGGAGGTCAGCACCCTAAAGATGACCCCGCCCATTGTGCCCCCACTCCACGACGACTCACCCTTCTAAATCACCCTATGTTAAGTGACAAGAAATGGTGCAAAGGAGAACTGCTCATTCAAACCTCTTGGTGCAATAGTATCCAACCTATATATCCAAAAACATACTTTTTTCAAAATCATATTGTCCCAGTTCCCGCCTCTCCTAGGTTGCTTAATCTGATCGATTCCCATAAAGGACAAGTATTTCTAGTCCCCCTCATGGCATATATTCACATGTCAAGCTAGCGATGTGTCCTTCTTTTTCTGGATATCCTTTCTGTGTTCTCCTATCCTTTTCCTAAACTCTTTAATAGTTTTTCCCACGTACTGGATACCAAAAGTGCAATCCACTAGATAGACAATTTCCTTCTTCTTGCAGTTAATAAAGGATCTAATTTCAAAAACCTTTCCTCCTCCATGAAATTCCTTCCCTACCTTCACAAGACTGCACGCGACACAGTTACCACAATTGAAACAACCCTTTTGATTGCTAAATAACCATGTTCTCTAACCCTTAAAATGACTGTGAACAAGTCTATCAAGGAGGGACTTCGATCTCCTAAATGTTATTTGCGGATTATCTGGAACAATATTCTTATATCAAGGTTAGAGATGAGCGAACCGGTCGCGGTTCGGCTCGAGGTCGGTTCGCCGAACGGAGCTCCCGTTCAAGTTCGGTTCGTTGAACGTTCGACGAACCGAACTCGAACTGCATAGGAAACAATGGCAGGCAATCACAAACACATAAAAACACCTAGAAAACACCCTCAAAGGTGTCCAAAAGGTAATAAACAACTCACAACACAACACAAACACATGGGAAAGTGACAAGGACATATACTCATGCGAAAACAAAACAGCTGGACAAGGAAAAAGAGGAGGACACACAGATATATGAGTATATGCAAGGAAACATCGATGCCATTACTGTGCAACTTGAGCCCTGCTCATTTTAGGCTTCTAATCTGGATAAATTGCCTGAGCTCGACACGTACGCCTTGGGGATCTTGTCGTGTCCTGCAGCCAGCGTTCTCTCGGAACCTGTCTTCAGTGCTGCTGGGGGTCTGCTGGCAGATAAGCACACGCGTCTGTCCACTGACAATGTGGACATGGCTCTCAGAGGACTTTTCTTCCCCTGGGTCAGCCAGGGGAGGCGAAAGGCACGCGTATTTTTGAGAGTGCTTCATGCAAAGCATCTGTTTCATTTTGAAAAGGGGGATCAAGTGATGCCAGTCAAGTGGGGTGTGTGTGGCCCAATTAGTGGAAACGAGGGAGACTGTGGTTGGAGTCCCCTCGCTTTTGAAAAAAGAACCAAGATGAACAAGTCATGGCTCTCAGAGGACTTTTCTTCCCCTGGGTCATCCAGGGGAGGCGAAAGGCACACGTATTTTTGAGAGTGCTTCATGCAAAGCATCTGTTTCATTTTGAAAAGGGGGATCAAGTGATGCCAGTCAAGTGGGGTGTGTGTGGCCCAATTAGTGGAAACGAGGGAGACTGTGGTTGGAGTCCCCTCGCTTTTGAAAAAAGAACCAAGATGAACAAGTCATGGCTCTCAGAGGACTTTTCTTCCCCTGGGTCAGCCAGGGGACGGGAAAGGCACGCGTATTTTTGAGAGTGCTTCATGCAAAGCATCTGTTTCATTTTGAAAAGGGGGATCAAGTGATGCCAGTCAAGTGGGGTGTGTGTGGCCCAATTAGGGGCAACGAGGGAGACTGTGGTTGGAGTCCCCTCGCTGTGTTTCTAAAAGAACCAAGATGAACAAGTCATGGCTCTCAGAGGACTTTTCTTCCCCTGGGTCAGCCAGGGGACGGGAAAGGCACGCGTATTTTTGAGAGTGCTTCATGCAAAGCATCTGTTTCATTTTGAAAAGGGGGATCAAGTGATGCCAGTCAAGTGGGGTGTGTGTGGCCCAATTAGTGGCAACGAGGGAGACCGTGGTTGGAGTCCCCTCGCTGTGTTTTACATGATTTTCGAAGGGCATGACATGCCTAAGAGGTTGAGTTTCATCATCTGCAACTTGTTGGCAACAGAAAGGCTGCCTTTACACCCTTTTGAGACCGAGGATTTTCGAGACCTTATGCCCATTGCAGTGCCCCAAGAGCCGATGGCCAGTCGTCACTCCTTCTCCAAGAAAGGCGTGCCCGCGCTACCACAGTAGGTCGCACACAACCTCACCGATTCCTTGAGAAACTCTGTGTGTGACAGGGTGCATTTCAACACAGATACTTGGACCAGTAAGCATGGACAGGGGAGTTACATGTTGCTGACTGGGCACTGGGTAACTATGGTGAGAGATGGAGAAGGGTTTGCTGTACAAGTCTTGCCGTCCCCACGACTTGTGTGTCAATCCTTCCTCTGTATGTACAAGTTCCTCCACTGCTTCTGCCTCCTCAACCTCGTGTGGGTCCTCCACCTCGGCCCAAACCCTGTGTGGTCAGGCCACCCTTCCTTGTAACTGCGCCCAAGGAATCCCACACACCTCCTTACTATGCTGGCAGCACAGCTCAAGGCCATCAGGTGGTCAAATGTTTACTTTGAAATGTAGGGGAAATGTGAGACACCGCTGAGGAATTGTGGACGGTTAGCTCTGGAGAGTGAGACCGAGTTTCATCAATGGTTGTCTCCACTCAACCAGCAGTCAGGGAAGGTCGGGTGCGACAATGATGCAAACCAGTCTGCGACCCTTCTTCAGGGCAATGTGACACACGTGCCTTGTATGGCTCACGTGTTGAACCTGGTTGTCCAGCAATTTTTAAAATGCTATCCCGGCCTACATGGCCTTCTGCAGAGGGCACGGTGTAACGCCTGCCTGGATCGACACACTCAGATGGGCTGTAAAGGTTAGGCTAGAGGCAAGCCACTCACCAAGCTGGACACCCAGAACCCTGAAACCCTTTAACCCCTATACAGTGATTTGGAATAACACAGGGCACAAGTTGATCAATACCTGTGGAAGGCTGCAGTTCCAGAGAATAGTAGTCATGCAGGGTCAAAAACATTAATTGAAGAAGAGGAACAGAATGGAATGGCCAGGACTTAATCAGAAAACAAGCAGAGGTGAAATGCGGATCGGCCAACGAGGTACATAAACAGCAACCAGGAAACGTAGACAGGTAACAAGCACACAAACTCATAAAACTGAACTGGGGGTAACAGTAACAAGAGGTTCATAGCTTTGTCTGGCAGTGGTCTGCAGACAGGAGGGGCCTAAAAAAGGGTGTGGTGTCTTCCCATTGGGACCAGAGTACAAATTGATTGAGTGGACTACGTTGGTGACTTAACAGCCGTGTGCGGTAATGATGCAAACCTGTCTGCGGCCCTTCGTCAGGGCAATGTGACACACGGGCCTTGTATGGCTCACGTGTTGAATCTGATTCTCCAGCAATTTTTAAAATACCATCCCGGCCTACATGGCCTTGTGCAGCGGGCATGCTGCTATGTGCTCACTTTCATCCTTCGCACCCAGCAGCTCAACAACTTTCATCGCTCCGGAAGTCTTAGGGTCTGGCAGTTAAACGCCGGAAATGCGATGTTCCGACACGCAGGAATTGGAATCTGCACATGTTGCAGCGTGTGTGGCAGCACCGCAGAGCCCTGCTGAAATACGGTATGAGGTATACCCTGGGCTAACTTGATCCAGAGGTGGTGCAGATCACGCTGCTGGAGTGGTGTCAGATCAAGGACCTATGCACCCTTCTACACAGTTTACAAATGTCGACGAAGATGTTTAGCACTGGCAATGCCATTCTCAGCGTGACAATTCTGGTCATCTACATGATGGAGCACACTGTAAGCATTATTCGGAGTCAGGTATTGGTCCAAGAGGAAGGTGAGGAAGTACAGGAGGAGTCATATGCAGAAGGGATAATAAGATCTACAAGGTCCATACGGTGAGCGGCACCTAGGCAGCAGTTATGGTGGGGGATAGGGATTAACAAGGGCGCATAGTATCAGCAAAAATTGTTGAGGAAGGTGCAGGAGCCATGAAGAAATGGAGGACGAACTTGCGATGGGCATGGAAGACTCAGCAGATGAGTGAGAGCTTGCTCACATTTCGGTTGTGCAAGGTTGGGGGGAGAGGGCAGAGGAAGGAGGCACGATTCTCACCTCTCTGCCACCAACACACCAAGGACTTGGTCCTCCTGGATGCACAAGACACATGAGCGTTTTCTTGCTGCACTACCTACAACATGACCCTCGGATTGTACGAATTCGAAGTAATGCTAACTACTGGGTTGCCACACTGTTAGATCCCCGGTACAAGACAAAATTTGGCGAAATAATTCCTGCCATAGAAAGGGACGCACGTATACAGGAGTATCTGCAGAAGGTGGTACGCAATCTTAGATCTGCTTTTCCACTAAACACCAGTGCTGCACAGAGTGAATCTCAACGCTTTGTCATGGATAGGAGGAAATGGTCTTTTACTTGTCCACATCTGAGGAACCGAGGGCTGGCTGCTGTGCTGAGATGGCATTGAGTACGGTGTCCCTGCAGAGTTGCACTTTTGGTCATATACAAAATGAGTTGAAAAAGGACAGATGCTGGTGGAAAGGGGAACAGGTGTGTTGGAAAGGGGAAAAACGTTTTTTTCCGTGGGTTTGGTGGTTAAGCAAAAGTAACATTTGATGAAGAAACACCATCTGTTACGGTGGGACTGGCAGATTTGGATAAGGTGGTATATACTATGTTACCGCTATATAACGAAAATTAATAAGAAAAGAAAGAGAAAGGTATATATCCCCATCAGCAGTCAGTGTCCACAGTCAGTGTCCACCGTGCTCCCAGATGGAAAAGGAGAGGTTGGCAACTGGAAGGTTAGGTGGAGGATACAGAGCTGTGTGGCTATGAAACTAATAGTAGCCTGAACCAAGTTAGACGCCACTCGGATCTTGAGACTGGGAGCCCTGTTAGCGTCACAGGGTCCACACGCCCACCCAGCCCAGGAACTCCCTGTTAACATCACAGGGGCCATTCAGTATGCTGACCGTGTGCATTGGGGCCACACCTGTGGACAGCAGGCGCATCAGCAGCAGCAGGCCTGTTAATGCCACTGGGCTGCACAAGCAGGACTTGTAGGACAGGAGCTGGTCTTAACCGTTCTGCGTTACCAACTGTGGTGGCGGCCTGCATCGACGCCCTATCCCTGCCTACCTCTGGCCTAAAGCCGCAATGGGTTCAACACATGGAGGTGTGCTCTTTCGGAGCATAATAGAAGACTGCGCACCTCCTTGTTGTCTCCAGCCCCTTTTATAACCTGGGTCCGCCCCAAACCAGGGTGGACCACAATGCACCTCCTGGAGACAAAAGCAGAGTGATATGTCATGAGTGGCATAACTAGCGTCCTATTTGGAACCGCAACTTCAATGATGACCTCATGGCTGTCATGACCCAAACACCTCACCAGTCATCGTCTGACCATCAATAATGAGGTGACAAGTCGTAGGGGCGGGCCTCTGCAAGCCATTTGGGAGTGGCCTGGCCACATCGTCAGGACACCTGATGCCCTGTGGTCTAAATGGGCCCCCCACATCAGGGGCAGGGCCAAAGAGTTCATTACCAGACCTAGTTTCTGATGCAGTAAGTGCCTGACCATGGTCAGTTGCATGAAATAGAGTCTCTGAAAAAAGACTATCAGCTTTAGCATGGTGTCTAGGCACAACACAGGACTTAGACCCGGCACGGAGTGCAAGTACCTGTGCAAAGAGGCTTTTCGCACTAAGTGTGGGAGCATGCGCTGTAGCCCGAAATGAAGACTTAGCCTCAGGAATGGCACAGTCAGGCTGAGCATACTCACTAGGCGAAACACTGGAGTTAGGCTGTGGCTGGGGTAAATCGGCACACGCATGCGCACTAGCTGCCTCTCCACATTTAGACGTGGAGGAGAAAGCAGCCAGCTGGACAACCCGAGGCACAGGCCTAAATGGCAGCTGATGCCTGGGCGCAACTGAAACCGCAGCAGGCTGCTTGCGTTTAAGGCGTCACCGTTTTGTAACAACAAATACCATCCAAAAGAACAGGTGTACTTCTTCCCATGGATAATCTGATATGATCCCTTTTTTCATGGACACGACCATCGCTAACAAATGTAGGTGAGGCCAAAACAGCAGCTGCTTCAATGGATCTCAAGTGCTTCATAAAGTGGCCTCTCCTCCACCTCAAGTTCAAGATCCCAAATACTCCATTCCTCTGTGGTGTCAACCCAATCACACTTGCTTCCTAACAGCTCTCGTTTCCACCAGCCCTGCTGAGTATGGGGTAACAGAGATGGTTGAGTATGCATAGCTGTTCAGTCACACTATAGCCTGGGAATCAGAGGTCTGCTCCAAAGCTGCAGTGAGTACAGACAAGGAAGTTATTATTATTTTTATTATTATTGATTTATAGAGCACCATTGATTCCATGGTGCTGTACATGAGAAGGGGGTTACATACAGAATAAATATACAAGTAACTATAGACAGCCTGGTACAGAGGGAAGAGGGACCTGCCCTTGCTGGATTACATTCTAAAGGATTTTTGGGAGGAGACAATAGGAGTGGTGTAGGTTGAGCGTCAGGTACGTATGGTGGTGGTTTCATTGGAGGTTTTAGTAATTTCTGAACAGATGAGTTTTCAGATTCAGTTTGAAGCTTGCGGGTGTAGCAGATAATCTGACGTGTTGAGGTAGCGAGTTCCATGAGACAGGGAAAATGATCTGCGCAGATAGCCAGAAGCTTTATGAGTGGGATCCAGGCCCCGATGAAGAAGGTGCTGAGCCTAATCTACACCAACATTTCCACAAAGTAAATCCTCCTGGTGGAGACAATGGGAAACATGATGAGGAGCACAGATACCTGATTAAAACGACAACTTTACTATTCGGTCAGGGCAGGAAGAGGTTGTCTCGGAGGACTCAGGACGAGGGGAATGAAAACACACAGGATGATTGATGAGGTTGGAGACCACACTTACTGTCAAACCAAAGTCAGCCAGTTGATGAGGTCAGCAGAGGAGGTGGAGGAGGATGCTACTGACGACGAGGTTACGTTGCGTCTTCCTGGCCAGAGACAAAGTACTGGAAGCACGTCAACAACTGAATCATGGGCCACAACTTTGCCTCTGAGCAGAAGTCGTGTTGGCTATGCAGGTCACATGGGCTGTAAGCCTTGCCTAGCCTGTGAATTTTTGGACATCGCAAAGGATCACCCAAGTCATGGAATCTGGAAGATTTGTCAACAATCTGTAAGTAGAAGGCAAAAACTCACACTTTTGAGTACTTCCTCCATGAAGTATCACATGGATATGAATTGACAGCGTGAAGGTGTATTGCTCAGCTTTAGCAACTGTCAACGCAATATGCTTATTTGCCGTTCATTGCATGCATTGTTGCAGACTACACACAAGGGGCTGCTGTTTTTTTGGATCTGCCTTTGGTCACTATAGCAATATAAAATTGCTCTTCAGGTGTGGACTTGGAGATGCTGTCTATGAACAGAAGGAAAAGCTAAAGGTGTGTGTTACAGCAAGGAGCCACCGCGGAAACAGTTCGTTCAATTGTGAGGGGAGTTGTGTTGTACTTTGATGATGAGCACTGTAACGTCAGTGAGCAGCATCCTGTGCCAAAGACCAACATTCTTACGGTGCTGTCTATACTGTTTACCATGAGAGGAGCGTAAAGTCTGTATTTCTGGCAACTTGACATCACAGTACCTGGGTACGGTAGGCTGTGCCCAGACAATAATGCGGGCACGCAACACTTTGTTTTATTAGCAAAACACATATCTGTTCTGGGTAGGCCGACTATATAGACAATAAGACTTGCTGCCTCTGCACTGTCAAATTGTCACGTACAGTTTAAATCATAGAGGGACAGCAACACATGTTTGCATTGACTGTTGCTTTTCAAGATTTCCATGACTGTGTTGCAGAGCTGTGTGGTTTGCATTCACACTGTTATCATCTGCATTATCTGTGAGGCTTCAGCTAACAAGGGTATTCAGGGGGGGTAATGTGTTTTGTCTATGTTTAGGTAGATAACTTGGAAGCTCTTGTGATGCGCTACTGGTAAGTCGTGTTCGCACACACACACACACACACACACACGCACAAACACACAATTACTGCTACACAGAGGGATTAGCAGGTAGTAGGCAACAGAATAGATTGTTCAATTATTTAAATTGTATGCATGGTTCTTATTGTTTGTTTTGGTAAAGTTAAACAATCATTTATCAACCCAACTGCCTAGAGTCCTTTTCCTGTTGCCTGGTTTTGCTGCATACTGGGGAGCCCACCCTGTACACGACTTAAAATGAAGCATAAGTCGCAATGTGAATTTCACTGTGCTACAATGCGGCCTAGCGTGCCTGTGCAACCACCGCCTGCCCCATCAAGTGCATCTGCGTGCTCTTCATCCTCTGTGACTGTGGGGACAGCAGTCACACATGGTTTTTCACACTGAACTTCCACTCCTTTACCCGCAACAGGGAGTGTGATTGGCAGGTCATCACTTGTTTTGGAATGGAAACAGAAGGTATTGTTGAGCTGTCAGACATCGAGAGAACCATCATTGGATGCAGGCTACATTATATCCACGCCTGCACCTTCGTCACAGATTGGCTGGACTACCTGCAGTTAATAATTGCATTCCAGAAATGGAAAGGAGTGTAGAATGCACATGTGTTGTACCTTGCTTGGCAGCAAAGGAACACTAACTTAGTATTCCAGACAATTTTAGGATGGCAGAAAAAGAGTCAGCTCTTTGGGCAAATTAAATAGCGTGGCAAAAGTGGACAGATGGGTATAGTGGCCGTGTTCTGTGGGTACCAGGACAGATAGAAAGAAGCCTCACTTTCTATCCCTCCTAATGATCAAATGCAGCAAGGAATTCCCTGAGTTTGCTATAAAATTAGCATAGCAAAATGTGCATGAGGGTAGAATGCAGAGGTGCTTGAGATTGCTTGGCACAAGTGGCACAATAAAGGAGTCCAACAGCCATTTTTTGTATGCCACTAAGTTGCAGTATTTTTTGCTATCATTATAGCTTATTAAAAACAGAGCAGGAGGGTGTCCTGCACAGATGATAGAAATAGCTTGGCACCAGTGGGGCACTAATGGAATACAACAGACAGTTCTATGATGCCACTAAATGGCAGTATTTTTTGCTATCATTATAGCTTATTAAAAACAGAGCAGGAGGGTGTCCTGCAGAGGTGCTAGAAATAGCTTGGCACCAGTGGGACAATAATGAAATACAACAGCCACTTCTTGTATGCCACTAAATGGCAGCATTTCTTTGCTATTATTATAGCTTATTAAAAACAGAGCAGGAGGGTGTCATGCAGAGGTGCTAGAAATAGCTTGGCACCAGTGGGGCACTAATGGAATACAACAGACAGTTCTATGATGCCACTAAATGGCAGTATTTTTTGCTATCATTATAGCTTATTAAAAACAGAGCAGGAGGGTGTCATGCAGAGGTGCTAGAAATAGCTTGGCACCAGTGGGACAATAATGAAATACAACAGCCACTTCTTGTATGCCACTAAATGGCAGCATTTTTTGCTATCATTATAGCTTATTAAAAACAGAGCAGGAGGATGTCATGCAGAGGTGCTGCACATAGATTTGCACCAGTGGGGCACTAATGGAATACAACAGCCACTTCTTGTATGCCACTAAGTTTACTAAATTTTTGGTATTATAATGTATTAGTAACAATGAGTTTGAGTGTGCAATGCAGGCAGACATGCTGCTAATATCTTTGCACTAGTGGGACAATACAGAAGTCCAACAGCCACTTTTTGTATGCCACTAAATGACAGCATTTTTTTGCTATCATTATAGCTTATTAAAAACAGAGCAGGAGGATGTCATGCAGAGGTGCAGCACATAGATTTGCACCAGTGGGGCACTAATGAAGTACAACAGCCACTTCTTGTATGCCACTAAGTTTACTCAAGTTTTGGTATTATAATGTATTAGTAACAATGAGTTTGAGTGTGCAATGCAGGCAGACGTGCTGCAAATATCTTTGCACTAGTGGGACTATACAGAAGTCCAATAGCCACGTTTAGGATGACACTAAGTTCACTCAGTGTTTGCTAGTATAATGGCTTAGTAACAATGAGTTTGAGTGTGCAATGCAGGCAGACGTGCTGCAAATATATTTGCATTAGTGGGACAATACAGAAGTCCAACAGCCACGTTTAGGATGCCACTAAGTTCACTCAGTGTTTGCTAGTATAATGGCTTAGTAATAGTGATGAGCGAGTACTAAAAAGCTCGGGTGCTCGAGGCTCGGGCCGAGCATCCCAAGATACTTGTGTACTCGGCCCGAGCACCGAGCCCAATGTTATCCTATGGGAGACCCGAGTATTTTTATGAAATGACCCCCGGCAGCATGTAGAAACCCTAAAAATGTCACAAAAGTCTCAGAAGAGTGCTCAAATGACATGGCAACAGCATGGGGAAGACCCCTTGAAGCATTTATCACTCAAAAGTCACAGCTGTGAACAATTTTGTCCGCGTTTTACGCCATTTTACGGACTCACCAGAAAACCTTCCAAAATGACACCAAAATGAATTTTCATGGCGGAAATGTTAAGGGCACATACCCAATAGTGAGATAGAACTGGTGTATGTTACTTTTGGAGATTACATGAAAGATTTTACGTGAAAACATTGTGTGGCACTCCGATGTCCCTGAGAAGAGACGTACATGAAGGCCTCTTGAGTCTAATGTGCCCATTTTGAGGAAGTGGGTCTATTGTAGTATAGCCCTTTGGCAGGGCAGCCAAAAATTGGGAGGCTCCACATTGTCCCTGGATAGAGACGTGCATGAGGGCCTGTAACCCTGAAGTGCCCATTGTAAGGAAGTGGGTCTATTGTAGTATAGCCCTTTGGCAGGGCAGCCAAAAATTGGGAGGCTCCACGTTGTCCCTGGATAGAGACGTGCATGAGGGCCTCAAAACATTGTTCCCATTGCAAAGGAGCGGGTCTCCTGTCGTTGTAATGTCCATTCTGAAAGAATGGGCGAAAAAATTTACCACTGGGGGTATACCTGAAACAAAGGCCTAACTATTGTAACGGTCATCATGGTGGCGCATGAGGAGAAGGAGGAGCAGTCCAGCGATTATCCAAAGTCCAGAAGTGTGTACCCATGGGTGAGTGGAGGTACATGGCAAATTCCCGTTTCAAACTTTAAATTCCACTCTCATTTGCTGGTGGTGTGGTGAAGTCTGGCCCAATCCAACCCTTGTTCATCTTGATCAGAGTCAGCCTGTCAGCATTTTCAGTTGACAGGCGGGTACGTTTATCTGTAATGATTCCACCTGCGGCACTAAAAACACGCTCTGACAAAACGCTAGCGGCAGGGCAGGCCAGGACTTCCAAGGCGTAGAGAGCCAAATCATGCCACGTGTCCACCTTGGATACCCAATAATTGTAAGGCACAGAGGAATGTCGGAGTACAGTTGTTCGATCTGCAAGGTACTCCTTGAGCATCTGGGCAAACTTAGGATTTCTTGTGGCACTACCCCGCACCTCAGGGGCTGTGGTACGTGAGGGGCTGAGAAAACTGTCCCACATCTTAAAGACTGTTCCCCTACCTCTGGCGGATTGGACTTGTGCCTCTCTCGGCTGTACGCCTTGGTTGTCCACTGATTCCTGACCTATGCCGCTAGCGTTTTGTGAGGGGAATGCTTTGCCTACTTCCGTGACTATGGCCTTCCGGAACTGCTGCATTTTGGTTGACCTCTCCGCCTCGGGAATAAGAGACATAAAGTTCTCCTCGTAGCGTGGGTCTAACAGTGTTACCAACCAGTAATGATTGTCGGCCAAGATGTTCTTAACGCGAGGGTCACGAGACAGGCAGCTTACCATAAAGTCAGCCATGTGCGCCAGACTCTTAACAGCCAGGACTTCAGTATCCTGACCAACACGATGACTGAACATGCTGTCCTCCTCCTCCTCCTCATCTACCCTGTCCTCTGGCCAGCCACGCTGAACCGAGGATATGGCTGGTGTGCATGTCATATCCTCAATTTGGCCGGAGAGTTGCTCCATGTCTTCATCCTCCTCCTCGTCATAGTCCTCCACTGCACGTTGTGATGAGACGAGGCTGGGCTGTGTGTTATCACCCACACCCACTACTGTTTCTTGCTGCAACTCATCGCGCTCCGCCTGCAATGCATCATGTTTGTTTTTGAGCAGAGACCGTTTTAGAAGGCAGAGAAGCGGTATGGTGACGCTAATAATGGCGTCATCACCACTCACCATCTTGGTGGAGTCCTCAAAGTTTTGGAGGATGGTACATAGGTCGGACATCCATCTCCACTCCTCAGGTGTTATCTGTAGAGTTTGACCCATTTCCCGACAGCTTAGGTGATGCAGGTTCTCAACAACTGCCCTCTTCTGCTCACATATCCTGACCAACATGTGCAGAGTTGAATTCCAACGCGTGGGGACATCACACACCAGTCTGTGAGCCGGAAGATGCAAACGGCGCTGAAAGCCTGCAAGGCAGTAGGTGACTTTCGAAAATGTGCAGACAGGCGGCGAACTTTTACCAGCAGATCAGACAGCTCTGGGTATGACTTTAAAAACTGCTGAACCATGAGGTTGAGCACATGGGCCACGCATGGAACATGTGTCAGCTGGCCTCGCCTCAAAGCCGCCACCAGGTTCCGGCCATTGTCACACACGACCTTTCCTGGCTTTAGGTTCAGAGGTGTGAGCCAGTGATCTGCCTGCTGTTTCAGAGCTGTCCACACCTCTTCTGCATTGCGGGGTTTGTCACCTATGCAGATTAGCTTCAGCACAGCCTGTTGCCGCTTCGCCGAGGCAGTGCTGCAGTGCTTCCAGCTTGGGACTGGTGTGGAGGGTAAAGTGGATGAGGATGCGCAGGAGGAGGAGGCTGAAGAGCATGACATTCCGGAGCTGTAGAGTGTGGGTGAAACCCTGACTGAGGTAGGGCCTGCAAACCTTGGTGTGGGAAGGACGTGTTCCGTCCCTCGCTCAGACTGGGTCCCAGCTTCCACAATATTAACCCAGTGTGCCGTCAACGAGATGTAGCGGCCTTGCCCACAAGCACTTGTCCACGTGTCTGTGGTTAGGTGGACTTTGGGTGAAACAGCGTTGTTCAGGGCACGTGTGATGTTTTGTGACACGTGATTATGCAACGCGGGGACGGCACACCGGGAGAAATAGTGGCGGCTGGGGACCGAGTAACGTGGGACAGCTGCCGCCATCAGGTCGCGGAATGCTTCTGTCTCCACCAGCCTAAAAGGCAACATTTCCAGCGCAAGCAGTTGCGAAATGTTAGTATTTAGAACTGTGGCATGTGGGGCGTTGGCAGTGTATTTGCGCCTGCGTTCAAAGGTTTGCTGAATGGATAACTGAACGCTGCGCTGGGACAAGGACGTGCTTGATGATGGTGTTATTTCTGCGTAGGCAACTGCAGGTGCAGGACCGGAGGAGGCTTGTTCGCAGGCAGCATGGACAGGGGATTGGCTCGCATGCACAACAAGCGAAGACGTAGCAGTGACATCAGCAAGCACTGCTCCTCGACTCTGTTGTACTTCCCACAAAGTCGGGTGCTTGGCTGACATGTGCCTGATCATGCTGGTGGTGGTCAGGCTGCTAGTTTTGGTACCCCTGCTGATGCTGGCATGGCAGGTGTTGCAAATGGCCTTTTTAGAATCATGTGGAGCCAACTTAAAAAACTGCCAGACTCGGGAAGACCTAACATTTGTACAGGCACCTTGTGTCGTGTTGTTGTTCCGGGGAACGGTTGCCTGACTTCTGCCTGGAGCCACCACCCTGCTTCTTACTGCCTGTTGGGATGCTACGCCTCCCTCCCCCTGTGCACTGCTGTCCTCGCTCTGCATATCCTCCTGCCAGGT
Organism: Anomaloglossus baeobatrachus; assembly: GCF_048569485.1. Taxonomy (NCBI): domain Eukaryota; kingdom Metazoa; phylum Chordata; class Amphibia; order Anura; family Aromobatidae; genus Anomaloglossus; species Anomaloglossus baeobatrachus. Next base: position 105,139,815 of record NC_134356.1, on the reverse strand, counting down.
TGGGTCAGTTACTGGATCATCCACCATGTCGTCTTCCTCTTCCGCACCCTGCTCCTCCTCCTGACTTCCTGACAATTGTGTCTCATCATCGTCCACCCCTTGTTGAGACACGTTGCCAACTTCGTGAGAACGTGGCTGCTCAAATATTTGGGCATCTGTACATACGATCTCCTCATGACCCACTTCAACATGAGCTGGCGAGAGGCCAGAATGTGCGAATGGAAACGTGAACAGCTCTTCCGAGTGTCCAAGTGTGGGATCAGTAATGTCCGAGGACGTGTACTCAGCCTTGTGGTAGGAAGGAGTATCAGGTTCTGAAATGTGCGGTGCAGTATCACGGCTACTGACACTTGACCGTGTGGAAGACAGAGTGTTTGTGGTGGTGCCAATCTGACTGGAAGCATTATCCGCTATCCAACTAACAACCTGTTGACACTGGTCTTGGTTCAAGAGCGGTGTACTGCTGCGGTCCCCAAGAATTTGGGACAGGACGTGCGAGCGACTAGATTTGGCCCTTTGTTGTGGCGAAATTAGAGCTTGCCCACGACCTCGGCCTCTGCCTGCACCACCATCACGTCCACTTCCTTGTTCCTTGCCAACGCCCTTGCGCATTTTGCAATGCTGTGCTGACGTGTATTCACTAGACTTGTGCGTTATATCCAAGTTTGTGCAAATCGTGCACCTGTACGCTGCCACCGACAGGCACACATGTGCGGTTTTTAAATGCAAGCACGGACGCACTAAGAACCTAACAGGTTTTTAGGAGCGACAATTACTGAGAAGTCTGACACTATCAGACACTGCTGACCGACGTGTATTATACACTAGACTTGTGCGTTATATAATAGTTTGTGCAAATCGTGCACCTGTATGCTGCCACCGACAGGCACACACGTGCGGTTTTTAAATGCAAGCACGGACGCACTAAGAACCTAACAGGTTTTTAGGAGCGACAATTACTGAGAAGTCTGACACTATCTAGACTGTTTTAGACTGTGTACACCAGCCCCAGATATGATGATGAAGGCTGGTATACGGTCACCACTAGGAATGGCTATATACCCTGCCTGCCTGCCTGCCTGTATACTGCTACAATAGTCCTGACAAGGACTCTTCTGGTCACTAGCCTGTATTCCGAACTGGCTATACCCTGCCTGTATACAGCAACAATAGTCCTGAGAAGGACTCTGCTACTGTACTCCGACCTGGCTATACCCTGCCTGCCTGTATACAACTATAATAGTCCTAAGAAGGACTTCTGGTCACACTGTTTGCAGCCCTGCTACGGAAATAGCTATAAAGGGCTGCAAACCTTTCCCTGAAGCAGCAACACTCTCCCTGCACTGACTGTCTGGATGGCTGTGTGCAGAGCACAGCGCGCCCGCCGGTATAAAGGCTCGGTCACGCTGTGCAGGCTGGCCAATCACTGCAATTCCACAACTAACAGGGCTGTGGCATTGCAGTGGTCTGCCAGCCAATCCCTGCATGAGGGCTGGCTCTCAAAAGAGCAGGCAGTGCAATGCAGGCAGACGTGCTGAAAATATCTTTGCACTAGTGGGACTATACAGAAGTCCAATAGCCACGTTTAGGATGCCACTAGGTTCACTGACTGTTTGCTAGTATAATGGCTTAGTTATAATGAGTTGGAGTGTGCAGAGGACAGGAGGGTACAGTGCTAGGGTTGTGGGGCTCTGGGTAGAGGAATGGAAGCCTGCCTTTCTATTCCCTCCTAATGGGGAAATGCAGCGAGGAAATCCCTGACCTTAGCTACACAGACGCTGTCTCTGTTTTCATGACCTGTCACCTATGGCTCTGACCCTGCTGGTACGAGCCCTTAAAAGGACTGATAGAAAGTGCTCTCCCTAAGCTGTCCAGCGCTGTGTATGGAGCGCATACAGCAGTATCGGCGATAGGACTCAGGACGGAGCTGCGCCAGTGATGTCTGACACCAAGGACGCAGAAGGCAGATAATGGCGTGCTGGAGGAAAATGTCCGGTTTTATAATGCAGGGACATGTGACATGGACATCCTATCACACATGCCGTTGGTTCTCTGGCTAAAAGTCCACTTAGCTCTGTGTGTGTCTGGGATTGGCTGACATGCTGGCCCTCCCCACTACACGCGCGCGCTTAGGGAAGGAAGACAAGGAAAAAAAAAAAAATGGCGATCGCCATTATCCATACAGCAGTGATCTGAAGGCGCTGTTCCCGCACACTATACACTGAAATTTCATAATAGTGTGAGTCACATAGTGACTTTCACTATTACAGCGGAAAGACAGCTAGGAATTAGCTGTTTTTTTGCTGCTAGAACCGTTCTCGAACGTATCTAGAACTATCGAGCTTTTGCAAAAAAGCTCGAGTTCTAGTTCGATCTAGAACAGGCCCCAAAATCTCTCGAGCCGCGAACTGGAGAACCACGAACCTAGAACCGCGCTCAACTCTAATCAAGGTCCATTTTTAATATTGACCAGTGTTTGGAGAGAATTTTTCTTATCGTATTTGCACCATTATTATATGTGGTTATAAAATGGGGATTTTTACAATTGTCCACACAACCTGTAGTGGGAATGAGAGTAGCATTGCGGTCCAAATCCTTGGTTTGCTCCCATGCCTCTTTAATTATCTTTTTAGGGTAACCTATCTCCCTCAGTCTAGCCTTCAGATCCTCAGACTGTAAATTAAACTGGGTATCATTGGAGCAGTTCCTCCTCATATGTATGAACAACCCCTTTGGTATCCCTTTCTTTTGATTGTATGGGTGGGCACTGTCCCATCTCAGTAGAGCATTAGTGGAAGTTACTTTCCTATATGTACTTGTTATCAATCTGCCCTCCTCATCCTTCTCTATCAAGATGTCAAGAAATGGTAGTTTATCATGACTAAATTCATATGTGAAGCGGAGACAGATTTTATTTACATTAAAGCCATCAACAAAAGACACAAAGCTAGTGGAGTCACCTTTCCAGATTACAAACGCATAGTCTATAAAACGGACCCACAACACCAAGTTCTCACAATTAAGGGAGCCGCTAAAGACCACAGTTTCCTCCCATCAGCCCAGCAGCAGATTTGCATACGAAGGGGGACAAGAACTCCCCATTGCGGTGCCCCTGAGCTGGTGGAAGTACTGCCCAGCAAAACTCTAATGCTCTTACCACAAAATCATTGTCTTTCATGATTTATTCCTCGTGACTTCAAATAGTATTTTGTAGTTTCAAGTCCCTCTTTATGCAGAATTGAGGAGTATAAAGACTCCACATCAATGCTACACAAAAGCATGTCATTGTCAATGCATACACCCTCAATTTTTCTCAGTAAATCTGTGGTGTCCCTCAGATACAAATTCAGGGAAATTACAAAAGGTCTCAAGATTTTATCTACATTAGATACTTAGATTTTGTGTGAGACTTCCCACTCCAGATACAATTGGTCTCTCCTTCAAATTCTCCGTTCCCTTGTGGACTTTTGGAAGGCAATAAAATGTTGCGGTTACAGGATATTTTGGGAGCAGAAAGTCATATTCGTTCTTATCGATCAAGTTTTGTAGTAATTTCTCATCTAGCAGACTCTTCAAGTCCCTGCGATGGTCCTGTACTGGGTTAAATGCCGATTTGCAATAACTATCTGTATCGCCCAAGATATCCAGCCACATTTTTTATATTTACTCGTGTCCATTACAACTTTGTTGTCCCCATTGTCGGATGGCTTCACAGTTATACTAACGTCAGTCTTAAGACCCTTCAAGCTTGCCATTTTTGACCTACTCAAGTTGTCCAGAAAGAAATATGGCCATTAACATAAATAGAAATATAAGGGTCACAAAGTGTAGTGAACCCCGAATTGGTATTATTCTTCAATTAACAATAAATTAAGGAGAAAAAGAACAGAACTAAAAAATGAATTCTTTTTATTAATGCAAAAATTGTAAAAAAAACAACATACAGGACATAGACATGGGAAAATAAAACCTGTACCAGGTAGACAAGAAACTGGAGTGAGTCTCCCCTCCAATCAGTGTGGCCACCGCATGGACCACATCCTATCAGCAGTAAAATATTGCAAAAAATCAAAATATAGAGAGATCAAATAAAAAAGGTCAGTGATAGGATTATGTACCTCAGATTCCCATATAATCAATTAAGAACACTGTAATGGGGTCTAGTTGTAAATTCCAGATTGAAAGTAATATAATCCTGCTGCTTGCAAAAAATCACAAAAGGTGTAGTTCAAAAGGGGCAGACAGGGATGATTTAATATAGTAGCCACGTGTTGTCGACATATACACAACCCCCTGTGTGTGAATCTCCTGTTAAAGGTGGGTGGCAGCTGAGTAACATTTTTACGTATGTATATATATATATATATATATATATATATATATATATATATATATATATATATATATAAATATATATAATGCTGCCAAACCCCAATACCAGGGAATCACAAGAGGGTATGTTAAGTGACCAAAAAGAAGGACTAATATCCAACAAGCTGGAGGTGGATGATATAATTGGAAATTATAGGTGAAAAAATAAAGCTATGCCCTCCATATATCGCCTGACTAGGTTTTCATGTTGAAGTGCAGCAGCCCTCAGCCTCCTTGCTGAATTCAAAACCTCAAGTATGCTTGGGTATCCTGTAGAATTAATAAATTTATTTAATATTTGAAATCTCTCAAATTTACAAAAGCAAACCTTTTTGTGGTTTATGTATAACTTACCACTGTTAAGAAGAGCTGGTTCCTCATCGGATTCTGAAGAAGAACTCATGGTCCAACCTGCAGCAGCCGCACCAAACCCTAATTGGTCACAAACACAAACATTGTGGCTCCCTTGTAAACATACATAGCATCTCTTTTTTTCATGGTTGGTTGCCATTGTCAATGTACCATGCTGTGATCTCACCTCTAGGAGAGCCAAGACCAATATTCTGGATAGAGCCAGGAGATGTCATTGGCTCTGGGGATATATTAGGTGAACTGAAGGCAGGTGGTGAGTTTCCATATATAAAGCTGCCTGAAGATGTTGAAGCCATTAGTGAGACAGGAGGTGATGCAGCAGGGGGTGGTGTTGTTGGGAAGGTTTGCCTTGGGGAATGAGTGGTTTCAGGTGTTGAAGATGGTGATGCAGGAGGTGATGGGGTACCATCAGACTTCTGCCTGGGTGAATCATCTTGTCCTATAGAAATATTGAACGGTATTTTTGCATTTTTTTTTTGTTTTATTTTTTATCGTTAAAAACGATAAAAATAATCACGAACTTAAAACAAAAAAAACCCAAACAGAATGCAACCATTAGTTAAAAAATTAAATTTGAAAAAAATCTAGTAATTAAACAATTTTTACGATTGTGTTAAAAATTTGAAATAAGTACAAAAATATTGCCAGATTTCAACATTAAATAACTCATTTCAGCGTTGAGGTAATGTCTATTCATTCCTTCAATATGCGTAATTTTTCAAAAACTCAATTTCAAAAAACCGCATGTGCGACATTTAAATGATCCATCTACATACATTGTTTAACCAAATGCGTTGGTGGATATGTAATGTCACTGCAACTTCTAAAATCAATGAAACAATATGTTTAGATTGACTCTGTCATGTAAACACAATCTCAACTCACCATGCTGTCATCTTACATTTGTGCGGCTGTGATCAATCCGGTCAGCAGATCTATATAATAGGTCCGCCCACTTCTTCCTGACTTGTTTTGTACTGCATACCACTCCATAGTGCCTGGATAAGCCTCGGCGGATTTTCCTCAGGACATATCTTTTATGGGCCATGGGATGATCGTGTGTTTCATAGCATCCATAATCCAAAGAATCCATTTTTTGGACAAGGAAGGTAACTTCAGCATTGCCCCAGACAGTGGATCGCTGACTGGATGCCATATTGAATGTTGTGTCTGGTTAGAAAACTCTGTACTGTATAGTGTACAAGATGAACCAGGAAGTGACGTCATGGCGTCAGGGACTATAGGCAAACTGTAAACAAAATGTGTCGCCGTATTGACGTATCTGCGTATTTTTTGAAATATATGGTGACTCATGTTATAATAAAGTTTCTGTGACGCAAATCAGTCTCGTATGGGACGCACATGCACCTGCGTCTATGTTCGTTCCGTTATCGACTGGTTTGTTTATTTTCATTTTCAATCATGCTAAAAATTAGGATGCATTTTTCAAAATATTTTAAATAACTATTATGACAGTGATAAAGTATAGATGATTTTTGTGGGTATGTGTGTATGTTGTGCACTTCTGTTTTCTTCACATTAGTAATTATTGGTACCTGCAAAATATGCTACTGTGTTTATTTTTTTATTGGTAAATTACAGAAATCAGCAACATAGACACAACACAAAATTACCTCTTTTTTTTTAGTGATGCAAAATAAAAATGATGCGATACTGGTTAAGAGAACTTTTATTAATCTAAGAAATAATCCGTGATGTTAATGTTTATTAAAACAAATGATTACACGTTTGTATAAATGAGGGAGTTTGCACATACAATAACTGTGACACATGGGTGGATTTAAATTAAGTGATTTAAACTGTTTGAGTATAATATAATCATATGAATTGTACAATATGTAACATTTTTAAATGAAAATATCTTTAATATTTTTAATATGAAAAAAAAGCAAAAAAATTTAAACAAAAAAAAAATTAAAAAAACAAAAGAAAAAAAAACGAATAATCCCAGCACTTAAATATTATGTTGCCAACTTACAGCCCCCGGCCCATTAAAATATGCACAATACCTGTCACGATTACTGCGTGCTTCAAGACAGGTACGGTCAGAGAGGGGGGGTGTTCAAAGACGCAAGCTGGGGATCCTGCTCACGCCATGCTCCAGGGACAACATCAAAAACTCCTCTTTCTTCAGTGTCAACATAGCCAGGTGGCATATAGACCGGTGCAACCCGTTTCCTCAAAAAATTGTGAAGCACACAGCAGGCAAGTACCATACTGTCTATAGAAGAAAGCTTTACATTTATGGCGGTGGAGAACACTCGGAACCTGCTTGCCATGATACCAAAAGCATTCTCCACAACCCGCCGTGCCCTGGAGAGTCGATAGTTAAAGACTCGGCGTGACGGATTCAAAGACGTCTGTGGATGTGGTCGCAAGAGATAGTTTTTTAGTGGAAATGCCTCACCACCTAGAAACACAAAGTTCATGTTGCCCGAATTTTCAGAGTTCTGAGGCAATGGCAACTGAGATCTTGACAGCCGTTGTCCAAACAGGATTTGCTCCAAAACACCACCATCAGATACCCGGCCATTAATTCCCACATCCACAGTAATAAATTCGTAATTTGAGTTTACAAGGGCCATTAGGATTATGCTGAAATATCCCTTGTAATTGAAAAAAAAGATCCACTGTTGGGGGGTTGGGAAATCCGGATGTGCTTCCCATCCAAAGCACCCCCACAGTTTGGAAACTGCCAACGGGAGGAAAAACCATCAGCAATTTCAGACCACTCAACTGCGGATTTAGGATAAGGCATGAAATCAGTGCGTGAATAATTGCATGACAGGTCTTAGGGATCAATGTACTCAGCAGGGACCGTGACACAGCTGAAGAATATTGAAGATCAGTCAGGGAGCGACCAGTTGCAAAGTACCGCAGGGTAACACCCAACCGCTCTTCAACAGGTACGGCTGTACGTATCGTAGTATCGGTCCTCAGGATGTAAGGTCGCACACAGTTGAGTATAAAAGAAAAAGAATCCTCGGAAATGCGTAAGTAATTCCTGAAGTCCTGCGGATTCCTTTCCTGAAGATCACGAACAAGCCTCATGTATGTAATTTCTGGCCGTCTCAGAAGCCACTCACGTGACCACAGACGTCTTTGGTGTCGATTATGATGGCGTTGGTTTAGCTCCTCCTCATCCTCCAACAAGGACATTGTCATAATTACACCCACAGAAATTACATCTTGTTCCACAGTTGAAAGCATGTTAACCCTGGAAGAAAAAAAAAAAAAAATCAGAGGCTACTCTGACTAATTTAATTATATGTGTAAAATTATTAAAAATGCCATATAATTATTTAAAAATTAAAAGAAATATATAAAAAAAAAACAAAAAAATCACATTCTAACTACCAAAAAAACCCCCCTGTAAAGCCATGTTGTGAAGGCAGGATAGAGCACAGAATTGACCAACATCAATACATTATATATCAAATAGAAACTTACCCAAAAGATGCAATCAACCAGGGTAATCGAAAGTATACAATAGCTATATATCACAAGCGTCACCGCAGAGCTCTGTAGAATAAAGCACACAGGACCGTGGCCATCCACAAAGAACGACAATGAAACTTTATGTCCGCCTTTTAAACCATACATGACAAATCAGAACGCAGTTTCGAACACCAATCAGCAGGGGAGGCGTGGAGATTTTGTAGAAACGACACGCCCGGGTCGCTGATGACGGGTGCCCAAACGACATTGTTGATCGTTGGCAGGGTGTCACACAAAGCAATATGTCGTTTACTTTAAATACGATGAACGAAATTATGAAAATGAAAGACGTGTAGACGATCCACGATTTTCATCCTATTTGCGATCGTTCAGAGTCGCTCGTAGGTGTCACACGCAACGATGTCACTAACGATGCCGGATGTGCGTCACGAATTCTGTGATCCCGACGACATATCGCCAGATAAATCATTGTGTATGACGCTGCCTTAACTCCTGTTTACATAAATAGAATTATATAGAAAATGCTTGTTGCCTATAGGATAAAAAGCAAAAATTTGCATTCATATGGTTAATTTTTACAGGGCTAAAGAAAACAACTGCTCATTGTCTTCCAAACACTGCATCTCCATCCAGCATCTATCCTGCAGGGTCAACAACCCAGGGCTGTAAAAATACCGGGTACATACCACTCTCACTAGCAGAGCTCAAATTGCAAGGACACAGGTCCCGAGCGCACATGCACATCTAAAGCGCAGAGAACAATACTAGAGTGCCCAGGACCCAGAGTCCCACCAAATGGCCGAGTCTTGCTGTATCTCCGTATTCTGTGTGACACACATGGGTTTAAAAGTGCCGCGTCCGGATGTACGGAGGGAGGGCACCCCCCACCCCCCCAAAAATCATCACTATATGGGGAAATGGCGTGAAACACTACGTTTTCATTCATTACACCCCACCAAGGCCGGAAGTGGGCAATAAATACTGCCCACTGAAAAAACGACCACCCACCAAGGTGACATTAGTAGAACGCATCCTGCGTTCCACCACAAGTAGATGCGCCCAACCCGGAAGTGCGGCGACACTACACTGCCCACTGAAAACGACCGCGCACCAGGTAACGTATAGTGGAACGCATCCTGCGTTACACAAGTAGATGCACACCCAACCCGGAAGCACTGTGATCATAATACGCGCCACACTCCCAGACGCACCGCCCACTGCATGTGAAAAATACTGGAATGCACCCTGCGTTTCACAACCGGCCGCCCCTGGGACGGTATACGATCATGGCATTAATGCGCCATGTACACGTCACATACCCAAGAGCTGCCCATTGCATGCGACATATATTGCAACGCATCCTGCTTTTCAAAATAGATTACACTAACTGACCCAGAAGTATGTAAATACGGCGATAATGTGTCCTGTTTCAGTATTGTCTAATTCAGATGACATATGCTGGAACAAGATTACTCAGCCACTAATGAGAAATAAAAAAAAGGGGGGGCTGAAGCAGGGCTTGTACCTGATCTTTCTGCGAACATGTTTAATAAAGTTTACCTGTTAGCTGACCTATCCAGTGTCTATTCCTATAATACAAAAACAGTCCTCGGGTCCCTATATATAACACATTACAGAATCCCGCAAGTCCCTACAATTTCATGTTTAATAAAGTTAATCTGTTAACTGGCCTATCCACTATCCATTCATATAGTACGATGACAGTCCTTGGGTCCCCATATGTGACACATTACAGAATCCCGCGAATCCCTACAATTTCAAAGAATGTGGTTGAAATTCCAAGACCATCAACCTAATCAGGACAGGTATCAATGACCTATAGGGGGATCAAAATTAAACTAAACCTTCCTATCAGTAAAACACTACCAGTTAGATGAAATTACTGAAGCTCAAAATTTCATTCAGTCCTCCTGGAGAGACCGAGTCTAAAAGGAACTGTTACGAATCGGCGCCGCCATAGCCGCAAGCACCCTGCTGCGGTTCCTGTTGCGCCCAGGCGTCGGCTGCCTGCTTTTTCCTCCACGTCTAAGTGTGGAAAGCCGGCTAGTGCGCATGCACGCCCCGATTTACCCCTGCCAGAGCCTAAGTCCAGTGTTTCGCCTAGTGAGCATGCTCAGCCTGATAGTGCCATTTCTGAGGCTAAGTCCTCGGTTCAGGCTACTGAGCATGCTCCTACACTTAGTGCGAAAAGCCTCTTTGCACAGGTACTTGGATATCGTGTTGTGCCTACTGAGCATGCTCAGGCAGATAGTCTGATTTCCGAGACTGTTGTTCAGGCTACTCAGCATGCTCAGGCACTTAGTGCATCAGAGGCTAGGTTTGGTAAGGATCTCACTGGGTATGTCCGAGAGGTTGCAGGCTCTGATAGGCCGACACACATCAGGTGTCCTGATGATGTGGCCACTCTGGACTGGCTCGCAGAGGCCCGCCCCTATGACATGACACCTCACCATTGGTCGTCAGACAATAACTGGTGAAGTGTTTGGGGCGTGGCTGCCATGAGGTCATCAATGATGTGGCAGTTCCGGATAGGCCGCTGGTGACGTCGCTGATGACGTCGCTGATGACATGGCACTCTGCTGTTGGACCCTGGAGGTGCCATTGTGGTCCACCCTGGGTTTGGGGCGGACCCAGGTTATAAAAGGGTCTGGAGACAACATGGAGGTGCACAGTCTTCACATTTGCTCAGACAGAGCACACCTTCATGTTAGAGCCTCATTGCGGCATAAGCCTTTGTTGGGTAGGGTTAGGCGTCCGGTGCTTGTCACGCCAAGACACCCGTGGCTCAGCACGTTAGGGTCAGGCACCGGGCTTTCACCTCCTACCGTCCAGTCCTGCTTGTGCAGCCCAGTGGAGTTAACTGGGCTGCGGCCGCTGCACCTCCTGTCTGATTGTGCCCCCTACGCACACGGACAATGCACCTGCTGCACCACCTGTCCGTTTGTGCCTCCTACGCGCACGGACAGTGTACCCCAGGACTCCTGTGGAGTTAACAGAGTGTTCCTGGATTAGGTGTGTGAATCTATTATCCTCCTTGGCTTCCCAGTCAACGCTACTGGTGTGACCTCTTGGCCTGACGTGTCCTCTACACACGTGGCCATTCGCGTTGGCGTTGTGACCAGAAACGCTAATCGGAGGACCGCTCAGCCTGTCATGTCTGACACATGTGGCCGACAGGGCGCTGTCGCAGCGGTCTTCTTGGTCAACGCTACCTGGTCACCATCCGGCCTGACATGTTCCCTGCACACGTGGTCAGGATTGTGCCAATTCCACCGAAACGCTAACTGGGTTGTCGTCCGGTCTGACGTGTGCATATACACGTGACCGGTTCCCTGGGTTATCTCAGAGCCATCCAGCTCTATAGTCTCCGCCTAACCCTCAGGTGCCAGCAGCTCCTTTGTCATCTGGAGCACGGTGGGCCCCGACTGGCGATTAGGATATATACCCCCTGGTCCTAATCTGCTGGTCCCCCCGTAACATTAAAACTGTGCCAGGGTCTGGCTGGCATGGCGGAGATAGAGCAGCTACGTCAGTTCATACAGCAGCTTGAGGCCAGAGTTAGGTCTCTGGAGCAGTCTGCCCTTGCTGCTGATATGGATGATGTGGTGGCTCGAGCGGCTGCAATGGTGTCTGCCACCAAGCCCACTACACTTCTCCCTCACCTCTCACTACCCAACAAGTTTTCGGGGAACAGCAAGGCATGTAGGGATTTGTGAACCAGTGCAGAGTCAATCTGCAGCTGCTGGCTGCACAGTTCCCTACAGAGCAGTTGAAGGTGGGGTTTATCTTCTCCTTGCTCTCTGATAGAGCACTGGAGTGGGCTACACCATTGTGGGAGAGGAATGACCCCGTAGCACAGGACTCTAAGGAGTTTGTGGAGTCCTTGCGACAAGCGTTCCTGGGGCCTTAGGTCACTCACGACTCGGCCCTACAGCTACTGACTTTGGAGCAGGGGCGTACCTCCTCAAGTCAATGTGCTGTGAGTTTCAGGACACTTTCTGTAGTACTGGGGTGGTCAGAGAGGACCTTCATTCCACTTTTTTTTTTGGAAGGGATTGGCCTCGCATGTGAAGTTAGCGTCGCGCGAGGTACCAACTACCCTTGAGGGCCTCATGACTCTGGCTACCCGCATTGACCTGCAGACCTCCGAACGTCAGCTGGAGCACAGGTCAGAGGGTCATTCAGCCACTGTAGTGGGTTCTCCCACTGCACCCCCCTTAAAGGATGTGTCTGTCCCTATGGACATCTCTGGGGTTGGTGCTGCTAGGTCATCGAGTCGCAAGGCTACTTCCTGTTTCGCTTGTGGCCATTATGCCAACCGTTGCCCAAAGCGTCAGGTTAATCGACCGCGATCGGTGACCATAACTGGTGGCAGACTGGACCAGGCGTCATCCATTAGTGTGACGTTTCCTGTGTCCATTTCCTTTAAGGGGTCAACCTGGTCCACAAGGGCACATGTGGACAAAGGGGCTGGGGATAGCTTCATCTCCTCCTCTTTTGCCCGATGGCATGCCATCCCGCTGGTGCAAATGCCAAGGCCAGTGAGAGTCCGTGTGGTGGATGGGTCCTTTTTGCCCGAGGTAATTAACCACCGGACAGTGCCCATTACCCTTGCCATGTCATCTGTGCATAGGGAGATTATTTAATTTCTCCCTAAAGGTGCAGATGATATTCTGCTGGGCATGCCTTGGCTGAAGCGGCATTTCCCACATATTAGGTGGTCGTCGGGGGAGATTGTTCGGTGGGGCGAGTTTTGTAGCTCCCACTGCTTGTCTCCGCCTCCTGCCCGTCGCACAGTGGTACCTACAGACCATCCGAGTGGGGGGGCCGCTAGAGGGGGGGTACTGTTACGAATTAACGCCGCCATAGCCGCAAGCAGCCTGCTGCGGTTCCTGTTGCGCCCAGGCGCCGGCTGCCGTTTTTGGCTGTGCCTCGGGTCGTCCAGCTGGTTGCTTCTCCCTACATGTCTAAGTGTTGAGAGCCGGCTAGTGCGCATGCGCGCCCCGATTTACCCCAGCCAGAGCCTGTCCAGTGTTTCGCTTAGTGAGCATGCTCAGCCTGATAGTGCCATTTCTGAGGCTAAGTCCTCGGTTCAGGCTACTGAGCATGCTCCTACACTTAGTGCGAAAAGCCTCTTTGCACAGGTACTTAGACACGGCATGAGGTCCAAGTCCTGTGTTGTGCCTACTGAGCATGCTCAGGCAGATAGTCTGATTTCCGAGACTGTTGTTCAGGCTACTCAGCATGCTCAGGCACCTAGTGCATCAGAGGCTAGGTCCGGTAAGGACCTTACTGGGCATGTCAGGGAGGTGGCAGGCTCTGATAGGCCGACACCTTACCATTGGTCGCCAGACGATGACTGGTGAAGTGTTTGGGGCGTGGCTGCCATGAGGTCATCAATGATGTGGCGGTTCCTGATAGGCCGCTGGTGACATCGCTGATGACATGGCACTCTGCTGTTGGACTCTGGAGGTGCCATTGTGGTCCACCCTGGGTTTGGGGCAGACCCAGGTTATAAAAGGGGCTGGAGGCAACATGGAGGTGCACAGTCTTCACATTTGCTGAGACAGAGCACACCTCCATATTAGAGCCTCATTGCAGCATAAGCCTTTGTTGGGAAGTGGTAGGTAGGGTTAGGCGTCCGGTGCTTGTCACGCCAAGCCACCCATGGCTCAGCACGTTAGGGTCAGGCGCCGGGCTTCCACCTCCTACCATCCAGTCGTGCTTGTGCAGCCCAGTGGAGTTAACTGGGCTGTGGCTGCTGCACCTCCTGTCCGATTGTGCCCCCTATGCACACGGACAACGCACTTGCTGCGCCACCTGTCCGGTTGTGCCTCCTACGTGCACGGACAGCGTACCCCAGGACCCCTGTGGAGTTAGCAGGGTATTCCTGGATTAGGTGTGTGAATCTATTATCCTCCTTGGCGTCCCAGTCAACGCTACTGGTGTGATCTCTTTAATCCAATAAAGAAAAAGAGTTCAATCCCATAATGAAAATTACAAGATATTTTATTAGACAATTCATTATAATAAATAAATCCATATTAAATCAACAGTAAACTGATATAGAAATGTATGGAGGTATAAGTGTGGACACTAGGTGAGACATACAGCAAGTGCTGAATTTAGGGCTGGGAAGCACAGGAAAAAACTATTAGTAACTGATAGGAATGCTGATTGTTTAATAACATAATAACAGATCCCCATATGGCATATATCTCAGCGGGACCACTAATTTCAAAGAATAGTAAAACAGCAAGATAGTTATAAGTAATTCCACCTACTCACCCATAATCACCCTGCACCTGGACTGTGTCTCACCGACCCCCAACGCCGTGTTTCGCGTAGGGATTCCTGGGGGGGCCGTGGCACTGTGTGTTTACACTTTAGTTTTTATATGCTCCATGCATATAGGCAGTCCAATACTGTTCTGAATTTGGCGCATGCGCATCAGCGGTCCGCGCCACTGCCGCATCACTTCCGGCAATCTAGATGACATGTCGGGTCTGGAAAAAACTCCCCCCGACGTCACATGACCAGGCGCGTCATCAACAGATACCTTCAGCAATGCAGGATGAAACGGACATCCGACGCGCATGCGCTCCTCAGAACCTCCATCTTATCTTGCAAGAGGGCAAGAGCCCACATCCTAAGGACTGCGGCTGTTATCCGCTCACAGAGTGGTTGAAATGATTGATGGGTGAAGACATCAAATAGGGTATCAACCATAGATAGTGATCTCCACATATAATTAAATTAGATTAAATAAACAATGGCTCTGTATAGTGTATAACATAAATGCCATTCACCAAATTGACTATAAACATATAGAGCCTAAAACAGGACAAACCACCAAAGAAAATCAAATCAATAAAGAATAATAAATAAAAAAATATATAGCTAAAATATAAATAAATTATAATATAAATGAGGAATAAATATATAGAGAAAGTGTCCAAAAGACACAGAAATTTTTTTTTCCACAAATAAGTGGATAACAACCCCCTTAGAATAAATTTAATATATATATATCTATATATATCTATAGCTATCTATATATATATATATATATATATATATATATATATATATATACATACAGCAATATGTATCTATGTAAAAGAGGCACCCTGAAAAAGGCAATAACTAATGTGGAGTGTATGTGTTAGTGAAAAATAAAAAATAAACATGTACACATATAGTCTATATTGACAAACATTATCATGATATAATTATACAAAAATGAAAAAGATTTTGTGTTCCTCATAGATGAAAATTCTTGAAGATGATCAGTGGTGGCATCAGGAATTTATCCCATCGATCAAATCCAGGTTAGTAAAGGGACTTAACCAAAAATAACTAAGAACAAAAAACAGAAAACAAAAAACACACAATTAAAATCCAAGAATACAGACTTAAAGAAACGAAGCAAAATTATGTTGTTCGTTTAACCCTAGTGGAGTCATTGTGCCAAGGACACTAATCCACCGGCATTCCAATTGCGCCAAAGATTTTTTGAAATCCCCACCTCTGGAGCCACGTCTTAATTTGTCAATGCCTATAACCTTCAAACCTTGAGGGTTGCTCTGATGGTGTATTCTGAAGTGCCTAGGGATAGTTTTCAATGTACCAATATCTTCCACTGAGCTCGAGGCAATGATATCCCTCACGTGCTCTCTTGTGCGAATACGTAATTCACGCGATGTAAGTCCAATGTGCGTTAGATTGCAAGTGCAAATTGCCCGATAGATAACAAGTACTACTACAAGAGATGTAGTCCGTAATCCGAAATTCCCTCACCCCATCAGCTGTTTTATGTTTAATCTTTCTTTATTAAAGTAAACAAGACAATTTACAGGAAAAAAAAAAGTAAGATTCAAATAAGTGATTACTAAGTGTCAACTTATAGAGAAAAATATAAGCCACGTCCTACCATCAGCTGTTTTAAACGTAGTTGCATGTACCATGTTCTTACAAGCCAACCAGTCACCACATGGGTAGAACCCCCACCTCCTCCTGCCCGCATTGAAGAAGTCTGGCACCCTAGCCACGTAGTGACTTCTGACCAGATGGTCCTTTAGATTTCTAGCTCTCCTTAATTGTGGTTCAGTCTGTAAAACTGACCAATGTTTTTTTAAAATAACTCGCATCCTTTCCCACTGATGATTGTAAGGTGAGATAAAACGAACAGCAGAGTCACCTTTATCATGATGTTTTGGCTGGAGTAATTCGGGGTCTTTCTAGCTCGGGAATATCCATACTTAACTGATCTACTACTGTATCCCCTTGTCTGAAATCTCTCTCTCAAGTTATTTGCTTCTTTCTCAAAAAGAGAATCAGATGAGCAAATTCTTCTGGCCCTCAAGTGTGTGATGGTGTGATCTCTTGGCCTGACATGTCCTCTACACACGTGGCCATTCGCGTTGTGACCAGAAATGCTAATCGGAGGACCGCTCGGCCTGTCGTGTCTGACACACGTGGCCGACAGGGCGCTGTCGCAGTGGTCTTCTCGGTCAATGCTACCTGGTCACCATCCGGCCTGATGGGTTCCCTGCACACGTGGTCAGGATTGCGCCAATTCCACCAAAACGCTAACTGGGTTGTCGTCCGGTCTGACGTGTTCCTACACACGTGACCGGTTCCCAAGTTCCCTGGGTTATCTCAGCCATCCAGCTCTATAGTCTCCGCCTAACCCTCAGGTGCCAGCAGCTCATTTGTCATCTAGAGCACGGTGGGCCCCAACTGGCGATTAGGATATATACCCCCTGGTCCTAATCTGCTGGTCCCCCCGTAACAGGAACATCCATCTCGCCTCACGCTGTAACATTTTCCTATTCCAATCACCTTTCCGTAATGGTCTTGGAATAACCTCTATGACTTGGAATGAGATAGCTTTAGTGTCCCCATTATGACATTGATTTACATGTCGGGCTATAGCCGTATCCCTATTATGGGTAACATCGCCTAAATGCTCACCAATCCTAACCCGCAGCTGCCTCTTGGTTTTACCAACGCAACCCAAGGGACAGCTGCCGGTACAAAAATATACTACCCCTCCGTTCTGCAATTTGCAAAATCCCTGATAGTATAAACCCTGTTGGTATTTAGGTTGTAAAATTTCTTCCTTTGATTAATATAAGGACAATACATACATTTCCTACATCTGAAGGTTCCCTGGGGTTTCCTGTCTAATCAGGTCCCTTCATCTCTAGGGGGTACAAAATGACTCTGTATGAGATGGTCCTTAATAGATTTGCCTTTCCTAAATGTGACACTTGGATGTTGGAAATAAATCTACAGATTTCAAGATCGGCTCTTCAAATCAGCCAGTATTGCTTCAAGATTTCCTTAATTATGGGGTTCTGGTCGTCTAACGTTGCTATCAGTCTGGTAATTTGATTGGTCTCTTCCCTCTTTTTTGATTTCAACAGGTCTCTCCTATAGGTGGATTGAGCATGTCTATATGCTGGTTCTAATACATTCATCGGATACCCTCTCTGTTGGAACCGTTTCTTCATATCCTTCGCTTGTGTTTCAAATTCAGTCAGAGAAGAACAGTTTCTTCTTAACCAAAGGAACTGTCCTTTTAGTATTCCCCTCATCAGGGGGGCTGGATGGTAGCTCTCCCACCTGAGAAGGCTATTTGTCGCCGTGGCTTTCCTGTAGATTGTGGTCGATAGGCCACCTCTCATATCTTTTGAGATATATAGATCAAGAAATGACAAACCTTCCTTGCTTGTCTCAAAGGTTAATTTCAATCCTATCTGGTTATAGTTCAATTTCTCAAGGAACTGGAGGATCAGAGATTCACCTCCCGTTCACAGGATGAGGATGTCATCGATATATCGCCCCCAAAATTGAATATGGAGGCAAAAGAGGACATCCTTGACATCCTCATCCGTAAACACCAGGGTATCCTCCCACCAGCCCCGAAACATGTTGGCATATTTAGGGGAACATGGGCTCCCCTTTTCCCCCTTTTCTATCAAAAAGGAAGTAATTATGTGTTAAAATGAATTGTAATAATTTAATGATGAATTCATTATGCCTATTGCACTGGTTCCCACGTGTGAACAAATAGTACCTTACTGCCTCCAACCCTTTCTCCTGCGGGATACTGCTATACAACTGTTCAATGTCTATTGACGCAATAATTGTACCTGAGTCCAGAGTGATACCATCTAGCTTAGAGATCAGGTCATTTGTGTCCCTAATATAGGATGGTAAACTTGTCACAAAGGTTCGTAGTACCGTGTCCAGATAGATGCTTGAGTTGTGACAAATCGTATCTATCCCCGATACTATCGGGCGACCTCTAAGGGGATTTAATCCCTTATGGACCTTTGGGATCGCGTAGAATGTTGCAATGACCGGAAATTTTTGGTTCAGGAAATCAAATTCCTTTTGAGATATCACTCTGGACTCTAGGGCCCTACTTACATCTTGTAAACTCCTGGAAAATTGAGATGTTGGATCCGCAGGTAAAATTTCAAATGTTGTTGTATCTGCTAGTGTTCTTTTACACCTAGTGGGATAATCTTTAGTGTTCATCACCACTATGTTTCCACCTTTATCCGATGGTTTGATCGTGATGAGTGGGTTTTTTTCAGGTTTATTAATGCCCCCATTCATCTGATGTCAAATTAGGTTTTGCCTAATGTATTTTAGGCTGAATAGCATGGAGATCACTAATCATTAGTTTGGAAAAAGTATCCAAGCTACTGTATTCCATGGGCGGTAGCATCCTTATATTTTTAGGTTTCAAGTTGGTAAAGGGTCCTGTTCCCACACTCTCACCACTTACATTACTCAGATCAGACAACAACCTGACATCCTCCAACATGTCACTCGGTATATTCGGTCGTGCATATTCCACCTCATCATTATGCGCAAAAAACTTTTTCCACTTCAACTTTGTCAAATAATTCAATATCTTTGACCCAATTGAAGGGGTCAAACCTGGTTGTGGGAACAAAAGTTAATCCATAATTCAACACTTTAACTTCAATATTAGAGAGACAGTGACTAGATAGATTAATCACCTGGTTATTTTCCGTCTCAGCGCGATCTAGGGTGAAAAGAAATTTCGGTATTCCTGTTAACTTGTCTATGCCTGTTATTATATCTCCCCGAAAGTTTTTTCTCCCCCTATTTCTATTCCACTCTAATCGACCCTGTGATTCAGAGTCTAAATAATCTGAAGAGGATAATTACACTGAGGACCTTACCGTTGGATGGGAGGACTCTTTTTGATCCGAAAAATCCCCCAAATCCCTAAGGAAATGTTTTTTTCCTTGTTTTTAGATTATGTTGGTATTTGTCTACTGCTAATTGTAGAGCTGTTTCTTTACTAATGAATTCAGAGTCTCCCTTGAATTTCAGTGCCTCCTCTCTGAGGGTCTGTAGATGTTAAGAGGTATTTTCCAAAGTGACCTTTTCTTCTTCCAGAAGATGATTATAAATCTAATGGATGAATTCGTAAGTTCCTCCTCCCACCTTTTCAGGAGTTTCTCCTCCCACCTTTTCAGGAGTTTTTCAGTCCTAGAATGTTCTGCTGGGACCAGGTTCAGCCTCAAACCCCGGGGTACAATTCTTTGTTTGATATATTCTTCCAAAGATTGTACTTCCCACCAGGATTTTAGATTCAACTTATATGCTCCCAGCAGATTTGAGAAGATATGTCTTAGGCTCGTTTTCCCATTTCCTTGGTTTTCAGGTATCTTATCTGAAAAAACTTCCTCTGCATCAACCAACCATCTAGTTGTGTGCATGGGTCCTGATAGGAAGCCCACCATGAATAATAGCTACTAAACCACATTTGATATCACCAGAGGTATATTACTAGAAAAACCATCATATATATATAATTACCTCTAAAAATACTGTTATTGTTTAGTTAAAATAGACGCATAGGGCGTCCTTTCAAACAACATAGAACAAAGACTGTGCCAGTGAGTGCTAGGTAGGTATAGGATCGATGCAGTGAGGAATTGAGGAATTAATAAGATATCAGTAATTTTAAAGTAGGCTTGAAGATGCTGAGTCACATCCTATATTGCCCTTCATACCGAAGGAGGATGTCATAATTTTTTAGGCATCTCCCGTTCCAGGTGGCTGACCCTCACTCTCCCTATAACTATCTACCTGAGTAACCACCACCGAAACAGGTGTAAAAAAAGGTGAAAAACAAACCACATACAGACAATACAACAATTGCGTTAAATGTAATATGGTTTCTAACTAGTGCTAAATCCCTAGTCAGAGCAAATAGATACAAATATTTAGGAATAGAGTCAATGGGCCCACTTAAACCTGGCTTTAAACCTGCATCGAAGATCAGAGGACTGGGATTCAAAGGTGTTACTGGAAGAGCAGATCCGCTTCATCCTCAAGCTGTCCGGTCGGGATGGCGCGAATGGTAGCTGGGGTATGACCAGATGATGCATGTAGGAGGGCATTAACTGATGTCTCTTTACGGAAGACGTCAGTTTCTATGCGCCCCTGGTCATCAACAACAATCTTAATATCCAAAAAATTGATCTCAGATCGACTAGATCTGTGAGTAAGTTTAATATTAAAATAATTGTGGTTGAGTTCCCCAATTAAAGTGTAAAGCTGCTCAACTGTGCCCTGCCAAAAGATAAAAATACCATGAATGTAGCGGTGCCAACACTGCACATGGGCGCTAGACCTGGCTGCCTCATCACCAAATACCAACCTCTCCCAGTAACCCAGGAAGAGGTTGGCATAAGAGGGCTCACAGACCGCGCCCATTGCAGTGCCGCACCGGTGTAGGTAGGAAATGTCCTTAAAAACAAAAAAATTATGGGTAAGGGCAAAGTTGAGCAGCTCAAGAATAAGAGCACCATTGTGACTGGAGGTTTCAAGGAAGAAGCGGACTACCTCCAGTCCATCATCATGTCTGATGCAGGTGTAAAGCGTCTCCACGTCGGCACAAACCATGATCATGTGATCATCCATAAAGACGTCATCAAGACGTCTCAGGACGTCCGTGGTGTCCTTGACATTGGAGGGAAAGCATTCCACCAAAGGTTTTAGATAAAAATCAATAAATTTACATATGGGGTCGCATAACCCTCCTATGCCAGACACAATCGGACGTCCCAGTGGGTTGAGGGCGTCTTTTATGGATTTTTGGCAAAAGATAAAAAGTGGGGACCCGCAGAAAACCAGTGAACAAACCCTCAAGCATCTTCTTGTCGATAATCCCTTGGTCGTGGACACGCAGCAAGATATTTTTGAGTTCCAGGGAGAAAACGTTCAGTGGAGTAGAAGGAAGACGCACATATGTATTTTTGTCTCGAAGTTATTTCAATGCCTCTTTCTCGTACATCTGGCCAGATCACGATGTTTCCTCCTTTGTCTGCTGCTTTTATAACAACATCATCATATGTTTGCAATCGTTTAATTGCTGCTCTCTGTTGATGAGTAAGGTTTTCAAACTGGCGATAAGTTGACAGTTGTTTAAGATCTTCAGTCACCAGTCTCATGAAAATATCCACGGCTGGGCAGAGAGACAAAGGGGGAAACCTCGGGGATCTGGGCAGAAGGTGCACAGGGAACGTATCTGATGGATCTTCCTATTCTTCCGGTAGGTCTTATACAGTGCCTACAAGTAGTATTCAACCCCCTGCAGATTTAGCAGGTTTGATAAGATGCAAATAAGTTAGAGCCTGCAAACTTCAAACAAGAGCAGGATTTATTAACAGATGCATAAATCTTACAAACCAACAAGTTATGTTGCTCAGTTAAATTTTAATAAATTTTCAACATAAAAGTGTGGGTCAATTATTCAACCCCTAGGTTTAATATTTTGTGGAATAACCCTTGTTTGCAATTACAGCTAATAATCGTCTTTTATAAGACCTGATCAGGCCGGCACAGGTCTCTGGAGTTATTTTGGCCCACTCCTCCATGCAGATCTTCTCCAAGTTATCTAGGTTCTTTGGGTGTCTCATGTGGACTTTAATCTTGAGCTCCTTCCACAAGTTTTCAATTGGGTTAAGGTCAGGAGACTGACTAGGCCACTGCAACACCTTGATTTTTTCCCTCTTGAACCAGGCCTTGATTATCTTGGCTGTGTGCTTTGGGTCGTTGTCTTGTTGGAAGATGAAATGACGACCCATCTTAAGATCCTTGATGGAGGAGCGGAGGTTCTTGGCCAAAATCTCCAGGTAGGCCGTGCTATCCATCTTCCCATGGATGCGGACCAGATGGCCAGGCCCCTTGGCTGAGAAACAGCCCCACAGCATGATGCTGCCACCACCATGCTTAACTGTAGGGATGGTATTCTTGGGGTCGTATGCAGTGCCATCCAGTCTCCAAACGTCACGTGTGTGGTTGGCACCAAAGATCTCGATCTTGGTCTCATCAGACCAGAGAACCTTGAACCAGTCTGTCTCAGAGTCCTCCAAGTGATCATGAGCAAACTGTAGACGAGCCTTGACATGACGCTTTGAAAGTAAAGGTACCTTACGGGCTCGTCTGGAACGGAGACCATTGCGGTGGAGTACGTTACTTATGGTATTGACTGAAACCAATGTCCCCACTGCCATGAGATCTTCCCGGAGCTCCTTCCTTGTTGTCCTTGGGTTAGCCTTGACTCTTCGGACAAGCCTGGCTTCGGCATGGGTGGAAACTTTCAAAGGCTGTCCAGGCCGTGGAAGGCTAACAGTAGTTCCATAAGCCTTCCACTTCCGGATGATGCTCCCAACAGTGGAGACGGGTAGGCCCAACTCCTTGGAAAGGGTTTTGTACCCCTTGCCAGCCTTGTGACCTTCCACGATCTTGTCTCTGATGGCCTTGGAATGCTTTGTCTTTCCCATGTTGACCAAGTATGAGTGCTGTTTACAAGTTTGGGGAGGGTCTTAATTAGTCAGAAAAGGCTGGAAAAAGAGATAATTAATCCAAACATGTGAAGCTCATTGTTCTTTGTGCCTGCAATACTTCTTAATACTTTAGGGGAACCAAACAGAATTCTTGTGGTTTGAGGGGTTGAAAAATAAATGACCCTCTGAATAAACTTTTCACAATTTAAAAAAAAAAATAAAAAAGAAATAACATTCTTTTTTGCTGCAGTGCATTTCACACTTCCAGGCTGATCTACAGTCCAAATGTCACAATGCCAAGTTAATTCCGAATGTGTAAACCTGCTAAATCTGCAGGGGGTTGAATACTACTTGTAGGCACTGTAAGTCCCGTAAAGTATTCCTCTCAGTCACGTCCATCTCACCGGTACTCTGTTTTCGATTGTATAATTTTTTAAATAATTTCGGAGCAAATAGGTTGCTATCTTTTAATGCTACAAAGAAATTAAAAGAGTTGGTCAGGCAGAAATTAAGACCCTTTGAAAGAACATCTAGTTCAGCATCTGACAGGACACGTGAGGACAAGTTAATTACATGTAGTTTCTTTTTATTCCGGTGTATGTCCTTAGTAGCAATATGGCAAGGAGCAATCATTGGTTTAATACGCAAACTCCTTGTCTGTATCCTTGTTGGATTAACTGCATCACATGTTCCGCCAGAGGCACCAGAGGTTCCCTTATCAGCTGAGGATTCAGAGTACAGGGAGGCCGATCTGGACCGAGAGAAATTAGGGTGTCTGGATGGAGTGCGACCTCTAGAGAAGCGGTGTCTCCACCTGTAAACCGTTCCTGAGGCGTAATCTTGTGCGTCGCACTGGAATTTCTTCATCTTATAGTCACGGCTCTCCTCCCATTTGAAAACGTCCTGCTCGATCTCCTCGATTTTGGCTAACATCGCGGTATTGTACTTTCTCATTGATCCCACCTTTCTTTATTTCTTCTGTCACCATATTCACAAATATATCTATTGAATCTAAATCGTTTGTTGTGGGAGGCATCTTAATACTTTTTCTTTTGAGATCCGTCACAGGACCTTCTCCAATATCATTTGGATTAGTATCACTTAAGTTATATAACAATCTCATATGACTCAGTAGGTCATCTGTTATACTCAATTCTAGACATTCTTTTGTCTGTTCTTTTTTGAAGTGTTTCTTCCATTTAAGTTTTCTCGGATACAGATTTAGATCCTTGATGCAGCTGAACTCATTGAAAACTATTGTAGGGATAAAAGAGAGACATCTACTTAGGACTGACAATTCCGTACCATTAAGGATTCTAGATGACAAATTAATCACCTGTGGGCCTTTAATTGCCCTGCGTGCATCTATTGTTGGTAAGGAGGGTGATGCTGGTTCATATGGCTCCTTAGGTAATAATTGTGGTCTAAAAAACCCTCGCCTTCTGGTTCTGTTGTTTACCATAGTGTTTTTTACCAATACATTCAGTATCAGAGGCCTCTGTCTCTGTGGATGACAAATTCCTGACTGTATTTCTTGGAGTGTTACTTAAGATGTAGACCCTGTTGTCCTTGAAATCCTGTAGGTCACGCTCATAAAATCTTTTAAATGATATTGAAACTTCTCTACCTCATTTCATAATTTAGTCTCTTTTTTTTTTTTAAAATCCGTCTCACCTGAGAACTTCCTTGTTAAGTCGGTTTATTGCTTCAAGGACTCTTCAAGAACAAAGAGATTCTTTCCTCATCTAAAAGGATCCGCATGAAGCATAATGAGCTCTTTGTGGCTTCCTTTTCCCATTTTTGCAAAAATCAGAATTTTTATATCTATAATTAAGTTGTAATGATATTCTTAAATGTCTAAGCACTATACCCTCTTTCAGGTAGCATTCAATAGACTAAATCTCCCACTAAGAGGAGATTTTATCCTTGAATGTTTGTCAGTTTCCTAAATGTTCCACTCATAAAGGGCGTATACTTTTTTAGTGTGAAATCACGATTAGAGAAAACATCCTTAGCTTCACTTACCCACTGGTTAGTGTCTAATTCTGAGGAGAAAAAGCCAGCCATTATACTATACAGAAGCTCAAACTAAATAGCATGATACCAAATAAGGAATTACCTTCCCATTACACCTGTCTAGAATAATGTATCATATAGCGAAAAGGTGCAGACAAAAATAGTCCTAAAACATAACTTTAAATGCACTCAACATATAAAATGACGTAGTTCAATTTAAAAAAAAACAAAAAAACAAAAACCCACAATAAATGAATATGAAGCATCACATCTGGACCACAAAGCTCAAACGGATCCACATGTATGCTATAATACGCATAAAAGAGAAATGACCTTACTACTACTTGCTAGGCCTAAACAGAAGCTGTCCCTGGCATGGACTTATGCTTCCCAGCAATATAAATGTTAAGTTTCACAAACTCAAAGGAACCGCCTGTCAGGTAAATGTAAAACAATAAAGGTCAGCAAGACAAAAATATATACAGTCCCATTGGGGAGAGCGGCTTTCCTAAACCGTGTATATAATTTCCAAGCATGAATTATAATAAAGGAACGCTTTCACCCAGATACATACCGCCAGTTCCCATAAGGATTCCTCCTTTTTTTTTTTACTGATCACATTCATGGATTAATTTTTGTGTGGAAAAAACGCTCCCGACGCGTTTACTCTAGGTAGATTCATCAGGGGAGCAAATACCCTTGAGCACATCTATTGCCCCAATTATCACCATTTGAATGAGGAGAAAAGCTCATGCATAGCGGATGCACACATCAATAAATATAAACCATGGTATAAAAAATTTAACAATTTTATTGTCCAGAAAACACCTATTACACATAAAACCAATTTTAAACCACAAGTCATGCCAAACGACCCCTCACAAATATTTGACTCCATGAGTAAAGTGATTAACAGCAAAAAAAAAATCTGCGATAATCAAAACGATCCCCACTATAAAAATGGATAACTCTTTAAGGGACATTTATCGTCACCAACAATTGTCTATGCAGCCAATCTGGCCCACAGTGGTATACGGAACAGATTGTACGGTGCTTAATAATCAGAACTAGTGTACAAAATGAAGTGTACAATATATTTACAGCCCAGTAAAGTTATAATACATGTGTTGGCATATATACAGTGCAAATAATACAATAATAACTCACAATGTACAAAGCATACAAGGAATACACTATGGAGTCTCTTAATTAAATTCCACAATTGGGCTAGAACATGTCCATACCCATTTATGATGCAGCCCCCATATGACAACAGTATGATCGTGCTGAGGTCACCAAGAGGAGGTGGAGTGTTTAGAAAAGTGTCTGGCTTGCACAATGCAGGGCAATGCATAGGGTATAAAATATCACTAATAGAAAATTTGTTTTATATCATAACCAATGTTACCTGCAAGAAGCATTCCTATATGGCATATGCCACAGATGGTAATAGGACAGGGTGTACCGAACTCATACCCGCCAATAGTCTTATGATAATATAAGAGGTGAGATATGTAATATATTCACAGCCCAGTCAAATCATAGCACATGTGCTGGCATATTCATTAATGATGTAAATAATGTGACCAATAATACTCTCAGTACAAAAAGTGGTATGCCATATCATACCTTGGTTGACTCCCACGAATAGGTTTCAACATATACTGTATATACCCCTGCAACATGTGATTATACCGGGATCAAAGAAGGCAAGGTGCATAGGGGAGATCCCTAACCAGCACAACCCATAGTGCAGGAGATTGCATACAATATAAAGATATCACATACTATATAAGAAATA
The DNA here is from genome assembly GCF_048569485.1 of Anomaloglossus baeobatrachus. Lineage (NCBI taxonomy): Eukaryota > Metazoa > Chordata > Amphibia > Anura > Aromobatidae > Anomaloglossus > Anomaloglossus baeobatrachus. Next base: position 105,112,905 of record NC_134356.1, on the reverse strand, counting down.
GTGATGAGCGAGTACCAAAAAGCTCGGGTGCTCGAGGCTCGGGCCGAGCATCCCAAGATACTCGTGTACTCGGCCCGAGCACCGAGCCCAATGTTATCCTATGGGAGACCCGAGTATTTTTTTGAAATCACCTCCCGGCAGCATGTAGAAACCCTAAAAATGTCACAAAAGTCTCAGAAGAGTGCTCAAATGACATGGCAACAGCATGAGGAAGACCCCTTGAAGCATTTATCACTCAAAAGTCACAGCTGTGAACTATTTTGTCCGAGTTTTACGCCATTTTTACGGACTCACCAGAAAACCTTACAAAATGACACCAAAATGAATTTTCATGGCGGAAATGTTAAGGGCAATATACCCAATAGTGAGATAGAGCTGGTGTATGTTACTTTTTGAGATTACATGAAAGATTTTACGTGAAAACATTGTGTGGCACTCTGATGTCCCTGAGAAGAGACGTACATGAAGGCCTCTTGAGTCTAATGTGCCCATTTTGAGGAAGTGAGTCTTTGTAGTATTTTCCTTTGCCAGGGCAGTCCAAAATTGTGAGGTTCACCAATGCCCCTGCATACAGACGTGCATGATGGCCTGTAAACCTGAAGTGCCCATTATAAGGAAGTGGGTCTATTGTAGTATAGCCCTTAGGCAGGGCAGCCAAAAATTGGGAGGCTCCACATTGTCCCTGGATAGAGACGTGCATGAGGGCCTGTAAACCTGAAGTGCCCATTGTAAGGAAGTGGGTCTATTGTAGTATAGCCCTTAGGCAGGGCAGCCAAAAATTGTGAGGCTCCACATTGTCCCTGGATAGAGACGTGCATGATGGCCTGTAAACCTGAAGTGCCCATTGTAAGGAAGTGGGTCTATTGTAGTATAGCCCTTAGGCAGGGCAGCCAAAAATTATGAGGCACCACATTGTCCCTGGATAGAGATGTGCATGATGGCCTGTAAACCTGAAGTGCCCATTGTAAGGAAGTGGGTCTATTGTAGTATAGCCCTTAGGCAGGGCAGCCAAAAATTGGGAGGCTCTACATTGTCCCTGGATACAGACGTGCATGATGGCCTGTAAACCTGAAGTGCCCATTGTAAGGAAGTGGGTCTATTGTAGTATAGCCCTTAGTCAGGGCAGCCAAAAATTGGGAGGCTCCACATTGTCCCTGGATAGAGACGTGCATGATGGCCTGTAAACCTGAAGTGCCCATTGTAAGGAAGTGGGTCTATTGTAGTATAGCCCTTTGGCAGGGCAGCCAAAAATTGGGAAGCTCCACATTGTCCCTGGATAGAGACGTGCATGAGGGCCTCAAAACATTGTTCCCATTGCAAAGGAGCGGGTCTCCTGTCGTTGTAATGCCCATTCTGAAAGAATCTGCGAAAAAATTTACCACTGGGGGTATACCTGAAACAATGGCCTAACTATTGTAGCGGTCATCATGGTGGCGCATGAGGAGAAGGAGGAGCAGTCCAGCAATTAGCCAAACTCCAGAAGTGTGTACCCATGGGTGAGTGGAGGTACATGGCAAATTCCCGTTACAAACTTTAAATTTCGCTCTCATTTGCTGGTGGTGTGGTGAAGTCTGGCCCAATCCAACCCTTGTTCATCTTGATCAGAGTCAGCCTGTCAGCATTTTCAGTTGACAGGCGTGTGCGTTTATCTGTAATGATTTCACCTGCGGCACTAAAAACACGCTCTGACAAAACGCTAGCGGCAGGGCAGGCCAGGACTTCCAAGGCGTAGAGAGCCAAATCATGCCACGTGTCCAGTTTGGATACCCAATAATTGTAAGGCACAGAGGAATGTCGGAGTACAGTTGTTCGATCTGCAAGGTACTCCTTGAGCATCTGGGCAAACTTAGTATTTCTTGTGGCACTACCCCGCACCTCAGGGGCTGTGGTACGTGAGGGGCTGAGAAAACTGTCCCACATCTTAAAGACTGTTCCCCTACCTCTGGCAGATTGGACTTGTGCCCCTCTCGGCTGTACGCCTTGGTTGTCCACTGATTCCTGACCTATGCCGCTAGCATTTTGTGAGTGGAATGCTTTGCCTACTTTCGTGACTATGGCCTTCCGGAACTGCTGCATTTTGGCTGACCTCTCCGCCTCGGGAATAAGAGACATAAAGTTCTCCTTGTAGCGTGGGTCTAACAGTGTTACCAACCAGTAATGATTGTTGGCCAAGATGTTCTTAACGCGAGGGTCACGAGACAGGCAGCTTACCATAAAGTCAGCCATGTGCGCCAGACTCTTAACAGCCATCACTTCAGTATCCTGACCAACACGATGACTGAACATGCTGTCCTCCTCCTCCTCCTCCTCATCCTCCTCATCTACCCTGTCCTCTGGCCAGCCATGCTGAACCGAGGATATGACTGGTGTGCATGTCATATCCTCAATTTGGCCGGAGAGTTGCTCCATGTCTTCATCCTCCTCCTCGTCATAGTCCTCCACTGCACGTTGTGATGAGACGAGGCTGGGCTGTGTGTTATCACCCACACCCACTACTGTTTCTTGCTCCAACTCATTGCGCTCCGCCTGCAATGCATCATGTTTGTTTTTGAGCAGAGACCGTTTTAGAAGGCAGAGAAGCGGTATGGTGACGCTAATAATGGCGTCATCGCCGCTCACCATCTTGGTGGAGTCCTCAAAGTTTTGGAGGATGGTACATAGGTCGGACATCCATCTTCACTCCTCAGGTGTTATGTGTGGAGTTTGACCCATTTCCCGACGGCTTAGGTGATGCAGGTACTCAACAACTGCCCTCTTCTGCTCACATATCCTGACCAACATGTGCAGAGTTGAATTCCAACGCGTGGGAACATCACACACCAGTCTGTGAGCCGGAAGATGCAAACGGCGCTGAAAGACGGCAAGGCCGGCTGAAGCAGTAGGTGACTTTCGAAAATGTGCAGACAGGTGGCGAACTTTTACCAGCAGATCAGACAGCTCTGGGTATGACTTTAGAAACCGTTGAACCACAAGGTTGAGCACATGGGCCACGCATGGAACATGTGTCAGCTGGCCTCGCCTCAAAGCCGCCACCAGGTTCCGGCCATTGTCACACATGACCTTTCCTGGCTTTAGGTTCTGAAGTGTGAGCCAGTGATCTGCCTGCTGTTTCAGAGCTGTCCACACCTCTTCTGCATTGTGGGGTTTGTCACCTATGCAGATTAGCTTCAGCACAGCCTGTTGCCGCTTCGCTGAGGCAGTGCTGCAGTGCTTCCAGCTTGGGACTGGTGTGGAGGGTAAAGTGGATGAGGATGCACAGGAGGAGGAGGAGGCTGAGGAGCATGACATTCCGGAGCTGTAGAGTGTGGGTGAAACCCTGACTGAGGTAGGGCCTGCAAACCTTGGTGTGGGAAGGACGTGTTCCGTCCCTCGCTCAAACTGGGTCCCAGCTTCCACAATATTAACCCAATGTGCCGTCAACGAGATGTAGCGGCCTTGCCCACAAGCACTTGTCCACGTGTCTGTGGTTAGGTGGACTTTGGGTGAAACAGCGTTGTTCAGGGCACGTGTGATGTTTTGTGACACGTGGTTATGCAATGCGGGGACGGCACACCGGGAGAAATAGTGGCGGCTGGGAACCGAGTAACGTGGGACAGCTGCCGCCATCAGGTTGCGGAATGCTTCTGTCTCCACCAGCCTAAAAGGCAACATTTCCAGCGCAAGCAGTCGCGAAATGTTAGCATTTAGAACTTTGGCATGTGGGGCGTTGGCAGTGTATTTGCGCCTGCGTTCAAAGGTTTGCTGAATGGATAACTGAACGGGGACAAGGACGTGCTTGATGATGGTGTTGTTTCTGCATGGGCAACTGCAGGGCCGGAGGAGGCTTGTTCGCGGGCAGCATGGACAGAGGATTGGCTCGCATGCACAACAAGCGAAGACGTAGCAGTGACATCAGCAAGCACTGCTCCTCGACTCTGTTGTACATCCCACAAAGTCGGGTGCTTGGCTGACATGTGCCTAATCATGCTGGTGGTGGTCAGGCTGCTAGTTTTGGTACCCCTGCTGATGCTGGCATGGCAGGTGTTGCAAATGGCCTTTTTAGAATCATCTGGAGCCAACTTAAAAAACTGCCAGACTCGGGAAGACCTAACATTTGTACAGGCACCTTGTGTCGTGTTGTTGTTCCGGGGAACGGTTGCCTGACTTCTGCCTGGGGCCACCACCCTGCTTCTTACTGCCTGTTGGGATGCTACGCCTCCCTCCCCCTGTGCACTGCTGTCCTCGCTCTGCATATCCTCCTGCCATGTTGGGTCAGTTACTGGATCATTCACCACGTCGTCTTCCTCTTCCGTACCCTGTTCCTCCTCCTGACTTCCTGACAATTGTGTCTCAACATCGTCCACCCCTTGTTGAGACACGTTGCTAACTTCGTGAGAACGTGGCTGCTCAAATATTTGGGCATCTCTACATACGATCTCGTCATGACCCACTTCAACAGGAGCTAGCGAGAGGCCAGAATGTGCGAATGGAAACGTGAACAGCTCTTCCGAGTGTCCAAGTGTGGGATCAGTAATGTCCGTGGACGTGTACTCGGCCTGGTGGTAGGAAGGAGGATCAGGTTCTGAAATGTGTGGTGCAGTATCACGGCTACTGACACTTGACCGTGTGGAAGACAGAGTGTTTGTGGTGGTGCCAATCTGACTGGAAGCATTATCCGCTATCCAACTAACAACCTGTTGACACTGGTCTTGGTTCAAATGCTGGTATAGAGTGCTTCTACGTCACAAGTGACAAGAAGCATCCCCTCATCAATACATAAACCATCTATTTTCCTAAGGAATTCAGAGGTATCTTTTAGATGTGAAGGTAGACTCTCAACTAAGCCCTGCAATTGATTATCAATTTATTTGCCTATGTTATCCGTAAGAGCGGTGTACTGTTGCGGTCCCCAAGAATTTGAGATAGGACGTGCGAGCGAGTAGATGTGGCCCTTTGTTGTGGCGAAATTAGAGCTTGCCCACGACCTCGGCCTCTGCATGCACTACCATCACGTCCACTTCCTTGTTCGTTGCCAACGCCCTTGCGCATTTTGCAATGCTGTGCTGACGTGTATTCACTAGACTTGTGCATTATATCCAAGTTTGTGCAAAACGCACACAAGTGCACCTGAACGCTGCCACCGACAGGCACACACGTGCGGTTTTTAAATGCAAGCACGAACGCACTAAGAACCTAACAGGTTTTTAGGCGCGACAATTACTGAGAAGTTTGATACTATCAGACACTGCTGACTGACGTGTATTATTCACTAGACTTGTGCGTTATATATTAAACTGACAAGTAGAAAAACAGCCAAAGTCCAATAAAAATATAATTTTTTTTATTAATAATAAAATTAAAACAACAATTTATATGCAAGGTTAATGATAACAGGAGGGACCCACAACACAGTACAATTATATATAGAAAACCAAATGGAAAAATGTAATTACATAAAAAATGGCCACCAGATGGCAGCAAGGGCCCAAGGCAGGCGAGCACACATGGAAAACTGCCACAGAAAATATAAATAAATATACATATATAAAGTGCAAATGCTATAGATTAAACATAAAGGGCACAGCAGTAATAATAAAAAGTGATAGAGTGCACTATAGTAAGTAATACTATGGCAGACAGTTCCATGTAAGGTCACATGCAAAGGCACCAAGTCAACCACCTGGGGTAAATCCACAAATACTTAGTCAAAATGGACTATATAAAAGTGGAATGTGCAAGCAAACAAAATGTAAATACATTTAATCAAATGGATATACCTGAAGCCATGTGGACCGTGTATAGGGAGCCTCCAACCCACCCTACACATGTTTCGGCGTACCTTCGTCAGGGAAATGTGTATTGAGACAGCTGGTAGTCTCCTTTTAAACAATAAACAGCCAATCAGCTGTTTGGGGCAATCCCCACTGCAATCACTATAGGGCGCGGGTCAGGGAAAGGAAGCAGTCATCCGACCGAGGACGTCATCCGAGAGCGGGTAGGATGACGCGAGCGGCATTAACCAAGTGATAAGTCACACGGCCAAACACCGATCACGTGATCCGGCCCACGTCGGATATAGACGCCCCCAGTCATGACGCGCTCCTGCCTCATCCCCGCATGCGCACAATCACGGAGCATATAAATATTAGGGAAAAGGAAATAGATAAACTTAAATAAGGATGAGTAGCCTATTAGTATGGAAATATGTATGTACCCCGAAATTACAATGAAATACTTATAGAACATACAGATATATAAATCAATGATCACATGCCAAATAAATTAATACCACATTAAATACATAATAGATAATACCATACTAAGTGTATAATAAAGTGCAAGAAACCACATTAATTTGTGCAGAAAATGCATATAGACACACACACATAAATATAAAAATATTATGAATATAAATATAAATATATGAATATATATATATATATATATACATATATACATACACTAGTGGATAAAAATACAGCACACACGTGTAGAATGTGAAAAATGTATGTACACATATATATATATATATATATATATAAAATATGTGAAATATATGTGGAAAAATATATATGAAAAAATATGTGAAAAAACATGTTAAAAAATAAAAAACAAAAATTAACACACATATATAAAAACGTGCAAAAGTTACGCATAAAATTATATAAAAATATGAAATAATGATTACATACATATCTATACCAGTGAAAAAGGTGATCAATCCAATATAATATACATAATATGACACTATAAAAAGTTGGCATGTACAAGAAAGAACATTCAATTGATCCAAATTTTGTTCATATATATATATATATATATATATATATATATATATAGATGTTAATGTCCATTGTACTCCAGGGAATAAAATCCACAATGCTCCAAAATGAATAAATCCAATATAGATGAAAGCGGGATCCATCAATATTAATAAGCTACAATAAACAAAAATAAATAGAAAAATACACAAAAAATAGTATTTAAAAAATCCAAGAGACCATACAAATATATCCACAAAACACTTTAATATATAATCATGATAAAAAAATTAAAAAAATTAAAAAGTATATAAAATAGCGATCAGGATAAAATTCTGTTGCCACAGAAGAAAATCAGAGAATCATTCATCCTATTGGTTGGAATGTAAAAAAGGTCCAAAACTAATTGTCTCATTTAGACCCTTGGGGTGTATAGTATCCAATAACCATATCCACCGACATTCTTGTTGAGCAAGTCTCCTCATGACGTTACCGCCACGTATCCCTGTAATGATGTGGTCTATGCCCCTTACTTTTAACAACGAAGAATCCCCTTGATGACATTCCAAAAAGTGTCGAGGAATTGTTTTTAATGTACTGGTGTCTAAAGCTGTATTGGCAGCATTGATGTCGCGGACATGCTCACGCACCCTTACTTTGAGTTCCCTAGTTGTGAGGCCTACATAAATGAGTGGGCATGGGCATGGGCATGTGGCGTAATAAGTTACAGCCTTAGTCGTGCAAGTGATACTGTGAGTAATTTTGTATCTCTTGTTGCCAGAGGAATCAATAAAATCCGTGGCAGTTTCCACGTTCGGGCACGCCACACACTTGCCACAGGGTTTACAACCCCATTTTGGTCCTGGCAATGATGAAAAAGGCCTACTAACCGTTGGAACATAATGACTAGATGTAAGGAGATCCCCGATATTGCGACTCTTCCTTACTGTAACACTCATTTGTGGCATGATGTATTGTTTCACAATAGGGTCCGTCATAAGGATGGGCCAAAATTTTCCGATGCACTGTTGCATTAGCCGCCAATGTGAATGGTAGTCCATAACTAACCTAACAGGGCCAGAATCACCCTGTTTTCTGGGGTTATACAAAAGATCATGCCGGTTGGAATTCCTAGCTCTCTTATATGCATGATCAATAACTCGTTGTTTGTAACCACGGTTTTTAAACCTTCGTTTTAGATCACTAGCCTGGGTTTCAAAATCCACATCACTAGAACATATTCATCTGATTCTTAAAAATTGTCCAGTGGGTATCCCCTTTATAATATGTGGAGGATGTGAGGATCCAGCATGGAGAAAAGAGTTCACTGATGTTTTCTTACGGTATACATCTGTCTGCAGGAAATTTTTTTGGTCACGTTTAATAGTGACATCCAAAAATTCAATGTTAGTAGCACTATACTGCAATGTCAGATGGATATTGAGATTATTCTCATTAAGTGCCTGAAAGAAACTTTCCAACTCAACAGATGACCCATTCCAAATGAAAAAAATGTCATCAATGAAGCGGGTCCAAAATATGACCTGCTCCATTGACACCAAGGACTCATCAGAAAACAGCTCTCTCTCCCACAGCCCCAGGAACAAATTTGCATAAGCCGGCGCACACGCCGCGCCCATCGCAGTTCCCTGGAGCTGCAGGAAGAAAGAGCCATTAAATGTAAAAAAATTATAATAGAGAACAAACTCCCAGTCAAAAAGTCGACCTAAGGTTTCTCCATGTTGCTGGTTCCCAGAAAGAATTTTGTAGCCTGGATACCATCAGTATGGCGAATGCTGGTATAGAGTGCTTCTACGTCACAAGTGACGAGAAGCATCCCCTCATCAATACATAAACCATCTATTTTCCTAAGGAATTCAGAGGTATCTTTTAGATGTGAAGTTAGACTCTCAACTAAGCCCTGCAATTGATTATCAATTTATTTGCCTATGTTATCTGTAAGAGCGGTGTACTGCTGCGGTCCCCAAGAATTTGGGATAGGACGTGCGAGCGAGTAGATGTGGCCCTTTGTTGTGGCGAAATTAGAGCTTGCCCACGACTTCGGCCTCTGCCTGCACCACCATCACGTCCACTTCCTTGTTCGTTGCCAACGCCCTTGCGCATTTTGCAATGCTGTGCTGACGTGTATTCACTAGACTTGTGCGTTATATACTAGTTTGTGCAAAACGCACACAAGTGCACCTGTACGCTGCCACCGACAGGCACACACGTGCGGTTTTTAAATGCAAGCACGGACGCACTAAGAACCTAACAGGTTTTTAGGAGCGACAATTACTGAGAAGTTTGACACTATCAGACACTGCTGACTGACGTGTATTATTCACTAGACTTGTGCGTTATATACTAGTTTGTGCAAAACGCACACAAGTGCACCTGTACGCTGCCACCGACAGGCACACACGTGTGGTTTTTAAATGCAAGCACGGACGCACTAAGAACCTAACAGGTTTTTAGGAGCGACAATTACTGAGAAGTTTGACACTATCAGACACTGCTGACTGACGTGTATTAATAACTAGACTTGTGCGTTATATACTAGTTTGTGCAAAACGCACAAAAGTGCACCTGTATGCTGCCACCGACAGGCACACACGTGCGGTTTTTAAATGCAAGCACGGACGCACTAAGAACCTAACAGGTTTTTAGGAGCAACAATTACTAAGAAGTCTGACACTATCAGGACTGTTTTAGACTGTGTACACCAGCCCCAGATATGATGAAGGCTGGTATACGGTCACCACTAGGAATGGCTATATACCCTGCCTGCCTGCTTGTATACAGCTACAATAGTCTTGAGAAGGACTCTTCTGGTCACTAGCCTGTATTCCGACCTGGCTATACCCTGCCTGCCTTGCCTGTATACAGCAACAATAGTCCTGAGATGGACTCTTCTCCTGTACTCCGACCTGGTTATACCCTGCCTGCCTGTATACAACTACAATAGTCCTGAGAAGGACTTCTGGTCACACTGTTTGCAGCCCTGCTACGGAAATAACTATAAAGGGCCGCAAACCTTTCCCTGAAGTAGCAACACTCTCCCTGCACTGATTGTCTGGATGTGTAATACTATTGTATGAACTGAGGATTTCGATTGCGTTAGGGCAATGACAACCAGAGACGGGTTCTTGGTGCAAAGACGTTTATAATATGCAACCAACAATATGTACACAGAACAGAACATAAACACAGTAGAACATAAACACAGTAAATACCTGCCAGGTTCAGAGCAAAGGGGAATTCCCGGGGCCGAGCACCGGACTCCCCCAGGGAGACCACCAGGAGCGAACCCCTATACAGGGACTGTCTGGCGATCACCCCAGAAGGCCTAAATGCGCAGCAGCCGGGAGACGAAAGGGCAACAGGTATAGTCCAAAAATGTCCGTACGTGATGTGAGTCCTAGGGTAGCCAACCAGGGCCAGGCTTGTCCGGGTACCTCCGATGAAACTGAGCAACCTTCTGGGGCACTCGGATGTTACCCACAGGTTCCCAGAAATCATCCTCGGGGGAGTACCCCTGCCAACGAACCAGATACTGAAGCCAATGCCGATGGAGCCGGGAGTCAATAATGTCCTCAACCACATACTGCTCCTGGCCATCAACCATCACCGGTGGAGGAGGAGGCACGATACGACCCTGAAACGAATTAGGGGAAACCGGTTTCAGCAGGGAAACGTGAAAGACCGAGTGTACCTTCAAATTCCGTGGTAGCTTCAGCCAACAGGCCACAGAGCTCACTATCCCGGTGATCTTAAACGGACCAATGAATTTCTGCCCCAGTTTCTGCGAAGGAAGACCCAGTTTTAGATTCTTGGTGGATAACCACACCGAGTCCCCTACCGTATACATGGGTGCCTGTTTCCGGTGAGTGTCTGCCGACTTCTTGTAACGCTCCTGAGCCGAAGCCAAAGAGTTCTTCAAAACCTCCAGATTTTGCTGTAGGTCCGTCAATCTGTCCTCCACTGCGTCACCGAAACTGCTACCGGTGACCTAGGCAAAATATTCGGATGATAACCCAAGTTAGCGAAAAAGGGCGTTACCTTAGTGATGCTGCTCTGAGTGTTGTTATACGAGAACTCCGCCAAAGGAAGCAGTTTCAACCAATCGTCCTGCAGATGGCTGACATAACATCGCAGGTACTGCTCCAGGGTTTGATTAGTTCGTTCTATTTGCCCATTTGTCTGGGGATGGTATGCAGAAGACAAACAGACATCAATATGGAGTGCCGAACAAAACCCTTTCCAGAACTTAGAAGTGAACTGCACGCCCCGGTCAGAGATGATCTCATCCGGTACCCCATGCAACCTAAATATATTCTGGATAACCAAATCCACTGTCTCTGCAGCTGAGGGAAGACCGGTACATGGAATAAAGTGAGCAGCCTTTGTCAACCGATCCACTACCACCAAAATGGTATTGTAACCGCCCGAGACGGGCAACTCCACAATAAAATCCATTGAGATGGATCCCCAAGGGCGAGATGGCACGGGTAACGGTTGAAGGAGTCCCATAGGAGCCACACGAGGGACCTTGCACCGGGCACAAACCACACATGAGTGGACATAGTCTTTCACATCCTTTAAACAGGTAGACCACCAGAAAAAATGACTCAGAAATTCCTGCATCTTCTGTACCCCGCTATGACCTGCCAACACGGAGTCATGGACCAACTTGAGAACCCGAAGTCTTACAGCCTCCAGGACATAAATACGTCGCTCTCTCAACCACACACCATTCCGAAGGACAAGAGTCACATCATTCGGGGGGGCAGCAAGAAATACGTCACCATCATAGGCCAGCTTGATGTCCTTCCATAAGTCCTGGTCCAGAGTCCATGGCGTGGATTCGGGATAAGGCATCGGCTTTCCCATTACGTGACCCTGGACGGTATGTGAAGACAAAATTGAACTGGTTAAGGAACAGGCTCCAACGGGCTTGCCGTGGAGACAGGCACCTGGCAGATTTAAGGAATTCCAGGTTACGATGGTCTATGAGAACTACTACTTGTTGCTCTGCTCCCTGTAAGTGGTGTCTCCATTCCTTAAAAGCAGAACAATTCCTTGTCCGCAATGTCATAGTTCTTTTCTGCAGGGGACAACCGGCGAAAAAAGAAGGCACACGGGTGCAAGGGACTCTTGTCCCCAGTCCTCTGTGAAAGGATAGCCCTTAATGCATAATCGGAAGCATCGACTTCCACAATAAAAGGGAGTGCGGGATTCGGGTGTATTAGTATCAGCGCTGAGGTAAAACAAAGCTTGAGACGATTGAAAGCTTCCTGGGCCTGGGCGGACCACACGAACTTCTGCCCCTTTTTGGTTAACAGGGTGATAGGATGGACGATCTCTGAAAAGTTGCGGATAAAGCGTCTGTAAAAATTAGCAAAACCGACAAAGCGTTGTACCTCCTTGATGTTTCCTGGTTCCGGCCAGTCTAGAATTGCCCGTATCTTGCCAGACTCCATGTTGAGTCCCTGAGGAGAGATGACATATCCTAAAAATTGTATCTTTGAGCAATGGAATTCCCACTTCTCCAGTTTAATATACAGGTGGTTATCCCTCAGACGGGTAAGTACGCTCTTGACGTGCTCCTGGTGTTCCTGTAGGGAATCAGAAAAGATCAAGATATCATCCAGGTAAATCACCATGAACTAATCCATTATATCCCTAAAAATATCGTTGACTAGGTGTTGGAAAGCCGCAGGAGCGTTACAGAGTCCGAAGGGCATTACTAGATACTCATAATGTCCATACCGACATCTGAATGCCGTTTTCCACTCGTCCCCGGGACGTATGCGGAGTAGATTATATGCCCCACGGAGATCCAATTTAGTAAATATTTTGGCCTGTTGTACTCTCTCCAATAGTTCGGGAATCAACGGCAACGGATACCGGTTCCGGATGGTTATCTTATTTAGTTCCCCGTAGTCGATACAAGGTCTCAGAGTCCCCTCTTTCTTCTTCACGAAAAAGATGGGTGCCCCCACTGGTGAGGTAGAAGGTCGAATAAATCCCTTGGCTAGGTTTTCATCGATATAATCTTTTAGTGCTTGTAACTGGTGCCGCCAATGGGTAGACATGACCAAACGGGATCTCTGCCCCTGGGAGTAAGTCTATGGGACAATCATACGGTCTATGCGGGGGAAGCCGATCTGCTTTTTTTTTGTCGCATATATCTGCGAATTCATTATAAACCGGGGGTAGAACAGGTACAGTGCCCTCCGCGTTCTGTGTTACCGGAACCGGTACAGTTGGACTAATGGTCGGACCACTCTGGGGTGGGAAGGATATTTCTTTAGTCTCCCAATCGATGACTGGATTTGTAGACCGCAGCCAAGGAATTCCTAAAATTATCAGAAAATGGGGAGAAGAAATCAACATGAAAACAAGAATCTCCTGCTGACCTGGTTTCATCACACATTCAAGGGGTACTGTCTCCCGATCAACTGATCCGGAAACTAATGGAGAACCGTCTACTGTCTCCATGGTAACCGGTGAGGATCTTTGTTGAGTCTGGATACCTTGTTTCCTGGCAAAAGAAGAGTCCATGAAATTTCCCCCTGCCCCAGAGTCTATCATAGCAGATGTAGGAATTAACTGTCCCTCCCACCGAATCTGAATGGGAAGCGAGCAATGGGTGTATTTCCCTTCTGGGTGCTTAGGTGAAGTTGACATCACTGTCGAGGGAACTACCGCATCCAGGTGTATACTGGTTTCAGAGACGTCGGACTCTGCATCAGTGTTGTCATACTCTGCCACTGCTGCTAGTACCTTATTCGGGCAATCAATCAGAAAATGGTCTGATTGACCACAATAGAAACACAAATGCTCACGGAACCGATGTTCACGACGTTCGTTGCTCTCTCGCCTTTGCAGAGAGTCCACTTGCATAGGAACATCATCGGCCTCCCGTGGCGTCTTGTGAGCGGGTTCCCTAGAAGGGAAAGCAAAGTCGGTTACCCGGTTTACAGCTGCCCATTTTTCCTGTCTACGTTCCGTCAAGCAGGTATCGATATGCACACAGTGATGGAGAAACTGTTCAAAATCCCATGGAGATTCGGCACGAGCTAACTCGTCCTTGATGGAACCGGACAGACCCTTTATGAAAACTGACAATAGCGCATTGTTTCCCCAGTCGGTGTCTACCACTAACCTCTTGAACTCGGTGGCGTATTCAATGACAGACCGCTTTCCCTGACATAAGTAAAGCAGAGCCGATTCAGCGGTAGCACGGCGATTAGGATTATCAAACATTTGTGCCATGGCTGTTAAAAAATCATCCAGGTTATTTAAACGGATATCACGATTCTCAATCATAGGATTAGCCCAAGCCAGTGCTCGTGATGTTAACAACATGATTATGCATAATACCTTTGACCGGTCAGACCGGTAATAATCAGCATGTACATCAAAAAACAGTATACACTGAGTAACAAACCCCCGGAACTGATTTCGATCACCACTGAAACGAAATGGGTGTAGCCTAGGCATACCGGGAGCTGATACGGACGTAGTGGGGGCAGCTTCCTGAGCCTGCACTCTGGTTTGCAAATCCTGAATAGCCGGACCCAGTACCTGGTGATTGTGGCCCAGCTGTACCTCCACATCTCTCAGTTTAGATTGCACCGCCTCCATGTCCTGCTGCAAGGAGTTAATTATGGAGAAAAGTTGATCTACTCGTGTCTCCGTCATTGCCCCAGCGAAATCCTCTTAGTGGCCTGAGTATAATGTAATACTATTGTATGAACTGAGGATTTCGATTGCGTTAGGGCAATGACAACCAGAGACGGGTTCTTGGTGCAAAGACGTTCATAATATGCAACCAACAATATGTACACAGAACATAAACACAGTAGAACATAAACACAGTAAATACCTGCCAGGTTCAGAGCAAAGGGGAATTCCCGGGGCCGCGCACCGGACTCCCCCAGGGAGACCACCAGCAGCGAACCCCTATACAGGGACTGTCTGGCGATCACCCCAGAAGGCCTAAATGCGCAGCAGCCAGGACATGAAAGGGCAACAGGTATAGTCCAAAAATGTCCGAACGTGATGTGAGTCCTAGGGTGGATATGAAACGGAAGGAACCGGGCAGAAGTGCCGACCAGAGACGGCAGACGGAGTCCGGGCACAGCTTGATGAGACCAGGTGAAGTCCAGAGCCGGTGTCAGGTGTTTCAACAGGATCCAAATAGCAATCAGGAACCAAGAGCAGCAGGGCAGGAGTAGACAGGAAGCAGTATACTCAGGCAACTAGACTAAGCTTAGGGGAGGGCTTTTAAACAGATGAACAGGAAGTGGGGCAACAGAACAGAAAACTCCATGTTAACAAAAGGCAAGATCCTTCAGAAGAAAACTGGAAATCCCGGAACTCTGACAGGATGGCTGTGTGCAGAGCACAGCGCGCCCGCCGGTATAAAGGCTTGGTCACGCTGTGCGGGCCGGCCAATCACTGCAATTCCACAACTAACAGGGCTGTGGCATTGCAGTGGTCTGCCAGCCAATCCCTGCATGAGGGCTGGCTCTCAAAAGAGCGCCAACATGCAGGGATGAAGACCACGAGTATCGCGAGATTACTCGGTACCCGCCGAGTAGCCCGAGTACAGTGATACTCGTGCGAGTACCGAGTAGTGACAAGCGTACTCACTCATCACAAATAAGAAATTAAATGTATGTCAAAAGCCCATGCTGCCTGCAAAAAGTATTCCTGTGAGATATATATCCCAGGTAATGATAAGCATGGTTTATGCCATGCTCATACCTACTGGAGCACCAAGTAACCCAGAAGATAGGGGTGGGGGCAGGGGATAAATGGTGTGCAGAGGGAGCCGTAGATGAGCCCCACGTGTATCACTGCAAACAGATTTGTCAGGGGGAGGTGCTTTCAGGGCCCCAATCAATTAGTATATATAAGATTTCAGGAACATCAATTTGGATCAATTAATCCTACCATTGGTGATTATGAGTGGATACCGGACTGCTGGGCACCGCCATGACCGGAAATAGTTTGGTGTCCCAGGCTCCGGAAACCGGAAATACCCTAGGGAAATACTGCACATGCGTCAGGGTCGAAACTCCTCGGACAGAGTCCCTCAGCCACTGTGCATGCGTTGGTATAAAAGTGAGTTGCATGATAAAAGCCCAAAGAGGAGTTTAATGGAATATATGTGTAATCGTTATCACAGCGCAAGCGTGACTTTAATCATCACCATTTATCATGGTTTCCACTTTCTGGGCTATAAAGACATATGTCAAAAATTAGGGCTCATCAAAACCCCTTCTCATAAACCAGTAAGTGTTGTCAGATTATAACACTGGACAAAGAATTTTCACTTACAACTTCCTTCATTGCTCAGCTCATATGTTGTGTGCCATGTCTGCTTCCTGCTATTACTCATCCCCCTAAATAGACTGCAGGAGACACGTGATTCTGGGGAAGACGCTTCGTTCCCAGGGCCATCTCTTACTTGGCGCCACCGATCACTCTTCTCTATGCTTTTATAGAATGCATCACGTGCGCTCCACGATGGTCCTGCCCATGGTGCCCCCGCTCAATGACGACTCACCCTTCTAAAGCACCCTATTTTAAGTAACAACAAGAAATGGTGCAAAAGAGAACTGCTCATTCAAACCTCTTAGTGCAATAGTATCCAACCTATATATCCAAAAACATTTTTTTTTAAAAATCATATTTTCCCAGTCCCAGACATGTTTTTTTGCCCTTTTTAATAAGATCATGAAATTTGTTGACCTGCCTGGTTTTTTTTTCGAGGTTTTTTTCGCCCACATAAATTTCGTTTATTGGATTGAAGCAAACTAATTTCTTTTGCCATTGCTCCTTTTAGAGTTCTGTCGACTGGCCTATCATATGCGTCATTGTGTAACATACCTGTTATTAAATCTGGAGCACACTTAAGAGCCAAGACCAGAAACTAGGTCCGCATTGCCAAGGGAGTGTATATAATGCTAATTTCCCAATAGTCTAGGTGCAGTTGATGGGAAGCATATTCAGGTTTAAAAGCCGCCAAACTCTGGGTTACAATATTATAATCACAACCAATATTTTTCTGTAGTGCTGTTAGATGTTGCTGACAGTAACTTGTGCTTTCTAATTGCAGATATTGGGGCCTATGGAAGAACTGAAGACTCTAGAATCTTAAATTCTTCCTTCATGGGTCGGCGGCTTCAGAGCAATGAGTGGTCTCCCATCCTCATCTTCTTCCTGGCTCCAGAGCTAAATCTGTTCCATTTGTGATGGTGGGAGATAAGGCCTTTCAACTTACGAACCGCCAACCATGTAATGAGGCCTCATCCTCACCGTGATCTGAACCGTCATTGTCGGATTTTTAACTGCTAAGTAGGGCACGCCATCTTGTGGAATGCACCTTTGGCATTTTGTGCACTACATGGATGGTCTTAAACCGTGCCCTCCAATTAAGCGAACAAAATGTCAATTGTGCCATTAAGGGCTATGTTAAACTCCATAATTTCTGCCAAATCCACGATCTGCCTGATGCGGAGGGAGAATGTGTCACCAACATACCTAGAGCAACACAGGCCAGATATGTCATGGTATTTAAATATCAATTATCCTTATTAAACACACACACTTCAAACTAGTCAGAAACAACAACCCAACCAAGATAATGATGAAGTGAAAGCGTATACATATGTTTTTATAAAAGTAGAAACTTTATTAATATTGATTCAAAACAGTAAAAACAGGAGGAACCCACAAAGTAGAGCACATGATTCCAGGATAATATCCACAACAATCATACGTAATATCTGTTACAACTATTTATACAGTTAGGTCCAGAAATATTTGGACAGTGACACAATTTTCGCGAGTTGGGCTCTGCATGTCACCACATTGGATTTCAAATGAAACCTCTACAACAGAATTCAAGTGCAGATTGTAACGTTTAATTTGAAGGTTTGAACAAATATATCTGATAGAAATTGTAGGAATTGTACACATTTCTTTACAAACACTCCACATTTTAGGAGGTCAAAAGTAATTGGACAAATAAACCAAACCCAAAAAAAAATTTTTATTTTCAATATTTTGTTGCGAATCCTTTGGAGGCAATCACTGCCTTAAGTCTGGAACCCATGGACATCACCAAACGCTTGGTTTCCTCCTTCTTCATGCTTTGCCAGGCCTTTACAGCCGCAGCCTTCAGGTCTTGCTTTTTTGTGGGTCTTTCCGTCTTAAGTCTGGATTTGAGCAAGTGAAATGCATGCTCAATTGGGTTAAGATCTGGTGATTGACTTGGCCATTGCAGAATGTTCCACTTTTTTGCACTCATGAACTCCTGGGTAGCTTTGGCTGTATGCTTGGGGTCATTGTCCATCTGTACTATGAAGCGCCGTCCGATCAACTTTGCGGCATTTGGCTGAATCTGGGCTGAAAGTATATCCCGGTACACTTCAGAATTCATCCGGCTACTCTTGTCTGCTGTTATGTCATCAATAAACACAAGTGACCCAGTGCCATTGAAAGCCATGCATGCCCATGCCATCACGTTGCCTCCACCATGTTTTACAGAGGATGTGGTGTGCCTTGGATCATGTGCCGTTCCCTTTCTTCTCCAAACTTTTTCTTCCCATCATTCTGGTACAGGTTGATCTTGGTCTCATCTGTCCATAGAATACTTTTCCAGAACTGAGCTGGCTTCATGAGGTGTTTTTCAGCAAATTTAACTCTGGCCTGTCTATTTTTGGAATTGATGAATGGTTTGCATCTAGATGTGAACCCTTTGTATTTACTTTCATGGAGTCTTCTCTTTACTGTTGACTTAGAGACAGATACAGCTACTTCACTGAGAGTGTTCTGGACTTCAGTTGATGTTGTGAATGGGTTCTTCTTCACCAA
The DNA here is from genome assembly GCF_048569485.1 of Anomaloglossus baeobatrachus. Lineage (NCBI taxonomy): Eukaryota > Metazoa > Chordata > Amphibia > Anura > Aromobatidae > Anomaloglossus > Anomaloglossus baeobatrachus. The sequence continues at coordinate 105,094,273 of NC_134356.1, read as the reverse complement.
AGAAAGTATGCGGCGATCATCCACCACTGTTGTCATCCGTGGACGCCCAGGCCTTTTTGAGTTCCCAAGCTCACCAGTCAATTCCTTTTTTCTCAGAATGTACCCGACTGTTGATTTTGCTACTCCAAGCATGTCTGCTATCTCTCTGATGGATTTTTTCTTTTTTTTCAGCCTCAGGATGTTCTGCTTCACCTCAATTGAGAGTTCCTTAGACCGCATGTTGTCTGGTCACAGCAACAGCTTCCAAATGCAAAACCACACACCTGTAATCAACCCCAGACCTTTTAACTACTTCGTTGATTACAGGTTAACGAGGGAGACGCCTTCAGAGTTAATTGCAGCCCTTAGAGTCCCTTGTCAAATTACTTTTGGTCCCTTGAAAAAGAGGAGGCTATGCATTACAGAGTTATGATTCCTAAACCCTTTCTCCGATTTGGATGTGAAAACTCTCATATTGCAGCTGGAAATGTGCACTTTCAGCCCATATTATATATATAATTGTATTTCTGAACATGTTTTTGTAAACAGCTAAAATAACAAAACTTGTGTCACTGTCCAAATATTTCTGGACCTAACTGTAGATGTATTAGCCTCAGGATAAATATCACATATATATTCCCATATGGTTGACAAAGCCACAAGCAAATGCCTATGGGGCTTAGTATGCTGTTTGCCTGCCGGTAACAAGGACAGTGTAAATTTATTTATAATTCATTTCTTAGATGCTCAATTCAAACATCATTGTTCCCTATACCAAAGGGCAGACAACAAAAGGCTCCCATACCAACAATCACCCCGGAGATCAAAAACATAGAAAATAGACCAGGTTGTAATTATTAAATTACTGCCAAACAATGCAAAAAGCATGTTGGGATGATACATACCCATGTGGTTAAAAAACCCACATGCAATTGCCTATGGGGTTTAGTATGCTGTCTGCCTGCCGGTAAAAAGGACAGTGTAGATTTATATAATAGATGCTCAATTCAAATACCATTAGTCCTTGTACCAAGAGGCAGACAACAGAAAGCTCCTATAGAGATAATCACCCTACAAGTCAGATGGAATCAGATAGTATAAAAACTAAGCTATAGTTATCTGGTTACTGCTGGGAAATAGTCATATGAAAAGGTTTGGGCACCCCTATTAATGTTAACCTTTTTCTTTATAACAATTTGGGTTTTTGCAACAGCTATTTCCGTTTCATATATCTAATAAATGATGAACTCAGTAATATTTCTGAATTGAAATGAGGTTTATTGTACTAACAGAAAATGTGCAATCCGCATTTAAACTAAATTTGACCGGTGCAAAAGTATGGGCACCTCAACATAAAAGTGACATTAATATTTTGTAGATCCTCCTTGTGCAAAAATTACAGCCTCAAGTCGCTTTCTGTAGCTTTTAATGAGTTCCTGGATCCTGGATGAAGGTATTTTTGACCATTCCTGTTTACAAAACAATTCCAGTTCAGTTAAGTTTGATGGTTGCCGAGCATGGACAGCATGCTTCAAATCATCCCACAGATTTTCAATGATATTCAGGTCTGGGGACTGGGATGGCCATTCCAGAACATTGTAATTGTTCCTCTGCATGAATGACTGAGTAGATTTGGAGCGGTGTTTTGGATCATTGTCTTGCTGAAATATCCATCCCCTGCGTAACTTAAACTTCGTCACTGATTCTTGCACGTTATTGTCAAGAATCTGCTGATACTGAGTTGAATCCATGTGACCCACAACTTTAACAAGATTCATTAGCCACACAGCCCCAAAGCATGATGGAACCTCCATCAAATTTTACTGTGGGTAGCAAGTGCTTTTCTTGGAATGCCGTGTTTTTTTGCCTCCATGCATAACGCCTTTTTGTATGACCAAACAACTCAATCTTTGTTTCATCAGTCCACAGGTCCTTCATCCAAAATGTAACTGGCTTGTCCAAATGTGCTTTTGCATACCTCAGGTGACTCTGTTTGTGGCGTGCTTGCAGAAACGGCTTCTTTCGCATCACTCTCCCATACAGCTTCTCCTTGTGCAACGTGCACTGTATTGTTGACCAATGCACAGTGACACCATCTGCAGCAAGATGATGCTGCAGGTCTTTGGAGTGGAGGTGGTCTGTGGATTGTCCTTGACTGTTCTTGACTGTTCTCACCATTTTTCTTCTCTGCCTTTCTGATATTTTTCTTGGCTTGCCACTTCTGGGCTTAACAAGAACTGTACCTGTGTTCTTCCATTTCCTTACTATGTTTCTCACAGTGGAAACTGACAGTTTAAATCTCTGAGACAACTTTTTGTATCCTTCCCCTGAACAACTATGTTGAATAATCTTTGTTTTCAGATCATTTGAGAGTTGTTTTGAGGAGCCCATGATGCCACTCTTCATAGGAGATTCAAATAGGAGAACTACTTGCAAGTGGCCACCTTAAATACCTTTTCTCATGATTGGATACACCTGCCTATAAAGTTCAAAGCTCAATGAGGTTACAAAACCAATTTAGTGCTTCAGTAAGTCTGTAAAAAGTAGTTAGGAGTGTTCAAAACAAGAAATTGATAATGGTGCCCATACTTCTGCACCTGTCAAATTTAGTTTAAATGCAAATTGCACATTTTCTGTTAGTACAATAAACCTCATTTCAATTCAGAAATATTACTCAGTCCATCAGTTATTAGATATATGAAACTGAAATAGCTGTTGAAAAAAACGAAATTGTTATAAAGAAAAAAGGTTAACATTAATAGGGGTGCCGAAACTTTTTCATATGACTGTACAATACAAGGCCTATTATGATAGCAAAGACTTACATGTCGCTGCTACTAGAGCAAGTTAAAGTGGGTAAAAGGGATATTTACCTTGTGGAAAGAGGATCACCTGGCCATGCGCTCCACCACCCCTGACGCCGTTTCGCCTCGCTTCTTCAAAAGGGGCGTGTCAGGGTGGGGAGATGTCCGGGTATTTACGCAAGATGAGCAGCCAATGGCGGAGGCGGACTGGATGTGCCTCCAAACCGCCCTCGTCATATGACATTGATATTGTCGGCGCATGCGGCAGTCCCAGCCTACCTTCATGTAAGGAACTTCCATGGCTGTGTGACGCCCTGGGCAAGCCAGGGGTCACAGGTCACAACAACACACACACCCCACATTCCCTGCAGGTACACCAGCTAACCAGAAATCCTTGTTGCCTTCCTCCAGGGGCTGGTGTCCACACCAGGGGGTGGAGCCAGGCGGTTGGTGTCCGCCCACCAAGGAGTTCACAGCCCTGGAGGCAGGAAGAAGCAGGCAGATAGAGTGTGGAGTTTGAAGAGAATGGAAGTCTAGCTGAGGGCTATAGAGGAGTTCAGCCAGGGAGGAGGAAGTGGAAGGAAGTGAAGTGTAGTGGAGCTGAAGAAGAAAGCTGAAGTGACAGAGAAGTGAAAGTAGAGAAAGTGCAAAGTGGCAGTTTAGTACAGCCTGAAGTGGTCTGAGGCTGTGTGCCTGGACAGAGACAGCAAGGTCAGCAGACGGCGGAGATTGTCTGGAGTGGGACTGTTTGGAGGTTCCTGGAAGGACCCCGGAGGCTGTGTGCCCGGCGGTCTGGAGCAGCATGCAAAGGACAGTCAGCACCAGGGCAGGGGCCTCTCGGACCCCGGCAAGGCTAGGAGTCGCCAGATTTGCCGAATCCGTCAGTGAAGGGGACGTAGATCCCCCAACAACCAAGTCCCGATTGAAGGCAACAGCTCAACCATTACAGGGGAGACACCGCCACCGCCAGGGCACCAGTTTCCCCAGGGCCAGCGCCTGCGGGCAAAGTGTGGAGCTCCTCCGGCCCAGATTGTAGTCGGGGAGCGGGTAACCGGTGGGAATCCATCGCTACCAATAGACGTAACATAGGTGCAGGGAAGAGTGACCATCACCGCCAACTGCAGGGAACCGCAGCACCGTGAACCGTCCGAGGGACCCGTCCAACCAGCCGTTTGTTTACCGAGAACTGTGTCACTGTCTCAGGCTGAGTGAGTACCACAGTGCCGCAAGGCACAGCGCTGCCCCTGCGTCCCTGCGCCCACCAGGCCCTGCATCCTACATATCATCACCAACCCCCTACCCACGGAGGGGCAACACAACACCTAGCTGCTCCACCTCACCATCCCCGGGATCCCCGTATTGAGCAGCGGTGGTGCTACAAATCACCACAACCGTGGGTGGCGTCACGGACATTATCCCAACACCCCAAATCTCCCCTTTCACTCACGGGCGAGGAGTGCCGCTCGAGAACCCCCGGGATCCGGCCCACAACTCGAGCCACCACTGAGCAGCGGCGGCCGCCGGACCCGAGCAGAAGGGGTGAGCGCGGTGTGCTGACACCCTCCTCCCCGCCCGCGACAGCTGCGCACGCTGAGCCGCAGCGTGGAATGCATCAGCTCATATGAGGCCCGCACCAGGAAGTGTGAGGAGTGGGGACCAGCGCATGCGCACTACCAACGGGCTGAGAGTCAGTGCATTAGTGTGATTAATACATAGTAGAAGGCCCATATTGAATAATCAAGTTTACCCATTGCATATGAATAATCAATAAATCATCACTAACGGGCTGAACATCAATGAGGACAGTTTGTACATAGTTGTACTTATGCAAAAAGGTCATTGATATTTCTTACAAACATATTAGCAATAAATAAAATGTGATTCTTATGGATATAACTTAGATGTGGGACCAAAGAAAGGCCACACAGAGATCGAGACAGGAAACACTGCCTCATACCCCTGTATATATAATCACACCAGGACATCAATTTAAATTTTGGCATGTTGCTGCATCGATCTTAGTGTAGCACCCCCATTATCCTATGGGACATAAAGTCCTGCAGATTAACACATTAAAGGACAAGCCCAAAGGATTACAAGCCCAACAAATAACATTATCAAAAAGACAGATTAAATTACATTATATAGCATGTATGTTAAATGCAGATCTCCATCCTTTTTCTCAATAAACGTAATATTGTCACATATCCAGACTCAGGTCTTATTGCTTGTAAAAGGTGAGTGCAATCTGGTTAATGCACGTATGGTCCCGTCATGAAAACAGATTAGGACTGCTCATCTAGAACTGAAACAACAGAAATGTTAAAATCAAAAAACTACCAGACTAAAACATACCCACCTATAAAAAAAACCCTATTGAGACAATTTCAGAGGACTCAGTCAGATGTTTAATAGAGCATTACAAAAAAGAGCCAAAGCCATCACTTTCATTTAGTCCTTGCGGAACCAAAGAACCTAACCTGTAGATCCATCTACACTCCAATCTAGCCAAGGCCTGACTTAGATCGCCTCCCCTCGGTCCAAGACATATTTGATCTATGACCAGAAATTTCAGGCCATTTGGATTACAATTATGGTACCTTTTGAAATGCCTTGGTATAGTTTTTAATAGAGATGGATCTTCTATGGTGCGGGCATTTCTGATGTCTTTTAGGTGTTCTAAAGCTCTCACTTTGAACTCCCGTGTTGTTAGGCCAATATATATTTTGGCACAAGCGCATTCAGCCTGATATATAACTCCACTTGAGGAACAGTTTAGTATTTTCCAAATAGCAAACGTACGTGTTCCATCATGATTTTTAAAGGATTTTGTTTTAATACAATTACCGCAGGCCTTACACAGGCCACAAGGGTAAAAGCCATTTAGAGAATTTTAAACTTTTTTACTGCTGATCTTTTGATGGACCTCATAGTGGCTATGCACGATAATATCCCGCAAATTGCGGGAATGTCTTGCCACCATAGATGGTTTAGAAGAGAGATTTTTTTAAAATAGGGTCCGTTTGTAGAACGTTCCAATGTTTCTCTAATATGGCCTTTAGATTTTTCCACTTTGAGTTATAGGTTGTAATTACACTTGTTACATCAGATTTTGCTTTCTGTCCATCTCTAGAAGAGGAGATTATTTCTATCACTGTTTTTGGCTCGTTTGTATCCATTTCTAACGCTCCTATTACTATAGCTGCGTTCAGTGAATCTACGAGCGATATCCTTAGATTGTGACTCAAAGCTCACCTCGCTGGAATAAATTCTTTTGGCCCTTAAAAATTGGCCAATGGGATCCCACGTATTAGTGAGGGCAGATGAGATGAGGTAGCATGAAACAAAGAGTTTTTGTTGCAGTTGGCTTGCGGAACATGTCCGTCTGGATAAAGCGTCGTCAGATACCTCAATTTTAAGGTCAAGAAACTCCAGTCTTCTGCCATGCTTATACATTATTTTGTTATTCAAATAATTTTTATTGCGCTCATTCATGAACTCAAAGAGATCCCGTTCAGACCCCAACCATAAAAACCAAATATCGTCGATATAGCGCATCCATTCCTAAACTCCCGACACTGCTGGTATAATATCGCCTAAAAAAAAGTTGGCATTCCCAATAACCTAAAAATAAGTTGGCATACGAGGGGGCACATGAGGCCCCCATCACTGTGCCTTGTTGCTGTAAATAAATTTTTTTATTAAAAGTAAAAAAATTGTGATACAAAAATTCCAACAGCGTCATAAGGAGTTCAGAAATGGATACGTCGATACTGCTGGTCTGCAGGAACCATCTTGTAGCTCGGAGTTCGTCCACATGTTGTATTGACGTGTATAGTGACTCCACGTCTGCTGTCACCATGAACATTTCTCCCTCCACTTGGATGTGACTAATTCTCTGTAGAGCTGAAGTGGTGTCTTTAATATATGATGGTAAAGTTGACACTATGGGCTTAAGGAAATGGTCGATGGTGACAGAGACAAGTTCGCATAGACTACCGTTACTCGATATTATTGGTCGCCCCGGGGGTCTCTAGGGTCTTTGTGTATCTTTGGGATCAAATATAAAGTCGGCAACCACGGCTGGAGCTTCCTCACCAAATCCAAGATTTTTTTTGGAATTGTACCATCTTCAAAAGCCCTCTCCAAGATGGAGACCAATTTATTCTGATATTGAGCAGATGGATTGGCAGGTAGTTGTTTATAGCACTTGCCATCATTTAATAGTTTGTAAGCCTGTTTTTCATACAACACTGACGGCCAGACAACTAGATTACCGCCTTTATCGGCTGGTTTAAATATTACATTTTCTAGTTGTCTAAGATCTTTAAGTGCTTCCTTCTCTGCTTTATTCAGATTTGGTTTTGATGCAGATCCATGCAATTGCATCCTCTCAATATCATTACTAACCAGTTTGGTGAAAACCTCAACAGCTGGACACATACTTAGGGATGGAAAAGTTTTAGACTTGTGCAAAAGGTGCATCAGAAACTTACTTGTAGAACTGGTTTCACTTTCTCTGGCTAGAGACTCCAATGTCTTCAACGCTTCCCTCTCAACAGATGTATTAAATATTTTGCCTCTATTAGATTTATGATGTAATCGGCGCAATATCAGCTTGCGGGAAAACAGGTGGATATCTTTCACAGCCGTGAATTTATCTATAGGTTAATAGGGAGAGAAAGTGAGACCCTTTTCCAGAACACCTAACTGCACATCTGTCAAGTTATAATCAGACAAGTTGATTACCTTATACTGGGCTTGTCCCTTGTAAGGTCTGCCATGCTTAGTCTTAAATATGTCATGATACTTTGATCCGCTTTTTTTTTGGCTTGGGTTCTAAAGGATATCTCATTCCCTTCATCCATGTCACTGGATGAAGCATAACTGTCAGACATTGTTGCATTATTGGATCCAGATGAATTTTTCTGTGCGTGAGATTTTTGTGTATTGTAACCCCTTTGTTGCCATTTAAATACTTTCTTCTTCTCATAGTCGCCCAGATCTCGTTGGTATTTTTTTACTTTAGTTTGACTAATTTCCTGCTCCCATTTGTCAATCTCCTTTTCTAATTCGACCATATATTTATCTGGTCCAGCGATATATGTTTTTTAATAGTTTGCATCAGGGCTTCAAGGTCATCCTCAATTTTATTTAACCCCTTAAGGACGAAGCCAGTTTTGTACTTAATGCCCAGGCCATTTTTTGCAATTCTGACCAGTGTCCCTTTATGAGGTTATAACTCTGGAACGCTTCAACGAATCCCCATGATTCTGACATTGTTTTTTTGTGACATATTGTACTTCATGATAGTTATAAATTTAGAACGATATTTTTTGCTTTTATTTGTGAAAAAATTGGAAATTTAATGAACATTTTGAAAATTTTGCAATTTTTAAAATGTTAATTTTTATGCCCTTAACCCAGAGAGTTATGTCACACACAATAGTTAATAAATAACATTTCCCACATGTCTACTTTACATTAGCGCAATTTCTGAAACAAAATATTTTGGGGTTAGAAGGGTTCAAAGTTCATCATCAATTTCCCATTTTTTCAACAAAATTCACAAAACCATTTTTTTAGGGACCACATCACAATTGAAGTGACTTTGAGAGGCCTAGGTGAAAGAAAATACCCAAAAGTGATACCATTCTAAAACTTGCACCCTTCAGAGTACTCAAAACCACATCCAAGAAGTTTATTAACCCTTCAGGTGCTACATAGGAACTAAAGCAAAGTGGAATGAAAAAAAGCAAAAAATAAAATTTTACCTAAAATGTTGCTCTACCCCAAATTTATTCACTTTTAAAAGAAATAACACAACAAAATGGACCCCAAAATTTGTTACCCACTTTTTTATGAATGCGCAAATACCCCACGTGGTCAGAAACTTTTGTTTGGATAAATAGGAGGGCTCGGAACAATATTTGAATTTTGGAAAGCAAATTTGGCTGAAATAGATTGCGGGGACCATGTTGCATTTACATGTCCGCCAAGGTATCTAAACAGCAGAAACCCCTCACAAGTGATGCCATTTTGGAAACTAGACCTCTCAAGGCTTCTGTCTAGGGGTATAGTGAGAATTTTGGACCCACAGGTACTATACAGATTTTGATAACGTTACATTGTCATATTGAAAATGTTCATTTTTTTCTCAAAAATGTTGCTTTATAACTTTTTTGACTTTTTCAAGAGGTAATTCCAAAAATTTGACCCCAATGTTTGTTACTGACTTTTTTATGAGTGCGGTGATACCTCACATGTGTCTGAAACCTTTGTTTGGAGAAATGGGAGGGCTTGGAACGGAAGGAGCAATATTTGAATTTTGGAAAGGAAATTTGGCTGAAAAAGATTGCGGGCACCATGTCGCATTTGGAGGACCCGTAAAGTACGTAAACAGAAAAAAAAAAACACAAGTGACCCATATTGGAAACTAGGCCCCTCAAGGAATTTATCTAGATGTTTGGTGAGTACCCTGAACCCCAGGTGCTTTACAGAAGTTTATAACATTGAGCCATGAAAATAAAAAAATAAAATTTTACCACAAAATTGTTACTTCAACCAGGTAGCTTTTTTTTCACAAGGGTAACAGGAAAAAAATCACCATGAAATTTATTGTGCAATTTCTCCTGAGTTTGGTGATATCTTGTATGTGGTGGAAATCAACTGTTTGGGCACACGGTAGGGCTCAGAAGAGAAGGAGTGCCATTTGACTAAAAAATTGGCTGGAATCAATAGCGGACGCCATGTTGCATTAGGAGAGCCCCTGAGGTGCCTAAAAAGTGCAGGTCCCCCAGAAGTGACCCCATTCTGGAAAATAGACTCCACAAGGAATTTATCTAGATGTTTGGTGAGTACCCTGAACCCCCAGATGCTTCACAGAAGTTTATAATGTTGAGCTGTGAAAATAAAAAATATATATTTTTAACACAAAATTGTTACTTCAACCAGATAGCTTTTTTTTTAACAAGAGTAAAAGGAAAAAAATCTGCATAAAATTTATTGTGCAATTTCTCCTGAGTATGCTGATACCTTATGTTTGGTGGAAATCAACTGTTTGGGTGCACAGCAGGGCTTGGAAGGGAAAAAGTGCCATTTGACTGAACAATTGGCTGGAATGATTAGCGGAAGTTATGTCGCATTTGGAAAGCCAATACACTGACCTCATTCTGGAAACAAGACACCTCAATTCTTTTATCTAGGTGTATATTGAGTATTTTGAATCCACGAATACTTCACAGAATTTGATAAGCTTAGGTTGCCATATTGAAATTTTCATTTTTTTCACAAAAATGTTGATTTAGCATCAAATTTCTCACTTTTTCAAGAGGCAACAACAAAACGTGGACCCCACAGGTTATTATCTAATTTCTTGTGAGTGCAGGGATACCCCACATGTGGCCTAAAACCTCTGTGTGGATAAATGGGAGGGCTTGGAATGGAAGGAGCACCATTTGAATTTTGGAAAAGTTGAAATAAATTGCGCGCACCATGTCACATTAGCAGAGCCCCTTGGGTACCTATACATCAGAAACCCCCCACAAGTGACCCCATTTAGGACACTGGACCCCTCAAGGATTTTATTCAGGAGTATAGTAAGCATTTTGAATCCACAGGTACTTCACAAAAATGTTGCTGTAGCAACAATATTCTCACTGTTAGGCTATGTGGCCATGATCCAGCGACACGGCGCCTAGTACACAGTGTCAGCCTTCCTGCAGAGATGTGAGTGTTGTCCACGGGAGAACGCAGCTGCCCATGCCCAGGATTTGGGTTCAGGCTGCTGTGGACTTTAGCTCTATTCTACCTGCAGAGAACACTCTGGTCTCCGCAGCATAAATTGACATGCTGAGGCTCAGGAAGCTGCGCCACAGGTCAGTTTATGCTGCGGAGAAAAGAAGCACAGTGCGCATGGGATTTCTAAAAATCCTTCCATTGTGCTTCTACTGCACAACGCAGCGTTATGGATGCAGGGAAAACACTCTGCACCCAAAACGCTGCAAACCCTGATTGTGGGCACACAGCGTAAAAAATGCTACAGTGGATGAATGGATAGATGTCAAACATATATAACATCCCACCCCCTGCATATTCTAAGCTGGTGCCCTCTAGTGCCTTTCATGTGGCACTAAGGGGTGCCTAGCCTTGTATTAAGCCCACAAAAAAAATTAATTAAAATAAATGACGTGGGGTCCCCCCTATTTTTGATAGCAAGCTAGGGTAAAGCAGACAGCTGTAGCCTGCAAACCACAGATGACAGCTTTCTCTTGGCTGATTAATTTTGAGGGCTGTTTTTTTTTTAATTATTTATAAATAATTAAAAGACAAACAAACGTGGCATCCCCCCAAATTAGATCACCAGCCAAGGTGAAGCTGACAGCTGGGGTCTGGTATTCTTAGGGTGGGAAGAGCCATGGTTATTGGATTCTTCCCAGCCTAAAAATAGCAGGCCGCAGCCGCCTCAGAAGTGGCGCATCCATTAGATGCGCCAATCCTGGCGCTTCACCCCAACTCATCCTGGTGCGGTGATACTTAGTTAAGGTGAAAACTGTACTGGGGGGGGCAGAATGGATATATTATGGGGTCTGGAAAGAGGGGAAAGTAGAAAACCATCACCAACTATAAACTAACCCTCATCCTAAGGAAGCAGGTTGCCCTACCTATCATGTGGGGGTCGGCACCCTGGAGAACGGTGAATGGTGCCCCTACTTGGCCGTCGAATGTCCCTCCTAGCCGCTACATCTCACAACTACACAATGGGTACAAAAGAAAGTGTTTCATTCAGGCCCAGGGGTTTTACAGTTTTTAGCCAAAATATCCATTTTGTCTCCTGTTTTAATATGCTCCTATCCCAGTCTCCTCCTCTCATTGGTGGTGGTACTACATCAATGCCCTGGAAAGAGATCACATTGGGGTCCCCCCCATGTTTCTCATTGACGTATCGTGCTAGTGGGGTGTCACTTTTTAATCTTATGTCCCAAAGATGTTCTCCCACTCTTCTCCTGAATTCTCTCTTCGTTTTACCTACATACTCTTTTTTACATGTGCATGTGGCCTTGTAGATAACACCTTTTGTTCCACAGTTAATAAACATTCTTATATCATAGAGTTTGTTTGTCACACTGGAGATAGGGTTTCCCTGTCTTGATGGAACTACAAGCTATACAGCCACTGCACTAAACCTCATTAGATTGCCATGTTTTATTGGAGCACACGAAATGACTGTATGCCAGTCTTTCTTTAAGGGAACGTGCCTTTTTGTAAGTAACCGCCGGTATCTCAGAGAGCGATGGAGCAATATCTTCGTCCATTTTTAAGATAGACCAGTGTCTCCCCAAAATCCTATACACCTCATCTGCACCATTGTTAAACGTAGTGATAAAACATATAGTCTCATCTTTTTTGGCCAACTGTGCAGGAGTGTTTAGAATTCCTGTTCTGTCTCTTTATTTTACCTCTGTAAATGCCTGGTTAATCACCCTCTCTGGATAGCCTCTATTTTTTAAACAGCAATTGAGGTCCTCAGATTGTCGCAGAAAGAGTCCCTCATCTGAACAATTCCTTTTCAATCTAAGGAATTGTCCCTTAGGGATCTCCTTCTTGAGACTAGTCGGGTGGCCACTCTCCCACCTTAACAGAGAATTAGTGGCAGTGGGTTTTTGGTATGTACTTGTGATGATCTCACCTACATCATTTTTTTCAATCAGTATATCCAAAAAAGGCAGTTTTTTCTCATTATCCTCGTATGTAAATCTGAAGCCTAATGTGTTGGCATTCAGGATTGTCACCATCTCCAGGAGTTCAGATTCTGATCCTCTCCACGACATAAATATATCATCGATGTATCCACACCATAATATGATTTTCTCAGTCTGGACCAATGACTCCTCTCAAAAGACAACTGTCTCCTCCCACCAGCCCAGGGTTAGATTCGCGTATGACGAGGCATTAGGGCTCCCCATCGCGGTCCCCCTGAGCTGATGGAAGAAGTGTCCACTGAACATGAAGGTATTACACTTTAAACCAAAATCCAGCAGTTCCAAGTTAAATTGGTTATGGTTGTCCCATTGTCTCCCTCTTCTCTTCAGGTAGTATTTAACTGCTTTCAAATCCACATCATGTTCAATGGAAGAGTATAAAGACTCGACATCTATGCTGACCAGTAAAGTATCTCCATCAATGGTCACACCCTCCAGTTTTTTTAGTAAGTCCGTGGAATCTCTGAGATACGAATCCAATGCCAACACAAAAGGTCTCAAGACTTTATCAATATACAACCCTGTGTTCTGTGTAAGGCTCCCGATCCCCGATACAATAGGTCTACCAGCCAGAGGTTCCAGCCCTTTATGTATTTTCGGGAGGCAGTAAAATGTAGAAACAATCGGAAAAGGGGGACATAGAAAATCAAATTCTGTTTTATCAATGAGATTCCTCTCTTGTGTCCATCACAAGATATCATTTAATCTAGCGCGGTACTCGCCTGACGGGTTATTTTTTAATTTCTCATAGCCCGCTGCATCATTCAAGATTTTAAGACACATATTCTTATAATGGTTTGCATCCATTAGTACTATGTTTCCCCCCTTATCCGATTGTTTTATTACGATCTTATTATTTTTTTCAAGATCGACCAGACAGTCCATCTCTTTTTCTTGTCAGGTTAAATTTTTTTCTATGCTTTACTTTGAATGACTCCAGGTCTCTGGTTACCAAATTGCAGAAAATATCGACAGATGTTACCTCATTTGTGTTAGGTGGCATTTTTTGGCTTTTCAGCTTCAGGTCAGTGAATGGGCATTTCCCTTCATCATTGGGGTTCACATCCCCCAAGCTAAAAAGAAGTCTCACATCCTCTAGCATATCCACAGGTATTCCTTGTTCCCAGCATATTTTTTTGTTCTCACTACAGAAATATTTTTTCCACCTAAGCTTTCTGGCGAACAGGTTCAGATTCTTTACTACTTCAAAAAGATTAAAATCAGAGGTGGGCACAAACGATAGGCCTTTACTAAGTACCGCCATCTCAGAGGCCGACAGCACTTTTTTTGATAGATTTATGATCTGGGTGGCTCCGTTTGTGGATTCCCCACTCCTGGGTTCTTTTTGCTCCGTAGAAAATGGCCTGGTTCTAAAAAATGACCAAAATTGTGAGCAACCCTGTTTTGGGACCTGCCCCTTCCTCTCTGTTTATTCCTACGGTTTCTACCAGCCCCTTCTGTGTCTGAGAACTCGGTATCCGTAGATGTGCCCTCTGTGTTGCTGGGTTTGCTGAACCTGTTCACCGGAAAGACATAAGCTTTATTCTCCCTAAAGTCCTGTACATCCCTTACATAGAATTTATGTTTTTTCTCTTTAAGGTGATACTGGTGTTTTTCAACTATGTTTTGCAATGCTGTTTCTGTTGCTGCAAAATCAGTCTCACCAGAGAATTTTTTAGTATTATCTGTTTGTTCTCTCAGTAGGGTGTCAAGATTTGCAAGATTCTTTTTTTTCTTCCTGAAGTAACAGTACCATTAGTTTAAGGGAACATTCTGTTACTTCTTTTTGCCAATTAGAAATCAAATCGGGATTTTTGTACCTGAAATTTGGAGATAATGAAATCCTCAGATTTTTGGGCACAATTTTTTCTCTCAGATAACACTCTAAAGACTGGATTTCCCACCACGAGGTAATTCTGTTTTTGTAAATTTTTGTTAGTTCTCTAAATGCGCCATTGATAGATGACGTGTACTTTTTCTGTACAAAATTGCCTTCGGAGAAAACCTCTTTGGCCTCAGATGCCCACACACTAGTATCTATTCCTGTCGCTAGAAAACCAGCCATATCCCAGTGGGTATAATAGAAACAGCCAACTGGATCTGGTTAATAGATAAATAGAAACAGCCAAAATACCAGCTTAAAAAATATTACGCCTAAAAATTAACTTTTAATAGATAATGTTAAAAATTTGCATCAAGACAAACAAACATCACTTTCACAGCAGTGCTAGATATGTAGGGAGGTGCATTTCACCAGAAGAAATAACCTATGGGTTCCAGAGGGGCAGGGGAACCAAATACACCAAGATTGCAACACAAGCTTATTGTACAACCGTGCCACCAAGGCTAGAGATGCACTGTTCTATAGGTGCCCTATGGGTCCTCTCCAAGGGCATAAGTCCACCTGGGTATGTACCAACAAATGTACAAGCAAGTGTCACACATAAGGTGCTGCAATACCCCACACCTCCTCAAACTAAGGGGGAGGAGCATTAGCACCATATAAATCCAAACCAGCGATTTTATAGTTCCGTGACCTCTAAGACAGTATATCCCTGATAAGGGGTGATTTTAGCAATATGGGTCAGTAACTTAAATATACAGGAACCGTCTCACCAGTCTTTTGTAGATGTAATCTGGTGTTCTTTAAGATTGCTGAACAATCAGCTAGCAGTCAATGAATCCCCCGGTCCATGTGCTGTGCTTTTTTCTCCCACCCATTGACTTTTATTGCTGAGGTATGGAGCTACTCGCAGCATTCTGCAATTTGCCCCGCTAGCAGAAGTTTACAGAGATACAACTAGCAGATGTGCTTTTCTCTATTGGTTAACATTAGTGTGAGTGCAATGCGATGTTTTCTCGTATTCCACTTGTACATTTTATATGCGGTTGTGAGTGAACCCCCTTAATTGCAAACAGGGAAGCTCTGCAGTAGAGCAGGGAAACATGGTCTTCCTACGCCACTGCTCTCCATTCTATAGACTGCAAATCTTTTTAATACTGCATAATCATAAGGGGATGCACTGGTTTGTCAATTTTTTTGTTTAAGAAATAAAAAACATAATTCAAAGGTTCAAACAGTAATCTAACTTGGTTAATCCCTTCATGACCAAGGACGTGTCTCCCTTTAATGCGGGCTTGCTCGACGAGCCCAAATTATTTCCCTCACATGTCTGCTGATCTATTAACCCATTTTATTGCGCTGTCAAATTATGACAGCATGATCTAACGCGCTCCGGCAGGGATCACGCTATTCCCTGTCACCATCAGCGGCCCTCACAAGAGAACAGCATTTCTGCTGATCAGTGTGATGCTGAAGCCACTGCTCTGCAATCAAAAATTCACCTCACTTTCAAAATTTGTTGGATGCAAAAGAAAAAATATTTTTATTTTTCATACAAATGATATAGTCGAAGACTGTGAGCGACACGTCTTGCACTGACGTTTCAACCCCCGGGTCTTTAACGGTCGCTGAACAAAATAAAATAAAATATGACTAAGAATAAACAAAATAGAACAAAAGATGAAAATGAAAAGAAAACCTTGACAGAACGCTATGTACAATAATCGTCAACATATACATAGTAATCATAGTCAAAAATAATGACAGTCAACGTATTGAATGGTATATTTAACAAATTATGCTAAATAATATATTCAGAGGTGTAGGGATGAGGTGAAGCAAGGGTTAAGTCCTTGTGTGAAGTAGAGAGGTGCTATGTTACGGGGGTGCAGTCTGATGTAATATAGTTGGTAAAAATTCAGACAGCCAGGGTCCACCGTGTGGAGATATTAGACCGCTGCCAACAATAAACAGAATTAAAGTAGTCTCCCTAAGTTCACAGAGATACGCAAATTAGAATATATGTTAAGGTAGTACGCTATTAATCTTATAGCGACTACAATACAAGTGGGTATAAAAGGAAGTTAACCTCTTGTTACGTCACAGAGGTCACCTATGTACAATAGGAGACTAACTCCGCTAGCACCCACGGAGGTCCTAACAACACTGCCTCTGTTGCCTCACAGAGGTAAACAGTGTAAGTATAAAGTACTGTGTGTTGTAAAGGCACACACAGTACAAAGATGAATAGCAGCATCACTAACCGTACTAGCTGGCTCAGTGTTAACCACACAGACCTGCGGGTACCAGGTGCTAACCGCACCGTATGGTGGTACGCTGACTACCTGCACCTGCCTGATAGCTTGTGTGTAACCCACAACCAGACCCCACTCTCAAAGGAATGTGCCTGACCGGCTAATGCAGAGCAGAGGGAATAATAGTTGCTGAAGCGGCAAGTATAGTATCGCTAGTGTATGAGTAGCGATTCACTGTGGCAGAAGAGCACATACATGGCCGGCTACCTCATGCATGCACAAGAACAACTGAGCGCCGAGCAGTGTGCTCCAGAGTCTTTTATTAACTAAGAACCACCCACAAGATAATTATGTCCAGGGTAAGACCGAACCTGGACCAATAGGATGAGAGAGTGTCATAACTGACGTCACTTGCGGCCAATCAGGTAATGCCACGTCACACGCCGAGTACAATGTGATTCCCGCATCATCTGTGACGTCACCCGCAGCCAATGGACGGCTGCCAAGTGGCAGACATGCTCAGAATGGATTAAACCACACTTAGTTCAAAACTCCGTTACTTTACTTAACACATGCGCAGTTGCCCTGTTCCTTGGACTTAGTCCCAAAACCACACAGAATTCGTCCCAAAGACTGAGAAGCAGACCGATGAGTGGAACGCCATGACAGGGAAGCAGATGGGGAGAAATCCGGCCGAGGCATGGCAGGATCTCGGCCCGTAACAGTACCCCCCTCTCTAAGTCCCCCCTCCCGTCGGCGCAAATATGCAGCAATAAGATCAGGAGCATCAATGGCTTCCTCTGGCTCCCAAGAGTGGTGTTCCAGTCCATAATCCTCCCAGTCCACTAGGAAGTATCTGCAACTTCTAACCATCTTCGTACCCTTAATATCCCAAACAGCATAGCTGAACTGAGGTGAGTCAGTGCAGGGGGTTCACTCCTTCATGGCATGAGGGAGATCTGCGGGTTTTATCAAGGAGACATGAAATTTATCATGAATCCGTAAGTCAGTGGGAACCTTCACTTGGTAAACCACAGGATTCACCTGCCTCACTACCTGATAGGTACCAAGAAAGCATGGAGCGAATTTGGAGGATTCCACTCACAGCTTCACATTCCTTGCGGAGAGCCATACAAAATCTCCTGGCGAGAATATAGGAGCCGGACAGCGAAAGCGATCTGCCAAGTCTTCATGCGCTCTTTAGCGACTTGAATGGCTTCTTGAGTCTGATCCCATACCTCCCTGGCATTAGATGCCCAATCCGACACCTCAGGCGACGAGGAAGATATAGGAAAGGGCATAGGAACGCGAGGATGCTGAGGAGATAAAATGTGTCTGTCCTGTTGCCTCTGCCACAGAGTTAAGGGCGAATTCTGCCCATGACAAGAGTGTGGACCAATCGTCATGGTTCTCAGATACAAAATACCTGAGATAAGTGATCAGGGTATGGTTAGTCCTCTCCACCAATCCATTAGTCTCTGGATGATAGGACGAGGAGATGTTCAACTAGCTGTTAAAGAGTTTACATAAGTCCTGCCAGAACGTAGAAGCGAACTGAGGACCCCGATCACAAACAATTCGGTCAGGCATACCATGCAGTCTGAACACATGTTTTATGAACAATTTTGCCAACACTGTCAAGGGAGGAATTTGGGTGAAGACTGCTAATGGAGTCTTCGTTTGGAATATTCAGAGATGGTGCCGTATTAGCTGTATATCAGTGCCGAGATATCAATGTATCAGACAATGAACACACAGACCTGTTCTCCTTGAGCCAGCGTCATCAACTGAACTCGTGTATTGCAAGACACCCAATTATACAGAAAGGCTACTTCGGCCTTGAAGCTAAACAGGGAGTACTTTTACTCCTTAATTTCTCACAGCGCAGTTTGTTTCTTGTACATTCTTTCTGTGTGAACATTACTGATAACACTTTTGCAGCTTCACATTCTGGCTTCATTATCTTTGGTTAACTCCTTCATGACTTATACAGCTTAGAATTATATTATGGGTCTATGCGATGGCTACACAGACAGACAGACAATTATGCAACTACATCTACATTTTGATTATTTACATACACAGATATTCTTATTACGTTTAAACAAACATACTACAGCTGAGACCACCTTCACAGTCCCCCCTTAATATAATATCTGTGAATATTATTAACCTTAAATTTTATTTTTTTTTCTTATTTAGATATATTTTATTATTTGGGACTTATTTGTGACCTACTGCCCTTAAGACTTTAATTATATCTATATATGTGGGCTTTTTATGAGATTGTTGTTTAATTTAACACTACAGACTTTAACTCCCCCCTTAAGTACTTATTTTATTTATTAAAAATAACTTTATGAGTTATAGGGGCTATTAGAATTGGCATTATTACTCTCATTAGGACACATTATCCTGATTAAGAAAGATTGAATCTAGATCCTATTTAAAAATTAGCACATAATCGAAAAACAAAAGAAACAAAAAACATTTGCTACAAATTGTCCATTTTTTTTTTCCAGATATGAAACAAAAAGAAAGATGCTTGGTCAGTGCTAGTACACTTAGGGCCACTTCGTGAACCTGGATGATCTGCTCTTGATAAAAAAAAAACAACAAAACATGATGAGGCTTCATGTATACAGTTTGTGGCGCAGACTTGGAAAAACCTTCTGGGATAATGGGTAGAATAGCGTCCGCTTTCTGCTTCAGTTGGTTTCTGAGATGTGACACTAACTCGCGTGTCACTGCAAGTGCTCAGCAGACTAGGCCGGAGAGACTTCAGCCTGATGGGATAGGCTCTTCCAAAACTTTTCCCGAGATGAGAGAATCTATAGCTAGTATTTTATATTAAGGAAAATCACTGAATATATTCATATGAGTTAATAGGAGACAAAATCATTTATAAATGGTTAGATTACATTAACCAAACCACATTTTTGGGTCTATGAAATGGCTGAATTAAGTATTTTAGATTACTTAATTCGTACCCTCAACAGTCCCCCCTTGACTCACTTCTGCCATTTCCAAATACTAAGGGTACTGTGTTCCCTTAAGAAAAGAGGAAGAAAGATTTGTTGGGAAATCCTGCCTGACTGAACGTTGAGACATGGGTGGAGAGGGGAATGGGATTTCTTCACCGGTTTGAGACCAAGGACTCCTAGGCGAGTCTTCACCCTTTGTAGTTGGACTTTCCCATGTCTCAAGGCTCTCTAAGTCCTCTTTTCTAACTGTTTCGGCAATAATGGTTTGGGACTGTACATGTCTTTTTGTAAAGGATAAATATGAGCAGGACGCTCAGTGCAGCTCCGGTGGATCGACCCTTCTGCAATGCGGGGCGTGAATCGATGTTGTCCTGCCATTGAGCTTTATCAAAATTTCTTTGTGTCCTTTTAGGATTAATCAGTCTCTTGACTGAAAACCATATACTACTAACTCTGATTTAGGATCTGGAATTAGAAAATACACTTGCTTATTTCTTTAATTAGTCAATCATATGAAAATTATATGTGCTTTGCGCTAAACCAAAAAACATTTTACATAGAGACCTGTTTTATACTAAAGAGAAACAAAACACACATTGGTTTACAACTTATACAACTTATTAGTTTATTTTTTTGCTTTTTTTTACATACCACTTGCATTATATGGATTTTCAGCAATGACGTCGTTGTCTGCACTGGAAAGCCTCTGACCAGACCTGGAAAGAAATCTACACAACACGCACAGACTTGCATACAACGAGCTCATATATACATCTATAATCAGTTTGCAGTCTCTAAGAATAGGTAGAGCAGGTGCAGGGTGTTTCTACGGACTCTTAATAGTTTTTCCTCATTGTTCTAAGATCGTATTTCACAAGACCGGGTGAGTTTGCCTACCTAGGTAGTGAACCCTGGCGTCACCAAAGTGCACACTGATATCCAACTTTCACAGATGTTAGTCCATGCTACTTGGGCCATCACTAAGAAGAGATCTCATGGCAGAGAAAGCTTACCGCCCTTCATCCACAGACCTTCCTCAGTCAGCTGCCTCCCTGCGTCTCGCACTCCACTCCTTGTTGATTCGCTTGTTCCTGTAGGAATTTAAGAACACAAGGAGTGACAGAAGTCACTGATGTGACCGGTGTCACTCGAGGCATGGTCTTTATGCATGGTAAAGGACTCCTCAACTCTAGGCCCGTTCACTGCTTCTTGGTCAGCTGCACCTGTGCGGGGATCTCCATCCGATTCCATCAGCTCAGATCTAGACTTTCTTTTAGCCGTACCTATCTTATTTGACAACAGGAAAAATCTACATCTTACATACATTTTGACTATCTTACCTACCTGTGCTCCACCCATCTAGAGAGGCATTTACGTCACTTCATCCTGTACCGATAGAAGGGGAGGGAGTGGCCTAAATTTAGACTACCTCATGTTGTGCAAACCGTAGCATATCCAGTGCAGAATCGACCACCATCTGGTTTCATCTATAAAAACAAAAACTAAAAGAAATATGCATTAGATCATTTTTATAACAGACATGTTTCATAGTAGTCCAATAAACATGACACAACTGTTGCAAAAGAAATGCCATCTTTAAAGCCTATCCAATATGTCTGCTGTGCCTTTTACTGCTGGAAAAATATAATAAATATCTACTTTTCCCCCCTTTTTATTTTTTGTTTTTATATACTACTTTGGCAAAATTTATAGGTTTATAACAGCAGACAATATAATTAAACAACCGATAAATATAACCTATACTTTACTGGGGAATTTTGAAACCTTACAACATGGTTCATAGATATTCTGTTTCTTCAGAAGAAAGGAAACTAATATTGGCAGTTTGTATGCAAAAATAATACAAACCAAAAACATAACTATAAAAACAAAAAAAATCTAATTTGTATATTTTAAGACATATACTTTTCCCTGCAAAATTAATTTAATTATTTAGGTATTAGTAGGATGCTAGTGATAATCTCCTGTGAAATTTTGAACTCTAAGGAGTAAACAAAATGTACTCCACCAGCTGGAAAAAGCACTTGTTAGTATATAAAACACATGTAGTCCCGCAAATCTCTGCAAAAGCCATTCTTTTTTTTTTTTCCTCTTTCTTCACTTTGTTAGTTTTTTTTTTCCTCTTTACAACTTGAGATAAGTACACCCTCCCACACATCCCTGCGGGCTTATGGCCCCCACTTGTCCTTCAGGGTGCGCGATGTTAGAATGGCTGGTGGGAAAAACAGATAAAGAAAAATCATAGGCAGAACTTTCATTACAGAAATATATAAAATATATTTTTGTACCGTGTCAGCCAGCAGAGACAAAACTACTACAGAAACATATTACAGAAGCCTTAAGATTGATGGAGTGGAATGGAGAGCATCATTAAAACGGGTGGCTTGGGACTGGAAATCAGTGCAACAAAAAAGCAAGCAGTCCGGGGCTCCCCTCTGTGTCCTTATGGCAGGTTGGGGCAGACTCGTGGGTGCAGCCCAGACTGTGGGGAGTATCTTGGAAAATCTCCTGGGACTGATTTAAAGGGATACTGTGATACTCTGGGAAAAGGCACACCTGGCTTCAGGTAGATCATTACTGAATCTACAAGGAACACCTTTATTGTGGATCTGTGTGCTGCAAGTTTTGGTTACGGTATCGAGGGTACCTGGCCAAACACTGAGATTTGGGGGTGTGACACTTTCTTTGATAGTGACCGGGCTGACCACAAAGCCAACAATTCTGTTGCTGGCTCTGCTGGTTTTGTTGATTGGGAGCTACGTATATGGGGTTTGGGCCCTGTTGGGGCATGGGCTGTGGCGGGGGCTGCACCAGCGTGGTTGTATACACCAATTGATCTTGAGCCCATCTTTTTAAAGCGGCGTCATCAGTGCCTGGGGGCATTGTGAGATGGGCTGTCCCCTGCTTTTATCTTGGTGAGATTAACCAGGTCCTTCTGAGCAGCTGAATATAACTGGTGGACCTGTATCATCTTCCTATAAAATCGCATAGGGTTAATTTCGGGATCTGGCAGGCAGGGGATTAATGCCGCTTACTGGATGGGGTTGAAAGGGACATATTTAAATGAGGGCTGTTCCTCGTCAGGTTCGGGGTAAGGCTCACTATGTGTCCAAGGGGAGGGGATTGGTAACTGGGGAGCGTGACGCCAGACTGGCCGGTGAGGGGAGAGACGGCATTGCGGGTATGGGTGTGGAAAGGGTTAAGGGATGCTGTCTAGTGACTGCAGCATCTGTGAATAACTCCGGAGCTTGTCCAGAATTAGGCTGCGAAGTAGCAGCAAAACAACCTTCCTGAGTGCCCCTAAAACCATCCTTAGACTTGGGTGACCTATAGGAAAACACAACATTTCCTCGCTCAGCCTCTTCTTTGACCTCAATATATCCGTCTGATAGCAATATCTGCGTTATTCTTTTAAACAATTCAGCATCAATCAACAATCTCTTGTTACCTTCAGGCCTCTCAGCTTTCTGTCTAAACATTTTTGCTATCTTGATGGTGTCTGGATTACACAAATTTATGATTATGCGGCGTGTGTTAGAGTCTGGCCGACACATAAGGCTCCACCTCTATACTAGCTGGCAACTCCTCAGCTATATAGTAATAAGGGTATCCCGTGTCACAGAGGAGGGGTACAAAATGTATTCCCTCCGAACTTGATCAGCTGCACCAATATTTTTTATTGTCCTAACACACTATCTTTGGTCACGTGAAAATCTTCCGTGTCACGGAGGAGGTCGTACAAGAATTCATATGCACATGCAAAAAAGTCCCAGCCTCCGGACTTGGTCAGCTGTACCAATATTTAAACGTCCTAACTCACTATCTTCGGTCACGGGAACCCCCCTGCGTCTTTAATTGCAGACCGGGTCAGTGTAACTAGCTATATCCGGCCACCACCGTCTTTCCTGCCCAAACAACCGTCCTCTGGATCCCGTGTGGACACTCGATCCACACCTCAGGGCTGGGATCGTGCTCTGAGCCCCAGCGGGCATCACCCCTGAGTCACAATCAGATACCTTTTAACACCGATAAGGACTCACAGCCCGTAACTCCCTTTTTCTCCAAACCAACCACAACGGTAGTGAATACACAGTATGCAACACTCATCCGCGGGACGGAGATGATTATTCTACTTGGAGGAGAGGGAGATCTCAGTCAGCGACGTCCAAAGTATCGGTATTTCCAGGTCGGCAATGCATCCATGAAAGGAGCTCCACGCTGGTGCGCCAACTGTCAAGGGAGGAATTTGGGTGAGGACTGCTAATGGAGTTTTCGTTTGGGATATTCAGAGACGGTGCCGTATTAGCTGTATATCAGTGCCAATATATCAATGTATCAGACAATGAACACACAGACCTGTTCTCCTTGAGCCAGCATCATCAACTGAACTCGTTTATTGCAAGACACCCAATTATACAGAAAGGCTACTTTGGCCTTGAAGCTAAACAGGGAGTACTTTTACTCCTTAATTTCTCACAGTGCAGTTTGTTTCTTGTACATTCTTTCTGTGTGAACATTACTGATAACACTTTTGCAGCTTTACATTCTGGCTTCATTATCTTTGGTTAACTCCTTCATGACTTATACAGCTTAGAATTATATTATGGGTCTATGCGATGGCTACATAGACAGACAGATAATTATGCAACTACATCTACATTTTGATTATTTACATACACAGATATTCTTATTACATTTAAACAAACATACTACAGCTCAGGCCACCTTCACAACATCTTAGAAGATGGAATACCTCGTAAGGGAACCAGATGGACCATACAGGAAAAATGGTCGGAGACCACCCAGATGATCCGATGTCCCTGAAAACTGGGAAGATCCCCTACAAAATCTATTCCTATAACTTCCCATGATCTGTCCGGAACAGGTAAGGGATGTAACAGACCAGCTGGCTGTTGTCGTGAAGGTCGGTTGTGCGCACATGAATAACAAGCACAGATATATGTGGTAACATCGGAAACTAAACGTGGCCACCAATACCACCTCTCTAACAGTTCTCAAGTACGTCTTACCCCAAAATGTCCTTTTATCTTAGAGGTGTGAGCCCAGGACAGAATATCATTCTGCCTCTCCGGAGGAACGTATGTTTTCCCTTGAGGAATCTGATCCAGGGTCACAGGAGAGACAGTATGGAAAGACAGATGAAAGAATGAGACAAGGCTCTTCTCTCTCTTTCTCTGGGAACATCATAGATCGAGAGAGAGCACCTGCCTTTTTATTATTGTCTCGAGATAAGTAGTGTATAGAGAATTGGAAACGTGAGAAAAATGCCCATCTCGCTTGTTGAGGGTTCAGACTCTGGGCAGTCTGAAGGTAGGTTAAGTTTTTATGATCTGTATAAACCTGAAACGGATGCCTAGCCCCCTCAAGTAAATGACGCCACTCCTCAAATGCCAATTTCATGGCCAGGAGTTCGCGATCACCGATGGCGTAATTCCTCTCAGCGGAAGAAAAGTCTTAGAAAAGGAAAAACACGTTCTCTTTCTGCCATTACTATCCTTTTGCTAAAGAACAGCTCCGGCCCCCACAGAAGATGCATCCACCTTCAAAAGAAATGGTCGACTCATCAGGCCTCTGCAGAACAGGTGCACCCGAAAAATGTGTCTTTACTGCAGCAAAGGCCCAGGTAGTCTCTGCAGACCAAGCTTTTGGGTTAGCAACTTTTTTGGTTAAAGCCACCAAGGCAGCCATCAATGTGGAAAAATGGGGTATAAACTGGTGGTAGTAATTAATAAAACCAAGGAATCTCTGTACGACTTTTAGAGAGCGTGGTTCAGACCAATCTAATACTGCTGTCAATTTAGCAGGATCCATGGCCAAACCCTGATGAGAAATCACGTAGCCCAAGAAGGGAAGAAACGACTGCTCAAAAATTCATTTCACTAATTTGGCAAATAGCGACTGTTCTGTAAGATGAATGAGAACCCAAATGACGTCCTGCCGATGTGTTTCTAAGTTTGGAGAGAATAATATGTCATATAAATAAATGACAACTGATGACAATACAAGGTCTTTGAAAACATTGTTTAAAAAGTCTAGAAAGATGGCGGGGTCCCTACAGAAGCCGAAGGGCATGACCAGATATTCATAATGGCCATCTCTGGTGTTGAATGCTGTTTTCCATTCAGCCCCTTTACGGATGCGCACAAGGTTATACGCTCCCCGCAAGTTTAACTTTGTAAACACTCAAGCCCCGCGTAGTTTATCAAACAACTCAGAGATGAGAGTTAGAGAATACTTATTCTTTATGGTTATCGCATTGAGACCCCTATAATCAATGCATTGCATTAAATCCCCTTCTTTCGTACAAAAAAGAAGCCAGCCCCAGCAGGAGAAACTGATTTACGAATAAACCCCTTCTCCAGGCTTTCCTTGATGTAAGTGGACATTGTCGAGACACGGGGCTCAGTGGGTGCTCTCGTCCGCTAAAACCCGCCGCCTTTAGAAAGACAGCGTGGCTCAGGGCTCATCCCAACTGAACGCCGGCCTCCTTAACTGTGGGCGTAACACTACTCAGACAACACAGGGTGAGGGAATCATAATAATTAGACTTTATTGGATCCCCAAACAATTAACGGCACATAACACATAACCAGCAAGATACAAATGTAACAGGCAACATAGTCTCACCCTTCCGCTGGCTCACCAGGGATTTAGAATGTCCATGCCTCAGAGCTTCCAGGGCCACTTACTCCAATCCAGCAGCACCCCGCTTTCGGTGGGCAACCACTGAGAAAAGAATAGCGCCAGATTTAGGAAGCTGTGTGAGGTCTGCAAAGTCTGTAACAGGTGACTGAACTGTCCCAACCTGAGTGTCCTCCTTAGGTAGTCCTGGTATGATGATATAATCCTGGCAGCCGGAGTCGAAATCCCTAGACTGTGGATTTGGTCTCCAACCGGAACCGGAGTCCCTAGATTGAAGCTAGAAGGTATCCTGATCCTCTAGTCAGCTCCTAAGAGCTTAGACTGGATCCATCAGCATCCATCAACAACCACCTGGTGGCTTAAAGAAATCCCTTTTATAGCCACAGCCTTCCACTTGGATACACTGCGTCCTCATCGATTGGTTGGACAAGATCGCCTCTCCCATTGGATGAATCTCAAGCTGCATTTACAATGTTCATCCAAATGATGTCTACAGAAAGACTGAGGGTATACATGTAGTCTCGAATGCACAGACTGGACAATGACTACTAAGGTAATTACATTAGCAATACACAACTACAATACAATGATTACTGGAAGGGTCTGGAGAAACAATAGCTAAGCAAACATGACTTAGCACACAAAACAATACGTCTGGCTGAATGTTAAGAAACTTTAACCCATGAGAGGCATTGGGTGTCCATGTCGTCACAGACATTGCCTCAGTTTCTGGTATGGACAATGGGTAGACTCTGCTTTTAGGTGGTACAGACCCAGGTATCAGGTCAATGGCACAGTCATAGGGCCTATGGGGAGGAAGGCTTTCCGCACCTCTCTTAGAGAACACATCAGCATAGGGCAAATAAGGAGCAGGTAGGGCAGACAGATCAGGAATCGTCGCTGAAGCAACAGGTCTTAGGAGCCGACGAGATACAGCGAGACTGACAGGAAGAACTCCAGCTCGTTATGGAATCCGATTCCCATTCTATTTGGGGTGAATGGGCACGGAGCCAGGGTAAGCTCAAGAGCACTTCATCCATGCCCTCTGGTAGTACCAAGAACAAAATCTCCTCTACATGTTTGTGAGATAGAGAGAGACGTAAGGGAATCGTTCTCAGTGAAATCAACTCTGGCAGAACCATCCCATTCACCACTCTTACAGGTATAGACTTTGCAAGAAGAATGGAAGAAATATTGTGTGTCTTTACAAAATTAGACAAAACAAAATTCTCGTCTGCTCCTGAATCCACAAGCCTTAATAGGCAAGGTGGTATTAGCAAAGAAGAGACTACCAAGAAAAAATAGTTTAGAGGAAGATAATGTGACCAGTAACCCTCCTCTCAAAGTTACTAGACGGGGAAGCTTCCCTGACAAGTAGAACATCTGTTGGCATAGTGCCCCACTCGATGACAGGCCAAACAAATAGGAGATGATGTTGCTCTCCTAGTGTTGGAAGTAGCCTGACCTATCTCTATAGGTGTGGGTGAGGTACTAGAAGCCGGTGAAGGCACAACAGGCACCCAGAAAGTCAGAGCTAATTTTATTTTGGAACGAGGTACCGTGGTCTCAAGCTTCCTCTCAGAATGACGTATGTCAATTCTAGTAACCACTGTCATCAGTTCCTCTAAAGTGTCTGTAACCTTTCTAGTGGCTAGAGCGCCTTTAACATAGCCGGCTAAACCTTTCCAAAATATCGGTACCAAGACTTTGGGCCAGTCTAATTCAGAAGCCATTGTGCGAAAATGGATAGCATACAGGTTGGTAGAAGAAGACCCCTGGACAAGATCCAGTAACTTCAAAGCCGAGTCGTGAGTAACCTGCGGCCCTAAAAATACTGCCCTAATAGCTATTAGAAAGTTGGTAGCAGAATGAACTAATATATAATTTCTCTCTCATAGTTTTGTAGCCCAATCTAAGGCCCTCTCTTGGAGGAAAAAAATTATAAAACCCACTTTGGCTTTCTCAGTGGCAAAGCAAGAAGCCATAACCTCTAAATGGATGTGACACTGATTCAAGAAGCCTTGACAAGACTTGCTATTGCCCGAGAACTTATTAGGCATGGCAAGACGAGGACCTTGAGACTGTGTCACTACAGAAGTTTAAGGGGTGTCCTCCAAGCTTTTAAGCCTGGTCTCAAGCTGCTGTACATAGCGATGTAAATGCTGGAGTCCTGTCATGCTGGCCAGACCCTTGGCTCAGTCGTAATGTTACGGGGATGCTGTCTGATATAATATAGATAGTAAAAATTCAGACAGCCAGGGTCCACCGTGTGTTGAAATTAGACCACTGCCAACAATAAACAGAATTAAAGTAGTCTCCGTAAGTTCACAGTGATACGTAAATTAGAATATATGTTAATTAAGGTAGTACGCTATTAAACTTATAGCGACTACAGTACAAGTGGGTATAGAAGGAAGTGAACCTCTTGTTACGTCACAGAGGTTACCTATGTACAATAGGAGACAGACTCCGCTAGCACCTACGGAGGTCCTAACAACACTGCCTCTGTTGCCTCACAGTGGTAAACAGTGTAAGTATAAAGTACTGTGTGTTGTAAAGGCACACACAGTACAAAGATGAATAACAGCAGCACTAACCGCACTAGCTGTTATCCTGGCTCGGTGTTAACCACACAGACCTGCGGGTACTAGGTGCTAACCGCACCGTATGGTGGTACGCTGACTACCTGCACCTGCCTGATAGCTTGTGTGTAACCCACAACCAGACCCCACTCCCAGAGGAATGTGCCTAACCATCTAATGCAGAGCAGAGGGAATGATATCTGCTGAAGCGCCAAGTAAAGAATCACTAGTGTATGGGTAGCGATTCACTGTGGTAGTATAGCAGGAGAGCACATACATGGGCGGCTACCTCATGCATGCACAAGAACGACTGAGCCCCGAGCAGCGTACTCCAGGGTCATTTATTAACTAAGAACCACCCACAAGATGGTGACATTCAGGGCAAGACTGAACCTGGACCAATAGGATGAGTGCACGTCATCACTGACATCACCACAACCAATCAGACGCCAGCGCGTCATCGGTGACGTCACACGCCGAGAACCATGTGATCCCCGCATCATCTGTGACGTCATACGCAGCCAATGGATGGCTGTCACGTGGCAGACATGCTCAGAACGGATTAAACCACACTTGATGCAAAACTCCGTTACTTTACTTAACGCATGCGCAGTTGCCCTGTTCTTTGGACTTAGTCCCAAAATCACACAGAATTCGTCCCAAAGACTGAGAAGCAAACCTACGAGTGGAACGCCGTGACAGGGAAGCAGATGGGGAGGAATCCGGCCGAGGCAAGGCAGGATCTTGGCCCGTAACGGGGTAAAGTTTCAGTGGCAAGCAGTTTGCTAGAGAAGTAGAATAAAGATAGAGTCTATAATAGAAATTAGGTAGGGCTAAGGGTTAAATCTTAGTATATAGTAGAATAACCCAGAAGTCTCAGATACAGACAGCATAGGAACATCCAGTAATGACCAGGAGCAGTCCAGGGAGAAGGTAAGGAGCATGAGATATGGCATAGAAGGAGGGGGATACCAGGAATGAGAAAGAAAGAAGAGTAGGTACACTGATAGGATTACTTTGAGGTTCAGGATGGAGGCATAAGGGTAAGTGCGTATTTCAGCACAATGGCAACGTGTGTGTTAAAGCCAGCATTGTGGTGTTCACATAGCTGGAACAGGGGGGAGCATATGCACGCGCTCTAGCTGCATGCGCTTGCCCAGTAGCTGTGCTGGGTGATGCGCAGCTGTTGGGAACAGGGGTACGTCATGACAGGCTACGTCATGATGTTAGTGTTCATGCATGGCTGGTAGTGGCCAGAGGAGTGTGTGTGTGTGTGTGAATGAATGAGGACACGTCATAATGAGCTGTTGCACAGCCATGGTTGTTAGTGGATGGGAAAACCTATGAGGCGGTGCCTGTTTGTGGTCATAGTGTGGAGTAATGTCAGAAGCACAGAGCGATGCTAATGTCATAAATATAGGATGTTGAGAAAGCTGTATGGCAACAAAGGGTTGTGTAGAAAGAAAGTGACAAATGGGAAAGCTGCAACAATTGAATTAGTTAAAGGGAATGTGGTAAATAGGAAAGCTGAAATATGAGTAGCAATGATGTGCTATATGTGAACTACTAGGGAAGCTTAAAGAGATGTATGTAGGGAGATATGGATGTAATGTTAAAGGGATAGTGGACAGCAGCAGACTAATGTGTTATCTCAGTGTATATGAGTGTATATTGGAAAAGAAAATAATTGGAAGTGGATGTGTGACAAGTTGAACAGAAGAGGGCATGGATATGTTTGTTAAAGGAAAGGAATAGTGGACAGCAATGGATCGATCTCATGGGGAATCGAACTGTAAAGCGACTCAACATCTATTGAAGCCAACATGGTTTCCTTCTCTCTAACTATCCCATCCAATTTTGTAAGTAAATCCAGAGAATCTCTCAGATATGAGGGGAGGGCAGTAACAAATGGACATACTATTTAGTCAATATACTGTACATAGTTGAATTTTGTGACGGCACAATCCCCAACACTATGGGACATCTTTTAAGAGGGTCAAGGCCCTTATAAGCTTTGAGGAGGGAATAAAAGGTTGCACTCCTTGTAAATTTGGGTACCACAAATTGATATTCATCCTTAAAGATCACTTTATTTTCTAGTCCTTCTTTGGCTATAATACACAGCTCATCCATATAAACATTTGTGGAGTCCTTTGCAATATATCATACGTATCTTTCTCAGATAAAAGGGAGTAACACATCTCAAGATACTTGTCCCTATCCATCACCACTACATTTCCTCCTTTATCGGAAGGTTTTATGATGATATTCGTATTTTCCTCTAAAGATCTCTAAGCCTCCCTTTCAGGTGCAATCAGATTAGCTGGAGTGGGATTGTGTCTGGGATTAATTTTAGATAATTCCTGTGTTACAAGTGTGCAAAAATATCTGCACTATTGAACTCCCCTGTTGGTGGCATTTTTGTACTTTTGTTTTTAAGGGTTGAAAAGGGACCCTCCCCTACTGCTCTATTACCCTCCTCTATTACCCTCCTCTTCCAATTCTAGAAGGCAGTTCAAATCTGGGAGTAGGTCAAGCCGAATATCTAGCTGTTTACACTTTGTTCGATTGTTAATAGCAAAGTGTTTCCTCCATTTCAATTTTCTAATGAATGAATTCAAATCCTTGATCCAGGTGAAGGCATCATATTTTACCATTGGAACAAACATTAACCTTGCTCTCAAGACAGAGAATTCCCACTTAGAGAAACCGTGCTGTGATAGATTAATAACCTGGGTAATCACTTCATTAAGACCTTTTAATCTGGTTTGTACATCCGAGTGGGTATCCAATTTCTCATATCGCATGGTCCCAGGTCTCTTGTCTCTAAAAAACAGGATGGAGACGAGACTCGAGCATGTGAGGCCAATGATAAAGATCCAGGTATACCTGTGCCTCCCTGTCGAGACCTCTGATTTATTCCTTCTCTTCTCTCGTAGGTCCCCCTCTATCTCTTTCTATTTCCACCTCTATCTCTTTCTATTTCCACCTCTACTCTTTGGAAACTCTGACAGCTCTTACTTCTGAATCTGAGGATTCTGTGTCTGTGGTAGATATATCACTCTGATTAATTTTTCTATTAGTGAAGGTATAGGCCCGTTTTTTTTTAAAGTCACTAATGTCTCTAAGAAAGCGTTTGTTTGCGATCCTTTATGCTCAATCGCTGACTTCAGGAAAGTCTCCTTATGTATACATTCTGGATCTCCCTTATATTTAAGGGCTGACTATAACTTCTTGTAATTTTTTTATGTTTTCTCAAGTGTCACTCTTTCCTCCTCCAAGAGAATGTTCATAAATCTTAAAGAGACAGAAATGGACTCCTCTTTTTACTTTGTTAGCAGTTCAGTTGAGCTGGATCTAGGAGCTGGTGATATTGTAATACACAAATCTCTAGTTATGACTCAGTTCTTAATATAATTTTCCAAGAATTTGGAAAGGATTTTGTTTTCTTCATACCCAAAAAAATATATAACCCTTAAAATATCATCTTTATTCAAGTTTACTTAAAACCATCCAAAACAACACAGTGAACTGAGTTTCCCTACCTTACCCTCACAAAGATATAAAAGGTGCTCAAATCTAAAGACAAGGTGCACAAAACGTGAACATTTGGACTAGTGGACAATCCAAGAATATACAATTCAGACACACACATGACTCATTCCACCTCACAGTATTAAACAGGTTTTTGGAATATGATTACACAGGAGTAGTAGAAGGGACCACATATAAATACCCTACTGATAATTTCTCCCTCCTGTCCTCTGCTTAGCGTTGAGGTCGTCACCTTAATGATGCATGATAGGGATAGCCACCGAAGAGTGGGGGGCATCATAAGTTGCCCTATTGCACCCTAGCAGTAGAGGATAAGCTGCTTATGCTATAAATAAGGTGCACAGCAATATCATTCAGCAAAT
The DNA here is from genome assembly GCF_048569485.1 of Anomaloglossus baeobatrachus. NCBI lineage: Eukaryota > Metazoa > Chordata > Amphibia > Anura > Aromobatidae > Anomaloglossus > Anomaloglossus baeobatrachus. The sequence goes on along the minus strand of NC_134356.1, from coordinate 105,061,464 downwards.
AATTACGTTAGTTATGAATAGATATATAGTGAAATACTTATGTTGAATAAAATGCATAGCAATAATCATAGGCTGCCAATCAATAAAGTGCGTATGCTAAATAAGGCGCATAATAATTTACAGCAGCCTTTAGATAAAGTGCTTATGCTAGGTAAAGTGAAAAACCCTATTGTTCAGGCAAATAAATTAATCATTGGGATAGTCAAAGATAACACATCTTATGAAGACCAATGTGTGCGTCCTGGAAGTTGCCTCAATATGTCTCAATGCGTTTCTCCTAAAGGGGTCATCAGGAGGCCAGATAAAAAAGTTGTCAGCAGGATACCATAATGTGTAGATAGAAAGGGCTTCTTTATACCCCACGAACAGTTCAGAAAAATTTGATCTAAGAGAATGTGTCTGTGCCGTAGAATTTGCAAGAAGCAACTCAGAAAAAGCCTTCCTGGCGTCATCAAGCCAAACATTACTGTTAATGGGCCCAGATAAGAAACCAGCCATATTATCACATCAGTAAACCATATGAATATACAGTCATATGAAAATGTTTGGGCACCCCTATTAATGTTAACCTTTTCTCATTATAACAATTTGGGTTTTTGCAACAGCTATTTCAGTTTCATATATCGAATAACTGATGGACTGAGTAATATTTCTGGATTGAAATGAGGTTTATTGTACTAACAGAAAATGTGCAATCCGCATTTAAACAAAATTTGACCGATGCAAAAGTATGGGCATCTCAACATAAAAGTGACATTAATATTTTGTAGATACTCCTTTTGCAAAAATAACAGCCTCTAGTCGCTTCCTATAGCTTTTAATGAGTTCCTGGATCCTGGATGAAGGTATATTTGACCATTCCTGTTTGCAAAACAATTTCAGTTCAGTTAAGTTTGATGGTCGCCGAGCATGGACAGCACGCTTCAAATCATCCCACAGATGTTCAATGATATTCAGGTCTGGGGACTGGGATGGCCATTCCAGAACATTGTAATTGTTCCTCTGCATGAATGCCTGAGTAGATTTGGAGCGGTGTTTTGGATCATTGTCTTGCTGAAATATCCATCCCCTGCGTAACTTGAACTTTGTCACTGATTCTTGCACATTATTGTCAATAATCTGCTGATACTGAGTTGAATCCATGCGACCCTCAACTTTAACAAGATTCCCGGTGCCGGGATTGGCCACACAGCCCGAAAGCATGATGGAACCTCTACCAAATTTTACTGTGGGTAGCAAGTGCTTTTCTTGGAAATCCATGTTTTTTTGCCTCCATGCATAAAGCCTTTTTGTATGACCAAACAACTCAATCTTTGTTTCATCAGTCCACAGGACCTTCTTCCAAAATGTAACTGACTTGTCCAAATGTGCTTTTGCATACCTGTTTGTGGCGTGCTTGCAGAAATGGCTTCTTTCGCATCACTCTCCCATACAGCTTCTCCTTGTGCAACGTGTGCTGTATTGTTGACCGATGCACACTGACACCATCTGCAGCAAGATGATCTTTGGAGGTGGTCTGTGGATTGTCCTTGACTGTTCTCACCATTCTTCTTCTCTGCCTTTCTGATATTTTTCTTGGCCTGCCACTTCTGGGCTTAACAAGAACTGTACCTGTGTTCTTCCATTTCCTTACTATGTTCCTCACAGTGGAAACTGACAGTTTAAATCTCTGAGACAACTTTTTGTATCCTTCCCCTGAACAACTATGTTGAATAATCTTTGTTTTCAGATCATTTGAGAGTTGTTTTGAGGAGCCCATGATGCCACTCTTCATAGGAGATTCAAATAGGAGAACAACTTGCAAGTGGCCACCTTAAATACCTTTTCTCATGATTGGATACACCTGCCTATGAAGTTCAAAGCTCAATGAGGTTACAAAACCAATTTTGTGGTTTAGTAAGTCAGTAAAAAGTAGTTAGGAGTATTCAAATCAAGAAATTGATAAGGGTGCCCATACTTTTGCACCGGTCAAATTTTGTTTAAATGCGGATTGTACGTTTTCTGTTAGTACAATAAACCTCATTTCAATCCAGAAATATTACTCAGTCCATCAGTTATTAGATATATGAAACTGAAATGGCTATTGCAAAAACCCATATTGTTATAAAGAAAAAAGGTTAACATTAATAGGGGTGCCCAAACTTTTTCATATGGCTGTATAACCAGGGTCTCTATCAAAGCAAACCAGAAAAAAACTCTTTAAAACCAGATTTTATTAATATCAATTAAAACTACTTATGAACAACACACACCCGTGTGAATACTATAGATAAATTCATCAATATTAAAATACAAATTATTTTATTTCACAAAGGGGGGAGGGGTCCAGGGCTATTGTCCGAATGTTTCCCTTCCTAGCCGCGCCCTCGCTCACCGAAAGCTGACCCTCCTGTCCCTACTTTTGCAGACGTATACGTACTGCTATCCTAGGTGTAGGGACAAATTATACACAGTAAAATAAGATGACTAAACAATACAATCTTATGCAGAATGGAATCCCTAAATTGATCTTTTTTTTAGGTCAAGATTAAACATAGATCAAATTTCATCAATGTAGTAAATACATCAATAATTTCACTCTCCAGCAATCTTATATATTCAATTTAGATACAAGACCTATAACAGGTCAAGAGATCTTTAATCAATGCATGGGTACCTCCACATTGGGCAAGTTGACAACAAAGGCTAAACCAGGATATAACAGCGTGTGTACAATTACAGACACTTAGCTTAATCAGTTGAAACAAGGCCAAAATCTTTTCTCCCCTTCCTCAATGGCAGTCCTGGCTTCGGCAGGGGCATCCCCAAATAAGGACCATCAGTGCAGCAGATTTGTTAGCTAGGTCATATGGTATCCTTAGTATCCTAAACCATAAATGTCTCTTTTATACCTATATCCGGAGGCTTGTACTGACCTCATATCCTGTCAAACAGCTCATTATTTTGCGGGTCACACGCCGCACGTGTTCTGTGAAGGCAAAGCAAGAAGGAAATGTGATCAGACAGTCCTAATTTATAAAAAAACAATTATTATGACTAGAAAAAGTGTTATGATAATAGGGATACAATAAAACTAGTGGTGAAAAAAGGCTGCAAGCCCACTAATAATAAGTATCAACATTTGCTGTTACCACCCCAAGTTTGTAACAATTAAAAATATAATAACTGTTGCTGACCAACTCATTATTAAAATATAACACTCAAGGGGTGAGGCAATTGATACCATGTGTATTGCGTTATTACCTCCAACACAATGGGTATTCAAGATGACTAAAGATTATACTGTCTAGCATAGCAAGCTGTTAGAAAAAATGTGCAGCACAAGATAAAGATTAGTTGTTAACAAGAACAATGCTACATGCTCGCACATGAAACAAAAATCAGGAATACCCGTAGGGATAATTAGTCACCTGAATAGATGTTGGAAAGGATAACAAGGAGTGGAGGGAAACCAGACATTAACCCGGCGGCCGTTTCGAAGACCTTCGTCAGGGGGCGGTAATAGATTGATAGGAAGTGGGGTTTATAAATAACCAATCACCTATCAGAGACAGGACCACATTAATGACATTCGTGTTACCATGACTAAATGGGACGCCGGGCGGCGGCCGCGTCAGAGACAAGTGCCTGGATCATGTGACCCATAGATCACGTGACTCATACAGACGCGACAAGCCGGCCGGCAGCTCACAGACACAACGGCAGAAACGTGCAGAGGTCTGAAACAGATAGTATATATATATATATATCACGATAAACATTTACATAGGCATCACTATGAAACACCATGTCACACAGTGACAATCATCCCTGATTGCACATATATTAAGAAAGCATCTGAAACGGAGATTGTGTCAATATGAAATATACCCATCCTTTAATATATTTATACATTATAGAAAAAATGTATACTCCGTGTGCAGAATTATTAGGCAAGTTATATTTTCGAGGATTTTTTTTTATTACTGATCAACAACTATGTTCTCAATCAACCCAAAAGACTCAAAGATATCAAAGCTTAATATTTTTGGAAGTTGGAGTGGGGTTTTTCTAGATTTGGCTATCTTAGGAGGATATCTGTTTGTGCAGGTAACTATTCCTGTGCAGAATTGTTAGGCAACTTAATAAAAACCAAATATATTCCCTTCTCACTTGTTTAATTTCACCAGGTAAACCAATATAACTGCACAAAATTTAGAAATAAACATTTCTGACATGAAAACAAAACCCCAAAAAATTAGTGACCAATATAGTTACATTTCTTTCTGATGACACTCAGCAGCCTACCATCCCTAGATTCTGTCAGTTGCTTGTTCTGCTTACGATCAACATTGCATCCAGCAGCCACCACAGCCTCCCAGACACTGTTCCGAGAGGTGTACTGTTTTCCCTCCATGTAGATCTCACATTTTATGAGGGACCACAGGTTTTCTATGGGGTTCAGATCAGGTGAACAAGGGGGCTATGTCATTATTTTTTCATCTTTTAGACCTTTACTGGCCAGCCACGCTGTGGAGTAGTTGGATGCATGTGATGGAGCGTTGTCCTGCATGAAAATCATGTTTTTCTTGAACAACATCGACTTCTTCCTGTACCACTGCTTGAAGAAGTTGTCTCCCAGAAACTGGCAGTAGGTCTGGGAGTTAAGCTTCACTCCATCCTCAACCCGAAAAGGTCCCACAAGTTCATCTTTGATGATACCAGCCCATACCAGTACCCCACCTCCACCTTGCTGGCGTCTGAGTCGGAGTGGAGCTCTCTGCCCTTTACTGATCCAGCCTCTGGCCCATCCATCTGGCCCATCGAGTCACTCTTATTTCATCAGTCCATAAAACCTTTGAAAAAGTAGTCTTAAGATATTTCTTGACCCAGTCTTAATGTTTTATGTTATGTTTCTTGTTCAAAGGTGGTCATTTTTCAGCCTTCCTTACCTTGGCCATGACCCCGAGTATGGCACACCTTGTGCTTTTTGATACTCCAATAACGTTGCAGCTCTGAAATATGGTCAAACTGGTAGCAAATGGCATCTTGGCAGCTTCACACTTGATTTTCCTCAATTCATGGGCAGTTATTTTTCACCTTTTTTGCCCAACACGCTTCTTGCGACCCTGTTGGCTATTTGCCATGAAACGCTTGATTGTTCGGTGATCACGCTTCAAAAGTTTGGCAATTTCAAGACTGCTGCATCCCTCTGCAAGACATCTCACAATTTTGGACTTTTCAGAGCCTGTCAAATCTCTACTCTGACCTATTTTGGCAAAGGAAAGGAAGTTGCCTAATATTTAAGCACACCTTATATAGGGTGTTGATGTCATTACACCACACTCCTCCTCATTACAGAGATGCACATCACTTTATTTACTTAATTGGTAGTTGTTTCTCAAGCGTATACAGCTTGGAGTAGGACAACATGTATAAAAATATACATTACAATACAATTATCGTGATCAAAATACTCATTTGCCTAATATATCTGCTCACAGTGTATGATTGCATAACATTACCAGTAAACATATTCAATTTAATATACAATATACATTTGATATACCAAAACCTCACGTAGTAAACAACAATATATGCCATAACAAATATAAAAAAAATATATTCATCTATCAATGTATCAATATGTAACGCTGAACAACCAGCTCTACCCTAACCTACTGTATCCTCACCTATTCCTTGTAGACTGTGAGCCCTAGCAGGCAGGGACCTCTCTCCTCCTGTACCAGTCTGTGCCTTGTATTGTTTATGATTATTGTACTTGTCCCTATTATGTATACTTCATTAACATGTAAAGCACCATGGAATAAATGGCGCTATAATAATAATAATTAATAATATCTATATTATAAAGACCCATAAGGTCCATATATCCAAAAACAGCTGTAGTTGTGTGTATCAAAAGAAATAACCATCAAAATGCATATAAAACATGAATTGTACATTAAGTACAAAATACATATATGGTTACACATCATTACCAATGGGTATATTTAAATATAATTTGTATTTTCTATATAAAGCCCTCACATAATGGACAAAAACAACAACATATGCCTAATAAGAAAGATGTACATTATGGAACAATTCAATTTAATTAACCCTAGAACGCATACCTGGGGCCTTGCAGGCCTGCTAGGTCACTTGTTTTGTATGGTAGATTTCTATGGTTGCGCTTTCTAGGGTTAATAATTATCATAATTTTTATTCACATAATTAATGCCCAACAGATGAATTAGAGAGCAAGATGTATCCGCTTCATAGATTAGAGGATGGTGTCCAAAAAAAAACGGGGCAACAGACAAAACAAGTGTATGGTGTACAAGAATGATAAGCCATAACCATAAGACAAAATCTAACAAAGAGAAATGAAAACAATGAGAAATCACAAACCTAAAATCATTTTAAAAAAGAAACAAAACTATTATTCTCATTGAAGCCAGATGGATGAATGGTATCTAAAGTCCATATCCATCTGGCCTCAAGTTGTACTAAGTACACATTAATCGAACCTTCCCAAGGATCAACATTTAACATGTCGATACCCCTAACCATAAGACCCCTTGTATCTGAGTTATGGTACACTTTAGAATGTCGAGGAAGTGTTTTAAGGGTAGATGTGTCCTCCACAGCAGACGGTGCCGCGATGCCCAGAACATGTTCCCTAACCCTTACTTTTATTTGTCAGGTAGTTAGCCCTACATACATTTTTCCACAGGGACATATTGCATAGTATACCTCTGCACAACTTGGGCAAGAAATACGTTTTTTCATAGAAAAAGTTTTTTTACCTGAGGAATCACACAATGAGTAACATGTTTGGGCAAGCGACACATCTGCCACACGGGACACATCCACCCGAAATAGATGACACCAATTGATGAAACAAGTTCCGACCCATGGGGACTTGGTATTGACTGTGTATCAAATGGTCATATAGATTTTTAGATCTAATACAAATGGAGGGCCTAACGGGAAGGATCTTAAGTAAAATGGGTTCCGCTCGGAGGATCGTCCATGATCTCTGTAAGCAATTTCTCATTGTTGAAAACTCAGATTGATGTTGTGTTACAAATCTAACTGGTTCTTCACATTTTAGTTTTCTAGTAGGGTACAGCAATTGGTCCTGTGTAGCATGCTTATTTGACCAATTGCTGTACCCTTCCTCTTTAAATCGAGCCTTCAGATCTTTGGCCTAAATTTCAAAGTCCTAATTGGTGGAATAGACTCTGCGGATTCTCAAGAACTGTCTCACAGGGACAGCCCTGATCATAAAATAAAGGATTAAAGCTGGGCTCAACTGTATAAAAGAGAAGGTGCTTAAGGGAAGAGGGAGTTGTAAATAAAATAGTAAATCCCAAGCACACAATATGACATGAGACAGAGGTAATGCAAATGTGATTTATTAGACTATCTGCAAAAAGAAACGCCACTACCAAAATAGAGCAAAGCCAACGTTTTGGCCGGTATCGGCCTTTGTCAAGGATTTGCGTATCATGGGATCATGCATAAGACGAAAAAAACGTCAAGGGACAGTACTGAACATGCGGCATCTATTTCCAGCAGTAACTTGTAATGGCCAGGGAGGCGTAGAGAAGAGGTGAGATAAAAGAGAGGTTGCCTTGTAATGACCAGGAATGGGGACAGGGTCCCAGAGATCATGGGTGTCAGCAGGACAATATGGCAGGCGGCCATATTTTGCAGATAGTTTAATAAATCACATTTGCATTACCTCTGTCTCATGTCCTATTGTGTGCTTGGGATTTACTATTTTATTTAGCCCTGATCATAAAGTCCGGATGAGGCGTGTAATAAGGGATCAGCAGCTGTGGGCTTCCGAAACAGATCTTTTTTAGAAATCCAAAATTATCACGTTTAAGAGTAACATCAAGAAAGTCAATGCTGTCATGGGCAAAATAATATGTAAGATGAATATTACGCTCGTTGTCAGTAATTCCAGACAACATTCTGCAAAGAATCAGGGGATCCCTAGAAGATGTCGTCAATGTATCGTGCCCAAAAAAGGACACAATCCATTGACTACAGGAAGAGGTCCCTCTCCCACAGCTCCAGGAACAAGTTGGCATAGGAGGGCGCAAAAGGTGCGCCAATCGCTGTTACCTGGATCTGTAGGTAGAAGGACCTCTTACAAAAAAAATTTTATGAGTTAATGAAAATTCCAAAAGCACTATGACAAGATTGACCATCTGTGGTGATAAATTTGACGTACCAATGAAAAACCTCACAGCTTCCAAATGATCCAAATGACGAATATTTGTATACTATGATTCGACATCTCCAGAAATAAGGAGAGTGTCGTCATCAAGGCATCAAGGTGTAAGCCGTCAACTTGTTTGAGCAGATTGCTGGTATCTTTTAAAAATGATGGAAGTGTTTGGACTTGGGGCTGAAGAATAGACTCAATGCACTAATTGACATTTCCAAGGAAATTGCCGCACATAGATATAATTGGTCTTCCGGGAGGATTAGATGTATTTTTATGTATTTTAGGAAGTAAATACATAGTTGCAACTGATAGTTCATGAACTTGTAGTGCAGAAGCCAGGCCACTAGTGACAACACTGCCATCGAGCGCATCCTTTAGAATTTTTTTAATTAAACCTGAAAAACTAGATAAAGGATTATATGTATGTTTTTTGTAACATTCCTTATTAGACAGTTGCTGAAACACCTCTTTTTCATACTTTTCAGATGGTCAGATGACGATATTGCCACCTTTGTCAGCTGGCTTCAGCACTACATCAGATAATTTTTGCAATTCATACAATCTATTTTGTCCCCCCCCGGGATAGATTATCATTTTTTGAATTTATCTTAGTGACAATTTCATTGAAATCATCAGCGACGATCTGAACAAAAAACTTGACATTAGGACATGATAATAGAGCTAAAAAAAAATTTGAGCGTATTTGGATTGAAGATGGGATCTTACCTCTTTCACAACTAGAATGTTCAGCAGATAAATCCTGTAAAGTCCTCAAAGCCTCTTGTTCTTGCTCTGAGGGAAAAAGGGAGTGCAAGTTGTCATCAAAAAAATATTTTCTGAAAATCAATGAACGAGCAAAAATATGCAGGTCTTTTGTGGCAATAAAAGGATCAAATCTAGTCACAGGACAAAAAGATAGACCCTTTTCCAACAAAGTTATATCTGCTGAAGTCAAATTGTGATAACTTAAATTTCTTACCTTATTTACATTTCTCTTCTGATTAGAGGAATGAGAAGGTTAATGATAATATTGATAACGTCCAGATCCACGTCTTCCACCAAAGGACACCCCAGAGAGTGTCATCATAGATATAGAGGATGCCTCATATTGGTCACTGTTAGAGGTTATTGAGGAGTGAGAGAATGATCTTTCCATATTATTCTGTGTAACGGCCTACACCAAAAATAGACCATATTCTGTGCGAAATCCCGCTGATCTTGATTAAATCTTTTTAATTGATTTTCTTGAATTTTTTTCACAGATCTAATTTAGTATCTAATTCCTTCTCATAGTTCTTACATTTCTCCTCAGAACATTTAGTCTTAAATACGGATTGTTGTTCCACTAATTCTTTATCCAATTTGGAAATTAAGTCAGTATTATAGCTGATCAAAAGACACATCAATGTGAATGAACACAGATGGCATGCCTCCTCCCACTTCTTAATAAAATCTTCATACTCAACTATAAATGTGGGCTGACCCGGACACAAAGTCCTCGGGGTATAAGTTGTTTGGGAATATATCTTCCCAACAGAGCCTTGCTCCACCATAACAGAGTATGCTTATTAAGATTAAATTTGATACATGAGAATCATTCCTCTAATTCTTGTTCACCACTTTGTATTGTGCAAATAGGAGTCCCACCATACATTTGTTCCATCTGATAAAGCCAAGAGGTTTCTCTGGCTTTGTAGTCCATATCCACTATAAGAGGGCCTGTGCAAAACAGCGAAAAGGAACAAACTTGGATATAGTGAACATTGCATAATTACATCATATTACAATTATATGCATGAATCTCTGGACATAATTAGGCAATCACCCATACGTTGAAGACAAAGCAAGAAGGAAATGCGATCAGACAGTTAAGTTATAATTTTTTTATTATTATTATGAATAGAAAGTGTTATGATAATAGGGATACAATAAAACTAGTAATTGAAAAAGACTGCAAGTCCACCAATAATAAATATCAACATTTGCTGTTACAACCCCAAGTTTGTAACAATTATAAACATAATAACAGTTGCTGACCAACTTATTAATAAAATATAATACTCAAGGGGTGAGGCAATTGATACCATGTATATTGCGTTATCACCTCCAACACAATTGTTATTCAAGATGACTAAAGATTATATTGTATGTCTAGAATAGCAAACTGCAAGCTGTTAGAATAAATGTGCAGCACAGTTTAAAGATTAGTTGTTAACAAGAACAATGCTAATTACTCGCATATGAAACAAAAATCAGGAATACCCGTAGTGATAATTAGTCACCTGAATAGATGTTGGAGAAGACAACAAAGAGTGGCAGGAAAGCAGACAGCAACCCGTCGGCCATTTCAGAGACCTTCGTCAGGGGAGGGTAACAGATTGAGAGGAAGTGGGGTTTATAAATACCCACTCACCTATCAGAGACAGGACCACATTAATGACGCTCGTGTCAACATGACTACATGGGACGCCGGGCAGTGGCCGCTGCGTCAGAGACACGTGCCTGTGAAGGGCACACCTACTCCAATCCTCTGTTATGTGACCCACAAATAAGTGGGTCAAAATTCTGTCTGGCATTGATAACAATGAGTGGGCAGAGCCACCCGCATTAGACATTAACAGCTTTATGATCCTGTATAGCTGGGACGCATACATGATCCATCTTATTAATACGTAGACGGGTCAAAAGTCTGTCAGGGAGTCATATCTCGCTGGGTGAGTGGAGCCACACGCATCAACCATGGTAACCGCTCCACACCTAACTACAACCCCCAATGTTGTTACATATATTATAGGATGCCATGTATTAAGGCAGGAACCAATGTTCCCCCAACCCCAACGTAAATAAATCAGATAAAGATGTTAAATAGATATGCTTTCTCCACACCCACTTGTATAAATTGTATCCTTATACCTCCTCATATTTAGTAGGAGATAAAGATAACATATTTCCATCACTTCATATCAATAGTTGACCCTAATAGGGATATGTGAAGCATAACTTCTAATTCAAAGAAACAATGTAAGTTGATATGGAGACTACCCATTTATTGGCAGTCTACCAATTGTCCTATTTCCCTTAGGGAGAGATATTCAAGGTAGGCTGGATGTCTGGAAGTATCCATCTGGATTATATGAAGTTTGTAAAGTTGAGTTGCTCATTTAGTCCTCCTGGGCACATAGATCTAAGCCAAAAAATCCAGCACATTTCTCTCTGGACTATCTTTTTGTCTTAGTCGCCAAATCTTTCCGAGCCTGGAATTGCCTTAATAACCCTAAAGGATAAAACCTTAAGGTCACCACTATAATACACATTTACATGTCGAGCAATTGGCAACTGACAACATGGGTAATATTGGATGAGGGCAACTGACAACATGGGTAATAATGGATGGAGGTGTGAGTAATGTGTAGTATGCGCGACGGTAAGGATAGGAAGGATGGATAACAAGGAAGGTTGGCATAAGGATAGTAGGTAGGGGAGGGTCGGGCACATCCTCTTCAAAACATGCCACACATTGCAGTCATGCATGCTGCCTATTTTTTGATATTTGCTAGATTTCTTATCCTGCTACCAATACTCATTGTAAAGGTGTCATATTGATCCTCCGGTGTTGCTGTTTTAAGGATTTGCAGGGTTTGATTAGTTAGTGGATCTTGGCTAGCAGGTGTTTTGCTTGTGGTATTTTTTTATTATTTAGATTTGTGTGATACAATTGGATTAGGAGGAAGTGATGTTGTTGCAGCCACAGAAGATCTACTTGTGCTTGGAATATTATGATTATCATTTTCTTCAAATAATTGTGTTTCTTGGTTTAGGCTGATTGCAGTTTGGTCTGTGGGTATTTCCTGACTAATCTGAGTACCATCATTTGTATTGTCTTTAGGCCCAGCAATGTTCCCCTCCGTTCTTTTAGGTTATATTTTTTTTTTCATTTTTTAAGAAAAAAAAATATTAAAAAAAAAATAATAAACAAATTAACATTACAATTTTTCAAACTAAAATTATTGTAAAAAATAAAGTTAACTTTTACAATTTACGGACGCAAGACTTTGCTTGTGCACAAGAATTGGAGTTCTTCATAGTAGATGAAATTTGGGTGCACTGGTGAAGATCCACTCCTGGAAGCTTCTATAAGGATTTTGTTGAACCGATCTCTGACTGAGCGCTATCTCTTCCTCCCATCTTTTTCTATAAAATAATTACGGTAATGATTTTTTTTTAATTAAAAATTCAATAGATGTCATAACGATATACGATTATAATTACATTATTTAAACATTAAATATCAATTTACCAATCTGATTTTGAAGCAGATGATCTGCCTCATGCCACTGAGGATACAGCTCCTTGCAAATGGTCAACTAACTATCCGATCTTTTATTTGTCTGTAAGTATTCTTGAGAAGAGGCATCCCAGATGCATGGCATTGTTTCAATCTTGAATTAATGTATACATTATTATTTTTATTTTTTAAATTGTGAAATTATTTTCACATTTAAGTAAATAAATGCGAAAAAACCCTATGATTTTATTAAATTTCCAATGATTAATGACCTTTAAAAGAAGGGAATTTTGTTACTTACCGTAAATTCCTTTTCTTCTAGCTCTTATTGGGAGACCCAGACGATTGGGTGTATAGCACTGCCTCCGGAGGCCACACAAAGCAATTACACTAAAAAGTGTAAGGCCCCTCCCCTTCTGGCTATACACCCCCAGTGGGATCACTGGCTCACCAGTTTTAGTGCAAAAGCAAGAAGGAGGAAAGCCAATAACTGGTTTAAACAAATTCACTCCGAGTAACATCGGAGAACTGAAAACCGTTCAACATGAACAACATGTGTACCCGCAAACAAACCAAAAATCCCGACAACAGGGCGGGTGCTGGGTCTCCCAATAAGAGCTAGAAGAAAAGGAATTTACGGTAAGTAACAAAATTCCCTTCTTCTTCGGCGCTCTATTGGGAGACCCAGACGATTGGGACGTCCAAAAGCTGTCCCTGGGTGGGTAAAGAAATACCTCATGTTAGAGCTGCAAGACAGCCCTCCCCTACGGGGAGGCAACTGCCGCCTGCAGGACTCTTCTACCTAGGCTGGCGTCCGCCGAAGCATAGGTATGCACCTGATAATGTTTGGTGAAAGTGTGCAGACTCGACCAGGTAGCTGCCTGGCACACCTGTTGAGCCGTAGCCTGGTGTCGCAATGCCCAGGACGCACCCACGGCTCTGGTAGAATGGGCCTTCAGCCCTGATGGAACCTGAAGCCCCGCAGAACGGTAGGCTTCAAGAATTGGTTCTTTGATCCATCGAGCCAGGGTGGCCTTAGAAGCCTGCGACCCTTTGCGCTTACCAGCGACAAGGACAAAGAGTGCATCCGAACGGCGCAGGGGCGCTGTGCGGGAAATGTAGATTCTGAGTGCTCTCACCAGATCTAACAAATGTAAATCCTTCTCATACCGATGAACTGCATGAGGACAAAACGAAGGCAAAAAAATATCCTGATTAAGATGAAAAGAGGATACCACCTTCGGGAGAAACTCCTGAATGGGGCGCAGCACTACCTTGTCCTGGTGGAAGACCAGGAAGGGAGCCTTGGAAGACAACGCTGCTAGCTCAGACACTCTCCGAAGAGATGTGATCGCTACCAGAAAAGCCACTTTCTGTGAAAGTCTAGAAAGTGAAACCTCCTTCAGAGGCTCGAAGGGCGGCTTCTGGAGGGCAACTAGTACCCTGTTCAGATCCCATGGATCTAACGGCCGCTTGTACAGGGGAACGATATGGCAAACCCCCTGTAGGAACGTGCGCACCTTAGAAAGTCGTGCTAGACGCTTCTGAAAAAAGACGGATAGCGCCGAGACCTGTCCTTTAAGGGAGCCGAGCGACAAACCTTTTTCTAACCCAGATTGCAGGAAAGAAAGAAGGGTAGGTAATGCAAATGGCCAGGGAGACACTCCCTGAGCAGAGCACCAGGATAAGAATATCCTCCACGTTCTGTGGTAGATCTTAGCAGACGTGGGCTTTCTAGCCTGTCTCATGGTGGCAACGACCCCTTGGGATAAGCCTGAAGACGCTAGGATCCAGGACTCAATGGCCACGCAGTCAGGTTGAGGGCCGCAGAATTCCGATGGAAAAACGGCCCTTGGGACAGTAAGTCTGGTCGGTCTGGTAGTGCCCACGGTTGGCCGACCGTGAGATGCCACAGATCCGGATACCACGCCCTCCTCGGCCAGTCTGGAGCGACGAGTATGACGCGGCTGCAGTCGGATCTGATCTTGCGTAGCACTCTGGGCAAGAGTGCCAGAGGTGGAAACACATAAGGGAGCCGGAACTGCGACCAATCTTGCACTAGGGCGTCTGCTGCTAGAGCTCTTTGATCGCGAGACCGTGCCATGAATGTTGGGACCTTGTTGTTGTGCCGGGACGCCATTAGGTCGACGTCCGGCCTTCCCCACCGGCGACAGATTTCCTGAAACACGTCCGGGTGAAGGGACCATTCCCCTGCGTCCATGCCCTGGCGACTGAGGAAGTCTGCTTCCCAGTTTTCTACGCCGGGGATGTGAACTGCGGATATGGTGGAGGCCGTGGCTTCCACCCACATCATAATGCGCCGGACCTCCTGGAAGGCTTGCCGACTGCGAGTCCCTCCTTGGTGATTGATGTATGCCACCGCTGTGGAGTTGTCCGATTGAATTCGGATCTGCTTCCCTTCCAGCCACTGCTGGAAGGCTAGTAGGGCAAGAAACACTGCTCTGATTTCCAGAACATTGATCTGAAGGGTGGACTCCTGCTGAGTCCACGTACCCTGAGCCCTGTGGTGGAGAAACACTGCTCCCCACCCTGACAGACTCGCGTCTGTCGTGACCACCGCCCAAGACGGTGGTAGGAAGGATCTTCCCTGTGATAATGAGGTGGACAGGAGCCACCACTGCAGAGAGTCCTTGGCCGTCTGGGAAAGGGAGACTTTCCTGTCCAGGGATGTCGACTTCCCGTCCCATTGGCGGAGAATGTCCCATTGAAGTGGACGCAGATGAAACTGCGCAAACGGAACCGCCTCTATTGCCGCCACCATCTTCCCGAGGAAGTGCATGAGGCGTCTTAAGGAGTGCGACTGACTTTGAAGGAGAGCCTGCACCCCTGTCTGTAGTGACCGCTGCTTGCTCAGCGGAAGCTTCACTATCGCTGAGAGAGTATGAAACTCCATGCCAAGATACGTTAGTGATTGGGTCGGTGACAGATTTGACTTTGGGAAGTTGATGATCCACCCGAACGCCTGGAGAGTCTCCAGTGCAAAATTCAGGCTGAGTTGGCATGCCTCCTGAGAGGGTGCCTTGACCAGTAGATCGTCCAAGTAAGGGATCACAGAGTGTCCGTGAGAGTGCAAGACTGCTACCACTGCTGCCATGATCTTGGTGAACACCCGGGGGGCCGTCGCCAGACCAAATGGCAGAGCCACGAACTGAAGATGTTCGTCTCCTATCACGAAGCGTAGAAAGCGTTGGTGCTCTGTAGCAATCGGCACGTGGAGATAAGCATCTTTGATGTCTATTGATGCTAGGAAATCTCCTTGGGACATTGAGGCAATGACTGAGCGGAGGGATTCCATCCGGAACCGCCTGGCGTTCACATGCTTGTTGAGCAGTTTTAGGTCCAGAACAGGACGGAAGGAGCCGTCCTTTTTTGGAACCACAAAGAGATTGGAGTAAAATCCTCGCCCCCGTTCCAGAGGGGGGACAGGGATCACGACTCCTTCTGCTCTTAGAGAGTCCACCGCCTGCAGCAGGGCATCTGCTCGGTTGGGGTGTGGGGAGGTTCTGAAGAACCGAAGTGGAGGCCGAGAACTGAACTCGATTCTGTACCCGCGAGACAAAATGTCTGTTACCCACCGGTCTTTGACCTGTGACAGCCAAATGTCGCAAAAGCGGGAGAGCCTGCCACCGACCGAGGATGCGGAGGGCGGAGGCCGAAAGTCATGAGGTAGCCGCCTTGGAAGCGGTTCCTCCATTTGCTTTCCTGGGGCGTGAGTGAGCCCGCCAGGAATCTGAGCTCCCTTGTCCTTTCTGAGTCCCTTTGGACGAGGAGAATTGGGGCTTGCCCGAGCCTCGAAAGGACCGAAACCTCGACTGCCACTTTTTCTGTTGAGGTTTACTTGCTCTGGGCTGTGGCAAGGAAGAGTCCTTGCCCTTGGACTGTTTTATGATTTCAGCCAATGGCTCACCAAACAGTCTGTCTCTAGATAATGGCAAGCTGGTTAAACATTTTTTGGAACCAGCATCTGCTTTCCAGTCCTTTAACCATAAGGCTCTGCGCAAAACCACAGAATTGGCGGCCGCCATAGAGGTACGGCTCGTAGATTCTAGGACAGCATTGATAGCATAGGTCGCAAACGCAGACATTTGCGAAGTTAGGGACGCCACCTGTGGCACTGCTGGATGTATGATAGCATCCACCTGTGCTAAACCAGCTGAAATAGCTTGGAGAGCCCACACGGCCGCGAATGCTGGAGCAAACGACGCGCCGATAGCTTCATAGACAGATTTCAACCAAAGGTCCATCTGTCTGTCGTTGGCATCTTTAAGTGAAGCGCCATCCTCTACTGCGACTATGGATCTAGCCGCAAGCTTGGAAATTGGGGGATCCACCTTTGGGCACTGGGTCCAGCGTTTGGCTACTTCAGAGGGAAAAGGATAACGGGTATCCTTAGAACGTTTAGAGAAACGCTTGTCTGGATGAGCGTCGTGCTTCTGGATTGATTCTCTGAAGTCAGAGTGGTCCAAAAAAGCACTTAATTTACGCTTGGGATACAGGAAATGGAACTTCTCCTGCTGTGCAGCTGCCTCCTCTGCAGAAGGGGCTGGGGGAGAAATATCCAACAGTCTATTAATGGCCGATATAAGGTCATTAACCATGGCGTCACCATCAGGGGCATCCAGATTGAGAGGGGCCTCAGGATTAGAATCCTGATCACCGTCCTCAGTCTCATCACAGAGAGACTCTTCTCGCTGAGACCCTGAGCAGTGTGATGACGTGGAGGGTCTTTCCCAGCGAGCTCGCTTAGGCTGCCTGGGACTGTCATCTGAGTCAGAGACTTCAGCTTGTGATGCCTGAGACCCCCTTGAAGTACGGATTAGTTCCAACTGAGGGGGACCAGAGAGCATAGCCACAGCAGTGTCCATGGTCTGAGGAACTGGCCTGGCCTGCAAGGTCTCCAGGATTTTTGTCATGGCCTCAGACATCTTATCAGCAAACACTGCAAAGTCTGTCCCCGTCACCGGGGCAGGGTTCACAGGCGTCGCTGCCTGGGCTACCACCACAATAGGCTCTGGCTGACGAAGTGCCACTGGGACTGAACATTGCACACAATGTGAATCATTGGAGCCTGCCGGTAGATCAGCCCCACATGCAGTACAAACAGTGCACACAGCCCGTGCCTTGGCAGCCTTGCGTTTTGCGGATGACATGTTGCTGCCTCCTCAGAGCAGTACAGGGTGTCCAGCCAAGAAGCGACCTACAGTGCAACTATATATATATATATATATGGTACCAAGAAAAAAGTACCCTAATATATCACTGAGGCACTAGAGGGGCCAGCACTACTGTGCAGCTTACCGCCCGCTTAGGAGCGGTGTGTGGACGCCAGAAATCCCTCTAGTCTGGGTCTCCCAGAGCCTGCTGCCTCTCCCCAGCCAGATCGCATGTAATGGCTGCCGGCGTCCTTGTGGAGAGGGGGGGCGGGCCCTGGGCGTACACCGACGAAGAGCGGGAAGTCTGCTTCCCCTTGTGCCTAGTGAGAGGGCTGGAGCATGTAAATAAAGCTCCAGCCCTCGGCGCTGCCTATTGAGCAGCGTCTCTCCCCTACCCTGATTGACAGGGTGGGGGCGGGAACGAAGCGGCGCTAGGCCGCAGAAGCCGGGGGCTAAAGTTAGAAGCGCCGCCGCCGTAAAAGCGCGGTCGGCGCAAAGCCCCCGGCGCACCATAAGTCGCAGCTGCGCCGCCGCTCCAGGAGCGGTCGGCGCAGTAGTTCCCAATACACAACGTCACTCAGCAAAGCTGCAGTGACCTAACCCCCAGCGTACATCGCCACTGTCCCCGGCGCACTACAACGCTCAGCAGGCCCTGAGAGTGTCCGTGCCTGCCGGGGACACAGAGTACCTGAAAGTTGCAGGGCCTTGTCCCTGAACGGCACTCCCGCTCCAAATCCAGCAGGTTCTATGGGTCTGTGGATGGAGCCCGGCCCCAGGGCTTGGGGGCCGGCAAGATCCCACTTCCACAGAGCCCTAAGGGGATGTGGAAGGAAAACAGCATGTGGGCTCCAGCCTCCGTACCAGCAATAGGTACCTCAACCTTACAAGCACCAACCGCGGGTGAGAAGGGAGCATGCTGGGGGCCCTATATGGGCCCTCTTTTCTTCCATCCGATAGAGCCAGCAGCTACTGCTGACTACAAACAGTGGAGCTATGCGTGGATGTCTGACCTCCTTCGCACAAAGCAGAAAACTGGTGAGCCAGTGATCCCACTGGGGGTGTATAGCCAGAAGGGGAGGGGCCTTACACTTTTTAGTGTAATTGCTTTGTGTGGCCTCCGGAGGCAGTGCTATACACCCAATCGTCTGGGTCTCCCAATAGAGCGCCGAAGAAATATATTATACTAAATTATTGATTTTTTTATGATAAAGATTATTAAAAACACAATTATGTCCAATTTAATTATACACATGTTGGGAACCGCTATGGGTCCATTGGCAATCCCTGAATTAAACTTTTTTTTCGGTCATTGCTATTTTGTCCAATAATTGAAATTAAGATGAACATGTGTTGTTTTCGTTGTTTAAACACCACACAAATTTGTCTTTTGTACATTATTTGTTTAACACGTTATTTTTTGGTTGTGACAATTTTTTAATAATGTTTGGTTGCTTAATGAATTGATTATTTAGACATTTCAGAATTACAAATGTCGAAAAGCTAATATAATATTTGAATATATATTTGAACTAAAGTAGTATTAGAGGCTTTGTTTATATTAATTGCATTGACCTTTTTCTCCCAAAAATTACATATGTATTCTATTATCAATTCACTTTTGAAATATTTAGTAAAATTAAAATGAAAAAGAGGTATAATGTACATTACCAGGCTGATCAGTTTAGGGACATCAATCTTCAATCTTTTGTACCATGCCATGGTTGGTTTGCAGTTGTTTTTCTGCTCACAAAATGCTTGATTAACAATTGCACCAACTTCAATGCACATGTCTCTATTTAGTTAGTTGAGGATGTGATGTAATCAGGGAAGCCCTTGAGCTCACTTCCACCCAAAAACGGATGCGTTTTTGTTGACAAATATACATGTAGATTGCATAAAAAATGCAAGTAAAATGCAATGATTTGAATTTAGGATGCGTTTTGATAATTCTCATTAACTTCAATGTTAGCAAAAAGCTCAAAAGAATTGACATGTTGCTTTTTCAAACGCAGAGATTTTGAAAAAATGTTGTCGCAAAAAACGCAGCGTTTTTGGACGCATAGTCTATTTCCCATAGACTTTGCTTGGAAAACAAAACGCATGAATTTTGGCATTAAAATGCTGCAGTTCAAAACGTGGAAACGCATGAAAAAACGCAATGTGCGCACACAGCCTAAAGGTGGTAGCATGAAGAGCAAGCTGAGTTGGGAATAATGTGGACGTTTTCTCGTGTGATATGGTTAAAGATTTCAAAGGTTTTGCACCACAGATGTCTATCGGAGGATCATCCCACCAAATGTGCCGCAGATTGCCCACAGCTGACTCACATCTCCAACATTTATCAGACAAAGCAGTATAGAATCTATGTAAATTCACAGGGAATCTGTACCATCTGGCTATGACCTTATAATTGGATTCCTGCATTTTGCAAGCCCTTAGCAGTTTACATGCGCATAAATAGGCCTAAACTCCAGTCTTGATCTGAGAAGGAAGCACCTAGTTCCCCCTCTCATTCTCTAATGAACCATATAGAGATAAGTATATTATATAAGGCAATCTCAAACATTTTTAATGGCAAAGGCAATCATATTATACACACTAGAATAAAATGACGTTCTCCTATGACATTTATAAGAACCAGGGGATAGAGGAGTATACATTTTCACTGTTTGTTCTTAAGAAGCTCTGCATTTCTTGAAAATGGGAGGAAGTCATAGGGTTGTAAATTTCGTCTCACATTTTTCAGATACAACCCAATGCATACCTAAGGGATGAATCTGAACCATGTGGTCTCCTACAGGAATATCTCTGCTGCTGGGTGTTAGAATCAATGTATCAAAAAAACACTCATTTGTTGGCTGCTGTCTAAATATCAGGTACTGGCATACATTAATCAGTTTGTCATGCAACCAATTGCCATCAATATCTCATTTCTATTTTGGTGTGACAATGTTATGCTATGTGCAAAAATCCATTCCCTGGTTTTAGTGACAATTTCTTTATCCCAAAAATGTGGATCAGATGCAGCTGAATTATTCCAAATGTCAATTTTTTGGGCCTCAGCTTTCTGTCCAAATCTTTTTGAACCTCTCATGCTGGGCTTTCCGTATTTTCTGGTAAGCATTGGCTTTATTTCTATAGTTTTTTCTCTTTGTTTCGGAGCCTTAATGAACAGTAGCTCTTGATCTTTTGATACATTAATTTTTCACTTTTTTGGAAAAAAAAATCTCTTCCCCTTTATCAATTAATTCAGTAGATTTGTCAGGCTCCTCAATTAAACCTATATGGTCTATAACCTTTCTAAAGGTTTCAACACATTTTAATTGTGTTTTTTTATATTTATAGTCTTGCATTGCTGGGGCCCTGGGTTCAAATCCTACCAAGGACAACATCTGCAAGGAGTTTTGTATGTTCTCCCTCCCTGTGTTTGCCTGGGTTTCCTCACACACTCCAAAGACATACTGATAGGAACTTTAGATTGTGAGCCCCAATAGGGACAGTGTTCCTGATGTATGTAAAGCGCTGCGGAATTATGTTCGCGCTATATAAGAATAAAAATGTATTTTTTATTATTTTTTCTTTGGCATGGGAAAAAGTGATATATTTCATGTTCTGGATTCTGGACCTCACAATGCTTTTTGGTCAATGTCACGCTGTTTTTTGCTTTGCAATTTACTATTTGAAACAATGCAGTCCTTGTATAACACAAATAATGCATTTTCTGTGTACAGTGGCTTAATTTGTTCCCAGTGCCACAGTGATAAATGCAAAATCATGTATGTGTTTGCATGGCCATAGGTATTTTTTCCCATGCATGTACAAGAGGGCGTATCGCCCCCTAAGATCACTGTATGCTTTATTTCAGGAATAGATTCACATGTGACATTTCTGTTATCTATGTTGCTTCTCCACCTCCTCTGAATACGTGTAAAGAAATGTCTGGGCCTGTTTTGTATGAGTGGTGGCTGTTCCTCACTTCATTTTTTGTAATGCACATACTCTTGTACATTTAAATTGTATGTTCTTGAAAAGAAATGACATTAGTAACCCCTTCCTGACATATGACATACCCGGTACGTCAGGGTCATATAGGAGTTACCGACCGATGACGTTCTGGTTATATCATGGCATTCACTGGGGCATAGGTGCTGTGCTCACGTGAATGCCATCTTCTGTTTTCTTGCAGAAAAGAAAATACTTATTAGCTCTCCTTATTCTTCAAAAAATGTTCAATATGGTTTAATAAATGATGGTGGGATGCACGGACTAGAAATCCCAGGTGGCCTCTGGATAACCAATAATTAAAGGTAGATAAATCCAGCAGTCCCAAAAATGATAAAATTTATATTTTACTCAAAAATCTATATAATGTGCAAAAAAAATGCTTGACAAACAAATGAATTTAAACACTGGATGATGTGTTTCGAACTAAATTAGCTCTTATTCATATCATTTTTGGGGAAACCAAGACAGATATATATATATATATATATATATATATATATATATATGGCCGAGCAAAGCAAACCACTTGGAGAGGAAAAGGCAGGGTGAACCTGATCATAATTAAAAGAATCACAAATCATATTCTCTTACCTCAAGATGTAAAGATACTCAAAAATGTAAAAAATATGTCAAATGGAAAATATAAACAAAACTGAGTCAGATGTATTATTGTAAATTTATAAAAACAATTTTATCACTTTATGTTAAAGGTATTAGAGTATTTAAATAAAAAATCTAACGAGCCTCTATCATGTGAACTTTTCTCTTCCCATCTCCACCATGCATTGGTCTATTAACCCTCTCTATCCCCATGAATTTGAAAGGGGTTAGATCTCCATAGTGATTCTCTAAAAATTGACTTGATGCTACTGAAAGCAATTTCCCACTAATCACATTGTCAAGGTGGGATCCCTGTATATGATCTGATATGTGTTTCTTTTTTAATTTTCTGCTTGTTTATTCCACATGTTGCAAAAAAAATAGTGTATATATATATAAATATATATATATATATATGTATATATATATATATATATATATATATATATATATATATATATACATATACACACTACATAACTTTTTACTAAACACTTTGTTGGTAACACGAGGAACAGCTGTCTTTTTTAAGAGCAAATTTACACATATTGCATCTAGAATTTGCACAAGAGAAAAAACTTTTGGTATGTACCAGTATGATTAGATGTTACCATGGATGTGCGTAAACTTGGGGAAATGATGTTTCCAATAGACAAACCTTATCTGACTACACACATGACGCCTTCATATAGGATTTTGGAAAAATCCTCATCTTGGTAAAACATGGGTAGGTGGCAAAAAAGTCATTATTTAATTTTGTTAAAAAATCAGTGCTATTTGGAGTATGAAAAAAAACAGTTTTTTATTTTTGCTTGTGTTGTTCCTTTTAGATGTTTTCAAAGGGTCTTCATGTGTTTTTTGGTTGACAACATTTCTAGCCTGAGATAAAACACTAATGGTATAACCATGCAGTTATAATATGTGCGTAATGATGTCAATTTCATTATTATATGCACTATCATCAGTACATGAGCATTTTGCTCTGACATTTTCATTAATTGGAAGATTTAACTTAGTGTTTCTGGGATGGCTGCTCATGGCATGAAGGAAAATATATCCACTGATCAGTTTTCTTTGTATACTGGTCAGAATTTTGCCTTTGTGACTATGACCATCATTGTTGAAGTCCAAAAACTTATCATTGTTTTTGTGATGTCACATAGGAAATTTTAGGTTCAAGATGTTATCATATTTGTTTGAATTTACACGCTGAATAATACAGCCACACCAAATAATGAAAATATCATCTATATAGCGACCATACCACTTGATGGAATTGACAAATGGGTCATGGGTCATATTTAAATTCATGACCTATAATAATTTGCTAAAGAAGGCAAAAATTTGCGCTTGTTGGACAACTATCTACAAAAGATAAATATAAGCAATCATAAAAACAAAATTCTTGTAAAAATGTGCAAGTTTGCAAAATGAAAACATGGAAATACTGTGGATAATCAGACTTCTCAAGATGATATGAAAGGGCATCCAAAGACAAATAGTGGGGTGAGGATGAGTAGAGAAACACAACGTCTGTGCTGGCCTAAGTATCAAACGTTAGTATCTTTTATGTATCCCGGCTTATTTTTAACCATTGGTTGTAATCATTTCTCTAGCCATGCTGATAATGTGCATTCCAAAATTCCATGTCAGTAACAATTGGTCGAAGGGGCGGTGGAAAAACATCTTTGTGCGTTTTAGGTGACGCGTGAAAAATAAAGATTGTAGGATTTTGTAGCAAAAATACTCGTACTGTTTTTCAGTTAAAAATTCCAGTGATCCACTGTGTTTTAATAAGCAAAACGATTCCATTTTTATTTTTTCTGTTGGGCTCCACATAGTTGGCAATAAGTGTTCTCATTTTAAAGCATATTGAGAACTTCTCTCATATATTAAGACTTATCTAAAGCAACTGATTGCCTTTGTCAGACTATGTTCACAGGTCCTGCAATCAATTCCGTTTTTGCATCCATTTGGAAAATGCAAAAACAAATCAGTTAATGTTTCCATTGACTAGAATGATGATAGATCCGTAAATGGATTGATCAAAACTTGTCATCCATTAATGGAAAAATATCCTGCAAGCAGAACCTTTCGTTTGCGGATCTAAACACAGATGGCTAACGGATCCGGTAAAATAGAATGCTGGTCTATGGACAATGGATCCATTAATAAAGCATCCGTAAACCTATCAGTCAATGGATCCTTTTAAGTACACTGCACATACATGGAACACATTACTGTTAATAAAATTTTGAAGTTCAACCTCTATACGACCATGTGACCAGAAGTCCTATGTGACAAAGCAAGTTGTCCTTGTCATCTCTCCAGTGATTATAACTACTGTAGGTATTATATTTTGGATGATTGCTTTCTTGGATCTTTGTCCTTGCAAATGTTTTTTTACCCCTTCACAACTGAAGACATTCATGGAAATGTAAAGTTGTGCCCTTGCTTGGATATGGCTCTTATGCTGAGCCAACATCTTGGCTTTCACATGCAAGTAATTTAAACCAGCCATCAAGTGCCACAACACGCCTTGGTTTTCTTTATTGTTAACCCTTTTAATACTGCATGCAAATTTAGACTGCAGCAATTCATATGGCTTTAAAGGGGAGCACTTTCAAGAAATTACACATGCCTTTTTTGGTGTGAAGGAGATGTTTGAAGGGTGTTTAAGCATTTGTCTGACCATCCTTTTGTCTGCTTAAGACACTAATACCTGATTTTAAGTGCCTACAGTGTTCCCTGTCACTTGCGGCTTTCACAGTAGATTTTGCTTTTTGCTTCCTGCGTTACTGAACCTATTTGTCTGGCCTTTTGTTAGCCTTTTTGGACAAGTAAACTCAAGTTACGTGAATCATTGCATGTGATGGTCTTTTGTGTCTGTGAGCGACCACAGAAATTGTTTGCTCTGCTGGATGTGTTTAAATCTTTGAGAAAATACATACATGGGTACCTCTGTCTTTTGAGACATGTTCATATTTCTTGGAAAGTTTTTATTTTTAAATGGAAATTTTTTATTACATCTTAAAAAGCAAGTTTGTTAGGTGTGAACATATGCCTCAAGAATTCATTTGTTGCTGTTTTTGACCTTCTTAAATTTGTGGTTTTGGCTTCGATTAAACCATGTCTTTCCACTAGCCAAAAAAACCCACTGATTTACTCAGCAAAGCCAGGACATTGCTAGTGAGGTAAATCCTACCGTTTGAAATTTTTAAAGCAAAATAATGTTTTCAGTTTGATAATGTTAATACCAATCTTTCCTTTTTCTAAAAACATCACAGCCATCTTCAGAAAACAAATGGTGAAGAGTATAAAGTTGTGAGGACTGTTAGTATTATTTTTGGTTATATGTGTTTGCAATGTTTAGAAAAGGGAAAAAAAATGGGAAAGGTATACAAAATTAGTTTTATGAAAGCATATACCCAATAATTGATAACACTTACATTTTATTAATATATGTTAAAAACTCAACTCGAACAAAACAAAACACATAAAAAATTGTTTCACAACATGAGAGTTGCCACTATATTAATGAAACTCTTATAAATTCTATGGAATCACCAACAAAATCAGGGAGGAGAGAGCTTATCCAGTAAATATTTCATACAAGTACTACAATATAAGGAAATAACGAATATTTCTTATATAGAGACACAGAAGAAAGATGTATACAAGGGATAATCCACACCCTATTTTAAAGGGGCTGCAGATATTTTAATTAATGAGACATTTATATATTTTTCAATCAATACTAAGCTGTCCCTCAATTTCCTTGCCCCTATCTAGCAATGGAGTGTAACATCCTACTTTTTATGATGCCCTCAATCCTCGGCGGCTTACCCTTATATTCCCTAGGTTCCCTATGACAATCAAAAGGCATTTTTCTGGTTTAAATGTAAGGGAATATATAAACATTATAATAAATTATCACTTATCTGTTGCCTCTCAGTTATAGGTGCTTTGAGACATCATCTTAAGTATTCATATCCTAAATCTCTATCTCGACGCGCTTCTCCCCATCCCAGTGATAGATGGAGTTCATCAGGAGATTAGCAAGATGGCATAATAGCCTCCTCCAATGTTGCAGCCTTCAGGGATCAAAATGGTATGACACCTATGTGTTTTTGTCAATATTCCAAATGGGTCTTAATTTTCTTTTGGGATACAGACAGAAACTGCCAGCCCAACTACCAGTGCCGAGCAAGACGCACCTTTACAGAGACATCGATTTGGGTGAAGTGACAAGCCAAGAAAAAGACTGAGCATACCACTGTGAATGTTAAAAAAAAATAAAAAAAAAATACATCTAATAATAAATACAAAAAATACACAATTTAAAACAAGAAAATATACACTAATGCCCGCATGAGATGAAGTGCCATTCACCAAGTATTATGGCCCAATGATGCAAAATCAAGCAGGGGCAGAGGCTGCCAACTTACGCAAAAGGAAGCTGTGTACTGGGATTCCAGAGAGGTGCAACAATGATCTGCAAAAGTTCTATGTCTATTACAGAGTTGGCAGCATGAAGCAGCTTCCCATATGACAAAATTAACAAGTTTACAATAATACATTAACAGATTGGTGCACTGCTGTCAAAGACAGTTACCCTCAAAAGGAAGTGTGCCTATGTTCCAAATACAGTGATTTGCGAAAGTATTCGCCCCTCTTGAATTTTTTAACCTTGTCCCAGATTTCAGGCTTCAAACATAAAGATGAAAATTTAATGTTATGGTGAAGAATTAACTATAAGTAGGACACAGTTATGAATTGAAGAAATTTATTGCATATTTTAAACTTTTAGAAAAAATAAACTGAAAATTGGGGCGTGCAATATTATTCGGCCCCTTTAAGTTAATACTTTGTAGCGCCACCTTTTGCTGCGATTGCAGCTTGGGGTATGTGTCTATCAGTTTTGCACATCGAGAGACTGAAATTCTTCCCCATTCTTCCTTTGCAAGCAGCTGGAGCTGAATGAGGTTGGATGGAGAGCGTTTGTGAACAGCAGTTTTCAGCTCTTTTCACAGATTCTCGATTGGATTCAGGTCTGGACTTTGACTTGGCCAGTCAATCACTTGGATACGTTTATTTGTGAACCATTCCATTATAGATTTTACTTTATGTTTTGGATCATTGTCTTGTTGAAAGACAAATCTCCGTCTGTCTCAGGTCTTTTGCAGACTGCAACAGGTTTTCTTCAAGATTGGTCCTGTATTTGGCTCCATCCATGTTCCCATCAATTTTAACCATCTTCCCTGTCCCTGCTGAAGAAATGCAGGCCAAAACCATGATGCTGCCACCACCATGTTTGACAGTGGGGATGGTGTGTTCAGGGTGATGAGCTGTGTTGCTTTAATGCCAAACATATCGTTTGGTATTGTGCCCAAATAGTTCAATTTTGGTTTAATCTAACCAGAGCACCTTCTTCCACACGTTTGGTGTTTCTCCCAGTTGGCTTGTGGCAAACTTTAAGCAACACTTTTTTATGGATATCTTTGAGAAATGGCTTTCTTCTTACCACTCTTCCACAAAGGCCAGATTTCTGCAGTGTATGACTGATTGTTGTCCTATGGACAGACTCTCCCACCTCAGCTGCAGATCTCTGCAGTACATCCAGAGGGCCTCTTGGCTGCATCTCTAATCAGTCTTCTCCTTGTTTGAGATTAAATTTTTGAGGGACTGTTGGGTCTTGGTAGATTTGCAGTGGTATGATACTCCTTCCATTTCAATATGATCGCTTTCACAGTGCTTATTGGGATGTTTAAAGTTGTGGATTTTTTTTTGTAACCAAATCCAGCTTTACACTTCTGTTTGTTCCTTGGTCTTCATGATGTTCTCTGTTCTTTAAACAGAACACAGAGCAGGTGCATCTATACGGAGACTTGATTACACACAGGTGGCTTATATTTATCATCATCAGTCATTTAGGACAACATTAGATCATTCAGAGATCCTCAATGAACTTCTGGAGTGAGTTTGCTGCACTGAAAGTAAAGGGGACGAATAATATTGCACGCCCCAATACTGAAGGCAGCAGTAGACAGGTCTCTCAGCTCTATTATATTATATACTGGCCACAATAATAGGGGAGAATCTGTAAAGGACCAAATTATGTATATATAACATGAAATAAAAGGTTAAAACTGACAATATATGAAAGCAGCCAAAATATAATAATAAATAGAATATACATAACAATGGTATCACATTAAATAAGCCACATAACATTATAAGAAGTCAAAGTGACATAATTTGACAAAATATTGCGATATCAAAAATATTCGTACAGGTTATGTATATAATCCAATAATGTATCATTCCCATGTAGAATCATATTGTGTAATTGGTCCAGATGATTTATGAAGTGGTCTCTCAATAGCAGATCAAATATTCAGCAGAATAACATGTCGTCCATCAGGTAGGGTATATAGTGGAGACAAAAAAAAGTGAACAAAGATAAAAAATAATAGATAATAAAATTTTTGAAAATTACATAGATTAGTTTTATATCTTATAGAAACGGGGTGTAGCTGATAGGTTCATCTAAGCCATGCAGTGCCAATATACCAAGCCTGTAGATCTAAAGCATTTCTTTTTGTGCAAGGATCTTTTTCAGGTGACCACCACAAATCTCCCCATGTACAATGTCGATCCCCAGGAATCTCAGGAATCTCGGACTAGAGTGGTCACAGGCCCGAAAATGACATGGTAGAGTTTTTAGAATCGTGGGATCAGCTGCTGTCCCACGGCCACAATATCCCTGACATGCTCCCGTACTCTTTCCCGCAATTTATGGGAAGTAAGACCAACATATATGAGGGAACAACTATATGTGGCATAATAAATAACGTGCGTTGAGCCACATGATATATTTTGGCTAATTTAGTACTGTTTAGTTCCATCAACTGAATAAACCGGAAACAACAGGAAATATTGGAACATGCTAGACAGTTGCTACAGAGAAAGCAGACGAGCCTGGGGCCTATTGAACCAAATGGTCTAAATATGTCAGGAGTATAATGACTTCACCAGTATATGCCTGAGATTCCTGGATCTCCCCGGCATCAAACAAGGGGCATCAGATAGGGTTTTTTTCCAAGAATTGAATTGGATTTTAATATGGACCAGTTGTTGAATGGCACTAATCTCATATACTCCTATTTGTGGTTGAACTTAGAAATATACTGTACGTTCCCGCCACCATATCTCACTTTTGTTGAGGATTGCACCAATTGGTTGTGTGTTGCCCTACTCACTCTATTACAGCCATTATGTATACAGCGGTGGCTGTAGCCCAATTGCTCAAATCTCACACTAAAATTTGCCATTTGTTATTTGAAGAAGTTCTCAATGGAACATATCTGCCTTGTTCCAAGGAGCTGTCCAACCGGGATATCCTTAATAGTATTTTTGCGGTGCGACCAGAAACCATGTAGTAACGGGTTGACAAATGTCAATTTCAAAAGATATCATTCTGTACCGCTTCCACCATATTAACTTCCAGACTGATGTCCAGGAAGATGACTTTACTGCAATTATAGGTATATGTCAATTTGAAGTTCATATTGTTGTTGTTAAGTTCACCCAAAAATTGTTCAAGCTGCTCTGCTGTACCCTGCCAAAAAATGAGCAAATCATCAAGATAGCGCATCCATCACTACACATGGGACATGGCCACCACGCCCCCGTTTTCCAGTAGCAGAACTGACACTCTCTTTGATGTTATACATGTGAGAGCACGTACCGCATTGTTTCCTGCCGCACTTAAAGGAGCTGCAGGTGGGTAACCAATTTTTTACTGTATTACTTGCAGGTCTCACCAAATATGCATCGCTAGGGGAAATTAGACTACCTATCGTAGGGGCTCGTTTGGAAATAAATCGGCAACCTGTATCCAAGATATTTTTAAGAGTTTTATCTGCATGTAGAATGGGCAAATATCTATGGACAATTCTAGTGATTTCGTGAAAACTATTGCTATATTGAGTGGGAAAAAAATGGAACCTTTTTCTGATTTTCCCCTTCAATGCAATTCTTTTGCTCTAGATAATGTGTCCTAGGTTCACGATTTACTTTACTTTTGCCCTATTCATTGCTGCCTGATTGTAGCCCCTGTTGAGCAGTCTACTATCAATCACTTTACACTCCCTATTGTAAGCTGCTTCAGTGCTACAGGATCTCCTTGCTCTAACATATTCTCCTGCAGGTATGTTACTAATTATGTGCCTTGGGTAATTGCTGGTTGCATGAAGAAGGGAATTCCCTGCTATGCTTTTCCTATAGAGCTCAGAATCAATCCGCTTATTCACTGGATCACCAATAAGTGTGAGATCCAAGAAAGAAACGGATTCCCGCTGAATGTTGGAAACAAATTTCAAATTGAGCATGTTGGAATTAATATATTTGAGAAACTCTGGTATGGCTGTCCCACATCCACGCCATATTATTAAAATATCGTCTATGAAACGACCATACCAGAATATGTCAGAAAGAAAGGGATTCCAAGAATTGTAGATATACTGCTTTTCCCACCAATTCATATAAATGTTGGCTAGTGAAGGTGAAACTTTTGCCCCCATACTGCAGCCACAGATCTGGATGTAAAACTGATCCAAGAAAATAAAATAATTATTCTTAAGCAAAAAGGAAATTACATCCAGGATGAAATCTTGCAAATTTTCTGAATAGTTTGTACAACCCAACATCTGTTCCTGCAATGCAGTTAAGGCCAAATTGTGGGGTATGGACAAGTATAAAGCAGTGACATCACTACATATCCAAGAATAGCTTTCCTGCCACTCCACTCCTTGCATGACAGCAAGTACATGTTTGGAGTCCCTAATGTATGCAGGAGAAGACTTCATCAGGGACTGTAGTCTTTCATCCAACCATGCTCCGATATTTTCAAATAGAGACCCTATACTGGACACAGTGGGTCTGAATGGAGGTGGAAAAACCCCTTTATGGGTCTTTGGCAATGCATGGAATAAAGGGATCCTGGAATTTTCAGGAACCATAAATTCCAATTGCCTGTCAGTTAGTAGCCCCATATCTACACCTCTCTGTAAAGCTGGGTTCACACATAGCGACAACGACGTCGCTGTTACGTCACCATTTTCTGTGACGCAACATCGACCTTGTAAGTCACTGTTATGATCGCTGCTTAGCTGTCAAACACATCAGAAGCAGCAGCAATCATAACGGCATGCGTCGCAGTGCTACATGTGCAGAGAGCAGGGAGCCGCGCACACTGCTTAGCGCTGGCTCCCTGCACTCCTAGCTGCAGTACACATCGGGTTAATTACCCGATGTGTACTGCAGCTACATGTGCAGAGAGCAGGGAGCCGGCACTGGCAGCGAGAGCGGCGGACGCTGGTAACGAAGGTAACTATCAAGTAACCAGGGAAAGGTCTTCCCTTGGTTACCCGATGTTTACCCTGGTTACAGCTTACCGCAGCTGCCAGAGCCCAGCTCCTGCTCCCTGCTCGCTTCATTTCGTCGCTCTCTCGCTGTCACACACAGCGATGTGTGCGTCACAGCGGGAGAGCGACAACCAAAAAATGAAGCTGGACATTCAGCAACGACCGGCGACCTCACAGCAGGGGCCAAGTCGTTGCTGGATGTCACACAGTGACAGCGATGGGACGTCACTGCAACGTCACAGAAAATGGTGACGTAGCAGTGACGTCGTTGTCGTCGTCGCTGTCGCTGTGTGTGACACTACCCTTACAATTGCTGTAAATTATCCCGCATTTCAATAGTAGGGTCACTGTCAATTTTATGGTATGTACATTGATCATTCAACATGAGCTGCAGTTGCTTCTCATAAAGACAACGGTCCAAAACAACTATCGAACCACCCTTGTCCGAGTTCTTTATAATAATCCTGTCATTGGACTTCAATTTATTTAGGGCTGTTCGTTCTGGAATAGTCATATTACCACTGCCTGAAACTTCAACATGAGCTGAGTGTAGCTTCTTTAGCTCTTCAAAAACCACATGTTAATAATCATCCATGACAGATGACCGTGAGGCCAAGGGATAAAACTGTGGGTTTGGAACTCTATTGGAAAAATCAGTATCAGTTACTAGGTTTTTTCTTCCTCATAGTTGGTACTCAGAGAATCCAGATTCTGCAGGGTCACTTGCTCCATGAACAATAAATTTTCAAACTGGTTAGGGAAAATTGTTCTCCTCTTATCCATATCATCACCCTCTGTTTCCGGCTGAAAAAAATGCTTCTTTACAGTTATTTGTCTGACAAATTTATTGACATCCTTGAAGGTGGAATATAAGTTAAAGTGTTTTGTTGGAACAAAGTTCAAGCCTCTTTTAAGCACATTATTTTCATTCTCAGACAATTTACAGTCATGGCCAGGCCAAAAGTTTTGAGAATGCTACAAATATTAATTTTTACAAAGTCTACTGCTTAAGTTTTTCTAATGGCAATTTGCATATACTCCAGAATGTCATAAAGAGTGATCAGCTTAACAGCAATTACTTGCAAAGTCAATATTGGCTAAGAAAATGAACTTTAACCCCCAAAACACAGTTCAACATCATTGCATTCCTGCCTTAAAAGGAGCAGCTAACATTGTTTAAGTGATTGTTCCATTAACACAGTTGTGGGTGTTGATGAGGACAGGGCTGGTGATCAATCAGTCATGATTAAGTAAGAATGACACCACTGGACACTTTAAAAGGAGGCTGGTGCTTGGTATCATTGTTTCTCTTCAGTTAACCATGGTTATCTCTAAAGAAACACGTGCAGCCATCATTGCTCTGCACAAAAATGGCCTAACAGGGAAGAGTATCGCAGCTACAAAGATTGCACCTCAGTCAACAATCTATCGCATCATCAAGAACTTCAAGGAGAGAGCTTCCATTGTTGCCAAAAAGGCTCCAGGGCGCCCAAGAAGGACCAGCAAACACCAGGTCCGTATCTTAAAACTGTTTCAGCTGCAGGATCGGACTACCAGCAGTGCCGAGCTAGCTCAGTAATGGCAGCAGGCTGGTGTGAGTGCTTCTGCACGTACTGTGAGGCGGACACTCTTTGAGCAAGGCCTGGTTTCAAGGAGGGCAGCAAAGAAGCCACTTCTCTCCAGAAAAAACATCAGGGACCGACTGATATTCTGCAAAAGGTACAGGGAGTGGACTGCTGTGGACTGGGGTAAAGTCATTTTCTCAGATGAATCCCTTTTTCAATTGTTTGGGACATCTGGAAAACAGCTTATTAGGAGAAGAAGAGGTGAGTGCTACCACCAGTCTTGTCTCATGCCAACTGTTAAGCATAATGAAACGATTCATGTGTGGAGTTGCTTCTCAGCCAAGGGAATCTGCTCACTCACAGTCTTGCCTAAAAATACAGCCATGAATAAAGAATGGTACCAGAATGTCCTCCAAGAGCAACGTCTCCCAACTGTCCAAGAGCAGTTTGGCGCCCAACAATGCCTTTTCCAGCATGATGGAGCACCTTGCCATAAAGCAAAGGTTATCACTAAATGGCTCATGTAACAAAACATAGAGATTTTGGGTCCATGGTCTGGAAACTCCCCAGATCTTAATCCCATTGAGAACTTGTGGGCAATCATCAAGAGACGGGTGGACAAACAAAAACCAACAAATTCTGGCAAAATGCAAGCATTGCTTATGCAAGAATGGACAGCTATCAGTCAGGATTTGATCCAGAGGTTGATTGAGAGCATGCCAGGGAGAATTGCAGAGGTCCTGAAGAAGAAGGGTCAACACTGCAAATATTGACTTGCTGCATTAACTCATTGTAACTGTCAATATAACCTTTTGGTACTCATAATATGATTGCAATTATATTTCTGTATGTGATGTAAACATCAGACAAACACAATTAAAAACCAGAGGGCAACAGATCATGTGAAAATGTAATTTTGGTGTCATTTTCAAAACTTTTGGCCATGACTGTATGCCATAACTTGCGAAAAATGCTGCAAGCAATATATAGGTTCTACAAGCCGCACTTTAAGAAGACGCATTGGTGAACACTTGTACGATGTTTTAAATCCCACTTCTAGGAATCTATCAGGTGCATCGCAACACTTTTTATATAAACATAACGGGGATGTTAGCTCTTTTTGGGTAAATGCTATAGAGCGAATCCCGTTCCCTAGCAGAGGCGGTGACCGCATCCACATGGTGCGTGATAGAGAAGCCAGGTGGATTCTGACATATAATACCTGCATGCCCACAGGTATGAACATCAAGAGTGATATTATGTACATATACTAAATTATATTAATTGCATATTGATTATACTGAATATTGATTGTGATGGAGTCTGTCTTGATATTCTGGCATTAAGCATACAAATATATTTACATGTATTTCATGAATTAATTTATGGTTCATGTTTGATATGTTTCTTTAGAAAAATGTCCAGAATATATTATTTATGGTGATATATTGTAAATGCTGTGTTGTGATGGGTTAAAGCAAATTGTGGAGGCTTACTTGTGTTAAAACTGTGGCTGTTTCTGAAATGTCTTGATTAGATGAACCTGTGTAATTTCAACTGGATGCAGAATCACAGGGAGTGACCAGGTATTTTTTCTTATATATGATGTGTTTCATTTGGTTAACATATGTCTATGACTAAGGGCCACATGGCCTGTAACGCGTAAGACGCTGGTTTTTTTTTTATCTTGGATGTCCTAACGCATGTTAGTTTTAAAATATTTTCAATAAAATAAAGTTTTATTTATAAAGAATTTTTCCTGGACGTGTTGCTGGATTGGAACACATTCCTACAGTTTCTTGCACCTCAACATAAAAGTGACATTAATATTTTGTAGATCCTCCTTTTGCAAAAATAACAGCCTCTAGTCGCTTCCTGTAGCTTTTAATGAGTTCCTGGATCCTGGATGAAGGTATAATTGACCATTCCTGTTTACAAAACAATTCCAGTTCAGTTAAGTTTGATGGTCGCCGAGCATGGACAGCACGCTTCAAATCATCCCACAGATGTTCAATGATATTCAGGTCTGGGGACTTGGATGACCATTCCAGAACATTGTGATTGTTCCTCTGCATGAATGTCTGAGTAGATTTGGAGCGGTGTTTTGGATCATTGTCTTGCTGAAATATCCATCCCCTGCGTAACTTGAACTTCGTCACTGATTCTTGCACATTATTGTCAATAATCTGCTGATACTGAGTTGAATCCATGCGACCCTCAACTTTAACAAGATTCCCGGTGCCGGCATTGGCTACACAGCCCTAAAGCACGATGGAACCTCCACCAAATTTTACTGTGGGTAGCAAGTGCTTTTCTTGGAATGCCGTGTTTTTTTGCCTCCATGCATAACGCCTTTTTGTATGACCAAACAACTCAATCTTTGTTTCATCAGTCCACAGGACCTTCTTCCAAAATGTAACTGGCTTGTCCAAATGTGCTTTTGCATATTTCAAGCGACTCTGTTGGTGATGTGCTTGCAGAAATGGCTTCTTTCGCATCATTCTTCCATACAGCTTCTCCTTGTGCGCTGTATTGTTGACCGATGCACATTGACACCATCTGCAGCAAGATGAAGCTGCAGGTCTTTGGAGGTGGTCTGTGGATTGTCCTTGACTGTTCTCACCATTCTTCTTCTCTGCCTTTCTGATATTTTTCTTGGCCTGCCACTTCTGGGCTTAACAAGAACTGTACCTGTTTTCTTCCACTTCCTTACTATGTTTCTCATAGTGGAAACTGACAGTTTAAATCTCTGAGACAACTTTTTGTATCCTTCCCCTGAACAACTATGTTGAATAATCTTTGTTTTCAGATCATTTGAGAGTTGTTTTGTGGAAGCCCATGATGCCACTCTTCATAGGAGATTCAAATAGGAGAACTACTTGCAAGTGGCCACCTTAAATACCTTTTCTCATGATTGGATACGCCTGCCTATGAAGTTCAAAGCTCAATGAGGTTACAAAACCAATTTATTGCTTTAGTAAGTCAGTAAAAAGTAGTTAGGAGTGTTCAAATCAAGAAATTGATAAGGGTGCCCATACTTTTGCACCGGTCAAATTTTGTTTAAATGCGGATTGCACATTTTCTGTTAGTCCAATAAACCTCATTTCAATCCAAAAATATTACTCAGTCCATCAGTTATTAGATATATGAAACTGAAATAGCTGTTGCAAAAACCCAAATTGTTATAAAGAAAAAAAAGGTTAACATTAATAGGGGTGCCCAAACTTTTTTATATGACTGTATATATATTTGAAATTAGAAATGAATAGATGCAAAATACACACACACAAAATACAGGGGCGGCACACCTCATCATTAAACATAAAAAGGAGAAAAAGTAGAGGAAACCGTTGTGCAATTAAATGATTTTATTACAAAAAAATTATAGCTCATAATCAGTAATTTAGCCAAAGGACATAAAGTGACAAGTGAAACTGCACCTTTGACTGAAAAGTCAAAGCATAATCAATTGTCTGGTAATATCACAATGAATGGAAAGCATCACTAATGGCTCTAAATAAAGTGCCTGACATAGTGCAAAAATGTGGCAATAAATTTGCCAGTGATGCTTACCAGACCATTAACTATCCAAGTACTATCCCAGTAGATGGAGAACATCACTAATGCCATTAAATAAAGTGCCAAACAAAGTACAAAATAAGGCAGTAAATTGGCCAGTTGTGCTTACCAACTAGTATATGACAATCACAGGTGCAGAATAGAACCCCCTGTCCCAGCGCACATTTCACGTGGAGACCCTGCTTCTTATTAGAGGGGAGTGGATATTATGCCAGACTGACGGGACCTGTCTGCTGCTGTCTTCAGTAACCGCTTCCTGGGTGAGTGCTGATGCGGAGAAGGAGGTGACGCGTCCCTCCTATGACCCTCTGTGCCTGCACTCCCTGATGTGTGGTTACTGGGCAATGCATACACGTGCCCCAGCTAAGTGTATCTCCACCCCTTCATATTATCATTGCCATGTGATCAGTCATGTCGTCAGCTGGCAGGTACTTAAAAGATCCTTTCAGTCTGGCATATTATGCACTCCCCTCTAAGAAGAAGCTGGGTCTGCCCGCGAAACATGTGTCGGGACAAGGGTTCTATCCTGCACCTGTGACTGTCATATACTAGTGGGTGGTAAGTATTACTGGCCAATTTATTGCAGAATATTTCTCCCCCCCCCACCCGATAATGGTGTTCAGTTTATCCAGCCCCACCACCATTTAGTCTGCCCTGGTGATGAAAAAAGAAATTGAAAGTGACAGAAGTGAGGGTCTTACCATTAGCATGATCTCTCTGGGCTAAGTTGAAGGTAGATACATGTTTCTAATTCTGCTTTCTCACTTCCTGGATGGTTTCATCAACATATAACCTGTCACTATAGGAGAGGATGGTATATATGACTTACATGGATTTACAATG
The DNA here is from genome assembly GCF_048569485.1 of Anomaloglossus baeobatrachus. Taxonomy (NCBI): domain Eukaryota; kingdom Metazoa; phylum Chordata; class Amphibia; order Anura; family Aromobatidae; genus Anomaloglossus; species Anomaloglossus baeobatrachus. Next base: position 105,023,758 of record NC_134356.1, on the reverse strand, counting down.
AATGTAAAATTTTAATCTGTGTTGTCACATGTCATTCGGGTTAGTGAAGACATTGTAGGTGGGGTGCATGTATTGGCATATATTACAATTGCCGCATGGGAATGACTCGTTCAGGGAAACACCCAATCCAGTTCTTGTGGTCGGCATGGAAAAGTAGATCCTGATCAAATGGTCATTTAAATTAGGAGATCATTTTGCAGTAAGCAGCGGATGCTCCCCTAACTGAGGACTGATTTTCGTATCGGCATGTAGTATTATCCAGTTGTCCATGACAATTTTCCTTCCCTATTTGCACTGACTATTGTAATCCATGGTGATACAAAGCACAGTGTCCTCCACATTATTCAGGTAGTCATGCAACCAATTGCTATCAATATCACATTTATTTTTTGGTGAACACTTGGAGGAACAAAGGGGTAAGTTCAAGGTTTCAAGACCAGGGTGAAGATAAGACATGATCATTTGTCTACACGTTTCACAGCCAGAAGCTCCTTCTTCAGGATGAATCACATTCCAGTATACAAGACACATGATTGATTATCTCTATATATACTCTATAAAGTTAAACAAATGCGCTTGGGTACGGACATCACTGTGAGTCACTCTATTGTTGCAAAAGTGTGAAATCGTCATTAACACAGTAGAACCAGCTGCAGATGCTGGTAACTAAGGTAAATATCGGGTAACCACCTTGGTTACCCGATGTTTATCTTGGATACAGCTTACCTCAGCTGTCAGACGCCGGCTCCTGCTCCCTGCTCGCTTCATTTGTCGCTCTCTTGCTGTCACACACAGCGATCTGTGTGTCACAGCAGGAGAGCGGCTTTGAAGAAAACGAACCAGGGCTGTGTGTAACGAGCAGCGATCTCGCAGCAGGGGCCAGATCGCTGCTCAGTGTCACACACAGCGAGATCGCTAATGAGGTCACTGCTGCGTCACAAAAACCGTGACTCAGCAGCGATCTCGGCAGCGAGCTCGCTGTGTGTGAAGCACCCCTTACTCCTCCAACCCTGTGAGCGAGGCGGAGACCCTGTAACATAACTCCCACAGAAAAGACATGGACAAGAGAGAACGGAACCTCATACACACTTCACTCAAACACAAAGGGGAGATAATATGTGTACAGGGGTATATCAAAACAAGTAGGGAATAAACTCACAACAGGGGAACGTTCACACCACACAGAAAAGGAATTGTATCTCAACATTAACGGAATAACCAATGAGACCGGGATTGCTGGAGCTATGGTGAAGCTAACTTTTGCGATCTGCTGCTACATTTTGCAGCCTTAAATAAAAAGAGACCAGCTGTGTATTGTAATTAGCAACCCGGCTCTCAAGAGTTTCACGCACACTGCTTCAAAATGGATTAACTCCTGCATAGCTGGGAGCAGTGGAACAACTTGGCCGACGCCCAGCAAAGCTGAGCACCTAAGAGAGACCAAGTTGCCTGTCGAACTTTGCAGTGTGAACAGAGTCCAACGCTGTAGTCGTAATCCGCGTGTGCAGATCCGGACAGTGAATAACATAGTGTTTAAAAAGTTGGAACAATGATGAAATATGAAGAAGCACTAATATGCTTCTCATAGTGTGATGATCATTTTCATCAAGTGGGAAAAATAGTAGAGCGCTGCAAGGAGACCAAAGATCAAGTGTGTGCCTGCACATATAAGTTATTGGAGTTCAAGGTCCTGGCAAATTGTACAGCGCCTGCGCGTATACAGTAGGTAACTGGAGTTCAAGGCTATTAGAAAATTAATAAAGAGCATGCACAGGGGGTGAATAAAGTTAAGAGCATGGGAACCGCTCATTAGAGGCCTGTGTAAAAAGGCAAGAAAGAGGATGACAGACGCAAGTGGGGATAATGTGTTATAGACTCAAGTGACATAAAAAGATGTGAAATATGAAAACACGCACAAGAATAGAGTTGGTGTAGATATATCATTAATTTAAAATTACTGCTCTTCCATAATACACTGAGGAAAAAACGGACTATGGATTGGAACAATACAGATAAATGTATCAAGAAAGAAAACCGCAGTCGTGTAACCACTGCTGCGGCTATCTCAAGGCCGCTCCAGCACGTCCTTATAGTCAAGAAAACATGAAGGAAAATAGGACTTTGTGTGCCGACAATATGTATCAGCATAATTAATATCACCCAATACCAGTAGTTGCATATAAAAAATTCCTTTTTATTAAATATAGGGAATGGGGATGACAATTCAAAATACAGTACAATAATTCATATGTGGTGCAGGAATCGAGAACTAGGGAAAATTGGCATAATAACCCTACTAAATCATTAGAGTAATAGACCTGTAGATAACTAGCCTGCAATTAACAAAATATAGTAAATGCTGACATGTCAGAAGAGTTGAGTCAAGCAGGGTAGTTTAACAGGGGGTTAATTGTAGTCAAAAAGGACCAAGATAACAATATCAGAATATAGATGAGCCCACACATGGGTCACAACAATCGATCTGTGTGGTTAGAGAGGTAAGGAAGATAGGTCCAAAGAAAAACAATTAACTTACCCATGAGAGGTCACGTCAGTTGGAATAGGAATGTACCCCTACGCGTCTCGCAACAAAAGCTTCATAAGGGGGAGAGGAAAGTGGAGTGGTGCCAGTCGCCGGTGAGACATACTGCCAGACTTTTATATTATGCTGCTAATGGAGGAGTCATGATGTGGGCGTTACTGTATGCGGCACGTGTGTCCACGCCAATCGCCCCACCTCTATCACTTCCGGCACTCCAGCGGTGACGATAATTGCGTCAACGCTGACGGAGGCTATCGGTGATGAAGGGAGGAGGGGCAGAAGCGGGCGCACTAGGCAAAGCCCACATCAGACGGAGGTATGTGACCGCGCATGCGTCTAAACTAGGCGCGCGTCAGACCGTACTGCAACTGGTAAGATAACGTTACAGAACATTAGATGGTATAACCGCGCATGTGTCCAAATAAGGGCACACGCGTGTTAAGCCGAACCACAGTCGTTGGATCACTAATACTTCAATAGTAGTTGTACATATCACATGTGGGACCCCATCTGACAGATTAGTTAATACAAAAAGGCAGACATGTATCAAAGGAAAGGTCCTATATCAGCAATGCGAAATCCCTAGAGAAGGGAAAAGAAACGGAAGCATTTGAGGAGCCCACATATACTTAGCACATATTATAAGATCTCAGATGCAAAAGGAGACTTTAGCCACTCAAAAAACAACAGTCTCATTTACACATTGAATAATCATCATTTAACCACAATGTATACAGATATATAAGATATATGGATATTATATTATGGTTCAATGCATGTATTGACATATAAAATGCACTTTACTGATAAATAAAAGGTTAAAAGATTATAGGTATCTAATTGTATAATAAATTATTATGTCTACATGCATGCATGGATAGCCACACTAAATACTGTATGTGGTCATAAAAGTTCAAAATAAGAAGGAAAAAGGGGCCGGCACTTGATTTGAAAAAAGGCTAGCAAATACATATATATATCATAAACACAATGTATAAATTATCAAATCAAAACAAGCTGGACCGTCTTCCATGTAATGAAATGATCATGAAGGGTTCACAAAAGGAGGGATTCGGCTTCAATTCACTTCATTTCAGTGGGCAGCATGTGCAGTAGCAACGATAATGGCCGACATCCGAATTTGGCACCAACCAAAAATCCGATTAATGAAATAATATCCAAATTAAAAACAAGAAAAGATACACATGAAACACAATAAGGAAGGAATTTAAAAGCATATATTAAAAACACTGTGTATAGAGAAAGTAAAAATGACCCTGTAGAGCAAAAGAATAACCCATTAGGTAAAGCCTAAAAAAGTTAGAACAGGGGAATATATACTGAAAAGGGAATATATACTGAAAAGGCAAAATATCGAATGTGAGTGGGTAGAAGATCTCATAAGGTCTCACAAAAAAGGTGAGAATTAAAGTTTCTCGTTTAAACCGAGGGGAGCAACCGTGTCTAGTCTCACTATCCACTTGCATTCACGCTTAGCCAATGCCTTTTTATAGTCACCACCTTGTATTCCCAAATGGATGACGTCAATCCCCATAAACTTCAGCTCGTCCGGATTACAGCCGTGATGAAGTTTAAAGTGGCGTGTATAGTTTTGAGGGATTCAACGTCAATTACCTCTCGAGCTGCCATGATGTCTCTGACATGTTCTCTTATTCGTTTTCGGAATTCCCGTGATGTTAGCCCGATGTAGATGAGGTTGCAGGTACATTTAGCGTGATATATCACGTTCGTGGTTCGACAAGAGATGTAATGCTAATGTCTCACCTTAAATGTCCTGCTGCCATCTGATGAAGAGAACATGTCAGAGCGTACCATGTTTCGACATGCCATACAGGACCCACATGGGTAGGAGCTGAAGTTAGATTTTGGAATCCCAAAAAGGGGATACACACTTCACTCAAAAACAAAGGGGAGCTAATATGTGAACTAGGGTATATCAAAACAGGTAGGGAATAAACTCACAACAAGGGAACGTTCACACCATACAGAAAATGAATTGTATGTCAACATTAATGGAATAACCAATGAGACCGTGATCGCTGGAGCTATGCTGAAGCTAAATTTTGCGATCTGCTGCTACATTTTGCAGCCTTAAATAAAAAGAGACCAGCTATGTATTGTAATTAGCAACCCGGCTTTCAAAAGAGTTGCACGCACACTGCTTCAAAATGGATTAACTCCTGCATGGCTGGGAGCAGTGGAACAACTTGGCCGACGCCCAGCACTTAAGAGAGACCAAGTTGCCTGTCGAACTTTGCAGTGTGAACAGAGTCCAATGCTGTAGTCGAAATCCGTGTGTGCAGATCCGGACAGTGCATAACATAGTGTTTAAAAAGTTGAAACAATGTTGAAATATGAAGAAGCACTAATATGCTTGTCATAGTGTGATGATCATTTTCAGCAAGTGGGAAAAATAGTAGAGCGCTGCAAGGAGACCAAAGATCAAGTGTGCACCTGCGAATATAAGTTATTGGAGTTCAAGGTCCTGGCAAATTGTACAGCGCCTGCGCGTATACAGTAGGTAACTGGAGTTCAAGGCTATTAGAAAATTAATAAAGAGCATGCACAGGGGGTGAATAAAGTTAAGAGCATGGGAACCGCTCATTAGAGGCCTGTGTAAAAGGGCAAGAGAGAGGATCACAGACGCAAGTGGGGAGAAAGTGTTATAGATTCAAGTGACATAAAAAGATGTGAAATATGAAAACACGCACAAGAATAGAGTTGGTGTAAATACATCATTAATTTAAAGTACTGCTCTTCCATAATATACTGAGGAAAAAACGGACGATGGATTGGAGCAATACAGATAAATGTATATAGCTCAAACATACGAACAAGTAGATATAAGTAGGGACCCATAAAATAAAGAGGGACCAAAAACCAAGTACATGAGCAATTAAACAAGTGTAGGAGTGCAGTTAGGACAGGATAATTACCATATCAGAATATGAAAAAGATAAAAGCATCTAAATTAATAGGTAAAAATATTGATAATACCAATCAAAAGGTTAAGAATAAGACATCAATAGACACAGAATTGTAATAAACAAACTTCTTTGTATAAAGTTAAATTACATATATTTAAAAGAAAATATCAGGACATGAAAATTATTTTACGATTATTAAAAGCTTACATTTATTAAATATGTCAGTGATTTTATTAAGACCCATTGGTTTTAACGTGCATAATTTGGGAATACAGTAACTCTCTTTTTCGACTCAAAGCTAAAAATCGATCTGGTATGTCTTTTCAATATTGATCTTTAATTTCACTTTTTTCTTATGTATTAAAACTAGAAGTCCCAGAGAGGGGTCATTTAACATTTCTACCTTTGAAACCCATGGAGCTCGAAATTTCTGGGACTTCTAGCGTTAATGTACAGTATCTTGATTTGCTATGTAATAGGAAACTATTAGATATATTGTGTTGGTGTGAATTCAGTCTATTATGGAGGATTTACGTAGCCCTGCCAACATATTGTTTGTTACATTCATTTTCATAAGGTATGCCAGAAAATTGGACGGGCAATTTAAAAGATTTTTAATGGAAAAGGTAATAGTATTATACACACTAGAATGAGATGACATTCTCCTATGACTGATCGATTGACAGCACAAGCTTTTGGGCACATGACATTTATGAGAACCAGGGGATAGAGGAGTATACATTTTCACTGTTTGATTCTGAACAATCTCTGCATTTCTTGAAATTGGGAGGAAGTCATAAGATTGTAAATTTGGGCTCACATTTTTCAGATACAACACAATGCGTACCTAATTGATGACTCTGAGGCATGTGGTCCTCTACAGGAATATCTCTGCTGCTGGGTGAAGAATCAATATATCGAAGAAACCACTAATTGTTGGATGCTATTTCAATATCAAGTACTGTTATACATTAATCTGGATACAACCAATTGCCATCAATATCTCATTTCCTGGATTTAGTGACGGTTTCTTTATCCCAATAATTTGGATCAGATGCAGTTGAATTATTCCAAATGTCAATTTTTTGGTCTCAGCTTTCTGTCCAAATCTTTTCAAACCTCTCACTCTGGGCTTTCCATATTTTCTGGTAATCATTGGCTTTATTTCTTTAGTTTTTTCTCTTTGTTTTGGAGGCTTAATGAACAATAGCACTTGATCCTTTGGTACATTAAATTTCACTTTTTGAAAAAAAAAATCTCTTCCCCTTTATCAATTAATTTAGTAAGTTTGTCAGGCTCCTCAATGAAACATATATGGTCTATAACCTTCCTAAAGGTTTGGACACATTTTTGTGGAGGTTTTTATATCTTTGGCATTGGAGAAAGTGATGTATTTCATGTTCTGGACCGCACAATGCTTTCTGGTTAATGTCACGCTGTTCTTTGCTTTGCAATTTACTATTTGAAACAATGCAGTCATTGTACAACAAAAATAATGCATTTTCTGTGTTCAATGGGTTAATTTGTTCCCAGTGCCACATACAAAATCATGTTTGTGTTTGCATGGCCATAGGTATTTTTCCATTCATGAGGGTACATGAGGGTGTATCACTCCCTAAGATCACTGTATGATTTATTTCAAGAATAGATTCACTTGTGACATTTCCATGATCTATGTCGCTTTACCTCCTCTGAATATGTGTGAAGAAATGTCTGGGCCTGTTTTGTATGAATGGTGGCTACTCCTCACTTCATTTTTTGTAACGTTCACAGTCTTGTACATTTTAGTTATATGGACCTGAAAAGAAATGACATTATTACCCCCTTCCTGACATATGACGTACCCAGATAAAACTGGAAGTACGACACTCCTGGATTATGACTGTTGCTATATGAGAAAAAGTAAATCATAAACAGAACGTGCCACTGGGTGGCAGTATGTAAAATAACATGAAATACAATAAACATAGTCATTGATTTAAATAAGGTCTTGGGTGGACATCTGATACAAATAAAAAAATAAATAAATCTTTATTTTTATATAGCGCTAACATATTACGCAGCGCTTTACATACATCAGGAACACTGTCCCTATTGGGGCTCACAATCTAAATTCCCTATCAGTATGTCTTTGGAGTGTGGGAGGAAACCGGAGTGCCCGGAGGAAACCCACGCAAACACGGGGAGAACATACAAACTCCTTGCAGATGCTGTCCTTGGTGGGATTCGAACCCAGGACCCCAGCGTTGCAAGACTACACTGAGCCACCGTGCTGCCCTGATACACAATGTTATGCAATTACTGAAAAAACGATGCCTAGCTGGAGGTATATAGAATTGAGCACGTGTTCAATAGAATGTCCACATCATGTTCAGAGTACATATTAGAAAATAGTGAACTTCAAAGACATCAGGCTGGAGACTACTACGGGTCCACAAACTATACATCAGTACCTCCTCTTTTTATAAGACACACATGGGACTAACGTCATACAAATTAAAAACATGTATAGCACAATCATGGGTAAAAATTTTAAATAAGACACTGAGCAATTATACTAATTCATAGAAAAATCACTAAATCGTTTTTTTCATTAAATCCTAATGGTCCTAAAGGTCATAAAGCTTTGCTGTCCATTATCCACCGAGCCTCTTTTCTCAATAAATATTTTTGGGTGTCACTCCCTGCTGGTGAAAGAGAAATTTCTCTAGTCCAGCAAAGCGTAGAACTCTTTGATTACCTGCATGAACCTCATTCATATGCTTAATGAGCCGTGTCGCTCCTATTCCAGTATGTATAGAGTTAAAGTGTTTCCTAACACGTGTGTGTCGCGGGCGGAGGAGGGGATGCTGCGCTCACCCACTGCTCGGGTCCGGCTGCTGCTGCTTGGTGGTGGCTCGAGCGGTGGGCCGGATCCCGGGGACTCGAGCGGCGCTCCTCACCTGTGAGTGAAAGGGGGAATGATTTTGGGGATTTATTGTCCGTGACGCCATCCATGGTTGTGGTGAAGTTGGGACACCACCGCTGCTCTGGACAGGGATCCCGGGAGCGATGACAGGGAGCAGCTTGGATGTTGGTTCTCCCCTCCGTGGGTAGGGGGGTTGGTTGTCCCGGGGCCCAGTGAGGGTTTGGGGATGGCAGGCGGGTTACAGGGCCTGGTGAGGTGCAGGGTCGCGGGGGCAGCGCTGTGCCACATGGCACGGTGGTACTCACTCAGACAGTAATCCACACAGAGTCTCTGTTCAAACAAACGGCTGGATGGATGGGTCCCACAGGCAGTTGCGGTTGTTCTCCTCCCGGCAGGTTGATGGTGACTGCCTTTCCCTGCACCTGTGTAGTATGTACGGTTCCAATGGGTTCCCACTGGTAACCCGCTCCCCAGCTTGGATGGAGGCTGAGGGAGCTCCTTTGGCCCGCAGGCTCTGGCCCTGGGAACTTTAGCCTTGGCGGTGACTGTGTTTCCCTTCACGGTTTGAGCTGTCGCCTTCTATCGGGACTTGACTGCTGGGAAACCCAGGAGGTTCCCTTCGCTAACAGATTTGACAAATTGAACGGCGACTCCAAGCCTTGTCGGGGTCCGTAAGCCCTGCCGGATGGTGCTGGCTTCTCTTTGTTCACCGGTCCGGTACTGGCGGGCCACCGCCCGTCCACGGTCCTTATGGCTCACTCTAATCGGCCTCTCCTGCAGACGGTCACCACCGTCTGCCAACCTTGCTGTACCGTCCGGGCCACACACCCGGACCACCTTCAGACTCCTCCACTACCACTTCACTTCCTCACTCCTCAAACTTCAAAATTGATCTGCTTCCTTTTCCCGCCTCCAGGACTGTGAACTCATCGGTGGGTGGGACCAACCGCCTGGCCCACCCCCTGGTGTGGACATCAGCCCCTGGAGGAAGGCAACAAGGATTTTGTGTTTGGCTTCGGTGTGCCTAACCGGGGTGTGGGGTGTGTTGGTGTTGTTCTGTGACGACCTGGCTTGTCCAGGGTGCCACATGTGAACAGAGGCCTAATGCTTTTACCTATGTAGTAAAACCCACATGGGCAAAAAATTATATAAACTACCTATTTTGTTCTACAAGTGATAAAATATTTTATCACATGCCATTTATCACCAGTTTTTATGGATTTTCTTGTAATGTGATGTGCACAAAAAAAACAGTTCCCACACTTAAATTTCCTGTTGGTACCACATTATCTAGCCAAGTTTTTTTCAGGATAAATCTTCTCAATTAACATGTCACCTAAATTTTTGCTTCTTCTATAGGTTATTTGTGGTTTATTTAATGCTATAGGATTTAGGTCTTTATCATTTTCATTGACATGCCAATTTTTATTAATAGCTATTCATATTGCATTGTCCATAGGTCCATATTTGAAATTAAATCTGAACCTTTCTAAAGATAGTTTGGCTCTATTTATTTTGTTATGTTTTGGTGTAGCCTGTTGCGCTTTTTCTAACGCTCCATGTAATTCTTTTAATGAGTATCCTCTCTTATCCTTTCTCTAAAGCCCCTTTCACACGTCAGTGATTCTGGTACGTTTTTGCTTTTTTTTCACGTACCACAATCACTGACATAAGCAGACCCATTATAATCAATGGGTCTGCTCACACATCAGTGTTTTTTCACGAAAGTGTGTCCGTGTTCCTCACATGCGTGTCCGTGATTTCCGCACGGAGACATGTCCGTTTTTCCCCAGCATCACGGATGTTTAGTTTCAATAGAAATCAATGGGTCAGTGAAAATCACGGATGGCACACGGAGTAACGTGTGTCATCCGTGTGCGTTCCCCCCCAAAGAAGAATAACTTTGTTCAGCCCCTTTTTATAACAAACTTGGCTACATTCTGGTGTGCACTTCCTGTGTGGAGTTCAGGATTATGAGAATAGGTGTTTTAACATTGAGTTGTGTCTTATCTTGCAAAAATGGCCCCCCATGTGGACCCTGAACGCCTAATTTCGTTAGTGGAAACCCATCCAGTCTTGTGGGATACCCGGATTGAGGGGTATCACAATAGATTAACCACAGAGCAAGCATGGCTTCAAATAGCAGAAGAGCTATATACTGGGGGTGGCTGGGCAAATTTGTCTACTACAAAGCATACAAAGTTTGGTAAGTGGTCCCATGATTGTGCCTTTTTGGCAATTTTGTAATTGTTTAAATTATGTTTTAAAAATGTGATGTAAAATATTTTAAAGAGGGTGGTACATTAATATTGTCTGTCCCTTTCCCAATATTGGCCATACATATCAGTTTACTAAGAACTATATTGAAATGTGCTTATGACCTAAAATTAGTTTTTTTACATTGCTTTAAACACTATAAAAAAAGTTTTAATACAAGCTGGCTGTGTGTTTGCTAGCATGTATTGTTAGCCACATTTTCTGACATGTAAGCTTACACCATATAACAAATTAACTTGCATACATTTATGATCCATCAGATTTATCTGTCAAGACTTTAAGGCGGGCTTTGCACGTTGCGACATCGCATATGCGATGTCGATGGGGTCAAATCGAAAGTGGCGCACTTCCGCCGTCGCATTCGAAATCACTGTGTGTAAATCCCTTTACATACGATGAACGAGCGCAAAAGCGTCGTTATCTTATGATCGGTGTGTGGTCCGACATTTCCATAATTTGTGTCTTGCGATCATGCGATCGTAGTTTTATCGTCCAAGTCAGTGACAAGATTGATGCGTGTAAAGTCAATGATGTTATATATTTTGTGTTGGTGTTGTAGTTGCGATGTTAATTCGCGTTGATTCTCGGTCCTTATCTACGCACCTCATTAGGGTTGTGTCTTCTGTGTGTTAATTGGTTAATACCTCAGCATATTGGATTACTTGTCATGCTTGATAAGGGTGATGTTGCAACAACATTCTGCTGTCAGTCTGTAAAACTTATTTCACCAAGTTTCATATTGTTATGCAAGTCTAATATTGGCTAATTTTGGATACCAACTTTAATCAACAATCCTTGGTATATTTACCCATGTTTCCTCCATTGTGAAGGTATGTTTTTTTTATTTTTGTTATTTGGTAATTTTTGTTTGGCTAAACAACTGTAATTCTCAGCAAATTGAAATTTTATTTATTTTTTTTAAATTTCTCTTATCCATACAATAGAAATATTTCGCACAACTATAATGCAGCAAGATAAAGAATTTTCCGTGTGTGGGGCTGCAATTGCTGTCGCAGTGGTAACTGCAGTCCAGGAAATAAATCCTCCACAACATAGAAATGCTTGATATGGACGCATTTGGCCAAGAGAATGGCTGCTCCAAAGGGACAGATTTTCACATATAAATTTAGTAAGAGATCTGCAAGAACGGCATCCCAGAGACTTCCAAAATTACCTGAGGATGTCCGAGGAGTCCTTCAATTTCATTTTACAACGCGTGGACCCACAAATTCGCAGACAAAATACAGTCATGCGTGCCGCAGTGTCCAGCGTTGAGCGACTCAGCGTCACACTGTGGTTCCTTGCGACGAGTCGCACACTGACGGACTTACAATATGCGTCTGCCATATCCTTATCAGCATTAAGCACTATAATACCGGAGACTTGTCAAGACATTATCGACAATCTCCGAGATTATATGGCTTTTCCTAAGAACCAAACAGAATGGATGCAAATAGCACATCAGTTTGAATACCAGTGGCAAATCCCAAATTGTGGGGGCGCCCTCGATGGTAAACATATCAGGATTACACAACCACACCATAGTGGGTCATATTACCACAATTATAAAGGCTATTTCAGCATCATTTTGATGGCACTCACAAATGCTGAATATGAATTTGTAATGGTAGATGTGGGTTTGAATGGCCGTATTTCTGATGGTGGTGCACTAGAACATACGGAGTTTGGTAAACACCTAGCGAGATCCCAGTTGCATTTACCAAATAATACCTTTACCACTAATAACTTGAATTTTGTATTTGTGACTGACGAGCCTTTCCCTCTCAAAAAACACCTACTTAGACCTTATCCACAATTGGCGCTAAAAGACCAGCGTAGAGTATTCAATTATCGCCTTTAACGCGCATGTTGAGAGTGCTTTTGGGATATTAGCGAGCAGGTTTAGAGTCTTCCACACAGCCATAAATGTAAAAATTGAAACCATTGATAAAGTAGTGCTTGCATGCTGTGTCCTCCACAACTTCTTGCGCCAACGTGAGGGACAACACTATATCCCCTTAGGTTATGTGGACACAGTTAACGAGACAACAGGAGAAGTAGTTCCTGGGGCATGGCGTGAGAATGACCCTCATTTAACGCCTATTAATCCACCAATAGTAGTTGGTCGCATTCGTGAAGAATGCATTACAAATAGAGATAAATATTGTGATTTTTTTAATGGTTCTGGTGCTGTAGGATGGCAGCCGATGGTTTAGTTTTTTATTTATACTTATGAATTTAATTCCAAATTAATGTAATGTCTATTTCAGTTATAATTTTCTTGCTAAGATCATTGTCAAACATAGTTACTTGTGCTAATAGTGTATAGTAATCTAGAATTAGGCTGAATTGGAAATTTAAAATCTTGTATTTTTTTGGTTTTTTTGACATGTAAAGAAATAATTTAAAAAAAAAAAATGCTGTTGTATCTTTTTGTCTATCTATTGACTTTAAAAATGAACCTGAATTTTGAAAGTCATAAAAAAGTGTTGGTGTTTGTTATTAGTAAATTTATTCATATGTCTATATAATATAACCATGCTGCTTCAAACACATCTCGGTTAACCTTTTTTTTTTTTAATTTGATTTAATTTTAAAATGTATTTAAAATTTTAAAATATTCGAACAAATATAAAAATGTGGCAATAGAAATAGAGCTTCAAGCAACACAATAAGCTGGCCAGACCAAATTAAAGGTAGCCGACAAGACGGATTTCACCTGCTGATGGTAAAACTGAAAATGAAATCAGATTCAGACAGTAACAGATGCCCAGCCCTTTGCATTGTGACATCATGGCAACAAGGGTCCGTGCAGCAGTTTGGGGAGAAAATGAGGTAAAATACCTCATAGAGCAGATAGATATGCGTGGTTATGCTGGCACGCCTGCTTTGAAGTTGACTATGAAAGTCAAAAGAAAAATAATGAAACATATACGTCGCGGCCTGAGACGACAATTTGCAGTAACAAGATCTATCCAGCAAATTAGGCGCAAATGGTCAGACCTCAAATACAGGTGTGGACAAAGAGTTCAGGCCATGAGGAATTCTTTAGCAAATGTTCAAGGTTGGTATTTTGAACATTTCATTACAGCTTGTAATATTGGTCTTGATCAAGTTTCATGTAGTTTATTATCAGCTTAAAAACCATGTCTCAAAAAACATGCATTACTCATCTATTCTTTACTGCCTAACGTATTTCTTTGTCACATCTTGTCATTTATGTTCCAGATGTTATTCAACACAATGTTGAAAATGGTGAACATTCAGCTGTCACTGTTAATACCGATGATGCCATGACCAGCCATATTGTATCACCCTGTGTTGATATAGATAAATCGGAAACAGATGCTAGTAAGTTTAAATTATATCTTGTTAAAAATAATTGTATAATATTATTAATGATATTTTTTTCTAAAATAGATTGGTATACAAATGCAATTTGTCGATTTATCTTAGTCCACAAACATATTTGATTTTGTAGAAAAATCTTTTTATCCTTTTTTTTACATTTTTTTTGTTTACATATATTTAATTATGAAATTTATCCACAGATGTTGGATTTGGCTCAGGATGGGCAATCAGTCCATCCATTTCAGAACATGTGAATTCTGAATCTGGCGATATAGGTATGTTTAGAAATACTTAATGTATTTTTGTTTTTGCTATTTTGTTTGTATATATCATGTTTCTGTAATATATTTGAAATATTTTGTTAATTTTATTTGTTTTATTTGTTTAAAATTAAAATAGTTCTGACATGGATTATTAATTGTAAAAAATATTTCACAGACAGTAACCAAGTTCAACAAATAATGGAATGTGCACGCCAGATTCAGGTTGTTGCAGAAAGGATTGTTGAAATGTTGCAGACTCATGTGTCTATGTAATTTTTTGTTTAGCTTGTTTTATAAGTTGTTTTGGCTCAAGTTAAATTTAAAAAAAACAAACAGATGATGTATAGTCAGGGTTCATGTCATGTGCCTATTTTGTTGGAATATCTAGATTTATGTTTTAATTTTTATTTGGTTCCTTTTTTAATATATTATTGTGCAACAAAACTTTTTTGCCCAGTTAATAAATGTTTGTTTTTGCAATTTGGTGTTTCATCTTTGTTATCTCTATAGATCTACTTTGTACTGTGCTTTCATATAATACTGATTGCATTAGTAAAGTAAATTTTCCTGAGTTATTCTTATTAATAATGGTTTTCAAGGGCATTTTTATTAACCTCAATTTAATATAAAATTTATTCAAAACAACTTGCTATGATTCGCAAGTATGTTCTTTTTATTTTTTTGTCAAGTATACGCATTTTGCAGTAGCCTTAAACATACACGAGTAAAGATGTTTTTGAAATCTCAAACTTCACAAACACAAAATCTTGTTTCAATAATATATTACACACACATCAAAGAAAAACTTGCCTACAAACATTTTTTCGCATGTCTGTTTGAAAAGAAATGCTCTATTGTGTAAATTTTATAAATTTAAAACTGCTACGTTATTTTTAATCTTTTGGGTTTAATAGGTACACATGTAATTTTTTAATATTTTTAGAACATCAAAAGCAAAGAATTTTTTTTTTTTTAAATTATAAAAAAAAAAAATAAACATACCATTGCCATTTGGTTCAAACATATATTAGTTTCTGGACTTTGACACAGCTTTTTTACCAGACCCTTTCTTAAACGGGTGGTGCCGAGAGGATTTGTGTCGCAAATGATGGACAATAGGTATGTTTTGTTCATCAACATGCTCATTGGCCGCCATTTGAGATGTATTGTCAATTAACACATCTTGACGAGGTTTAATAGAATTTTGGTTAACAGGAACATGTTCAAATATGTTCATGTCAACATTCTTTAAATTTCCCGTTTGAGCGGCATTCATAACCGCCAAGATCCATTTTTCGGCAAGATGTGTGGTATCACGGTCTAGGTTAGCCATTTTTTCATTAACCAAAATGACGATCGCACAAAGGGAGCCGGTTGTTTCATTCCAATAATGTTTTTGCAATGTTTTCTAGTTGGGCGACCCACTTATTGGATCTGTGGAACTTGTACGGGCAACATGTCTTCTGGCCAAACTTGTGGAGGTTCCAGCTTCTTCCTCTGCAACTGTGATGGAAGTTGTGGCTGTTTTTTAAGACATCAAATCGACGGTTGATTGCGTTTCAGCTGTGCTTTCCTGGCTATTGGGAGCTTGATTTTGTGGAGCCATCTGTAATGTTTTTTTTATAAACAAAGTTAAACAAAATATTTTTCTGCCATAGAGTTTATGCTTTTTTCAATTACTTTAATAAATATAGAACACAATAACATTTTTGACAATAAAAATCTATTTAAAATTTTAAAAACATGCTTAAGCATATTGTAAAGTGTGGCTAGGCAAAATTTGTTTATATTTTGGGCTATTTTTTTTTTTTTTAAAGGGACATTATTAGCCATATGTTCACATTATTGATCATCCTTCTGTATTTTTAAAAACAAACATACAGCAACAAAAATCTGAAGATCCTAACAACAAGGTTAAAGGCACAGGCATACAATTTTTGGATTTTCAAGTAGCATGTTATAACATCTTTTACCTTTCTTTATAATGTAATAAAAAAATACCTGCTCAACAGTTGATTCAATGTGAGCGGCTTGCTTGTCCGGATCAAGAGGTGGTAGTAGTGTTGTTGAGGCTCGGGGGCGCTCATGGTCCCTTGTGAATAGTAGGAGGTCATAATACCACAATTTGGGAATATATATCTCCCCCGAGCCTGAGTCAGATTTCTTAGATTGTTCTACTTTATTCAATTCTTTCTTGAATACTGTCCGAAGCGCTTGCAGTTTTTTTCGGACCAACAGCTCTGTTGCCTTGTGTGGCTCATGATGGTGATTATAGACATCTATGAGCTTTTGATATGTTGATTTTTTAAAAAATGTATTGCTATATTCTTGAGACTTGACTTTCCAAATACATGACTGTGCCCGGTATTACTCAATAAATTCACGAAGAAATTCTTCATTAGTTGATGTCGTTTTGTTTTAGTATTTTTGTCTGTGAAATAAATTTTTAAAAATTCAGTTGAAATTAGCTAAATGATTTTTATATAAAAAACATTAAATAAGCCAATAATATGAAACCAAAAAAAGGAAAGGTTAAAGCCTCAACATTTCCACGACACAAATACAATATCGTTTTTTTCTTTATAAATCAAAATAAAAAAAAAAAAGAACCACCAAAAACACAAATAATATTACTAACAAAAAAGACTTAACACTAGAGTTGAGCGCGGTTCGTGGTTCGCGGTTCGTGGTTCGAGGTTCTCCAGTTCGGGGCTCGAGTGATTTTGGGGGCTGTTCGAGATCGAACTAGAACTCGAGCTTTTTGCAAAAGCTCGATAGTTCTAGATATGTTCGAGAACGGTTCTAGCAGCAAAAAGCAGGGCTTATTACAGCTACAGTGTGCAGGAGCCATCGCTGGCAGCCTGCCAGAAGCTGGTAACCAAGATAAACATCGGGTATCCAAGCAAAGCGCTTTGGTTAGTAACCCGATGTTTCTCTTAGTTACGTGCAGGAAGCCCACACTTCCCCGCTCAGCTCGCTCCGCCCCCTCCTGCCCGCGGCATGTACACATACATACACACACACACACACACACACGCACCCCCCCCCCCCCGCTCGGCTTACCTGCGGTGATGAAGTCCCGCCATCCCGACCTCAGCGCTGTCACTGTCCTCCATGGCCGCCGCTTGTCACATCACCTCTCGCTTCCGACCCGAGACTGACTAGCGGTGACGTCACGGACCTCTCGCGATACTTGGTGTGAAGCCGGTCATTGAGCTCAGTGACAGGGGCTGTCGGCAGTGCTGGAGATCAGCGCAGGTAATGTACCTCGCTCCTGACAGCAGCACTTGTCATGCCCTGCAGTGACCTGGGCTGACCCATTGATGTTAGCTCAGGTCACTGCATTGCTCTCCCAGCCAATGGGGAACATCCTGCTCTTCATTGACTGGGACAGTGTGGATCGTCATGGCAACCCCTTGGATTACACCAGACCTGGATTTGTTTTTCATTCTAATAAATTGGTTAAAGAGGGAATGTTTTGGGGAGTGTTTTTTCAAATAAAAATGTGTTTGTCGTCTATTTTTTTTTATTACTGACTGGGTTGGTGATGTCGGGTATCTGATAGACGCCTGACCTCACCAACCCCAGGGCTTGATGCCAGGTGACTTACACATCTGGTATTAACCCCATATATTACCCCGTTTGACACCGCACCAGGGCGCGGGATGAGCTGGGGCGAAGCACCAGGATTGGCGCATCTAATGTATGCGCCACTTCTAGGGCGGCTGCGGCCTGCTATTTTTAGGCTGGGGAGAGTCCAATAACCATGGACCTCCCTAGTCTGAGAATATCAGGCCCCAGCTGTCTGCTTTACCTTGGCTGGTGATCCAATTTTGGGGGACCCCTACGTGTTTTTTTTTTAAATTATTTATTTAATTTAAAATAACAGCGTGGGGTGCCCTCAGTTTTGGATTACCAGCCAAGGTGAGGTTGCCAGCTGTGGTCTGCAGGCTGCAGCCGTCTGCTTTACCCTAGCTGGCTACAAAACTAGGGGGAACCCTACGTCATTTTTTTTTTCATTTTTTTGGCTAAATACAAAGCTAAGCACCCCTTAGTGCCACATGAAAGGCACCAAAGGGTGCTCCACTTTTTCTCCATTTTTTCTCCACTTTTTCTACATTTTTTTCTCCACTTTTTCTCCACTTTTTCTCCACTTTTTCTCCATTTTTTTTCCTTTTTCTCCACTTTTTCTCCACTTATTCTCCACTTTTTCTCCACTTTTTCTCCGTTCTTTTTCTATGGTCGGTCTACCCATTAGCTCTGCCATGCACACTGTAGCTCTACACCTACTGCACATGTTACTTTATGATTGACATCTCTTTCGTACCAGAGCTGTCTAAGCCTACTCTGACCCCATATTTGTCATTACTATATTGTCCTTGTACTGTATTATGACATTTGTATCATGTGTTTCATTTCTTGCTGTGTTGCAATTTTTTTGCTGCATCCCAATTGTACCTCTACATTGTTCGAGTTTATGTTATTGTTCTCTCACTCTTATGTGATACTGATTATTGTCATTTTTCATAATTACATGCAGATAAGTCCAATCTGACGAAGGCTCAGGCCGAAACGTCATTTGTAACTTGTTTTGGACAAAAACATATATGCTTATGAAAAAAATGTTTTTCTTAATATGGACCAATAAAGAGTGATTTTGCATTACTATCCGTTGTGACTTAGTCTGGGAGATTTAGAGTGCCGAGGTTACTCACTAATTTTATCTATTATTACCTCTGAGCACCTATATACCAGTGAGCAGAGCTTCCTCTACAGTAGTTCTCCTGATTAGGCATGCCCTTACCTCATGAGCAGGGCATTGCAGCTTTGGTAGCAACCATTACGACATGGACTCTGCTGCTGTGGACCCGAGAAGAGTGAGTGCAGATTCATTGCACCCACACTCCTCACATGAAGGGTCCGCACTCCTAGAAAATGGGGGATACGTTCCCTGAGTGTCTCCCCCCCATATTCTAGACGGTCCAGAGTCGTCATGGGACCCCTTTATTTTTTTTCTTACAATAAATTGGTGAAAGAGGAAATGTTTTGGGGACTGTTTTTTCAAATAAATTTCTTTTGTCGATTTTTTTTTTTTGGTAGTACTGACAGTTTATGATGTTGAGTATCTAATAGACGCCATGACATCACAAACTGCTGGGCTTGATCTCAGGTTACTTTACAGCTAGTATCAACCCGATTTATTACCCCATTTGCCACTGCACCAGGGCACGGGATGAGCTGGGGTGAAGCGCCAGGATTGGGGCATCTAGTGGATGCGCCACGTCTGGGGTGCCTGCGGCCTGCTATTTTTAGGCTGTGAAGGCCCAATAACTATGGACCTTCCCACCCTGAGAATACCAGACCACAGCTGTCCGCTTTACCTTGGCTGGTGATCCAATTTGGGGGGGACCCTACTTTTATTGTGTAATTATTAATATTTATACAATAATTATAAAAAAGAGCCTGAGGGGACCTCCACATTGGATCCCCAACCACGGTAAAGCTGCCAGCTCTGGTTTTCAGGCTACAGCCGTCTGCTTTACCCTAGCTGGCTATCAAAAATGGGGGGACCCAACGTCATTTTTTTTTTAACTATTTTTTAAATAGAAAAAATTAATGGGCTTCCCTGTATTTTGATTGCCAACCAAGGTAACGGCAGGCAGATGGGGGTGGCAACCCATAGCTGTCTGCTTTATCTGCGCTGAGAATCAAAAATACCGCGGAGCCCTACGTCATTTTTTTAAAGATTTATTTTTACAGCACTGTGATGTCCAGCAATCAAAATACAGGGAAGCCCATTTTATTTTTAGTTATTTAAATAAATAAAAAAAATATATATGGGCTCCCGCTGCATTTTTTGTATTGCTAGCTAAGGGTAATCCAAGCAGCTACTGGCTGCTAACCCCCACTGCTTGGTGTTACCTTCACTCGCAATGGAAAATCCAGGGAAGCATTTTTTATTTTTTTTGCCAAAAAACTACAAAAAAAGGACGTGAGCTTCGCCATATTTTTGTATGCTAGCCAGGTATAGCAGGCAGGTGCTGGAAGAGTTGGATACAGCGCCAGAATATGGCGCTTCTATGAAAATGCCATTTTCTGAGGCGGCTGCAGACTGCAATTCGCAGCAGTGGGGCCCAGAAAGCTCAGGCCAACCTGTGCTGCGGATTCCAATCCCCAGCTGCCTAGTTGTACCTGGCTGGACACAAAAATGGGGCGAAGCCTACGTCATTTGTTTTCTAATTATTTCATGAAATTCATGAAATAATAAAAAAAGGTCTTCCCTTTATTTTTGGTTCCCAGCCGGGTACAAATAGGCAACTGGGGGTTGGGGGCAGCCGTACCTGCCTGCTGTACCTGGCTAGCATACAAAAATATGGCGAAGCCCACATAATTTTTTCAGGGGGCAAAAAACTTCTGCATACAGTCCTGGATGGAGTATGCTGAGCCTTGTAGTTCTGCAGCTGCTGTCTATCTGTATGGAGAAGAGCAGACAGCAGCTGCAGAACTACAAGGCTCAGCATACTCCATCCAGGACTGTATGCAGAATTTTTTTGCCCACCAAAAAAATGACGTGGGCTTCGCCATATTTTTGTATGCTAGCCAGGTACAGCAGGCAGCCACGGGCTGCCTCCAACCCCCAGTTGCCTATTTGTACCCGGCTGGGAACCAAAAATATAGGGAAGCCCGTTTTTTTTAATTATTTCACTTAGTTCATGAAATAATTAAAAAACAAATGACGTGGGCTTCGCCCCATTTTTGTGTCCAGCCGGGTACAACTAGGCAGCTGGGGATTGGAATCCGCAGCACAGGTTAGCCCGAGGTTTCTGGGCGCCTCTGCTGCGAATTGCAGTCCGCAGCCGCCCCAGAAAATGGCGCTCTCATAGAAGCGCCATCATCTGCCGCTGTATCCAACTCTTCCAACAGCCCTGGAGCCGGGTGGCTTGTTGGGTAATCATGAGTTAATACTGGCTTTGTTTTACTAGCCAGTATTAAGCCAGAGATTCTTAATGTCAGGCACGTTTGACCCGGCCATTAAGAATCTCCAATAAAGGGTTAAAAAAAAGACACCACACAGAGAAAAAATACTTTAATAGAAATAAATACACAGACACATTAGAGACTCCATCTTTATTACCCCCTGTCACCCCTCCACGATCCTGCTCTTCTGTCTTCTTTCTTTCTAGTGTAGTAGTAGTGACAATTGTAGTGAGGATGAGGTTCACCAGCCCATCACTTGGGGCTGGGGCATCTCATCCTCACTACAATCATCACTAGTGTAGTAGTAGTGACGATTGTAGTGAGGAAGGATGAGGTGCACCAGCTCATCACTTGGGGCTGGGGCATCTCATCCTCACTACAATCCTCACTAGTGTAGTAGTAGTGACGATTGTAGTGAGGAAGGATGAGATTCACCAGCTCATCACTTGGGGCTGGGGAACCTCATCCTCACTACAATCCTCACTACAATCATGCAGCAGCGTGCAGCCTTCACTCCGTGAGTGATCAGTGCTGGCTGACAGCGGTAACGCTGACAGACGCGTTACCATAGCAATGGTGCTCTCGGAGCCACGGTTAGCGGTGACGTCACCGCTAACTGCGTTGCTATGGCAACGGTGATCTTCGTTAATGACCGGCTGTGTCAGCCGGTCCCTAACGGAACGGGGAGTCGACCGTGTGCTAGAGCATGTCGCCGGTACACGGCGATACACATATGTGCACCGTGTACCGGAGAGATGCACTCGCAGGTCCTACATGACGTGTCATAGTCATGTGACCAGTCTGTAGCCAATGAGATAATAGCCA
Source organism: Anomaloglossus baeobatrachus (assembly GCF_048569485.1). Taxonomy (NCBI): domain Eukaryota; kingdom Metazoa; phylum Chordata; class Amphibia; order Anura; family Aromobatidae; genus Anomaloglossus; species Anomaloglossus baeobatrachus. The sequence goes on along the minus strand of NC_134356.1, from coordinate 105,001,666 downwards.
CGTGACTGGTCACATGGCTATTTTGACGTCACGATAGGTCCTGCATCTCTGCTGGCAGTGCAGGTCACCGGGAGGATTAAGCGATCATCGGATGGAATAGCGGCAGGAGACAGAGTGCAGAAGGGATCGCGGGGACCGGTAAGTGTTATGGCAATGTTTATTAACTGTTTGTGTACATTTATAATGCATTTTTATGTGTTTGTGATTGCCTCCCATTATAGCCTATACGTTCGAGTTCGGTTCGTCGAACGTTCGACGAGCCGAACTCGAACGGGACCCCCGTTCGGCGAACTGGCCTCGAGCCGAACCGGGACCGGTTCGCTCATCTCTACTTAACACATAAAAAGATTGTGATTTAGTTTACAAAGGAACATACCAAAACCCACAATAACAAAGAAAAATCTTTAAAAAGACTATGATTCAGATGAGCAAGATCTACTAACCTCACGTGTGAACGAAAAAAGAAGACACATACGCATCTTAAATAATACACGCAAACCAATCCGAAGAAAGGAGGTTAAATGCACGACTCAGGGAAAAAGCTCAAGGACGGAAGTAGGATGCGGCATGAAAGGACGGTATATATTTCATAGATATGACACGGCCACACCTTACGGAAATTCAAACATGTAACGGTGTATCCGGACTGAACTTTGACTTATGTGATGATGACAGACAGTTAGCAATAGTAATCGCACAATAATCATACGAATCTTGTACGGTTGTTTACATCGGTAATGAAGTTGGAGGGTGTAAATCCAAATGACCAATCATGGTGCGATCAAAGGATATCGCACCTGCGATGGGGCGTGGCTAATCGCTTCTGCGTCGCACCGACATTGGTAGCGATGTCGCAGCATGCAAAGTACCCCTTAAGGTTAAACTTGTCCAGACGTCTGAACATACTGTGTCTCTCAGGTCCCCAGCCTAAACACCTGTTTGCAACTTTCAAGTTTTTACTTTCTCTTTTTGCAGAGTCTGCATTTAGCTGGAAGCAGGGGAGCTTATTGTCCCTACTTTGGGGCCTTTTTATGTGATGACATTGAGTAGTGTAGGAGGATTTGCAAGAACTCTGCTTGTTTTAAAATTGTGTTGACCATAGTGAATGGCACACATTTTTATTAAAGTTTTTGGTTAAGGTCTAATCACAATATGAAAAAACTGTTCCTTTCTACCCCCTCCCCCCCTGAAAAAAAAAATTGTTTGTGAACTTTCAAGCCCAAAACTTCAAGTTACAGGTTTTCTCAACCTATTTTATTGTTGCACCAAGGAATTGTCAAATGTGATTTCTGCACTCATATAGTCTATGTGACGTTATTTAAAATATCAGCCCAGATCCCATGTTTACAGGCTTCTGTGTGTGTGCTGCTTTAACACGCCACCTACACTCTACAAGACCAGACATATAATGTAGGCCTGGCACAAGTCTGCTAACCATAATTTTTCAAAAAAATAGACTATAATTAGATATACAAACTTTTGATTTTCACATATCAATCACAATACTTTTCAATTTGTAGGCATAAGTGACCTGACTGAATTAATTAGAAAATTATATAAAAATGCTCATCTAATGTAGATATTAGCCTTGCTAATGGTCAGCCAGCATCTGTTGCAGGCCCTGTTTGTCACACTGTCATCCTGAAAGAAACTTGTAGGGCGAATTTAGCAATTGCGTTGAGTCCTATCTCTTCATATGTAACGTTTTTTGGGAACTCTATCACTAATGAGCAATGTATGTCTCACCCAATCCAAAAAAAAAGTGACATTGTGATGTACTTCAAAACCTAACCTCTTCTAATGGTTATCTTTAAGTCATATTAAAAATCAGGTATGATGTTGACACCTATCTGCCTGTTGGGGCTGTGTGGCTGGTGCATTTTCTGCCCACAAAAGGCAACTGCAATAATAATATTGTCACAAAATAATCAGCTTATTAGGCTAACATTTCAAAAACCCAATATTGTTTTTCAGCCTCAAAACTCTGTAGACAAGGCATCATTATCAACATCATGCTGCTCTCTTTTGATCACACCCATGAAGTCAGTATAGAGGCGCCCATAACTCAGCCATGATGTTGATAGTGATGTTCTGTCTACTAAACAGAATGCTTCACTACAAACCAATCAAAAATGTAATTATTATTTGGTGGGTGAGTAGGAGTTTGTTGTTTAATAATCTGATATACAACACAGCAACAACCTACAGGTATGTTTCAACTTCATACCTTTATTTGCTTGCCCATTATTAAAAAAAAGTGTCAACATATCCCTAGCCCACTCATTGACAAGGCTTGAGATATCCGTTGCCTCCTCTAAAAACATTTTGCACTGAGGTGTTGTATTGTTGGACACAAAAACTTTACACAAGTGCAAATTTTTAGAACAAAGTAAATTAAATGCTGTCATTATGGCAAAAACTAACAACAACAGCTGAAGCAATAGTAACATCATGATGGAGATTATGGCCAACAGGTCAGCAGGTAGTTAATGTATTTAACTTGCCAATGTTAACTTTGTAAACAAACAAGCATGGCTTTTCCAGACTGTTTCTGTGTTTAAATTTGGTTAATATTGAAGCCCGGTTAATGTATTCTGTTTTTTTGAACAGTTGAAATATTAAAACGGCGCTGGCGGTCATGTAGGGACCAATATAGACGAGAGTTTAACGCTCTCGCTTCAACATCCAAGAAGAGGCCGTATATCTATTATCGGAATTTGCAGTTTCTTCGTCCAGTTATGGAATTAAACCAGTAAGTGATTCTACATAGGTTGGCAATGTTTAAACCATTTAAAAAATTAAACGAAGTCTAAAATTTAAATGTATAAAGCTAGGTTCACATTTCCGTTGTTTCGCATCAGTCACATGCGTTGCTTGACGCATGTGACTGATGCGTTGTACAACGGATGACAAAGAACAGAAATTCATTGTCGTACTCTGTTGTGTGCGGGGGGCGGAGTGCGGGGGTCGGAGTGCGAGGTGGGTGGAGCCGAGCGGGGCCATGGAGATGAGGATGTCAGTGCCGTGGTCTGCATGGCTGGGGACAGATGAGTGTGTGTGTGTGTGTGTATACATGCGGAGTGCGGGAGGGGTCGGAGCCGAGCGGGGAAGTGTCAGGTTCCCTGGACACGTAGCCAGGGTAAAAACTAATCAAAGCACTTTGCTTGGTTACCTCATATTTACCTTGGTTACCGCTTAGCGCTGGCTCCTTGCACACATAACCAGGGTAAATATCGGGTAACTAGGCAAAGCGCATTGCTTGGTAACCCGATGTGTATCCTGGTTACATGTTCAGGGAGCCAGAGAGAGCATGCGCAGCAAACTTTTACGGATTGCGCTGCTCAAAAAACGTTACAAGCTGCGTTCCTTCCGCCCCGCGGTCAGTCGTTCTACGACTGATCAGTCGGGCGGAGGATGCAACGCAGCATCATCAGTCACAATCCGCTGCTCATACAAGTCTATAGGAACAACAGAATCTGCCAAACGGATTCCGTTGTTTACCAAAGCAGTGGATTGTGACTGATTCAATTTAACGCAAGTGTGAACCTAGCCTTATGTGAAAACAAAGCAAAGGCTAAACTTCTTTGTATATGTAATTTCATATGATCATATTTTGATTTTGCAATCTGGATGAATCAGAAGCTGAGTCTGCCACAGCGGGACCCTCCACCCGTATTACCTCGCAATCTGAGAGAGATACACAAGTGGAGGCAGTGTAAAAACATTAAAATTAAGACATCTAGTTATCAAACACTTTATAAAAGGATATATTATATATGTCGAAAGTCCTGACTATATTGGAGGGCATAGCTTATTGATAACAGTTCTTACATTATTAATATTTTGAGTCTGTATATAGATAGTTGCTGACATAGTCCTGTATATATATATATATATATATATATATATACTTTGCAAACTGCTAGTGAGTGACATCATGTGTATAGAAGGATCCCCTGAAATAGCCCTTATGAGCAGCTGCATTGGACATATATACCATGACACTTCTCGGGGGGAGGGCAGAGAGAGGGGGATCATGCCTGCAGAAGGACACATGTCGAGGCTGCAGAGTCCTTCCACCCGATCCAAGATGAAGTAACATGCTGTCAGGCCTACAGCATATCATCCTTGCGTCTATTCAGAACTAAGGAAAGATGGGTGAAGATTTTTATTGATTCAGTATGGACTATTATTGAACTCTTTACGTAAGCTAACGAAGAATACTATTTTTTTCCTTTTCTGTAACTGAATTGTAACTTTATAATTGGGCAACCATTTTATCAGATATAAAATACATATATTTTTTACATTTTTTGATGTTCTTTCTTTCATGCGCTTATCATGTATTTGAAGAAAAATATATTTAAGGGTATATTTTTAACAGGCAGAGACAAGTCAAGGCAACGAGCCACAAGTAGATGCAGATGCTGGAGAGGGCCCAAGTGGAGCTGCTATCAACACTAGACAGCTAGCAGGCCAATTGGCTTCCGATTCCGCATCCCAAGTCCCAACCCAACATGTGCTCCCTAGGCCCAGTATTGCTTTAGTTAGAACCCGACGGATACGACGTTCTAAGGAGATTACCTCTCTGCCTGACTTAATAGATACCCATGTTCTCCATATCCTAAATAGTCTAATCCCTGAAACAGATGCCGAGCGGTTTTGCAGGTCCCTTGGCCCACATCTCACCTTGGTTCCAGCCAACCGGCAGGTCCGAGTAAGGGCAGGTATTCTGCACCTTCTTGAGGCCAGCTAGGAAGAGAATGACCCAGCCAATGTTCTAAATATGCTAGAACACTGGCGGGATGAGCAGCAGGCAAGCCACGAGACCACCGTAGCCACCAGCAATTCCCCAACTCATCATCATTCTGCTGGGACATCTGTCCCAACAACAACTGGCCAGACATATGGCCTTGAGCAGCCCATGACATCCTATAACCCACAACAATCTACTGCTGGCTCTTTAACTTGACAGCAATTGCCTGCGCCAGTCATTTCCCAGCAACCTTTTGCTCCCACCTACTTGCCTTTGTCCCAGCAGGAATGGCAGGGCCAATATGCTAATTATGGCTCATTTCAATATGGATCATTTCAATACAACCAACAACCCCCCCTCCTTTGCCATTTTCCTACTATGGTTCATCTAGAGAATCATATAATTAACCACACTCTGTTGTTCCTTTGTCCCACATGCTCCAAACAACCACACATGTTACCCAACCCACAACCACCCTGAGCCAACGTATTCAAAGGGCCACAAAGTCCACCCCTAGCAATCAGGCCAGCTCACAATCACAAACTGAGTGATTGGCTTAGTCACTAAAATATTGTAGTTGGTTTTTTGCAGATATTATTTAATGTTTTTCATAATCCCGATTGTTTGTTTCTTATAACTCACATTTCCTACCCAAAATTAGGGAGGAAAGTGAGGTCTGCATTTTATAATCTGAGGTAGCTTACTGGGGGTGGTGGAGAGGAGTTGCACGTGTCTGGGGAAATGGTGGGGCGACTGTGCAAAGGCTGTGGTGGATGGGCTCATGATGCTGCTGCAGCTGGTCCTGGGGCTGCGGCAGCTGGGCGGGTTTGGTGTCAGCTGGTGCAGGGGCTGTAGCAGCTGGTCTGCCCCGGTGGGGCAGCCAGTAATGACTTTAAATAATGTTGCCAGGAGTCAGTGCGTGCACAGATGGAGCTCTTGGCTAACATTTTTTCAGCACATGCGCCAGCTCCGCTCCATTGATCTGTCAGCAGTGGACTTAATAAAAAGGTCTGCAGAGGTGGCGCTTAAGTATATGATATCTCAGCTTGCTATTGAGCCAAGAGCTCAATCTGCACATGTGTCGACTCCAGCCGCCATTTCTTTGAAGCCCTCTCCGCCCACCAATGCTGCAGCCCAAGCCCCAGCACAGCTTCTCAAGCACCATCACAGCTGCCCCGTCAGCCACCACTTCACCAGCACAGCTGTCAGTTTGTTGAACAGCATGTGGGAGAACCACTGCCCTTGCATCCTGTGAACCCAATCGACCACCGCTGCCACCTCCTCCGGTAATACACCACCAAATTATAAGACAAAACCCATTCTTTGGTTTAGAACCTTTTATGATTTGATTTTGTGGAGCATCATATAAACTAATGTGTATTTTTAATTAAAAAAATATGGTAATACCATTTTTGTTCGGTTATGTAACCAAAATATTAGTGGTGCATTTGAGTTGTAATGTTTTGTTTGAATAAAAAAAGTGTGTACATTTTTTGATGTATGGCTTTTTATCTAAATTTGTTTTTAAAATAAATATGTGGCCAAAATAGTTTGGGGCAGAGGTAGGCCAACATTGCCCTCTGTCATGGGGCCATTATAACAGGAGAGGCCTATGTGACAGAAAGTGCCTGAACATGTATAATGGAAGCAAGCAGCTTCTTAGGTTTGCAATGACTGAATTTATCTTGGATTAAAAACAAAAAGGAGGATGTGCTGGATAGCACCTGGTGGTAAGGCAGAACTGGGATAATGCCCGAAGGCTACTCACCTTAGGAGGTTGTGCACCCTTGCACAACCTCGGATAATGAATTCAAAATCCACGAGGGCATGCTGGAGCCAGCAACCGTCCAAGGATCCCAGGAAGTCGGTGCATGTCGATTCCTTCCAGGCTGGCCACGGGGCCACGAGCAAACGGAAGTACATCACCGCAGCTCCTGATTAGCCAGAGCAAGCCCAGTATCCTGGCAAGCATGGGTCCTAGTAAGTAATGTGTGGCACTCTGTTCCCAGAGCAGCTCCTCCCGTTAATCCCACAAGGGGATATTACAAGTGAAGGTAACGGGGTGACGGTCAATTAGGAGCACTACGAAACAGGATGTGTAGGGGAATTACAATAGATGGACTTTTTAATCATTTAAAATCCCTCTAATGGCCAGTATAAAGTCCTTGTATTTTGAGTCCCCTAGTCCTCTTGTTGTTTCCTAGCGCTCCTAAAAGACCGTCACCCTGTTACCTTCATTAAATTTGTCTTGGGACAGGGCAACGCATGTCTTTGGTTTATCCACCCATATTAAGCCACCTGCTGGGATTAACCATTATGGCCATGTGGTTTGGTTATTTTTTAAAGATAAACAAAAAAACATGGTCAATACATTTTTATTTTTTTTTTCATAAAAATTAGTTAAACAATAAATGATTGTGATAAAAATCATGAGGTATTTGTTGATTTCTGTGTTTAACATTGGTCAAACAAGACCCTTTAAATAGAAAAACACAAAATCTTAAGCTCGCAACCCACGTCAAGGGTCGTCATTTTCTTGCGAGTCCCTAACTAAACCAAATTTGTGTAAATTAAAAAGCCAAATCAAAAGGGAGCCACAAAAGACTAAACTTTTTAAAAAATAATTACAGATTCTCCTGCAATTGCCATGGTACAAAGCCCTCGAGCGAAACAAAATAATCTGTAAAAATATTCCGGACTTGAAGACCAGAAGAGCTTTCTTGTCTACCATGTTGTATGTCCTGTTGTAAGGGCATGTTTGACTCTCTCAACGACTCCTCATCAGGCAAGTATTGTTCCTGGAGACGACAAAAATTATGAAGAACAACAGCTGCCTTCAAGGCAGCTTTGACATTTTCATGATGCATTTGAATTGTGCTCAGGAAAAGACGCCATTTCGAGGTAAGGATCCCAAAAGCACACTCCGCAAAACGACAGGCTTTGGTCAGTCATTGGTTAAAAATGCGCTTATGGGTGTCCATACCTCTACTTGGAAATGGCCAAAGGACGTGTTTCGAGAGCGCAAATCCCTCATCAGCAACCATAATAAAGGGTGCAGGCGGTCCAGAAGCCTGTGGAAGTGCATGTGGCTGTGGAAGGGCAAGGTTCATGTCATTAAGACGACGTGCAAACCTGGAAGCACGAAAGATGCGAGCATCAGACGCACTCCCATAGGCACTGATATCTGCAATTACAAAACAGTATTTACTGTCAGCCAAAGCCATAAGAATAACCGAAAAATACTTTTTGTAATTGAAGTAACGGGATCCTGAATTTGGTGGCTTTTTACACGAATGTGCTTGCCATCTAGTGCTCCAATACAGTGTGGAAATTTTGCTGCTTCCATGAAACCATGGGCAATCCTCACCCAGTCATGTGTGGTTGGCTGAGGCATCACCTGGCTCTTGAGATTGTCCCAAATTACCTCACAGGTATTGCGCACAATCCCGGATATAGTTGACGTGCCAAGGAGAAACTCAAAATGGAGTGAAACAAAACAATTACCAGTTGCGAGAAATCTGAAATTGTTAAAAAATCAAACGCAAAAAAGTAAGTTAATATGGGAAGTCAGTTGAAAAGACTGTTAAGAAATACAAAATGAAACAATATAAAAAAAGTATTGCCTTGAACACAAGGAGGCAAAAAGACGTGCCAATATAAAACTAGAATTTTTACCCTAGCCGTGGAATTATCAGTAGGCTTGCAATTTGATGATGTTTGGGTTTTTTTTTATTTTTTTGATGAAATAAAACACCACTACAATTTGTTGACTTGATGCAAATTTTGACCCAGTAAATGGAAAACATGCATGAACAAGATCCAAAAGAACTTGATGGTTTTGACATAACTGTTCCCTTTAATTATGAACAAATGTTTATAAAAAAACACACAATTTCCTTTAAAAAACTTTTGGAAAAAAAAAAAATCAAGACAAACCCATAAAGGGACAAATCTAAACCAAAAACATTGGCTTAAGTAGTTATTGAGTTTTTGTAGGCCCTTTACAAAAAATGGGTTTGACCATGCACTAAACCTTTACATTTTGCAAGATTGCCTGAGCATTGCACCGGCAAGAAGTAAGTCATCTGCACATGAGAGGGTCACACCACCTGGTCTACATTAGGTTCTCAAAGTAATTTTAAAAATTTGGCTAAGGATGGATAGAGTTAATAATAAGGCATCCTGAAGCCAAACTAAATTTAATCCCTTTAAATTGTGGTGACGATATCAACACATACTAGTTTTATGAAAAATGTAAAGGTGTACAGTGGATCACTGGGTGTCTAATCTTTGCAAGCCACCTTGCCACATGGTTAATTCCCATATATGTTCAACAGTCACTGTCTTGCACTGAAACAAAAGCCATCTGGAAACAATGAGTTGATCAGATGAATTTGGGCACAAAACGTCATATTGGAAGGTCAGGTGTAATGATTAAGCTCCCCCTTGATGACCATGCACTTATTTTTAATTGAGTTAGACATTCAATATTGAATGTGTACCTTTAAAATTGACAAACAGACCCAGTAGGTATTACATTTTGAAAGGCAATAAGAATTTTTTGTTGTTAGCTTTGATGTTCAGCTGACAACTCATTTTCAAGGTGGCAGTAGTTGTTAGAAAATTTAACAAATTTTCTATGATCCAAAAACACAAAACAATAAACCCACCCAGAAGAAAAAAACAGTAAATAGCCAAAAAAAAAGTGTTGTTCGAAGTAAAATAAATCCTGCAAAAACAGGATAAAATAAGCCCCCACCCACACAAAAACTAAACATAGTGCAAACATGGCACAATGTTCAAAATGTACATACCTCAGAGTTACAAGCAGACACTCCTCTGGAGAAATGCTTAGTCGCATGAAAGTATCTTGCCGGACAAGATGAGGGCGCAAAAGCTCAAGGAGTTCATCAAAACTATGAATTGACAGGCGACAAAAAGCATGAAACTTCACAGGAAATTTGCAAAGTTCGCCATACAATGTGTGGAAATGGCCATATGCTTCATGTTGCAAGACTAAGGGGTGAACCCATAGTCTTTTGGGCTGCTGAGGTTGTTCCATAATCATATTGCGACAAACTCTTATTCGCCGAGACACCAACCAGCACAACCACATCAATGCCTCATTTGAAAGTGACATATCTGCAAAGCAGCAAGTACCGAAAACACCACCAACACACAAATGTTAATTGAAATGACCAGGAGAAAGCCTCTGGGCATGTCTTTAAACACTAATTCCTAATTTCACTCACACTTTCTAGATAAAACACTAAATTACAACATCATCCATTTTTTTCTGGCACCGATTTCACGGATGACACACGGACGTGAAAAAAACGGACTCACGGACGACACACGGATGACACACACGGACGTATAAAATGGACCGTGAAAAACGTCCTTTAAAATCACTGACGTGTGAAACGGGCCTAACAGCCTATTTTTTTAGCTCTTCAGCCTGTTGTAAAAATCTTAAATCACTATTATTTATTCTTTTTATTCTCAGGAACTGACTATAGGGACAGATTTTTTTATATGGGCCGGATGTGCGCTATTGTGACTCAACAACATATTTACAGAGGTTGATTTTCTATGCATTTCTCTTGCGATTTTTCCGTTTTTTATTATTAATTTGACATCCAGGAATTCAAGTGGATCTCCCCAAAAACACTGGTGAAAAACATGTTATGCCAATTATTGTTGTTAAAAAAAATGACACAAACGCATCGAACTCGCTTTCTGTGCCGTCCCATACGATCAAAATATCATCGACATAGCGAAAGAATTTTTTAATGTGACATAGGTATGGACTGGTTTTATTGTAGATAACATCATCTTCAAACTTGGCCAGAAATAAATTAGCGAGAATACATACCATGGGGTGCCCATTGTAACACCCCCATGTTGTGCATACCATGTATCACCAAATTAAAAGGTATTGTTCTCGAGGATGAAGGATAGAGCTTCACTCATAAAATCAATAAACAGTTTGGATTCTCCCATTTTTTCAAGAATGATCCTGGCAGTCTCCACACCCAGATCCTGCTGTATCCGGGTATAGAGACTGTGCACATCAATAGTCACTAATTTAAATCCTGGTTGCCACTGGACATCTTCAATTAAACGGACACAATCGCCCGAGTCACACACATAAGATGGAATCTTTTCCAAAAATGGATTACAAGTACCTAATGTAAATAGCTAGATAAGGGCTCAGATATTGAGCTCAATCCTGACACAATGGGGCGGCCCGGTGGTTTTAATAATAATATAATAATAAGTTTTATTTCTATAGCGCCAACATATTCCGCAGCGCTTTACAATTAAGAGGGGACATGTACAGACAATATGAGACAATACAAAATAACCAAATTAAGATACAAGGAGGAGTGAGGGCCCTGCTCGTAAGCTTATAGTCTATGAGGGAATAGGAGAGACACAAAAGGTGAATGGGGGGGAGAAAAGCTTGTCATATATGGTCCAGCCATCGATTTAATAGGGTATTCAAAACCAGCTGCATGAACCCGTCGGTGAGAATTTATATAGGTACAGGGGACGAGAACTGGAAGTAAATTTTTTGAAGGGCAGAAAGGGACTAGATTAGATCAGGGCAGAGAGTTGATTGGCTAGTCTAAAGAAATGCGTTTTTAGGGCCCGCTTAAAGGTGTGGATGTTGGGAATTAATCGGATTTCTCTTGGTAGTGTGTTCCAGAGCATAGGCGCAGCTCGTGAGAAATCTTGGTTTTTCTTGTGACTTATGAATCTTTGGTACAAAGTACCAATGTGGTTTATTAGGATAAATGGGCAGTAATTTTTCTGCCTAGCTTCTAGACAATACCCACAATGTGACCTGTCTGTTTAAAAAACTACATAGTTTTTCTTTTATTTTTAGAGTAGGATCTCCTTTAAGTTTCTTATAGACTGTCTCATCGGATAATTGTCTGTTTGCCTCCTGTAGATAGTAGGTTGTTGTCATAAGGACAGTCCCTCCCCCCTTGTCAGCTTTTCGTATTATAACATCATCCCAAGATTTCTAAATTTTGAAAGCTTTTTCTTCTGATTAAGACAAATTAGGTGCTAAAGTTGGAAAGTTAATAGCCTCTGTATCACTTAATACTAATTCCTGGAAGAGGTCGACACTATTCCTTGGGACTACCGAAGGAAAAAAATCAGATTTGACCACTCCTTTGAAAAAAAAGGTAGTCGCTTCTTGTATTTCATATATATTGTCTGTTATTCCTCCTGCTATACTGAGCAGTTCCAGGGCTTCATGTCGTACCTCTCCCAGGCCAGAACCTTTAAAACAAAATCCTAAAGGACCTATAGCACATGGTACTTCTGCAGTAGGGCGTGTATGTGACTTTTTCCTCCAAAAAAATTTTAAAGGTGCATTTTTTTGCCAGGGTTTATATAAATCAATCTGGAAGTCGGGGAAATTAAAAGGCTCTGGGATACAAAAGTTCAGTCCTTTTTCCAACACGTTCCACATGTGTTTACTTAGCTCTCAATCTGTCAGGGTGAATACTTTATGACTTTCATAAGTGGTTAGGCACTCCACAAAACTTTTGTTTTTTCGATTGTGGTTTCACCTGGATTTTCCCCGACCTTTCTTGTTGGTTTTCTAAAGGACCTACTCTTTTTTGCCGTTGGCCTGAATCCACACTAGATCTTTCTTTAGGAGGCAGGACTCATCTATTCCGCTGGAATCTGAATCCGTGGTCCATGCTTCACATTTGGTCTTTCTCATATTCTTAGGGAATTTTTTCCTGAACCTTGATTTTTTAACAGGTGACAAATTAGCGGTGTTCTTATTAAATTTAAAACCTGTATTTGTCTCATAGTCTATTTTGTCTCTTAAGAATTTTTCTTTTTTTCTTTCCTTTATAATTGTTTGAAACAGAATTCAGTTTTTATCAAGATTTTTTAGAAACTGCCCCCATTGTTTTCTTGAAAGTCTAGATTCCAATTCTTTCCTTAACCTGATGAGCTCTTGTGTTATAGACCCATGTTCCTCTTCATTTTTTTCTAACACTAGACACATGAACCACATGGAACATTCGTTCTGAAATTTCTCCCATTTTCTCTTGAAACTTATATCTTCTTGATAGAACAACATATTCTTCATAACCCTTAAGGCCTCTCGGTACATGGTTGGACTCTTATGAAAGGAGCGACTGTACAGTCCAAAACAGACATATCTTTTTCAGCGAAAGTAGTGATTTTTAATTCTAAGCTTTTTGTGCTTAACACTTCTGTGTCGGGTTTTGAGTTGCACTCCGTGAAAAACGTGCTGGCACCCTCCTCCCCACTTGTATGCCATCACCTGTGCTTTTTAAGCTCTCGGTTCCAGTAACCTCAATTATAGTGGTGAAAAAAACAGGCTCAAATCCTTTCAATATAAGTAAGCGTGCTCTTCAGTAAATGTTAAAGTCTCTAACAATAGCATCCATCTTTACTGGATGCACATATTAGAAAATACAAGCAGTCACATAACATACAAAGAATTGTGGGAGGATAACTATACCAAGAGGCAACCAGTAAAGTTAGCAAAAAAGGCTGTAAATTTGGTCAAATCAGAATGATAGGAGGTACCTGTCAGTAGTGCTTGAGGTGGACAACCTGTGAAGCTGTGAGAGGTGCACCATAAGAGGATTTGAGGATAGAGGCATAGGTATGAGAATATGTGCTGTACATTACTGAAAGATGGCAAAAGTTACCTGGAAACTTACCGCTGCTGCGCTGATAAAAGTAATGGGATGTCTGGGTATTGCAACAAATCACTGTGAGATCGGATTAATTTAGACGAAGGGCACCACCCATTGGGATCTCCCACTATACATATTACCATATGAAACAAAAAGAAAAAGAGTATACTCAACAGGGATCACCAATGAGTCATTATTGCTTTTCATACCATAGACATGTGCTGTGCATAGCAAAGGTTCATTGTGAGTCAATATTATGACTCTCTAGGAAATATCTATCTGCTTGTATGTTTTAGCATCTTAAGTTTGCTTTAGACGCTATTTATTTAAGGTCACCCTGATTCACAAAGCTGGTTACCATGAGTAATACCATGAGTAAGTATTAATCCACAAGGGGTTAATGCAGCGATCCCCTCTGTGTAAGCGCTGCAGCCTCCTTCACCCACACTGGACGCTGTTTCCTTTATGTCTCCCTATTCATGCAGAAGAGCTGCTCTACTTGAGTAACACTGCTGTAGATCATACATCTGCAGTAAGGTGATGGGGGCGTGGCTTGACTCGATCATGTGACCTGGGCCACATGATGGCGGCCTGACTCGATCATGTGACCTGGGTAAGATGGTGGCCGCACTACAGCACTACACTGCTGAATGCTATGAGCCTTGCTGACAGGTGAGCAATCATTCCTTTATTGTTTACTCTATTTATTGGCACACCGGAAGTTGCTAAGTAACTTTTCTCCACAGAGGAAGCCACCTGGTTAGTGGCGATACGCATGGGGTCTGTACATGCTGTCCAAACCCCACTCTGTTACCATTACTCTCCCCTTTTTTTCCCCCCTCCCCAGGTAGGCCTGCCATTTTCACTTATTGTCAGTATCAGTTTAGGTGACCGTGTGACATTGTGGTCCTTCTATCTAATATACTACTCGAGTCGTCCCCTGTTTTAATATACAGTGGTGGTCACTCAGTACTCATATTTATTTATTACTAAGGTACCTATTTTCAAACTCTAATGGGCAGCTGATACCAGGTCTATATACAATAACATCTGTTACTGAGTGGGCAATGTATACTAGGGGGTTTTGTGGATGTACTTACCCATTTGGGCTTATTCTTATAAATCTATTATACATATTGCTTAGTAGTCTAAATAACTACTTCTATATGTGGGTAATGATGTGAGTTATTGATTAAAGACACCTTTTTTTTCTTGTGTACCACACTTGCATTCTGTTGGGGGACGGAGTGTTTGGGGATATAAGCCGTGATTGGCTTTTTACGTGTTTTTATTGCCAATTTGTTGTGTGTCTTTTTGATTGCTCTTTGAGCCAGAGAAATGTGTGTTTTTGATATGTCATCACAATAAAGTTTTTTTTTTATATTTTTCTATATAATGACTCATTGGTGATCCCTGTTGAGTATACTCTTTTTCTTTTTGTTTCAGATCACTGTGAGATATGGCATACAGTGCTTGCAGACAGGCAGGAGTTTTGAATACAGTGAGGGGCTGTGACCGGGACCGTGAGAGCGGAAGTGACATGTAGGTGACGTCACTTCCATGGTTGGCAGTGGATGGCAATCTCGATTGTATTTCTGCAGTGCAACTGTGCATGTTTAAGGAAATAGCACTGCTTAGGGAAAAAACAAACAGGGAACAGGTGTAGATAAGGCAGACAGGATTGGAGGGGAAAGGAGACAGGTTTAATAGAAGAGATGTAGCACCAAACAATATAAAGAGCAAATGATGACTGCCAATTGTAGGCCAAAATTACCTATGCAGTAAGGAGAAACCATTAAGAGAAAATGTAATGAATATAATTTGATGATAAACTGTAAGATCATGGGGGAGGAAAAATAAAAATAGAAAAGGGGTAGAAAAAAGTAAAAAAGTAAATAATAAAAATAAAATGAAAAATAAAATAAAAAAAAAATAGAAGGTACAAAAAAATAAGTAAAAAATGAAAAAAGTTAAAAAAAATGGAAAAAAAAAATACAACAAACACTGAAGAAAAATGAAATGGAAGGGGGAAGAAAAACGGAAAAAAAAATTAAATTAACTGTGGAAAGAAAAAGTAAAAATAAGTGAAAAAAAGGGGAAAAAATGGGGGAAAGAGGTTGGATACCAGAGTAAAGTGAGTAGTGACAAACTGCCTGTCCTGTAACGGTGTGATGAAGTTGTCCGGGGTGCACTATGACCGGTACTGGAAAGAAATGGAAAATTAAATTAGTTACATGGATCTAGCAAAAACTAGCCAAATCAAAATCCCTGTTGAGGTACCTGGGTTCCAAGGTTTGTAGTGTGAAAATCCAATAAGCCTCTCTCTTTTTAAGTAGGGAGACCCTATTACCAACCTGCCAATGAACAGGGATCTGTTTGCGGACCTAGTATCTCAATTGAGAGAGTCTTTGTCCTTTTTGGTGAAAGTGGAATGGTAGAGGTAGAGACAGTCTCCCACAGCAGCTGGTGGACTTGTACTGTGAGTTCCTGTCCCTCACCTGTTGGGTTGTTTCACCTATGTATAGAAGATGACAAGGACATTTTATAGTATAAATGATATTTGCAGTTTCACACGTTAAAAAAACCTTTTATTGGAAAACCTTGTCCAGTTTACGGCATGGTACACCATGTCGCCCTTAAGTACATTATTGCATTGGAGGCATCCCAGACATGGGAAAGTACCTCTCTTTGGTGTCAAAAGGTGGGTTTGTGTTCTTTAAATTGCAACTGACCCATTATATCTGCCCTTTTTTGTAAGTTATTGGGGCAACGGAAACATGGAAGAAAGGGATTTTTAAACTCAGGAATATTTGGATTACTTTACTCTAAAAGCTTCCAATGTTTTCGTATTTATGTACCAAGGAGATGCGTCCTCCAGGGTTAGTGGAATGTGATCTGAGGTCCATGTGTCTACTGTCATTGAGAAGGTTCTCAGGGTACACACGGTTTCTAAAGCAATCCTGCATCTCTTGTTCTTCCTCTGTCTCTTAGTAGCTGGATCAGAAATGATCCTGTTGATCCTC
Source organism: Anomaloglossus baeobatrachus (assembly GCF_048569485.1). Classification (NCBI taxonomy): domain Eukaryota; kingdom Metazoa; phylum Chordata; class Amphibia; order Anura; family Aromobatidae; genus Anomaloglossus; species Anomaloglossus baeobatrachus. The sequence continues at coordinate 104,985,182 of NC_134356.1, read as the reverse complement.
ATAAATTGGGACTTGCGTATGGCCCGTTTAGTCGCCGAGGGGTGGCAACTGGAAAAGTGTAGTAAATTGTTCCTGTCTGTTAAGCATAAAGAGTTGTGGACAAAATACCTTCTTTGCTTTTGTGGATCATAGTGTCCAGAAAGCTGACCTTTGTTGGGTCTGAGTGTAAAACAAAAGAGAGTTCTGACCAAACGTTGATGAGATACTCATTGAACTCGAGAAGAGATTCATGGGGCCCCTCCCATATGCTAAATCTTTTGTCTATATAGCATTTCTAGCAACGTGAATTGGCCTGAAAGCCACAATGGGTATAGACGTAGTGTTCCTCAAAGAAAGACATGAAGCAATTTGCATAGGGATGGATCACATTAGACCCCATTGCGGTGCCTTGTTGCTGCCGAAAAAAAGTATCCTGAAAGAAAAAAAACATTTCATGGAGTACTAACTTTAGAAATTCAATACAGAAGTTCCTAACGTCTACCCTCGTCTTATTGTACTACAAAATGTTGATAAAGGCATTACAGCCGTGGACATGTTTTATCAAATTGTACAAGCTACTGACGCTCCAAATAACCAGAGAGGCATGTGGGGGAATGTGATTAATATCCTTGATTGTATTCAGGAAATCCTCTGTATCAAAGAAAAAGGAAGTAGTATCCTTTATTAGGGGTGTTAAGATTCTTTCCAGTACAATGGCTAAGGGGGATAAAATGGAATCATTGCCTTGCACTATAGGTCTCCCTGGTAGATTATAGAAGTTTTTGTGTATCTTAGGAAGTATGTAGAAAATGGGGGTTATAGGATCCGTCTTAATTAAAAATTCAGCGATTTTGTTATCATTCGTGCCTAGGTGTTGGTAGTAATCTACTAATGATTTAATTTTGGATGCAATGTTTGTGGTGGGGTTGCCAGGTAATATCTGATTGTGTAATTGAGATAAAATCTCCTGTACATATTTGGTCTTGTGCAAAATGACTGTTTTACCCCCATTATCCGCTGGTTTTATTACAAGATCCTTCTCTTCCATCAATGAGGATAAGGCTTATCTGTCCTGCTCTGAAAAATTAGAGTGACTATGTAGAGTACTTCTATCTACTTTCTTGAAGAAATTGCCTCTTTCTCTCTCAATCAGTGAAATAAAGATTTCTACTGGAGGGCTGTTCTTGAATGGAGAGAAGTTGCTCTTGGTCGGTAGCCTAAGGTCCGACAAGATAATTGCGGGAGTGTTCTGTAGTTTATGTATTGGTGGTGGTGTTCTTTGAGTAGATGTGAAATGTACCTTAAGGCGCAAGTTTCGTATTTTTCTTTTTGTCCCCTTTATCCTTATCTAGTGTATTTTTTCAGAAAGGTCAGTGAGACCAAAATGTCAATTTAATTTGGACACTACCCAAGGTGCAACCTATTAAAGGGATTTTTTTGTTACACTTAAATACATCTGAGTGCTGGATTCTTTGACTTTTATTATATGATGTACCCAGTACGTCATAATCAGATAACGGTTACCGACTGATGACGTACTGGGTATGTCACGGCGTTCGCTAATGCACTGTGCCCACGTGATTACCACCTGGTCGTCTGCTTTCCTGCATAAGAGAAAAATACTTATTAGCTCTCCTTAGTCTTCAAAAAAAGTTCATTATGGATGCATAAATAATAGAAAAAATGTCATGACAAACAAGTGAATTTAAACATCGGAGGACGTGTTTCAACCTAACTAAGCTCTTATTCATATCCATGTCAAGTTTGATGAAACCAAGACATATATATACAGTGCCTACAAGTAGTATTCAACCCCCTGCAGATTTAGCAGGTTTACACATTCGGAATTAACTTGGCATTGTGACATTTGGACTGTAGATCAGCCTGGAAGTGTGAAATGCACTGCAGCAAAAAAGAATGTTATTTATTTATTTATTTTTTTTTTAAATTGTGAAAAGTTTATTCAGAGGGTCATTTATTATTCAACCCCTCAAACCACAAGAATTCTGTTTGGTTCCCCTAAAGTATTAAGAAGTATTTCAGGCACAAAGAACAATGAGCTTCACATGTTTGGATTAATTATCTCTTTTTCCAGCCTTTTCTGACTAATTAAGACCCTCCCCAAACTTGTGAACAGCACTCATACTTGGTCAACATGGGAAAGACAAAGGAGCATTCCAAGGCCATCAGAGACAAGATCGTGGAGAGTTACAAGGCTGGCAAGGGGTATAAAACCCTTTCCAAGGAGTTGGGCCTACCTGTCTCCACTATTGGGAGCATCATCCGGAGTGGAAGGCTTATGGAACTACTGTTAGCCTTCCACGGCCTGGACAGCCTTTGAAAGTTTCCACCCGTGCCAAGGCCAGGCTTGTCCAAAGAGTCAAGGCTAACCCAAGGACAACAAGGAAGGAGCTCCGGGAAGATCTCATGGCAGTGGAGACATTGGTTTCAGTCAATACCATAAGTAACGTACTCCACCGCAATGGTCTCCGTTCCAGACGAGCCCGTAAGGTACCTTTACTTTCAAAGCGTCATGTCAAGGCTCGTCTACAGTTTGCTCATGATCACTTGGAGGACTCTGAGACAGACTGGTTCAAGGTTCTCTGGTCTGATGAGACCAAGATCGAGATCTTTGGTGCCAACACCACACGTGACGTTTGGAGACTGGATGGCACTGCATACGACCCCAAGAATACCATCCCTACAGTCAAGCATGGTGGTGGCAGCATCATGCTGTGGGGCTGTTTCTCAGCCAAGGGGCCTGGCCATCTGGTCCGCATCCATGGGAAGATGGATAGCACGGCCTACCTGGAGATTTTGGCCAAGAACCTCCGCTCCTCCATCAAGGATCTTAAGATGGGTTGTAATTTCATCTTCCAAAAAGACAACGACCCAAAGCACACAGCCAAGAAAACCAAGGCCTGGTTCAAGAGGGAAAAAATCAAGGTGTTGCAGTGGCCTAGTCAGTCTCCTGACTTTAACCCAATTGAAAACTTGTGGAAGGAGCTCAAGATTAAAGTCCACATGAGACACCCAAAGAACCTAGATAACTTGGAGAAGATCTGCACGGAGGAGTGGGCCAAGATAACTCCAGAGACCTGTGCCAGCCTGATCAGGTCTTATAAAAGACGATTATTAGCTGTAATTGCAAACAAGGGTTATTCCACAAAATATTAAACCTAGGGGTTGAATAATAATTGACCCACACTTTTATGTTGAAAATTTATTAAAATTTAACTGAGCAACATAACTTGTTGGCTTGTAAGATTTATGCATCTGTTAATAAATCCTGCTCTTGTTTGAAGTTTGCAGGCTCTAACTTATTTGGATCTTATCATACCTGCTAAATCTGAAGGGGGTTGAATACTACTTGTAGGCACTGTATATATATATATATATATATATATATATATATATATATATATATATATATATATATATATAGCAAAGCAAACCACTCAGAGTAAAGGACAAAGTGAACCTGATCATAATTAAGAGAATTACAACACGTTTCCTTAATCCAAAATGTAAAGATGTTCCAAAATGTATAAAATATGTCATAAACAGAAAATATACAAAATACCTGAGAGTCAAATGTTTTCATGTAAATACATCAAATCAGTTTTATAATTTTAAAAATATAAACAAAAAAACATCAGTGCTGACACTAGGATGAAATACAAAAATATCTTTATTGATCTGACTTTAAAGCTGCAAGCAGAAGGCAGGAACCATGTATCCCTGTCAAAAGGAAGATACAAAAATTATAAATATTAAGGATCTACCGTGCTTCTAAGATGAAAGCTAACAAGGTTGCTAGCAATACTGGGGTACTTGCCTGAGGGAAAATGTATCCTATCTCATTTTAAAGGAAACTGGCTTTGGTGGTTTTATGATCGAGGCTTTAACAGAAATCAGTCTGCAGGAAAAATAAAAGTGGGAATGGAAATTCAAGAGTCTGTTATAGACTAGGTGTGATGTTTGTACCTATTAGTAATAAAGGCATCACAAGTTGTATGAGCTAATCAAAATACCAACAACACCCACAAAATAATCAGCACTTGTCAGGTATTGTGCCATTATTCCTTTATTACTATTAGGATACAGACTCTTGAATTACCCCCCCCCTTTTTTCCTCCAGATTGATTCCTGTTAAAGCCTCTATTATTAACCCACCAAAGCCAGTTTCATCTTAGATTGGATAGGACACATTACAGGCAAGTACCCCATTATTACTAGCAACCTTGTTAGCTTTCATGTTACAAGCACGGTAGATCCTTAATATCTTTAAGTTTTATAGTTTTATCTTAAAGGTATTAGAGTATTTAAATAAAAAATTCCACAAGCCTCGGTCATGTGTAGTTTTCGCTCATCTCCACCATACGTTAATCTATTAACCCTCTCTATCCCCATGAATTTGACAGGGAGGGGTTAGATCTCCATAGTGATTCTCTAAAAATTGACAATGCTCCTGACAATAATTTTCTACTAACATCATTGTCAGGGTGGGATCCTTGTATATGTTCTTATGTGAGCTTCTTCTTTAATTTCCTGCTTGTTTTTTCCACATGTTGCAAAAAAATGATATACAGTACAGACCAAAGGTTTGGACACAGCTCCTCATTCAAAGAGTTTTTTTTATTTTCAAGACTCTAAAAATTGTAGATTCACATTGAAGGCGTCAAAACTATGAATTAAAACGTGGAATGAAATACTTGTGTCTGGGTTGGCCACTCATGGAATGAAGGAAAGTATTTCCACTGATCAGTTTTCATTGTATACTGATCAGAATTTTGCCTTTGTGACTATGACTCTCATTCTTTAAGTCCAAAAACTCAACATTGTTTTTGTGATATCACATAAAGAATTTTAGGTTCAAGATATTATCATTGATGCATTTTTTGAATTTACACGCTGTGATAATATGGTCGCAGATAATCAAACTATCATCTATATAGCAACCATATCACTTGATGGAATTGACAAATAGGTTATGGGTCATATTTAGATTAATTTCCTCCCACCATGACATTTATAAATTTGCAAAAGAAGGCAAAAATTTTCCGCCCGTTCGACAACTCTTTATCTACAAAAAAACACATATTAGCAACCATAAAAAAAAATTTCTAATAAAAATTTGGAAGTTTGGAAAATTAAAATAATGGAAATACTGTGAATAGTAAGACTTCTCAAGATGATAAGGGCATCCAAAGACAAATGGTGGGGTAAGGATGAGTAGAGAGACATGTCGGTGGTGACCCAAGTATCTTATCTTCCTCATTCCACTGTAAGTTATGCAAGTAAAATGGAGAAAGTTAGTATCTTTTATGTATCCCGGCATATTTTTAACCATTAGTTGTAATGTTTTGTCTAGCCATGCTGATAATGTGCATTTAAAAATTCAATGCCAGTAAAAATTGGTCAAAGGGGCGGTGGAAAAACATCTTTGTGCATTTTAGGTAACGTGTGGAAAATAACGATTGTAGAATTTTGTACCAAAAATACTCGTACTGTTTTTCTGTTAAAAACTCTCAGCGATCAAAACTTGTCATCCGTTGGGTTCAATCAGTCCGCCATCCGTTGTTAATGGAAAAATTTCCTGCTAACAGAACTTTTTGTAAGCAGATCCAAGTACAGATGGCTAACTGATCTGTTAAAATAGAATGGTAGTCTATGGACAACTGATCCATTAGTAAAGCATCCATTAACCTATCAGTCAATGAATCCTTTTAAGTACACTGCACATACGTAGAACACATTAGATGTCAATAAAATTATGAAATTCAACCTCTATGCCACCATGTGACCAGAAGTCCTATGTGACAGCAAGTTTCCCTTGTCCTCTCTCCAGTGGTTAAAACTACTGTAGGTATTATATTTTGGATGATTGCTTTCTTGGATCTTTGTCCTTGCAAATGTTTTTTTACCCCTTCACAACTGAAGACATTCATGTAAATGTAAAGTTGTGCCCTGCCTTGGATGTGGCTCGCATGCTGAGTCGACATCTTGGCTTTCACATGCAGGTAGTGTAAACCAGCCATCATTTGGGTGAAGTGACAAGCCAAGAAAAACACAGGGTATAGATAGAGCACACCATCATGATCGTTAAATAAAATAATTTTATTAAATACAATTAATCATAAATACAAAAAGCACACACAATTTAAAAACATGTAGAATACACACTAATGCCTGCATGAGATGAAGTGCCAGTCACCAAGTATTATGGCCCTATGAAACTAAATCAAGCAGGAGCAGAAGCTGCCAACTTGAGCAAAAGTAAGCTGTGTACTGGGATTCCAGAGAGGTGTAACAATGATCTGCAAAAGTTCAATGTCTAATACAGAGTTGAAAGCATGAAGCATCTTCCCATATGACAAAATTAACAAGTTATTAATACAATAACAGTTTGGTGCACTGCTGTCAAACAGTTACCCCCAAAAGCAAGTGTGCCTATGTTCCAAATATCAGCATGATTTTATTGAGTATGGTGTGGCATAAAAGTCCAGAGAAGTCTGACATGTATCGCCTTGTTAATACGGCTTCATCAGGGAAGGCATGTTGAACAAATGTGTTGTAAGTATGTATATATAGAATCCCAATTATCTCAATTCAGTCCCAGTTTGCAAGACCTGTGGCATCACATGTGGTCCCATGGTGGTCACGTTATGCCCGAGGAGGCTTGAAGTGAGGCACAGAGCTTGGGAGGAAGTTGGCATGGAGACTAAACTCCAACATCATAGATGAGAATGTGCAGGCGCAAACGCCCACAGTGTGCCCCAGTGCTGGCTCAGATCGCGCATGCATCAATGTGCACAGTGTGTCCCAGCGCTGTCTAATAAGGAGCAGTGCATGGGATCAAAAATATTTGTGTTGCTGCGCATGCATGCAACCCCACCAAAACCCAGACTTTTTTTTTAAACTCGTTTTATTGAAAGTTATGCAAATATACAAAAATACATTGTTTAAAATATAAAATAAAACATAGGATTAAGGCATAGATATCAATCATTACAAATTAAAAGAATAAATATTAGAACATATACTGTACAGTTAGGTCCAGAAATATTTGGACACTGACACAATTTTCGCGAGTTGGGCTCTGCATGCCACCACATTGGATTTGAAATGAAACCTCTACAACAGAATTCAAGTGCAGATTGTAACGTTTAATTTGAAGGTTTGAACAAAAATATCTGATAGAAATTGTAGGAATTGTACACATTTCTTTACAAACACTCCACATTTTAGGAGGTCAAAAGTAATTGGACAAATAAACCAAACCCAAAAAAAACATTTTAGTTTCAATATTTTGTTGCGAATCCTTTGGAGGCAATCACTGCCTTAAGTCTGGAACCCATGGACATCACCAAACGCTGGGTTTCCTCCTTCTTAATGCTTTGCCAGGCCTTTACAGCCGCAGCCTTCAGGTCTTGCTTGTTTGTGGGTCTTTCCGTCTTAAGTCTGGATTTGAGCAAGTGAAATGCATGCTCAATTGGGTTAAGATCTGGTGATTGACTTGGCCATTGCAGAATGTTCCACTTTTTTGCACTCATGAACTCCTGGGTAGCTTTGGCTGTATGCTTGGGGTCATTGTCCATCTGTACTATGAAGCACCGTCCGATCAACTTTGCGGCATTTGGCTGAATCTGGGCTGAAAGTATATCCCGGTACACTTCAGAATTCATCCGGCTACTCTTGTCTGCTGTTATGTCATCAATAAACACAAGTGACCCAGTGCCATTGAAAGCCATGCATGCCCATGCCATCACGTTGCTTCCACCATGTTTTACAGAGGATGTGGTGTGCCTTGGATCATGTGCCGTTCCCTTTCTTCTCCAAACTTTTTTCTTCCCATCATTCTGGTACAGGTTGATCTTGGTCTCATCTGTCCATAGAATACTTTTCCAGAACTGAGCTGGCTTCATGAGGTGTTTTTCAGCAAATTTAACTCTGGCCTGTCTATTTTTGGAATTGATGAATGGTTTGCATCTAGATGTGAACCCTTTGTATTTACTTTCATGGAGTCTTCTCTTTACTGTTGACTTAGAGACAGATACACCTACTTCACTGAGAGTGTTCTGGACTTCAGTTGATGTTGTGAACGGGTTCTTCTTCACCAAAGAAAGTATGCGGCGATCATCCACCACTGTTGTCATCCGTGGATGCCCAGGCCTTTTTGAGTTCCCAAGCTCACCAGTCAATTCCTTTTTTCTCAGAATGTACCCGACTGTTGATTTTGCTACTCCAAGCATGTCTGCTATCTCTCTGATGGATTTTTTCTTTTTTTTCAGCCTCAGAATGTTCTGCTTCACCTCAATTGAGAGTTCCTTAGACCGCATGTTGTCTGGTCACAGCAACAACTTCCAAATGCAAAACCACACACCTGTAATCAACCCCAGACCTTTTAACTACTTCATTGATTACAGGTTAACGAGGGAGACGCCTTCAGAGTTAATTGCAGCCCTTAGAGTTCCTTGTCCAATTACTGTTGGTCCCTTGAAAAAGAGGAGGCTATGCATTACAGAGCTATGATTCCTAAACCCTTTCTCCGATTTGGATGTGAAAACTCTCATATTGCAGCTGGGAGTGTGCACTTTCAGCCCATATTATATATATAATTGTATTTCTGAACATGTTTTTGTAAACAGCTAAAATAACAAAACTTGTGTCACTGTCCAAATATTTCTAGACCTAACTGTATATCTTAATTTGCTCATTGCAAGTTAACTTGTATGTCACAAAGTCTTTGAACAGTCCTCAGCGTTCTAGTCAACTAAAGGGTTAACTTAAGGAAACCAGAGATAAACCCAGCCTTAAACTAGAGACAACATTACTGAATAACTATATAGGATTCAGGGTGAAAATGCGATCATCATCATATCAAGGGCATATCAGCTCCCTCATCTGAGACCTGAAGCCAGATACGGTCCCCTAAGTCAGTGGTGAGTTCAGCCATCCTCTCCGTATTTTGTCAAACGTCTGCGGGCAACCTCTATTTTTGTAAATGAAATGTTCGAAGGACGATGTGATGTTACTTAGCCGTATCCAGTTAGATATGCTAGGAGGGCGTCTGTCCATTCATCTTAAGACTATTCCCTTACATGCCAAGAATACATCTTCTTCAAGAAAATATTATTATACCATGACCATTCCTCAGCATCAAGGATTCCAAAAATACATAATAAGGGGTCAAGAGGGACTTCGACACTCAAATCTCTGATAAGAAAACTACCACCTCCGTCCAATACTGTTAAAGGTCTCTGCAGGCCCAATTCATGTGCCAAAAATCCACTGCCGCCTCCTCGCCTCGCATCTCATCTCATCTCGGACAACAATTACCCATGGCACCACCCATTTTACCCAATCTGGCAGGAATAATATAGCTTTGGTGTAGAATATATAATTGAATCAGCTTATTATTTATGGCAGGTGAAACCATTGTATGAGATTCAAGAATGTTGCTTTCAATAATGTCCTCTTTAACAGGTATTCGTGTTCTCCATTTATCCAGAAATGGGAGGAGAGAGCCGTGAGCCTTGGCCATGATAAGGGAGGAGTATAGCCTGGATATCAAACCCCCAGGGCCCTGGAAGCAGATAATACCAATAATTGGGAAAGAGGAGAATTTAATTGCCTCGTTCGAAAATTGTGAGTGGAAAGCATATCGTATCTGGAGATATTTAAAGAAATGAAAGTGCGGTAGCTCAAAGGTTTCCTGAAGTTAAGCAACAGATTTGAACGCATTATCACAAATTAAGTCCTCAATCATAGCTATTCCCCTAGTCTCCCCAGTCATGAAACCCTTTGAATTTACCAAACTGAGGCATGCTTGCAGTGCACCAAATCGGAGTTTCCAGAGGGACAGCTATGTGGTTGTAAATTAGTTTAGCTTTCTTCCAGATTTTAACTTCCATACTGTGTACCGGAGCAACTTGTTGGAGAGAACAGATTTAAGCCCCTCCAGCACCGACCACAACAGCTTCAGATCTAAAATTTCCACCTGACAGGACTCAGGGGATCAAAGGGGGCTCATCCGTGTCCAGGACCCCAGATACTTAAGCTGCCCTTCTACATAATACATACATACAGTGGCATGCAAAAGTTTGAGCACACCTGGTCAAGTTTACTGATATTCTGAACAATTAAGCAAGTTGAAGATGAAATTATCTGTAAAAGCCATAAAGTTAAGGATAACACATATCCTCTGCATTTTAGACAAAAAGAAATATATATGTATATTTTTTACATTTTTAAATTCACAAAAAATAAAGTTGGCCAATGCAAAATATTGGGTACCCTGCATGGTTTGTACCCTGCAGCACCCCCTTTGGCAAGTATCAAAGCTTGTAAATGTTTTTTGTAGCCAGCCAAGAGTCTTTCAGTTCTTGTTTGAGGGAATTTCATGCTTTCTTCCTTGGAAAAGTCTTCTTGTTCTGTAAGATTCCTGGGTCCTCTTGCATGCACTGCTCTTTTGCTTTCTAGCCACAGATTTTCAATGATGTTCAGATCAGGGGACTGTGAGGGCCTTTGTAAAACCTTCAGCTTGTACCTTTTGACATAGGCTAATGTGGATTTTGAATCGTGTTTAGGATCCTTCTGCTTTGTGGGCCTTTACCATTTTGATTTTCAGAGTGCTAGGCAGCTACTTTGAAAAACTCATGGCTGTTGTTTTATTTGCACAAGGTTAGAGGAAGCTGGGTTTTTATAAAGCTGTGAAATTTGCATCACTTGCCCTTTTCTAACTATGATAATGAACAAGCCACAAACCTAACAGGCTAATTAAGGTCTGAAATGATAGTTAAAGTTATCTGAGCACACAAATCTCCAAGGGTGTTAAAACTTTTGCATTGGCCTATTTTCATTTTTGTAGTTTTTAAAATGTTAAAGATGAAAAAAAAAAATTTTTTCTTACCTAAAATATAAAGGAAATGTGTCATCTTTAACATTATGCCTTTTAGAGATTATTTCATTTTCAACTTGATTAACTGTTCACAATAACAGTAATTTTGACCGGTGGTGCTCAAACTTCTGCATAGCACTGCAGGTCTGGGAGCGCCATACCTCCAAGAGTTTTATGTTTCTGCAGTTTCACGAACTGAAGCTTAGAAAGAGCGAGGGATCCACACACAGATGTTCTGTGTGATATATAGGCACGTCAGCTGCACTATCATCTTAATTAAATGAATTCTGCCCGAGACCGAAAGAGGAAGGGAGCTCCTTCATTTGAATTTATCTTTAAATAGAGGAAGCAGAGGGGAGACATTGGAGGCTATCATCTCTACTGAAGATTTAGACAGGATAACCCTCAAATATTTGAACTTATTTACTACTTTGATTCCATGCATGCTGGAGCCCAGCCGATGCTCTCTGCCAACCTCTGATCTTTCAGCCCACACACTCCAGCATACACTGGACCTCCCGGAATACGCTTTGCCAGGAATTCGATAGCCAATGCAAATCGTGTGCCTCTACCCAAGTGAAAAGTATCTGATAAATCTCCAACTGAGTATTAGCGCTAGGACACTTACATATCAATTTGATCCATTGCACAAAATTGCTCCCAAACCCAAATTCTTGCAAGACCTCATACAGGTATGGTCATTCAATGGAATCAAAGGCCTTGGCTGCATCTAGAGACATCAAGGCCCAATCCTTCACCTCCCTGTCCCCCATCTGCAAAACTATCTGTGCTGTTCTTAAATTGTCCGAGGTGCTCCTACGCGGCATGAATCCCGCCTCCTCTTTGTGAATTACTTTATTCAGTTTATTAGCTAAGACTTTAGTCAGTAGTTTGTAATCAGAATTTAGTGAAGATATGGGGTGATAGGAGCCACCATCTAGTGGATCCTTATCCGGCTTCAAAATTAATACTATATTTGCTTCATAAAAGGAATTTGGTAGGCACCCAGTTCAGAAAGAGGCATTAAAAAGTTTCAGAAAAAAGGAATATTCAGCTCACCTGTTATCCAAAACCTCAACATCCAGGGGATGCACGCGGTCCCGCTGGCTAGTCCTAGCCAGCAAAGTAAGAGTAAAGGAAGGCAAAGGTGTGGACCCAGCACCAATATCCAGGTAAAATAGAAAAAAATCCTTTATTTATGCAAGTTTAAAAATATTTTTCATGCTGAAACAGCAGGCTTGAAAAACATTACATAGGGAACCTTAACATGTTTCAGACTGATAATTAAAAGAAAAAGAGTCCTTAGTCATAAGCAACATATGTGCTCCCACAGACGAGGTATATATACTAGATGAACATGTGTGTGTGTGAAACAGACATAGAATAGGACCACTCCCCTAGCTACTTAATTAGCAAATGTATGTTCTTAATGCGGGTTCTACTAAATACCAAGAAAGGGTTGAGTTTATCCCATGGGAAAGACATCATTTCGAATTATAGTGCAAGCAAAGGTTAACATATAATTGTCATTACACCCCATGAATCGTGGGAGTATGATAGGTGAATAAAAAATTAATTAACGAAATCAAAAATATGAAATGTAAGAAATATAAATATATGTAAAATATATATAATATGATGTACATGTCAAAAAGGCCTGTAATTTCATGCATTGAATGCTCAAATATGATGTATGATGTCCATAAAAAATAAGTCAAAGTGACTGTAAAAATGGCACATTAGACTTATAATGGCATATATATATATATATATATATATATATATATATATGACTGCCTTGGTAAAGATCCTATATTGCTTCCAATGGTGAGACACAGGATTAAAAGTATAAAGCTGAAATACACTTGATATATGGACTTTATGATTGTGTCACTATATATAAAAATATGCCGAATAAGTGGCCGCATGTATTATCCATTAATACACTATGCATTAGTCGTGAAAAAAGGGGGGTGAAGGGGGTCTGAGAAGAATATTAATATGAATTTATATGTTATGGAAGTAGAAATGACCCTGATTAAATTTGTATATATTTAGAGACTTCCTTAAAACAAATGTCGAAGTGGAGATAATTTCTGCACTATCCTGTTAAAATATTACAATAGGGAGTCCATCCGGTCCCGACGCACATCCCCTATTCACATCTGATAATGCCTACTCTATTTCCTGTAAACTGATATCAGTATCCATCATGGCTTTCTCATTTCTTTCTCATTTGGGGGTCTCTGTAGCGATTCCGTTGTTACTACTTTATAGGAATCTGCGATCATGCTACCAAATCATTTGGGGTCTCTGTAGCGATTCCGTTGTTACTACTTTAAGGGAATCTGCGATCATGCTACCAAATCATTTGGGGTCTCTGTAGCGATTTTGTTGTTACTACTTTATAGGAATCTGCGATCATGCTACCAAATCAATTGAGGTCTCTGTAGCAATTCCGTTGTTACTACTTAACTCTGCGATTATGCTTAAAAAAGCTTTACTGTACATGCCCTTTAGCATGGGTGGCCATTTTAGCATGGGCGGCCATTTTATGCCACGTCCTACAAACACTAGTGCGGTTTGACTGGGTTTTTTTTTGTACTACGAAAAGGAAATGGAGGCCTTGGCTTTACTGTACATTTCCTTTAGCATGGGCGGCCATTTTCTGCCACATCCTACAAACACTGGTGCATTTTTTTTTGAACTATGAAAAGGAAATGGAGGCCTTGGCTTTACTGTACATGCTCTTTAGCTTGGGCGGCCATGGGCATTTTCTTAACTTTTGTAAAATGTAACATGTATGTTCTGTTCTCAATGTTTCTTTTTCTTTTTTTCAGATGCCCTCTTCTCAGGAATTTATCCATGAACTTATTGAGTTATATCGCTCAATGCCTTGCTTATGGAGGATAAAATCTGCAGATTACACTAATAGATATAAAAAAAGGAGGCCTATCAAAAGCTTGTAGCCTTTTTTAAGCTGCACCAGCCAGATGACCCCGTCGATGAAAATGTAGTGAAAAGAAAACTTCAAGCTCTACGTACGGTTTACAGGAGAGAGCTAAAAAAGGTGAAGAAGTCGATTAAGTTTGGTACCGAAACGGATGACGTGTATATACCAACGTTGTGGTATTATGAGCTCCTGGCCTTCACAAGAGACCAAGAGCTACCCCAGAGAATGGAAGACCTCATGGATGAAAACCCTGACAAGGAGAGTTCGTCCCTTGCGGGTGATGTAAGTACCTTATTTTAGTCCTTGAAACAGCATTTCAAACAAATTCAAACAAAAGTTTGTAGGTATATGGTAAACTTTACTAGAAGATTGTAACTATGGGTTTCAATGATAAATTTTGCATATTCCCAAAGTTATCCCTTCCACTTCGTAAAAGTATACCCCTTCACTAGTTTCTGCCCACTCAGTTATCATAGCGTATAATGCCATTTCATATCCCGTACGAGTAGTATCCGATATCCCGTTATACTACTATTTCAAATC